>NC_086449.1:187060843-188260843 GCF_028390025.1 Pseudophryne corroboree
GACTGGTACACCCACGGTGTTACCAGAACGTCCACAGCTATTGCCTGAGGGTCTCTTGACCTGGCGCAATACCTGTCCCGTTTTTTGTTCAGACGGGACGCCATCATGTCCACCTTTGGTATTTCCCAACGGTTCACAATCATGTGGAAAAACTTCCCGATGAAGTTTCCACTCTCCCGGGTGGAGGTCGTGCCTGCTGAGGAAGTCTGCTTCCCAGTTTCCATTCCCGGAATGAAACACTGCTGACAGTGCTATCACATGATTTTCCGCCCAGCGAAAAGTCCTTGCAGTTTTTGCCATTGCCCTCCTGCTTCTTGTGCCGCCCTGTCTGTTTACGTGGGCGACTGCCGTGATGTTTTTCCCACTGGATCAATACCGGCTGACCTTGAAGCAGAGGTCTTGCTAAGCTTAGAGCATTATAAAATTACCCTTAGCTCCAGTATATTTATGTGGAGAAAAATCTCCAGACTTGATCACACTCCCTGGAAATTTTTTCCTTGTGTGACTGCTCCCCAGCCTCTCGGGCTGGCCTCCGTGGTCACCAGCATCCAATCCTGAATGCCGAATCTGCGGCCCTCTAGAAGATGAGCACTCTGTAACCACCACAGGAGAGACACCCTTGTCCTTGGATATAGGGTTATCCGCTGATGCATCTGAAGATGCGATCCGGACCATTTGTCCAGCAGATCCCACTGAAAAGTTCTTGCGTGAAATCTGCCGAATGGAATTGCTTCGTAGGAAGCCTCTTTTCCTGGTTTTAGGAGGTTCCTGACTAGCTCGGATAACTCCCTGGCTTTCTCTTCAGGGAGAAACACCTTTTTCTGGACTGTGTCCAGAATCATCCCTAGGCACAGCAGACGTGTCGTCGGGAACAGCTGCGATTTTGGAATATTTAGAATCCACCCGTGCTGTTGTAGCAGTATCCGAGATAGTGCTACTCCGACCTCCAACTGTTCCCTGGACTTTGCCCTTATCAGGAGATCGTCCAAGTAAGGGATAATTAAGACGCCTTTTCTTTGAAGAAGAATCATCATTTCGGCCATTACCTTGGTAAAGACCCGGGGTGCCGTGGACAATCCAAACGGCAGCGTCTGAAACTGATAGTGACAGTTCTGTACCACGAACCTGAAGTACCCTTAGTGAGAAGGGCAAATTTGGGACATGGAGGTAAGCATCCCTGATGTCCCGGGACACTATATAGTCCCCTTCTTCCTGGTTCGTTATCACTGCTCTGAGTGACTCCATCTTGATTTGAACCTTTGTAAGTGTTCAAATTTTTTTAGATTTAGAATAGGTCTCACCTAGCCTTCTGGCTTCAGTACCACAATATAGTGTGGAATAATACCCCTTTCCTTGTTGTAGGAGGGGTAATTTGATTATCACCTGCTGGGAATACAGCTTGTGAATTGTTTCCCATACTGCCTCCTTGTCGGAGGGAGACCTTGGTAAAGCAGACTTCAGGAGCCTGCGAGGGGGAAACGTCTCGACATTCCAATCTGTACCCCTGGGATACTACTTGTAGGATCCAGGGGTCCTGTACGGTCCCAGCGTCATGCTGAGAGCTTGGCAGAAGCGGTGGAAGGCTTCTGTTCCTGGGAATGGGCTGCCTGCTGCAGTCTTCTTCCCTTTCCTCTATCCCTGGGCAGATATGACTCTTATAGGGACGAAAGGACTGAGGCTGAAAAGACGGTGTCTTTTTCTGCAGAGATGTGACTTAGGGTAAAAACGGTGGATTTTCCAGCAGTTGCCGTGGCCACCAGGTCCGATGGACCGACCCCAAATAACTCCTCTTCCTTTATACGGCAATACACCTTTGTGCCGTTTGGAATCTGCATCACCTGACCACTGTCGTGTCCATAAACATCTTGTGGCAGATATGGACATCGCACTTACTCTTGATGCCAGAGTGCAAATATCCCTCTGTGCATCTCGTATATATAGAAATGCATCCTTTAAATGCTCTATAGTCAATAAAATACTGTCCCTGTCAAGGGTATCAATATTTTTAGTCAGGGAATCCGACCAAGCCACCCCAGCTCTGCACATCCAGGCTGAGGCGATCGCTGGTCGCAGTATAACACCAGTATGTGTGTATATACTTTTTATGATATTTTCCAGCCTCCTGTCAGCTGGCTCCTTGAGGACGGCCCTATCTATAGACGGTACCGCCACTTGTTTTGATAAGCGTGTGAGCGCCTTATCCACCCTAAGGGGTGTTTCCCAACGCGCCCTAACTTCTGGCGGGAAAGGGTATACCGCCAATAATTTTCTATCGGGGGGAACCCACGCATCATCACACACTTCCTTTAATTTATCTGATTCAGGAAAAACTACAGGTAGTTTTTTCACATCCCACATAATACCCTCTTTTGTGGTACTTGTAGTATCAGAAATATGTAACACCTCCTTCATTGCCCTTAACATGTAACGTGTGGCCCTAAAGGGAAATACGTTTGTTTCTTCACCGTCGACACTGAAATCAGTGTCCGTGTCTGTGTCTGTCGACCGACTGAGGTAAAAGGACGTTTTAACGCCCCTGACGGTGTTTGAGACGCCTGGACAGGTACTAATTTGTTTGCCAGCCGTCTCATGTCGCCAACCGACCTTGCAGCGTGTTGACATTATCACGTAATTCCATAAATAAGCCATCCATTCCGGTGTCGACTCCCTAGAGAGTGACATCACCATTACAGGCAATTTGCTCCGCCTCCTCACCAACATCGTCCTCATACATGTCGACACACACGTACCGACATATAGCACACACACACAGGGAATGCTCTGATAGAGGACAGGACCCCACTAGCCCCTTGGGAGAGTTTGCCAGCACACACCAAAGCGCTATATTTTACAGGGATAGCCTTATAATAAGTGCTCCCTTATAGCTGCTTTTATAAAATCACAATTTCGCCAAATTTTGCCCCCCCCTCTCTTGATTTAACCCTGTTTCTGTAGTGCAGTGCAGGGGAGAGCCTGGGAGCCTTCCTGACCAGCGGAACTGTGTGAGGAAATGGCGCTGTGTGCTGAGGAGATAGGCCCCGCCCCCTTTTCGGCGGGCTCGTCTCCCGCTTAAAAATGGATTCTGGCAGGGGTTAAATATCTCCATATAGCCCCGGAGGCTATATGTGAGGTATTTTTTGCCAAAAAAAGGATTTTCATTGCTGCCCAGGGCGCCCCCCCCCCAGCGCCCTGCACCCTCAGTGACTGCCGTGTGAAGTGTGCTGAGAGCAATGGCGCACAGCTGCAGTGCTGTGCGCTACCTTAAGAAGACTGAGGAGTCTTCTGCCGCCGATTCTGGACCTTCTTCTCTTTTCAGCATCTGCAAGGGGGCCGGCGGCGAGGCTCCGGTGACCATCCAGGCTGTACCTGTGATCGTCCCTCTGGAGCTAATGTCCAGTAGCCAAAGAAGCCAATCCATCCTGCACGCAGGTGAGTTCACTTCTTCTCCCCTAAGTCCCTCGATGCAGTGATCATGTTGCCAGCAGGACTCACTGTAAAATAAAAAACCTAAGCTAAACTTTTCTAAGCAGCTCTTTAGGAGAGCCACCTAGATTGCACCCTTCTCGGCCGGGCACAAAAACCTAACTGAGGCTTGGAGGAGGGTCATAGGGGGAGGAGCCAGTGCACACCACCTGATCCTAAAGCTTTACTTTTTGTGCCCTGTCTCCTGCGGAGCCGCTATTCCCCATGGTCCTTTCAGGAACCCCAGCATCCACTAGGACGATAGAGAAAAAATATAATACTTACTCAGAAACCTTGGGTTGTTACAGAATATGCTTCTGTGTTCAAGCATGAGCACGGAAGACTGTTGGATAGCATCTAACTGTAGCCAGTACAGGAAACCATAACATGGATGAATACATGGAGAATAAAAAAGAAGATGGCATAAAGTAGATTTGCACAACATAAAGAGACTACACCACGCATGTCCAAACTGCGGCCCTCCAGCTGTTGTGAAACTACATATCCCAGCATGCCCTGAGACAGTTTTGCTGTCAGAGAATGCTAAAGCTGTGTCAGGGCATGCAGGGATGTGTAGTTTGTCAACAGCTGTAGGGCCGCAGTTTGGACATGCCTGGACTACACAATGATAAGTTAAAACATACAGTAGTGCCACCTACTGCATACTTACCTCATCTCCTGGAACTTGAAACTCATGATTTTTAGGGCAGTCCCCTGCACCCCCGGTAGAGTGGGTACTCCTCCTGCCTCCCACTCATTTCCTAGTGTAGTGGGCAGGATTGGGAGAATAACGCCCGGGGCAGAAGCAGAGGCGTCACCAGGTGTGGTGACACCCGGTGCACCACCCACTCACCAAGCCGCGGCCGCCTGAAAAGGAGGCATGACCTGATTTATTGGGGCATGGCCTCGCGGATCTCCTCTTGACTCCGGGAGCGTGTCCAGCTTCCCTGGAGATGCTGGCTGTCCCCAGAGACTGTGCAGCGTGCAGTGCCGGCTCCTTATCTGTGACAGCAGGAGCCAAGTGCTGCAGAGGATTATCACACCGCAGCACTCGGCTCCTGTCACTACAAAAGAGACGGCACTTTGGTGTCACCCCTTCCGAGGGTGACACCTGGGTGCGGGCCGCACCCCCCGCACCTGTCTTCTGACACCACTGGGCAGAAGGGCCTCTATGCTATTTGTGCCATTCTGGACCCGTCACTATTAATATTTGTGCAATTCATGTAATTTTGCCATGAGGAGGTTAGGCCTAATGATGTAAATAGTCTTTCCTCACTTCCATCACTGACCACCTGTATTAGAGTGTTAAAGTCGGCAAGTATGGCCTACAGTACTGTCCCACAGTAACACTCAGTCTACACAGATACAATCCTTCAACACCCTGTTTTAGTCTACCATTGTTTTCGTAATAACTTATGCCTTTCTCCTTTTTAGGGTGCAAGCATTTTTTTATATTCCTGAATAAATATGAAGCAAAGTACATATGGGAGCAGTGGAAGTACTGTACTTTTTGTTGGCTACAGTGAGAGTTCCAAAGGATAAAGAATCCTAGACCCAAGAACAGACAAGGTAACTATCATCAAACGGGTCACTTTTTTGTTGAAGATCTAACATGGTTCAGTGGCATCGCTAATCCACCACTAAGATATGGAGGAGAGATTCAACAGTAGGTTTGGCTGGATGGAGACAAAGTACCAACCTACCGGCTCCTGTCATTTTCCAAACACAGCCTGCAACATGGCAGTTGGCTGGTACTTTGGTCTTTTTACTAAGCCTTGGATGGAGATAAAGTAGACAGAGATAAAATACCAGCCAACCAGCTCCTAACTATCATTTTTCAAATGCAGCCTGTGAGATGACAGTTAGGAGCTGATTGGCTGGTACTTTATCTCCGTTGACTTTATCTCCATCCAAGGCTTAGTAAATATGTTTAAAAAATGTCAGTTATTAGGAGCTGGTTGGTTGGTTGGTACTTCATCTCCATCCACTTTATCTACATCCAAGGCATTTTGTTAATTGATAAAAATAAACTATTAACATTTCTATTTTTGAAGGCATTCTTACTTTGCCGCATTTTTTCAACACCTGCCTAAAACTTTTGCACAGTACTCCCCTCTCTCTCTCTCTCTCTCTCTCTCTCTCTCTCTCTCTCTTTATTTATTTATTATAAAGAGGCTCAGACAGTTCTGCACATTGTATTTTGGATTTCAGATTTGCCAACCCCCACACAAAGCAATACCTGGGCCCCATTAATTTCTTTTTCCAGGGAGAGACAGTAGGTCTAATTCAAATGTGGTTGTTTTTACCCGGCCGCTCCCCATTCCCACCCCCAAACGCTGTCTTCCTGTCACTCACTTTGCGACTACTTTATCGGTGCGACTGTCATCGCAACTCACTCACTGCATGTGTGCACTGCGGCTCAGACACATGCGCAGTAAGAGACCATTGACCAATTTGTGTACAATAGCCATTTTGCAACAGCATCTGAATTAGGCCCAGTGAGCAAAGAGCTTTGATAAGATACTGTAGGTCTTGAGAGCTTGTTTGAAGCTAGAAGGTTGCTATGCACATCTTCACTTTATTTCTCCAAAGGGCAGATTTATTAACATTTTTTTTTAACTAAAATAATGTGAAAAGGGGTGTTTTTCCGCACTTTTCACATATTGTAGCATCACTTGAATGTATTAAAGTGCTTTTGGAGTAGTTTTCATGAAAAACTGCTCCAAACTCTTCTTCAGCAGAGAAAGCTGTGTGGGGACTCGGCAGTGTGATCAGCTATGTGTGTTTGATGAACACACAAGCTGATCACTGTGACCACTGTGACCGGAAGTCCTCGAGGAGCACTATCAGAGCTCATTTTGGCTCCCAGTGCAAACAGTAAAAAAAATCTCCCCCTCCCCCCCCAAACAGGCATTATAAAAAGTAATATTTTATAGAGGGGGCGTGACCTCACTAAAGTGGGCATGACCTCCATAAAATGGGAAGTGGTCTTTCAAGAAAATACTACCTTACAGGACAAACAAAAAATGTCCCCATATTATGCCCCATACAGTAATGCCCCCTGCACCATAATATGTCCCACACAATAATGCCCCTGCACCATAATATGCCCCACACAATAATTCCCCCTGCACCATAATATGCCCCACACAATAATGCTCCCTGCACCATATTATGCCCCCAACAGTAATGTCCCCTGCACCATAATATGCCCCACACAATAATGCCCCCTGCACTATAATAATACTTACACTGTGTAACTAACTACACAGTAATGCCCCTGAAATGTATTATGCCCCACACCGTACTGCCCAGCATAACTGATTATGCCCCACAGTTATGCCCTGGCCTACCCCATTGTTAGTACCTGTTTGCTCATTGTAAGGGGTTTCACACTGCGGTCCGCCTCCCATTTGGTGCCCACGGTCACTGCAGCATTTCCTGGCAGGTCCCCGGCGGCTCCTGGCACTAACGGGTATTGGCGTCCCTGACAGATGCTAGAGGTTCAGTAGGACCTCTAGCATCTTTCTCCTCTATGGTGACAGCCATTTTGGGTAGGACATTTTAGCAGTAAAGTGGTTTCCAAAAAAATGTGTTTGTGGTTTGTTTATGCAACATAACTTAATTTCAAAGTCAAAAATGTATTTAGGGCTAAGGTGTTTAAGTACGTACACTATTCAGGTAGTACATTAAGGGGATTTGGTATTCAAACTTATGTAAGAACAGGATTTAGTGGGAACATTTGACCTAACATGGTTTATTTTAATGTTCATTTACACATACATGTATAAATGTGTCCTCCTGAAGTCAAGCTAAACGGACACAAGGTGCCACTTTTTGCACGTTTTTCCCTGGAAAATGTATCTTATTCACAATGGGAGGCAATAGGACGCACAAGCAGATACTGCTGCTTAAAATAATATGCGACATGGCTATTTTCTGTGTGTACTTGCGGCTGTATCGGCATACCAAATTATGTTACAGTGTTTGGCAGAAAAACACTGTAATATATAATTTCGTATGAAGATACAGCCACAATTATACACAGAATATAGGAATGCTGCATATCATTTTAATCAGCAGTATCTTCTTGTGCCTCCTATTGCATCCCTTTGTGAATAAGACGCATTTTCCGGGGACAAAATGTGTAAAAATGACATGTACAGTAAATGGACTGGTTTGAGAGATCAGAGTATTTTTGTTTGACTTTATGGTTAGAAATAATTTTAAAAAAATTATAAAATTAAATACAACTCACAAGTTTGCAAAATGTCTGACTTTTACGGCAAAATCTGACATTTTACAAACTCAGCTCCCATTACATCCCGCCTGTGGTTTCTGATTATTAAATACATGTTGATGAGGAACCAGTAAGGAATAACCCTGGCTGAGGATATATGTTGGATGCAAAAGAGCATCTTGTATTATTGAAAACGTTGCATGCAAAGCAGAATATGTGCAGAGCTGAAGACAGGTTCCAGTTAGCAACAGTGGCATATGTGTCTGCTTTATGCCAGGCACACGTCACAGACTCTTATGTTCCATTTGTGCTTATGTTGTAAACCATTTGTTTTATGTACAATTCATTTACTATTTAAGCAGTATTCATTTACTATTAGGCATCAATTGAACTGCAGAAATCTCTCTAAAGCTGTGTAAACACGGCGCAATGCACAGCACAGCCCGATATTGACTATTTGACGTGGCCAGAGCCCAGCCCCGCCGATATAGGTGGTCATTCCGAGTTGTTCGCTAACTGTTTTCGTTCGCAGCGCAGCGATTAGGTAAAAAAGCGGCACTTCTGCGCATGCGGTGCAATGCGCACGCGCGACGTACTTTCACAACAGTCGATGCAGTTTCACACAAGGTCTAGCGACGCTTTTCAGTCACACTGCTCGCCGTAGAGTGATTGACAGGAAGTGGGTGTTTCTGGGAGGTAACTGACCGTTTTCGGGGAGTGTGTGTAAAAACACAGGCATGTCAGATACAAACGCAGGCGTGCCTGGGGAAACGCAGGAGTGGCTGGCCGAACGCAGGGCGTGTTCGTGACGTCAAAACAGGAACTAAACAGCCTCAAGTGAGTAGGTCTGGAGCTGCTCAGAAACTGCACAATCTTTTTTTGTAGCAGCGCTGCGATCCTATCGTTCGCACTTCTGCTAAGCTAAGATACACTCCCAGAGGGCGGCGGCTTAGCGTTTGCACTGCTGCTAAAAGCAGCTAGCGAGCGAACAACTCGGAATGAGGGCCATAGTCAGTGTTGGGCTGCTTGCACAATCTATTTTGTCTTGCGATGTCGATCCCGCGGGACCGCGCATCGACATCGCAAGCTGTGTACACACGGTGACATCTGCACTAACTTTCCTTACAATTTTGACTATATAGTCAAAATCGTAAGGTAAGTTAAGTGCATATTGCACCGTGTGTATGCACCTTATGACACAGAAGCAGCTGCAAATCTCGCATACACAAAAAAAGTAAATGTGCTTAAACATGATTACATAAGCATATACCTAAGCAACCATGAAACTAGCCAATCACCTGCAAACAATATAGCCCTTCCCGGCATACAGTACATGAGTATTCTGGGTGCGGATCAATAGATCTACGTGAAAAGATAGACAGTCAATAGGTACACCTCAAATGGTCAACATGCAAAAGTTAGTGTACCGCGTTTGCTCGCCATGCTTCGGACAAGTTGCCTCACTCCACTACTGCTGCGCTCGGCACAAGTTACTATTCCCAATTGAAGTCCACGTGGATGGCAAAGGATGAAAAAGTTGAAAAAAAACCCTCCACCTGGGGTTAGAGATAATGACATCCGAGTTGGCCGGAGGTGCAGGTTCCCGGCAGGGAGTATACAGCCATGCCCCTCTACTACCCACCTGGCTACCTACCATGGGGGCGAGAGAGCCATGTTGGCAAGAATGACCTAAACAAGCACCCTACTTCTTTATCTAATTTCGGTAACGTTGCTCTTCAACTTGAGAACTTGTTTATTGCATCAAAATAATAGACGCAGTGGTGCGTCCACTCTCTAATTGGAAGTCTTTCACTTAACTGAACTCCACCCATTGGCTGGTGCAGACTTCTGCTCCACTGCAAACTCCATCTTGTTCTGCAGCTCCATGTGCTTCAGTGAAAATCTAGGCACATGCATGTTAGTTAAACCACACGGTGCCACCATAGAACATTTTTCCACAGCGCACTAGCGCATTTTGCTTGCTAGAAATAAGGCCCACATGCACCATCCTTCTGACACATCTTTTCTTGCTCGGTGAATAAAGTTTGTTTGCTTCTCGAGGAATGCATCACCTTTAAATACCTTTCACATATCTCAAATAATGTGCCAGTTTCAGTTTCTAGTACTTAAACAAATACAAGGGTGGATATCACCGCAAACGAAGTATTTACCTGTATAGGTAAGGGTATTGATAACAAGTACAGAAACAAGTTGTGTCTTGCGCCAGTCAGTGCATTTAAGCAAACACACCCGTAAACTGCACCAGGGGCGGATTGGGCCACCAGGACAGTGGGTAAATTCACGCTTGGCCGGTCCTATTACCCCTTCTACCTGCCCAGGATGAATCATGCGTCCGCCAGACTGTTGCCGGTTGCCGCACTTCTGGAATTTCTGTTCCACACTGTGGAATGGAAATCCCAGCATGTTGCACCTTGCCCATTTACTTGTGCCCTGGCGCCATTCTGTCCCCCCGGTGACAATCTGCAGGTCCGCTGTGCTGACAGGCTGCTAAACTGCCTGAGCTCACTCCACCCGTCAGCTCTTCACGCCTGCTGCGCTCTCCATCCTCCTTGTATGCGGAGAGCACAACCTGGAGCAGGTTTAATAACCATTTTATCAAGGATGACTGAGAAGGAACAGAGCAAAATGGAGCATGTGTTACCTTGCACCACTATAGGAGAGCACTGGAAAATGAGCAATGTTGCTTTACCGTAATTCAGAGTGATGTCTTTTCCATATCCATCTTTATGAACAGTGGAAAATGAGAAATGTACTACAGAATGTAAAACAGTTACATTAGTGATAATCTAAGGTCAGAAAGAGCAGACAGGTTAATAAAAAAATAGATGTAGTCTTTTCTTTCTTTTATTTTTTTAATCCCATGTAATCAGGATTAAATTTTGGGCTACACTAAGTAATTTGCAGATTTTGTAACAAATGCAGCAGCTACTATTGATGCAGTTGTGTCCTTGTACAAAAGGTACAAGTGCATCGACACATGAATTCATGTAGAGTGGCATGGCAGGAATTTCCTACTAGAAATGTATTCAGATACATTAGAGGTCACAAAGCACCAAGCAGCAGCTCTGCAGCATCGGATGTTCTGAGTATCTCAAGACTCATGCTCGTTAGACAAAAAGTATTTATTTTAGTTTGGGCTACCACAGATCAGGAAAGATAAGAAGGAAAAACATACTTAATGAAGTGTGGGATACAGTCTTTCATTCTAAAGTGTGTGTTATTTTTGTGTTTCTTTTTTTGGGGGGGTCTTGGGAATTGGGATTACTGCGTTGAACAAAACTTTTCCACTCCAGGGGTCACAGTCTTTATATATAAACAGCCTATGAGTAAGTAGAAGAACTTACTCTCCTTTCATCATGTCGGGCAGACTCTGAGAGGGTGGGTATGCGGTTTATTGCTTCCTCCCAAGAGATACCAATCCTACATGGACTAGCAGAGGGCTGCTTTTCATCGTGGAGGCAGGAACCCATGCTGGTCAAGGATTTGCAAGAAAACCTTACATGGGAATGATATTACAGTATATTACAATATAGGATGACACCTGATTACCACCATATCTGATCTTGCTCCGAATTTGAGATGTTTTGTTTAGGGTTAGTGGTCATGTGGTATCATAACGTCTGTATTTATGTTTCATGGGTTTTTTATTACTCTTTTTTTTTTAGTTAAGAGCACCCTCTATGATGCCCATACATCTGGCAAGTATCAGAGAAATTCCCCATTTTGTTGATGGCTGGGTCAGGGATTTAGGAAAATCCTACATGTTGGAGGGTTACGGTCATTAGGTCGACACGACTTAGGTCAACACTCATTAGGTTGACCACTGAAGGTCGACAATGGCATTAGGTCGGCATGCATTAGGTCGACATGGCTGTTAGGTCGACATGTACTAGGTCAAAAGGTCGACATGAGTTTTTCAATTTTATTTTTATTTTTTAGATTTTTTCATATTTAACGATCCACGTGGACTACGATTGGAACGGTAATACGATTGGAACGAAGCATGGCAAGCGAAGCGAGCCACGCGAGGGGACATGGTGCACTAATTTGGGTTCCCCGTCACTTTACGGAGAAAACGACACCAAAAACAGTCAAAAACCTCATGTCGACCTTTTGACATGTCGACCTTGTACATGTCGACCTAATGACCACGTCGACCTATTGTCCCTGTCGACCTAATGCATGTCGACCCTCCAAGGTTGACCTAATGACTGTCGACCTAAGTTGTGTCTATCCAACGACCCATACCCATGTTGGAAATCCTTAATTTACCCTTTCCAACCAAAAAAATGCCGATGATCGATGAGTAGTGGATTTCTAACATGCTGTATTTTGCCTTTCCCCAAACCAATCACTGTTCATCATCATACACTGATTGGCGGATCGAACTGCCAATCGGATCTGCAGAATGGGGAACTGCAGCTCAGATGTATGGCCGCAGCTGTAATGGGAGGCTGTATCCTTATTATAGGATTCATAGCCCACAAAATGAAAGGGAGAGCTGAAACATAATTTTCCTTATTAAAATGATCAAGTATCAATTTTACCAAGGAAACTAAAATGAAAATCAGCTGCTTAATAAAATGTATGACCGATCTCATACAGTTACTGTATTAAATGTTTTAGTGCATAGGACATAGCAAATAAAAATCCATAACATATAATATCATGTTAGCACAATGCAAAGTGCAATCACATACATTCTTCTACTGCTAATGATAAGAAAAAAAAATGGATCAATCCTCCTCAT
Source organism: Pseudophryne corroboree (assembly GCF_028390025.1). Classification (NCBI taxonomy): domain Eukaryota; kingdom Metazoa; phylum Chordata; class Amphibia; order Anura; family Myobatrachidae; genus Pseudophryne; species Pseudophryne corroboree. The sequence continues at coordinate 187,073,317 of NC_086449.1, forward strand.
TCAGAGAAAACGCTCTCTCTGCCTGTAAATGGCTAGTCTCATTATTAGATCTGGAGCGGATTGACACTGCTTGTAATGTCAATACAGTGAGATGGTTGGCAGTTAATACTGCACTAATGTGACACAAATCCAAAACTTCCTCAATTAGATGGAGAAAAAACATCTTAACTTGATTGAAATATGCAAACGTCAATGCTGGGGGTTCCGGATGACACGCCGACCGGAAGAATGCAGACAGCAAAAAGACCAACAACAGAAGACAGACAGACACCAGTCAGACAGTGGTGAAACACCGACAGATAAAACTCAGACACAGGTAATATATAGACAATGGAAACACCAACAAGGCCAACAGCCCAACAGGACAAAAACAGACAATTCATAAGTCAGACAACAGTCACATAGATAACCCCAAAACCGACAGTGCATACATCGACAACAAACAGACCGACACGTCATCCATCAGACAACAATGATACCGAACCACAACAGACCGACAGCATATACACAGACACATAAAAGACAGACAGAACACACATCAGACGTGCATTAGACCGACACGCAAAAAGACCGACAGCGCATACATAGACAGTAAAAGAGACCAAAATGTCATTTACCAGACATCAATTAAATGGACAATCCCAAAATGCAGACAGCACATACAAAGACAACTAAATGACCGACAATACATATAACAGACTCCAATAAGAACGACACGTAAAAGTCCGACAGCGTATACATAGACAGCTAAATGACCGACAATACATATAACAGACTCCAAAAAGACCGACACGTAAAAGTCCGACAGCGTATACATAGACAGCTAAATGACCGACAATACATATAACAGACTCCAATAAGACCGACACGTAAAAGTCCAACAGCGTATACATAGACAGCTAAATGACCGACAATACATAACTCAGACCCCAATAAGACAGACACGTAAAAGACAGACAGCGTATACATAGACAGCTAAATGACCAACAATACATACATATAATATAACAGAATCAAATAATACCGACACGCAAAGACCGAAAGATTATTAGGACAGGGGCCTATCTGAGATTTTCATTTCCCCAACACTACCCTCCTACACACAGACATGTCGCCGCGTACACACCTATTGCGGGTGGACGGGGGTCCCAGCGTCCAGTCCTGTATGGCCCTCTACCGCTGGCATGAGCTACCACCATAGCTCATCGTCACCCCAGCAACCCCCTGCGATACTCTCATCCGTGGAACTACAGGTCCCAGTCAGACCTGTCAGCGGTCCTACTAGCAAGCCCAACTCATACAGGCTAAAGTCATGCTCCCCCCCCCCACACACACACACGCCTCCCCCCAGTCCCTGCAGAGCACCCCTTCCCCTCAATAACCCCACTCCCGTCCCCCCGCTATTGCGCCCTGTCCTGGACGCCTCCATCATCACCCCAGCAATATCATGTCGTCTAGGCTAAGACACAACTACGCTAATAGCATTACCCCGGCGCCACTTTAATCCGTGGAACTACAGGTCCCAGCCAGACCTGTCAGCGTTCTAACTAGCAAGCCCAACTCATACAAGCTAAAGTCATGCGCGCAATGCCCTACTCCCCCCAACACCACCCCCCAGTCCCTGCAGCGCACCCCTTCCCTTCAGTCACCCCTCTCACGTCCCCCCAGGCGCATGGCTTTAGTGGTGTACTCCAGGGCGGGGTGCAACTCCCCCCCATCCAGGATGAGATGCTATGAGTCCCATCCACCCGCAATAGCTATTGAGAGCATTGCGTCCTGGTATGGACGCGACACCGTGACTGAGTGTACACGGGTGGCGTAGGAGAACTACAAGTCTCAGGACTGAAGATATAGCCCTGTTTCTGAGTAAGAGTACCTGTCTAATAACTGTCTGTTATGTGTAATATTATATTTTGCCAATGAATGTGTGTCGGTCTTATTAATGTCTGATATATGTCCTGTCGGACTTTTAGTATGTCGGTCTAATTGATTTCTGAATGAGGACATTTCTGTCTCTTTATTTGTCTATGGATTCGCCGTCAGTCTATTAACTGTCTATGTATGTGCTGTCTATCTCTTAAATGTCTATGTATTTGTTGTCGGTGTTATGTTTGTGTCGGTCTACTTGTTGTCTCATAAATGACCTGTTGGAATTTCAGGTGTCTATGTATTCAATGTCAGTCTTCAACAGTGTCTATATAATACGTATCTGATGAATAAATGTCGGACTTTTTTTAGTATGTGTATACGCTGTCTATCTTTTATATGTCTGATTAATTACATTGTCTGACTTATCTATGTCGAAGTATGATTAATGTCTAACTATTATTTGACGGGAAACCTCCAGTGTCTCACAAGTACTGTCGGACTAATGAGTGTCGGTAAAATAACAATAGGACCGCTATACCACACCCAATGCTGGATACAAACTTGGTTGTTAGTGCTGTAACAATACAGCCTCCAACAGCTTAACCAATCCAGGATTTATGATAGAGACAAGAAGATTCTTGTACAGGTGCAGAAGGTGAACCCTACCTTATCTGAATTGCAGAGGTTCATTTGGGGCCAAACGCTACTCCATAATATTTGGCCCACTGTACCAGTTTTCAGACTGCAAATACATCTTATGCTGTAAACTTGATAAAAGTTGTTTATAATACATGTGGTAGCATGTTCAATTAGTCCATAGTATAGAGTTGATTTAGATCCTTAATATTGTGTGTGACATTCATAATTCTCACATCAGTCTTTTACTAGCGCGTTTCATCACATGTAATCTAATTTCATCAGTGTTTTTCTTCTCTATGGCAAGCCTTGCCAACCTACAGAATGTCTCTCCAGCTGTTGTGAAACTATACATCCCAGGATGCTCTGCCACAGAGACTTGCAGTTTCACAACAGCTGGAGAGCCACAGGTTGGCCAGGCCTGCTCTTTGGGATTAAACTTTTATATTGCATTGCATTGATATTACATATTTTTGTTTTTAACATCCTATGTACTGAAAATGTTGTAACTAAAACATTTTTATCCACCAACAGACTTTTTCTTGTTAGTTTACATTAAAATTGATGCTTAATAAGTAATTTTAAGAAGGAGAACATCCTTTAGAGATACTTTTTATATTGTTTGCTATGATTACTTAAAAATTAGCTCATCCCTTATTAAGTCATTGTAAAACATGTTTATGGGTGTGATGGATTGAAACTTATGTTTAAACTGGGAGAAATAGGTGTTTTCAAAATAAATGAAGGGGGGAAAAGATGTTGCTTAATGATTTATTTATTTTTACCCATTGCCATCTTGTGGTCAAGTACATGTAGTACAATTGCCTATTGTACTGCTGCCAAAACTCATAATTGTTCAATAAAGAGAACTGCAAGCCATGAGTAGTATTGGCAGAGACGTCTGGCCAAGATCCAGAATTAGAATAAATGCTATTTTTGTTCTTGCTTTGTCATTATCAGTATTGCTGTAGAACATATGAGAATAAAATAAGAGATACATTCGCAGTACAGCATATTTTAATAGAAAAAACCCCTCTAATTCACTCTCTAGACAGAATGTACACTGCTCTGACCCTGGTCCAAAACCATGTGCTGAGCTGGAATTATCCTTTTTAAAATTGTGAATTAGAGCATACTGCAGCAATAGGAAACATAACAAATGAATTCATTCATTCTTCAAGAGAGGGCTGAGCATCATGGGAATGTAGTGAGAATGCCAAGGATTTCCCATACTGCATTAAGGGGTTGAAGCATGGTGAATCATATTCATTGCAGGGAGTGCAGGGAATGGATTGAATGCTAACTAATGTTTTAATTGAGGCCTCTGAAATGACGTTACACAAAGGGGAGAGAAAGAAGACTCTTGTGTGTGCGTACACAAGAGTCTTCTTTCTCTCCCCCTTGTGTAACGTATATTCACCTGACTCTGTGCGCACCACCAAGCAGGACACATTTATACTGGGATTTATCCATGGTGTATTGTCCATTTTTGTTTTTTTATATATTTTCAAAATTATTCAGACTGGTGCCGGATCATTCTGCTCCCTTGTGGCCTCTGAAATGAGTCAGAAGTGTATTTTACAGGATACCATATTACTGAATACTGTCAGACAGCACTAAGTTTTTCTGGTGTAGGAGAACTAGCAGATATCTGTGTGGAATGTTTAAAGGTTCTCCATTGTTGTACTCACACTTAAGGTTACAAACTGACCCTTTAAAAAGGCACATATATATAATATCCAGGTTCCATGACTGGATGATCTGTTCCAAATCAGCCACCCGGAATCTGTATAAGCCATATACAACCCTCATTAAAGGCACCAGTAGGCAGATGATGACAAGCTTCACTCCCTCAATGACCTAGATGATAATACTTCAACAATTAAGAATTACAAATTTGCAAAACGTTGCTCCATTCGGCTGCCTCTCTGCATGACTTTTAAGGAATATTACTACATTGTCCAGTTATAATCCAGCAACAACCATAGTGTAGTTTTCTATTCGGCTGGCTGAATCGTTCCCGAACATTCTCCAAATCCAACATGATATCCTTCTCCTTGGCAATAACCTGTAGTGGGAAACAATCCATTGTCATGGGAAGCAGGGACTTTATCAGGGGGAAGACACAGCACAATAAAAGTGATCATTAATAAGCCACGACGTCACCAGACGCCATTAGACTGTAATCTCTCCACGACAGACTCATCTTCCTTCATTAGTTTGGCTTAGTGCTAACACGTATGCTTGTTCCCTGTACAATACACTGTTACCATTATTATCTGTGTACAACACTGTATATCCAGTGGCTCAATTACAACATGTACTCTGGATATTTAGGGGGTCTTCCTAGCAATACTTCCGGTAGCCAGTCCCCTCTGAGTTTTTATTGAGTTGTCTTTGTATATGGTTTAAGTTCTTCTTAATTTAAGTGGGAAAAGTCCTGCCAATGTCTAACCGAAAGCAGTACTATCTTGGCCCAGTGGCTGAAATCATCATGGTCACCTGAGCGCAAATTATTTGTAAATATAATATATCCACAGACAACATATCCCGCCCAAAGACTGAGAGGGAGATGTATCAAGCCCTGGAGAGAGACAGAGTGGAGAAGTTGCATAGTGCAAACAATAAGCTTTTAACTGTCATTTATCCAACACAGTATTTAATATGAATCAATTTGACTGGTTGCTTTGGGCAACTGCTCAACTGTTTCTTTCTCCATGGCTTGTTACATTTCCCTGTATATATGAAATTGATGGTGTCTTGAAGTTGTAGCTAGGAAGGAGTTAGCTACCAGTCTATGGAGATGAGTTGTAGTGATTGGCCTCTCCAATGAGTTTAAGTTACACACCACCACTTACACAAACAGGTTTGGGTAAATGTTACATTCCGTTTTAGCTTCTACAATGCTAGATGCCAAAGCGACTCTATGTAATGGCAGTCTGCAGAGCAGTATATTCTTCTACCTGGACTTATAAACTGGTACATTCATACCCAGAGTCTTCTGGGAGAGGCTACATGCCACTGGATATACCAGTGCAATGCATATACGCATTCACACAGTACACAACCAGGGCCGTCTTAACAGCAGTTAAGTCCCTGGGCAAAGCAATGCACTGGGGCCCCTACCCACCTTCCAGCGGTAGGGGTGGGTGCTATCAGCAGCAGCTTTGATGTCCCACGGGTGGTAGGGGGTGTTCTATCTTCTTCTTAGTATATAGGACATGGAGCAGTAATTTCTGATAATTACTCCTTTACTGCACAGATGATGGGATATGGGACTGGAGGGAGAACACTAAACTGTAGAAGGGGGCATTGGGCTTAATGAAGGGGCCTACATTACTTCCAATGTGGTAGGGGGTGTTTAATATGCAGGAGAGGGGTGGATAGTGGAGTGGGCTTAATATTCATCATTTTACGGTGGGAGGGCAGCTTACTTGACTGCAGATATTTCCAGTTCCTGGAAATAGATTTCTTAGCTTTCAATTGGATAACAAATTAGGGAGTCCCACCTTTCAGGTGATACTCTGGACTTTGGAATCAGAGTTCAGGAGCCAGAGCAATCCACTGATGAAAATATAAAACTGCATACCAGTTGTGTGGAGCTGGAGCAGGGACCAACTTCTGGAAGGCTGATATCTCAGGTTTTGGGCATATTAGAAACAAGCCACCATTGTCCACTGACAGTGGAGAGTCCCAGCTTTTGGAGTATACCTTCAGAAAAACTGTAAATTAGACAGAGTACGAGGTATCTGGCTGGGAAGAGCAATTAACTGCTTTGAAGTCAGACATCTCTGGTTCCACAGGGCCGATTTTCAAAAATCTGGTACCCCTGGAAAAAGGGGACCCTCAGCTATCAGTCTAGGACCCTTATACTCCTGGGGCCCTTGGACAACTGCTCATTGAGCCCATATGAAAAGACGACCTTGTACACCTTGTACCTGGCTGTCCTCCTACCTCTCTGATCGTTCCTTCTCTGTCTCCTCTCATGATGCTACCTCCCCCCCACTTCCACTAACTGTTGGTGTCCCCCAAGGCTCTGTTCTTGGTCCTCTCCTTTTCTCTCTCTATACGTCCTCTTTAGGTGAACTCATTAGTTCTTTTAACTTCCAATACCACCTCTATGCTGATGACACTCAAATCTACCTCTCCTCCCCTGATCTCTCCACGGCTCTCCTCACTCGTACCTCAAACTGTCTTTCTGCTATCTCTTCCTGGATGTCTCAGCGCTTTCTTAAACTCAACTTGTCTAAGACTGAGCTGATCATCTTCCCACCCTCCCGCACAGCCTCACCTCCCACAATCTCATTATCCATTGATGGCACGACTATCTCCCCTAGCCCCCAAGTACGCTGTCTTGGCGTAATCCTTGACTCCTCCCTCTCCTTCAAACCACACATTCAGCACCTCTCACAAACCTGTCATTTTCATCTCAAAAACATTTCCAGAATCAGACCTTTTCTCACCCAGGATGCCACTAAGATCATTATTCACTCACTGATTATTTCCAGACTGGACTACTGTACTCTCCTCCTAACTGGCCTCCCTGACAATTACCTCTCTCCACTCCAATCTATCCTCAATGCTGCTGCCCGGCTCATCTTCCTCACCAAACGCACTACGTCTACCTCCCCTCTCCTACAGGCCCTCCACTGGCTTCCCTTCCCTTTCAGAATCCAATTCAAACTTCTCACACTCACTTACAAAGCTCTCACCCACTCCTCTCCTATCTACATCTCTAACCTTATCTCCCTTTACTCTCCCACCCGTCCTCTTCGCTCTGCTAATGCACGCCGACTCTCCTGTCTTCTGATTACTTCCTCCCACTCCTATCTCCAAGATTTTTCACGTGCTGCTCCCTTTCTCTGGAATTCTTTACCTCTCCCCCTCAGACTCTCCACCTCTCTACAAAACTTCAAACGGGCTCTTAAGACCCATTTCTTTACCAAACCCAGCCAAATCTCATCCTAACCCTCTGTTCCACATTCTCTATGTACCTCATCTGTGTCACCCCTGTCTGTCTACCCCTCCCCTTAGAATGTAAGCTCTCACGAGTAGGGCCCTCTTCCCTCATGTGCTTATACGTTTCTTACTTTAATAATCCTCAACTGCCCAGATCCCGCAGTTTTTTGGCCACCTGGAACTTATCTCTATGTTTACTGGTGTAGTTATGCTTAGTTGCCCTGTACTTGTCCTATATTGTCTTCAACTGTAAGTCACTGTTTTCCTGTTTTGATTATGTGCATATGTACTCTGTAATTGGGCGCTGCGGAACCCTTGTGGCGCCATATAAATAAAGGATAATAATAATAAAATAATAATACACAACAGTACCTCTTATAACTATAGTATCTCCATCCCTTAAGAATGTCCGTGTGTGACCATTTCCAAGGTCAATTGGCTTTGACCCTCTCCAGGAAAGTTCCAACATGGAGCCAAAACTTTCAGGATTCTGTGAAAGAAAACACTGGTTGGTGATGAACATTCATCATGAATTCAAATAAAGAACATGTATCCGTCTCTTAAAATAAGTAATTGTTACTATCAGATAAACGATCTTTAAAATTAATATTTATTGTATCAATGGTAACATTCCTATAAGAGTTTTAATCGATAATATACAGCTTACCAAAGAAAGTAATAGCAACATTGACACCTACTTTCTATGATTGCAGAACTTGTCTACTGTACTGTATATATATTTTCTCTTATGTCCTAGAGCAGGGGTGGCCAACCAGTCAGTGACAAAGAGCCAAAAAAATAAGAATTTACTTACCGATAATTCTATTTCTCATAGTCCGTAGTGGATGCTGGGGACTCCGAAAGGACAATGGGGAATAGCGGCTCCGCAGGAGACTGGGCACAAAGTAAAAGCTTTAGGACTAGCTGGTGTGCACTGGCTCCTCCCCCTATGACCCTCCTCCAAGCCTCAGTTAGGATACTGTGCCCGGACAAGCGTACACAATAAGGAAGGATTTTGAATCCCGGGTAAGACTCTTACCAGCCACACCAATCACACCGTACAACTTGTGATCTGAACCCAGTTAACAGCATGATAACAGAAGGAGCCTCTGAAAAGATGGCTCACAACAACAATAACCCGGTTTTTGTAACAATAACTATGTACAAGTAATGCAGACAATCCGCACTTGGGATGGGCGCCCAGCATCCACTACGGACTATGAGAAATAGAATTATCGGTAAGTAAATTCTTATTTTCTCTAACGTCCTAGTGGATGCTGGGGACTCCGAAAGGACCATGGGGATTATACCAAAGCTCCCAAACGGGCGGGAGAGTGCGGATGACTCTGCAGCACCGAATGAGAGAACTCCAGGTCCTCCTCAGCCAGGGTATCAAATTTGTAGAATTTAGCAAACGTGTTTGCCCCTGACCAAGTAGCAGCTCGGCAAAGTTGTAAAGCCGAGACCCCTCGGGCAGCCGCCCAAGATGAGCCCACTTTCCGTGTGGAATGGGCTTTTATAGATTTTGGCTGTGGCAGGCCTGCCACAGAATGTGCAAGCTGAATTGTACTACAAATCCAACGAGCAATCGTCTGCTTAGAAGCAGGAGCACCCAGCTTGTTGGGTGCATACAGGATAAACAGCGAGTCAGATTTTCTGACTCCAGCCGTCCTGGAAACATATATTTTCAGGGCCCTGACTACGTCCAGCAACTTGGAATCCTCCAAGTCCCTAGTAGCCGCAGGCACCACAATAGGTTGGTTTAAGTGAAATATTTCAAGTCCACAGTGGTGAGTGGTTCAAACCAATGTGATTTTAGGAATCCCAACACTACATTGAGATCCCAAGGTGCCACTGGAGGCACAAAAGGAGGCTGTATATGCAGTACTCCCTTGACAAACGTCTGAACTTCAGGAACAGAAGCTAGTTCTTTTTGGAAGAATATCGACAGGGCCGAAATTTGAACCTTAATGGACCCTAATTTGAGGCCCATAGACAGTCCTGTTTGCAGGAAATGCAGGAATCGACCCAGTTGAAATTCCTCCGTAGGGGCCTTCCTGGCCTCGCACCACGCAACATATTTACGCCAAATACGGTGATAATGTTGTACGGTTACATCCTTCCTGGCTTTGATCAGGGTAGGGATGACTTCATCCGGAATGCCTTTTTCCTTCAGGATCCGGCGTTCAACCGCCATGCCGTCAAACGCAGCCGCGGTAAGTCTTGGAACAGACATGGTACCTGCTGGAGCAGGTCCTGTCTTAGAGGTAGAGGCCACGGGTCTTCCGTGAGCATCTCTTGAATTTCCGGGTACCAAGTCCTTCTTGGCCAATCCGGAGCCACGAGTATAGTCTTTACTCCTCTCCTTCTTATGATTCTCAGTACTTTTGGTATGAGAGGAAGAGGAGGGAACACATACACTGACCGGTACACCCACGGTGTTACCAGAGCGTCCACAGCTATTGCCTGAGGGTCCCTTGACCTGGAGCAATATCTGTCCAGTTTTTTGTTGAGGCGAGACGCCATCATGTCCACCTTTGGTTTTTCCCAACGGTTTACAATCATGTGGAAGACTTCTGGGTGAAGTCCCCACTCCCCCGGGTGAAGATCGTGTCTGCTGAGGAAGTCTGCTTCCCAGTTGTCCACTCCCGGAATGAACACTGCTGACAGTGCTATCACATGATTTTCCGCCCAGCGAAGAATCCTTGTCACTTCCGTCATTGCCCTCCTGCTTCTTGTGCCGCCCTGTCTGTTTACGTGGGCGACTGCCGTGATGTTGTCCGACTGGATCAATACTGGCTGACCCTGAAGCAGAGGCCTTGCCTGACTTAGGGCATTGTAAATGGCCCTTAGTTCCAGGATATTTATGTGAAGTGACGTTTCCATGCTTGACCACAAGCCCTGGAAATTTTTTCCCTGTGTGACTGCTCCCCAGCCTCTCAGGCTGGCATCCGTGGTCACCAGGACCCAATCCTGAATGCCGAATCTGCGGCCCTCTAGGAGATGAGCACTCTGTAACCACCACAGGAGAGACACCCTTGTCCTTGGAGACAGGGTTATCCGCTGATGCATTTGAAGATGCGATCCGGACCATTTGTCTAGCAGATCCAACTGAAAAGTTCTTGCGTGGAATCTGCCGAATGGAATCGCTTCGTAAGAAGCCACCATCTTTCCCAGGACCCTTGTGCACTGATGCACTGACACCTGGCCTGGTCTTAGGAGTTTCCTGACTAGGTCGGATAACTCCCTGGTTTTATCTTCCGGGAGAAACACCTTTTTCTGTACTGTGTCCAGAATCATCCCTAGGAACAGCAGACGTGTCGTCGGAATCAGCTGCGATTTTGGAATATTTAGAATCCATCCGTGCTGTCGTAGTACTATTTGAGATAGTGCTACTCCGACCTCTAACTGTTCTCTGGACCGTGCCCTTATCAGGAGATCGTCCAAGTAAGGGATAATTAAGACGCCTTTTCTTCGAAGAAGAATCATCATTTCGGCCATTACCTTGGTAGACCCGGGGTGCCGTAGACAATCCAAACGGCAGCGTCTGAAACTGATAGTGACAGTTCTGTACCACAAACCTGAGGTACCCTTGGTGAGAAGGGCAAATTGGGACATGGAGGTAAGCATCCTTGATGTCCAGAGACACCATGTAGTCCCCTTCTTCCAGATTCGCTATCACTGCTCTGAGTGACTCCATCTTGAACTTGAACCTTTTTATGTAAGTGTTCAAGGCTTTCAGATTTAAAATGGGTCTCACCGAGCCGTCCGACTTCGGTACCACAAACAGCGTGGAGTAGTACCCCTTTCCCTGTTGTAGGAGGGGTACCTTGATTATCACTTGCTGGGAATACAGCTTGTGAATGGCTTCCAATACCGCCTCCCTGTCGGGGGTAGACGTTGGTAAAGCAGACTTCAGGAACCGGCGAGGGGGAGACGTCTCGAATTCCAATTTGTACCCCTGAGATACTACCTGCAGGATCCAGGGGTCCACCTGCGAGTGAGCCCACTGCGCGCTGAAATTCTTGAGACGGGCCCCCACCGTGCCTGAGTCCGCTTGTAAGGCCCCAGCGTCATGCTGAGGACTTGGCAGAAGCGGGGGAGGGCTTCTGGTCGTGGGAAGAAGCTGTCTGTTGCAGTCTTTTTCCCCTTCCTCTGCCCCGGGGCAGATATGAGTGGCCTTTTGCCCGCTTGCCCTTATGGGGACGGAAGGACTGAGCCTGAAAAGGCGGTATCTTTTTCTGCTGCGAGGTGACTTGGGGTAAAAAGGTGGATTTCCCAGCCGTTGCCGTGGCCACCAGGTCCGATAGACCGCCCCCAAATAACTCCTCCCCTTTATACGGCAATACTTCCATATGCCGTTTGGAATCCGCATCCCCTGACCACTGTCGCGTCCATAATCCTCTTCTGGCAGAAATGGACATCGCACTTACTCTTGATGCCAGAGTGCAAATGTCTCTCTGTGCATCTCGCATATATAGGAATGCATCCTTTAAATGCTCTATAGTCAATAATATATTGTCCCTGTCCAGGGTATCAATATTTTCAGTCAGGGAATCCGACCAAGCCACCCCAGCACTGCACATCCAGGCTGAGGCTATTGCTGGTCGCAGTATAACACCAGTATGTGTGTATATACTTTTAAGGATATTTTCCAGCCTCCTATCTGCTGGCTCCTTAAGGGCGGCCGTTTCTGGAGACGGTAACGCCACTTGTTTTGATAAGCGTGTGAGCGCCTTATCCACCCTAGGGGGTGTTTCCCAACGAGCCCTAACCTCTGGTGGGAAGGGATATAGTGCCAATAATTTTTTAGAAATTAGCAGTTTTTTGTCGGGGGTAACCCACGCTTCATCACACACTTCATTCAATTCATCTGATTCAGGAAAAACTACGGGTAGTTTTTTCACACCCCACATAATACCCCTTTTTGTGGTACTTGCAGTATCAGAGATGTGCAAAACCTCCTTCATTGCCGTGATCATGTAACGTGTGGCCCTACTGGAAAATACGTTTGTTTCTTCACCGTCGACACTGGAGTCAGTGTCTGTGTCTGGGTCCGTGTCGACCCACTGAGGTAACGGGCGTTTAATAGCCCCTGACGGTGTTTGAGACGCCTGGACAGGCACTAACTGAGCTGCCGGCTGTCTCATGTCGTCAACAGTTTTCTGTAACGTGACGACACTGTCACGTAATTCCTTAATTACGGCCATCCATTCAGGTGTCGACTCCCTAGGGGGTGACATCACCATTATAGGCAATTGCTCCGCCTCCACATCATTTTCCTCCTCATACATGTCGACATACACGTACCGACACCCAGCACACACACAGGGAATGCTCTGATAGAGGACAGGACCCACTTAGCCCCTTGGGGAGACAGAGGGAGAGTTTGCCAGCACACACCAGAGCGCTATATATGTATAGGGACAACCTTACAATAAGTGTCTATCCCTTATAGCTGCTTATATCTGTTATTTTGCCAAATAAGTGCCCCCCTCTCTTTTTTACCCTGTTTCTGTAGTTGCAGGATGCAGGGGAGATTCTGGGAGCCTTCCTACCAGCGGAGCTGTGTGGGAAAAATGGCGCTGTGTGCTGAGGAGATAGGCCCCGCCCCCTTCACGGCGGGCTCTTCTCCCGCTTTTTTCTGGAAAACTGGCAGGGGTTAAATACATCCATATAGCCCAGGAGCTATATGTGATGTATTTTTTGCCAAATAAGGTAAATTCATTGCTTCCCAGGGCGCCCCCCCCCCCCCCCAGCGTCCTGCACCCTCAGTGACCGAAGTGTGAAGTGTGCTGAGAGCAATGGCGCACAGCTGCAGTGCTGTGCGCTACCTTATGAAGACAGGAAAGTCTTCTGCCGCCGATTTATGGACCTCTTCTTGCTTCAGCATCTGTAAGGGGGCCGGCGGCGCGGCTCCGGGACCCATCCATGGCTGGGCCTGTGATCGTCCCTCTGGAGCTAATGTCCAGTAGCCTAAGAAGCCCAATCCACTCTGCACGCAGGTGAGTTCGCTCCTTCTCCCCTTAGTCCCTCGATGCAGTGAGCCTGTTGCCAGCAGGTCTCACTGAAAATAAAAAAACTATTTAAACTTTTACTCTAAGCAGCTCAGGAGAGCCACCTAGATTGCACCCTTCTCGTTCGGGCACAAAATCTTAACTGAGGCTTGGAGGAGGGTCATAGGGGGAGGAGCCAGTGCACACCAGCTAGTCCTAAAGCTTTTACTTTGTGCCCAGTCTCCTGCGGAGCCGATATTCCCCATGGTCCTTTCGGAGTCCCCAGCATCCACTAGGACGTTAGAGAAATCTTGTTAGGTACGTGAAAGAGCCGGCATCGAGCCGAAAGCATACCTGCAAAAATGGAATGTGACCTTGTGCCTGCTAGACCACGTCCCTGGTATAAAATACATTGAAAAAGCCAGAACGACATAAAATTAATTTTTAACACCAGATCCACTGAAAAAGCAACTTTCACATAAAATACCTGAAAAGGACAGATTCACATAATAAACTTCAGCTCCCCTATGTGTCACTCCTGCTAACACCCTCCTATGTCACTCCAGCCAGCTCCCCGTGAGTCACTCCTGCCAGCACCCCCCTGTGTCACTACTGCCAGGACCCTGCTGTGTCACCTCAGCCAGCTCCCCCATGTGTCACTCCTGCTAACAACCTCCTATGTCACTCCAGCCAGTTCTTCCACGTGTCACTACTTCCAGCACCCTCATGTGGCTCAAGAGCCACTGGTTGGCCACCACTGTCCTAGAGGATGCTGGGGTCCTCATTAGTACCATGGGGGTATAGACGGGTCCACTAGGAGCCATTGGCACTTTAAGAGTTTGAGAGTGTGGGCTGGCTCCTGCCTCTATGCCCCTCCTACCAGACTCAGTTTATTATTTTACAGGGAGGCTGCTGGCAACAGGGGATCGCTCACCCCAGCAGCATGCCGCCACCCCCTTACAAAGCCAGAAGATCGGAGTGAGTCACCGACCCCCCTTGCAAGCGGGGGACCGGTGTGAAGATGGCGGCAACAGGGTAGAGAGCGCGGTATTAACCGCGCTCCGGAGCTCAGAAGCACACTGTGCGGTGCTGTGATGAGGAGCCCTGAGTATTTTTATTCATTTCTTTATTCATTATTTATAACCATCTGCATATCCATTAATAAAACAAAAATTAATCTAACAATCTTCAAGCTGTATGTGTGATATCGAGTAAGCGCTGGGAGTAACATATTTTCTGCATTAGTACAATTAAGGTCTGTGGCAACCTTATTCCCCTCCATAGCAGCTACTCATTATATACCACCAGGTGAAAGCGCAGTCCTCACAAACCCTCATTTGTATTTTTGTCCATTTGTTCCACACGGAGGACCGCAGCTAATCACCATTATGGCATACAATAGAGAAGAACGTTTAAAACTACTAGAAGGATTAATCCCCTCACCAAATATGACAAAACAAAGAGAAACTACAATACCTGAGGAAATTTTCTGTGAGTTATACAACAAATTAGAGAAGCTAGAAATGAAAGAAATAAAACAATGGTGGGAAAGTACCACTCTCACCAAGTACATAGAGAAAAGGATGGTTCCACGTGGTCTGAGACTAAACAAAAAAACATCTTTTACCTCAAAAGATAAAAACTTTGAGAACAGATGGCGAGACGCCCTAGACTCATGCTCACTGAAATTAATGCAACTAATAGTTGAGGAAAGAGAAGACACTTTGAAGCAAATAGAAGAAGATATCAAGACCATCAGAAAGAAACTAGAACCTCTGGAAGATCTAGCAGATTTTAAGAACCTCAAGAGTCTCACAAAGAATAAACTAAGGAAGTTAGAGGAAGAAGTTATCGAACAAAAACGAAAGAAATTCAAAAGGGACATCGAGGACTATAAGGGAGATCATCACAATTGGACAACAATACCAAGAGAAGACCAGACCACAAGAAGACGTTTGGAAAGACCTATTTCCCAACAAGACAGAGAACATTATTACCCAACAAGACAATGGAGACAATATGACCAACAAAATGTGTACCCGAGATCATATACAACATACAAAGAGAGAGAATTCCAACAGAATATGAGGTATGAGGCACGAAGGAGGAATAAAGAACAATCACCGGAAAAAGAAATGGACAATAGGAGAAGATTGAGACAAGTGGACGGACAGGCCCGAGAAGAATCTAGAACGAAGTACCCCTCAGCAAACACCTTGACAAGGAGTTTCAACCAAGGCAAGGAAGATTATCAAGAAATACTAGACACCTCTGCAGGAACATTGATGGAGAAATTAAATAAAAGAACAGCCAAACTCCATCAAGAATATGGAAGGAAATGCAGAAGCACAAGAAGAACAGGACGAAACCGAACAGTTTCTGGATGCTTTTTTAGAGCTGGCACAAAAAAATCACTCGTTCAGAAGCACGGGAACGATTCCGAAAACCATGGGCTCAGAGGAAGAAACAGGAAAGAGAAGGAGAAGAAAAAGAAGCCCAAGTTCCACCAACGAGGAAAGCGAGGGGGAACAAAGAATAGGCCAAAAGAAAAAACAGAAGAAAAACCAAAAGAAACAACTGAGAAAAGGATATTCAACCTAAGCAAACATAAGCTAAGTGATACAGAAACCTCTGTCCTAAAGAAGGGCCTCAAATTTGCCCCAACAAACTGCTTAAACAAATTTGATACATTTATTGACCTCCACAATTTCTTCAGAAAAATAACACTAAGAAAATGTTTTAATAAAATGGACAACTCAGGAAAAGACAAAGAAGAAAAGGAGAAAGAAGATACTTTCATGCACACAAATTTTAAAGATAAATCGACTTTTTACCCACAACACCTCAAAGGCCACTTATTAAATACTTTCCAAAAGCTAGTAGAGGAGGATATCAAGAAAATCCCTGACAATGTAGGATCCAAACATATACAGAATCTATCAAAGAAGGAAAAAGTTGCCTTAAAGAATCTGAAGGAAAACAATGAAATTGTTATCAAACAAGCAGACAAAGGCGGAGGTACTGTCATCATGGATCGGGAAAAATATGAAGAAGAAGCATGGAAGCTCCTAGAAGATGCCCATACGTATCAACCTCTAAAGAAGGATCCCACACCAGAGTTTCACAAAGAACTATCAGAAATATTGAAAAAGGCAATGGAAGATAAAATTATAACAAAAGATGAACACAATTTCTTGAAACCAAAACATCCCATAATCCCTGTGTTCTATCACCTACCCAAGGTCCATAAAGACCAACAGAACCCACCAGGTAGACCAATAGTATCAAATCTTTCCTGTTATATAGACCACTTCCTAAAACCTCTAGTAGCACAACAGCGCAGCTACTTGAAAGACACCAAACAAGTTCTGAGCCTACTAGCCGGTCTAACCTGGAAGAATACTTACATCCTGGCAACGTGTGACATAAAATCTCTATACACAAACATCAGACACGAAGATGGCTGCAAAAATGTTGAAAGAATTCTACAAGAAGAGTCAGAACTGAAAGAAGAACAAGTCGTTTTCATCATACAGGGAATCAGACTCATCCTGACCCATAATTATTTCTGGTTTGGGAAACAATTCTTTATTCAAACACAGGGGACAGCGATGGGTACGATTTTCGCACCGTCGTATGCAAATTTGTTTCTTGCCCATTGGGAAAACGAAAGGATTTGGACCAGAGGTTCTCAAACTCAGTCCTCAGGACCCCACACAGTGCATGTTTTGCAGGTAACCCAGCAGGTGCACAGGTGTATTAATTACTCACTGACACATTTTAAAAGGTCCACAGGTGGAGCTAATTATTTCACTTGCGATTCTGTGAGGAGACCTGCAAAACATGCACTGTGTGTGCCCCCGAGGACCGAGTTTGAGAACCTCTGATTTGGACCAACAACGAACATCTTCCCAACCTAAAGGTATGGGCAAGATACATAGACGACGTGATAATAGTATGGGATGGAGAAGAAGAAATTCTGCAAGAGTTCCTGAAGAATATCAATACAAATACGGATGATCTAATATTCACACATGAAATAAGCAGGAACAGTATAAACTTCCTAGATCTAACCATTTTCATCCACAATAATAACATCGAAACCAAAACATATACTAAACCAGTAGATTGCAACAACTACTTGGATGCGAAAAGCAATCACCACCCTCAATGGCTCTCTAATATTCCCAAGGGACAAATGAGAAGGATCAAAAGGAATTGTTCAAGAAAGGAAGATTGCGACTACCAGACTTCCAAACTCATGAATCAATTTGAGACAAAGAATTATAGAAAAGAAAAACTAGAAAAAGACAAGGGCGAAATAGAGAATATCAACAGATCCGACCTCTTACAATATAACAACAAAAAAGAAGAAACAAACAAAGAATTACTATTTATCACCAATTACTCTGGGCAAAGGAAACAGATAGAGATAAGCCTAAAGAAGCATTGGCATATTCTCACAACAGACAAAGAACTAAAAAGTATACTTCCACCACAACCAAAAATTATTTATAGATGTGCCCCGACGATAGGAAGGAATTTAGTAAAGAATTACCTGAAACCAGAACCAAGAACAGACGTGGTTAAAGCACGGAGAACCTGGCTTTTATAGCTGTAACAACTGCATAGCATGCAAAAAAACCAAAACAATAACAACAAAACCAATAAAAAGTATACTCTCAAGGAGCAACAATAAGGAATTTAGAATTAAAGACAAAATCACTTGCAATACTACAGGAGTCATCTACCTCCTTTTTTGTCCATGCGGATTGCAATATATAGGAAAAACCACTCGCAAACTCTATATCCGAATCAACGAACATCTGAATAACATTAGAACAGAGAAAGACAATCACAGTATTCCAAAACATTTCCAACATGCACATGGGAGTGATCCATCAGCATTAAAGTATATAGGTCTCAAACTTATAAAGAAACCCTGGAGAGGTGGGGATTGGGACCAGCTTTCACTGAAGGAAGAATCAAAACTTATTTATGAACTTGCTACCTTGACACCAGAAGGTCTCAATGCAGACTTCGAACTACACCCCTTTTTTAAAAAAAAGCATAGTAAGTCCCATAAAATGAAGGAGACTGTTACAAGAACACCCTTTCACTACATCATTTGCACTATTTTACTATTACTTCTAAAGTACATATGCTCTATTACAAGAACAGTAAAAGCTTCGTATGTGTCCACACATGTCCCGCTGATTAATAAATCAATTAACACTAATTACTATTGTTTTTCTTTTTATGACTATCTTCTCTCCAATAATTTTATATATATTTTTTTTTCATATATATTTTTATATTGAGTATCCCGAACTTTTTATATTTCATTTTGATTTAAGTCTAATCAGACATACCTATTCCAACTTATACTAACACTTTTTTTCATGTTTTAACACCACCATTCATTTGTTTCTATATAAATTTATCTACCGTTTTTACCTATTTATTATTTCATACTCACGACAATTAATTTTAATTTTTATGACAAACTGCATTTATAATAATAATATACTATGCAGGTGATAATAGAAACTATATGTCCTTTTCCAGCACACTTGCGGTGTTTCTTCCTTTTTTCTGGATTAACTCTCCCCTCATACATATTATGTACCCTTCAGGTTTGATTGCTATATACATATACAAGTGATACAAAAATATACGGAGGAGTAAGGGCGGAAATGACGTAATATACATAGCCCACGAGAAAGGGCAAACTGGAGGATAAAGGTACGGAGTACGGATGAATGGGTATCCTGACGAAGCCTGAAGCCGCACGTGAAACGCGTAGATCAGCCACGGGTCTGGACATAGACACTGTCCTCCCGCGGCACAAGCTCCATTCAGTCTGCCGGCAGACAACAACGCTAATCCGTACCCCGGATCAGCGCCCGCTCACACGCCATCAAAAAGAGCTTTAAGCTGAACACAGGAGACCGCCTGGACGAGTGCGGGCAAGCACCTCCAGCACGCTACGAGCAGCGGCATCCTGCAGGACACAGAGGGTCCCCTGGACGAGTGCAGATACAGCACCTTTTGACCACGAAGACTGTGAGTAATGGTATACAAATGAACTGAGACATTGTATCCACCCGCATAGAAACCCTTTGGACAGAAACACTGTAACAATATTGCTACAGTCCCCAGGACTTTTATGCTACCTGTTCATAACCCATTCTGTTTTCTTTAGAACTACCTCACGCATCAACAAACAGACTAAATATACATATATCGGTGGATAGAGTAAAACGCACACTAGCGTGTCTACCCATCTCTCTAATTATTTATATTCTTCTTTTTTCATCTGGTACCCTTCCCTATCCACCTAACCCTAAGTCTTTTTCACTATTTGTTTTGTCTGTTATATGTATATACCGGTATTTAGAATTTTAACTTCTATATAAATAAACATATACGTTATATTTATCCAGTATTTTTATTCATTTATATATTCATTATTTATAACTATCTGCATATCCATAAATAAAACAAAAATTAATCTAACAATCTTCAAGCTGTATGTGTGATATCGAGTAAGCGCTGGGAGTAACATATTTTCTGCATTAGTACAATTAAGGTCTGTGGCAACCTTATTCCTCTCCATAGCAGCTACTCATTATATACCACCAGGTGAAAGCGCAGTACTCACAAACCCTCATTTGTATTTTTGCCCTGAGCCGGCGCCTAAACCCTGCACTGGTCAGAAAGTCTGTTGGGGGCCGTGGATCTCAGCTAGCATTATCCTCAGGTCAGTATAATTATTGTGAAGAGCAGGAAGACAGCTTCATTTTGGGGGCGGAGGTTCTCCTCAGAGAGGACCCAGCAGTGTTCAGCGCCATTTTCCTGCCTGCACAGCACTGTCCAGGAAGAGCAAGTCTCTCCACAGCAACTCCAGCTATCTCTCACGGTACCAGGGGGTTGTAGAAGGTGGAAGGGAGGCTAAATACAGACTGTGTGACCTATTAAGGTGCACAGTCAGCGCTGGTAGGGGATCACCTTTTGCCTAAAAGGCACTGTGTGTGGGTTGGCTCCAATCTCTGTGTCTCTCTTGCCATCCTTGGGGGTGAAACTCTGTCTGCCCTACCCTGGGGTAAATTTACTAACATTCGTAATTTTCCGTTTGAGGTCAAAGTTCAATCACGAATGACATCGAAAGTGTAAATATGCAACTTTTTGAATTGATTACGACTAATTTACTAAGCTGCCGTATTCTGCATTTTCGGTTTTTCCGATGTCGATGTCAAT
Source organism: Pseudophryne corroboree (assembly GCF_028390025.1). Lineage (NCBI taxonomy): Eukaryota > Metazoa > Chordata > Amphibia > Anura > Myobatrachidae > Pseudophryne > Pseudophryne corroboree. Next base: position 187,094,037 of record NC_086449.1, read on the forward strand.
CGTTTTTTTAGGCAGTGTTTTACGTGAGTGACTTGTAAAACACTGCCGACTTTAATACAATGAATCTCGGCCGGATCTGAGAGATCCGTGCTGGGCTTCATTGTGCACCTTGTAAAAAAAAAATAAAAATGTTTAAACTTAAAAAAAAAATTGCGTGGGGTCCCCCCTCCTAAGCCAAACCAGCCTCGGGCTCTTTGAGCCGGCCCTAGTTGCAAAAATATGGGAAAAAAATTGACAGGGGTTCCCCCATATTTAAGCAACCAGCACCGGGCTCTGCGCCTGGTCCTGGTTCCAAAAATACGGGGGACAAAAAGCGTAGGGGTCCCCCGTATTTTTGAAACCAGCACCAGGCTCCACTAGCTGGACAGATAATGCCACAGCCGGGGGTCACTTTTATACAGCGCCCTGCGGCCGTGGCATTAAATACCCAACTAGTCACCCCTGGCCGGGGTACCCTGGAGGAGTGGGAACCCCTTCAATCAAGGGGTCCCCCCCTCCAGCCACCCAAGGGCCAGGGGTGAAGCCCGAGGCTGTCCCCCCCATCCAATGGGCTGCGGATGGGAGGCTGATAGCCTTTGTTGTAAGTTATGAATATTGTTTTTAGTAGCAGTACTACAAGTCCCAGCAAGCCTCCCCCGCAAGCTGGTACTTGGAGAACCACAAGTACCAGCATGCGGCGGAAAACCGGGCCCGCTGGTACCTGTAGTACTACTACTAAAAAAATACCCCAATAAAAACATAAGACACACACCTTGAAAGTATAACTTTAATGCATACATCCACACCTCCATATACACATACTTACCTTATGTTCACACGAGGGTCGGTCCTCTTCTCCATGTAGAATCCATGGTGTACCTGTTGAAAAAATTATACTCACAAAATCCAGGGTAGAAGGCTCTTCTGCTTGTAATCCATTTGTAATCCACGTACTTGTCAAAATAAAAAAATGGATACCCGACCTCGCACTGAAAGGGGCCCCATGTTTTCACATGGGACCCCTTTCCCCAAATGCCATAAACCCCCTCTGACTTAAGTCTAAGAGGGTTCCATCAGCCAATCAGGGAGCGCCACGTTGTGGCACCCTCCTGATCGGCTGTGTGCTCCTGTACTGTATGACAGGCGGCACACGGCAGTGATACAATGTAGCGCCTATGCGCTCCATTGTAACCAATGGTGGGAACTTTGTGGTCAGCGGGTGACCGAAAGTAACCTCACCGCTGACCACAAAGTTCCCACCATTGGTTATAATGGAGCGCATAGGCGCTACATTGTATCACTGCCGTGTGCCGCCTGTCAGACAGTACAGGAGCACACAGCCGATCAGGAGGGTGCCACAACGTGGCGCTCCCTGATTGGCTGAAGAAACCTTCTTAGACATAAGTCAGAGGGGGTTACTGGCATTCGGGGAAAGGGGTCCCATGTGAAAACATGGGGCCCCTTTCAGTTCGTGGTCGGGTGTCCGTTTTTTTTTTTTTACAAGTACGTGGATTACAAATGGATTACCCGAGGAGCCCTCTACACTGGATTTGGTGAGTAGAATTTTTTTCAACAGGTACACCATGGATTCTACATGGAGAAGAGGACGACCCTCGTGTGAACATAAGGTAAGTATGTGTATATGGTGGTGTGTATGTATGCATTAAAGTTATACTTTCAAGGTGTGTGTGTTATGTCTTTATTGGGGTATTTTTTTAGTAGTAGTACTACAGGTACCAGCGGGCCCGGTTTTCCGCCGCATGCTGGTACTTGTGGTTCTCCAAGTACCAGCTTGCGGGGGAGGCTTGCTGGGACTTGTAGTACTGCTACTAAAAACAATGGCCCTCATTCCGAGTCGTTCGCTCGGTATTTTTCATCGCATCGCAGTGAAATTCCGCATAGTGCGCATGCGCAATATTCGCACTGCGACTGCGCCAAGTATCTTTGCTATGAAGATAGTATTTTTACTCACGGCTTTTTCCTCGCTCCGGCGATCGTAATGTGATTGACAGGAAATGGGTGTTACTGGGCGGAAACACGGCGTTTTATGGGCGTGTGGCTGAAAACGCTACCGTTTCCGGAAAAAACGCAGGAGTGGCCGGAGAAACGGGGGAGTGGTTGGGCGAACGCTGGGTGTGTTTGTGACGTCAAACCAGGAACGACAAGCACTGAACTGATCGCACAGGCAGAGTAAGTCTGGAGCTACTCTAAAACTGCTAAGTAGTTTGTGAGCGCAATATTGCGAATACATCGGTCGCAATTTTAAGATGCTAAGATACACTCCCAGTAGGCGGCGGCTTAGCGTGTGTAACTGCTAAATTCGCCTTGCGACCGATCAACTCGGAATGAGGGCCAATATTCATAACTTACAACAAAGGCTATCAGCCTCCCATCCGCAGCCCATTGGATGGGGGGGACAGCCTCGGGCTTCACCCCTGGCCCTTGGGTGGCTGGAGGGGTGGGACCCCTTGATTGAAGGGGTTCCCACTCCTCCAGGGTACCCCGGCCAGGGGTGACTAGTTGGGTATTTAATGCCACGGCCGCAGGGCGCTGTATAAAAGTGACCCCCGGCTGTGGCATTATCTGTCCAGCTAGTGGAGCCCGGTGCTGGTTTCAAAAATACGGGGGACCCCTACGCTTTTTGTCCCCCGTATTTTTGGAACCAGGACCAGGCGCAGAGCCCGGTGCTGGTTGTTTAAATATGGGGGAACCCCTGTCAATTTTTTCCCCATATTTTTGCAACCAGGACCGGCTTAAAGAGCCCGAGGCTGGTTTGGCTTAGGAGGGGGGACCCCACGCAATTTTTTTTCAAAAAATGAACACTTTCCCATCCCCTTCCCACTGATAAACATGCACGGATCTCATGGATCCCTGCATGCCTATCCAAACACGGGATAAAAAAGCAGGTCTGTTTTTTTTTAGCACTTTTTTACGATTTGTATTTCTGCACGGCAGTGTTTGGCTATTGTCGGCAGTGTTTGTGATTTGCACTTTTTAGTAAATTCCCGATTTCTACCAAATTGCAGGCGTATTTGACCGATGGTGTATTGATTCGTGATTTTTTCCTAGGACTTCCAAAATATTACGAATGCCCTCATCACTGCCGTGATTTTTGCTTAGTAAATTACCGAGATGACACTTTGAAGAAAAAACGGCATCTCGGTCAAAATCGGGACCTTAGTAAATATACCCCCCTGTGTGTGTGTGTAGTGTCTGTGGTCTCCATAAAGCTAGGTCCAGGGACTCCGTGTCATATGCTGCAGAGGATATGTCCTCTCAGGATGATCCCATTCCATGTAATCAGGATTGCACTGGTTTAGCACAGATACCAGCAAGGCAGCCGGAGTGGTTATCCTCTATCAAATCTATGATTTCTCAGATTTCAAATAGGGTTGCACAGAATGAATCTGCAACTCAGGCTTTACATAACTCTATGGCAGTCTGGCCCAGTTCTGGTACCTCAGGGCTCCCCGCTGTATATTCCCAAAAACGTGCTCTTGCACAGATCATGCAAGATGACACAGATACCGATTCTGACACTACAGATGGTGGTGGGGATATGTTGCGGGGGGCCGCATCTCTTGCTAAAGGGGTGCAGATAGAGGCTATTAGAGATGTGTTGAATATTGCTGATACAACACCGGAGCAGGTTGAGGAGGCTTACTTCACTGAGAATAAGAAAGCCTCGCTAACCTTCCCTGCATCAAAGGAATTAAATGCTATTTTTTAAAAAGCTTGGGAAAACCCAGATAAAAAAAATCCAGATCCCTAAAAGGGCTCTGGTGGCATTTCCTTTCCCGGTAGAGGATAGAAAAAAATGGGGAAACCCGCCCATTGTTGACGCGTCAGTATCCAGACACTCAAAAAAGGTGGTTTTACCTGTTCCAGGATCTACCGCCTTGAAAGAGCCAGCTGATCGTAAAATTGATAATACGCTCAAATCCATGTACACGGCTTCTGGGGCAATACTATGTCCCACTATTGCCAGTTCTTGGATTGCCAAAGCTATAGTAAAAGTGGTCAGGCACGTTACTTGAAGATTTGGATACTATGGAGAAATGTGATGTTGAATTGTTTTTACGTAACATTCAGGATTCGGCAGGATTTTTGGTAGAATCCATGAAAGACCTGGGTTCCATGGCTACGGGAATTTCTTCCATGTCTGTCTCCGCTCGTCGAGGACTGTGGTTGCGCCAGTGGTCTGCCAAAGCGGAATCCAGGAGAAGTGTTGAGACCCTATCCTACACTGGTCAGGCTCTCTTTGGGGAAGCGTTAGATGCGTGGATCTCCACGGCTACGGCGGGTAAGTCACCTTTTCTTCCCTCAGCTGCACCTGCTCCGAAGAAACCCTTTTCTTCAACTGCATCACAGCCCTTTCGGCCTGCCAAGCCCAGAAAGGCCAAGCCGTCCAACACCTTCTTTCGGGGAGGTCGGCCCAAGTCCAAGAAACCTGCTGCTGCAGGTTCCCAGGAACAGAAACCTGCTTCAGGTACACCAAAGATCTCCGCATGACGGTGGACTGCATGCCCAGGAGGTGGGGCCGGTGGGAGTGAGACTCAGGCATTTCAGTCACGTCTGGGTGTCGTCCGGCCTGGATCCTTGGGTGCAAGATATTGTGTCCCAGGGGTACACACTGGAATTTCAAGATCTCCCTCCTCACCGATTTTTCAAATCAGGCTTGCCGGCTTTGCTGGCAGACAGGACGGTCCTGCAGGCAGCCGTCCAGAAGTTGGTGGAGGCACAGGTTATTGTACCGGTCCCTCCTCATATGCAAAACAAAGGTTACTATTCGAACCTTTTCGTGGTACCGAAACCGGATGGTTCGGTCAGGCCCATTCTAAACCTAAAATCGCTGAATCCCTTTTTGAAGGAGTTTAAGTTCAAAATGGAGTCTCTAAGGGCGGTGATATCAGGTCTGGAAGAGGGGGAATTTCTGGTATCCCTGGATATCAAGGTTGCGTACCTCCACATTCCGATTTGGCCGCAGCATCAAGCTTATCTCTGATTCGCACTGTTGGACTGTCAATACCAGTTCCAGGCCCTGCCATTTGGCCTCTCCACGGCACCGAGCGTATTCACCAAGGTGATGGCTGAAATGATGGTTCTCCGCAGACAGGGGGTGAACATAATTCCATATCTGGACGAACTGCTGATAAAGACGGCGTCCAAGGAGAAGCTGTTATAGTCCATTCTTCTCATGACCCACCTGCTCAGAGAACACAGTTGGATCCTGAATCTTCCAAAATCACATTTGGAACCAACCAGGAGGTTGTCCTTTCTGGGAATGATCCTCGACACGGAGGTGCAGAGGGTGTTTCTTCCAGAGGAAAAAGTGTTGGTGATACAAACAATGGTCCGGGATGTCCTGAAGCCAGCCCGATTGTTGGTTCATCAGTGCATTCGCCTTCTGGGAAAGATGGTGGCCTCTTACGAGGCTCTACAGTACGGGAGGTTTCATGCTCGGTCCTTCCAACTGGATCTCCTGGACAAGTGGTCGGGATCCCATCTACATATGCACCAGAGAATATGTCTGTCACCAAAGGCCAGGATTTCACTCCTCTGGTGGTTGCAACTGCCTCACCTTCTGGAGGGCCGCAGGACTGGATCTTTCTAACCACGGATGCAAGTCTCCGGGGCTGGGGCGCAGTCACTCACGGGGAGACCTTCCAAGGAAAGTGGTCAAGTCTGGAAGCCGGCCTGCCAATAAAACATTCTAGAGCTAAGAGCCGTCTACAACGGTCTTCTCCAAGCGGCCCATCTTCTGAGAAATCGGGCCATTCAAGTGCAGTCGGACAATGTAACGACAGTGGTTTACATCAACCGACAGGGCGGAACGAAGAGCAGAGCTGCAATGTCAGAGGTAACAAGAATCATTCTCTGGGCAGAAAAACATGCGTTGGCGCTATCAGCAATCTTCATTCCGGGAGTGGACAACTGGGAAGCAGACTTCCTCAGCAGACACGATCTCCATCTGGGAGAGTGGGGTCTCCATCCGGAGGTGTTCAAGGAGGCAACAGATCTTTGGGGTGTACCTCAAATAGACATGATGACCTCTCGTCTCAACAAGAAGCTTCGGCGATATTGTTCCAGGTCGAGGGACCCAGCAGTGGCGGTGGATGCCCTAGTGACTCCGTGGGTTTTCCAGTCAGTGTACGTGTTTCCACCACTCCCACTCATTCCAAGAGTGCTAAAGCTCATAAGGAGAACAAGGGTTCAAGCGATCCTCATTGCTCCAGACTGGCCAAGAAGGTCTTGGTATGTGGATCTTCTGGATCTACTGCTAGAAGAGCCGAGGCCTCTTCCTCTTCGGGAGGATCTGCTGTAGCAGGGGCCGTTCGCCTATCAAGACTTACTGCGGCTGTGTTTGACAGCATGGAGGTTGAACGCCAGATACTAGCTCGGAAGGGCATTCCGAACAAGGTTATTCCTACCCTGATACAGGCTAGGAAAGGAGTAATGTCTAAACATTACCATCGTATTTCGAAAAAATACATATCTTGGTGTGAGTCCAAGAAGTTTCCTATGGTGGAGTTTCAACTGGGACGTTTTCTCCTCTTCCTGCAAGCAGGTGTGGATATGGGTCTGAGGTTGGGATCCATTAAGGTCCAGATTTCGGCCCTATCCGTTTTCTTCCAGAAACAGTTGGCTGCCCTCCCTGAGGTTCAGACTTTTTTGAAGTGAGTTCTGCACATCCAACCTCCCTTTGTACCGCCTACGGCGCCCTGGGATCTTAACGTGGTGTTGCAGTTCCTCCAGTCGGACTGGTTTGAGCCTCTACAGGAGGTTGAGGTCAAGTTTCTCACGTGGAAGGCTGTCACTTTGTTGGCCTTAGCTTCTGCTAGACGTGTGTCGGAGTTGGGGGCTTTGTCATGTAAAAACACATACTTGATCTTCCATAAAGATAGAGCTGAGCTTCGGACACGTCAGCAGTTTCTTCCGAAGGTTGTGTCGGCATTTCATATCAACCAACCTATTGTGGTGCCAGTTGCCACTGACTCCTCAATTTCATCAAAGTGCTTGGATGTTGTAAGGGCTTTGAAAATCTATGTGAAGAGGACTGCTCGTCACAGGAAATCGGACTCTCGGTTTGTCCTGTATGATCCCAAGAAAATTGGGTGTCCTACTTCTAAGCAGTAAATCTCTCGCTGGATTAGGTTCACTATCCAGCATGCGTATTCTACGGCAGGTTTGCCGTGTCCTACGTCTGTTAAGGCCCACTCTACTCGTAAGGTGGGGTCTTCCTGGGCGGCTGCCCAGGGTTTCTCAGCGTTACAACTTTGCCGAGTAGCAACTTGGTCTGGGTCGAACACGTTTGCAAAGTTCTACAAGTTCGATACTTTGGCCTCTGAGGACCTGTAGTTCGGTCAATCTGTTCTGCAGGAGCCTCCGCGCTCTCCCTCCCGTTCTGGGAGCTTTGGTACATCCCCATGGTACTAATGTGGACCCCAGCATCCTCTAGGACGTAATAGAAAATAGGATTTTGGTTACCTACCGGTAAATCCTTTTCTTGTAGTCCGTAGAGGATGCTGGGCGCCCGCCCAGCGCTTCGCTTTCCTGCAATTGTTATCTGATTCAGTACAACTTTGTTTTTAGTTACGTACTGCATTGTTACTTGTTAAGCACTGTTTCAGTGGTTGCTGCTGAGTTTTCAAGCTAAGTTAGCTTGATGTGCCTTGTATGTGTGAGCTGGTATGAATCTCTCCACTATCTGTGTTAAATCCTTCTCTCGAAGATGTCCGTCTTCTCGGGCACAGTTTCTAGACTGAGTCTGGTAGGAGGGGCATAGGAGGGAGGAGCCAGCCCACACTCTCAAACTCTTAAAGTGCCAATGGCTCCTAGTGGACCTGTCTATGCCCCCATGGTACTAATGTGGACCCCAGCATCCTCTATGGACTACGAGAAAAGGATTTACCGGTAGGTAACCAAAATCCTATTTTATTAAGTGATATACATTCCACTTTGTATAATAACAAAAATTATGGACTCTTCTCATAATGAGAGCAGATGAAATACTGTAAACACTGAAAATATTGTATACATCTTCTGTTTCTGCAATAAGGCAGATGACTGTACCTGACATAATTGTATGTAATCCTATCCACAGAGAGAGGACATGATTTATATGATTAGAATTGTATTTATTTAAATATAGCAGGGTGTATGTGGAGTTTCCTTGAGCAGGTGGCTATACACACCCCTGGAAAGAAGTTACAGTCAGCTGCTATGCAGCAGTCAGAACTCGCCCATGGTGCCCCCTTTAGCTGTAATGGAGATACCCTTCAACTGAAGAGATCAGTAGCATTTTTAATAATTTTCTCTGCTCCTTGTTGGAAACCACAATATACTAGGTTTGAGTTCTCTGCAGCAATCACGCTGACCAGCTGTTAATACCATTTCATCTGCCAAAGCCTAGAAAGTGTAGTAAAACAGGATGAATGGTTTGTTATGGGCTCCAAAACGTCAGTGCCACCTTTTAGAACCCAGCCTAACCCTAACCTCCCCCACCCCCCAGTCTAACCCTACCCTAGTGCTAACCTCCGGCATGTTTTGGGATTCTGGCCATTGGGATCCCACTGTCGGTCTCCTGACTGTTGGGTTCCCGACTGCTGGTATTTTGATCACATCACCTTTATTAACCAAAGGCTATAGATAGGATAGTTCATGGTTACCGGTCCACTTATGGTTCCAGATGCCAAGAGGTCCCCAGGGCGAACATTACAGCCTGTCACGGTATGATGAGCCAGCTGCTGCTTCATATTCCAATACATGTGCTGTAAAACAGAAAGTCCAGTGAGCAGTGTGTGAGGATAGTACAGACTCGGTCTTAGGCAGCAGAGTAACAGGGCCAACACTCTACTTACCATGCACATCATAATGAATGTTAAGAATTAATTATCATAAAAATACTGGTGTTGGTTGGTACCAGTGGCATATGTTATCTAGGGGTTTCAGGGCTTTAAACCCCCCCTCCCCACACACACACACACACACACACACACATAGGACTGTCGTGGGGTGGAGGTTCTGTCCCTGGGACCACCAGTCCAGACTGTGAATAACAGAGAGAGCTTCTAGTGGAAAGCCACTACCCTGGCTTTCCAGCGGCAATCTCCAGAGTCCAGTGCATGCACATGCGCCAGTCTGCCGATGTTTGTGCGCATGCACCAATCTCTGCGTCTGCCAGATCCATTGTGCATGTGCAATGGACCCGGCAAGCAGGGTAATACTGGCAGTCCATAACTCTGACCGTTCAAACTGCAGCACAGCGGGCAGCTACCCTCATCAAGAAGGGCAGAAGCCTCCACTGGGTGGAGCCATGGAGTCCTGCCAAAGTATGGGGTTGCAAGCAGCATAGAAAAAGTAGCCCCGGGAGGAGGGGGTGGTGTAAATCAAGAACTTCATGGACCACTTACCTTGAAGTTAGATCTGCATATAGTCACAGCCTCCTTCATACCATCTCCTGTTACAAACGATTACAAACTATTATTGTAGATGCTTATGAATAACAGTTCTTTTTTTACAGAGCACAGACAATAAAACAGACACATAGTGCAGCCATCACCTACACACAGCGGAGGCAGTCAATCTGTAGCCTGAACAATTAGAATGCAGTCTATTAATAAAGTAGGAACCAGAACAATGAAGTAGTGAGACACTAGTTCCTAGTCTCTATGCCACAGCTTTGCCCCTGCTCTCTCTTTGTGTCTGCTCATATACTCTCACTAGCAGGGCCCACTCTCCTACTATCTCCTTGTGATAAAAGCACTGGTAAATTTATAAATAGGAGATACGCTTGTCCCAGGTTTCTGACCTATATGATTTAAACCCCCAGGAAAATGTCTGTTTCTGCAAAATAGACTTTGTTAGATTTTGGGCTTTAGTAAAAACCGGTTAAGGGTTCCTGGGGGCATGGATGGAGACAGAGAAGGCAGTCTCCATCCATTGTGTAAGGGCTTTACTCAGTATCTCACTACCTCGGGGAACAGGCAGTAAGTTTGTTATGAGACACTGTGATTTAATGACCGTGAGTACTTTGCATATGCCTATGTTTGTGGTAGGGGCATTAGGTTCTACCATCTTTTGAGAGATGGACTCTGTTTGGTAGATAGAGCCCAGATGGGCTAAGATTTCTTTTTATGTCTTAGATTTTCTGAACTGCACAATAAAACTAACTACTAGCTAGATTGCACAAAAACCCTGGACTGGTGTGCTGTTTCCTGGCTGCTGTGTGTTTGGACATGCCCATCTACCCCAGGAGAGGGCACTCTTAATCTTTATCTCCCCACACTCCTACACATAATTATGTAATAGGTGGGCATGAGTATTTATGTTTAATGTGAAAATGTATATTAGTCTGTGTATCTCTAATGTACCCATGTATTACTGTTGTTGTATGCTGTCCCCTATGTACATCACTACATAGCACCCTTGTGGCGCCATATAAATAAAAAATAATAATAGTGAGCTGACAGGCTGCCCTCCCATAAATATTGGTTCAGCCTACAGACTGGCTGCCCTTACTGGGGGGGGGGGGGGGGGGTGACGCTTGTTAAACCCATTACTTCTCTCTCTCACATGGGGAAGAAAAATTACTTATGTTTCCATGATCGCAATGGTGCTTTTGTATGCAATTGAGCGTTTTTTTTTTTGCATATGCACATAAGTCACACATGTGCTGCGATGTCTTGCAACGATAGTGACAATGAGGATTTATCTGCAAAGTGAGTGACAGAACCAATGACTCAAATGCAGGAGTGTTATGGGGGGTTTCGGGGGGTGCCACAGCTTGCGATTGCCATCTCGTACACATTTACAAGGGCTCTAGCATCTAACTTCCAGCGGCCATGCTGTGCCACCACAGAGTTACGCAGACAGCCAATGTTTGACTGATGTGCATACGATGGTTGTGCCTTTGTACGCAAGTGGCAGTTCAGGGACACCTCTAGTGGACATCTCCATACAAGTTCGAGCGACAGTGGCACTTGCCTATTATCCAACAGCCATAGCGTCCAAACACAGCTTCAGTGGCATTAGCGTATATCTTTAAGTCAGGCTTTAAATCAGGCAAAAAGAGGAAATGGATATATATAAAATCTATCTAATTTATGTTATATTGTACTGAAGAAAAACAGTCTACACAGTCTTATACAAATACCATGGGGGCATATGTAATAGGGTCTGAGTTTCCCAGAGGAGTAGGATGCCGGCTGATCTCAGACGCTTTTTTAAAGTGGCAATCATTTACAAGGCATGGTTTTGCGGCCAGCATCCCTCACTTCCAGCATTCTCGGACCCTATTCAGTGCTGTCGAGAGGTCTGCCAGTCCTGGGTAAAATTTTGGGCTTGTGTCCTTATCTTGGGGAAATGTGGCCACGCCACCATAGTGAAAAAAATCTTTGTAGAGCCGGGCAGAGGGGCTCCATGAGCTACTCAGCCAGGGGCAATTCGAGGGGGTAGCGCAATCAGTGTGATTGCTCCCCCCACCTACACAGCCACATGCAGAGACTCAGCAGCATTAGCCTCACTGCAGCCCAACACACTGCAGCGAGTGCTGTGCTGACAAGATGAGAGCTTATGCTGCTGCTGCCTGGTAAAGAAGGGGGAAGTGCGGTGAACCTGCCCCCCCCCCCCCCCCCACTAAGTTCGGGTAATTAGTACCCGCTCCCCCCACTCTCGGCGGCCCTGACCCTATTACATATGCTCCCATGTGCAGAGCCGGCCCTAACCAATATGATGCCCTAGGCAAGATTTTGGCTGGTGCCCCCTAGCACCACCGCTGGTTCTGCCTCTGACCTTGCACCTCTTTCCCAGCACCATCACCCCTCACCCATAGCAGGCCTTGTACCCCCTATATTTTAAATAGGAACAGTTCGCACATTTGACGCACAGCCCAAAAAGGGGCATCTTCTTGCTGGGAAGGGGCATGGACACACAATAGTAAACCCAATTCCAATTACGCCACACAGTACTGCAACTTTATTCACATTTTATCTTGCGATAGTGTTCATAATTCATATTACATCCCACAGTAGTATCACTTTACCTTATAAACGTTACTCCTCACAGTAGAGCCCCTTATTCACATTACATCACACTGAATTGCTCCTTATTCACATTACACCACACCTTATTGCTCTTTATTCACATTAGACGGCACAGTAGTGCCCTTTCTGTATGCAACGCCACATAGTAGAGCACCTTATACACATAATGGCACACCTTAGTAATGCATTTATACACAATTCCACACAGTAATGCCCCTTACACATATGAGACACATTAATGTCCTTATAAACATAATGCACCTTACACATTATAACAACCTTTATTAATGCCCTTTTACACATAATGTCCCTTACACATATGCCGCACATTATTAATGCCCTAATACACATAATAACACACATAGTGCCCCTACACATTTGCTGCACATTATTAGTGCCCCTATACACATAATGACACACAGACAGTAGTACCCTGTTACACATATGCCGCACATTATTAATGCCCTTATACACATAATGACACACATAGTGGCCCTTTACACATATGTTGCACATTATTAATGCATTTTTACATGACACACATAATGGTCCTTACACATATTCTGAACACTACTGCACAACCAACCCACTCACATGCACACAGCACTCACACTTCCACTAACACCGTGACCTCTGCCTCTGCTTGGATACAAATGTGTCCTCACAAATCTTGCATCAATGCTAACGTTGGGCACCTTTTTTTTATGAAAATGCATCTTATTTGCATTGCTATGTGGCTAGGATGCACAAGCAGCTTCTGCTGATTAAACTGATATGCAGCATGCCTATATACTGTGTGAGACTGTGGCTGTATCTGCATATGAAATGCTACATACAGAATATAGGCATGCCGCATATCATTTTAATCAGCAGAAGCTGCTGATGCCCCTAGGCACATCAAATGCCCTAGGCAATTGCCTAGTTTGCCTATGCCTATGGCCGGCTCTGCCCATGTGTCTAAAGGTGGGTACACACACCTATACAATCAGCGGCTGATCAGGGTAAACTCTCCCCATCAGCCATGCTGTGTGTCCGCAGTTTGGCCCCCTGTCAGCTGCCTGTGAGCACCGTACACACTGTGCAAACATAGCATAGTGTGTATGGGTGTGTATGGGCTTCTATGGGATGGGGGTGGTCGGCCCCTTAAAAATGAAACTGTACATAAGATTCGCCCACCTGATCCCGGTCATTGCTGGAGTGTTATAAACCGTTTATCAGCTAACACTCCTTCATCGGCACTACATACCCACCTACACAAATCGTCAGCCCGTTCTTTCACTATCAGGAGAACAGGTGACAATTGTAGGTTGTAGAGGTGTGTACCCACCTTTACTGTGGTGGGACAGACCCTGAGACCATAGTGCTTCCCTGCTCACACTGTGGAATCTGCACCAGGAGGAGGGAGAGCAGGCAGTCAGATGATGCAGGAGCCGCAGATTAAACCTCCTCATTTTTCTTTCCAACACCCACAGTGATCAATAATGAGGATTTATTAGTCAATGCAATTTACCTTGAAGGCAGACAGATAAGTTAATATTGAATGTGTAATTACTCTCATCCCGGAGATACGGCATTGGCTCAGGATCCTGCAAGAAAATGATGTGAAGACAACAATCAATGAATGGTGAGCAATGGACAGAGTATGTGGGCTTGTCTAACAGGATGCCATAAACCACATAACATCAATATAGCACAGAAATAACATTCATTTATCCATAGAAACTAATAGATGTTACCAATTGTTGCTCTAGACCCAGTTTTATTATATGTTCAGTTGAAAGCACAACATTTGCTTGAGATCATAGCTTCATATACATAAGCTTTCCTTCTGTACAGTATGTCTAATATGTAACTTCTACAGTAATTGCAGACTATCTACCTGCCCCTTCCAAAAGGGACCAACCAGGTCGGCAGAGGGGGGGCATGGTATGACATAGGTGGGCGGTACTGTGGTGTGACGGCATGATTGCATCATTTTGCCCCCCCACTACAGTATGCTAATATTACAGACGTTGTAAAGCAGGGGGCGTGGCTACGATGATACAAATCAGCACCACCTGAGAATTGGGAGCCTCCCAGCTGTTCTGGGAGAGTAGGCATGTATGTTGTATGTGATCTAGCTGGATTTGTTGCTGGCATGTTTGAAGCATGCATCATGACACTTCATAAACTTGTGATCAATTGTATCTAAGGCACAGAGAAAAGCTGCGCAATATCCAAGAGCAATAAAATCAGTCAACTGTGCCTGGTAGTATAAAGTGAAAAAAATAAAAACACAAACAGAAGCCAGAAATATAAAGCACCTATTAACTAACAATTTGCAAGATGGCATGCATAAGCAGGTAAATGAATGTGACTAGAAAACGGTCATCCTGCCTCCACTCACCTGGACTGGATTTGGCAGCACAAACGGCATCAGGGCTTCCATGGGTACAACCCATGGAGATATAGTGGTTGCAAAGTTTTTACTCAAGAATGGCCCAAGCGGAACATATTCCCATTTCTGAATGTCTCTAGCTATGAGGAGAATGATGAGTTATAGTTCATGGAAAACAAATAATAATAGAATGTGGGAGAGAAAGATAAAGGAAATAAATGTAATTATAATAAACTCTCTGATAGAATTGAGGCCTATGGGTCTAATGCAAAAGTGCATGAAAATTATGCTCGGCTGCGATTTATCACGGATTCGCAAGTGCGAAAAGATTTCAACGTGATCATTCCTCGTGTACTTTCATGCGACAGACTGAACAAAATCCTGCGTCGCCCAATTTGCCTATAACTAAGCGATGCTCAAGTGCGCTTGGGGATCCGATAATCTTCTCAGAATATGGCCACTGTGGCAAGATGGCAGCCGCATGCCAAAACAGTCCCATGATGCTCCCATAGCACACCTATGATACCTCCTTGTTTTGCTATCACTTTAGGTCACCTCCCACTGACTGCACCCTGAAACACCCATGGATTGACTCAAGTCAAAGCAATGTAATACGCAAAGGCAGCCGCATACGCCATTGCACACACTGGCTTGCACGAGGCGCAGTAAGGGGTATTTCGCGCAGTAGCAAATAATAAACATATTTTATTAAAATTGCTTTTCAGGAATAAAAATAATTTACCCTAACTGTTGGAAAACTGGTTATAGGCGTAATGGTTTAGTAACATTATCCCTCACAGTTTTTAAATAGTGCAGCATACATTGGCTCCTTATACAGAGCACTTAGCACCACCTATTGGTTGTATGAGGTAACACAACTAAACACTGA
The DNA here is from genome assembly GCF_028390025.1 of Pseudophryne corroboree. Classification (NCBI taxonomy): domain Eukaryota; kingdom Metazoa; phylum Chordata; class Amphibia; order Anura; family Myobatrachidae; genus Pseudophryne; species Pseudophryne corroboree. The sequence goes on from NC_086449.1 coordinate 187,109,326, forward strand.
CATTCCGGAAAACTCAAGTTCACATGAATGCCATAAACTCACCACTTCTTCAAAGCACATGTTGTACTGGCTTTATGTAAGTGTATAAACACAATGTGCACTATCACTTGCTCTTGATTGTCAGGAGTGTTTGTTTTGCAGCTCTTGTTTTCTGAGACTGCCTGTTCCACTTTCATACCTCCCAACATGACCCTCTCCAGGAGGGACACAATGCTCTGCTTCTGGACTTTTCTTTTAATTTATGATTGCCAACAGCTGTTTTGAACCGGTTAATGGATCAGAAAGGTGTTTCAGCACAGGTGATGGCAATCATTAATTAAGAGGGAAGTCCAGGAGCAGAGCATTCTGTCCCTCCTGGAGAGGGTCATGTTGGGAGGTATGCACTTTATTCATTGGTGTTAATTATCCTCCATTGATATTTGCCTCCCTTGAGTCTGTGCACTCATTGACCACTACATGACAAATGTGATCATGTATGACATACGGTGTCAATGACATTTAATACAACGCTAGCTTGCGAGGGCTCTAAAGAGCAAGAGCGTAGCTACCATAGGTGCAGACAGTGCAGCTGCTATGGGGCCCAGAGCTGAGAGGGGCCCACCTTCCCTGCCACAGTTACAAATGTTATATATATTTTTCGCCATTGGGTGGTGCGTAGGGGTCCTTTTAAACTTTATCCTTTGGGTCTGCAATATATCTAGGTATGTCCCTGGACCTGCTCATTGTAGTGTGGTACAAAATGAACTGAAGGGCATTTTAATGTTATATAATATGAACCGGGGAACTGTAATGAGGCACAATATGAACGGGGTGCACTATATATCATAATGTGAATTGGGGGTACTGTGCGGCATAATGTGTACTGGCAGCTCTGAAATGTGACATAGGGTGAACTTAGCACTACTGTGATTCATAAAAGAAACTAGGGCACTTATATGGGGCATAACATTAAATAAGGCTCTACTATGGTTCAGAAAATGAACTAGGGCACTATTATAGGGCATAACATTAACAACTGCTGCAGAGAAGTGTCTCTCTAGAAGCATTGGGGCGGGAGCCCCTTCAAAAGGTTGCTATGGGGCCCACAAAATTCTGGCTACACCCCTGCTAAAGAGCTCAGAGGTGAGAAATCCCTGGAGAACACCAAGCTTTGAAACCAAGGAACTATAGCTTTCTTTAGTTGTCTGTACAATTTATCCTGTGGAGCATACCTCCCAACTATCCCGATTTTGGCGGGACAATCCTGTTTATCACTGTCTCTCCCGCTATCCCACCCACGGGTCGCAGTGTCTCGCGGTGGGGGGGGGCAGTTGGGAGATCCCCTCTGTCACTGAGCAGGCAGAGAGGGACAGGAGGCATGGTTAGCAGCTCACTGAGCGCTGTTCATGCCCCCATAGTGATGAAAATAGGGGCGTGGCTTGCGATTGTGGCTCCTGCTGCAAAGCCACACCCCTACCTGCGAGGTTACATCCCCTAATTTTGGGCGCACGCCTTCGGCACTCGAAGATGTCCATCACTGGAAGAAAGAGATGTTGGGAGGTATGGTGGAGTGACCCAAGCTTCAGTAGGCTCATCAGTGTTTACTGACACAATGCGTGTACTCTATTTCATTTACATGAGACAAACTCAGTTCTTAAACATACAGTAGCTCTATACAGTACATTATAATATATCATACATGAACTCTGCATTTTGTAGGCATTAATAATATCACTGAATTCTTTCCATAATTAAGGGTCTAATTCAGACTTGTACGGGAACCCAGGGGTGGAGGCACTGCGCATGTGCAGAACGGGTCCTGCATCCTTACATGCAGTGCCCCCTAAGCCCGAGCCTGACTGACAGGCAGAGGGGCATTTGGAGACGGGGAGGGGGTGACAATTGGATCCATTACTCAATAAGAAAGCGTGTCACCTCTGTTTTGTAGTTCTGAATCAGGCCCTAAATTTGCAAAAAGTATCCAATACATGAAATGTGCCCATCATTTTACTCTGCAACTTCTAAAGATTATAGAGAAACCAAATATGTGATTGTGTATATGGTTTTTGTTTGTTTTCAGAGAAGGGGTTTATGGGGTTGCTCAGTCTTTCACATGGACGTACACAAGAGGAATGCACAAGTTGACATTTGCATATTTTTGCACTTGCAAATCTCAAGTAGTGTTCGTTTGTCCAAGAAGACATCCAGGCCCTCCCTGTTTGTGAGCTGGGTTCCTCCTTTCCACCGCTAATCTTAATCACTTATTAAAAGCATGGGGAGAGGAAAGCCACAGGGATCTGAAATCTATGCATGCAGCACATTCTTTATCTATGGCACTGGGAGCAATATCTTGCAGATATTCTACAATACGCACACATTCTCCATGCACAAAGGCTGCTGAGATCCTTACCACTCCAGTCGTTCATTAATACCATGCCAAAGATGTGCTCGTCAGCCTTCTGAATGGGAATTGGTTTTCCTAAAGCATTTCCAGGGCCCACAAAGAAAGCCTGTGAAGGACAGTAATGCTTACGAATAATATGGATTAAAGCACATATGGAGACAGTTCAAAAAGCTGAGACAGGCGTATCTAGAGCTACTGACAAAGGTCAGGACCCTGGGTGTGCAACAACCAATCCACACAGATCATTTCTGTACAGCAAGGCTGCCAAGCTGTCAGTCACGCTGTATCTACTCCGGGTATGGATCGCTGGGTCGATACAACTTAGATCGACAGTCATTAGGTCGACCGCCATTGGTCGATGTGCATTAGGTCGACAGGGTCACTATGTCGACATGGTCATTGGGTCAACAGGTCAAAAGGTCAATCCTGTCGGTGGTCTACAGACAATTCCTTTGACTTCATGCTTCATGCTTGGTTTGTGCTCAGACATGCACTGTCAATTGTGGGACCTTATATAGACAGGTGTGTGCCTTTCCAAATCATGCCCAATCAACTGAATTTACCACAGGTGGACTTCAATTAACCTGTAGGAAGATCTCAAGGATGATCAGTGAAAACCTGAGCTCAATTTTGAGCTTCATGGTAAAGGCTGTGAATACTTATGTACATGTGATTTCTTAGTTTTTTATTTTTAATAAATTAGCAAAATTCTCAAAAAAACTTTTTTCACTTTGCATTAGGGTTAAGATACCGGGGTTGGTGTCTAGGGCCAACTTTCCCCCTCCCCAGTGCCTATCCCTAACACCCCTGGACCCTAACAGGGACCCTGATACTTACCTTTGGGATGTCGGCAGTCAGTGTTCCGGCGCCGTGATTCTGAGTGGTGTCGGGATTCCGGCATCAGTCATATGACTGCTGGGATACTAAACGCACCCCTTTGAAACATATTGCTGGCCAGTACTGGCATTACTTGTCCTCAGCACCCCAACACCTGAACTGGAGAAAAGCGCGTTGCCTAAAACTCAAAAACATTTCTCACCATTTCCAACTCAATGTCCAGGAGTTTGCTGGCCTCAAAAATTGGCGGCTTGTCTACAACAAGAAAGATTAAAATATATCAGTTGGGTAAATAAGGAGATTTAGAAAACTCACCCAGACCAATGGACATCTTACCATCACTTGGCCTTGTTTGCCCCTTTGGTCTCCGGATTGGAGTTCCAGATACCACAACAGAAGATGCCCGTCCATGATAACCAACAGGAAGATGCAACCTATGGAGTGACAGTGTGACATCGGTAAAAACCTAAAAATGCCTCAATTTTTACAAGGAAAAGGAAAAAACAATGATCATAACAAAACAAAGTACAGTAATAAGAATAATGTCTGCCATCTAGCACAGACTGTAATAAACACTACAAACTCATCACCTGTTTTCAACTAATCAATTATCTACTGTATATTACTTTTAAAGAACGGTTCCACATCTGCTAATGATAATGCCGTGATTAGCAAACACTTCATTCACCTCTCTGCTGCATTATGACTAAAAACAAGAATTAAACATGTCAGATTCTCCATCACACTGATCACTGTCTTGCAGAGACCGGCTACATTAATTGGCATTCAGGCAGTCTATCAAGGTCTACTGTAATATATGGAAGATAGGTAGAAGATCGAGAGTACAGACTTCTACACTAGGGGTGTGGGTTCATCATGTCAACATTACTAACCCTAACCCTCCCCTCCTGTAATCTAACCCTAACCCTCTTATGCCAGTCTGCACTGAATGTCCACATTTCACGTCGGCATTCTGAACACGAGATATGTTCAACGTCGACATTAAAATGTTTACATTATGAATATCAACAATGTAAATATCGACATTATGACTACATCTACTTTTCATATTCTTTTGATAGGAGATGCCGTCTGTATCCCGGCAGTCAGGATGCCGGCGGTCATGTGACCGACGCCGGAATCCCGACAGCACTCAGGAGACTGGTGCCGGAACACCGACAGCTGACATCTCGAAGGGGAGTATCGGGGTACGGGTTAGGGTTACTGCCAGGGGGAGGGTTAGGGGTAGCCACTAGGGCGTGGTTAGCCATAGCCGCCACCCCCAAAGGGTTAGCCATAGCCGCCATCCCAGGAGGTTAGGGTGGTGGACGGGGGAGTGGTAGAATACTTACCCCGTCCGTTGTCAGGATCGTCAGTGTTGGTCATGTGACCGCTGGGATAACATATACAATTAGACACTTTAAATACAGCTTCAATATAGGCTTGCTTCAGCAGGGAGCATCTTCATATAAAATGGGACATATGAATTAAAAAAAAAAAAATAATAATAATAATGCTCTCAAAATCTATACTGCCACACTGGTGTAATGAGTCAGTATTTTTTTTTAAATACGGAGCTTCTCTAATGGTTGGATTTTCTCTAGAAATGATTTCCCAATCATTGAAACTCCAATTTAGTGGCTTTGAACCAGATGACACTGGTGGGATCACTGTGTGCCAATAAAAGGGACCATGTCTGCGAACACAGATGGATGGCCTCCCAGCACGTCATGAAGCAGGGAACGTGCACAAGCTTAACTTGAACTCACCAGTTTGGCATCAGAGCATTCTCTTTCCCTCTGAACATAATCCCCACGTTTGTAGCATGATCCTTAGAGGAATAGAAGTCAGTGTAATCCCCTGCAAGGCAAACACCATAGCTGTTTTAATATTGAACATTCAGATGGCATAGCTGAGTTAAAAGGTTGATGGTTTCTATGCTCACGAGATAGGGAGATGAAAAAAAAAGAGAAAAAAATCAATAGAACAAACATTTGTGCAACAATTAGATGGTTCATTACGAGAGATGAAAAGGTTTTTAATTTAACATCTCCATTACATAAAACTGCAAGCTGTTCAGAGGAATCTATTTCCTATGTATAAAGCTTAGTAGATTTATAGCTGGTAGTAGCAGAAAGTTTGGAGGCAGGGTGTCATCGTCAGGCTTCACTGTATTCCCAGCATTGGGAATCCATCCTCCTGTAGCCCCAGTCCAGCTTTTTGAGGCATGCGCAGAACTGACGCCTGTACAGGGGCATCCTGTGTGGGGTAACTAGACTGTAATCTATGGTGCCTTACTAAAGGCTTACGGTCTCATTAGTGCAGTAGCCAAGGGTGTAGCTACCATAGGTGCAGGCACTGGAGCTGCTATGGGGCCCAGAGCTGAGAGGGGCCCACTTTCCCTGTCAATTTGCATGTGATATAGGGGCCCTTACAAACTTTTGACTTGGGACCTACAATATATCTAGTTATGCCCCTGGACCTGCTCATTGTAATGTGTTATAACATTAACTGGAGAGCATTATAATGTTACTTAATATGAACTGAGGCATTGTAATTTGGCACACCATGAAGTGGAGGCACTATAGTGTGGCATAATATACATGGGGGGCACTGTAATGTGACATAATATGAACTGGGGACACTATATCATAAAGTGAATTGGGGGTACTGTGTTGCATGTTGCGTACTGGGACAGCCCTACAGTGTGACATAATGTGAACTAGGGCACATTTATGGTTCAGAAATAAACTAGGCACTACTATCGTTTATAAAATAAACTAGGGCACTATTATGGAGCATGAAATTAACAATTACTGCAGAAAGGTGTCTCTCTAGAATCATTGGGACAGGGGGCCCTTTAAAATGTTGCTACGGGGCCCATAAAGTTCTGGCTACTGTTTCTGACAGTTTAAAGTCATGACGCAATGCCCGAGTACAATTCGGCATAGTTCCTGGTCATGTTATTGCTGTGATAACAGATTACAGTAAAATTTGTTTTCAAAAACACACTTGAGCATGCCCCCCCCCCCCCCTCCTCATTCTTCTCAACACTTACAGAGATTTTAGCCGCTGTAGAGACAGAGATGAGCACCTAGGGGGCGCTAACTGTTATCACAGCAATACACCTTCAGTTCAGCTGCCCCTGGAGCATGTGGCATAATTCACCTCGTATGAATAGTGCTGTGTACACAGATTGTCTAATTTGTGCGAGTTTTGGTCATCTTTACTGCTCCATAGCCAACATTAATCAGATAAGCCAATTGAATCACTGATTATTTTAAGTGTATATATTACTGGGTAGTTATTTTAATATATACTACTACTACTACTACTACTACTACTACTACTACACTATTCAGCTCATTCCGTCTTTATAATATATATTATACAGATCAGAGGGAAGTGTATATGCACATGCAAATATTTCACTTAATACATGATACATTAAATTGTGTGAAGAATTAGTTTAAATCAGATGCATCGGCTCATTAATGATGCACTGCCAGTAGGGTCAGACCTAGTATAAGAAATTACAAGAATAGAGATGCAATAGTATAATAACGTTTAATAAACGTTAATATAATAAGTTAAGTTAAAATGTGCATACAAAATATTATAAAAACTAGTTACCAGCCTGAAAAATTAGGGAACATCATAACAGTAATGTCAACACTGGCGGCTGTGCGTAGCCTAACAGAGCAACCCTTGAATGGCTCTGTATGTATGGTATAGTAAAGTTTTTTTTATCACACAATTCAATCAGTAAGGGGGGTATCCAATTAGAGGTGAAACAACATCGGCTGCGAAAAGCACTTTTTTCCGATGCTTCACCAATATTTTTTTACAGGCTATCCAATTTGGTCGCCTTTAAAAAAATACATTATCTCCCAAAAACGCACTGGTTCAGTGAAATCTGTGTGTTTTTGGTAGAAATAGCCTTGTTTTCACATGAAAACAAGGCTGTTTCTAGGGATTCGGTTTTCGCCTGCCTAAGGTAGGTGAAACAAAATCCCTGACACGTGATGGCTTATCATCCACGGCTAATTGGATGTCCCCCTAAATCTGGTATAGGATAGGGGGTTATGGCTCCTGTGTTTGCCTATGTTTATAATACACCACTGTTATTCCAGTAAATAGTACATACCTATATTTGCTGGCAGATGAAGCTTTGCCCTAGATTGTGGCACAAATGCTCTGAAAAAAATGATTACACAGATTAGTTTCATAATGCTCATTTAGCACACAGGGACTGATGCAAAGGACATCACCATGTACACACATATTGGAGGAGATGTATCAAACCTTGGAGATAAAGTACCAACCAAACAGCACATAACTGTAAATTTTCAAACATAGCATGTAGAATTATTATTATTATTATTATTAATAATAACAGTTTCTTATTTAGCGCAGCATATTCCATTGCACTCTACAATTGTAAACAGTGAAGGAACAAACCGGGTAACAACAGACAGACATGGAGGTAGAAAGACCCTGCTCGCAAGCTTACACTCTATAGGGATAATAAGCATTGATACACAAGAATAGATGCTATCTATTGCAAAATGGTCCAGTCAGATTGCAAAGGGCTGTATGATATAGTCACGCAGCAATGTTGGCCAGTGGTCAGGAGGATGTGAAGTAAATAAAGACCAAATATTTGAGATGTGTGAACTGTATACAGGAGATGTAATTGGGTAGGATAGCTTATGAAGGCTATATGGGGGTATTCAATTAGTGCAGTTTTTTCGCCCAATCGAAAAAACTACTTTCCGCCCCTTTTTAGGTCAAATTTACATTCAACTTATTCAATGCCTGTGCCGTCTTTTCGACTGGTCGAAAAATCCGGCACAGACGAAAACCACGTGGGTCAGCGAATTTGCCGTCGATACACGCATTTTGTTGAATTTGCGGGCGTTTTCGCTCGGTTTTAGGTCCATTTTCACCCATGCTGACTCGACAAAAAAAACAAATGAAAAGGCATGGGTGAAAACGGCCGCTATTGAATACATATAGGTCGAATTAATTGAATTAATTAAATATGTGGGCAGTTCCAGGATTTGATAAGCTTGCCTGAAGAGGTGAGTTTTCATTGAACCCTTGAAGGTTTGGAGACTAGGGCCGGGATGTAATGAAGTCTGAGGCCAAACTCTGACTTTTTTTTTTTAAAAGGGCAATTATGTACAAGGCTAAACCATGCCTTGTACATGATTGCCCCTTTAAAAAAAAATCAGATTTCGGCTGGCATCCCACGCGGCCACCGAACACAGACTTCATTACATCCTGCCTAAGAGAAAAGCATAATTGTGCATGGGAGGGCATTCCACAGAGTGGGTGCAGCTCGAAGAAAGTTCTGCCATCGCGAATGGGAGCGAGTAATGGATGAGTGGATGAGAGACGCAGATCTTGTGCAGAGTGGAGAGGTCGGCTTGGGTGATATTTTGAGACCAGCAAAGAGATGTATGTGGTTATAGTTTTGGTTAATGGTCTTGTGTGTGAGTAAAAGTATTTTATACTGTTGAATATGGTAGAAAACAGGTAACCAATGGAGGGACTGATAGACAGATCAGCAGATGATGAAGGTTTAGTGAGGAAGATTAGCCTCGCCGCTGCATTCAGAATGGATGGCAGTGGTAGGAATCACTTCTGCAGTGAGCTCATGCAATAAAACTATGAATATGGGACTTGTAGTTCTACTAATATATTGAACAAATGGACTATATAGCACTGGACATATACAGTATAAGGAATGGACTAGGTTTGGAATCACATTATTAATATAATGTAAGACTATATTTTATTGTATAACTTTAGTGTTGAAGTTATAAGAACCGTATTTTATTGTGATATTATCCAACCAGAGTATTACATTGATATATATATATATATATATATGGGGCAGCACAGATGGTTTAATGGTTAGCATTACTGCTGCACAGAACGGAGGTCATGGGTTCAATTCCCACCCTGGCCCTAACTGTGTGGATTTCATTTTATATATATTCTCCCCATACATGCATAGGTTTCCTCCAGGTACTCCGGTTTCCTCCCACAATCCAAAAATATCCTGGTAGGTTAATTGGCTCCCAACACAAAGTAACCTTAGCATGAATGTGTATGATGTACATGTGATAGGGAATATAGATTGTAAGCTCCATTGGGGCAGGGACTGATGTGAATGACCAAATATTCTCTGTAAAGCGCTGCTGAATATGTGTGTGCTATATAAATGATTGGTAATAAATAATAAATAAATTATATATATATATATATATATATATATACACACACACACACACCCAGTATATATAAATGTTCACTGAATCTTGAATTTATTCAGCTATATTGGTGTGCTGAATTCAATAGCGCTGGTCTGTATTTGTATATATTGTCTGTTTGACATGCAATGGATCCTATAGGGGCAACTGCTCATCCGCTCGCCAATTTTTTCTTTATAAATAATAATGTTCCCTGATAATCTATTTAGCAACATCTGACGCTGTCACCAGATCTGAACATCAGGTTTTAGTTCCAGTACCAGTAATGACTGTGGCTCAGTAACATGCTCATCCTAGTCAAACACACAGCAGTTTACACTGCGGCCACAACAGATGGACATCATGCCCATTTGTACTATAATCATGTCTCCAGTGTTGTGGATGTAAGATGCTAAGGATGAGCTGTCAGAGATGTAATTGAGGTGAGTGACCCCAAACACTGTGTAAACAGAGATCATGTGTGATTGATGGGAGATTCCGCAAACAGATGCAGAGAGCAAGCACACAGTGTCAGCAGTATGGGGTTCTCCACACCTGGCACAGAGCTCCTTGTTGTCCCGTAGTGTGGGCTCTGATGACGCCAACAGCTTTTGAAGAACTTCTCGGACCTCTCTCCATGCGTTGTGCCCAAGGGCCATAAAATGATTGAGGGTGGGCTAGGGACAAGCAGAAACAACATGCATTTAACACATAATAATATACTGTATCACCTGTAACATTCATTCTGAACATATACATTATCAGGTGTATTTAGGAGAGTAGTGGATGAAAGTAATTGGCCAAATACTGTAGGTGGAACTGAGTGTCAAAGTAGGAATAGCTGTGTAATGGAAGATGCCTAAGTACTTCCGCCAGCAGCTTCCAGGACTGTTGTGTATATATGAAATCTTACAACCACCATGTAGCTTTGATTCCTGAAATTAGATGCAATTCTTAGCTCTATGAAAGGCATAACAGCAACAATGTGTATGTTGTCTTGGACCAGATAACCAAAACAATGAGGTTGATCTGAGTTGGGAGCAAAACAAAATAAAACAAGAAATCAAAGTATCCCCAAGTTGGCTACATCGCCTCACAGTACCGGGACCCTTCTCACAGTCAATGGATTAGAAGAAAAGTGGAGGCATCCTTGTTTTTATTGTACCACTTCATTTGCACTGCTAGTTACGGCTCTGCTAGTGTAATGTTTGCTTAATCACCTGTGCAATCAGTGAGAATGGGGACTGGGCAGCAACAATAGCAGACACAAATATAGAGTGAAATAATATTTCTCTTATGTTCTAGAGGATGCTGGGGTCCACATTAGTAGCATGGGGTATAGATGGGTCCTCTAGGAGCCACTGGCACTTTGAGAGTTTGAAAGTGTGGGCTGGCTCCTCCCTCTATGCCCCTCCTACCAGACTCAGTTTAGAAAATGTGCCCGGAGGAGCCGGTCACAGCTAGGGGAGCTCCTGGAGCTTCTTTAGTTTTATTATTTTTCTAAAAGTAAGTTAGGCACAGTGAGGCTGCTGGCAACAGCCCCCCTGCTTCGTGATTTGGGGGGGGGGGGTGTAGTGTCCGCCCTGAAGGGTTCTGAGCCACTATCTCCGCTGATGGGACATTAGCTCCTGAGGGTGATGATCGTTAGCTGACCCAGGCGACCGCTCACTCCCGCAGCATGCCGCCACCTCCTAACAGCCAGAAGATTCCGGTGGCGAGTGAGTCACCGGCCCCCTCAGCAAGCGGAGAGCCGGTGTGAAGATGGTGGCAACAGGGTGGGAGCGCAGTATTAACTGCGCTCTGGAGGCTCAGCGGTACATAGCGCGGTGCTGTGAGGGGCGCCCTGAGCCAGCGCCTATAGCCTGCACTGGTCAGAAAGCCTGTCAGGGACCTCGGTTACACTTCCAGCAGAAATCCTCAGGCCAGTATAAAGAGTGGAAAAGCGGGAAGCAGCGCCATGTTCAGTGGGCGGTAAGGTAAGTCACCTTTTCTTCCCTCAGCTACACCTTCTACGAAGAAACCCTTTTCTTCATCTGCATTGCAGTCCTTTTGGACCGCTAAGAAAAAAAAGTCCAAGCCTCCTACCACGTTCTTTCGAGTTGGGCTGGCAAAATCCAAAAAGCCTGCACCCGCATGCTCCCAGCACCAGAAACCTGCTTCTGGTTCCTCAAAATCCTCAGCAAGACAGTGGACCGCACAGCCTGGAGGACGTGCTGGTGGGTGCGAGACTCAGATGTTTCAGACACGTCTGGGTGTCGTCCGGCCTGGATCCCTGGGTACAGTATATTGTGTCCCAGGGGTACAGACTGAAGTTTCAAAAACTCCTGCCTCACCAGTTCTTCAAATCAGGCTTGCCAGCTTTGCTGACAGACAGAGCTATCCTACGGAAGCCATCCTAAAATTGGAAAAGTCACAGGTCATTGTCCCAGTTTCACCTCATATGCAAAACAAGGGTTATTATTCAAACCTTTTCGTGGTACCGAAACTGGATGGTTCGGTCAGACCAATTTTGAACTTGAAATCGTTGAACCCTTATCTGAGGGAGTTCAAATTCAAAATGGAGTCTCTCAGAGCAGTGATTTCAGGTCTGGAGGAGGGGGAATTCCTGGTATCCCTGGATATCAAGGATGCGTGCCTCCACATTCTGATTTGGCCGCCACACCAGGCTTATCTCAGATTTGCACTGTTAGACAGTGACTATCAATTTCAGGCACTGCCATTCGGCCTCTCCACAGCACCGAGGGTGTTCACCAAGGTGATGGCCGAGATGATAGTTCTCCTCTGCAGACCGGGGGTGAACATAATCCCATATCTGGACATTCTGCTGTTAAAGGCATTGTCCCGGGAGACGTTGTGGATGTCCATTGTTCCCACGACTCATCTGCTCAGGGAACACAGTTGGATCCTGAACCTTCCAAAGTCAGATTGTCTTTTCTGGGGATGATCCTCGACACGAAAGTGCAGAGGGTGTTTCTGCCAGAGGAGAAAGTGTTGGTGATTCAAACAATGGTCCGAGATGTCCTGAAGCCAACCCGGGTATCGGTTCATCAGTGCATTCACCTTCTGGGTAAGATGGCTGCCTCCTACGAGGCTCTACAGTATGGAAGGTTTCATTCTCTGTCCTTCAACTGGATCTCCTAGACAAATGGTCGGGTTCTCCCCTACACATTACACATGCACCAGAGGATATGTCTGTCGCCGAAAGCCAGGATTTCACTCCTCTGGTGGCTGCAAGTGCCCCACTTTCTGAAGGGCCGCAGGTTCGAGATTCAGGACTGGGTCCTTCTTACCACAGATGCAAGTCTCCAGGGCTGCTCCAGGGCTGGGGCGCAGTCACTCAGGGGGAAACCTTCCAAGGAAGGTGGTCAAGCCTGGAAGCCAGTCTTCAAATAAACGTTCTGGAACTAAGAGCCATCTACAACGGTCTTCTCCAAGCGGCTCATCTTCTGCGAGATCGAGCCATTCAAGTGCAGTCGGACAATGTAACGACGGTGGCCTACACAAACCGACAGGGTGGAATGAAGAGCAGAGCGGCAATGTCAGAGGTAACAAGAATCATCCTCTGGGCAGAAAAGCATACGTTGGCGCTGTCTGCAATCTTCATTCCGGGAGTAGACAACTGGGAAGCGGACTTCCTCAGCAGACATGATCTCCATCCAGGAGAGTGGGGACTCCATCCGGAGGTGTTCACGGAGGTAACAGATCTTTGGGGTGTACCTCAAATAGACATGATGGCCTCTCGTCTCAACAAGAAGCTTCGGAGGTACTGTTCCAGGTCGAGGGACCCGCAAGCCGTGGCGGTGGACGTCCTAGTGACTCCGTGGGTGTTCCAGTTGGTGTACGTGTTTCCTCCACTTCCACTCGTTCCAAGAGTTCTAAAACTCATAAGGAGGACAAGAGTTCAGGCAATCCTCATTGCTCCAGACTGGCCAAGAAGGGCTTGGTACGCGAATCTTCTGGATCTACTGCTGGAAGAGCCGAGGCCTCTTCCTCTTCAGGAGGACCTGCTGAGGCAGGGGCCATTCGCTAAACAAGACTTACCGCGGCTACATTTGACGGCATGGAGGTTGAACGCCAAATATTAGCTCGGAAGGGCATTCCGAACAAGGTTATTCCTACCCTGATATAGGCTAGGAAAGGAGTAACGTCTAAACATTACCATCGTATTTGGAAAAAATATGTATCTTGGTGTGAGTCCAAGAAGTTTCCTGTGATGGGATTTCAACTGGGACGGTTTCTCCTCTTCCTGCAAGCAGGTGTAGATATGGGACTGAGGTTGGGATCCGTAAAGGTCCAGATTTCAGCCCTATCCATTTTCTTCCAGAAACAATTGGCTTCCCTTCCTGAGGTTCAGACTTTCTTGAAAGGGGTTCTGCACATCCAACCTCCCTTTGTGCCGCCTACGGCGCCCTGGGATCTTAACGTGGTGTTACAGTTCCTCCAATCGGATTGTTTCAAACCTCTTCCAGAGGTTGAGTTCAAGTTTCTCACGTGGAAGGCTGTCACTTTGTCGGCCTTAGCTTCTGCTAGACGTATGTCGGAGTTGGGGGCTTTGGGCCTAATTCTGAGTTGATCGCAGCATGAAATTTGTTAGCAGTTGGGCAAAACCATGTGCAGTGCAGGGGGGACAGATATAACATGTGCAGAGAGAGTTAGATTTGGGTGGGGTGTGTTCAAACTGAAATCTAAATTGCTGTGTAAAAATAAAGCAGCCAGTATTTACCCTGCACAGAAACAATATAACCCACCCAAATCTAACTCTCACTGCAAATGTTATATCTTCCCCACCTGCAGTGTACATGGTTTTGCCCAATTGCTAAAAAATTTCCTGCTGCGATCAACTTAGAATTACCCCCTTTGTCTTGTAAGAGCCCCTACTTGATCTTCCATGAAGATAGAGCTGAGCTCCGGACACGTCAGCGGTTCCTTCCGAAGGTTGTGTTGGGATTTCATATCAACCAACCTATTTTCACTTTTTCACTATATATTTTTCCACTTTTGTGTTGCCCTGGGGTCACTCAGCTGCTTCATTTTGGGGGGTCCCGCGCCCAGGATTTGTACCCCCAAAATGTTAGGGACTTGCCCGACTAATGAGGTTACCTGGACGCGGTGGGCAAGCCGTTACTTATGGCCATAACTATGCGAAGAACCTCGCTCAAAATGCAAAATTTTATTGCAATGATTATTATTAATAAATTGGTAATGTTTGAATTGTGCACCTGCAACCTTTTTCTTTGTATGCAGTTCTACTGAAAGGTCTCCGCAGGGTCGCACCTCTCATTACCGGTGTGCACCCCAGGACCCCTCCCCTATATACATATTAGAATGGGCACTATCACAGGACAGATCTACAGTATATAAAATTTATATAAATGTGTTAGTATTAGAGATGTTAGGGGCCCATCTGATGAAGTTCACCTAGATGTGCTAGATGGGCCCACAGTTTTTGGCCAAACGTGCTGAGAACGTCATTTATACTCTATGTTAATTGTAACAGTTTATCAAAATGATTTTGACAATCAGTACCCTTAGTGCTTAGAGTGTGCACCTGTACTCTTCTTTCTCCTGTGAGATTCTCAACTTGTCAGATGAAAAGAATTGTCCTGGAGATACTGGATTATTAAATGCGCCATGTAAAATCATGTCACAGATAAATCATATAAAACTAAAAATAACTGTGCTAGTGTACCCATAAAGAATTTCCCAACAGTGAAGATGACGATGGTCAGAATGCCAACAGCGGCATCCCGACTGACAGAATCCCAACACTTTTTAGTAAGTATACTAACCATACCCCTCCCCGTCAACGTATCCCACCCTACCCACAGCCTAGCCCAACCCTCTCCCCCTGCAGCCTAGCCCTAACCCTCCCCCCCTGCAGCCTAGCCTTAGGACCCTCTCCCCCTGCAGCCTAGCCCTAACTCTCTCCCTCTGCAGCCTAGCCCTAACCCTCTCCCCCTGCAGCCTAGCCCTAACCCTCTCCCCCTGCAGCCTAGCCCTAACCCTCTCCCCCTGCAGCCTAGCCTTAACCCTCTCCCCCTGCAGCCTAGCCCTAACCCTCTCCCCCTGCAGCCTAGCCCTAACCCTCTCCCCCTGCAGCCTAGCCTTAACCCTCTCCCCCTGCAGCCTAGCCCTAACCCTCTCCCCCTGCAGCCTAGCCCTAACCCTCTCCCCCTGCAGCCTAGCCCTAACCCTCTCCCCCTGCAGCCTAGCCCTAACCCTCCCCCCCTGCAGCCTAGCCTTAGGACCCTCTCCCCCTGCAGCCTAGCCCTAACTCTCTCCCTCTGCAGCCTAGCCCTAACCCTCTCCCCCTGCAGCCTAGCCCTAACCCTCTCCCCCTGCAGCCTAGCCTTAACCCTCTCCCCCTGCAGCCTAGCCCTAACCCTCTCCCCCTGCAGCCTAGCCCTAACCCTCTCCCCCTGCAGCCTAGCCTTAACCCTCTCCCCCTGCAGCCTAGTCCTAACCTTCTCCCCCTGCAGCCTAGCCCTAACCCTCTCCCCCTGCAGCCTAGTCCTAACCCTCTCCCCCTGCAGCCTAGCCTTAAACCTCTCCCCCTGCAGCCTAGCCCTAACCCTCTCCCCCTGGAGCCTAGCCTTAACCCTCTCCCCCTGCAGCCTAGCCCTAACTCTCTCCCTCTGCAGCCTAGCCCTAACTCTCTCCCTCTGCAGCCTAGCCCTAACCCTCTCCCCCTGCAGCCTAGCCCTAACCCTCTCCCCCTGCAGCCTAGCCCTAACTCTCTCCCCCTGCAGCCTAGCCCTAACTCTCTCCCCCTACAGCCTAGCCCTAACCCTCTCCCCCTGCAGCCTAGTCCTAACCTTCTGACCCTGCAGCCCCCCTACAGCCTAGCCCTAACCCTCTCCCCCTGCAGCCTAGCCCTAACCCTCTCCCCCTGCAGCCTAGCCCTAACCCTCTCCCCCTGCAGCCTAGCCCTAACCCTCTATCCCTGCAGCCTAGCCCTAACCCTCTCCCCCTGCAGCCTAGCCCTAACCCTCCCCAGTATACTTACATTCCGAATGGTGGCTGTTGGAATTCTCGGCGGTGTTGGGATTCCGGTGCCGGTCTTCTGTCCGCCGGTTTCCTAACTACATCCCTCTACATCCTATTGTCTACATAACTTTATTAAGGGTGCAATAGTGCAGTTATTTTTGTTTTTTTATGGTTTATGTGAGGTTGGCAATGCCTCTTACTTAACTGCAGCAAGTGTTCCCTTAGATCCTGTGTGGATATCAGGCGCCTGGAAATCTAGTAACAGATAAGTCATGACACAAAACAGAAGATGCAATAAATAGAGAAAAACTGCACCTCATTAAATACATCTTGCTTTGCCGACAAGAAAGGGCCAGTGAACAAATGCCTGATGACACTCAGATCCAGGATTTGGTTGCCAATGGCTACTCCTATCCGATGTCGTGGCTGCAGAGAAGGAAAAGATCAATGTTGACCTGAACATTGCGAGAACATAAATAATCAGACTTTTAACAAGACAGCATGATGGCCTGACCTTTGTTATTGATCACATCAATATTATGTCTCCCATAGACATATTGACATTACTGTGAGAGTTTCTAGAAGTCTGAATGATGAGATATATGTGACAAAGAGGGAGATGTATCAAAGCTAGGGGAGATAAAGTGGAGATAGATAAAGTAACAACCAATTAGCTCCTGTAATTTTTCAAACAGTCTGTAACGTGGAAGTTAAAAGTTGATTGGTTGGTATTTTGGGGTTTATTTTCTAAGCCTTGGATGGAGGTAGATGGAAATAATGTATCAGCCAATCAGCTCCTGTAATTTTTCAAACACAGCCTGTGACATGGCAGTTAGGAGTTAATTGGTTGGTACTTTATCTCTCTTCACTTGTCTATTTACTAAGCCTTGGATAGAGAAAAAGTCGATGGAGATAAAGTACCATCCAATCAGCTCCTAACTGTCATGTCACAGGCTGTGTTTGAAAAATGACAGTTAGGAGCTAATTGGCTGGTACTTTATCTCCGTCCAAGGCTTAGTAAATAGATCCCTTTCTCTCTCTCTCTCAAAGCTTTGAAAAATGTAGTCCTGTACATTTTATGTCCTATTGTTTTTCCTTCCATTTGAACATTCAAGCAGTTGCTGTAAGGGTCTGGGACTCCAGGTCGACAACAAAAAGGTCGACACGCCTTAGGTCAACGCCAATAGGTCGACACACCTTAGGTCAACATGGACAAAAGGTCAACATGAGCAAGGTCGACATGGAAAAAGGTCGACATGAGTTTTTTATGTTTTTTGGGTGTCGTTTTCTTCGTAGAGTGACCGGTAACCCCAATTAGTGCACCGTGTCCCCTCGCATGGCTCGCTTCGCTCGCCATGCTTCGGGCACGGTGCCTCGCTTCGCTCAGCACAGATTACCGTTCAAATCGTAGTACACGTGGATCGTTAAGTATGAAAAAGTTCCAAAAAAGAAAAAAATTGTGAAAACCTCATGTTGACCTTTTGTCCATGTCAACCTTTTGTCCATGTCGACCTAAGGTGTGTCGACCTATTGGCGTCGACCTAAGGTGTGTCGACCTTTTTGTTGTCGACCTGGAGTCCGGATACCTGCTGTAATACTGCAGTGATAAAATAGAAGACATATGAAACTGTAGTAAAGTTATATGATAATTCTAGAATTTTAGAGGGGAATTCTAAAATATCACCACTTTTTATTACAGTATTTCTATCTTCTGTTTTCATAACTTTCAGTCCCAAAAGGGCTGATATAGAGTTATCTATAAAATCTGCACATAAATTCACAATTTTTCTTTTTGCAAATTCCATTTACAGAAATATTGGTATTAGAGCGCCCTCTAGTGCTACATTATAAGAACATCTGTTTGATATGTAAGAAAATCAGTGTAAATTACAACCATATTTCAACTTTGAAATGTTGACCCCAAAGCAGAGTACAAATGCAGAACAGAAGAAAGCGTGAAGTTTTACATACAAGCGTATTAAAACATGGCGGAGGCAACTAAAACAATTAGAAATCTCTAGCACTCCTAAGGGGGCAGACAGCAGCACAGAGTATATCAGGAGACAGCATAACTCCGGAATTCCTGGAGCAATGTACTCAAAAATGGGTACACATATGCCTTACAATCTGGCAACAAACACTGTAGGAGGAACACACCCCTAGCACTCTTAGGGGTGAGGCAGCAACACTGAGTATTTCAGCAGACAGCATAACTCTGGAATGCCTGCAGCAATTTACTACAAACTTGGTACACATATGACTTACACTCTGGAAACAAACACTGTGGGGGTCAGACACCCCTAGCACCCCTAGGAGTGGGACAGCAGCACAGAGTATGTCAGCAGACAGCATAACTGTGGAAGGCCTGGAGCAATTTACACCAAACTTGGTACATATCTGACTTACAAACTGGGAACAAACTCTGTGGGGGTTAGACACCCCTAGGGGTGGGACAGCAGCACAGAGTATTTCAGGAGACAGCATAACTCCCGAATGGCTAGACCAATTTACAACAAACTTGGTACACATATGACTTAAACTCGGGAAACAAACACTGTGGGGGTCAGACACCCCTAGGAGTGGGACAGCAGCACAGAGTATGTCAGCAGACAGCATAACTGTGGAAGGCCTGGAGCAATTTACACCAAACTTGGTACACATCTGACTTACAATCTGGGAACAAACTCTGTGGGGTTAGACACCCCTAGGGGTGGGAAAGCAGCACAGAGTATTTCAGGAGACAGCATAACTCCAGAATGCCTAGACCAATTTACAACAAACTTGGTACACATATGACTTACAAGCTGGGAACAAACACTGTGGGGGTAAGACACTCCTAGCACCCCTAGGTTTGAGGCAGCACAGAGTTTTTGAGCAGACGGCATAACTCTGGAATGCCTGGAGCAATTTAAACCAAACGTGCTACACATATTACTTACACTCTGGGAACAAACACTGTGGGGGTAACACACCACTAGCACCCCTAGGGGTGGGCCAGCAGCTCAGACTGTATCAGGTCATGCATGATATGTCAGTGATGACAGGGCTGCATGTGACAGGAGCAGTGACATGATGTGAGGAGGGGAATGGAGACAGCATGAACCCACACACTGAGAGTCATATAGTGGAAGTAGCACGGTCCCCCAGCAGCACAGAGTATATCAGAAGATACATAATGTGCTGTGCTATTTTTAAATTGGGTTTTCATTTTATTGATGTGTATAACATTTTACATGCTTTTTTTATACTATATTATTTATACTGTGTGTTTAATATTCAAATTAATTTTTGTAAACAAACATTCTTAAAATCCCGGGCAACGCCGGGTACTCCAGCTAGTTTTAAATAAATCAGGTACCCTGATTATCAATGACAGCCATTAGCTGTTTTACACTGGAAATTCAGATTTAAAAAGCAAGTTTAAAAATGCGCACAGGAAGCAAGTATTATCAATTACAGTTTCTTTAGTCATTTTAATATATATATATATAGAGACACACACACACACTGAAAGGGGGGCAGTGGGTACTCTTTACTTGGACCTATCATGCCCACCCGCCGTCGCTTCCTCTTCCGCTACTGCCCAACCCCATCACTGGGGCTCGGCGTGGCTGTCGGCGCCTATGTATGTGTGTATATATATATATATATATTTACTTATTTTTTTTAAACATACTACAATAACATATATTTATATAGCACTTTTTCTCCAATAGGACTCAAGGCACTTAACAGATACAATATAGATAATACAGTACAGGAACAATGAAGTACAGAAAAGCTTTTCATAAAATACAGAGAGCTTGGATACACTAAAGGGACACTAAGGAAATGCTGAGTAAACAAGAATGCCTTGAGTCTATTTTTGAAGGATTCTAGAGTGAGGGGCCTCTCGAATTGTGCGGCAAAGCAAGTTCCATAGAGTCGGAGCCACATGGCTAAAAGTTCTAACCCCAGATGAATTACGGAAGATTCTCAGTACTGCAAAAAGGCCTTCATCTACAGATCGCAGTAATCGAGCGTGGCAGTATGGAATCAGAAGCTGCTTCAGGTACCTTGGGCCCTGGTCATTTAGTGCTTTGAACGTCAGTAAGCCAATCTTGAAGATGATCCACCATCTTACAGGAAGCCCGTGGAGGCAGTAGAACATGATTGTTATGTGGCTGGAGCAGGATGGTTGGTTAACAGTCTGACAGCTGCGTTTTGTACTGGCTGTAAGCGGTGCAGTTCTTTTGCTGGGTGATCATGGTAGAGGGCATTGTAATAGTCTAATCGAGATGATACAAATGCAAGTATGATTTTTGGCAGATCTTCAGAGGGAATTAAATGCTTGATTCTGCCTATGTTCCTCAGATGAAAGAATGAGGATTTGATTGTGGCTGATATCTGAAGTTTAAGTGTCAAGCCACATCCATTGTGTCAAAGCTGGTCCAGGAAGACATGTGGCTTACATTGGTAGTTTGGCACTTCTATGGCACTCTGGGGATTCCAGCCCATAGGGCGGATAAAGAAGTTGGGAGAGGTGTTCATCGGGCTGCAGGAATGCTGGCTTGCAAAGCATCTCCACTGTACAGAAAACCTGAGCTGACCAATTTTTTTTGCTGCTGTGATCTCATTTCAGAATCGACTTTATTGGCCATGTATACTCACGTATACTAGGAATTGTTTGCGGTTTACAATGCTTCGCCAAATAACATAAAAGGAAAAGGCATATCAAAACACACATACATACACATATAACATACATTCGTATAAAACACTTTACAATTACATAGCAGTTCATTGCACTAAACTTGTTATGCATAATTTAGTAAGTGGACAGCTAGTGGAAAGAAGCTTTTTTTGGTTCTGGTCAACTTGGCGAGAATGGACCTATAATGCCTGCCTGATGGAAGTGTTTCAAACAGGACATGACCAGGGTGCAGCTCATCTACCACAATTTTCCCTGCACGCTTCTTAACTCTGGCCAGGTAGGAGGTCCTGAACAGAGGGGAGAACGGCTCCAATTATCTTTTCTGCGGTCCTCACCACCCTCTGTAGCCTCCGTCTGTCACACTCATTGGCAGCTCCATACCAGACTGTGATTGAAGAGCATAAAACAGACTCCACAATGGCTGTATAGAAGATAATCAGCAGTTTCTGTGAAATATTGAATTTCCTAAGTTGCCTCAGGAAGAACAACCGCTGTTGCGTTTTCTTGACAATGGAACCTATATTTGGCCCCCATTTAAGGTCATGGGAATTTAAGGAGTCAACCCACAACACCACGCTATCGGCTATCACAAGTGCATGGCAGCAGGTTTCCTTCTAAAATCTACCATCATCTCAACCGTTTTAAGGGGATTTAGGTCGAGGTTGTTCCTGCCGCACCACTGTGACAGCCGATCCACCACACTTCTGTAAGCAGCCTCATATCCGTTTTTGATTAATCCAATGATGGTAGTATCATCTGCAAATGTTATTTTTACCGATTGCTCAGCTGAAATACAGTCATTGGTGTATAAAGAGAAAAGCAGAGGAGAGAGAACACATCCTTGGGGGGCCTCTGTGCTGATCGAATGCACACTGGATGAAAACTTCCCTACTTTCACCACCTGTGTCCTTGCTGTCAAAAAATCTGCAATCCAGGAGCATGTTGATACAGGAACCCCTAGAGAGAGGTTTGGACTGCAGGACACTGCAGAATTGTATTAAATGCTGAGCTAAAGTCAACAAATAAAACTCTCGCATAGGTGCCTAGTTGATATAATGCAACCCCAGATTGACTGCATCCTCAACACTCCTGTTTGCACAGTATGCGAACTGCAAAGGATCCATGTGAATGTTAATCGCCTCTTTAAGGTGGATCAGCCCGATAATTGTATAGTGTGTATGCAGGTGGGTTAGAGCTTTTGAAGCCATTAACGAGTAATTCCCAACTGCGGTCATGAAGGCACCCCGATGGTCCAGGTTTTAAGGATATCCTTGGCTGAGCACAGGTGAATTAATTAGTACCTTAGTCATTTTTTTTAAGCATCTGTGCTCAGCCATCAATATCCTTAAAACTTAGACCATTGGAGTGCCTTGAGGACCATGTTTGAGAGCCACTGCAATAAATGCTTCAAGTGCTAAAATGTTACTGCAACAGTCTGACAAAAAGCATGTGCTACACACACTATATCAGGTCTGGCCAAAATGGGACTCTCCAGATGTTGTGAAACTACACATCCCAGCATGCCCTGCCACAGTTTTAGCATTCCCTAATAGAAAAACTGTGGCAAAGCATGATGGGACTTGTAGTTTTACAACAGCTGGAGAGCCACAGGTTGGCCAGGCCTGCACTATATCATTCCTGACCTCACAATCCCATTGTAGAGATCAAAAGAAAGGACCTGGTTCAGCGGTGGACACTATAGTCAGGGCCAGATTAAGGCTAGTGGGGGCCAGTACCTACCCCGCTGTCACTATCATGCCCCTCCTCCACTGACAGCATCATAGAAAGGGTTGTGAGAGCATCCCTCTCTCTAATAAGGGGACTGGGAGAGAGGGGGGCAGAAGAGAGACAAAGAGGGTGCCAGGGGGAAAGTGAGAGACGGGAGAGCTAGAGAGTGAGTCAAGGAAGGAGGGGGGGGGGGGTCTGAGAGAGAGGGTGTCAGGGAGAGGGGAGTGAGAGAGAGAGAAGAGAGAGAGTCAGGTAGAGAAAGAGGGGAGCGAGAGAGGGAGAGGGGAGAGACAGATAGGGAGGGAAGAAGAGAGAGTGTGTTGGAGACAGTGTTAGAGAAGGGAGCGAGAGAGAGGGATAGAGAAGGGAGCGAGAGAGAGGGATAGTATCAGGAAGAGAAAGAATGGATCGAGAGAGAGAGCAGGAGGATGTCAGGGAGAAAGAGACGGGAGAGAGAGCGGGAGGGTGTCAGGGAGAGAAAGAGAGAGGAACGGGAAAGGAAGGGGTAAAGTGAGACAGAGGGTGTCAGAGAGAGAGGGGGAAGATTGAGAGAGAAAGGGAAGCACGAATGAGAGTGTCAGGGAAAGGAGAGTGAGAGGCCAGAGAGAGAAATGGAGTTAGAGAGAGAGTGTCAGGGAGAGAGAGAGAGAGAGAGAGAGAGAGAGTGTCATAACAGAGGAGAGAACTTCATGGCATTAGGCCCCGCACCATTCCCCATCTAGCCGCAAATAGCAGCAATGTCTCTGAACGGGTGGGGCTCCAATAGTCAGTCACGCCCATCCACTGTAGAGAGATGGAGTCATCAATCACTACCTGCGAGTATGATGGAAGCCGGCCAGTAAGGGTGCAGTGTGGTCTGGGTCAAGGCAGTGTTTGCAGCAGTGTGGGGTCCTCCAATGTGTGTGGGCACCTGGGCAACCCCCTGTCTGTCCGGATATGGGTTGTTGGGTCGACACAACTTAGGTCGACGGGGTCACTAGGTCGACATGGTCATTAGGTTGACATGTACAAGGTCGACAGGTCAAAAGGTCGACATGAGGTTGTTGTTTTTTTTATAAGATTTTACTCACCGGTAAATCTATTTCTCGTAGTCCGTAGTGGATGCTGGGGACTCCGTAAGGACCATGGGGAATAGTGGCTCCGCAGGAGACTGGGCACAGCTAAGAAAGATTTAGGACTACCTGGTGTGCACTGGCTCCTCCCACTATGACCCTCCTCCAGACTTCAGTAAGGATACTGTGCCCGGAAGAGCTGACACAATAAGGAAGGATTTTGAATCCCGGGTAAGACTCATACCAGCCACACCAATCACACCGTATAACTCGTGATAATATACCCAGTTAACAGTATGAACACAACAGAGCCTCTCAAAAGATGGCTCAACAATAACTCTTGTAGTTAACAATAACTATATACAAGTATTGCAGACAGTCCGCACTTGGGACGGGCGCCCAGCATCCACTACGGACTACGAGAAATAGATTTACCGTTGAGTAAAATCTTATTTTCTCTAACGTCCTAGTGGATGCTGGGGACTCCGTAAGGACCATGGGGATTATACCAAAGCTCCCAAACGGGCGGGAGAGTGCGGATGACTCTGCAGCACCGAATGAGAGAACTCAAGATCCTCCTCAGCCAGGGTATCAAATTTGTAGAATTTTGCAAACGTGTTTGCCCCTGACCAAGTAGCAGCTCGGCAAAGTTGTAAAGCCGAGACCCCTCGGGCAGCCGCCCAAGAAGAGCCCACTTTCCTCGTGGAATGAGCTTTTACAGATTTAGGCTGCGGCAGGGCAGCCACAGAATGCGCAAGCTGAATTGTGCTACAAATCCAGCGAGCAATAGTCTGCTTTGAAGCAGGAGCACCCATCTTGTTTGGTGCATACAGGATAAATAGCGAGTCAGTCTTCCTGACTCCAGCCGTCCTGGAAACATAAATTTTCAAGGCCCTGACTACGTCCAGTAACTTGGAGTCCTCCAAGTCCCTAGTAGCCGCAGGCACCACGATAGGTTGGTTCAAGTGAAAAGCTGATACCACCTTAGGAAGAAACTGGAGACGAGTCCTCAATTCTGCCCTATCCATATGGAAAATCAAATAGGGGCTTTTACATGACAAAGCCGCCAATTCTGACACACGCCTTGCCGAAGCCAAGGCCAAAAGCATGACCACTTTCCACGTGAGATATTTTAAATCCACGGTTTTGAGTGGCTCAAACCAATGTGACTTTAGGAAACCCAACACCACGTTGAGGTCCCACGGTGCCACTGGAGGCACAAAAGGAGGCTGAATATGCAGCACTCCCTTGACAAATGTCTGAACTTCAGGCAGTGAAGCCAGTTCTTTTTGGAAGAAAATCGACAGAGCCGAAATCTGGACCTTAATGGAACCCAGTTTTAGGCCCATAGTCACCCCTGACTGTAGGAAGTGC
The DNA here is from genome assembly GCF_028390025.1 of Pseudophryne corroboree. Taxonomy (NCBI): domain Eukaryota; kingdom Metazoa; phylum Chordata; class Amphibia; order Anura; family Myobatrachidae; genus Pseudophryne; species Pseudophryne corroboree. The sequence continues at coordinate 187,134,640 of NC_086449.1, forward strand.
AGAAATCGACCTAGCTGGAATTCCTCCGTTGGGGCCTTCCTGGCCTCACACCACGCAACATATTTTCGCCATATGCGGTGATAATGGTTTACGGTTACATCTTTTCTAGCTTTAATAAGCGTAGGAATTACTTCCTCCGGAAAACCCTTTTCTTTTAGGATCCGGTGTTCAACCGCCATGCCGTTAAACGCAGCCGCGGTAAGTCTTGGAACAGACAGGGCCCCTGCAGCAGCAGGTCCTGTCTGAGCGGCAGAGGCCATGGGTCCTCTGAGATTAATTCTTGAAGTTCCGGGTACCAAGACCTTCTTGGCCAATCTGGAACAATGAGAATAGTTCTTACTCCTCTTTTCTTTATTATCCTCAGTACCTTGGGTATGAGAGGAAGAGGAGGGAACACATAAACCGACCGGTACACCCACGGTGTCACTAGAGCGTCCACAGCTATCGCCTGAGGGTCTCTTGACCTGGCGCAATATTTTTCTAGCTTTTTGTTTAAGCGGGACGCCATCATGTCCACCTGTGGCTTTTCCCAATGGTTTACAATCAGTTGGAAGACTTCTGGATGAAGTCCCCACTCTCCCGGGTGGAGGTCGTGCCTGCTGAGGAAGTCTGCTTCCCAGTTGTCCACTCCCGGAATGAACACTGCTGACAGTGCTAACACGTGATTTTCCGCCCATCGGAGAATCCTTTTGGCTTCTGCCATTGCCGTCCTGCTTCTTGTGCCGCCCTGTCGATTTACATGGGCGACTGCCGTGATGTTGTCTGACTGGATCAGAACCGGCTGGTTTTGAAGCAGGGGCTTTGCTTGACTTAGGGCATTGTAAATGGCCCTCAGTTCCAGAACATTTATGTGTAGGGAAGTCTCCTGACTTGACCAAAGTCCTTGGAAGTTTCTTCCCCGTGTGACTGCACCACAGCCCCAAAGGCTGGCATCCGTGGTCACCAGGACTCAGTCCTGTATGCCGAATCTGCGGTCCTCTCTGAGATGAGCACTCTGCAGCCACCACAGCAGAGACACCCTGGTCCTTGGAGACAGGGTTATCAACTGATGCATTTGAAGATGCGATCCGGACCATTGGTCCAACAGGTCCCACTGAAAGGTTCTGGCATGGAACCTGCCGAATGGAATCGCTTCGTAGGAAGCTACCATCTTTCCCAGGACTCGCGTGCAATGATGCACCGACACCTGTTTTGGTTTCAGGAGGCCTCTCACTAGAGATGACAGCTCCTTGGCTTTATCCTCTGGGAGAAACACTTTTTTCTGGACTGTGTCCAGAATCATCCCCAGGAACAGTAGACGTGTCGCCGGAACCAGCTGAGACTTTGGAATATTCAGAATCCAACCGTGCTGGTGTAGCACCTCCTGAGATAATGCTACGCCGACCAACAACTGCTCTCTGGACCTCGCCCTTATCAGGAGATCATCCAAGTATGGGATAATTGAAACTCCCTTTTTCCGAAGGAGTATCATCATTTCGGCCATTACCTTGGTAAATACCCTCGGTGCCGTGGACAGGCCGTACGGCAACGTCTGGAATTGGTAATGACAATCCTGTACCACAAATCTGAGGTACTCCTGGTGAGGATGGTAAATGGGGACATGCAGGTAAGCATCCTTGATGTCCAGAGATACCATGTAATCTCCCTCTTCCAGGCTTGCAATAACCGCCCTGAGCGATTCCATCTTGAACTTGAATTTTCTTAAATATGTGTTCAAGGATTTCAAATTTAAAATGGGTCTCACCGAACCGTCCGGTTTCGGTACCACAAACATTGTGGAATAGTAACCCCGTCCTTGTTGAAGTAGGGGCACCTTGACTATCACCTGCTGGGAATACAGCTTGTGAATTGCCTCTAACACAGCCTCCCTTTCTGAAGGAGTCGTTGGTAAGGCAGATTTGAGGAAACGGCGAGGGGGGGGGGGGATGTCTCGAATTCCAGCCTGTACCCCTGAGATACCACTTGAAGGATCCAGGGATCTACCTGTGAGCGAGCCCACTGATTGCTGAAGTTTTTGAGACGGCCCCCCACCGTACCTGGCTCCGCCTGCTGAGCCCCAGCGTCATGCGGCGGACTTAGCAGAAGAAGCGGGGGAGGACTTTTGCTCCTGGGAAGTGGCTGTATGCTGCAGCTTTTTTCCCCTACCTCTGCCTCTGGGCAGAAAGGACGCGCCTCTACCCCGTCTGCTCTTTTGGGGGCGAAAGGACTGCACCTGATAATACAGTGCTCTCTTTGGTTGTGAGGGGACATGTGGCAAAAATGCTAACTTCCCAGCTGTTGCTGTGGACACTAAGTCTGAAAGATCATCCCCGAACAACTCCTCACCCTTATAAGGCAAAACTTCCATGTGCCTTTTAGAATCTGCATCACCTGTCCACTGCCGGGTCCATAACCCTCTCCTGGCACAAATGGACAGTGCACTTATTTTTGATGCCAGCCGGCAAATATCCCTCTGTGCATCTCTTATGTAAAAGACAGCGTCTTTAATATGCTCTACGTTTAGCAATATAGTGTCCCTGTCTAGTGTGTCAATGTTTTCTGACAGGGAGTCTGACCATGCAGCTGCAGCACTGCACATCCATGCTGAGGCAATAGCTGGTCTCAGTATAATACCAGTGTGTGTATATATAGCTTTCTGGAGAGCCTCCTGCTTTCTGTCAGCAGGTTCCTTTAGGGCGGCCGTATCCTGGGACGGCAGTGCCACCTTTTTTGATAAGCGCGTAAGTGCTTTATCCACCCTAGGGGGTGTTTCCCAACGTGACCTATCCTCTGGCGGGAAAGGGTACTCCATTAGTAATTTTTTTGAAATTACCAATTTTTTTATCGGGGGAAGCCCACGCTAGTTCACACACTTCATTCAATTCTTCAGAAGGGGGAAAAACTACTGGTAGTTTTTTCTCCCCAAACACAATACCCTTTTTTGTGGTACCTGGGGTCACCTCAGAAATGTGTAAAACATTTTTCATTGCCTCAATCATATAACGAGTGGCCCTATTGGACATTACATTAGTCTCTTCGTCGTCGACACTGGTATCAGTATCCGTGTCGACATCTGTGTCTGCCATCTGAGGTAGCGGGCGTTTTAGAGCCCCTGATGACTTTTGAGACGTCTGGGCAGGCACGGGCTGAGAAGCCGGCTGCCCCGCATTTGGCATGTCGTCAAATTATTTATGTAAGGAGTCGACACTTTCGCGTAATTCCTTCCACAAGTCCATCCACTCCGGTGTCTGCCCCGCAGGGGGTGACAACACATTTATAGGCACCTGCTCCTCCTCCACATAAGTCTCCTCATCAAACATGTCGACACAGCCGTACCGACACACCGCACACACACAGGGAATGCTCTGACAGAAGACAGGACCCCACCAAGCCCTTTGGGGAGACAGAGAGAGAGTATGCCAGCACACACCAGAGCGCTATATAAATCAGGGATTAACTAAATTATATCCCCTTATAGCTGCTATATGTATATTGCGCCTAAATTTAGTGCCCCCCCTCTCTTTTTGTACCCTTTTCTGTAGTGTAGACTGCAGGGGAGAGCCAGGGAGCTTCCTTCCAGCGGAGCTGTGAGGGAGAAATGGCGCCAGTGTGCTGAGGGAGATAGCTCCGCCCCTTTTTCGGCAGACTTTTCTCCCGCTTTTTTATGGATTCTGGCAGGGGTATTTATCACATATATAGCCTCTGGGGCTATATATTGTGATATATTTGCCAGCCAAGGTGTATTTATTGCTTCTCAGGGCGCCCCCCCCCAGCGCCCTGCACCCTCAGTGACCGGAGTGTGAAGTGTGTATGAGGAGCAATGGCGCACAGCTGCAGTGCTGTGCGCTACCTTGGTGAGGACTGATGTCTTCTGACGCCGATTTTCCGGATTCTTCTTGCTTCTGGCTCTGTAAGGGGGCCGGCGGCGCGGCTCCGGGACCGAACACCAATGGCCGGTTCCATGCGGTCGATCCCTCTGGAGCGAATGGTGTCCAGTAGCCTAAGAAGCCCAAGCTACCACCAGTTAGGTAGGTTCGCTTCTTCTCCCCTTAGTCCCTCGCTGCAGTGAGTCTGTTGCCAGAAGATCTCACTGTAAAATAAAAAACCTAAAATATACTTTCTCTCTAGGAGCTCAGGAGAGCCCCTAGTGTGCATCCAGCTCAGCCGGGCACAGGATTCTAACTGAAGTCTGGAGGAGGGTCATAGTGGGAGGAGCCAGTGCACACCAGGTAGTCCTAAATCTTTCTTAGCTGTGCCCAGTCTCCTGCGGAGCCGCTATTCCCCATGGTCCTTACGGAGTCCCCAGCATCCACTAGGACGTCAGAGAAAACTTTTTTTGGTGTCGTTTTCTTCGTAAAGTGACGGGGAACCCCAATTAGTGCACCAAGTCGCTTCGCTCACCATGCTTCGGGCAAGGTGCCTCACTGCGCTCGGCACAGGTTACCGTTCCCAGTTGTAGTCCATGTGGATCGTAAAGTATAAAAAAGTCCAAAAATTTAATGAAAAAACCTCATGTCGACTTTTTGACCTGTCGACCTAATGACCCTGTCGACCTAATGACCGTAACCAGTCTGCCCTTCTTATAATCTGGCCCTGACTATAACTGCAGCTGCTGTGTCTTTGTATGCAGCAGCTGTGCTAAAATTAGTAAAAAGCAGCTGGAGGCATGTGTAGTAGAAAGATGCCCACTGCATGCTTTTGTGATCCGCTGTTGCATCCAAACACGCTGCATAGGATCATCTGTGTGATCATCAGTCATCTGAGTAACTCCCAGGTTGCTCAGGAGGAACGCAAAATTCACACTGCTGAAGCCAAGGACGCAGCCGCTGGTTTCAGCATGCCCAGAAATCAGGGACGACACTCCCCTTGTTGTCTGCAACGCTGTCCTGTCCCCACATGGGGCACTGCAAATGAAAGCACAGTCCCGGATCTGCACACGCGCACTGCGGCTTTCACACAAATGTGCAGACCCAAAACCAGCCTAGATTTACATAAACATCGGTTTTACATACATATATGAATCAGGCCATAAGTACACTTTTGTTCCAATTCGATAATCACTCCGTCGAAGCGTTTATCATATAAGCGCCATTTATCGGGAAGTGTGCACCCAGCATAACTCATAAGTCTGTTATCATATAGCACAGAAAAAAATGACAGCTGCATGAATGCAGGCATGTTATCTTTCCCCAAAATATACAGGCATGTCAAACTCATGGTCATCCGGCTGTTGTAAAACTACAAGTCCCAGCAAGCTTTACCAGCTGATCAGTGGAAGTTATGCTGGCACTTGTAGTTTCACAACAGTTGTAGGGCCACGAGTCTGACATGCCTGTACTACAGTATGCTTTAATATATAATATCATTACTGCACTTACCAAACAGAAAACGCTGTAGACAGACGAGAAAAACAAGACAGTTATAACACAATGTATATAATAATAAGCATAATCTATTCCACCTTATTATCATTAACTAGTGTTTTAGCAACCTCATATGAATTGCATGAGTAAAAATAAATATTCAAATGGATAAAACATTATGCAATATACAAATACACAGTTAAATTGCATTGAGACGAGCGCTGCTAATAAAGTCAGGAGATAATATAATAAATATCAACCTCATCTTCAGTAGAAAATATCCCATACGGCAAATTCTGGATGGGAAAATCGGAGTCTGAGTCTACGGGGATGAAAGACATTGTCAGCAGTGAGGCAGGAAAGTGCCACCAAGTTGTGTCTGATACTCAGATACTCCAGATGTGTGAGGAGGAGGAGGGAGAATCTGGCATGTTGTGCTTCCTCTTCCCCAGCCAATCCTGCTAAGAGGAGCTTCTCCTCCCTCCCAAACCTCACTAATCAAAACCAGGGTCAGCATGACTCAGCCTGCTCCTGAGTGCAAGGTTCACAAACCATTCTCCAAATTTAAAAGGAGGTTGCTCGCCTCTGTAGCCGGCCCTGTCTTTTTTTTTTTTACGTTGATTGTAATGCAAACACCAGACCTAAGCTTACCATACATACTGGCATATTTATGACAGGTACAGGCAGAAGCTGCAAGCGCACAAGATTTAATTGGTTCTGTGCTTTATCAGTGCATCAAATCCAGAAGGAGTTGAGAAAAAAAAAATTATACAAACACACATACATACATACATACATACATATATATATATATATATATATATAGAGAGAGAGAGAGAGAGAGAGAGAGAGAACAATTCAGGCAGCACGCAGGAGTCTTGCTAGATCAAGTGATATTTTATTGCATATGGTGCATGCTACATATGTTTTGGGCGATAACACATGTTTCGGGCGATAGCCCATCGTCAGGGCTATCACCTTGACAAAGGGGTTTATTGGCCCTGAAACGTTGGCGCACAAGATGGAATAAATAACACGTTTGTTTACCTTCTCGGCTGATAAATTTGAATCTCTGATGGGCCCTACACACATGCCGATATCACTGCACGATATGAACGATCTCGTTCATTAATGAACGAGATAACGTTCATATCGTGCAGTGTGGAGGCACCAGCGATGAACGATGCGCGGCCCCGCGCTCGTTCATCGCTGGTGCTATGTCGGCTGTGCATGCAGGCCAATATGGACGAGATCGTCCATATTTGCCTGCAAGTCTACGGAGCCGGGTGACGGGGGGGGGGGGAGTGAAGAAACTTCACTCCCCCCGTCACTGCCCCCCCGCCGCCGGGTCGTCCATATCGGCGGTCGGGCAGCTCGGCTGCACATCGCTGAATGTGTAGGGCCTATGAGTGCCGCTGCTTGTTTGATTTGGTATATTATATATACACACACATACATACATACATACATACATACATACATACATACACACACACACATATATATATATGTTCTGTGTCTGCACCATCAAAGCCAGCTTTTGTTGGAATAATTAGAACAAACTGCATGCTTTTGTGATCCACTGCTGCATCCAAACACGCTGCATAGGATAATCTGTGTGAACATCAGTCCTGTGTAAGCTTGCAAGCAGGGCCTTCCTACCTCTATGACTGTTTGTTATTACCCAATTTTGTTATATCATTGTTATTTGCAATTGTAAAGTGCAACGGAATTTGCTGTGCTATAAGAGAAATTGTTAATAATAATAATACTAATAACTGTGAATTTATAGTGACTGTGCCAAAATGTGCAAATGTCGCAGCCACTGGGAGCTGTACAGAGACACCCATGATTGACATCTCTGATCAGCAACTTGCATATAAAGATGTAACCATCGGACACACACCTGTGTAACTGTATGGTCCCGCAGCATGGCCGCTGGAAGTAAAACACTGGAACCATTGTGATTGCGTACCGGACCACAGCCGCAAGCTGTGACGGGAGGCAATTAGGAGACCGCCTGCAGAATCCCGGCATTCACAATGCTGACACCGGAATCCCGACAGGCGGTGAAATGCTGCTGCCACAGTCTTTTCTCCATCTATGGGTGTCCACAACACCCATAGAGGGAGAATAGAACCTGTGGCGAGCACAGCGAGCTCTCGCCCCGCTGCCGGCATACTGGTGGTCGGGATCCAGCTGTCGGATTCATGACAGCCAGGATCCCAGACGCCGGTAAAAATAAGATTTTAAACCTACCGGTAAATCTTTTTCTCGCAGTCCGTAGAGGATGCTGGGGACTCCGTAAGGACTATGGGGATAGACGGGCTCCGCAGGAGACATGGGCACTTTAAGAAAGACTTTAGGTCTGGGTGTGCACTGGCTCCTCCCTCTATGCCCCTCCTCCAGACCTCAGTTAGAGAAACTGTGCCCAGAGGAGATGGACAGTACGAGGAAAAGATTTCTGTTAATCCAAGGGCAAGATACATACCAGCCACACCAATCACACCGTATAACTTGTGTATCAAGTAAACAGTTAACAGTATGAAAAAATAACGTAGCATCAGTCTAACCTGATGGAACTATAACATAACCCTTATGTAAGCAAAACTATAAACAAGTCTTGCAGAAGTAGTCCGCACTTGGGACGGGCGCCCAGCATCCTCTACGGACTACGAGAAAAAGATTTACTGGTAGGTTTAAAATTTTATTTTCTCTTACGTCCTAGAGGATGCTGGGACTCCGTAAGGACCATGGGGATTATACCAAAGCTCCCAAACGGGCGGGAGAGTGCGGATGACTCTGCAGCACCGATTGAGCAAACAGGAGGTCCTCCTCAGCCAGGGTATCAAACTTATAGAACTTTACAAAGGTGTTTGACCTCGACCAAGTAGCAGCTCGGCACAGCTGTAGTGCCGAGACCCCTCGGGCAGCTGCCCAGGATGAGCCCACCTTCCTAGTGGAATGGGCCTTAACCGATTTCGGTAACGGCAATCCTGCCGTAGAATGCGCCTGCTGAATCGTGTTACAGATCCAGCGAGCAATAGTCTGCTTTGAAGCAGGGCCGCCAACCTTGCTGGCTGCATACAGGACAAACGGTGCTTCTGTTTTTCTGATCCTAGCCGTTCTGGCCACGTAAATTTTCAAAGCCCTGACCACATCCAGGGACTCGGAATCCCCCAAGTCACGTGTAGCCACAGGCACGACAATAGGTTGGTTCATATGAAAGGATGAGACCACCTTAGGTAGGAATTGAGGACGGGTCCGCAATTCCGCTCTATCCATATGGAAAACCAGATAGGGGCTTTTATGTGATAAAGCCGCCAATTCCGAAACTCGCCTAGCCGAAGCCAAGGCTAACAACATGACCACCTTCCAAGTGAGATATTTCAACTCCACTGTTTTAAGTGGTTCAAACCAATGTGACTTAAGGAAACTTAACACCACGTTAAGGTCCCAAGGCGCCACCGGAGGTACAAAAGGAGGCTGAACATGCAGTACTCCCTTCACAAAAGTCTGTACTTCAGGTAAAGAGGCCAATTCCTTTTGAAAGAAAATGGATAAGGCCGAAATCTGAACTTTAATGGAGCCTAAGTTTAGGCCCAAATTCACTCCAGTTTGTAGGAAGTGAAGAAAACGGCCTAGATGGAATTCTTCCGTAGGAGCATTCCTGGCCTCACACCAAGAAACATATTTACGCCATATTCGGTGATAATGTTTAGCTGTCACGTCCTTCCTAGCCTTTATCAGCGTAGGAATGACCTCATCCGGAATTCCTTTTTCCGCTAGGATCCGGCGTTCAACCGCCATGCCATCAAACGCAGCCACGGTAAGTCTTGGAACAGACATGGCCCCTGTTGTAACAGGTCCTGTCGTAGAGGAAGAGGCCACGGATCTTCTGTGAGCATTTCCAGCAGATCCGGATACCAGGTCCTTCTTGGCCAATCTGGAACAATGAGAATTGTTCTCACTCCTCTTTTTCTTATTATTCTCAATACCTTGGGTATGAGAGGAAGAGGAGGAAACGCATAAACCGACTGGAACACACACGGTGTCACCAGGGCGTCTACTGCTACCGCCTGAGGATCTTTTGATCTGGCGCAATACCTCTGTAGCTTTTTGTTGAGACGGGATGCCATCATGTCTATCTGGGGCAGTCCCCACTGACTTGCAATCTGTGCGAAGACTTCCCGATGAAGTCCCCACTCCCCTGGATGCAGGTCGTGTCTGCTGAGGAAGTCTGCTTCCCAGTTGTCCACTCCCGGAATGAACACAGCTGACAGTGCGCTTACATGATTTTCCGCCCAGCGAAGAATCTTGGTGGCTTCCGCCATTGCCACCCTGCTCCTTGTGCCGGCTTGGCGGTTTACATGAGCCACTGCGGTGATGTTGTCTGACTGGATCAGAACTGGTTGGTCGCGAAGTAAGTTCTCCGCCTGACGTAGGGCGTTGTACATGGCCCTCAGTTCCAGGATGTTGATGTGAAGACAAGTATCTTGACTTGTCCAGAGTCCTTGGAAGTTTCTTCCCCTTGTGACTGCTCCCCACCCTCTGAGGCTCGCGTCCGTGGTCACCAGGATCCAATCCTGAATGCCGAACCTGCGTCCTTCCAAAAGGTGAGCACTCTGCAGCCACCACAGGAGAGATACCCTGGCCCTGGTGGACAGGGTGATCCGCTGATGAATTTGTAGATGTGATCCGGACCACTTGTCCAATAGGACCCATTGGAAAGTCCTCGCATGGAACCTGCCGAAGGGATTGGCCTCGTATGTTGCCACCATTTTGCCCAGGACTTGAGTGCAATGATGCACAGACACTTGTTTTGGCTTCAATAGGTTCTTGACTAGAATCATGAGTTCCTGAGCCTTTTCTATCGGGAGAAAAAACTTTTTTCTGGTCTGTGACCAGAACCATGCCCAAGAAGCTCAGACGAGTCGTAGGAACCAGCTGCGACTTCGGGATATTGAGAATCCAGCCGTGTTGCTGTAACACCTTCACTGAAAGTGACACACTGTTCAGTAACTTCTCTCGTGATCTCGCTTTTATGAGGAGATCGTCCAAGTACAGGATAATTGTGACACCCTGCTTGCGCAGGAGCACCATCATTTCCGCCATTACCTTTGTGAAAATCCTTGGGGCCGTGGAAAGCCCAAACGGCAACGTCTGAAACTGGAAATGACAATCCTGTACCGCAAATCTCAGGTACTGTCACGATCCGGGTATCTGGACGCCATTTCTTACCCATCAGATGCCTCCTAAGGCTGGCTCAGCGCTCCAGGACCGGATCCCATCTGTTATCCTAATGTTCACATTCCTGCATCCTCTCCTGTCTCTCTGAGACGCTGTCACAGTAACGCCTTATTACATCTGGCATGGCGTTCCCCGCGGCCTCCGCCGCCGTCCCTGAGCTTCTGCATGCAGAGTGTCAGAGTGGCGATTACGTCAGCCGCGGCCTCCGCTGTGTCCGCGTGGTTGGATGTGCACTTGTCAGCCTGGCGTCTCCTGTCTCCAGTGGCCGGCGCCGCCATTACTGTTTTCATTACCACATGGATTACAAACCAAACTTCCCTCCAAGTGTCTGCATGGGCGCAGCCATCTTGGATTCTGTCAGCTGATCATTTCCTCCAATCTGTTGTCAGTATTGTTAATCTGCATAATTGCCTAGCCAATCCCTTCCTTGCTGCAGGTATAAATACACTGTGCCTGAGCAAGATAGGCGTCAGTGCTTTGGTTGTCAAACCTAGTTCCTGTTTGTCTCTCTCCTGTGATTGTCTTCCAGGTTCCAGCTCCTGTCTCAAGACTTCCACCATAGAGACCCGTACCAGCATTCCACCTGCGGTGTAGCCTGACTCTCCAATCCATTGTGGATTCATCTGTTTCCAGCTACAACATTACCTGCTTCCAGCTCAGCTTCCAGCAGAGTACAGCTTCCCTTAAAGGGCCGGTGTCCTTTCTACACTTTACCACTCTCCACCGGTATTATTATTTCTCCGCTCTCAAGTTCTACATTTCAGTTCATATTTCATCGCTCCCAAGTTAATTTATTATTTAACTGGTTCCAGCCAGTATCCACTCCGTGCTAACAACAGTCTGGTTCCAGCCAGTATCCACAGCAGCTGTTTTATCTTCAGCAACCCAGCTTTTCCTGGAACACCAGCTGGCACAATCCTGGGTTATCTCCATTGCTACAGTCGGGCCTGGTAAGGACTTTCCATCTAGAAGATCATAAGAACTATCTCACACTACCAGTGCCCTGTGGCTCCTGCCATCCTGTAGTACCCAGGAACTGTATTTATTCTTTGCTGACTTTTACGTTTTCTTTTACTGCTGCTGTGTTGCGGAGTTGTCATAATAAACATCATTGACTTTTATCCAAGTTGTCGTGGTCACGCCTTCGGGCAGTTATTATTCATGTTACTTACATGTCCAGGGGTCTGATACAACCTTCCAGGTTCCGGTACATCTCAGCCCCTACAACTGAGGCTGCCTCCCGTCAGCTCAGGCCCTCAGTTGTGACAGGTACGACTGATGAGGTGGATATATGGGAACATGAAGGTATGCATCCTTTATGTCCATGGATACCATAAAATCCCCCCCTTCCAGGCTGGCGATGACCGCTCTGAGCGATACCATTTTGTACTTGAACCGTTTTAAGTATAGGTTCAAGGATTTTAAATTTTTAAATTCAATATGGGTCTGACCGAACCGTCCGGTTTCGGAATTACAAACAGGGTGGAGTAGTATCCCTTTCCTCTCTGAAGTAAGGGAACTTCGACCACCACTTGTTGAAGACACAATTTGTGAATAGCATTTAACACTATCTCCCTTTCCAGGGGAGTAGTCGGTGGAGCCGATTTGAAAAACCGGCGAGGAGGCACCTCTTCGAATTCCAGCTTGTATCCCTGAGAAACAATTTCTATTGCCCAGGGATCCACCTGTGAATGAACCCAGATGTGGCTGAAAAGTCGAAGACGGGCCCCCACTGGGGCGGACTCCCCCAGCGGAGCCCCAGCGTCATGCGGTGGATTTTGCAGAGGCCGGGGAGGATTTCTGTTCCTGGGAACTAGCTGTGCTGTGCAGCGTTTTACCTCTGCCCTTACCTCTGGCAAGAAAGGACGATCCACGCACTCTTTTGCTTTTATTTGAACGAAAGGACTGCATTTGATAATGTGGCGCTTTCTTAGGTTGTGAGGGAAAATAAGGCAAAAAATTTGATTTACCTGCCGTAGCTGTGGAGTCCAGGTCCGAGAGACCTTCCCCAAACAATTCCTCCCCCTTGTAAGGTAAAACCTCCATATGTCTTTTTGAGTCGGCATCACCTGTCCACTGCCGGGTCCAGAGGACTCGTCTAGCAGAGATTGACATAGCGTTTATTCTGGAACCCAGTAAACTAATGTCTCTTTGAGCATCCCTCATATATAAGACAGCATCCTTTATATGGCCTAGGGTCAATAAAATGGTATCCTTATCTAGGGTTTCAATCTCCGCCGATAAGGAATCTGTCCATGCTGCAACCGCGCTACAAACCCACGCCGACGCAATTGCCGGTCTGAGTAATGTACCAGAATGTGTGTAAATGGATTTCAAGGTAATCTCCTACTTGCGGTCTGCAGGATCCTTGAGGGTAGCCGTATCTTGTGATGGCAGCGCTATCTTTTTTGACAAGCGTGTCAACGCTTTGTCCAACTTAGGGGATGATTCCCACCATACCCTGTCCGTTGGCGGGAAAGGATACGCCATAAAAATCCTTTTGGGAATCTGCAGTTTTTTGTCTGGAGATTCCCAAGCTTTTTCACATAATTCGTTCAACTCATGTAAGGAGGGAAAAGTTACCTCGGGCTTTTTTCCCTTATACAGGTGTACCCTCGTGTCAGGGACAGGGGGTTCCTCTGTGATATGCAACACTTCTTTTATTGCAATAATCATATATCGAATACATTTAGCCACTTTCGGCTGTAACTTTACATCATCGTAGTCGACACTGGAGTCCGAATCCGTGTCGGTATCAGTGTCTGCTATTTGGGATAGTGGGCGCTTCAGAGACCCTGAAGGTCCCGGCGACATAGGGACAGACAAGGGTTCACTCCCTGACTGTTCCTTAGCCTCAGCTTTGTCTAATCTCTTGTGCAATAAGTTCACACTAGCACTTACAACATTCCACATATCCCCGCAGTCAGGTGTCGGCACCACCGACGGAGACCTCACATTCATACGCTCCCCCTCCTCTCTAGGTGAGCCTTCTACCTCAGACATGTCGACACACGCGTACCGACACACCACACACACAGGGAACCTCTTATCTGAAGACAGTTTCCCCACCAGGCCCTTTGGAGAGACAGAGAGAGAGTATGCCAGCACACACCCCAGCGCTGTATGACCCAGGACAAAAACACAATAATATTATGTTTACCCAGATAGCGCTGTTTACATATACAATATGCGCCAATTTTGTGCCCCCCCTCCTCTTTAAAACCCTCTGTCTACTGTAGTATAAGCAGGGGAGAGTCCGGGGAGCTTCCTCTCAGCGGTGCTGTGGAGAAAAAATGGCGCTGTGAGTGCTGAGGGAGAAGCCCCGGCCCCTCGGCAGCGGGCTTCTGTCCCGCTGAAAATCTCAAAATTTGGCGGGGGCTCTTATATATGTACAGTGCCCAGCTGTACATATACTTATTTTTGCCAAAAGAGGTCTATATGCTGCCCAGGGCGCCCCCCCTGCGCCCTGCACCCTTACAGTGACTGTCGTGTGCGAGGTGTATGGAAGCAATGGCGCACAGCTGCAGTGCTGTGCGTTACCTCAGTGAAGATCACGAAGTCTTCTGATGCCTCTGAAGTCTTCTTTTCTTCTCATACTCACCCGGCTTCTATCTTCCGGCTCTGCGAGGGGGACGGCGGCGCGGCTCTGGGACAGACGGCGAGGGTGAGAACTGCGTACCAATCCCTCTGGAGCTAATGGTGTCCAGTGGCCTAAGAAGCAGAGCCTTGAAACTCACAGAAGTAGGTCTGCTTCTCTCCCCTCAGTCCCTCGATGCAGGGAGTCTGTTGCCAGCAGGCTCCCTGAAAATAAAAAAACTAACAAATAAGCTTTCTGTCAGGAAGCTCATGAGAGCTCCCTGCAGCGCACCCATCTCCTCTGGGCACAGTATCAAACTGAGGTCTAGAGGAGGGGCATAGAGGGAGGAGCCAGTGCACACCCAGACCTAAAGTCTTTCTTAAAGTGCCCATGTCTCCTGCGGAGCCCGTCTATCCCCATGGTCCTTACGGAGTCCCCAGCATCCTCTAGGACGTTAAAGAAACATATGTACTCTGCTGTGACACTTCCCAGGAACAGCCACGACATGACTGCATGTGAATCACCAACTCCCCCGTTCCCTCCCCATTTATATGTCCCCGTACTGTCAATGACTTTGTGACTAAATCCTTTGTGAGCACTGTCAGGAAAATAGCAGCACATGCACATTGTGACTTCTAGGCATGTGAAGTGGCAAAAATTGTTCCACTGCATACAACATAAAATAAGATTTTACTCACCGGTAAATCTATTTCTCGTAGTCCGTAGTGGATGCTGGGAACTCCGTAAGGACCATGGGGAATAGACGGGCTCCGCAGGAGACTGGGCACTCTAAAAGAAAGATTAGGTACTATCTGGTGTGCACTGGCTCCTCCCTCTATGCCCCTCCTCCAGACCTCAGTTAAGGAAACTGTGCCCGGAAGAGCTGACACAATAAGGAAGGATTTTGAATCCCGGGTAAGACTCATACCAGCCACACCAATCACACCGTATAACTCGTGATATTATACCCAGTTAACAGTATGAAATATAACTGAGCCTCTCAACAGATGGCTCAACAATAACCCTTTAGTTAAGCAATAACTATATACAAGTATTGCAGACAATCCGCACTTGGGATGGGCGCCCAGCATCCACTACGGACTACGAGAAATAGATTTACCAGTGAGTAAAATCTTATTTTCTCTGACGTCCTAGTGGATGCTGGGAACTCCGTAAGGACCATGGGGATTATACCAAAGCTCCCAAACGGGCGGGAGAGTGCGGATGACTCTGCAGCACCGAATGAGAGAACTCAAGGTCCTCCTCAGCCAGGGTATCAAATTTGTAGAATTTAGCAAACGTGTTTGCCCCTGACCAAGTTGCAGCTCAGCAAAGTTGTAAAGCCGAGACCCCTCGGGCAGCCGCCCAAGATGAGCCCACTTTCCTTGTGGAATGGACTTTTACTGATTTAGGATGCGGCAATCCAGCCGCAGAATGCGCCAGCTGAATTGTGCTACAAATCCAGCGAGCAATAGTCTGCTCAGAAGCAGGAGCACCTAGTTTGTTGGGTGCCTACAGGATAAAAAGCGAGTCAGTTTTCCTGACTCCAGCCGTCCTGGAAACATAAATTTTCAAGGCCCTGACTATGTCCAGTAACTTGGAATCTTCCAAGCCCCTAGTAGCCGCAGGCACTACAATAGGTTGGGGCAAGTGAAAAGCTGATACCACCTTAGGGAGAAACTGGGGACGAGTCCTCAATTCTGCCCTATCCATATGGAAAATCAGATAAGGGCTTTTACATGACAAAGCCGCCAATTCTGACACACGCCTGGCCGAAGCCAAGGCCAATAACATGACCACTTTTTTCCACGTGAGATATTTCAGATCCACAGTTTTAAGTGGCTCACACCAATGTGATTTCAGGAAACTCAACACCACGTTGAGATCCCAAGGTGCCAAAGGAGGCACAAAAGGGGCTGAATATGTAGCACTCCCTTTACAAATGTCTGAACTTCAGGCAGTGAAGCCAGTTCTTTCTGGAAGAAAATCGACAGAGCCGAAATCTGGACCTTAATGGAACCCAATTTTTAGGCCCATAGTCACTCCCGACTGTAGGAAGTGCAGAAAACGACCCAGCTGAAATTCCTCTGTAGGGGCCTTCCTGGCCTCCCACCACGCAACATATTTTCGCCAAATACGGTGATAATGGTTTGCGGTTACTTCTTTCCTGGCTTTTATCAGCGTAGGAATGACTTCCTCCGGAATGCCCTTTTCCTTTAGGATCCGGAATTCAACCGCCATGCCGTCAAACGCAGCCGCGGGAAGTCTTGGAACAGACAGGGCCCTTGCTGTAACAGATCCTGTCTGAGCGGTAGAGGCCATGGGTCCTCTGATATCATTTCTTGAAGTTCTGGGTACCAAGCTCTTCTTGGCCAATCCGGAACCACGAGTATCGTTCTTACTCCTCGCCTTCTTATTATTCTCAGTACCTTTGGTATGAGAGGCAGAGGAGGGAACACATAAACCGACTGGTACACCCACGGTGTCACTAGAGCGTCCACAGCTATCGCCTGAGGGTCCCTTGACCTGGCGCAATATCTCTTTAGCTTTTTGTTTAGGCGGGACGCCATCATGTCCACCTGTGGCCTTTCCCAACGGTTTACCAACAGTTTGAAGACTTCTGGATGAAGTCCCCACTCTCCCGGGTGTAGGTCGTGTCTGCTGAGGAAGTCTGCTTCCCAGTTGTCCACTCCCGGAATGAACACTGCGGATAGTGCTAAGACGTGATTTTCCGCCCATCGGAGAATCCTTGTGGCTTCTGCCACGCCATCCTGCTTCTTGTGCCGCCCTGTCGGTTTACATGGGCGACTGCCGTGATGTTGTCTGATTGGATAAGTACCGGCTGGTTTTGAAGCAGAGGTCTTGCCTGACTTAGGGCATTGTAAATGGCCCTCAGTTCCAGAATATTTATGTGTAGGGACAACTCCTGACTTGACCAAAGTCCTTGGAAAATTATTTTTTTTTTTTTTCCTTGTGTGACTGCCCCCCAGCCTCGAAGGCTGGCATCCGTGATCACCAGGACCCAGTCCTGTATGCCGAATCTGCGGCCCTCTAGAGATGAGCACTCTGCAGCCACCACAGCAGAGACACCCTGGTCCTTGGAGACAGGGTTATCAGCCGATGCATCTGAAGATGCAATCCCGTCCAAGAGGTCCCACTGAAAAGTTCTTGCATGGAACCTGCCGAATGGAACTGCTTCGTAGGAAGCTACCATTTTTTCCAGGACTTGCATGCAGTGATGCACCGACACCTGTTTTGGTTTCAGGAGGCCTCTGACTAGAGATGACAGCTCCTTGGCTTTCTCCTGCGGGAGAAACACTTTTTTCTGTTCTGTGTCCAGAACCATCCCCAGGAACAGTAGATGCGTCGTAGGAACCAGCTGCGACTTTGGAATATTCAGAATCCAGCCGTGCTGTTGTAGCACTTCCCGAGATAGTGCTACTCTGACAAACAACTGCTCCCTGGACCTCGCCTTTATAAGGAGATTGTCCAAGTACTGGATAATTCTTTCGGCCATTACCTTGGTAAATACCTCGGTGCCGGGGACAGACCAACGGCAACGTCTGGAATTGGTAATGACAATTCTGTACCACAATTTTGAGGTACTCCTGGTGAGGAGGGTAAATAGGGACGTGCAGGTAAGCATCCTTGATGTCCAGTGATACCCTGAAATTCTCCAGGCTTGCAATTAATCGCCCTGAGCGATTCCATTTTGAACTTGAACCTTCGTATATAAGTGTTCAAGGATTTCAATTTAGAATGGGTCTCACCGAACCGTCTGGTTTCAGTACCACAACATTTTTGGAATAGTAACCCCCGACCTTGTTGAAGGAGGGGTACCTTGATTTCACCTGCTGGAAGTACAGCTTGTGAATTGCCGCCAGTACTAACTCCCTATATCCGAGGGCAGCAGGCAAGGCTGATGTGAGGTAACGGCGAGGGGGAGTCGCCTCGAACTCCAGCTTGTATCCCTGTGATACTACTTGCAGAACCCAGTGATTCACCTGTGGGCAAGCCCACTGGTCCCTGAAGTTCCCGAGACGCGCCCCCACCGCACCTGTCTGTGGAGCCCCAGCGTCATGCTGTGGACTCAGAGGAAGCGGGGGAGGATTTTTGATCCTGGGAACTGGCTGTCTGTGCAGCTTTTTCCTTCTTCCCTTGTGCAGAAAGGAAGCGCCTTTGGCCCCCTTGCTTTTCTGAAGCCGAAAGGACTGTACCCGATAATACAGTGCTTTCTTAGGGTGTGAGGAAACCTGAGGTAGAAATTTTTCTTCCCAGCTGTTGCTGTGGATACAAGGTCCCAGAGACCATCTCCAAACAATTCCTCACCCTTATAAGGCATAATCTCCATGTGCCTTTTAAAGTCAACATCACCTGTCCACTGCCTGGTCTCTAATACCCTCCTGGCAGAATGGACCTTGCATTAATTCTGGACGCCAGCCGGCAAATATCCCTCTGTGCATCCCTCATATATAAGACTACGTCTTTAATATGCTCTATGTTAGCACCATATTCTCCCTGTCTAGGGTATTAATAATAAGAATTTACTTACCGATAATTCTATTTCTCGGAGTCCGTAGTGGATGCTGGGGTTCCTGAAAGGACCATGGGGGGGGATAGCGGCTCCGCAGGAGACAGGGCACAAAAAGTAAAGCTTTAGGATCAGGTGGTGTGCACTGGCTCCTCCCCCTATGACCCTCCTCCAAGCCAGTAGATACTGTGCCCGGACGACCGTACATAATAAGGAAGGATTTTGAATCCCGGGTAAGACTCATACCAGCCACACCAATCACACTGTACAACCTGTGATCTGAACCCAGTTAACAGTATGATAACAGCGGAGCCTCTGAAAAGATGGCTCACAACAATAATAACCCGATTTTTGTAACTATGTACAAGTATTGCAGATAATCCGCACTTGGGATGGGCGCCCAGCATCCACTACGGACTCCGAGAAATAGAATTATCGGTAAGTAAATTCTTATTTTCTCTATCGTCCTAGTGGATGCTGGGGTTCCTGAAAGGACCATGGGGATAATACCAAAGCTCCCAAACGGGCGGGAGAGTGCGGATGACTCTGCAGCACCGAATGAGAGAACTCCAGGTCCTCCTTAGCCAGGGTATCAAATTTGTAGGATTTTACAAACGTGTTTGCCCCTGACTAAATAACCGCTCGGCAAAGTTGTAAAAGCCGAGACCCCTCGGGCAGCCGCCCAAGATGAGCCCACCTTCCTTGTGGAATGGGCATTTACATATTTTGGCTGTGGCAGGCCTGCCACAGAATGTGCAAGCTGAATTGTATTACACATCCAACTAGCAATAGTCTGCTTAGAAGCAAAAGCACCCAGTTTGTTGGGTGCATACAGGATAACAGCAAGTCAGATTTCCTGACTCCAGCCGTCCTGGAAACATATATTTTCAGGGCCCTGACAACATCTAGCAACTTGGAGTCCTCCAAGTCCCTAGTAGGTGCAAGGCACCACAATAAGCTGGTTCAGGTGAAACACTGACACCACCTTAGGGAGAGAACTGGGGACGAGTCCGCAGCTCTGCCCTGTCCGAATGGACAAACAGATATGGGCTTTTTTGAGAAAAAAAACACCAATTTGACACTCGCCTGGTCCAGGCCAGGGCCAAGATCATGGTCACTTTTCATGTGAGATGCTTCAAATCCACAGATTTGACTGGTTTTAAACCAATGTGATTTGAGGAATCCCAGAACTACGTTGAGATCCCACAGTGCCACTGGAGGCACAAAAGGGGGTTGTATATGCAATACTCCCTTGACAAAATTCTGGACTTCAGGAACTGAAGCCAATTCTTTCTGGAAGAAAATCGACAGGGCCGAAATTTGAACCTTAATGGACCCCAATTTGAGGCCCCTAGACACTCCTGTTTTCAGGAAATGCAGGAAACGACCGAGTTGAAATTTCTTTGTGGGGCCTTCCTGGCCTCACACCACGCAACATATTTTCGCCACATGTGGTGATAATGTTGTGCGGTCACCTCCTTTCTGGCTTTTACCAGGGTAGGAATGACCTCTTCCGGAATGCCTTTTTCCCTTAGGATCCGGCGTTCCACCGCCATGCCGACAAACGCAGCTGCGGTAAGTCTTGGAACAGACATGGTACTTGCTGAAGCAAGTCCCTTCTTAGCGGCAGAGGCCATAAAACCTCTGTAAGCATCTCTTGAAGTTCCGGGTACCAAGTCCTTCTTGGCCAATCCGGAGCCATGAGTATAGTTCTTACTCCTCTACGTCTTATAATTCTCAGCACCTTAGGTATGAGAAGCAGAGGAGGGAACACATACACCGACTGGTACACCCACGGTGTTACCAGAACGTCCACAGCTATTGCCTGAGGGTCTCTTGACCTGGCGCAATACCTGTCCCGTTTTTTGTTCAGACGGGACGCCATCATGTCCACCTTTGGTATTTCCCAACGGTTTACAATCATGTGGAAAAAACTTCCCGATGAAGTTTCCACTCTCCCGGGTGGAGGTCGTGCCTGCTGAGGAAGTCTGCTTCCCAGTTTCCATTCCCGGGATGAAACACTGCTGACAGTGCTATCACATGATTTTCCGCCCAGCGAAAAGTCCTTGCAGTTTTTGCCATTGCCCTCCTGCTTCTTGTGTCGCCCTGTCTGTTTACGTGGTCGACTGCCGTGATGTTTTTCCCACTGGATCAATACCGGCTGACCTTGAAGCAGAGGTCTTGCTAAGCTTAGAGTATTATAAATTTACCCTTAGCTCCAGTATATTTATGTGGAGAAAAGTCTCCAGACTTGATCACACTCCCTGTAAATTTTTTCCTTGTGTGACTGCTCCCCAGCCTCTCGGGCTGGGCTCCGTGGTCACCAGCATCCAATCCTGAATGCCAAATCTGCGGCCCTCTAGAAGATGGGCACTCTATAACCACCACAGGAGAGACACCCTTGTCCTTGGATATAGGGTTATCCGCTGATGCATCTGAAGATGCGATCCGGACCATTTGTCCAGCAGATCCCACTGAAAAGTTCTTGCGTGAAATCTGCCGAATGGAATTGCTTCGTAGGAAGCCACCATTTTTACCAGGACCCTTGTGCAATGATGCACTGTTTTTAGGAGGTTCCTGACTAGCTCGGATAACTCCCTGGCTTTCTCTTCCGGGAGAAACACCTTTTTCTGGACTGTGTCCAGAATCATCCCTAGGCACAGCAGACGTGTCGTCGGGATCAGCTGCGATTTTGGAATATTTAGAATCCACCCGTGCTGTTGTAGCAGTATCCGAGATAGTGCTACTCCGACCTCCAACTGTTCCCTGGACTATGCCCTTATCAGGAGATCGTCCAAGTAAGGGATAATTAAGACGCCTTTTCTTCGAAGAAGAATCATCATTTCGGCCATTACCTTGGTAAAGACCCAGGGTGCCGTGGACAATCCAAACGGCAGCGTCTAAAACTGATAGTGACAGTTCTGCACCACGAACCTGAGGTACCCTTAGTGAGAAGGGCAAATTTGGGACATAGAGGTAAGCATCCCTGATGTCCCCGGACACTATATAGTCCCCTTCTTCCTGGTTCGTTATCACTGCTCTGAGTGACTCCATCTTGATTTGAACCTTTGTAAGTGTTCAAAATTTTTTTTAGAATAAGTCTCACCTAGCCTTCTGGCTTCAGTACCACAATATAGTGTGGAATAATACCCCTTTTCCTTGTAGTAGGAGGGGTAATTTAATTATCACCTGCTGGGAATACAGCTTGTGAAATTTTTTCCCATACTGCCTCCTTGTCGGAGGGAGACCTTGGTAAAGCAGACTTCAGGAGCCTGCGAAGAGGAAACGTCTCTACATTCCAATCTGTACCCCTGGGATACTACTTGTAGGATCCAGGGGTCCTGTACGGTCTCAGCGCCATGCTGAGAACTTGTCAGAAGCGGTGGAGCGCTTCTGTTCCTGGGAATGGGCTGCCTGCTGCAGTCTTCTTCCCTTTCCTCTATCCCTGGGCAGATATGATCTTATAGGGACGAAAAGACTGAGGTTGAAAAGACGGTGTCTTTTTCTGCAGAGATGTGACTTAGGGTAAAAACGGTGGATTTTCCAGCAGTTGTCGTGGCCACCAGGTCCGATGGACCGACCAAAAAAACTCCTCTTCCTTTATACGGCAATACACCTTTTTGCCGTTTGGAATCTGCATCACCTGACCACTGTCGTGTCCATAACATCTTCTGGCAGATATGGACATCGCATTTACTCTTGATGCCAGAGTGCAAATATCCCTCTGTGCATCTCGCATATATAGAAATGCATCCTTTAAATGCTCTATAGTCAATAAAATACTGTCCCTGTCAAGGGTATCAATATTTTTAGTCAGGGAATCCGACCAAGCCACCCCAGCTCTGCACATCCAGGCTGAGGCGATCGCTGGTCGCAGTATAACACCAGTATGTGTGTATATACTTTTTATGATATTTTCCAGCCTCCTGTCAGCTGGTCCTTGAGGACGGCCCTATCTATAGACGGTACCGCCACTTGTTTTGATAAGCGTGTGAGCGCCTTATCCACCCTAAGGGGTGTTTCCCAACGCGCCCTAACTTCTGGCGGGAAAGGGTATACCGCCCATAATTTTCTATCGGGGGGAACCCACGCATCATCACATCACACACTTTATTTAATTTATCTGATTCAGGAAAAACTACTGTAGTTTTTTCACATCCCACATAATACCCTCTTTTGTGGTACTTGTAGTATCAGAAATATGTAACACCTCCTTCATTGCCTTTAACATGTGGCCCTAATAAGGAATACGTTTTTTTATTCACCGTCGACACTGGATTCAGTGTCCCTGTCTGTGTCTGTGTCGACCGACTAAAGTAAACGGGCGTTTTAAAACCCCTGACGGTGTTTTTTGAGACGTCTGGACCGGTATATGTCGGCCGTCTCATGTCGTCAACCGACCTTGCAGCGTGTTGACATTATCACGTAATTCCCTACATAAGCCATCCATTCCGGTGTCGACTCCCTAGAGAGTGACATCACCATTACAGGCAATTGCTCCGCCTCCTCACCAACATCGTCCTCATACATGTCGACACACACGTACCGACACACAGCACACACACAGGGAATGCTCTGATAGAGGACAGGACCCACTAGCCCTTTGGAGAGACAGAGGGAGAGTTTGCCAGCACACACCAAAAACGCTATAATTATATAGGGACAACCTTATATAAGTGTTTTCCCTTATAGCATCGGTTTTATATATTTCTAACGCCAAATTAGTGCCCCCCCTCTCTGTTTTAACCCTGTTTCTGTAGTGCAGTGCAGGGGAGAGCCTGGGAGCCTTCCCTCCAGCCTTTCTGTGAGGGAAAATGGCGCTGTGTGCTGAGGAGATAGGCCCCGCCCCTTTTTCGGCGGCCTCGTCTCCCGCTTTTAACGGATTCTGGCAGGGGTTAAATATCTCCATATAGCCTCCGGAGGCTATATGTGAGGTATTTTTAGCCAAAATAGGTTTTCATTTGCCTCCCAGGGCGCCCCCCTCCCAGCGCCCTGCACCCTCAGTGACTGCCGTGTGAAGTGTGCTGAGAGGAAAATGGCGCACAGCTGCAGTGCTGTGCGCTACCTTTAGAAGACTGAGGAGTCTTCTGCCGCCGATTCTGGACCTCTTCTTACTTCAGCATCTGCAAGGGGGCCGGCGGCAAGGCTCCGGTGACCATCCAGGCTGTACCTGTGATCGTCCCTCTGGAGCTGATGTCCAGTAGCCAATCCATCCTGCACGCAGGTGAGTTCACTTCTTCTCCCCTAAGTCCCTCGTTGCAGTGATCCTGTTGCCAGCAGGACTCACTGTAAAATAAAAAACCTAAGCTAAACTTTTCTAAGCAGCTCTTTAGGAGAGCCACCTAGATTGCACCCTTCTCGGCCGGGCACAAAAATCTAACTGGCTTGGAGGAGGGTCATAGGGGGAGGAGCCAGTGCACACCACCTGATCCTAAAGCTTTACTTTTTGTGCCCTGTCTCCTGCGGAGCCGCTATCCCCCCCCCATGGTCCTTTCAGGAACCCCAGCATCCACTAGGACGATAGAGAAATTATCTGACAGGGTATCAGACCCTGCTGCAGCAGCACTATTCATGCTGAGGCAATTGCAGGTCTCAGTATAATACCTGAGTGTATATACAGACTTCAGGATAGCCTCCTGCTTTTTATCAGCAGGCTCCTTCAAAGTGGCCGTATCCTAAGACGGCAGTGCCACCTTTTATGACAACCGTGTGAGCGTCTTATCCACCCTAGGGGATATCTCCCAACGTGACCTATCCTCTGGCGGGAAAGGGCACGCCAGCAGTAATTTTTTTGAAATTACCAGTTTCTTATCGGGGAACCCACGCTTCTTCACACACTTCATTCACTCATCTGATGGGGGAACAAAACACCGGCTGCTTTTTCTCCCCAAACATAAACCCCTTTTATGTGGTACTTGGGTTAATGTCAGAAATGTGTAACACAATTTTTATTGCCGAGATCATGCAACGGATGTTCCTAGTGGATTGTGTATATGTCTCAACCTCGTCGACACTGGAGTCAGACTCCGTGTCGACATCTGTGTCTGCCATCTGAAGTAACGGGCGTTTTTTGAGCCCCTGATGGCCTTTGAGACGCCTGGGCAGGCGCGGGTTGAGAAGCCGGCTGTCCCACAGCTGTTACGTCATCCAGCCTTTTATGTAAGGAGTTGACACTGTCGGTTAATACCTTCCCCCCCCCCCCCCCCCCCCCCCCCCCCCAGCACCCTCAGTGACCGGAGTGTGAAGTGTGTATGAGGAGCAATGGCGCACAGCTGCAGTGCTGTGCGCTACCTTGGTGAAGACTGAAGTCTTCTGCCGCCGATTTTCCGGACCATCTTCATGCTTCTGGCTCTGTAAGGGGGACGGCGGCGCGGCTCCGGGAACGAACACCAAGGACGGGTCCTGCGGTCGATCCCTCTGGAGCTAATGGTGTCCAGTAGCCTAAGAAGCCCAAGCTAGCTGCAAGCAGGTAGGTTCGCTGAAACCCTTAGTCCCTCGTTGCAGTGAGCCTGTTGCCAGCAGGTCTCACTGTAAAATAAAAAACCTAACACATACTTTCTTTCTAGGAGCTCAGGAGAGCCCCTAGTGTGCATCCAGCTCGGCCGGGCACAGAAATCTAACTGAGGTCTGGAGGAGGGGCATAGAGGGAGGAGCCAGTGCACACCAGATAGTACCTAATCTTTCTTTTAGAGTGCCCAGTCTCCTGCGGAGCCCGTCTATTCCCCATGGTCCTTACAGAGTTCCCAGCATCCACTAGGACGTCAGAGAAATATTGTGTACAACTCTTAATAAGGCCCATATGGTTTGGGGTCAGGAGACCGCCGGCCACCATACTGACGCTGGGTCCTGGCTTTTAGATGCCCGGCAGGGGAGGGGGGGGGCAGCACAACGAAGCCCCTTGTGTGGACACCTACAAATGGGAACAGTCTCTGTTAGTCGGCATACTTACTGTCGGGATTGTGTTGGGGCAGGATCCTGGCGTCGGTATTGTGACTGGCGGTCTCCTGACCGCGCCGGTCACATAACTACATCCCGGCCCATACAGCCCTGTACTTTTCTGTGTTACAAATGCTGCACTCCAGCCATATTTTATCTTAAGAAGCCTGAAAGGAGTGAGGGGATCTAGTCAGCATATGTTTAATGAGCAAACATACAACTTGATCCAGGATATCCTTGATGCATGATGTACCGTTTAACAAGAACATCAACAACGTTCATGTGTTCAGCAAATATTAACACATGTATCTTATTAAAGCAATTGTACTTATACACTGGCAATGCTGTAAACTTGCTGGCAGTCCTCCTCCAACTATACAGCGGTGTCCTCATTCAATTAACATTTTTATGCCCCTTGTTGTGACGAGGGCGGGTGTCACCCAGTACGCATACTCACTTCTTACATGCATGAACTGGAAAGAGCCTTGTGCCTGTGAAGCCATGCCCCTAGTGTATGCCTAGGGAAGGGAAGAAAAGGAAAGGGGGGGTGGAACCTCAGCTTTATCACTTTGGGGGCTTGCCCAGTGTTCCAGGAGCTACTTGGCATCCCCCAGTTCCTCCACGATCTCACATGTGCTCAGTGACACCATCCAAGGGGGTGACACCAAAATAGCAGAGCATCTGTTATTTCTCTAACGTCCTAGTGGATGCTGGGGACTCCGTCAGGACCATGGGGAATAGCGGCTCCGCAGGAGACAGGGCACAAAAGCAAGCTTTTAGGATCACATGGTGTGTACTGGCTCCTCCCCCTATGACCCTCCTCCAAGCCTCAGTTAGGTTTTTGTGCCCGGCCGAGAAGGGTGCAATCTAGGTGGCTCTCTTAAAGAGTTACTTAGAAAAAGTTTTTAGGTTCTTTATTTTCAGTGAGTCCTGCTGGCAACAGGCTCACTGCATCGAGGGACTTAGGGGAGAGATTTTCAACTCACCTGCGTGCAGGATGGATTGGATTCTTAGGCTACTGGACATAGCTCCAGAGGGAGTCGGAACACAGGGCTCGCCCTGGGGTTCGTCCCGGAGCCGCGCCGCCGACCCCCCTTGCAGACGCTGAAGATGAAGAGGTCCGGAACCAGGCGGCAGAAGACTCTCAGTCTTCATCAGGTAGCGCACAGCACTGCAGCTGTGCGCCATTGTTGTCAGCACACTTCACACAGCGGTCACGGAGGGTGCAGGGCGCTGGGGGGGGGCGCCCTGGGCAGCAATGTATAATACCTGTATGGCGAAAAATACATCACATATAGCCCTTGAGGCTATATGGATGTATTTAACCCCTGCCAGATATCTAAAACTCCGGAGAAGAAGCCCGCCGAAAAGGGGGCGGGGCCTATTCTCCTCAGCACACAGCGCCATTTTCCCTCACAGAAAGGCTGGTGGGAAGGCTCCCATGCTCTCCCCTGCACTGCACTACAGAAACAGGGTTAAAACAGAGAGGGGGGGGGGCACTGATTTGGCGATATGTATATATATTAAAATGCTATAAGGGAGGAACACTTATATAAAGGTTGTCCCTGGATAATTATAGCGTTTTGGTGTGTGCTGGCAAACTCTCCCTCTGTCTCCCCAAAGGGCTAGTGGGTCCTGTCCTCTATCAGAGCATTCCCTATGTGTGTGCTGTATGTCGGTACGTGTGTGTCGACATGTATGAGGAAAATATTGGTGAGGAGGCGGAGCAAATTGCCTGTAATGGTGATGTCACTCTCTAGGGAGTCGACACCGGAATGGATGGCTTATTTATGGAAATTACGTGACAATGTCAACACGCTGCAAGCCGGTTGACGACATGAGAGGGCCGGCGAACAAATTAGTATCTGTCCAGGCGTCTCAAACACCGTCAGGGGCTGTAAAATGCCCATTTACCTCAGTCGGTCGACACAGACCCAGACACTGATTTCAGTGTCGACGGTGAAGAAACAAACGTATTTTCTTTTAGGGCCACACGTTAAGGGCAATGAAGGAGGTGTTACATATTTCTGATACTCCAAGTACCACAAAAAAGGGTATTATGTGTGAGGTGAAAAAACTACCTGTAGTTTTTCCTGAATCAGATAAATTAAATGAAGTGTGTGATGATGCGTGGGTTTCCCCCGATAGAAAATTATTGGCGGTATACCCTTTCCCGCCAGAAGTTAAGGCGCGGTGGGAAACACCCCTCAGGGTGGATAAGGCGCTCACACGCTTATCAGAACAAGTGGCGGTACCATCTACGGATAGGGCCGTACTTAAGGAGCCAGCTGATAGGAGGCTGAAAAATATCCTAAAAAGTATACACACACATGCTGGTGTTATACTGCGACCAGCGATCGCCTCAGCCTGGATGTGCAGAGCTGAGGTGGCTTGGTCGGATTCCCTGACTAAAAATATTGATACCTTTGACAGGGACAGTATTTTATTGACTATGGAGCATTTAAAGGATGCATTTCTATATATGCGAGATGCGCAGAGGGATATTTGCACTCTGGCATCAAGAGTAAATGCGATGTCCATATCTGCAAGAAGATGTTTATGGACACGACAGTGGTCAGGTGATGCAGATTCCAAACGGCACAAAGATGTATTGCCGTATAAAGGGGAGGAGTTATTTGGGGTCGGTCCATGGGACCTGGTAGCCAGGGCAACTGCTGGAAAATCCACCGTTTTTTACCCTAAGTCACATCTCTGCAGAAAAAGACACCGTCTTTTCAGCCTCAGTCCTTTCGTCCCTATAAGAGTCATATCTGCCCAGGGATAGAGGAAAGGGAAGAAGACTGCAGCAGGCAGCCCATTCCCAGGAACAGAAGCCCTCCACCGCTTCTACCAAGTTCTCAGCATGACGCTGGGACCGTACAGGACCCCTGGATCCTACAAGTAGTATCCAAGGGGTACAGATTGGAATGTCGAGAGGTTTCCCCCCTCGCAGGTTCCTGTAGTCTGCTGTACCAATGTCTCCCTCCGACAGGGAGGCAGTATTGAAAACAATTCACAAGCTGTATTCCCAGCAGGTGATAATAAATTTACCCCTCCGACAACAAGGAAAGGGGTATTACTCCACACTATATGGTGGTACTGAAGGCTAGGTGAGACCTATTCTAAATCTGAAAAATTTGAACACTTACAAGGGTTCAAATCCAGATGGAGTCACTCAGAGCAGTGATAGCAAAGAACAAGGGGACTATATGGTGTCCCGGGACATCAGGGATGCTTACCTCCATGTCCCAAAATTTGCCTTTTCTCACCAAGGGTACCTCAGGTTCGTGGTACAGAACTGTCACTATCAGTTTCAAGACGATGCCGTTGGATTGTCCAAGGCACCCCGGGTCCTTACCAAGGTAATGACCGAAAGGAGGATTCGTCTTCAAAGAAAATGGACGACCTCCTGATAAGAACAAGGTCCAGAGAACAGTTGGAGGTCGGAGTAGCACTATCTCAAGTAGTTCTACGACAGCACGGGTGGATTCTAAATATTCCAAAACCGCAGTTGTTCCGACGACACGTCTGCTGGTCCTAGGGATGATTCTGGACACAGTCCAGGAAAAGGTGTTTCTCCCAGAGGAGAAAGCCAGGGAGTTATCCGAGCTAATCGGGATCCTCCTAAAACCAGGAAAAGTGTCAGTGCATCATTGCACAAGAGTCCTGGTAAAAATGGTGGCTTATTACGAAGCGCTTCCATTCGGCAGATTTCACGCAAGAACTCTTCAGTGGGATCTGCTGGACAAATGGTCCGGATCGCATCTTCAGATGCATCAGCGGATAACCCTATATCCAAGGACAAGGGTGTCTCTCCTGTGGTGATTACAGAGTGCTCATCTTCTAGAGGGCCGCAGATTCGGCATTCAGGATTGGATGCTCGTGACCACGGAGGCCAGCCTGAGAGGCTGGGGAGCAGTCACACAAGGAGTGTGATCAAGTCTGGAGAATTCTCTCCACATAAATATACTGGAGCTAAGAGCAAATTTATAATGCTCTAAGCTTAGCAAGACCTCTGCTTCAAGGTCAGCCGGTATTGATCCAGTGGGATAACATCACGGCAGTCGCCCACGTAAACAGAAAGGGCCGCACAAGAAGCAGGAGGGCAGTGGCAAAACTGCAAGGATTTTTCGCTAGGCGGAAAATCATGTGATAGCACTGTCAGCAGTGTTCATTCCGGGAGTAGACGACTGGGAAGCAGACTTCCTCAGCAGGCACGACCTCCACCCGGGAGAGTGGGAACTTCATCGGGAAGTTTTCCACATGATTGTGAACCGTTGGGAAAGACCAAAGGTGGACATGATGGCGTCCCGCCCGAACAAAAAAATGGGACAGGTATTGCGCCAGGTCACGAGACCTTCAGGCGATAGCTGTGGACGTCCTGGTAACACCGTGGGTGTAACAGTCGGTGTATGTGTTCCCTTCTCTGCTTCTCATAACCAAGGTATTGAGAATTATAAGACATAGAGGAGTAAGAACTATACTCGTGGCTCCGGATTGGCCAAGAGGGACTTGGTAACCGGAACTTCAAGAGATGCTCACAGAGGACTAATGGCCTCGGGAGCTAAGAAGGGATTTGCTTTCAGCAAGTACCATGTCTGTTCCAAGAGGAACCGTGGCATCGGCCTTTAAGAAAGGACCTGCTCCAGCAGGGACCTTGTCTGTTCCAAGACTGCGTTTGACGGCATGGCGGTTTGAACGCCGGATCCTAAGGGAAAAGGCATTCCGGAAGAGGTCATACCTACCCTGGTCAAAGCCAGGAAGGAGGTGACCGCACAACGTTATCACCACATGTGGTAAAAATATGTTGCGTGGGTGAGGCCAGGAGGGCCCCACGAAAAAATTTCAACTAGGTCGATTTCTGCACTTCCTGCAAACAGGAGTGTCTATGAGCCTCAAATTGGGGTCCATTAAGGTTCAAGTTTCGGCCCTATAGATTTTCTTCCAGAAAGAATTGGCTTCAGTTCCTGAAGTCCAGACGTTTGTCAAGGGAGTATTGCATATACAGCCCTTGTGTGCCTCCAGTGGCACCGTGGGATCTCAACGTAGTGTTGGGATTCCTCAAATCATATTGGTTTGAACCACTCAAATCTGTGGATTTGAAATATCTCACATGGAAAGTGACCATGCTGTTGGCCCTGGCCTCGGCCAGGCGATTGTCAAAATTGGCGGCTTTGTCTTACAAAAGCCCATATTTGATTTTCCATTCGGACAGGGCAGAACTGCGGACTCGTCCCCAGTTTCTTCCTAAGGTGGTGTCAGCGTTTCACCTGAAACAACCTATTGTGGTGCCTGCGGCTACTAGGGACTTGGAGGACTCCAAGTTGCTAGACGTTGTCAGGGCCCTGAAAATATATATATATATATAATTCCAGGACGGCTGGAGTCAGAAAGTCTGACTTGCTGTTTATATTGTAGGCACCCAAAAAGCTGGGTGCTCCTGCTTCTAAGCAGACTATTGCTCGTTGGATTTGTAGTACAATTCAGCTTGCACATTCTGTGGCAGGCCTGCCACAGCCAAAATCTGTAAATGCCCATTCCACAAGGAAGGTGGGCTCATCTTGGGCGGCTGCCCGAGGGGTCTCGGCTTTACAACTTTGCCGAGCAGCTACTTGGTCAGGGGCAAACACGTTTGCTAAATTCTACAAATTTGATACCCTGGCTGAGGAGGACCTGGAGTTCTCTCATTCGGTGCTGCAGAGTCATCCGCACTCTCCCGCCCGTTTGGGAGCTTTGGTATAATCCCCATGGTCCTGACGGAGTCCCCAGCATCCACTAGGACGTTAGAGAAAATAAGATTTTACTTACCGATAAATCTATTTCTCATAGTCCGTAGTGGATGCTGGGCGCCCATCCCAAGTGCGGATTGTCTGCATTACTTGTACATAGTTATTGTTACAAAAAAATCGGGTTATTATTGTTGTGAGCCATCTTTTTTAGAGGCTACTTCATTGTTATCATACTGTTAACTGGGTTCAAATCACAAGTTGTACGGTGTGATTGGTGTGGCTGGTATGAGTCTTACCCGGGATTCAAGATCCTTCCTTATTGTGTACGCTCGTCCGGGCACAGTACCTAACTGAGGCTTGGAGGAGGGTCATAGGGGGAGGAGCCAGTACACACCATGTGATCCTAAAAGCTTGCTTTTGTGCCCTGTCTCCTGCGGAGCCGCTATTCCCCATGGTCCTGACGGAGTCCCCAGCATCCACTACGGACTATGAGAAATAGATTTATCGGTAAGTAAAATCTTATTTTTTGTGCCACCCCCTAGGATGGTGTCACCTGGTAGAGCCCGCACCCCCCTAGTGACGCCGCTGTATGTTCCGCGACAGGCGGTGATTCCCATACAGTCATCTGTTTACCTGAAGTTTGCATCTTGTATCAAAGATGCATTCAAAAGGCGCTTATACTTTTGTCACAAAGGAATTGGTATGTCACAGATTAAGCATTACGGTACGTGGCACAAGGCATGGCGCAGATCACTCATATCACACTCAGAAGTACATGAAATGCCTGCTTTGTACTTTAGTTGCATTAATGATGAGAATAAGATGCATATTATGTGGATAAATCCTCTGGTGGGACATTTGGAGTGGCTAAATCACGAAGGGTCCCATTTATCAACGAGTGATACAACTCGTGTATGATAAATGGTGCTCCAGCCAAGCAGCTCCCAACTGTCATTTTTTAAACACTCCCCTGTCTCCACTTCTACATTCTTTATCCTTCACCACAGATACCCAACAGGATATCCAGTTTAATCACATTATTATGACCACCAGCTAATAGCCAGAGTAACCGCTGACTGCAGCACAGACAGCAGCTAGACTGTCTGAACTGTCATTTTAGACACACATCTGGTAGCCCCAAGGTTCATTTTGACGGTGAGCTGCTCCACTGTAGTGTGTCAGGAGGCCCTCATGCACCTTTGTACTGAACGAGCACCTCTCACATCAATGGCACGTGGTGCTCCATAGTTTCCACGTCGCTTATTTGCAATGGTACCATTTGTCCAGTCACGATACACCTTCACCACCGCAGCACACAAACAGTTCACACACTGCGGTGCGTCAGAAATACCTCCACCCATGGCCCAAAAAATTATCCCTTTTTGCGATAAATCACCCCTTTTACCCATGACAGCAATGCGTTGTATGGGTGCAGATGGCCGATTGGACACCTTATATACACACCAAGCCAGCACTTCCGAAACTACACGCTCCCAACGTCAAATCTAGGAGGTGGTCATAATATTGTGATTCAACCGTGTACAATGCAGAGAAAAATACAAAAAGATAGAATATGCTAAACAAAAAGTTAGGAAACACATACAGCAGCCACGTGCCCATTGGTTTGTCAGTGTAATATTACAGGAGGCCGTAGTCCTGATAAGCATGCCACCCAGTGTCCCACTTTTAATACAAATGGTAAAATATTAGCTCAGAACAACTCCATAAAGGATAAAAAAAAAAAATAAGATTTTACTCACCGGTAAATCTATTTCTCGTAGTCCGTAGTGGATGCTGGGACTCCGTAAGGACCATGGGGATTAGCGGCTCCGCAGGAGACTGGGCACAACTAAAGAAAGCTTTAGGACTACCTGGTGTGCACTGGCTCCTTCCACTAAGACCCTCCTCCAGACCTCAGTTAGGACACTGTGCCCGGAAGAGCTGACACAATAAGGAAGGATTTTGAATCCCGGGTAAGACTCATACCAGCCACACCAATCACACCGTATAACTCATGATACTATACCCAGTTAACAGTATGAAATATAACTGAGCCTCTCAACAGATGTCTCAACAATAACCCTTTAGTTAGGCAATAACTATAAACAAGTATTGCAGACAATCCGCACTTGGGATGGGCGCCCAGCATCCACTACGGACTACGAGAAATAGATTTACCGGTGAGTAAAATCTTATTTCCTCTGACGTCCTAAGTGGATGCTGGGACTCCGTAAGGACCACGGGGATTATACCAAAGCTCCCAAACGGGCGGGAGAGTGCGGATGACTCTGCAGCACCGAATGAGCAAACTCTAGGTCCTCCTCAGCCAGGGTATCAAACTTGTAGACTCTTACAAAAATGTTTTAACCCGACCAAGTAACAGCTCGGCAAAGTTGTAAAGCCGAGACCCCTCGGCAGCCGCCCAAGAAGAGCCCACTTTTCTCGTGGAATGGGCTTTTACAGAATTAGGGTGCGGCAGTCCAGCCGCAGAATGTGCAAGTTGAATCGTGCTACAGATCCAGTGAGCAATCGTCTGCTTAGAAGCAGGAGCACCCAGCTTGTTGGGTGCATACAGGAGAAATAGCGAGTCAGTTTTCCCGACTCCAGCTGTCCTGGAAACATATACTTTTCAGGGCCCTGACTACATCCAGTAACTAGGAATCCTCCAAGTCCCAAGTAGCCGCAGGCACCACAATAGGTTGGTTCACATTAAAAAATTATACCACCTTAGGAAGGAATTGGGAACGAGTCCTCAATTCCGCCTTATCCATATAAAATACAGATAAGGGCTTTTGTATGACAAAGCCGCCAATTCTGATACATGCCTGGCCGACGCCAAGGCCCACAGAATGACCACTTACCACGTGAGGTATTATAGCTCCACGGATTTAAGTGGCTCAACCCAATGCGACTTCAGGAAATCCAACACCACGTTGAGATCCCACGGTGCCACTGGAGGCACAAACGGGGGCTGACTATGCAGCACTCCCTTAACAAAAGTCTGAACTTCAGGCAGTGAAGCCAGTTCAATTTTGGAAGAAAATCGATAGAGCCGAAATCTGGACCTTAATGGAACCCAATTTTAGGCCCATAGTCACCTCTGACTGTAGGAAGTGCAGAAATCAACCTAGCTGAAACTTCTCCTTTGGGGCCTTCCTGGCCTCACAGTACGCAACATATTTCCGCCATATGCGGTGATAATGGTTTGCGTTCACTTATTTCCTAGCTTCAAATAGCGTAGGGATAACTTCCTCCGGAATTCCCTTTTCCTTCAGGATCCGGCGTTCAACCGCCATGCCGTCAACGCAGCCGCGGTACGTCTTGGAACAGACAGGCCCCCTGCTGCAGCAGGTCCTGTCTAAGCGGCAGAGGCCATGGGTCCTCTGAGATCATTTCTTGGAGTTCTGGTTACCAAGCTCTTCTTGGCCAACCCGGAACAATGAGTATAGTTCTTACTCCTCTCCTTCTTATTATTCTCATTACCCTGGGTAAGAGAGGCAGAGAAGGGAACACATACACCGACTGGTACACCCACGGTGTTACCAGAGCGTCCACAGCTATCGCCTGAGGGTCCTTGACCTGGCGCAATATCTTTGTAACTTTTAGTTGACGCGGGACGCCATCATGTCCACCTGTGGCCTTTCCCAACGGTGTACAATCATATGGAAGACTTCTGGATGAAGTCCCCACTCTCCCGGGTGGAGTTTTCTTAGTTGTCCACTCCGGGAATGAACACTGCTGACAGTGCTAACACATGATTTTCCGCCCATCGGAGAATCCTTGTGGCTTCTGCCATCGCCATCCTGCTTCTTGTGCCGCCATGTCGGTTTACATGAGCGACCGCCGTGATGTTGTCTGACTGGATCAGCACCGGCCGGTGTTGAAGCAGGGGTCTAGCCTGACTTAGGGCACTGTAAATGGCCCTCAATTCCAGAATATTTATGTGTAGGGAAGTCTCCTGACTTTTCCATAGCCTTGGAAGTTCCTTCCCTGTGTGACTGCCCCCCAGCCTCGAAGGCTGGCATCCGTGGTCACCAGGACCCAGTCCTGTATGCCGAATCTGCGGCCCCCTAGATGATGAGCACTCTGCAGCCACCACAACAGCGACACCCTGACCCTTGGAGACAGGGTTATCTGCCGATGCATCTGAAGATGCGACCCGGACCACTTGTCCAACAGATCCCACTGGAAAATCCTTGCATGGGACCTGGCGAATGGAATTTCTTCGTAAGAAGCTACCATCTTTCCCAGGGCTCGCGTGCATTGATGCACCGACACCTGTATATGTATTAGGAGGTCTCTGTCTAGAGACAACAACTCCTTGGACTTCTCCTCCGGGAGAAACCCTTTTTATCCTGTTCTGTGTCCAGAACCATACCCAGGAACAGTAGACGCGTCGTAGGAACCAGCTGCGACTTTGGAATATTCAGAATCCAGCCGTGCTGTTGTAGCACTTCCCGAGATAGTGCTACTCCGACGAACAACTGCTCCCTGGACCTCGCCTTTATAAGGAGATCGTCCAAGTACGGGATAATTATTTCGGCCATTACCTTGGTAAATACCTCGGTGCCGGGGACAGACCAACGGCAACGTCTGGAATTGGTAATGACAATCCTGTACCACAATATTGAGGTACTCCTGGTGAAGAGGGTAAATAGGGACATGCAGGTAATCATCCTTGATGTCCAGTGATACCATGAAATTCTCCAGGCTTGCAATAATCGCCCTGAGCGATTCCATTTTGAACTTGAACCTTCGTATATAAGTGTTCAAGGCTTACAATTTTAGAATGGGTCTCACCGAACCGTCTGGTTTCGGTACCACAACATTTTTGAATAGTAACCCCGGCCTTGTTGAAGGAGGGGTACCTTGCTTTCACCTGCTGGAAGTACAGCTTGTGAATTGCCGCCAGTACTACCTTTCTCCGAGGGCAGCCGGCAAGGCTGATGTGAGGTAACGGCGAGGGGGAGTCGCCTCGAACTCCAGCCTGTATCCCTGTGATACTATTTGCAGAACCTAGAGATCCACCTGTGGGCAAGCCCACTGGTCCCTGAAGTTCCCGAGACGCGCCCCTACCGCACCTGTCTCCACCTGTGGAGCCCCAGCGTCATGCGGTGGACTCAGAGGAAGCGGGGGAAGATTTTTGATCCTGGGAACTGGCTGCTGGTGCAGCTTTTTTCCTTCTTCCCTTGTCTCTGTGCAGAAAGGAAGCGCCTTTGACCCGCTTGCTTTTCTGAAGCCGAAAGGACTGTACCTGAAAATACGGTGCTTTCTTAGGCTGTGAGGAAACCTGGAGGTAAAAAAAATTCTTCCCAGCTGTTGCTGTGGATACGAGGTCCCAGAGACCATCCCCAAACAATTCCTCACCCTTATAAGGCAGAATCTCCATGTGCCTTTTACAGGCAGCATCACCTGTCCACTGCCGGGTTTCTAATACCCTCCTGGCAGAATGGACATTGCATTAATTCTGGATGCCAGCCGGCAAATATCCCTCTGTGCATCCTTTATATATAAGACAACGTCTTAAATATGCTCAATGTTAGCAAAATATTATCCCTGTCTTAGCATATTAATATTATCTGACAGGGTATCAGACCACGCTGCAGCAGCACTATTTATGCTGAGGCAATTGCAGGTCTCAGTATAGAACCTGAGTGTGTATATACAGACTTCAGGATAGCCTCCTGCTTTTTATCAGCAGGTTCCTTCAAGGTGGCCGTATCCTAAGACGGCAGTGCCACCTTTTGACAAACGTGTGAGCGCCTTATCCACCCTAAGGGATATCTCCCAACGTGACCTATCCTCTGGCGGGAAAGGGTACGCCATCAGTAACTTTTTAGAAATTACCAGTTTCTTATCGGGGGAAACCACGCTTCTTTACACACTTCATTCATTCATCTGATGGGGGAACAAAACACTGGCTGCTTTTTCTCCCCAAAAATAAAACCCCTTTTATGTGGTACTTGGGTTCATGTCAGAAAATGCGTAACACATTTTTCATTGCCGAGATCATGTAACGGATGTTCCTAGTGGATTGTGTATATGTCTCAACCTCGTCGCCACTGGAGTCAGACTCCGTGTCGACATCTGTGTCTGCCATCTGAGGTAACGGGCGATTTTTGAGCCGCCTGGGCAGGCGCGGGCTGAGAAGCCGGCTGTCCCACAGCTGTTACGTCATCCAGCCTTTTATGTAAGGAGTTGACACTGTTGGTTAATACCTTCCACCTATCCATCCACTCTGGTGTCGGCCCCACAGGGGGCGACATCCCATTTATCGGCCTCTGCTCCGCCTCCACGTAACCTTCCTCATCCAACATGTCGACACAGCCGTACCGACACACCGCACACACACAGGGAATGCTCTGACTGAGGACAGGACCCCACAAAGTCCTTTGGGGAGACAGAGAGAGAGTATGCCAGCACACACCAGAGCGCTATATAATGCAGGGATTAACACTATAACTGAGTGATTTTTCCCCAAATAGCTGCTTGTATACATATATTGCGCCTAAATTTAGTCCCCCCCCTCTCTTTTTAACCCTTTGAGCCTGAAAACTACAGGGGAGAGCCTGGGGAGCTGTCTTCCAGCTGCACTGTGAAGAGAAAATGAGGGAGAAGCCCCGCCCCTTTTTCAACTGACTTTCTCCCGCTTTTTCTGGAATACTGGCAGGGGTAATTTTACATCTATATAGCCTCTAGGACTATATATGATGTAGATTTGCCAGCCAAGGTGTTATATATTGCCCTCAGGGCGCTCCCCCCCAGCGCCCTGCACCCATCAGTGACCGGAGTGCGAGGTGTACATGAGGAGCAATGGCGCACAGCTGCAGTGCTGTGCGCTACCTTGGTGAAGACCGAAGCCTTCATGCTTCTGGCTCTGTAAGGGGGACGGCGGCGCGGCTCCGGGAACGAACACCAAGGTCGGGTCCTGCGGTCGATCCCTCTGGAGCTAATGGTGTCCAGTAGCCTAAGAAGCCCAAACTACCACCTGTTAGGTAGGTTCGCTTCTTCTCCCCTTAGTCCCTCGCTGCAATGAGTCTGTTGCCAGCAGATCTCACTGTAAAATAAAAAACCTAAATATACTTTCTTTCTAGCTCAGGAGAGCCCCTAGTGTGCATCCAGCTCAGCCGGGCACAAGAATCTAACTGAGGTCTGGAGGAGGGTCTTAGTGGGAGGAGCCAGTGCACACCAGGTAGTCCTAAAGCTTTCTTTAGTTGTGCCCAGTCTCCTGCGGAGCCGCTAATCCCCATGGTTCTTACGGAGTCCCAGCATCCACTTAGGACGTCAGAGAAAATGTAAGTGTGTTAAAAATGCTACAGCAATGATAACAGCTGTCTAAATCCCTATGATCGGTGCTCCCAAATTGGCCAGACAAATTAAAATCGGACCAGCACCTACCATTCGAAGCGGCATGGCAAAAATACAATACGGCCCGGTGTTATGTGCTATACTATTAGTGAGAGCGCTCTGCACTTCTATTGTACAACTTCCAATAAACTAATCTCAGAAGGATGGGTCACTTCATCATGGGGAGCATCTGCCACCAACATTTTCCCAC
Organism: Pseudophryne corroboree; assembly: GCF_028390025.1. Classification (NCBI taxonomy): domain Eukaryota; kingdom Metazoa; phylum Chordata; class Amphibia; order Anura; family Myobatrachidae; genus Pseudophryne; species Pseudophryne corroboree. The sequence goes on from NC_086449.1 coordinate 187,173,563, forward strand.
ACTTCACACAATAATCCGTGGTGTTAGAGATTTCAGTTCTTGCCGCTTCTAGGCCTGATTCAGAGATGGAGACATTTTACACAGTGAAACGATTTTTTTACCAATGCGCATGCGTATAAGTGCCATGATGGTCATGTAACCCCGGTCGCAGTGAGGATTTATTTGCAAAGCGACTGAGTCAGGTGGTAACAGGGCATGGTTACTAGACCGCAGGTGTGTCGCAAACTTCTTAGACTGGGATCCCGTACACAGTCAAAAGGGCTCCAGCATCTTAGTTCTGTTGGCTAGAAGGTCAGTGATCAGCCAATGTGCCTCCACTGGTGGCATCTTTGTACACAAGCGGACGATCTGACACACTTAAGTCAGGTACACATCAGAGTGATGTGTTCCCGGCCCCTGGGCCAACATATTGTGCCGCCCATACACATTGCATGATGCAGTGGTACGAGAACATGATCTAACATGTCATGCTGCATTTAGTAGCATGGCATCATTAACGATATCTAACTAGAGGATATCGTTAACGACCTGCGGGAGCGCACAATTACAGGTACACACTAGACCACAGATTCTCAAACTCAGTCCTCAGGACCCCAAACATTTCACGTTTTCCAGGTCTACAGAATTGCAAGTGAAATAATCAGCGCCACCTGTGGATCTTTAAAATGTATCAGTGAGTAATGACTGTGCACCTGCCGAGTGATCTGGAAAATTAGAACTGTGTGGGGTCCTGAGGACTGAGTTTGAGAACCACCGCACTAGACAATTTTTCATTCTGATATGGGAAATTGTCCCAACATCATCCTAGTGTGCACCCGGCCTAGCAGTGGGCACCTCAATACAAATCCTTGGGGCTGAGACATTAGCTTATTTGCGCAGTCACTGCATACTAATACGCAGCTGTAACAGCATGTGTGTACATATCTGAATCAGGCCCTATCTCAGGCTAGTAAAACATAAGCTAAAATGTACCTGCTCCAACGTGGATACAGCTGTCACAATATACATCAGTGATCTATGGTTAATGCGACCTCTCTACACACCAAGAGCAGGACACCTGGAGAGTAGCATGCATCTCTAGCAACAGCCATTTTTGCTGCACCCACGGGATGGTATCAGGATCCCAGCAGTCAAAATACAAACATCGGCATCCCGATGCTCAGGATGTCAACACCAAGGTGGTAAGTAGACTTTTCCTTAACCCCCCCCTTACCCTCCATACCCCCCACCCTTCTTCGGTGTTAAACAACGCCACAGCCACTACAGTGTGTTTATGTTAAAGATACAGCCGATAGTCATCTTACTGAGACGCCCACCGGCTGAGGTGCCAATACACCACTGTGCACACAAAGATACACCATGAGAGATTGCACCAGCCCCCTGGTGGTGCAGTATCTCCTTCTGTACATGGCTGCCGGTGTCAGTGACCGTGACACGCCCAGATCTGGATAGGCACTCCCCCAGTTACCACCCAGAAACAGCAATCGAAATTGAATGGATCGGCTTCCAATTCCGATCTGCTTTTCAGAGTGGTAACCATCGGGAAGCATGCGTCGTGCGACTCAAACACGTGCTGACAACATCGTCAGCTTGTGTCCACCTCTGAATCAGACCTACAATATCCACTCCTTATCTCAGCTCCGTTCTTTCTTCTAATAATTATCACCATTCCCCTCCTTATCTGCCACATGCCCTGCACTCTCCAACATGTGACCCCATCTATACACGTATGTTGAACATACGTGTATAGATGGGTCACAGATTCCAAATTTATTAGATCATTCATCTCATGAAACATATGTTGAGAACATTCGTATTATCTCATATGGTTACAGATCATCTCCACCCACTTCAAAACAGGAAACCTACACAACCATCAGGAGATTGAATAAAACAAGGTGCTACTGCCCTAGACTGACTGGGAGCTTTAATGAGGAGTGTTCTAAAAATGTCTTGTGGAGCCGATGTCTACAAAGGAACGGTTTTTATTTTGTTTATATAATCATGCTCACAGAGGCCCCATTGACAATTAGGAGCAATTCCAGCTCAAGGGGGCAAATGTGCACCTGGATAAAATATATTCCAGTGAAAGCGGCATAAATGGAATTTATTTTCGCACGCAAAGAAAATTCTGCCTGCTTCTGCATTTCAGGGCAGCTGTGTTTTACACTATAATTTAGAGTAGCACTACAGTTTAACACCACACCTCCCCTAATCCTTAATCCAAAGTCAAAATTTCCTCAGTAGTGCAACATGAGTACAAGGCACAAAATTATACTTTCTTGCGAAATCTAATCAGTGTGTTCTATTTACCGATTCAAGTCAGTGGGCATACACACGGAGTGATACAAGAGAACGATATGCACTATATAGTCTATATCGTTAGAAAAACTAGTGCGTATCGATCCGCGTGTATAGAACCAACAAAGAACCATGATCTCCCATGGTTCGTCATCGTTGGTAAAAATAAACTGTGCGTACACATACAATTTTGGCTAGAAACAGGACTAGGATATACATAGTCAAAATCATTCATAGCCAAAATCGTCTGTGTGTATAGTCAATATTGATGGTTTTGGACTCCGGGGGAAGTTCAAGGGAAATTGTTAATCCAAAATCATTCATAGTCAGAATCTCACCATGCGTATGACCCTAAAGCAGTGGTTCTCAACCGCGGTCCTCAAGTACCCCCAACAGTTCATGTTTTCCAGGTCTCCTCACTGGATTGCAAGTGAAATAATTTGCTCCACCTGTGTGTCTTTTATAATGTGTCAGTGAGTAATGAATACACCTGTTCAACTGCTAGGTTACCTGGAAACCATGAACTGTTGGGGATACTTGAGGACCAAGGTTGAGAACCACTGCCCTAAAGGATGTGGGACACTGTCGCAGAGATATGCCAATGTTCATGCAACAAAATTTGATTTCTCATTAACCAGAGCAGCTCCGATAATCTAGGAGTGGTAAGTTTACTCTCCTATGCAGCAGAATAAAGGCCCCAAGTTCCTAGCAGCCAATATACTCTGAATTTCATTGATGAAATGAATATAACATTAGCTTTATTTCCATTTCTAAAAGCTATCTGTGTACAAAATGTCATTGCGTTTGGAAGACATCATTCAGTTGTGAAAACCAACCTTACATGTGCAGACCACTGCCCACATACACATTTCCCATAGGCTGTAAAACAGGCTTAGGCCGCCGGTAGTACTACATTGTCATGCCATGCTGTGAGAACCCATCCAACGTTCCCAGCATATACAAAATAGCACACTGTGACCATAACAGCACGAGCATAATTTTGCCTCTCTCTTCCATAGGACAACATACAGTAGGTTCATGAAGCTATATACCTCTAACACATAGCATTGCATATTCATGTGCTTCATGTTGCTTTAAAAATATAGACATCATTTACCACCGCCTACAGGAATTATTCTTAAAGCAGAAAACAAGCAGCATTCATAAACGTATTTTGCATAAACAGAGCATGATAGTGTAAATCAGGTGACTTGCTAAATATATATGGAAACCACAAACTGCGCCCTTTCAAATGCCACGTTATAACTGCTGAAATCTTTTTTCTTTTTTAAACCACTGCTTAGTAAATAAAGCCAAAGATATCCACAGGTGCTCCAAAATGGGCGAGGTATGTATGAGAAGAACACAAGATTTGACATTTTATTTAAAATCAAACAGACATCAACAGAAAACCTTCCAGTGAGAGACCAACACGTGGCAACACTCACACGTTTGATTATTCCTACTATAAAAATGGAACAAAAATATTAAAGATTTTTAATTTACTGTGTATTGTTTTTTTTAGCCCAGAAGCAAACGGAAGGCCTGGGAAACAAAAACGCTCTGCCCAGTGACATCAGCCTGTTAAAATGTACACAGAGCCTCGTCCCAGTCTACAGCTTGTTAGATTGGTCACTAAAAGGCAGAATATGATTAACTCAACCCAAGAGTGTAAAATGGGCGCCGAGCAAACCCCCTGCAGGACCTGCTGAAAAAAAGAACCATTTCCAACAATAAAATGCATCCATTTTTTTTTGTTGTTTAAACCTTCTATAGTTAAAGATTATTTTTTTTAATCATCCACACAATCACACAAAATGATGCAGAAAAAAATAAAATAAAATAAAAAGTACACTCCTCTGTTGAAAAAGGGCACTTCTCCAGAGCTCAAACACACATGATTAAATTGGTCCAATAAAATGTTGATCCATTTACTTTCAGGATAAATACATTGGGGATAAGGAGTCAGGAGATTCAATCTAGAGATGTGTAAAAAACAAAACAAGCCATTCCAGAGAGGATAATACACTCCATCACGTGTCCCTCTTAAAGAGTAGATCTACCTGGTCTCTAAAGGATGGTACACCTGGAGAAAGTTTATAAAGATTTTACTTGTGTTTGCTTTGTGTTTTTATCCTTGTTTCAGTTGTTTAAAGGATCCAGGAAAAGCTGCAGTAAGAAAAAGGGAAATTTTTTGTTTTCAAACTAAACAAGATGGAGCGAGAGGAGTTGCATCCCTGGGTCCAGAGTCAAGATGACAAAAGGTGGGTAAAAAAAAAAAAACTGCATCCCACCGCAGTTCGCAGCCAATAGCTGATATAACCCGGGACACAACCATTCTCAAGCTCGGCCTCAAATTTTCTGGATCTTCTCCCCAATCACAACGGGGTTTTCTTTCCTGATCTTTTCAGCTGCATCCGCTTTGTAGTCATAGGAGCAGCTGTGCACGTCAGAATAGCGATGTGTCCCACAGAATACATTCCCACACCGGCATTCGAATCCTGGCAGAACAAAAAAGTGCTCATTAAGATCAACCCCAATAGGTAGCTAAAGGTGGAGATTTATCAAACAATCTAAAAAGGACGTCAAGATGTTGCCCATAGCAACCAGATTCTAGATATCATTTTCAAGAATGTACTAGAAAAATGATAAATAGAATCTGATTGATCGCAACGTAGATCTAAAAAAAAAAAGGCAATCCAAGCAATAGCGCGTAAACATGAAAGCACACCCGCTGACATACATAGGTTAGGTACTGATGAAGAATTTTCAAGTGTCTGGCAAAAAAAATTGGGCTTTGTTAAATCCGGAGCAAATGAATTCAGTATTTCAAGCGTACGGCTATTCATATGCAATCTCTATACATCAGCATCCACATGAAACAGAAGAAAAAGGGAGCTTTGTACAGACACACACCTGTGAGTCCAACCTTCTTGCGGCACATGTTACATCGGTTCTTCTTGTTCTTGGCTTTCTCCGGAGAGCGCTCCTGCTCGTCAGAGGAGTTTTGTGCACTATCTGATGCTGCAGCTACACAGAAGAAATCATTGTAATTACGTAAAATGACTCCACATTACGTGCCTGCCCTATACCATGTTAATCCCGACAAAGCAAATGACGACTTACCATCAGCACTGTCTAAGTTCTGTTCTGTCTCAATATGCTTTCTCTTTCCCCTTCTTGAGCCTTCTTCTTGCAACACACTGCGCTGAATTCCCCCCTTTTCTATGCTTGAAAATCTGAAACCCTTCTCTGAGAATCTGCCAAAGCAATCTGGAACATCCAATAGTAACACCTTCCATAGCTAGTTTCAGAGTAAAACCCGCCCGAGTCTTCTAGAAGCACTAGCACCCAAATATCACAGCTCTCACTTCTATAAATTCCTGCTGTACTAGGGCAAAAGAATAAGAACTTCTCCAATGCAAACATTTGCTCTGCTTACACTCTGTTCATCTGGACTCTTCAACTTGTATCCCAAAGGATCACTAATACCCATTTTCCACTAGCTCAAAAAACACGGGTAAATGCATGGGGGCGCGCATTCGCCCGTGTTTTTTGCTAGTGGAAACGGCTCCCTCAGGGAAAACCCAGATCTAGTGACCCGGAAATCTTACCCAGGTAGCTACCTGGGTAGAACACGGGAATGATCCGTTAAGGTGTAGTGTAAACGGAAGCGGTGTCGATGCGACACGGCTCCCGTTTACACTGTATGGAAGGGCGGCGCTGGGAGATCATGTGATCTCCCAGCGCCGCCCCTGCCGCTTCACCAACCCGGCAATATGCCGGGATGGTGACAGCTGATGGGAAAGGGGCCGATGCGGGTCGCAGCTGGCTAGCACCCGTGTCAGGCTCCCGGCTGCAACCCGCATCGTAGATGGAAAAGGGGTATAACTGTTCCCAGAGCAATACATAACAACCGGCTTTCTGGAATGTGACTGACTGATTGTCTGCTTTTGTTAAACATTTATTATTAATGAAACTGGACAGCAGTAACACAAAACAGTACATTAACAACAATACCCTTCAGAAAGTGATCATCTAGGACAGGGTTTTTCAACCAGTGTGCCGTGGCACACTAGTGTGCCGCGACCAGTTGCATGGTGTGCCGCGGAGCCAGAGCAGCTTCCTGCACTTCAGAGTGAACTGTTGGCCCGGGCTCTTCTTAGAGGATCAGTCGTGCTCTGGCTGTGACGTATGCCTTGAAGATGCGGCGGTGTGATATCATAGGTCACGGCCGCCGCTTCTCACCACCCAGCCAGCCCACCCGCCTGCATACACATCTTCCAGTTCCTGCCTGAATACACAGCTTTCCTTGCCCACCCGCATCCACACCTGCCCGACAGCCCGCTGCTCAGTATTCGCAGAACTCCACTATGAACAATCCCCGCCACTGAGGGACAGGGATGAGGACAGCTGACCGGTAGGGGCTAATATTTGTTATTTTATTTCTCTTGTGGAGAACAATAGGATTTATGTGTGGAGAATAAGGATTTATGGGGGGAACAATGTGAATAATTCATGTGGGGAGCAATAGGATTTATGTGGGGAGAAATGTGATTGTTTTTTTCTGTGTAGGCCAACGTATGTGTGGATTTTTTTTTTTACTGTGAGGGCTAATGTGTGTCTTTTTTGTTTTTCTTCTGTGGGGAACTGATGGTGTGCCTTGGCAATTTTAAAATATTCTTCGGTGTGCCACGAGTAAAAAAAAGGTTGAAAATCACTGATCTAGGACCAAGTTGCAAAACCCTGTTCTATAAAGTACACACCACAAAACATACACACAGATCCATAGCATTCAAATATACCCACAAAACATTCTTTAAGGCCTTACCTGGTGTCTCTTTTAATTCGTCAGTTCTGCTCTCTGCAGTTTCAGCTTGTGATGAGGAGACAGACTCTGGGAGTGGCTGAGAGCTGGCAAACACAGAAAGGACCAATCACAAACAAGGAAGTGGTCACAAAGGTACTACAGATAGCTACTGCAACACAAACTGGCACTTGTAGTTTGACAATGACCAACACTATCAATTGGCTAATTTAGCCTTGGAAGAGTTTTATAGTTCAGGAATTCGGCTTACCTCGCTTGTGTTTGTGGCAACACAGATTCATCTGGCTCATCTACCTGGGTACTGACTACATGCTGTGAGGAGGACACCTCCACCCCACTTCCCACCGACACCACTACAGAAAGGACAAAAATCGCTACGTCAATACACATGAAGATCTTTGTTGCTTAATTGTCTACCAAAAATATGAATTACAAATGTTAAGTTAAATACACTGTAACCTTGTATCTTATTTTCTCTTTGCATTTCTATAGTGTCAGTTTCAAGGTAAGAGCAGAGGTCAAACTCTATCTATATACGGCTATATGCAATGGATGTATTTATGTGACTGGCGGTCACTATACCAGCACCTACAGATGAAGCCCTCCTCATCTATCCCTTTAATAGGATTCATTGTTCTCTCTATTGTATTGCAGCTGAGAACAATAGACGAAAGGCTTATGCTATTAAGCCTTGGTGCACCTAGGCGCAGCAGAGAAGCCTAGATCAGCAAGGCTCCATCTGTACATACCTTCCTCTCACAATTCCTACAGTCGGCATGCCGTCTAACAGGGACTATTCCCACTCGTGGGTGTCCACGACACCCATAGAGTGGAAAATAGGATTTTAATTCCTACCGGTAAATCCTTTTCTCGTAGTCCGCAGAGGATGCTGGGGTCCACATTAGTACCATGGGGTATAGACGGGTCCACTAGGAGCCACTGGCAGTTTAAGAGTGTAATAGTGTGGGCTGGCTCCTCCCTCTATGCCCCTCCTACCAGACTCAGTCTAGGAACTGTGCCCGAGGAGACGGACATACTTCGAGAGAAGGAAATACACAGATAGTGGTGAGATTCATACCAGCTCACACATAAGGCAAACCAAGCTAACTAGCTTGAGCAAATCAACAACAGCTGAACAAAAGTACTTAACCAAGTAACAATGCAGTACCGAACAAAGTAAAAACTGCAGGATCACGAAGCGCTGGGCGGGCGCCCAGCATCCTCTACGGACTACGAGAAAAGGATTTACTGGTAGGTAATTAAAATCCTATTTTCTCTTACGTCCTGGAGGATGCTGGGGTCCACATTAGTACCATGGAGATGTACCAAAGCTCCCAGAACAGGAGGGAGAGCGCGGAGGCTCCTGCAGAACCGATAGACCAAACTTCAGGTCCTCAGAGGCCAAAGTATCGAACTTGTAAAACTTAGCAAACGTGTTCGACCCTGACCAAGTAGCCGCTCGGCAAAGCTGTAAAGCAGAGACACCCCGGGTAGCTGCCCAGGAAGAACCCACCTTACGAGTAGAGTGGGCCATAACAGATTTTGGACACTGCAATCCTGCCATAGAATAAGCATGCTGGATAGTGAACCTGATACAGCGAGAAATCATCTGCTTAGAAGCAGGACACCCAATCTTCAGAAAAAACGAATAGATATCTTCCTACTGCGCACTCCGGAGCTGCAAATGGTAATTTATGTGAACACGTTCACCTAACGTGCTAAGAAACTGGTAGACAACAAAGAGAGATTCACACAATTCTCCACATGCGCTCACATATAATGAACAATCTAAATCCTTATACTTCGATGGAAAGGGAGTTCATCCACATCGGTCACAATAAGTCCAAGAAATTCCGTTGAAACTTCCTCTGGCCCGTTGAGCAAAAGGAAAAAAGAAAAGAAAAAACAATATGGTGTAGTATGTTTTTCTAATGTTCAAGAAAAAGTCTTATCAGCGGGTTATGAATAATAGAGGCGTAGTGCTTCACAAAGATTATTCTTCCACCAGAAATTATTCGTATCGTACTCAAACCCAAGTGCAGTAGAGACCACTCATAAAAGGTATCTTTATCTTCCTCCACCTTCTATAACTTCTTTCTATTTTAGTCAAATAAGAGGTAATGGCGTACCTTACTTACAATGAGTAAGGATAACGCTTGCACATAAAGGTTTCTTTATCTGTATGTGTTTCTTCCTCTATTCTCGGCACTCAAGTTATTCTTTCTGGCACTCCAAACGATCAGTCATGTATGGAGGTGAATATCACGATCAAGAAAAAAGACGACAGGGGAGCAATATAGTGTAGTATGTTTCTAAATATATACAGTTCTCATATATGAACAGTCGGTGGGTAATATTTAATATTCCACCACCAAGGTTCTATAAGGATCGTACCGTACTCACACCCAAGTGTGGAAAAAACCACTCGTAAAAGGTATCTTTTATCCTCCTCCACCTTGTATCATCACCTTCTATCCCTTAGGTCCCTTAATACCACACCTAACAATCTTGTTGGGATCATACAGGACAAAGAGTCCTACTTTCTGTGACAAGAAGTTCTCTTCACATAAATCTTCAAAGTCCTCACAACATCCAAGGACTTTGAGGTAATTGAGGAGTCAGTAGCCATGACACAACCTTTGGAAGAAGCTGCCGACGCGTCCTGAGCTCAGCTCTATCTTCATGGAAAATTAAGTAGGGGCTTTTGCAGGACAAAGCCCCCAATTCAGACACACGTCTAGCAGATGCTAATGCCAACAGTGTGACCGCCTTCCAAGTGAGAAGCTTTAACTCAACCTCCTGTAAAGGCTCGAACCAATCCGATTGCAGTAACTGCAACACCACGTTAAGATCCCAAGGTGCCGTAGGAGGTGCAAAGTGAGGCCGGATGTGCAGGACCCCTTTCAAAAAAGTCTGAACCTCAGGGAGGGAAGCCAATTGTTTCTGGAAGAAAATGGACAAGGCCAAAATCTGGACCTTAATGGAGCCCAAACGTAGTCCCACATCCACACCTGCTTGCAGGAAGAGGAGAAACCGCCCAAGTTGAAACTCCACCATAGGAAACTTCTTGGATCCACACCAAGATACTTATCCAAAGCCGATGGTAATGTTTAGACTTTACTCCTTTCCTAGCTTGGATCAGGGTTGGAATAACCTTGCTCGGAATGCCTTTCCGAGCTAAGATCTGGCGTTCGACCTCCATGCCGTCAAACATAGCCATGGTAAGTCTTGATAAGCAAACGGCCCCTGTTGCAGAAGGCCCTCTCGAAGAGGAAGAGGCCTCGAATCTTCCAGCAGTAATTCCAGAAGATCCGCGTAACAAGCTATTTTTGGCTAGTCCAGAGCAATGAGGATCGCCTGAACTCTTGTTCTCTTTATTAGTTTTAGAATCATTGGGAAAAGTGGAAGTGGAGGGAACACATACACCGACTGGAAGAACAACAGAGTCACCAGTGCGTCCACCGCCACTGCCTGTGGGTCTCTCGACCTGCGAAGCTTCTTGTTTAGGCGGGAGGCAATCATGACAATTTGAGGTACGCCCCAAAGACTTGTCACCTCCGCGAACACCTCGGGTGGAGGCGCCTCTCTCCTGGAAGGAGATCGTGTCTGCTGAGGAAGTCCGCTTCCCAGTTGTCCACACCCAGAATGAAGATCGCTGACAGCACCAGCGCGTCTTTCTGCCAAGAGGATCTTTGTCACCTCGGACATTGCAGCTCTGCTCTTCGTTACGCCTTGTCGGTTTATGTAGGCCACTATCGTTACATTGTCCAACTGCACCTGAATGGCCTGATCTTGTAGAAGATGTGCCACCTGTCGAAGTCCGTTGTACACGGCTCTTCGTTCCAGAATGTTTAACGGAAGGATGGATTCCAGACTTGACCACTTTCCTTGGAAGTTTTCCCCTTGGTTGACCGCGCCCCAACCTCTGAGACTTGCATCAGTGGTTAGAAGGATCCAGTTCTGAATCCCGAACCTGCTGCCCTCGAGAAGGTGAGGCATTTGTAGTCACCAAAGGAGTGAAATCCTGGCTTTTGGCGACAGACGTATCCTCTGGTACATGTGTAGGTGAGATCCAGACCACTTGTCTAGGAGATCCAGTTGGAAGGACCGTGCATGAAATCTTCTGTACTGTAGAGCCTCGTAGGAGGCAACCATATTCCCCAGAAGGCGAATGCACTGATGAACCGATACCCGGGCAGGCTTCAAGAGATACCGGACCATTGATTGTATCACCAACGCTTTTTCTACCAGTAGAAACACCGTCTGCACTTCCGTGCCGAGGATCATCCCTAGGAAAGAATCTCCATGAAACCTGCAGAATCCTGTATGTGACAAAAACATTTGAATGTCACTTCTATCCATAGTTCCTGACCATTTTACTATGGCTTCAAAAAGCCAAGCACAAGCAATAGTGGGCCTTAGTGACACGCCTGAAGCAGTGTATATAGATTTGAGCGTTGTCTCGGTCTTGCGGTCTGTCCGCTCTTTCAAAGCGGTAGATCCAGGGACAGGTAAAACCACCTTTTTAGACAATCTAGATACAGAAGCGTCTACAATAAAGAAGTTTTCCCACTTTTTCCTAACCTCATCAGGGAAAGGAAAAGCAACAAGAACTCTTTGGGATCTGGAATTTTTTCTCCGGGCTTTCCCAGGATTTGTCAAATAATGCGTTTAATTCCTTAAACGCAGGGAAAGGAAGGGAGGCTTACTTATTGTCTGTAAAGTAAGCCTCCTCTACCTGTTCAGGTACCTTGTCAGCAATGTGTAAAACATCCCGAATGGCCTCAATCATGAGTTGCACCCCCTTAGCAAGGGATCCCCCCCCCCCCCAATATTTCCCCATCACCGTCTCCCGCAACAGAGTCGATATCCGTGTCGACTTGCATTATCTGGGCAAGAGCACGCTTTTTTTGGGCATATACCAGGGGATTTTGAGGGAGAATCGGGAGCAGAATACAACAAAACCTCTACAGATTTTTTTTTTTTTTTTTTTTTAAACCTGTGTTTCAGTCTCATTAAGAGCTATCCTAGAAGAAATCCGGGATGTCATTCCCTGAGACAGTATATTGCACTCCTGAGTACAAGGAATAGACTCTTCTGGAGAAGATACATACTCTGCAGTACAAGACACAGAGTCCCTAGACATGGCAATGTGAGATATTTCATACACACACATATATAGGAAAATGTCAGACACAGTTTCCCCCAAGTACCTTCAGAGAGACACAGAGTTAAGGAGCCAGCACACACAGCGCCCCAGTAGGCAGTTATATAATAAAAGCCTGGCGCTGTCCGAGTAACCTTAATAGACTACCCAGTCCTTAATGTAAATAAACAGTCTCTCACCCCCCCCCCCCTCTAAAACCCCTTGGTACCGCACAGGACAGTTGGAGTTATGTAGGGTCAGCGCTTCTTGTCAACGCCTCTGATCTGTGATCTGCAGGGAGAAAATGGCGCTGGTGAGTGCTGGATCCGCTCTGAGAAGCTCTGCCCCTAAAATGGGGCGCATCTTCCCGGATTTGTAAGGATTATACTAGCCTGAGGTATCGCATGCTAGCAGTAGTACAGAGTCCTTGATAGCTTAGATGACCAGTCTGTAGGGTATTGCGCTGGCCCAGGGCACCCCTCAAAGCGCGGCACCACAGTACCGCTGAGCCCTCCGGAGCGCAGCATCAGCGCTGCGCTCCCACCCTGAGGCCACCATACAGTGTCCAACTCACCACCGACGTCTTCTGGCTCTGATAGGGGGTGGCGGCAGTGCTGCGGGAGCGAGCGGTCGCCTCCGGGGCTTGCGATCGACACCCTCAGGAGCTCAGTGTCCTGTCAGCGGAGATAGGGGCCATTAACCCCAGAGGGTTGGATCCTACTCACACCCCCCCCCCCCCCCCAAATCCCACGAAGCAGAGAGGCTGTTGCCAGCAGCCTCCCCGTGCCTAACTCTTAATAAAAAAAAAAAAAAAAAAAAAGAACTACTAGGAGCTCCCCTAGCTGTAACCGGCTCCACCGGGCACATTTTCTAAACAGAGTCTGGTAGGAGGGGCATAGAGGGAGGAGCCAGCCCACACTATTAAACTCTGAAAGTGCCCATGGTACTAATGTGGACTCCAGCATCCTCTAGGACGTAAGAGAAATAGAACATGTGGTGAGCACAGCGAGCCCGTAAGGTGCTGTGTTTCGCTGCCTCCCCTTCCCCACGTCGGGCATCTCAATGCTGGAATCCCGTCGTCATTATGGTGACCGGCGGTCACACGATACCAACCCGTATGGAATACCATCACTTCCCCTACTGCTTATTATTATCATCATCATCCTTTATTTATATGGCGCCACAAGGGTTCTGCAGCGCCCAATTACAGAGTACATAAACAAATAATCAAACAGGAAAACAGCAACTTACAGTTGATGACAGTATAGGACAAGTACAGGGTAAATAAACATAGTTACATCAGCAGATGACACTGGAATAAGTATCAGGTGGCAGAAAACTGCTGGATGTGGTACAGTTGAAGATTATTAAAGTAAGAAAGGATAAGCACATGAGGGAAGAGGGCCCTGCTCGTGAGAGCTTACATTCTAAAGGGGAGGGGTAGAAAAACAGGGGTGACACCGATGGGGTACATAGAGAGTGTTAGACTAATTCCATTCACCAACATTTTCCATACCACTTCTAAATGTCCTCTGCAATCGCTGGGTATGACTGTATGAACATATTTCTATAGTGTTGCTAGTAAACCTCCTACAGTGATCTCTATTTGGTAGTTACATTGTTTTGCTTACTTTTTTTTTTTTTTTCCTTCACAGAGTCCATTTGTACTTTCCTTGAGCCCATCTCTCAACTTAACTCAGGTGTGATAAACATCTTGATCATCATCTGATAAGTGTAGTCTATTGAATGGTGATAGATAGATACATACATACATACATACATACATACATACATACATGAATGGTGGGTGGTTGTAATGAGGTCACTGGGGCAAGATCATGTAGGGAAAGGGATGAGATCTGATGGTGAAGTATGCAAATAGGGGAGCAGAGCCCATGTTTGCGCAATATAAAAAATAAGATTTTACTCACCGGTAAATCTATTTCTCGTAGTCTGTAGTGGATGCTGGGGACTCCGTAAGGACCATGGGGAATAGACGGGCTCCGCAGGAGACTGGGCACACTAAAAGAAAGATTTGGTACTACCTGGTGTGCACTGGCTCCTCCCTCTATGCCCCTCCTCCAGACCTCAGTTAGGATACTGTGCCCGGAAGAGCTGACACAATAAGGAAGGATTTTGAATCCCGGGTAAGACTCATACCAGCCACACCAATCACACCGTATAACTCGTGATATTAAACCCAGTTAACAGTATGAAATACAACTGAGCCTCTCAACAGATGGCTCAACAATAACCCTTTAGTTAGGCAATAACTATATACAAGTATTGCAGACAATCCACACTTGGGATGGGCGCCCAGCATCCACTACGGACTACGAGAAATAGATTTACCGGTGAGTAAAATCTTATTTTCTCTGACGTCCTAGTGGATGCTGGGGACTCCGTAAGGACCATGGGGATTATACCAAAGCTCCCAAACGGGCGGGAGAGTGCGGATGACTCTGCAACACCGAATGAGAGAACTCAAGGTCCTCCTCAGCCAGGGTATCAAATTTGTAGAATTTAGCAAACGTGTTTGCCCCTGACCAAGTAGCAGCTCGGCAAAGTTGTAAAGCCGAGACCCCTCGGGCAGCCGCCCAAGATGAGCCCACCTTCCTCGTGGAATGGGCTTTCACTAATTTAGGATGCGGCAATCCAGCCGCAGAATGCGCCAGCTGAATTGTGCTACAAATCCAGCGAGCAATAGTCTGCTTAGAAGCAGGAGCACCTATTTTATTGGGTGCATACAGGATAAAAAGCGAGTCAGTTTTCCTGACTCCAGCCGTCCTGGAAACATAAATTTTCAAGGCCCTGACTACGTCCAGTAACTTGGAATCCTCCAAGTCCCTAGTAGCCACAGGCACCACTATAGGTTGGTTCAAGTGAAAAGCCGATACCACCTTAGGGAGAAACTGGGGACGAGTCCTCAATTCTGCCCTATCCATATGGAAAATCAGATAAGGGCTTTTACATGACAAAGCCGCCAATTCTGACACACGCCTGGCCGAAGCCAAGGCCAATAACATGACCACTTTCCACGTGAGATATTTGAGATCCACGGTTTTAAGTGGTTCAAACCAATGTGATTTCAGGAAATTCAATACCACATTGAGATCCCAAGGTGCCACAGGAGGCACAAAAGGGGGCTGAATATGAAGCACTCCCTTTACAAAAGTCTGAACTTCAGGCAGTGAAGCCAGTTCTTTCTGGAAGAAAATCGACAGCCGAAATCTGGACCTTAATGGAACCCAATTTTAGGCCCATAGTCACTCCTGACTGTAGGAAGTGCAGAAAACGACCCAGTTGAAATTCCTCTGTAGGGGCCTTCCTGGCCTCACACCACGCAACATATTTCCGCCAAATGCGGTGATAATGGTTTGCGGTTACTTCTTTCCTGGCTTTTATCAGCGTAGGAATGACTTCCTCCGGAATGCCCTTTTCCTTTAGGATCCGGAATTCAACCGCCATGCCGTCAAACGCAGCAAGTCTTGGAACAGACAGGGCCCCTGCTGTAGCAGATCCTGTCTGAGCGGTAGAGGCCATGGGTCCTCTGATAACATTTCTTGAAGTTCCGGGTACCAAGCTCTTCTTGGCCAATCCGGAACCACGAGTATCGTTCTTACTCCTCGCCTTCTTATTATTCTCAGTACCTTTGGTATGAGGGGCAGAGGAGGGAACACATAAACCGACTGGTACACCCACGGTGTCACTAGAGTGTCCACAGCTATCGCCTGAGGGTCCCTTGACCTGGCGCAATATCTCTTTAGCTTCTTGTTGAGGCGGGACGCCATCATGTCCACCTGTGGCCTTTTCCAGCGGTTTACCAACAGTAGGAAGACTTCTGGATGAAGTCCCCACTCTCCCGGGTGTAGGTCGTGTCTGCCGAGGAAGTCTGCTTCCCAGTTGTCCACTCCCGGAATGAACACTGCTGACAGTGCTAGTACGTGATTTTCCGCCCATCGGAGAATCCTTGTGGCTTCTGCCATGGCTACCCTGCTTCTTGTGCCGCCCTGTCAGTTTACATGGGCGACTACCGTGATGTTGTCTGATTGGATCAGAACCGGCTGGTTTTGAAGCAGGGGTCTTGCCTGACTTAGGGCATTGTAAATGGCCCTCAGTTCCAGAATATTTATGTGTAGGGACGACTCCTGACTTGACCAAAGTCCCTGGAAGTTTCTTCCCTGTGTGACTGCGCCCCAGCCCCGAAGGCTGGCATCCGTAGTCACTAGGACCCAGTCCTGTATGCCGAAACTGCGGCCCACTAGAAGATGAGCACTCTGCAGCAACCACAGTAGAGACACCCTGGTCCTTGGAGACAGGGTTATCAGTTGATGCATCTGAATATACGATCCCGACCACTTGTCCAAGAGGTCCCACTGGAAGGTCCTTGCATGGAACCTGCCAAATGGAATTGCTTCGTACGAAGCCACCATTTTTCCCAGGACTCGTGTGCAGTGATGCACCGATACCCGTTCTGGTTTTAGGAGGTCTCTGACTAGATCAGACAGCTCCTCGGCTTTCTCCTGCGGGAGAAACACTTTTTTCTGTTCTGTGTCCAGAATCATCCCCAGGAACAGTAAGCGTGTGGAAGGAACCAGTTGTGACTTTGGAATGTTTAGAATCCAGCCATGCTGTTGCAGCACTTCCCGAGATAGTGCTACTCCGACCAGTAACTGCTCTCTGGACCTCGCCTTTATTAGGAGATCGTCCAAGTACGGGATAATTAAAACTCCCTTTTTTCGAAGGAGTATCATCATTTCTGCCATTACTTTGGTAAACACCCTCGGTGCCGTGGACAGTCCAAACGGTAGTGTCTGGAATTGGTAATGGCAATCCTGTACCACAAATGTGAGGTACTCCTGGTGAGGAAGGTAAATTAGGACATGCAGGTAAGCATCCTTGATGTCCAGAGATACCATGTAATCCCCCTCGTCCAGGCTTGCAATAACCGCCCTGAGCGATTCCATCTTGAACTTGAATCTTTTTATGTATGTGTTCAAGGATTTCAAATTTAAAATGGGTCTCACCGAACCGTCCGGTTTCGGTACCACAAACAGTGTGGAATAGTAACCCCGTCCTTGTTGAAGTAGGGGTACTTTGACTATCACCTGCTGGGAATACAGCTTGTGAATTGCCTCTAGTACAGCCTCCCTGCCTGAGGGAGTTGTCGGTAAGGCCGATTTGAGGAAACGGCGGGGGGGGAGGCGCCTCGAATTCCAGCTTGTACCCCTGAGATACTACTTGAAGGATCCAGAGATCCACCCGTGAGCAAACCCACTGATCGCTGAAATTTTTGAGGCGGCCCCCCACCGTACCTGGCTCCGCCTGTGGAGCCCCACCGTCATGCGGCGGATTTGGAAGAAGCGGGGGGAGGACTTTTGTTCCTGGGAACCTGCTGCGTGGTGCAGCTTTTTTCCCCTTCCTCTAGACAGAAAGGACCCGCCTTTTCCCCGGCTGTTTTTCTGGGGTCGAAAGGACTGTACCTGATAATACGGCGCTTTCTTAGGCTGTGAGGGGACATGGGGTAAAAATGCTGACTTCCCAGCTGTTGCTGTGGAAACAAGGTCTGAGAGACCATCCCCGAATAACTCCTCACCCTTATAAGGCAAAACATCCATGTGCCTTTTAGAATCTGCATCCCCTGTCCACTGCCGAGTCCATAAGCCTCTCCTAGCAGAAATGGACAATGCACTTATTCTAGATGCCAGCCGGCAGATTTCCCTCTGTGCATCTCTCATGTACAAGACTGAGTCTTTTATATGCTCTACGGTTAGCAATATAGTGTCCCTGTCTAGGGTGTCAATATTTTCTGACAGGGAATCTGACCAAGCAGCAGCAGCACTGCACATCCACGCTGAAGCAATAGCTGGTCTCAGTATAACACCAGTGTGTGTATATATAGACTTTAGGATAGCCTCCTGCTTTCTATCAGCAGGTTCCTTTAGGGCGGCCGTATCCGGAGATGGTAGTGCCACCTTTTTAAACAAACGTGTGAGCGCTTTATCCACCCTAGGGGGAGTTTCCCAACGTGACCTATCCTCTGGCGAGAAAGGGAACGCCATTAGTAATTTTTTTTTTAAATCACCAATTTCTTATCAGGGAAAGCCCACGCTTCTTCACACACTTCATTTAATTCTTCAGATGGGGGAAAAACTATTGGTAGTTTTTTCTCCCCAAACATAATACCCTTTTTTGAGGTACCTGGGTTTATATCAGAAAGGTGTAAAACTTCTTTCATTGCCTCAATCATGCCACGAATGGCCCTAGTGGACATTAAATTTGACTCATCGTCGTCGACACTGGTATCAGTATCCGTGTCGACATCTGTGTCTGCCATCTGAGGTAGTGGGCGTTTTAGAGCCCCTGATGGCCTTTGAATTGCCTGGGCAGGCACGAGCTGAGAAGCCGGCTGTCCCGCATTTGGCATGTCGTCAAATTTTTTATGTAAGGAGTCGACACTTGCACGTAATTCCTTCCATAAGTCCATCCACTCAGGTGTCTGCCCCGCAGGGGGTGACATCACATTTATAGGCATCTGCTCCGCCTCCACATAAGTCTCCTCATCAAACATGTCGACACAGCCGTACCGACACACCGCACACACACACAGGGAATGCTCTTAAAGGAGACAGGACCCCACAAAAGCCCTTTGGGGAGACAGAGAGAGTATGCCAGCACACACCAGAGCGCTATATAATGCAGGGACTAACTGAATTATGTCCCCTATAGCTGCTATAATATTTACTGCACCTCAAATCTGTGCCCCCCCTTCTCTTTTTTACCCTTTCTGTAGTGTAGACTGCAGGGGAGAGTCAGGGAGCTTCCTTCCAGCGGAACTGTGAGGGAATATTGGCGCCAGTGTGCTGAGGGAGATGGCTCCGCCCCTTTTTCGGCTGACTTTTCTCCCGCTTTTTTCTGTATTCTGGCAGGGGTAATTACCACATATATAGCCTCTGGGGCTATATATTGTGGTGATTTTGCCAGCCAAGGTGATATTATTGCTGCTCAGGGCGCCGCGCCCCCCCCCCCCCCCCCCCAGCGCCCTGCACCCTCAGTGACCGGAGTGTGAAGTGTGTATGAGGAGCAATGGCGCACAGCTGCAGTGCTGTGCGCTACCTTGATGAAGACTGAAGTCTTCTGCCGCCGATTTTCCGGACCATCTTCTTGCTTCTGGCTCTGTAAGGGGGACGGCGGCGCGGCTCCGGGAACGAACACCAAGGACGGGTCCTGCGGTCGATCCCTCTGGAGCTAATGGTGTCCAGTAGCCTAAGAAGCCCAAGCTAGCTGCAAGCAGGTAGGTTCGCTTCTTCTCCCCTTAGTCCCTCGTTGCAGTGAGCCTGTTGCCAGCAGGTCTCACTGTAAAATAAAAAACCTAATATATATACTTTCTTTCTAGGAGCTCAGGAGAGCCCCTAGTGTGCATCCAGCTCGGCCGGGCACAGAAATCTAACTGAGGTCTGGAGGAGGGGCATAGAGGGAGGAGCCAGTGCACACCAGGTAGTACCAAATCTTTCTTTTAGTGTGCCCAGTCTCCTGCGGAGCCCGTCTATTCCCCATGGTCCTTACGGAGTCCCCAGCATCCACTAGGACGTCAGAGAAACTATGCCTACCATAAAATATTTCTCAGTGCTAGAAAACATTAAGCAAATATATTTATGGCCAGTGTCCCTTTAAACTGGACTTCGTAAATTTGAAGTGCTTGTATTCCATCATCAATGTACATATGTCGCAAGATCAATGAAATCTAGAAGTAGAAAGTGTTCAGATGCAGGCAATGATTAAGAGGTCTATAAAAGTTTATATTAATATAAAAACATTTAAGAGACAGAGCACAGACCACTTCTTAAAAGGGATGTTACCTGGTGGGCTGTTCCTGCCACCGCTGTTGTTCTGCCTCTGCAGGTGTTCTTTGTAGCACACAGAACAGAGTCCATTGGTGCGTGGATTACCATAAAAGCCACAGCCATTGGAACAAAGCAGGGGTGCCTGGTTGTGATTTGTCTCCTGCGCCATATTCATCGACCACGTAACTAAAATCAAACACAGAGATTATGGTCATGTCCCAGGAACAACTCTAAAGCCCCGTACACACAGGGAGAGATGTGTGCTGAGCGATCTATCAGTGACCGCTCAGCACACATCTCTCCCCCCACAGGCCAATCTAGAACCAGTGATAGTGACGTGCGGGGCCGCGCATCACTATTGCTGTGGGGCATACACACACGGAGAGATCCGTGCTCAACTTCTAAGCAATCTAGTCAGATTGCTTAGAATTTAAGCACTGATGTCTCTGTGTGTACCCCCCTTAAACCTTGGTGATTTGTAGCCAGTGTCCAGTACATATATGTATCTCTCCTGGAGATAGTCTCATATGCTGGCTACTCACTTGGTTTAGAGGACGCACAGCATTGAAATCTAACAAGATCACTGTCTTCCCTAACTTTGTACTTTTCATCTACCTGTGATACCCTGCCCCTTCAGACCTGGGGGGTTATATAGTAAGGACTGCAGATTCTGCTAAAAAGCAGAATCTGCAACCCTTTCTATCGCATGCTGGGGAGCTGCCCATCACAGGGAGGGGCCGCCCAGCATGCTGAGTGGCCTGCCCAGATGCTGCAAACGCAATTTAATTGCGGTCGCAGCAACTGTGGACGACCCTATGCAGTCGCAGCTGGGCATGCAGGCAGTGCGCTGCCATTTTTCCCATCGGATCGGCTGCGTGTAATATCATGCAGCCGCCCTGAAAACGCTGTCGCCCCACCCGTTTTTCCTGCGCCAGTTCCACAACAGCAACAACTGAATAGTGCAACGTGAGCTGCTGCCATGCTATAACAATTGAATTGCTCCCGCCAGATGTGAGCACGTGAGCCTAAAATGTTTAATAGATCTGCAGAATGGGTTGTATCAGCTATAGGGGGATATTCAACGGGGCTGTTTCACCCGAAAACACACAGGTTTCACTGAATCTGTGTGTTTTCGGGTGTAAGAGGACTTGTTACCGGCCGAGCAAATTAAATAGCCCGACCGCAGCACCCGAAGAAACATCAGGGGTTTTTACTCCCGATGTCTCTTCGGACCAAATTGAATATCCCCCATAGTCTTTTTACACATAGCACTGCAATGGAAAACATTCTGTAATTCAAGTTATCTTCTTTGCTTCAGGGCTTAAATATAACCCTTACATTATAACATCTTATCATTGTTATGCAATAAAAAAGTTGAGACATGACTACATGTGTAGGGGGCATTTAATGGTTAATCTACTTGGGTAACAATAAACCTAAGCTAGTGGACCAATAAAAATGATAATGTATTCTGTTCTCCCATTGAGGTATGGCTGCTGATAAAGCACAGTGTTACAATGTGGCAAGGTAGCAAATGAAATAGAACAAAAGGGATACATGAAGGCTAGTGGAGATACTATGAACCTATCTGGTATAAAATTATACATATTTTAGGAAAACATTTTTGTTTTGTTCTGCTGCCACCCTCCTTTAGTTTTTCTTCAATGAAGTAGCCTACAGGTGTCACAAAGCAGAGTCCATGCCCAACTATTAGTAGCTGAAGAGAAAAGGGGTCAATCCAATTTGTGGGCGAAGGGTGTGAGTTGTCGTTGCTTTCACCCCGCAGTCATACAATCCTGTACGCAGCCCTGTGGAGCTGTGTAGAAAATTGTGCGAGTCCAAGTTGTTGCATTAACTCACGAGGTTGAGAACTTCTCCTGCAATTGGACTGACCCTAAAATATCAAAATACAGATGTTTCCTCATACATCTGGGCTCAATGCACCATGAACCGCAAGATGCCTGGCATTAGTGATTCGGCTGTACCTGCATATGAAACGCTACATTACACTGCTTTCCAGGAAAATACTGTAACATAACATTTCGTATGCAAGTAGTGCTGCAGCCGCACACAGAGTATAGGCATGCTGCATATCACTTTAATCAGCAGAGTAACTGTGGAGCTAATTCAGACCTGATCATAGATGTGCCAAATTTCACAGTCACACTGATATGCGGGGGGGGGATGCCAAGCACAGGGGTAGTCTGCCCCGCATGTCAGTCCCTGCCCCATCGCACAAGTACAAAAGCATCACACAGCGGCGATGCTTTTGTACTTCAGGAGTAGCTCCCAGCCTGCACAGCTCCTGCCACCACGGGCCGCCCCCCCTCCCCCAACGGTCCGGGCAGGCCACTAAACTGCTGCTAAACGCCGCCAGCCTGCCCCCTCCCACCCAGCACCTCTGCCTGTCAATCAGGCAGAGGTGATCGCAGGGCTACGACACCCGTCGGCTGTCTGCCATGCACCAGCGCATGCGCAGTTCAGACCTGATTGCTGCCGTGATCAAGGTCTGGATCAGCCACTGTGTATCTACGCCTAGCGATGCGAATAAGATGCATTTTCATGTTAGTAAACACGCTCACGACTAAATGGCCTGTTTAACGTGACTGCAGCAACGATGAGAGGACACAGCTGTAGTGTACGATTATGACAAAACATCTAAAATAATAAAGTATCTTAACTACATTAGGTAAATGTTTGCTTCAGAACTTGTTTTCATCTCCAAATTGGATCTCCTCATCATTCAACTGCAAGAAACTCCAGGGCTCAAACTCTCCTCCTGGTTGGTTGTTGTTTGCATTTATCTGTCTGTCCTCAACAATGCTTTCAATCTGCTATATGTTCCTACTTAGATATATCTTTTTCTCACGTATTTTATCCCCTGTGATGTCTGTTAACATGCATTAGGGTGTCCTGTCTCTACCCCCCTTCCCCTTCAACTTTTTTCTGTTTTATACCCCCATACTTTTTTTTTTTTTATGATAACTCAATCAAAATGTATTATTCCAAAATGTATTTTAATAAAGGACTATATAAATGTGAAGAAGATTAAGTCATCTGCTGTTTTTCAGGGTATGCGGTAAGCATACTGCTCGTCTGGATCCCGGCTGTCTTAATACAGACGCAGAGATCCCGATAGGGTCACCATACCACCGCCGGAATAACGGCGAGGTAGGCGATTCCCCCTCTATGGATGTCCACGACACCCATAGAGGGCAAACAGAACCTTCCCACAGAGCCTGCAAGGGGCTTAATTGTGCTCACCTCCCTGCCGGCATTCTGGCGCATGGGATGCCGGTGTCGGTAAACTGACAACCGGGATAATATACCAATCCCATTTTTCAGATGTGGAAGTGAATTAACTCCAAACAAGCAAAAAATACTAGTCTTTTAAAGTCCAGTGAAAATGTTGTGAAAAGATATGAAAACAACACTCTCATTGGTCACAATAGCTAATTATTACATTATTCAGAATAAGTATACATTTACATTGATTATTATTTACGGTTTCTTCTTAAAAAAAACATGTCTACAAACATGTAAAGTGTAATTCTCAGCTCACTGACCTGATGGCAGCTATTTTACACTATTACGAATGCAGCTTATTACATCACTACAAAGCAGTGACATCTCTGAGGATCCATGGCCACTGATATCCTACTTCATAATCAATAGATGAGGAATCTTATTTCTTTGCAAATACACTCAAGGGGTTTACAAGCATTGGAAAGCAGGTATGGGACTCAGGGTCGACACCTATTAGGTCAACACCCATTGGTCGACAGTGGCTAGGTCAACACTAGAAATAGGTCGACACGGCCATTAGGTCGACATGAGTTTTTTATTTTTTTTGGTGTTGTTTTCTCCGTCAAGCGACCGGGAACCCCAATTAGTGCACCGCGTCCCCTTGCATGGCGAGCGACTCCGAGTAAGGTGCCTCGCTGCGCTCGGCACAGGTTACCGTTCCCAATCGTAGTCCACGTGGATAGTTAAGTATGAAAAAGTAAAAAATAAATAAAAATAAAACAACATTCTAAAAACTCATGTCGACCTAATGGTTGTGTCGACCAAATAGCCATGTCGACCTATTTCTAGTATCGACCAATGGGTGTTGACACAGAGTCAGAATACCTTGAAAAGCATCTTGGACATTCTAAACTGCTGTAATTCTGCTATAGTGGTAATAAAAATATAAACAATAATTGGGGGGGGAGTATTCAATTAGCCGCTGGGTTTATCCCACGGCTAATTTCCGGCTAAAATCCGCACCGTTTTTCCCACGTGCGCGCACCCCATTTTGCCGTCTTTGCATGGACTTTACTGCGAGATTCCATAAACATCAGACATTCATGAGTGGGGTAAACCCCACTAATTGGATTGCTCTGGCAGGGCAATTAGCTACAGGGCGCTAATTGAATACCCCCTTTAGAGGACAGTGGATCATGCATTTTCAAGACATGGGTGGCCAAACAGCACTATTTGCGTTGCACCTATTACTTTAGACAGGTTTAGCTGCTTTACACAGGTAAATCCGGTCTGTTTGGGTGCGACAAGAAAAAAAACATTTGAATAGCGTCACAGCGAAACCCCCCCCCCCCTTCGATCACCAGTCACTTTAGATGGGAGATCAGGTGAGCAGAAACAATTGCATCGCCCCCTGTAATATTAGCGCAAAAAGACGACGGCATGTGGGGAATCAGTAAGGAAAGTAAGCATGATTTAACAATAAGATGAAAAAAAAATTATTTACACTGTCATATCATGGGAAAAATGTACAACTATATTTACATGGATATATTTTTTGTTGTTGTAGCAATCAATGAATATGCTAAACCAGGGGTAGGCAACCCTTGGCACTAGTGGATGGTTTCAGTGGCATTTGCGGTTAGTTCCTCTTCTACTAGGCAGACTCCTAACCACCTACCTCCTTCCCTAACAGACGATGATACGCTTTTGGTGCGCTATGCCCTCTCCAAATCAGAGAACCAAAGAGTGGCCTGAATTCCTAACAAAGAGTAGGTGCTCTGGCGAATGAACCACAGCCAACCCTGCTCACAGTCAAATAACAGTGCACAATTTTGAGGGGTTGGGGCTGGGAGACCGAAGCTCGGGATCCTGGAGGTCAACATACCGACCCCGGGATCCAGGCAGCAGAATGCCAGCTTGGTGGGGGGACAAGCGCAAGAAAGCCCCTTCAGACTATAATTATCAAACTAACCTGAGCAAACTAGCTCCAAAAAAGGAAAGACAGGGAAGCCAATAACATTTTTAATTCCCACCTCTAGTAATTTAGCAAATGTTTGTATAGGTTGTAATTGTGCTGGCACGACAGAATATTGTTTAGGTTTGCAATCTGGTACACCTGGCACCCAAAGAGAAAGGTTGCCTACCCCTGTGCTAAACCGTACATGAGCACCGTCCTGTTACTATGTGCCAAGAGAACGTAAGAGGTTTACATTCACGCACGTGCACTCCACTGAATCTAATTTAAATATAGAATAAGTATATGCCAATTATGACTGATCTGATAAAGTATAAATACCGTTTACAAGAAAGAAGCATCTATTAACCCCAATTGTAAAGCACGATTATCTAAGTAAATGTTAATAACCATTAATACATAAAAAATAAATGATACCGGTACGCTCATGGATTACACAGGTCCTGTGGCTGATTATAACACGATGAAATGCAGACTTGAAGTCAGCAGCCACAGAACCTGTGTAATCCATTATATATTACCAATTATTTATACAGTACACACATTCCGCAGCGCTTTACCAGTTATTTATACATTAATTCATGAGTGTCCCAGTTCAAAGGAAGAGTATGATAAGACTAGCCAGGGTTATTTCATTTTTTTTGTTTGGAGCCAATTAACCTACCAATATATGTTGAGAGAAAATCGGAGTACACAGAGGAAACCCACCAAAGCATGGAGAGAATATACAAACTCCACACAGTTTGGACCATACGGGGAATTGAACCCATGACCTCAGTGCTGTGAGGCAGTAATGCTAACCATTACACCATCTGTGCTGCCATAGATAGATAGATAGATAGATAGATAGATAGATAGAATCAGCAGCCAGCACAATGGGATGTGAGAGCATAAGAGGGGGCAGGTAGCAGCTTCCCATGTTCTGCTGCTGCTGGGGGAGCGCGTCATATACTACTGTAGCCATCACCCGTGACGGGGACTACAAGTTCCAGCATGTCCAGTCTTAGCGCGAGTTGGATTTGGGAGTCTGGTTTATTCCTCCCCTCACACAGCTGCCCCGGGACAGGGCGAGATGAGCCGCCTCTCAGGAACAGGGCAGGGGGGAGTCGGGGGCACTCACCTCAGGCACAGGCGGGGGTTGGGTGAGCGGTCCCGGAGGAGACTGAGCTATGTGACTCGAGTCGAAGTGACTGGAGCGTCGCCCGGATCTCCCCCTCGGTGTCTCCGTCGCCCGCTCACGGTCAGTGGGGCTGCCGGTGTCAGTCACTTCCTTCTTCCACACTTCCGGTTTCTTCCTCTCACTTCCGCCGATGGGAAGCCAGCTTTCCCCGAACCCAGTTCCGGCTTCTGCCCCCCGGGCGTCCCCAGCCATTGGCTCTCAGCAGCCTGTGACGTGCTGTCACTTCATACATGGTGACTGTATGACGTCACCGAGATGCAGAACTACTAGTCACCCTGTGACTGTGCTGCTGGGGCAGCCCTGCTGCTGCTGTCTATCAGGCAGCCCTGCTTGGCCATGGTGGCTGCCTTCTGAACATCACTAATAATAATATATTTGCTTCTTACCAGAAAAAATAAAGATCAGTAACCATATTTAACAATCGGACAGCTGACCATTGCCGGCATGCAGTGCCCTGACCACTGTCCCCTTTAGGTCAAATAGTAGTAGTTTATGATACTTTGGATAATGTGCTATGAAAATACTGTTATTTGTATCAGTTCCTCTTTAATAAAAACATATTAAAGGGTCACAGACCTGTCTTTTAGTTAATCCGTGTTTATATACACCTCCCTGTCTCCATATGTTTCTCCCCTTGAACATTCATTTTGTGATTTTGGGGAGATGTATCAAGCTTTGGAGAGAAAGGGGACAGAAATAAAGTACCAGCCAATCAGCTCATAAACTGCTGTGTTACAGGCTGTTTGAAAAATGACAGGACCTGATTGGCTGTTACTTTATCTCTCTCCACTTTATCACTCTCCAAGGCTTAGCACATGGTTGAGGCTAATTTCAACAGGGCTAAAAAAAACCTCTGATGTCACTACCACGTGACCTGTGACAGCAGGAGGAGGAGCAAGGTCAGAACATGGGACCCACACTACCCTCGCATGCTTGCTTTGCTTGCCACCAGGTTACTACAGGGAATATATGTTGATGTGAATAGTGAAACTGCCAGCCCACCAACCTTGCTCCTCCTCCTGCCATCGCAGATGACATGGTTGTGACGTCAGAGCAGGGTCGTAACTACTGTAGATGTGTGCGGAGGGGGCACTGAATATAGCGCTGCAGGGTAGGGGGCGCTGTTGGCAGTACTTGTCAATTATCTGTTTTAATTACTTTCACTTGTAGATTCCCCCCTTTTTGAAGCCCAGCAGCTGCTGACCGCCCCTGTCTCCTACCCTGACCCCTTCTGTTGCTAATAACTATACAACATTTATGAAGTTAACTTAAGTTTTCTTTGTTATTCAGTCATGCTGTCCTTTATTACATTTCAAGATGCTGACATACCCGGGATTCTAAACCATTGCCTGTAGCATTGCAGTCAGACACTCTATTCATTAAGCATTCTGCCCTTGCATAGAAAAGTAGATTGTTCTAAGGGGGTCATACGGGTACAAAGCTGATCGTTGCTGAGCGATGGATTTAACGAAGAATCCATTCGCACACCCGATCGCAAGGAGATTGACAGGGAGAAAGCGTTTATGGGTGTCAACTGACGTTTTCTGGGAGTGTTTGGGAAAACGCAGGCGTATCCAAGCGTTTGCAGGGCGGGTGTCTGACGTCAATTCCGGGACCAGACAGGCTAAAGTGATCGAAAGGGCTGAGTAAGTTCAGACCTACTCAGAAACTGCACAAATGTTTTTTCTGCACAAATGTGCTCAGCTGCACAGGCTTTTGCACACTTGCAAAGCGAAAGTACACTCCCCTATAGGCGGCGACTATCTGATCGCAGCGCTGCAAAAAGTTGCTAGCGAGCGATCAACTCGGAATGACCCCCAAAGGGCCTAATTCAGAGTTGATCGCAGCAGGAATTTTGTTAGCAGTTGGGCAAAACCATGGGGGTAATTCCAAGTTGATCGCAGCAGGAATTTTGTTAGCAGTTGGGCAAAACCATGGGGGTCATTCCGAGTTGTTCGTTCGTTATATTTTTCTCGCAACGGAGCGATTAGTCGCTAATGCGCATGCGCAATGTCCGCACTGTGACTGCGCCAAATAAATTTGCTATGCAGTTAGGTATTTTACTCACGGCATTACAAGGTTTTTTCTTCGTTCTGGTGATCGTAATGTGATTGACAGGAAGTGGGTGTTTCTGGGCGGAAACTGGCCGTTTTATGGGTGTGTGCGAAAAAATGCTACCGTTTCTGGGAAAAACGCAGGAGTGGCTGGAGAAACGGAGGAGTGTCTGGCCGAACGCTGGGAGTGTTTGTGACGTCAAACCAGGAACGAAACTGACTGAACTGATCGCAGTTGCCGAGTAAGTGTGGAGCTACTCAGAAACTGCTAAGAAGTGTCTATTCGCAATTTTGCTAATCTTTCGTTCGCAATTTTGATAAGCTAAGATTCACTCCCAGTAGGCGGCGGCTTAGCGTGTGCAAAGCTGCTAAAAGCAGCTTGCGAGCGAACAACTCGGAATGAGGGCCCATGTGCACTGCAGGGGAGGCAGATACTGTATAACATGTGCAGAGCATACTTGCCTACGCTCCCTCATTCTGCAGGAGGCTCCCTGAAATAGAAGCAATCTCCTTGACTCCCTGAATAGTCCAGCAATCTCCCTGATTGCACCTTAACCGAGTTATGCAGCTGTTACATTCTTGGGGGGGGAATAAATCACAGATACATACATTCAAATTAGTGATGTGCACCGGAAATTTTTCGGGTTTTGGATTCGGTTCCGCGGCCGTGTTTTGGATTTGGACGCGTTTTGGCAAAACCTCACCGAAATTTTTTTGTCGGATTCGGGTGTGTTTTGGATTCGGGTGTTTTTTTACAAAAAACCCTCAAAAACAGCTTAAATCATAGAATTTGGGGGTCATTTTGATCCCATAGTATTATTAACCTCAATAACCATAATTTCCACTCATTTTCAGTCTATTATGAACACCTCACACCTCACAATATTATTTTTAGTACTAAAATTTGCACCGAGGTCGCTGGATGGCTAAGCACAAACACCTGGCCGACACAAACACCTGGCCCATCTAGGAGTGGCACTGCAGTGTCAGGCAGGATGGCACTTCAAATAAATTGTCCCCAAACAGCACATGATGCAAAGAAAAAAAGAGGCGCACCAAGGTCGCTGTGTGACTAAGCTAAGCGACACAAGTGGCCGACACAAACACTTGGCCCATCTAGGAGTGGCACTGCAGTGTCAGACAGGATGGCACTTCAAAAAAATAGTCCCCAAACAGCACATGATGCAAAGAAAAAAAGAGGCGCAATGAAGTAGCTGTGTGACTAAGCTAAGCGACCCAAGTGGCCGACACAAACACCTGGCCCATCTAGGAGTGGCACTGCAGTTTTCTAGCAAGAGGATGAGTGCTTCCATACTCATGTGAAGCTAAACCACTAGCCATGAACATAGGCCAGGGCCTCAGACGTTCCTTGCCACTCCGTGTCGTAAATGGCATATTGGCAAGTTTACGCTTCTTATCAGACGCTTTCAATTTTGATTTTTGGGTCATTTTACTGAACTTTTGTTTTTTGGATTTTACATGCTCTCTACTATGACATTTGGCATCGGCCTTGGCAGACGACGTTGATGGCATTTCATCGTCTCGGCCATGACTAGTGGCAGCAGCTTCAGCACGAGGTGGAAGTGGATCTTGATCTTTCCCTATTTTAACCTCCACATTTTTGTTCTCCATTTTTTAATGTGTGGAATTATATGCCAGTATCAATAGCAATGGCCTACTACTATATATACTGCGCACAACTGAAATGCACCACAGGTATGGATGGAT
This sequence comes from Pseudophryne corroboree, assembly GCF_028390025.1. Lineage (NCBI taxonomy): Eukaryota > Metazoa > Chordata > Amphibia > Anura > Myobatrachidae > Pseudophryne > Pseudophryne corroboree. The sequence goes on from NC_086449.1 coordinate 187,203,865, forward strand.
AGTATACTTTACGACACAGAGGTAGGTAGAGCAGTGGCCTTCCGTACCGTACTGCTATATATACTGGTGGTCACTGTCAGCAAACTGCAAAACTAAAATGCACCACAGGTATAGAATCTAGATGGATAGTATACTTGACGACACAGAGGTAGGTAGAGCAGTGGCCTTCCGTACCGTACTGCTATATATACTGGTGGTCACTGTCAGCAAAACTCTGCACTGTACTCCTCCTATATAATACAGCTGCTCCACAGTCCCCACAATTAAGCAGTGTGAGCACAGATATATGCAGCACACTGAGCACAGATATGGAGTGTTTTTCAGGCAGACAACGTATACTGGTGGTCACTGGTCAGCAAAACTCTGCACTGTACTCCTCCTATATAATATACTGGTGGTCCCCAGTCCCCACAATAAAGCAGTGAGCACAGATATATGCAGCACACTGAGCACAGATATGGAGTGTTTTTCAGGCAGACAACGTATACTGGTGGTCACTGTCAACAAAACTCTGCACTGTACTCCTCCTATATAATACTGCTGGTCCCCAGTCCCCACAATAAAGCAGTGTGAGCACAGATATATGCAGCACACTGAGCACAGATATGGAGTGTTTTTCAGGCAGACAACGTATACTGGTGGTCACTGTCAGCAAAACTCTGCACTGTACTCCTCCTATATAATATACTAGTGGTCCCCAGTCCCCACAATAAAGCAGTGTGAGCACAGATATATGCAGCACACTGAGCACAGATATGGAGTGTTTTTCAGGCAGACAACGTATACTGGTGGTCACTGTCAGCAAAACTCTGCACTGTACTTCTCCTATATAATACAGCTGCTCCCCAGTCCCCACAATTAAGCAGTGTGAGCACAGATATATGCAGCACACTGAGCACAGATATGGAGTGTTTTTCAGGCAGACAACGTATACTGGTGGTCACTGTCAGCAAAACTCTGCACTGTACTCCTATATAATACAGCTGCTCCCCAGTCCCCACAATTAAGCAGTGTGAGCACAGATATATGCAGCACACTGAGCACAGATATGGAGTGTTTTTCAGGCAGACAACATATACTGGTGGTCACTGGTCAGCAAAACTCTGCACTGTACTCCTCCTATATAATATACTGGTGGTCCCCAGTCCCCACAATAAAGCAGTGTGAGCACAGATATATGCAGCACACTGAGCACAGATATGGAGTGTTTATCAGGCAGACAACGTATACTGGTTGTCACTGTCAGCAAAACTCTGCACTGTACTCCTCCTATATAATACAGCTGCTCCCCAGTCCCCACAATAAAGCAGTGTGAGCACAGATATATGCAGCACACTGAGCACAGATATGGAGTGTTTTTCAGGCAGACAACGTATACTGGTGGTCACTGTCAGCAAAACTCTGCACTGTACTCCTCCTATATAATACAGCTGCTCCCCAGTCCCCACAATTAAGGAATAAGCACAAATATTTTTGCATCAAGATTAATAAACGGAGAGGACGCCAGCCACGTCCTCTCCCTAACATTTCCAATGCACGAGTGAAAATGGCGGCGACGCGCGGCTGCTTATATAGAATCCGAATCTCGCGAGAATCCGACAGCGGGATGATGACGTTCGGGCGCGCTCGGGTTAACCGAGCCATACGGGAGAATCCGAGTATGCCTCGGACCCGTGTAAAATGGGTAAAGTTCGGGGGGGTTCGGTTTCCAAGGAACCGAACCCGCTCATCACTAATTCAAATGGGAACATCAGTGCTATTTGCCTGCATTGGTTAAGGCACAATGATCCCTATGGCTACATGCACTTTAAATAAAGTTTCTTGTGGCCACTTACAGTATATGGAACCTCTTGTAAAGCACAATACACAAACAAATTCTGCATAATATGAGTCTTTTCTTCAACAAATAGATCTTACTAACTTTGGGGCTCATTTACATTTGGATGTAAGTCATTTTTATGACACGCCTCTAAGATGTAGCAATACACGTCCACACTGATAGGTGTTACTTTCACATCTCCCTGAAATGCTTTTTCAAAAGTGGGCAAGTATGGTGCAGAGCAGGGGCGGAACTGTGGGAGGCAATGGAGTCGGCTGCCGCCGGGCTCCTGACCTGCAGGGGGCACTTCTCCATTGCCTCACACCCAACATAAGGCGTGCGCACGGGGGGTGCCTGGTTCGCACAGGCACCCTCTAATGCTTGCTGCCTGCAGCACAGTGATCGCTGAGCAGTGATCGGGGCCCAGCGGCAGCCTGCAGCTCATTCCTGTGCCTCCCCTCACCGCTGCGCCTGGCACCCGCCGCCTGCTGATAATACTATAGGCTGAGCAGGGTCGGATTAGCCCGGCGTGATCCTGGGACAGTCGGCCAAGCTGGGCAGTGTTCAGCCATCCCCCGCTCTCACCGCCGCGCGGGCTCACCACTCAGACACGTGCTGCCGCGAACGGAGCTTAGCTCCTATCGGACAGCATTCACAGCTTCGGCACATGCTCAGAAGCTAATTGCCGGGAGGAATAACCAACGGTACATCTGATCTGTCAACAGCTGTGCCGCTGGGAAACTGATGATGATGCTACTCGGCTGGCACTGCATCCACGGCACCTTCACATTCACAGTGGCTGGCCCCTCCCCAGGGACCAGCCAGCCTATCACGGTGCTCAGAGTGGGCTGCATGTATCAGCCCAGCCGTCTTCTTTCTGCTCCTCGCCGGCTGCCTGTGTCACTGGATTGCCTGCCCCCCTTCTCCACGCTGTCCTGACTTCCTCTCTGCAGCTGCTCTCTATAAGAAAAACCAAGAAAGGCAGGTACCATGGGGTGTTGGCTATACACTGGACTGTAATATGGGGGAGGGGGCTGTGTATACTGGTGGATAATATGGTAGAACTGTGTATACTGGATTTTAATATGAGGGCACTGTGTATACTTGGGGGGGGGGTAATATTGGAGCACTGTGAGTACAAGAGGGTAAATGGGGGGGGGGGGCTGTGTATATTGGACTGTAACATGTGGGTCGCTTTGTTAACTGGGGGGTAATATGAGGGAGGGGGCTGTGTGTACTGGACTGTAATATGTGGGGCACTGTGTGTACTGAGGTGACATTTAGTGTAGGGAGGGGGGCACAAAAACAAACGAAATAGGGGGCACGTGTACAGTACTGTAGTTGTATGTTAAAAGCTTAATGGTTTACTTAGTATAAATGACACTTACATCAGAAAAGGTAAAAACTGGCATATCATGTGCAAACAAGCCTGTTAGGAGTAAGTGCTACAACTCCATTTTGTTTATCCCTGATATGCCAGTTTTTACCTTTTCTAGCATAGGGCTGGTGCAAATGACATTGGTGCAACCGATAGTGGCGTCTAATAACCCATAAAGTTTGATTTCTGCATCTATAGACAATGACAGTGGGGTTTTTCACCCTTGCACATTCCCACGGATGTACACCAGGGAAGGGCTTTGTAGCAGCATCAACATAAGTGTTTCAAGCGCAACTGCAGCAAAAGATGGAAGGAAGGCCAAGTTTTAGGATCATGCTCTATGACGAGGTTACTATCCCACCCCCTCAACAGACTACACCCATTCAAAAGACACCGCCCCCATTAGGGATGCATCTAGACATTTCCCAGGCTGGTTTGCCATCCCAATCCGCCCCTGATGCTGAGTGAGTGCCCTTTACTGGTCGGCGGCCTCACAGGGGGGGCTGAAGTTAGCTTGCGATGTGACGTGATGATGTCTGCCCACGCTTTCCTCCCACCCACCTGCGCTTTCCTACCGCCGCACCCACAGATTCAGTCCTCATGTGCCGCCACACCACAGGCAGCGTTGCTCTGGGGGAGGACAGGGACCAGGGCCGATAACAGGAAAAATTCTATCTATATCTACAGCATCAGCCAGTCATCTCTTCCAGCTGCCCAAGGGGGAAGGAGGGAAAAGGGGGGCTGCAGGGCGGGTGTCTGCAGGCAGCAGAGCAAACATAGTTCTGCTGCAGCCAGTCAGGTCATATGTGCCGGCGGCATCATTCATCACACCAGCAGGTGACTGGGCTGCTGGTGAGGGGTTCGCTGGGGAAGAATGGGTCTCTGGGAGAGGTTGCCGCAGGTGGGGATTTTTATCCTGGACTGTGTGCCCAGCAGGAGGACCGGCGCAGCATCATATGTCAGCGTAAGTGACAGGTGTGTGTGTGTGGGGGGGGGGGGGAGGGGGGGAATTGGAATCGACATAGCCACAGTCATATGGCCAAATCTATAAATTTTCTTTGCAGTGATCAAACATGCAGTATCAGAGATCGCATGAAAAATGTGCAAAGATAATAATACAATATGGATGTGACATCAGCATTGAAAAAAAGAATTTACTCACAGGTAATTCTATTTCTCGTAGTCCGTAGTGGATGCTGGGAACTCCGTAAGGACCATGGGGAATAGACGGGCTCCGCAGGAGACTGGGCACTCTAAAGAAAAGATTAGGTACTATCTGGTGTGCACTGGCTCCTCCCTCTATGCCCCTCCTCCAGACCTCAGTTAGGGAAACTGTGCCCGGAAGAGCTGACATTACAAGGAAAGGATATTTGGAATCCAGGGTAAGACTCATACCAGCCACACCAATCACACCGTACAACTTGTGATAACCTTACCCAGTTAACAGTATGAACAACAACTGAGCCTCACTCAACGGATGGCTCATAACAATAACCCTTATTTAAGCAATAACTATATACACGTATTGCAGAAAGTCCGCACTTGGGACGGGCACCCAGCATCCACTACGGACTACGAGAAATAGAATTACCGGTGAGTAAATTCTTATTTTCTCTGACGTCCTAGTGGATGCTGGGAACTCCGTAAGGACCATGGGGATTATACCAAAGCTCCCAAACGGGTGGGAGAGTGCGGATGACTCTGCAGCACCGAATGAGCAAACACAAGGTCCTCCTCAGCCAGGGTATCAAACTTGTAGAACTTTGCAAAGGTGTTTGAACCCGACCAAGTAGCCGCTCGGCAAAGCTGTAAAGCCGAGACCCCTCGGGCAGCCGCCCAAGAAGAGCCCACCTTCCTTGTGGAATGGGCTTTTACTGATTTTGGATGCGGCAATCCAGCCGCAGAATGAGCCAGCTGAATCGTGCTACAGATCCAGCGAGCAATAGTTTGCTTTGAAGCAGGAGCACCCAGCTTGTTGGGTGCATGCAGGATAAACAGCGAGTCAGTCTTCCTGACTCCAGCCGTTCTGGAAACATATATTTTCAAAGCCCTGACTACGTCCAGCAACTTGGAGTCCTCCAAGTCCCAAGTAGCCGCAGGCACCACAATAGGTTGGTTCAAATGAAACGATGATACCACCTTTGGGAGAAATTGGGGACGAGTCCTCAATTCTGCCCTGTCCATATGGAAGATCAGATATGGGCTTTTACATGACAAAGCCGCCAATTCCGACACACGCCTAGCCGATGCTAAGGCCAACAGCATGACCACTTTCCACGTGAGATACTTTAGTTCCACGGTCTTAAGTGGCTCAAACCAGTGGGATTTCAGGAAATCCAACACAACGTTAAGATCCCAGGGTGCCACTGGTGGCACAAAAGGGGGTTGAATATGCAGCACTCCCTTAACAAAAGTCTGAACCTCAGGCAGTATAGCCAGTTCTTTTTGAAAGAAAATGGATAGGGCCGAAATCTGGACCTTTATGGACCCCAATTTTAGGCCCATAGTCACCCCTGACTGTAGGAAGTGCAGGAATCGACCCAGCTGGAATTCCTCTGTAGGGGCCGTCCTGGCCTCACACCAAGCAACATATTTTCGCCATATACGGTGATAATGCTTTGCTGTCACGTCCTTCCTAGCCTTTATCAGCGTAGGAATAACTTCATCTGGAATGCCTTTTTCCGCTAGGATCCGGCGTTCAACTGCCATGCCGTCAAACGCAGTCGCGGTAAGTCTTGGAACAGACAGGGCCCTTGTTGCAGCAGGTCCTGTCTGAGAGGCAGAGGCCATGGGTCCTCTGTGCGCATTTCTTGCAGTTCCGGGTACCAAGTCCTTCTTGGCCAATCCGGAACAATGAGTATTGTTCTTATTCCTCTCTTTCTTACTATTCTCAGTACCTTGGGTATGAGAGGAAGAGGAGGAAACACATATACCGACTGGTACACCCACGGTGTCACTAGGGCGTCCACAGCTATCGCCTGATGATCCCTTGACCTGGCGCAATATCTTTTTAGCTTTTTGTTGAGGTGGGACGCCATCATGTCCACCTGTGGCAGCTCCCATCGCTTTGCAATCTGTGTTAAGACTTCTTGATGAAGTCCCCACTCTCCCGGGTGGAGGTCGTGTCTGCTGAGGAAGTCTGCTTCCCAGTTGTCCACTCCCGGAATGAACACTGCTGACAGTGCTTGCACATGATTCTCCGCCCACCGAAGAATCTTTGTGGCTTCCGCCATTGCCATCCTGCTTCTTGTGCCGCCCTGGCGGTTTACATGGGCGACCGCCGTGATGTTGTCTGACTGATTCAGCACTGGCCGGTTTCGAAGCAGGGGCTCTGCTTGACTCAGGGCGTTGTAAATGGCCCTTAGTTCCAGTATATTTATGTGTAGAGAAGTCTCCAGACTTGACCACAGCCCTTGGAAGTTTCTTCCCTGAGTGACTGCCCCCCATCCTCGGAGGCTTGCATCCGTGGTCACCAGGACCCAGTCCTGTATGCCGAACCTGCGGCCCTCGAGAAGGTGAGCACTCTGCAGCCACCACAGAAGAGACACCCTGGCCCTTGGGGACAGGGTGATCAGCCGATGCATCTGAAGATGCGATCCGGACCACTTGTCCAACAGATCCCACTGAAAGATCACTGCATGGAACCTGCCAAAGGGAATGGCTTCGTATGAAGCCACCATCTTTCCCAGGACTCGCGTGCAGTGATGCACCGATACCTGTTTTGGTTTCAGGAGGTCCCTGACCAGAGATGCTAATTCCTGGGCCTTCTCCACCGGGAGAAACACCTTCTCCTGTTCTGTGTCCAGAATCATGCCCAAGAAAAGCAGACGCGTCGTAGGAATCAGCTGCGACTTTGGAACATTCAGAATCCAGCCGTGCTGTTGCAACACTTCCTGAGAGAGTGCTACGCTGATCAACAACTGCTCTCTGGACCTCGCCTTTATGAGGAGATCGTCCAAGTACGGGATAACTATAACTCCCTTCTTCCGAAGGAGTATCATCATTTCGGCCATTACCTTGGTAAATATCCTCGGTGCCGTGGACAGGCCAAACGGCAACGTCTGGAACTGGTAATGACAGTCCTGTACCACAAACCTGAGGTACTCCTGGTGAAGTGGGTAAATGGGGACATGCAAGTAAGCATCCTTGATGTCCAGCGACACCATAAAATCCCCCTCTTCCAGGCTTGCAATAACCGCTCTGAGCGATTCCATTTTGAACTTGAATTTCTTTATATAAGTGTTCAAGGACTTTAAATTCAGAATGGGTCTCACCGAACCGTCCGGTTTCGGTACCACCAACATTGTGGAATAGTAACCCCTTCCCTGTTGAAGGAGGGGGACCCTGATAATCACTTGCTGGAGGTACAGCTTGTGAATTGCCGCCAGTACTACCTCCCTTTCCATGGGGGAAGCCGGCAAGGCTGATTTGAGGTAACGGCGGGGGGGAGTCGCTTCGAAATCCAGCTTGTATCCCTGAGATACAATTTGTACAGCCCAGAGTTCCACCTGTGAGCGAACCCACTGGTTGCTGAAGTTTCGGAGACGCGCCCCCACCGCACCTGGCTCCGCCTGTGGAGCCCCAACGTCATGTGGTGGACTTAGTGGAAGCAGGGGAGGACTTTTGTTCCTGGGAACTGGCTGCATGGTGCAGCTTCTTACCTCTACCCCTGCCTCTGGCAAGAAAGGATGCACCCCTGACCCTCTTGCCTTTCTGAGAACGAAAGGACTGCATTTGATAATACGGTGCTTTCTTAGGCTGTGAGGAAACCTGAGGCAAGAAAGTCGACTTTCCAGCTGTCGCTGTGGACACGAGGTCCGATAGACCGTCCCCAAACAATTCCTCACCCTTATAAGGCAAAACCTCCATGTGTTTTTTAGAATCAGCATCTCCTGTCCATTGCCTAGTCCATAAGACCCTCCTGGCAGAAATGGACATAGCATTAATTCTAGAGCCCAGCAGGCAAATGTCCCTCTGAGCATCCCGCATATATAAGATGACGTCTTTTATATGGCCCAGGGTTTGCAAAACAGTATCCCTGTCGAGGGAATCTATGTCGCCCGACAGAGTATCTGTCCATGCTGCTACAGCACTACACATCCAGGCTGAAGCAATAGCAGGTCTCAGTAGAGTACCAGAGTGTGTATACACTGACTTCAGGATAGCTTCCTGCTGTCTATCCGCAGGCTCCTTTAGGGCGGCCGTATCCTGAGACAGCAGGGCCACCTTTTTAGATAAGCGTGTCAGCGCCTTGTCCACCCTAGGGGATGTCTCCCAACGTAACCTGTCCATTGGCGGGAAAGGGTACGCCATCAGTAACCTCTTAGAAGTCACTAGTTTCTTATCAGGGGAACTCCACGCTTCTTCACATAATTCATTTAATTCATCAGATGGGGGAAAAGTCACTGGCTGCTTTTTCTCCCCAAACATATAAACACTCTTGGTATTAACACGGTTAATCTCAGAAATGTGTAATACATCTTTCATTGCAATAATCATGTATCGGATGGCCTTGGTCATTTTAGACTGTAAATGTGCCTCATCATCGTCAACACTGGAGTCGGACTCCGTGTCGACATCTGTGTCAACCATCTGAGATAGAGGGCGTTTATGAGCCCCTGACGGTTTCTGAGTCGCCTGGGCAGGCGCGGGTTGAGACCTCGGCTGTCCCAAAGCTGCAGCGTCATCAAACCTTTTATGTAAGGAGCTTACATTGTCGTTTAAGACCTTCCACATATCCATCCAATCAGGTGTCGGCCCCGACGGGGGCGACACCACACTTATCTGCCCTTGCTCCTCCTCCACGTAACCCTCCTCACCAAACATGTCGACACAGCCGTACCGACACACCGCACACACACAGGGAATGCTCAGACTGAGGACAGGACCCCACAAAGTCCTTTGGGGAGACAGAGAGAGAGTATGCCAGCACACACCACAGCGCTATATAACACAGGGATTTTCACTTATAATAAGTGATTACCCAATAGCTGCCTTATATGTTTTATTTGCGCCTAAATTTATGTGCCCCCCCTCTCTTTTTTACCCTTCTTGTACCTGGATACTGCAGGGGAGAGCCTGGGGAGTTGCTTCCAGCGGAGCTGTGAAGAGAAAATGGCGCTGGTGTGCTGAGGAAGAAGGCCCCGCCCCCTCAGTGGCGGGCTTCTGTCCCGCTTTCTGTGTAAAAAAATGGCGGGGGTTTTTACATATATACAGTGCCAGACTGTATATATGTATTTTTATTGCCAAAAGGTACTTCAATTGCTGCCCAGGGCGCCCCCCCCCCCCCCCCAGCGCCCTGCACCCTTCAGTGACCGGAGTGTGTAAGCGTGCTGGGAGCAATGGCGCACAGCTGCGGTGCTGTGCGCTACCTTAAATGAAGACAGGAGTCTTCTGCCGCCGATTTCGTCGTCTTCAAGCTTCTGTTCTTCTGGCTCTGCGAGGAGGACGGCGGCGCGGCTCCGGGAACGGACGATCGAGGACAGGTGCCTGTGTCCGAACCCTCTGGAGCTAATGGTGTCCAGTAGCCTAAGAAGCACAAGCTAGCTGCAAGCAGGTAGGTTTGCTTCTCTCCCCTTAGTCCCACGTAGCAGTGAGTCTGTTGCCAGCAGAAGCTCACTGAAAATAAAAAACCTAATAAATACTTTCTTTACTAGTAAGCTCAGGAGAGCCCACTAGGAGCACCCAGCTCTGGCCGGGCACAGATTCTAACTGAGGTCTGGAGGAGGGGCATAGAGGGAGGAGCCAGTGCACACCAGATAGTACCTAATCTTTTCTTTAGAGTGCCCAGTCTCCTGCGGAGCCCGTCTATTCCCCATGGTCCTTACGGAGTTCCCAGCATCCACTAGGACATCAGAGAAAGTATATTTTTTTCCTTGCTGTCATACCTATACCACCAGTGGTGAATTTGTAATAAGTTACCTTAGGCACATGCTGTGATGTAACATGAATGTGGCTCATACTGTGTGACATAACGTGAATTTCGGCTCATACTGTGAGGCAGAATATGCATTTTGACTCATTCTGTGTGGCATAACGTGAATAAGGGGCACTACTGTCAGTAGCTGGAGAGCAGAGGCGTATCTAGCATGGGGCGAGCAGGGCACGTGCCCTGGGCGCCGTGGCAGCCCCAGCAGAGGGGGGCGCCACCGGCACCTGCACGGCCCGCTTGCCCCATGCGACAGGGTTTCCGACCGCCGGCGCTACTCGCGGCGCTCTACCTGTCTCCCCAGCTGCTGTGCCTGTCAAACTGGACAGGCAGCGGCAGCTAGGAGCCTCCCCCTACTCCCCCCCCCCCCCCCACTGCAGAGTCTCTCCAAATCGCGTGCGCATGCGCGCGTCCTCGGAGGTGCGCGCGCACGCGACCTCGGAGGTGTGCGCGCACGCGACCTCGGAGGTGCACGGCCTTGGAGTCATCCCCTGCCTGCAGCTTGTGCTGATCCCTCCTCTCCCCCCGCCCGCACTGCAGCCATGGCATAGAGGGCACTCTGGCCGCGACAAGGTAGCCAGCATCGTCTATAACAATGAAGTTTAAGAATGGCAGGTTTAATATGTGATTGAGCCAAGGGCAAACGTCATACTAATGATCACTCATCTATCTTTGCAAAACATACTGTAAGCTATTTGTAATCATATTCTCAAGAGAGCAGAACATGATAGGTGATAAATCTTTAATTTCCATTTCAACTGATACCAGTTATGACATTGATAGAATCTGGGAATTCAGTCCCACTTTCGGAGGGGTATCTAGTACGGTGCGAGCAGGGAACGTGCCCTGGGCGCTGCGGCAGCCCCACCAGAGGGGGCGCCACCGGTACCAGCACGGCCCGCTCGCCCCATGCGACAGGGTTTCCGACCGCCGGCGCTACTTGCGGCGCTCTACCTGTCTCCCCGGCTGCTGTGCCTGTCAAACTGGACAGGCAGCGGCAGCTAGGAGCCTCCCCCTACCCGCCCCCCCCTGCAGAGTCTCTCCATAACGCATGCGCGACCTCGGAGGTGCACGGCCTCGGAGGCATTGGCGTGCGCACGGGGGGTGCCCCCTACACCTCCTCACACATGCCTGCAGCTTGTGCTGATTCCTCCTCTCCCCTCGCACGCCCTGCAGCCATGGCCGGCCCTATAATTTCACGCTGTATGCAGCTGAGTAGGGCGGCATGCATAGAGGGCGCTCTGGCCGCGACAAGGTAGCCAGCATCGTCTATAATAACACAGCAGCTGCCAGCCTTTTCACTGCTGGCGCTGCTGTCCCCCCATCTCACGATGCTGCCCTTTTAGATATAAATGTGCGACATGACGTTACTCCGCTCTCCACAAGAAGTGCAAAATGAGCTGGGACCGACGCCGCTTGAAAGGAATGGAGACGTGTTTGAGTGCAGCGCGGGGGTTGCATGTCAGCTTCCCGCAGTCTAGTGGGGCAGCATGGAGCCAGAGGGATATGTATTAAACCACGCGCACTGAGATGCCCTTCTCACTCACCATCCAGCTGGGTGGCCGAGCCGGGCAGGTGGAAAGCCAGCAGCAGGGGCAGCATGCCGGATATCAGCAGCCGAGGGTGTGGGCTGTAAGGCACGTGCGGAGCCCAAAGCCGAAGATCGGCAGCACGTTGACCGGCAACAAGCGGCTTCTGCCGATCTTCGGCTTTGGGCTACGCAGGGTTCAGGGGATGGGTGTCCTCTGCCGGTGTACTGCAGCTCCGGGGGTGCGGGCTCCGGAGGCTCTCAGCACCGTTGAATAGCTAGCTGCCTCAAGTATGTACAGCCCACACCCTCGGCTGCTGATATCCGGCATGCTGCTGCTGGCTGTCCCCCCGCCCGACTCTGCCACACAGCTGTACGGTGAGAAGGCATCTCAGTTCCCGAGGTTTAATACATATGCCTCAGTAAATGGCCTCTGCGGTAAACGATACTAATGCTTACCGTGGCAGTAACAGCGGGGAGGACAGCGCACACCGGGATCCTGCAGCTGGAGAGAAGAACCCCTTCGGAGCGCAGCAGACCACACTGAAAAGGGTGCATCCCCGGTGCGGTGCTCTGCATCCCGGGTGGCGCCGAAGATGGGGAGTGTCGGAGGTGGCAGAAGCGCCGCAGCTTGGGATGAGAAACCGCTGCAAACCTTCCGCTGCTAAACTCTGCAATTAGTCAATTAAGGGGGTAGGCTCCCCTCACCACAGTGCCCCACAGGCCTTGTTAATTAAGGAGGTAGGATCCCCTGACTCTATAATGTGAATTTTGGCTCATACCATGTGCTGTAACGTGAATTTCAGCTCATTCAGTGTGCTATAATGTGAATTTCGGCTCGTTCTGTGTGCTATAATGTGAATTTCGGCTCATACCGTGTGCTATAATGTGAATTTCGTCTCATACCGTGTGCTATAATGTGAATTTCGGCTCATACCGTGTGGGGTAATGTGAATTTCGGCTCATACCGTGTGGGGTAATGTGAATTTCGGCTCATACCGTGTGGGGTAATGTGAATTTCGGCTCATACCGTGTGTGGGGTAATGTGAATTTCGTCTCATACCGTGTGCCGTAATGTGAATTTCGGCTCATACCGTGTGGGGTAATGTGAATTTCGGCTCATACCGTGTGCTATAATGTTAAAGGGGCACCAGTACTAGATAGTATAAGGGGTCCTACTACACTGAAGGACACGCCCCTTTTGAGTGACCACGCCCCCTTTTCCGGAGCACGCGCGCCAAAGGCGCGCGCATAATTGCTATCTACATTTTTTAATTCCCCCTTCAAAAATTCCACTTTGACCACTGCACCTACATCTATACATACACACACTGACATCTTTATATACAGTGACACCAGTGGCGTCTGCATACTTTCCTTTTTTTTTTTGGGGGGGGGGGCGCCATTATTGATCTTGCCCTGGGCTCCAAAAACCCTAGTTACGCCTCTGCTGGAGAGCATGGGGATGTATGTGACAAATGCTCGTGTCCTGCAGAGAAGGGGTCTAATGACAGAGGCAAATCTAACTATGAGGGCACATGTGTAAATTTCAAACTTATGTTATGTTAAAACTTAAATGTTTGGCCCCTTAAATCTCCAATACTTTTCAGAGTGGCCTACCCAAAATCAGGGTGTAGGTGCTGGAAGGGGGGAGCGGTGGGGTGTGTGTGGGGTTAGGGGGATTGCATGTGAAATTAGGCCCACCACTCCCTAGTTCCGCCACTGGGTCAGGGATAGGTTGGGGAAGCGTAAGCAATAGGGTGCAGCGGCAGCTAGAACTCAGGGTTATGCCCTAGCAGACAGTCAGTACCGGCTGGTGGTCACAGTATAATGTTTCATTTTATTTCACTGGTGTGTATTATATCTACTTGTACAGTATTATTAGGAACTAGGGAGAAATTAGATTAAGCCATGTGATTTTACTGAGAGAATGTAATATAGTGCTAGACATGTTCCTGGCTGCAGCTAGGGGGAGCTCCAGCGCACAGCTGCTCACAGGACTTCCAATATAGCTGGCCGGCTGAAGCTCTCTCTTCTTCCGTCATGAGGATGGCAACAGGTAGGCACTGGCACCACCTGCCTCAAGCTGCTGCAGTGTGTGTGTGTGTGTGTGTGTGTGTGTGTGTGTGTGTGTGTGTGTGTGTGTGTGTATGTGTGTGTGTGTGTGTGGGGGGGGTGATTACTGGGGGGTATCTTTAATAAATGTTGGCAGCACTGTGTTTATGTGTGTGAATGTTTTTAAGTGAGGTGTGTGTGTTTTTTAAAGGAAAGTTGTGTGTTTTAGTGAAAGAGGCATGTGTGTGTGTAATTGTGTGTGTGTGTGTGTGTGTGTGTGTGTAATTGTGTGTAATTGTGTGTAAGTAAAAGTGGCATGTGTGTGTGTAATTGTGTGTGTGTAAGTGAAAGTGACGTGTGTGTGTGTGTGTGTGTGTGTGTAATTGTGTGTAAGTGAAAGTGGCGTGTGTGTAAGTGAAAGTGCTGTGTGTATGTGTGTGTAAGTGAAAGCTGCTGCATTGTGTGTGGGTGTGTAAGTGAAAGAGGCATGTGTGTAATTGTGTGTGTGTAAGTGAAAGTGACGTGTGTGTAATTGTCTGAAAGTGGCGTGTGTGTGTAAGTGAAAATGGCATGTGTGTGTGTAATTGTGTGTAAGTGAAAGTGACGTGTGTGTAATTGTGTGTAAGTGAAAAAAGCGCGTGTAAGTGAAAAAGGAGTGTGTGTGTAAGTGAAAAAGGCGTGTGTGTAAGTGAAAGAGGCGTTTGAGTTAGTGAAAGAGGTGTGTGTGTAAGTGAAAAAGACGTGTGTGTAAATGAAAGAGGCATGTGTGTAAGTGAAAGATGCGTGTGAGTTAGTGAAAAAGATGTGTGTGTGTGTGTGTGTGTGTGTGTGTGTGTGTGTGTGTAAGTGAAAGGTGTGTGTGTTTTCAGTGAAAAGGGCATGTGTGTGTGCAAGGAAAAGAGGCATGTGTGTGTAAGCGAAAGGTGTGTGTATCTATACTATTGTGAAAGGCACCTGAGTACGCTGCTACTGTTCACCCTGTGTACCAGATATCTATATATGGCATATATATATATATATATATATATATATATATATATCCCTATATGTATAGGGGTGGGGGTGGGGGCACCAACATTTTATCATGCCTCCGGGCGACTGGGGTGAACTTACGCCACTGGTGCAGAGAGAGTTAGATTTGTGTGGGGTGTGTTCAAACTGAAATTTAAATTGCAGTGTAAAAATAAAGCTGCCAGTATTTACCCTGCACAGAAACAAAATAACCCACCCAAATCTAACTCTCTGCACGTTATATCTGCCCCCCTGCAGTGCACATGCTTTTGCCCAACTGCTAACAAATTTGCTGCTGTGATCAACTCTGAATTAACCCCTAAGTTGGAGAATTCTAACTATTTGATCGCTCGCTAGCTACTTTTAGCAGCCAAGCAAATGCATAGTTGCCACCCACGGGGGAGTGTATTTTCGCTTTGCAGAAGTGCGAACGCCTGTGCAGCCCCGCGGCAGCAAACACATTTTGTGCAGAACAAAACCAGCTCTGTAGTTACTTATTCTGTGCGATGATTGCTGCAACAAGTGACACGGTAATGACGTCAGATACACGCCCGGCCACGCCTGCGTTTTTCCAAACACTCCCACAAAACGGTCAGTTGACACCCAGAAACTCCCACTTCCTGTCAATCTCCTTGCGTTCGGCTGTGCGATTGGAATCGTCACTAGAACCAGTGCAAAACCACAAAGGACTTCATACCCGTACGACGCGCGTGCGCATTGCGGTGCATACGCATGTGCAGATTAGCCATTTTTTTCACTGATCGCTACGCAGCGAACAACGGCAGCTACCGATCAACTCGGAATGTATGCCCTTGTACTTTGTGAAAAAATTATGAGCATTGCGGCTGAGCAGATCTGTGTAGTGTGTGGCTGCAAGAGATTGGATGTCTGGCGGTACACTACATAGATCTGCTCAATGCAATGCTGATTATTTTTTTACAAAGTACCAGTAGCTATATAGTGTTCATAGTTTTATGCAGGATCAAATATCTAAATGAGTAGGGTGTTTGATTAGAATTCAACATGATATAGGTTTGAATCCTGGGTATGGCAGTATATTAAAATGTGTTATTTAATAAAGGGTATTGTAACTGCATATCTCCCAACTGTCCCAATTTTTGCGGGACAGCCCCGTTTTTTTGGGACTGTCCCGCTGTCCCACCCGCGGGCTGCACTTCCCGTGGTGGGTGGGGCAGTTGGGAGGCTCTTGTGATCGCTGCCTTGCTTAGCAGAGCAGCGGTGAATAGACACTGTGCACGTACACAGTATCTATTCACTGGAGACAGAAGGAGAGGGGGCATGCCAGCAGTTCACAGAGCGATGGGCATGCCCCCTCAGTGACGGGAACGGGGTACGTGGCTCGCGATCACGGCACTCCCGCGAAGCCTTTCAAATCGGGTGCGGCTTTGCCACGCGGATGTCCCTCTTTCCCTGGAAGAAATAATGGGGGTCATTCCGAGTTGTTCGCTCGTTGCCGATTTTCGCTATATTGCGATTAGACGCTTACTGCGCATGCGCAAGGTTCGCAGAGCGCAAGCGCTTAGTTATTTTACACAAAAGTTAGGTATTTTACTCACGGCATAACGAGGAATTTTCATCGTTCTGGTGATCGTACTGTGATTGACAGGAAGTGGGTGTTTCTGGGCGGAAACTGGCCGTTTTCTGGGCGTGTGCGAAAAAACGCTGGCGTTTCTGGGAAAAACGCGGGAGTGTCTGAAGAAACGGGGGAGTGTCTGGGCGAACGCTGGGTGTGTTTGTGACGTCAAACCAGGAACGAAACTGACTGAACTGATCGCAATGGCAGAGTAAGTGTCGAGCTACTCAGAAACTGCTAAGAAATTTCTATTCGCAATTCTGCTAATCTTTCGTTCGCAATTCTGCTGAGCTAAAATACACTCCCAGAGGGCGGCGGCTTAGCGTGTGCAATGCTGCTATAAGCAGCTAGCGAGCGAACAACTCGGAATGAGGGCCATTGGGAGGTATGTAACTGAATAACAACAAGCTCTCAAGTTCAGTGCATGAATGTGGTAATATATATATATATATATATATATAATAAGATTTTAAACCTACCAGTAAATCTTTTTGTCGTAGTCCGTAGAGGATGCTGGGGACTCCGTAAGGACCATGGGGATAGACGGGCTCCGCAGGAGACATGGGCACTTTAAGAAAGACTTTAGGTATGGGTGTGCACTGGCCCCTCCCCCTATGCCCCTCCTCCAGACCTCAGTTAAAGAAACTGTGCCCAGAGGAGACGGACAGTACGAGGAAAGGATTTTTTTTAAACCAAGGGCAAGATTCATACCAGCCCACACCATTCACACCGTATAACTTGTGATAACTAACCAGTTAACAGTATGAAAATCAACATAGCATCAGTCGGAGACCGATGAAAACTATAACATAACCCTTATGTAAGCAAAACTATATACAAATCTTGCAGAAGTAGTCCGCACTTGGGACGGGCGCCCAGCATCCTCTACGGACTACGAGAAAAAGATTTACCGGTAGGTTTAAAATCTTATTTTCTCTTACGTCCTAGAGGATGCTGGGGACTCCGTAAGGACCATGGGGATTATACCAAAGCTCCCAAACGGGCGGGAGAGTGCGGATGACTCTGCAGCACCGATTGAGCAAACAGGAGGTCCTCCTCAGCCAGGGTGTCAAACTTATAGAACTTTGCAAAGGTGTTTGAACCCGACCAACTAGCAGCTCGGCACAGCTGTAGTGCCGAGACCCCTCGGGCAGCCGCCCAAGACGAGCCCACCTTCCTAGTGGAATGGGCCTTGACCGATTTTGGTAACGGCAATCCAGCCGTCGCATGTGCCTGCTGAATCGTGTTACAGATCCAGCGAGCAATAGTCTGCTTTGAAGCAGGAGCGCCAACCTTGTTGGCTGCATACAGGACAAACAGTGCTTCTGTTTTTCTGACTCTAGCCGTTCTAACCACGTAAAGCCCTGACCACATCAAGGGACTCGGAATCCTCCAAGTCTCGCGTAGCCACCGGCACCACAATAGGTTGGTTCATATGAAAAGACGACACCACCTTAGGCAAAAATTGCGGACGGGTCCGCAATTCCGCTCTATCCATATGGAAAACTAAATAGGGGCTTTTATGAGACAAAGCCGCCAATTCCGACACTCGCCTAGCCGAAGCCAAGGCTAACAACATGACCACTTTCCAAGTGAGATATTTTAACTCCACCGTTTTAAGTGGTTCAAACAAGTGTGATTTAAGGAAACTCAACACCACGTTAAGGTCCCAAGGCGCCACCGGGGGTACAAAAGGAGGCTGAATATGCAGCACTCCCTTCACAAAAGTCTGTACTTCTGGGAGAGAAGCCAATTCTTTTTGAAAGAAAATGGATAAGGCCGAAATCTGAACCTTAATGGAGCCTAATTTTAGGCCCAAATTCACTCCGGTTTGTAAGAAGTGAAGGAAACGGCCCATATGGAATTCTTCCGTAGGAGCATTCCTGGCCTCACACCAAGAAACATATTTTCGCCATATACGGTGATAATGTTTAGCTGTCACGTCCTTCTTAGCCTTTATCAGATTAGGAATGACCACATCCGGAATGCCCTTTTCCGCGTTCAACCGCCATGCCGTCAAACGCAGCCGTGGTAAGTCTTGAAACAGACAGGGCCCTTGTTGCAACAGGTCCTGTCTTAGAGGAAGAGGCCACGGATCTTCTGTGAGCATCTCCTGCAGATCCGGATACCAGGCCCTTCGTGGCCAATCTGGAACAATTAGAATTGTCCGTATTCCTCTTTTTCTTATTATTCTCAACACCTTTGGGATGAAGGGAAGAGGAGGAAACACATAGACCGTCTGGAACACCCATGGTGTCACTAGGGCGTCCACAGCTACCGCCTGAGGGTCTCTTGACCTGACGCAATACCTCTGCAGCTTTTTGTTGAGGCGGGACGCCATCATGTCTATCTGGGGCAGTCCCCACTGACTTGCAATCTGTGCAAAGACTTCCTGATGAAGTCCCCACTCTCCTGGATGCAGGTCGTGTCTGCTGAGGAAGTCTGCTTCCCAGTTGTCCACTCCCGGAATGAACACTGCTGACAGTGCGCTTACATGATTTTCCGCCCAGCGAAGAATCCTGGTGGCTTCCGCCATTGCCACTCTGCTCCTTGTGCCGCCCTTGCGGTTTGTCTGATGTTTGGTGATGTTGTCTGACTGGATCAGAACTGGTAAGTCGCGAAGCAAGGTCTCCGCTTGACGAAGGGCGTTGTATATGGCCCTCAGCTCCAGGACGTTGATGTGAAGACAAGTCTCTTGACTTGACCAAAGACCCTGGTGTGACTGCTCCCCAACCTCGGAGGCTCGCGTCCGTGGTCACCAGAACCCAGTCCTGAATGCCGAACCTGCGGCCCTCTAGAAGGTGAGCCCTCTGCAGCCACCACAGGAGAGATACCCTGGCCCTGGGGGACAGTGTGATCAACTGATGAATCTGTAGATGTGGCCCGGACCACTTGTCCAATAGGTCCCATTGGAAGGTCCTCGCATGGAACCTGCCGAACGGAATGGCCTCGTAAGATGCCACCATCTTTCCCAAGACTTGAGTGCAGTGATGCACTGACACCTGTTTTGGTTTTAATAGGGTCCTGACCAGAGTCATGAGTTCCTGAGCCTTTTCCATCAGAAGAAAAACCTTTTTCTGGTCCGTATCCAGAATCATGCCCAAGAAGGTCAGACGAGTCGTAGGAACCAGCTGCGACTTCGGGATATTGAGAATCCAGCCGTGTTGCTGTAACACCTTCAGTGAAAGTGACACGCTGTTCAGTAACTGCTCTCGTGATCTCGCTTTTATAAGGAGATCGTCCAAGTACGGGATAATTGTGACACCCTGCTTGCGCAGGAGCACCATCATTTCCGCCATTACCTTGGTGAAAATCCTCGGGGCCGTGGAAAGCCCAAACGGCAACGTCTGAAATTGGTAATGACAATCCTGTACCGCAAATCTCAGGTATGCCAGATGAGGTGGATATATGGGAACATGAAGGTATGCATCCTTTATGTCCAGAGATACCATAAAATCCCCCCCTTCCAGGCTGGCGATGACCGCCCTGAGCGAATCCATCTTGAACTTGAACCTTTTCAAGTATAGGTTCAGGGATTTTAAATTTAAAATGGGTCTGACCGAACCGTCCGGTTTCGGGACTACAAAGAGGGTTGAATAATATCCCCTCCCTTGTTGAAGTAGGGGAACCATGGACCACCACCTGTTGAAGATACAATTTGTGAATTGCATTTAACACTACCTCCCTTTCTGGGGGAGAAGTCGGCAGGGCCAATTTGAAAAACCGGCGCGGAGGCACCTCTTCGAATTCCAGCTTGTAACCCTGAGAAACAATTTCTATTACCCAAGGATCCACCTGTGAGTGAACCCAGATGTGGCTGAAAACCCGAAGACGTGCCCCCACTGGGGTGGACTCCCTTAGAGGAGCCCCAGCGTCATGCGGTGGATTTTGTAGAGGCCGAGGAGGACTTCTGTTCCTGAGAACTAGCTGTGTTGTGCAGCTTCTTTCCTCTTCCCTTACCTCTGGCAAGAAAGGACGCACCTCGCACTTTCTTGTTTTTCTGTGACCGAAAGGACTGCATCTGATAATGTGGCGCTCTCTTAGGCTGTGAGGGAATATAAGGCAGAAAATTGGATTTACCAGCTGTAGCTGTGGAGACCAGGTCCGAGAGACTTTCTCCAAACAATTCCTCACCCTTGTAAGGTAAAAGCTCTATATGCCTTTTTGAGTCGGCATCACCTGTCCATTGCCGGGTCCATAGGACTCGTCTAGCAGAAATCGACATAGCGTTGATTCTAGAACCCAATAGACCAATGTCTCTTTGAGCATCTCTCATATATAAGACAGCATCCTTTATATGTCCTAGGGTCAATAAGATGGTATCCTTATCTAGGGTTTCAGTTTCCGCTGATAAGGTATCCGTCCATGCCGCTACAGCGCTACACACCCAGGCCGACGCAATAGCCGGTCTGAGTAAGGTACCCGAATGCGTGTAAATGGCTCATGTGAAGGTGGAAAAGTTACCTCAGGTTTCTTTTCCTTATACATGTGTACCCTCGTGTCAGGGACAGGGGGTTCCTCTGTGATATGCAAAACATCTTTTATTGCAATAATCATATATCGAATACATTTAGCCAATTTTGGCTGTAACTTTGCATCATCGTAGTCGACACTGGAGTCAGAATCCGTGTCGGTATCTGTGTCTACTATTTGGGATAGTGGGCGCTTTTGAGACCCCGAAGGTCCTTGCGACATAGGGACAGACATGGGTTGATTCCCTGGCTGTTCCCTAGCCTCAGCTTTGTCTAATCTTTTGTGCAATAAATTTACATTAGCACTTAAAACATTCCAGATATCCATCCAGTCAGGTGTCGGCGTTGTCGACGGAGACACCACATTCATTTTCTCCTCCTCCCCCCCTGAAAGCCTTCTACCTCAGACATGTCGACACATGCGTACCGACACACAACACACTCAGGGAATCCTCTTATCTGAAGACAGTTCCCCCACAAGGCCCTTTGGAGAGACAGAGAGAGAGTATGCCAGCACACACCCAGCGCTATATGACCCAGGAAAAAACACTATATAAATATATGTTTACCCAGTAGCGCTGTTTGTACATATATATATGCGCCAAATTATGTGCCCCCCCTCTTCTTCAAAACCCTCTTTCACCGTGGAATAAGCAGGGGAGAGTCAGGGGAGCTTCCTCTCAGCGCTGTGCTGTGGAGAAAATGGCGCTGGTGAGTGCTGAGGGAGAAGCCCCGCCCCCCCGGCGGCGGGCTTCTGTCCCGCTCAAATATACTAAAAACTGGTGGGGCTCTTTATATATACAGTGCCCAGCTGTATATATATACTTTTTTGCCAAAGAGAGGTTTATATGCTGCCCAGGGCGACCCCCCTGCGCCCTGCACCCTTACAGTGACTGCCGTGTGTGAGGTGTATGGGAGCAATGGTTCACAGCTTCACCGCTGTGCGTTACCTCAGTGAAGATCATGAAGTCTTCTGCCGCCTCTGAAGTCTTCTTTTCTTCTCATACTCACCCGGCTTCTACCTTCCGGATCTGTGAGGACGGCGGCGCGGCTCTGGGACGGACGGCGAGGGTGAGACCTGCGTACCGATCCCTCTGAAGCTAATGGTGTCCAGTAGCCTAAGAAGCAGAGCCTTGAAACTCACAGAAGTAGGTCTGCTTCTCTCTCCTCCGTCCCCTGTTGCCAGCAGGCTCCCTGAAAATAAAAAACCTAACAAATATACTTTCTGACAGGAAACTCAGGAGAGCTCCCTGTAATGCACCCAGTCTCCTCTGGGCACAGTAGTAAACTGAGGTCTGGAGGAGGGGCATAGGGGGAGGGGCCAGTGCACACCCATACCTAAAGTCTTTCTTAAAGTGCCCATGTCTCCTGCGGAGCCCGTCTATCCCCATGGTCCTTACGGAGTCCCCAGCATCCTCTAGGACGTAAGAGAAATATATATATATATATATATATATATATAAGGTGGGAAGCTGCATCATATCATGGGCTTTCTCTGGGATCAATCTTGTCATGCCCCTCCCCAAGAGGCATGCGCCTTAAGTCAATGTTGGAAAAATGGGGGGGGGGTAATTATCTCTGGCACAGGACACCAACAAGTCTAGTTGCAGCTCTGTCAGAGGTCTTTTAGCCCACTTGGATCTAGCAACTACCGTTACTTGACCTTGCTAGCTACAGTGGTAGTGGGTATCAGGGCTGGTTCTAGACCTTGTGGCGCCCAGGGCGAAAGTTTCCTTTGGCGCCCCCTCCCAAAGGTAAAATAGGGTTAGTCCGTGCCTTCGTCGTGTGGCAAAAAACAGGGGCGTGGCTTCATGGGGATGGGGCATGGTCACATAATAGTACCAATTCACATTACACCGCGCAGTAGTGTCCGACAGTCACATTACACCGCACAGTATTGTCCGTCAGTCACATTACATAACACAGTAGTACCCGGCTTATACCATGTTAGAGTCCTTACACACATTACACCACAGTAGAGCAAAGCCCCTTATACACGTTACTCCAAGTAGGCCTTTATACACATTACGCCAGGTAGACCCTTATACACATTGCAACAGGTAAGGGGGGAGCTTACCCCTTTATAATGGATCCCAGGGAGTTGTAAGGAGGAATACACAAAGGAACTGTCGGGACTGTGGCCAGGACCATAGCAAGTGCAGGTTATATATATTTATTTCCTCTGGGACCCCTCCGGAATACAGCACTAACCGGCCCAGGAACCCAGGCAGGAGGGAGCACTGTGATCTGTCTTTAAGATGGCGCCCAAACAGAGATGGAGTTCACAGGCTGTCCGTAGTGAGACTAACAAAAGTGCTTAAATGTGGCTACTGCGGAGCCCCGACCAGTGGCGGCTCTGTGTGCTCCAGGCTCCCAGACTGCGCTGGGCAGGCAAGATGCTGTCCAGAGAGGCTGGCAGTAGCGGTCCCAGCTGGGATGAACACTGCCGCGGCCGTGATGGATCGCCGGGCGGTCACCAGGAGCACTGACCTGGGGGCGAAAAAGAGGAGATGCTCCCACAGCGGAACGATTACTCAGGTTAGGGAGGGCTTAGCGGCACTCGAAGGGGCTTAAAGGAGCTGTTGATCATGGAGCTCCAATGCGGGGTGCGGGTGGGCGGTGGGCGCCTACGGGGTGATTGCGGCCGCGCCCTCTTGCCACAGCGCCCCGGGCGTCCGCCCAGCTTGCCCGCACTTAGAACCGCTCCTAGTGGGTATACAAGATCATCACTCCTCAAATTTTTTATATCGTCCAACACCAGCAGGGTTGTGTGTCAGCATGAACAAGGGCAGTGACAACCACCTTCACACATGGGGCCTGATTCAGACCTGATCGCTGCTGTGCGTTTTCACACAGAGGGCGATTATTGATTGATTGCGCATGCACCACAATGCGCACGCACATCGCCAAACAACAACCGGCATCGCCAAACAGCAACAAGCTGGTGTGAAAATTTTCGATCGCACAGCCATTTGCAAGCTGATTGACATGAAGAGGGCGTTTGTGGGTGGTAACTGACCATTTTCTGGGAGTGTCAGGTAAAACGCAGGCGTTTTCTGGGAGAGTATGTGACGTCAGCTCTGGCCCTGATCAGCCTGTTCTTTTCGCACTGTAGGAGTAAGTCCTGGGCTACGCACAGACTGCACACAGTGGTAAAACCATTCGATGGTGAGTGAGGTGTGAACAGATTTGCAGCTGTCCGTTGACTGAGGGACATTTTCACACGGCATATACATGTGATCGCACACTTGCACGGGAGAATTAACACTCCCTTTGGACGGCGACTATCTGATCGCAGGACAGCAAAATTAGCAGCACAGCGATCAGGTCTGAATTAGGCCCTAAGTTTCCTACATTATGGCTGCTCCCTGTGGTAGGGAGCAACCAGGTCGCACAGGAGAGGGGCCTGGAGGATGCGGTTTGGAGGTTTGGAGAAGCGATCGTGACATCGTAGCCCCGCCCCCCGCTAGGAGGCCAGACCTGATTTTTGGGAGCCTCCAGGCCGTTCCTACTCTGATACTTACCCATACAGCCAGCTATATACAGTCAGACAGTGCTTAAATTGGTCCTACAGAGGGAGTGGAACTCAACCTCCCCCAGCACCTAGCAAATAAAGGGATGGTGTGCACTGTGAAAGGAGGTGTGGTCTAAATGGGGTGTGACCTCAAAAGAAAGGGACATGGTCATGCAATAGTGTCCCCAATTCAAATTACACTGCACAGTAGCACAATCTAATTCACATTACACCACATAGTAGTGTCTCTAAAGTGTCCATACACTTCAGCGACATGTCTGACCCTCATGTCGCATAAGATTTCCCTTGAACCGCCAAGCAGCCTCCCGGGAGGCAGGATTGCATAAGGTACATTGTATGCGGTCCTTTTGCATACAATGTATCTTATGCGATCCCAGCCATGCCTGTGGGATCAGAGATATCATGAGTGCAGCACTAACGATCTAGGAGCTCCGATCCGATGCTCACAGGACCGCGCATCGGATCAGATGTAAAACACATCCGATTTGCGACTTTTCATCAGATTATCGGCCCAAAAGGTCAAAATCGGATTAAATCGGGCATTATCGTTGTAGTGTATGTTATGACACACATTAGTGCCCCTTATACACAATGCCCACAGTAGTAGTGCCACCAATACACATAATGCCCACAGCAGTAGTGCCCCTTATGCAATGCACCACTGTAGTGGTAGTGCCCCTTATACAATGCCCACAGTGGTAGTGCCACTTATGCAGTGCACCTAGTAGTGGTGCCCTCTATGCAATGGCCATTGTAGTCCTGCCCCCAGTAGTAATGCCACCTGTAGTATTTCCGCCATTAGTAATGCCCCCTGTAGTGCTGCCTCCAGTAATAATGCACCCCAGTAGTAATGCACCCAGTAGTAATGTTCCCCCTGTAGTAGTACCCCCAGTGTTAATGCCCCCATTAGTAATGCAGCATGTCCCCAGTAGTAATGTCCCCTTTAGTACTTCCTCCATTAGTAATGCTCCCTGTAGTATTTAGTACTGCCCCCTGTAGTACTGCCACATTAGTAATGCCCCCTGTAGTTTTGCCCCATTAGTAATGCCCCCTGTAGTACTGCCCCTTGTTGTATTGCCCCCCAGTAGTACTGCCCCTAGTAGTGCCACCCATAGTAGTGCCCCAAGTAATAATGACCCATAGTAGTGCCCCCATTAGTAATTCCCCTTGTATTATTGCCCCCAGTTGTAGTGCCCACACACACACACACAGAAAAAATAATAATACTTACATAAAACCCCACTCCTGCGTACGACCACTGCCCTCCATCTAACCGTGGCCGCCCGCTCTTCGGAACTATGGGAGAGACGTCATGATGTCTCTCCCGTAGTGCACTCTGCAGGACTCGCAGTGAGCTCCGGCCTCCAGATGCTGCTGTGGGGAGGGAGCCGGTCGCACACTGGTAACAAAATCTCAGCAGGCACCCAGAATCTCCCTGCGTGTCGGCCTGACTTCTTGGGTTAGGTGAGATGGAACTAGTTCCGTCTCCAAATGGAACTGATGGAACGCAGTTCCGCACCGTTCCGGCTCACTTTAACCTTTGCAGTCAGCTACAATATCGGAGCCAAAACAAGTAATCATTTCCTGTGACTGATCTTCTCGAAACAGATGAAAGACCTAATATACATAGGGGTAAATTTACTAAGATGGGAGTTCTATTTAAGATGGGATGTTGCCCATAGCAATCAATCAGATTCTGCTTCTCATTTATCTAGCACCTTCTAGAAGATAATACCTGGAATCTGATTGGTTGCTATGGGCAACATCCCACCTTAAATAGAACTCCCATCTTAGTAAATTTACCCCCTAGTCTTCAATCATTATATTCGTCAATGCAATGTGTCGAATAATCTGTCAAATAAATATTGTTGTATATAACAGGGCGATGTTTCTTCATTACGGATAACACACTTCTAAAATATATATTAATTGTATTTGAGTTCACTTTTGCAATCCTAGTCAATTTAGGCCATATTAGGAAAAAAAAAAAAAAATGAAAAAGAAGGAATAGCATACCAATATGAACAGTATGAACAAAAGGAGATTTTATTTTATAAGGCAATTTTCAGAAAGACGTAAACCAATAGATAGGGTCAGCAGCAGCGGCACTAATAAACATTTCATCGGGCCATTGTAGTGGGATGCATTCAGCACCCTGGTGGTCGGGATGCCAGCGGTCATGTGGCTAACACCAGAATCCCGACACAACTCAGGTTGCTCCGGATCACCGACAGCTGACATGCTGAAGGTGAGCATCGGGGTTCAGGGTTAGGGTTACGGCCAGGGGGAGGAGGCATGAAGCCTCCTCTCCCCCTCCCCTGTGACTGTGCAGGACCTAAAAGAGGGCGGAGCTACACAGGACTGACGAGCATTATGTGTATAAGGGTCCCTGCAACAGGGGGCATTATGTGCATAAGCGTCACTGCAAAAAGGGGAGTTATGTGTATAAGCGTCACTGCTACTACTACTGGGGGGTGTCATGTGTATAAGCGGCACTACAACTGGAGGCATTATATGTATAAGCGGTGCCACTACTGGGAGCATTATGTATAAGCGACGCTCCTACTGTGGGCATTATGTGTACAAGCGGCGCCACTACTTGGGGCATTATGTATAAGTGGCGCCACTACTAAGAGCATTATGTGTATAAGCGGAGCCACTACTGGGTGTATTATGTGTATAAGTGGTGCCACTACTGGGAGCATTATGTCTAAGCGGCGCTACTACTGGGAGAATTATGTATAAGTGACGCTACTACTGGGGGCGTTATGTGTATAAGCAGAACTACTACGTACGGTGTATTGTGAATACGTTTGTGCTACCTGGTGGCATAGTTTGAAATGGTGATACTGTTGTGTGGCAACGCCTCTTCCTTGTGAGACCACACCCTTTTTTGGTGCGCCAAAGGCATGCGCTGTCCCTTTGTAAAGTATGGGAGGGCGCAAATTTAGAGTTTGCATGGGGGCACCGAACACCCTAGCACCGGCCCTGCTGATACCCCTGGAAGGTCAGTTGTAGCCGACACCCCCGAGGGTTAGGCTAAGGGTAGGGGACAGTGGAGGGTAAAAATACCCCGTCCGCTGTCAGGATCTTCAGTGTTGGGATGTCGATGTTAGTCATGTGACCGTCGGCATCCCAACCGCCAGTATTTCATATATATTCTGTTCTAGTTGCTATATCGCTATATTTATATATAATATAATAACGACCCAACTAACTTACACTAATTTAATTAATTTAATTGATTTCATAGTAAGGAAAGAAAGAAAATGTGCTCTATATGTTTGAAACAAACATATAGATCTTCAAAAGCATACTGAAAAAATAGTGTACAAATAGGGTACTAACTCCTGTAGGGAAGCAATGTGTAATTAGCTTAAGATAAAAATGATGATAATACATCTTCCATAACTGGGTGGTATGAATTATATTTGAGGGTTTTGGGCATTGCACAGCATGCTCACTTGCATGAGAGATAGCCAGATAAGGCCAGGTGATTCTTTTTCTTTTTTTTTCCATTCCGATTTATTATTTTATTTTGTAACTGGAAAGGGAGAAGGGAGAAAGTAAATTGTGGTGGTGGAGGGGAAGTGAGGTTGGTGCTGCTATGGCAGTTGGGAGGCCCCAACATGAAGGGCGCATTGACACGATGGGGGGAAACCGATAATGTTGTGCCTAGGGGCGTCCAGACCCCTAAATTCGCCACTGGGTAGTACAGTAGAGTTTTGTCAGTGCAGAAGTGGTACTGGAGGCCAAATGAGCAAATTAGTTTAATATAGATTGAGAAAAGCAAAGAGCCAAGGACAGAGCCTTATGAGACCCCAATAGGTAGACGGATTGGAGAGAAGTATGTAGCAGAGGTAAATACACTACAGGAGCAAATCAATAGGTAGAAAGTGAAAGGAAATAACTGTCACAAAGACTAATGGAGTCAAGGATGTGTCGGAGACTAGGGTGATCAACAGTGCTGAAAGCAGAAGAAATGTTCAGGAGGATTAATATGGAGAAATTACCTTTAGACTTAGCTGTAAGTAGATCATTGATCAGTTTTTGAATCTTTGAGTAGTCTCAGTGGAATGTTGGGGTTGGAAGCCTGATTGCAAAGAGAAAGTAAGACAGGCAGCTGTACATAGGTCATTCAAGCAGTTTCTAGACAAATAGGAGGAAGGAACTAGGGTGGCAGTTGGAGAGAGAGGCTGGGTCTAGAGATGGGGTCTTTACAATTGACAAGATACATCCATGTTTGAAGGAAGATGGAAATCTGCAAGTGGAAAGAGAGACCAGTGTGATGCAGAGAGGAAGATGGAACAGAGACACTGAGAGGGAATAGGGATGAGGGAGCAGGTTATATGAGGAGGTAATGAAATGAGGTCAGGGACCTCATCTTTGGTTACTTGAGAGAATTTACTGAGAGTGTACTAGGGACTGTAGAAGAAAGTGGGTTGAGTGTGGGGGTCTGGCATAAGGAATTATCTTGTTGAATGTTATCAAATTTGTCTTTGAAATAGTTAGCTTGAGGGATAAAGAGAGAGGAGGTGCCGGTTGGCAGAGACGCTAGTTGAACATGGAAAAGAGGTGAAGATGATAAAGGTGGCACAGTACCCTATCTTGAAATAACTGTATCAGTGGTCACCAGTGCATCAAGTGCGCTACTCCTTCCTTCTACAGATATCTAGGCCAGATGGTAAAGTGGTCAGACAGTATACAGTGGACATGTCAGTGTTAGTGGACCCCAAGACAACAGCAAGTTAAATCCAGGAGAGGATAACATGTTAACATTGGGTGAATAAGCCCTTGTTTTTCAGTGAGACAGTTAAAATACAAAAGGTTTCGGTTTTGTGCTGTAGACGTAAACCCTTGCAAATTTCTTTATTAAAAGAGATCTGTCAAGGAGCAGCAATAGGTTAAAAAAGGCAAATAATTAAAAAGAAGCATTTTTGGATCTTACTATATACTGTATGTATTATTATTATTATTATTATATTTTATATATATGACACCACAATGGTTCCGCAGCACCTAACAAAAAGGCATGACAAATGTGCAAAACAAGAAATCAAGGACAGTACAAGACAATGCAGGACAAGTATAGTATGTGGTATATAAACATTTCAGCATCAGCGATCATGACACTGAAATAAGCAGTAGGAAGGCAGAAACCAAGGGTTAGGTGCTATTGTAGGGAATCTGTGGTAGATGATAGTCTAAGGCAATTATTCCATTGTTTATTTGTGCCCAATCTCCCATCTAAGGACAGGAGATCGGGTGCAATATTCAATTGTTCTTTCTTAACGTACTTATCGTGCCCATAAGCGTCAGGTTTAGCTGCTTACAAAAAAGTCTAAACCTGACCAAAATGCTGTGTGCGATGGGATAAGTGCCATTTGGGGGCCCAAATGGGTCACTTTTCGCTCATTTCTGCTTTCTGAGAGCAGAAATGCCGGTGCTGGCATCTGTTAACGCCTGAACGGAGCAACAAGCAGTAATAGCCACTGCCACAAACATTTGGGAGGAGGTAATCAGTAGGCAGGAGAAGAGGCATGAATTTGTGGAGTGAAGAAGACGGGTGGGAGTGTAAAGGGAGTGGGATGGCATAGTAAATTTGGAGAGGAAGATGAGTCGGGCAGCAGCATTGAGGACAAATTGGAGTGGAGAGAGGTGGTAGTCGGGAGGTCAGATAGATTACAGTAGTTCAATCTGTAGATTCAGGATGAGAAAGGGTCTGATGCTGCAGTGGTGGCACTGGGGTCAGTGACACCTGGTGTGGCCAATAGTAACCCCTCCAAAAAAGGGTCATGGCATCAGATAAAGTGGCGTGGCCCTACATGGAAGTACCCCACTGCAGTCACGAAGGAAGCATGACCTAGCGGGAAGACCCCTGTTACATCATTCCGGAGGCATGCCCAGCATCCCTAGATATGCTGGGCTGCCCCGAGAGACATGTACCTGCAATGAAGAGGGTTCTATGGAGATATTGATAAGGATGTTAAAGTCACCTAAGATAACTGAAGGAAGAGCTGAAAAGGGGAAGTGAGGGAGCCAGGAATCAAGATTTCGAAGAATTTGGTGGGAGCCAGAGGGACAGTAAACGACAGCTACTCGTAGGTGAACAGATTGGAAGAGGTGAATAACATTGACCTCAAATGTAGACAATGTAAGGGACGATTCTGGGTGCATGAGTTGGTAGATATAACTGGAGGATAGAAGGATCCAAACACCACCATTATAGCGACCCCTGGGCCAGTGGGTGTTAGAATGTGAGGCCGCCAGAGGAGTGAGCAGTGGTAGAAGTGGTGTCAGAGGGAAAAATTCAGGGAGTTGAAGGGAGATTCAGGGAGTTGAAGATGAAAAAGTCATGGGTGTGGTCCAGTTTGTTACAGAGACAGATCTGGCATTCCTAAGGGCACAGGAGAGATGGAGAGAGTTTGTGGGAGAGATGTGAATGGAATGATCAGGGTGGAGGTGAGCTTATTTTGGAGGGCAGGGATAAAGTGTGCTGTGATGGTGGGGGCTCCTGAGCTAGGAAGAGAATCTGCAGCAGGTGTGCAGCAAGGGAGCGGAGATGCCGATGGAGGTGAGGTGACAAGAAAAGAGGGGAGGAGGGAGAGAGGGAGCAGGGCTGAGTGGTGGGGTAGCTAGAGAGGCAACTTGTTCATCATGATAGCAAAGCAGATGCTTACAGGAAACTGAAGGTGCTTGAATTGAAAAGGAAACATTTTGGTTGTAAGGGGTTTACATGGTATAAACACAGTCTCACCTGCACTATGGGGGTCATTCCGAGTTGATCGCTAGCAGCTTTTGTTTGCTGCACAGCAATCATGCAAAAAAAGGCACTTCTGCGCATGCGGAGCAATGTGCACGCGCATTATATTATTACAACGAACGATTTTCAGTCGCACTGCTGGCCGCAGAGTGATTGACAGGAAGAGGGCGTTTCTGGGTGTCAACTGACCGTTTTCAAGGAGTGTTTGAAAAAACGCAGGTGTGCCAAGAAAAATGCAGGCGTGGCTGGGCGAACGCAGGGCGTGTTTGTGACGTCAAAACAGGAACTGAACAGTCTGAAGTGATTGCAAGCGCTGAGTAGGTCTGGAGCTACTCTGAAACTGCACAATTTTTTTTGTAGCCGCTCTGCGATCCTTTCGTTCGCACTTCTGCTCAGCTAAAATACACTCCCAGTGGGAGGCGGCATAGCGTTTGCACGGCTGCTAAAAACTGCTAGCGAGCGATCAACTCGGAATGACCACCTATATCCTATTAGAATTTCTGCCTCATTTAGGTTCCTCTGCAGAGTAGTCACTTTAAGGCAGATTCTGTTGCATAACTTGGATGAAGTCAAGTTTCACAGAAGCATTATCAGAATACCAACTTTTAGTGCGATGCGTGTCAAGCGTGTTTTTTTCTTTACTGCGCCTCTCCCTGATGTCGCATCGAGATCATACATACCTCAGGTTCTTTCTAGGTCACTAAGCTATATAATCGTGAAAATGCAATCCAAATTCATCCAGTAGTTTTTGTGCGATACCGGAATGAACAGACAAAAATTCAGAAATATATATATATTTTCATCTCTATACTTCATAAACAGCCCGTAGAAGTACATTTCTCAATACAAATTGCTATGTACAGACACAACCCTTACAGCTTTATATATATATATATATATATATAAAACTAGATAATATTTCAGGACTAACAGTTGTGATAGTCTGCATTGGTCATCTGCTTATGATTAACTAGATAATATTTCAGTACAGGTCGACTCTCCCTTATCCAGAATGCTCAGGACCAGGAGCATTCCATGCATTGTATTTTTCCGGATAACAGAATACCTCTGTGGGATGGGAAGGGGGTGTCCAGCAAGGTCCACGGGAGTCTTGTGGCATCTGTGGATGTCTACTGGGGTCAGCAGAGATCCGGCAAGGTTTGTGGGGGGTCCAGTAGGGACAGCGGGGATGGGGGGGGGGGGGGGGGGATCCAGCACAGTACAGCAGTTGTTCCCGGTGAGGGAATGGCTGCAAAGACACTCCCTCGCCGACATCCAATGGGTGCTGGCACTAGTGATGTCAGCTTCCCCAGAATATTCCAGTTTTCTGAATATTTTGGTTTTCAGAAGTCCGGATAAGGGAGTCTTGACCTGTACAAACAGTTCTGATAGGCTGCAGTGGTGATCTGATTATGATTACGTAGATAATTTTGCAGTAGAAACATTTGTGATAGTCTGCAGTGGTCTTCTGATTATGATTACCTGTTGAAGAGAAGGAGAAAGGAGGAGTCAATTTACAATCGATATCAGCTGAAGATATGCCTAATAACGTTGATGTAATGTCGAAATTATGTTCAAATTCTAAGTACACTTTGGAAGATGTGCAGTGAGGATTGATGTGCCCAACCTCATATTAAGATTGATGTGCCCAGTCTCATATCGGCACAGCCTCTATAATCCTCTTTTCCATGGGTCTTCCACTATCACCAATGTACTCGCTGGCTGTGTTGAAGTCATTGGACCCTATTCAGTAAGGGCCCTACACACTAGAAGACATGACCAATGTGAAAGATGAACAATGTGGAAGATGAGCAATTTTCCTTGAACTTCCCAGAGCCCTGACAAAACCAAATTGAGTATACACACTAAGCAATTTTTCAAACAATTTGGAAGACGAAAGATATCTTTGGAATTGGCACCTTTTTTTTTACATATTTTAATATTGGGGAGGCATTTTTGGGTGTGTGGGCAGGACTGTAGAAGGGGGAACGAATTAAGTTTTTTTCGCCCACTGCCCCACCAATTTTCACTGTGCCACCAACTTATAGGCCCTACACATTTACCAATACCACTGAAAGATATGAACGATCTCATTCATTAATGAACGAGATATCATTCATATCTTTCAGTGTGTAGGCACCAACGATGAACGATGCGCGGCCCCGCGCTTGTTCATCATTGGTGCCGGCTCATTTATGCATGCAACCCAATATAGGCAATAGTGTCCATGTTAGCATGCAAGGCTATGGGGCCAGGTGACGTCAGGGAGTGAAGAAACTTTACTCCCCCCAGTCACACACTCCTGCCGCCGGGTCGGCCGTCGGGCAGCTCAGCAGCCAGTCAGGTAATGTGTATATATATATATATATATATATATATGTCACAACTGAGGGCTGGTGCTGACCAGGGGGAAGCCTCAGTTGTAAAGGGCTGAGGTATATATGTGTACCTGGGAGGCAGTACAGGGTTCTTGGACATGCAAGGAACCTTTAGAACAAATGCCCGAAGGCGTGACCACGACAACAAGGGAAAGTTCAAAGGTTTTATTAAACACAGTTCAGAGGAATACTGATGACTTGGTACTGGTAATAGGAAACACAGTTCAGAGAAATACTTGGGATCGATGACGGAACACCGATGGTGACTTGGAATCGATGACGGAACACCGATGGTTACTTTGGGATCGTTGGTAAGCTTTGAGTGAAGCTGGGGTTCGCAGATAGAAATGCACTATTGTACTTAGAAGCACAGGTGAAGCATGAAGTGATGCTGGGGATCGCTGGAGAATGGCTGCTGGAAAGCCGGAGTTCAGACACAGGTGAATCAGGGTAGACTGTAGAGGGTTAATCACTGGAGTGTCGGGTTACACTGCAGAGTGTAATCACCAGGGAGTCAGGCTGTACTGCAGAGAAAGTCCATGGGAGAACTGCACACTGGAATCACTGAAGACAATTGAAGCACTGACATCTTTCCACCCCAGGAACAGGATATTTATACCTGCTGGGAAGCAGGGATTGGCTGGCTGATTAACCAGAGACCAGAGTGCAACTGCTGTGTAATCAGGCTGAGAGCAGAGTGCAGCTGATAGGCTGAAAGGTAACATGTGATTAGGAAAACATGGCTGCGCCCATGGTAGCTTTTGGAGGGAAAGATTGTTTGTAACTTGAATGTGAGCTTTAACCATGAAGCTGCCAGAATCACAGTAAAGAGATTTGAGACAATGAGATGCAGCGTGCTGCACACAGACAGTGCAGATGGAATCCAGGCTTGGAACACTGGGACAGTCTCAGGAGGCATTTGGAAGGTAAATACTGATAAGGAATTACCTAGATCGTGACTATATATATATATATATATATATATATATATATAATTTATAAAGCCATTATAATTAATTTTTTATCAAGTTGGTGGCACATTGGAGATAGCAGTGGATGAAAAAACTTCATTGGTGGGGCAGTGGGATAAAATTAATTGGTTGGGCAGCGGGAGACGCTGGGCGTACGGCTCCCGTCAGCGGCTCAGCTAGAATGGAGCCACTGCTGGGGAGGAGGAGCAATGTTCACATCGTGAACATCGCTCATCGCTGCTCCGTACACATATGCCGTGATGAGCAATGTAACAAGTGACATTGATCACATTGAGCATGCTGCACCTCCGACTGCCAACCTGAAATCAACGAGCGCGGGTGCGCGCATCGTTGACTGCTAGGTCCATACACACTAGACGATGTGAACGATATATCGTTCACAATCGTCGGTATCGGCCATAATGATCGTCTAGTGTGTATGGCCCTTAAGGATTGCAAATTCTGCTTTTTAGCAGAATTTGCAATCCTTGTGCTCGCATGCTGGGGGCCGACCATCGCAGGGCAAGGACACCCAACATGCTAACCACCGCTCCCCCTCTGCGAATATGCTGAAAATGCGGTCACACTGCAATTTCAGTGTGTTCTCAGAAATTGTGGATGCCTCCTGCCGGCGCAGCCAAGCTGAGACGGCAGGTGGGCCGCCGTCAGTAAATGCGAGTGCATGTGCAGGACGGACCCTGCGCATGTGCCTGCATCAGCTTTGCAATATTTGCGGTTGGACGTGTGATCTTGCTTACGAGGGCCATGCTGCCAAAATGCAGCATGGCCCCGCTCCTCCCCACCGTCACAGCCAACATCGGCAAGTGAGTTATGCACTTGCCGATGTCTGATCCCGTTGTCGAAGTCAAAAATATTACATACACACCACATACAAACTCCAAACTGATGGGTCTCTGTTCGTGCGTTTTGAGCATATATGGTAGCATACGCATTCAGAGAAGCCACAAAGACATATACGACATATTCAACATATTCATACAACACATAGACAAAACATGTTAAGCATCATTTTGTATTAAATGATATAATAGAGTGTAAAATCATATTGTCAGATTGTGTTTGGGCTGTGTCCCCGGAGGGGGCGCTAGTGGGTCAGTGGAGGTAGATGGGAGAAAACGAGGAGGCTGGATAACGTTCCTGCGCATGAGCGCAATGGTATTTTATTTGGCAGATGATATAACACAGAATGGTAGCAGAAACAATAATAACAGATGAATAAAGTCAATCACTCAGTATGATAACTGAAAGTCTATGGCAATGGATGACAGATGACTTGAGAAAATAATATCCGGTAATATATAAACAGAAGAACAAGTGTTTGTGAAATGGTTCTGGTTTGAAAACCAGTGCAGGTTTTAAAACAGGAAACTTAGGCAGCAAGGTGTAGAATGGCAAACCTGAGCAGAGGCAGGAGTCTGACTTCACAGTGCAGGTGATGAGGCACTGGCAGCAGCAAGCTGTATCACAGGTGGAGGAATGAAACACACCTGGAGTCAGTCTTCAACTGCAGGCTGAAGCACACAAGGTGGTGATGAGTGTGAAGCCTTACTTGCAGGTTGCAGGTATTGCTGGGCCTTGAAGTTCCACGGAGCTGTGCTGAGTAACCAGGAGTACAAGTTCTTAAGCAGAGAACCAGGAACACAGGAGGAACAGGAACAGATCCTTTCACATGGGTCGCTGGAGAGACACAAAGTCCAGGATGCCTGCAGACTGATCCTGCAGTCTCTTATGTACCCCATGGTGCACAGGGATTGGATGAGTGAAGGAAAGTGGGTGCGGCCAAGCACCGGATTGGCCGCAGTATACTGGCTGTTTACAGACTGTCATGGCGGCGCCCACGCTGCGGCCTAGCAGGGACGCGGCGCGCTACATGCCCGCTGTCTCAGGAGTGTTCCCAGGCCCTTGATGATGTCCCATGGCAGGGGCATAGGTGACAGGTGACCGCAGGGAGCCAGGACGGAGTCCGCAGCGGCGGACGGATGTCAGCCTGGTAAGTCGATTCCTGACAGTACCCCCTCCTTTAGGGGTGGACACCGAACACCCACGTGGTTTGGAAGGATGAGTGCTGTGGAAGACACGGACCAACCTAGGAGCATGGACATCGGACGAATTCACCCAACTTCTCTCCTCTGGGCCATAACCGGACCAATCGACCAGGTACTGGAGGCGTCCATACCGACAACGGGAGTCCAGAATTTTGTTGATCTCGAATTCCACGCCCCGCTGAGTTCGAACCTTGGGACCTACTGGAAGAGTATTCTGAAAGCGGTTTAGGACTAGAGGTCTGAGGAGAGAAATATGAAAAGCGTTAGGTATACGAAGGGAAGATGGTAACTTTAATTTATAGGCCACTGGGTTGATGACTCTTTCGACAGGGTAAGGACCAATGAAGCGTGGTGCAAACTTCATGGATGGGACCCTGAGACGGAGGTTACGGGTTGATAGCCAAACTTTGTCCCCAGGTTTCAAATGGGGAACCGCACGTCTCTTGCGGTCGGCAAAGACCTTGTACCGACTGGAGGCCTTTTTGAGGGAAACGTGAATTTTTCTCCAAATAGATGAAAACTGAGTCAGAGCAGTAGTGGCAGCAGGAACATCCATATGAGGGAGTTCTTGGAAATCAGGTACACGGGGATGTTGCCCATATACTGCAAAGAATGGTGTCGTTTCAGTGGCAGTATGGTATCGAAAGTTGTGGGCAAACTCGGCCCATGGGAGCAGATCGAACCAGTCATCCTGGGAAGATGAAACATATAATCTTAAAAAAGTCTCAAGTTCTTGATTGACCCTCTCTGTCTGCCCATTCGTCTGAGGATGGTATGAAGATGAAAACTTCAGTTTGACCTGCATGGCAGAACAGAGAGCCCTCCAAAACCTCGCTACAAACTGTACCCCCCGGTCAGATATTATTTCAGAGGGTAAACCATGTAAGCGGAAAATCTCCCGTAGGAAGATTTGGGCAAGTTTTGGGGCAGAAGGGAGACCCTGGAGAGGAACGAAATGAGCCATCTTGGTGAATCTGTCCACTACAACCCAAATGGTATTATGTCCTTGAGAAGGAGGAAGGTCGGTGATAAAATCCATGGACAGGTGTGACCAGGGACGACTAGGGATAGACAGTGGTTGTAACTGACCTGCTGGAGACTGACGAGGAGTCTTGTGCTGCACACATTTAGGACAGGATGCCACGAAATCCTGGATGTCCATTTTCATCTTTGGCCACCAATATGTAGCAGAAAGGAACTTGAAGGTCTTCAGGACCCCAGGATGACCAGTGAACTTGGATTGATGGGCCCAAGATAGCAACTTGGGACGGAGATCTGGGGAAACAAAAGTCTTACCAGGAGGAGGAGCTGGGGAGACTTGAGATGCAGCGAAAACCACGGGACTCAGGATGGAATGTGGCACTAAGTCAGATGTTCCTTCTTCAGATTCCATGGATCGGGATAACGCGTCGGCTTTCACATTCTGCGAACCTGGGCGGAAATGAAGCTTGAAATTAAAACGTGAGAAAAACATAGCCCATCTGGACTGGCGAGGGTTAAGGCACTGAGCTGCCTTTAAATATAGCAGGTTTTTATGATCCGTGTAGATATTAAACGGATGTTTGGCCCCTTCTAGGAGATATCTCCATTCCTCGAGAGCCAGCTTGATCGCCAGTAGTTCTTGATCTCCCACGGAGTAGTTAGCTTCTGCAGGAAGAAACTTTCGAGAATAAAATCCACAAGGGTGGACTTTCCCATCGGATCCCTTCTGGGAGAGAACAGCTCCAACCCCAACTGTAGAGGCATCTACCTCCAACTCGAATGGTCTGTTGACATCTGGCTGAGACAGCACTGGAGCAGACATAAAGGCTAGCTTGATCTTCCGGAAGGCTGCCAAGGCTTCTTCTGACCAGTTGGAATGGTCTGCCCCTTTCCGAGTCAGGTTGGTAATAGGAGCGATGATAGTGGAGAATCCTCGAATAAATTTTCTATAGTAGTTGGCGAAACCCAGGAATCGCTGGATAGACTTGAGAGAGTTTGGAATGGACCAATTGGCAATAGCTTCCAATTTTGTCGGGTCCATTTGAAGATCCGATCCGGAAATTATATAACCCAGGAAGGGTATAGAGGGAACTTCAAAGGTGCATTTAGATAGTTTCCCGTAGAGCCGGTTCTCACGAAGACGTCGGAGAACTTCACAAACTTGTAGACGATGAGATGGAAGGTCTTGGGAGAAGATAAGGATATCATCTAAGTAAACAACGAGGTACTTATACAGGACATCACGAAAGATTTCGTTCACAAAGTGTTGGAACACTGCTGGAGCATTACTCAACCCAAATGGCATTACCAGGTATTCATAATGGCCATCTCGAGTGTTGAAAGCTGTCTTCCACTCGTCACCACTCCGAATTCTGATGAGATTATAGGCACCGCGGAGATCTAACTTGGTGAAGATGCGGGCTCCTTTAACTCTGTCAAATAATTCGGTAATGAGTGGTAATGGATAACTATTCTTGATAGTAATGTCATTGAGACCCCGATAGTCAATGCATGGACGCAGTCCTCCATCCTTCTTTTTAACAAAGAAGAAACCTGCACCAGCGGGAGATGATGACGGACGGATGAATCCCTTCTGAAGATTCTCTCTGATGTAATTACTCATCGCCTCAGTTTCAGGAACAGACAATGGGTAGGTGCGCCCCCTAGGTGGCTTCTTGCCAGGAAGGAGATCGATGGGACAATCCCATTCCCTATGGGGCGGCAGGATATCAGCAGCCTTTTCACAGAAGACGTCTGAGAAGTCTTGATAAGCTGCTGGGAGACTTGACTGTGTCTTTACTTCGGTAGATTTAATGGGACACACTTGGGCTAAGCAGGATTGATGACAATGTGAACCCCATGAGGTAAGCTGCAACGTTGACCAGTCAAACTGTGGATTATGTAGCTGGAGCCAGGGCATGCCCAAGACAATCTCCTGGGTGGCTTGAGGGATGACCAGGAACTTGATCAGTTCAGAATGGAGAAATCCAACTCCCAGAACCACTGGAACAGTTTGATGAGAAATGTTCCCCTTGGAGATTCGACTACCATCCACAGCAGTAATGTAAACTGGACAAGAAAGTTCACAGGTAGATAGGCAAAATTTATTTACCGCAGCTTGGGTGATAAAGTTTCCTGCAGCACCGCAGTCCACTAATGCTGACGCAGACTGGAGCCCAACTGGAGTCTCTAGCATCACTGGAAGGATGAGGTCTTGTTGAGAAGGAGCTTGGCTGAAAGATCCTAACTTGACTCCTCCCTTACAAGTCAGGATCTGGCGTTTCCCGAACGCACCGTGCAGGAGTTAATCTGATGGCCCGCAGCAGCACAGTATAGGCAGAGTCTCTCACGTATTCTTCTTGCCCGCTCTTCAGGAGTTAGGCGGGACCTATTTATCTGCATAGGCTCGTCAGAAGAGGGAGACTGGAACTGTACAGAAGGTATGAACCTTGATCTGCGTGGCTCACTCCGAGCGCGTTCATTATTGCGTTCGCGGATGCGAGAGTCCAACTTAATGCACAGGGAGATCAAATCAGACAGTTGAACAGGAATGTCACGGGTCGCCAGTTCATCCTTGATCTGATCCGAGAGTCCGTGCCAGAAAGCTGCTACCAGAGCTTGGTTGTTCCACTGAACCTCTGCAGCCAACGTCTGGAACTGGATGACATATTGTCCCATGCTTCGGGTACCTTGACGAAGTTGGATCAGGTCTGCCGAAGCTGATGTCGCACGACCAGGCTCGTCAAAGATCCGTCTGAAGGTTGACACGAAGTCTGTGTAGTTGTTAATCAGAGGGTCAGCACGTTCCCACAGAGGAGACACCCAACTCAGAGCAGATCCAGAGAGTAAGGAGATGATGTAGGCAACCTTGGATCTTGGCGTGGGGAAATTATGTGGCAATAACTCAAACTGTATTTCACATTGATTGAGAAACCCGCGACATAATTTAGGACTGCCATCATACTTGCTCGGCACGGGCAGATGCAGACGTGACACTGGAGCTGATGCAGCCGGCATAGAAGAACTCACAGCACTGGCAGGTGCTGGAGTAACAGGAACAGTAGGAGAGAGTACACTAGGCAAGGATTGCTGTAGTGTATCTAATCGGGAGGACATCCCTTGCAGGAATTGAAGCATCTGCTGCTGCGCAACCTCTTGACCATCCAGACGAGAGACCAGATTTTGCAAGGCCTCTGACCCCACACTCCGTCCACCATCCGAGTCCATCGATCCTGGACTTACTGTCAGATTGTGTTTGGGCTGTGTCCCCGGAGGGGGCGCTAGTGGGTCAGTGGAGGTAGATGGGAGAAAACGAGGAGGCTGGATAACGTTCCTGCGCATGAGCGCAATGGTATTTTATTTGGCAGATGATATAACACAGAATGGTAGCAGAAACAATAATAACAGATGAATAAAGTCAATCACTCAGTATGATAACTGAAAGTCTATGGCAATGGATGACAGATGACTTGAGAAAATAATATCCGGTAATATATAAACAGAAGAACAAGTGTTTGTGAAATGGTTCTGGTTTGAAAACCAGTGCAGGTTTTAAAACAGGAAACTTAGGCAGCAAGGTGTAGAATGGCAAACCTGAGCAGAGGCAGGAGTCTGACTTCACAGTGCAGGTGATGAGGCACTGGCAGCAGCAAGCTGTATCACAGGTGGAGGAATGAAACACACCTGGAGTCAGTCTTCAACTGCAGGCTGAAGCACACAAGGTGGTGATGAGTGTGAAGCCTTACTTGCAGGTTGCAGGTATTGCTGGGCCTTGAAGTTCCACGGAGCTGTGCTGAGTAACCAGGAGTACAAGTTCTTAAGCAGAGAACCAGGAACACAGGAGGAACAGGAACAGATCCTTTCACATGGGTCGCTGGAGAGACACAAAGTCCAGGATGCCTGCAGACTGATCCTGCAGTCTCTTATGTACCCCATGGTGCACAGGGATTGGATGAGTGAAGGAAAGTGGGTGCGGCCAAGCACCGGATTGGCCGCAGTATACTGGCTGTTTACAGACTGTCATGGCGGCGCCCACGCTGCGGCCTAGCAGGGACGCGGCGCGCTACATGCCCGCTGTCTCAGGAGTGTTCCCAGGCCCTTGATGATGTCCCATGGCAGGGGCATAGGTGACAGGTGACCGCAGGGAGCCAGGACGGAGTCCGCAGCGGCGGACGGATGTCAGCCTGGTAAGTCGATTCCTGACACATATATATATATATATATATATATATATATATATATGTATTATTGGAACGGAACTAGTTAAACATATCATGCTTAGTGTCAAAATGATCAGGAGAATGTGTGTGTTAATTTGATAGCTATGGGTAGATTGTAGCACATTGCAATGATTAGTTATGATTAAATGTATGAATATGAAGCCACATTCTAAAGTGAACAAAAGACTTTCTGAGACTTGAAACTGGCCTCACAGCATGACCCTGGGGGCAGACACATGTGCCAGCAACCTAGGACAAAAGCCCTCACACTGAGCTATGAACCATCGAGTTCTTGAGAGGTCTGGCCCCTGGACCAATGGAAGATGAAACCCACTGTTGTATACACCCATTATTTTACTGTATAAAGGGACTCAGATTCCAGGCAGCTCTCTCTCTCCGATACATTCTCAATTCACTCACTCACACACACACTCACACATTCACTCTCACACACACACACACACACACACACACAGACCATTATCAGAAGTCTCCTATCTGATGACTGGCTGCCCGGGACCAGAGAAACTAATTAGAAATAATTTGAACTTTACAGTTGGGGGCTCCGTCCGCGATATCACGTACTTAATGATGTGCTGTACAGACGCGCTGTGGTCTACCAGCTAAGGATGGACGCATCTAGATGCTGCTGAACTGCATGCCGTTTTTTTCTGTTATCAGT
This sequence comes from Pseudophryne corroboree, assembly GCF_028390025.1. Taxonomy (NCBI): domain Eukaryota; kingdom Metazoa; phylum Chordata; class Amphibia; order Anura; family Myobatrachidae; genus Pseudophryne; species Pseudophryne corroboree. The sequence goes on from NC_086449.1 coordinate 187,246,246, forward strand.
AAAGCGCTGATATGAATCAAGGGTGTAAATGCTGATTTACATACAGGACTAAAAGGAACACTTTAAAAAGACATTTCATAGACTTTAAATGGAGCCTCTGCGGCCGCTATACTTAATCCCCAACTTACGTACTTATTATACCATTAGCGTACAGAGCCCCGTACTGTGTACGTACTTTGCGTACAAACGCCGCACTGGCTGTACAAAGTACACTCAGTGCGTACACACCCAAAGATACACCATGAACCCTTAACAGCTATACATGTGATAGTAATACACTTATAACCTTAGCAGGGAAAGGAAAACACGACACCAGTTTGTAGTTAAAATGCCAGGCTGCGACACCACAACATATTATTACTGAAAGGGGGTTACAATAACAAAGCAATACAATACAAAAGAATAATGGCTACAGTCAATGGTACATACATGTTTGGTTTTTGTCGCGCTTCCCAATCTGGTCCTCAGTCATCTGGGTAGATGACCTTTTGAGTCTGTGTGAGACCAGGCCTGCAGCTGGCTCTTTTATACGATCTTCCAAACTTAACACAATGGATACTGTAATCTCTTTGTCCATTGGACACAGGGATGGTCATTTACAGTACAGAAGAGGTCATAGGTTGGTTTGAATAGGTGGGCGATGTCTGTTCCAGATGCACTTGTGGGTGGTCTCCTCTGGGTTCCCGCCGCATACCAAATGTACAGTAAATACAGTTTATATCTATATTCTGCTCCTGCGCATAACTATTCGCAGGAACGTGCGATCTTCTGCAAACCAACACCGAATATTGCCCTACAGCTGGATACCAAACACCACCTTATAACCTTGTTCTGTCCCCTCCTATCCTGTAAAGGTGAATCCCTTTGTTCTGATACCATTTAAACTGTTGTAACTTGCTGGTGTGGTGCAGGGAGACTAGGTGTACATTATGCACTATTTGGATTAAATATGTAATATGTTTTGATGGCTTTTCCATGCGTTCACAAACTCTACCGTAAATACTCATACCACGCGCTAATGCGCAGGACTGCGGGAGCGACCATACGCAAATTGCGAATATGCGCACGCACGGCAGAACAAGTACACGCACGGAGGCCATCTGTGTGTAGTTTGTACGTGATGTGTGTACTGCAATATTTTTCACCTTCGACAGTCCACCCTTTGGCAGTCACCAATAACTGCCACTACCTAATCAATGAACAGAAAAATATCTATACAATATCTACAGAAGCTTGGATGGTCGGGGGAGAGTTGTAGGTGGGAAATGTATGACCTAGTGGGATAGTAAAAAGCATGTATGTATGAATCCATGTCTGAGGGGCATGTATCATCGTGCCGTATATGTTCTAAATAAGCTTCGAGGTATTGCGAAGTATACATTAAATCCTTCTCATCCCGTATTAAGGGTCTGTAAATGGGCCAACAAACACTACCGAGCTCTTTTCGGCTTCTTGTTCCAACAAATGGGGTGCACATTTAGTTGATGATACATGGAGGGGGAACATATGTGAGTGCTAGTATATGTGGATATCACTTGTCGACTATGTGTGCCATTAACTGGAGGTTGAAGAGATGAAGATAAGACACATATATAAAAATACATTCACATAAACATTTTTGGTAGGGCTGACGTCTTTTCCAGTTGGATGTATCTGGGCAGAGAGGGAGACAAAGAAAAACGGGTGAAAGAAACAGGCCATGGAGTTCATTTGCAATAATTGTCATAACGCTGTCTCTATGGATGGGTCGTAAATTAAATCTGCTGCTACAACAACGCCCTCGCTCCTTAGACTCATCAAATTTGTGCCGTGCTTGCGCTGCGTTAGAATTTGAACACAACTAAATATCAAACCAATAATTATGATGACTCCCAGGATACAAAGGAGAAACTTCCCCACACTCATAAAGACATTTTGAGCCCACTCTCCTAAACCTGAGAACCATTTGCGTGGGTTCAACCATGAGACCCAGCCGGTCAGTTCATTACTCACAGTCGCTAAGGTAAGGTTGTGCTTCCTCCTGAACTCCCACTTCAACTGCAAGATATCGTCCATCTTTTGATCGATGATCTCCGTTGGGTAGTCAGTGCTGTTTGTAATATATGTACAGCACTTCACACCATATTGAGTTGCCAGAGTAACACAGTACCCACCTGCCATGGCTGTGACATAATTAAGGACCATCCTGTGCTGAATCAGTTCCTTCTTGTAGGCTTGTAACTCCCTTCCTGTGTACCTGAAGGTGTCATCATACATCTCAGTGATATTATCTATCAAGTTCGCTAGCGCATGGATATACCTATAATTTATAGTTCCTCTGGCAGTACGGGTAATGTCTAATGCAAGAAGGAACTGAATCCCGGTGGATTCGTGGATCAAATCAGAGGTTGCGTGCTCTGCCTTGTCTATGAGGTGTCTCTTGATGATGTGTTCATAGTGAGTATGAGTATAAGGAGCCTGAGCACTGTGGTGAACGTCTTTCATTTTATCATGGGTTATGGTCATGACCTCCGGTAGTACTCTCCCAATAAAACACAATCCCTCTGAGCTCGGGGCAAGCCACTTGTACGCCTTCCTCCCACATATGAAATAGGCATCATCTGGGAGAACATTGGGGACAAAATATAACATCACCATATTACAAATTTTCCAAGTAAAGAAACCAATCCCTAGTTCTCCCATCTGCTCAGTACAAGTATCGGACTGGATGATATGAGCACAATACCCTGACGATACTTTTCCAACCCACATGGTCTTGCTTCCATGGGTATACCTATACCGAACATACCTCCCACTGTTGGCTATTTGGCGTACAAGTTCAGAGTCTATGGGTATCCTATCAGCTGTGTGTGAAAAGGTCATTGTCTGGTTATTCCACGTTACTTCACAATTTTCCGGTTTTCGGTAATTGGAAATATTAAAACACAATAAGGACCTGTCTACAGGATACTAGTGGAGCTTCAAACTAGGGGGCCTAGAGATATTGAATTTCTTGTCCACCGATCTCCAGCCCCGCAATTCGAGTACCTCATCTATTGCTAAAGGGTATGGTACTAATCCTGACTTACTCTGACCTTGAGGTACTTGTGAGCACACCCAGCATTCTGTCTGGTTTAAGACCTTACCCACTAGTGAGTGGTAATCACTCAACGGATGGCGGTCCATGTCGATATTAAGGTTGGACTGACATCTCTGGATGCACCCATCCTCTACTATATTCTCACAATTCCTACAAATACAATATTCATCAGACAATAACCCTTCACAGTGCCTCCGAGCTCCCTGACTACCAGAGCGCTTACTGATACCAGCCTTTACTTGAGTGATGTGCTGCTCCTGAGATCCTACAAATTCATACTCACCATCAGAACCCATTCCAGATCCCCGCTCGACCTCTCTGGGACCCTCACCAAAACAAACTGTCCTGATCAAAAACAGAATTACTAACAGAACCCGAAACGCAGTCTCTTGTGATCGATCCATTTCGTTAGGGGAAAGAAGGAAAATAAGAAGGAGAAAAGAAAGGAAAATGCAGGGGGAGGTGAAAAAAGAAAATGGTGCGACAACCGTTCTAGATCTTGTTGCTCTCTGTGCTCAGGTGCCTATCAACAGTCCTGCCTCTCAACTTTCCCGGAACAAACACTCTAGTGTCTCTTTACCTTGCTCTTTTAACCCACAGTTCACTTTGAACTCACAGTTCACTTTGAACTCACAGTTACCAAACTACTTTGTCACGAGTTCTCTCCGGGTCAGCGACCTTCTTGCACTGGGACGAGTGGACCCAAGTCTCTCTTTCGGCGACCTTTAATGCTGTCGTGCTGGTTAACAAGACTTGGTATGGTCCTTCCCACCTGTCTATGAGGCAACCTTAGTGTAAGAAATTTCAAATCATCACATAATCCCCAGGCTCAATGTCATGACAATTACTGTTCGGTAGGTCAGGAATCACCAGCTTTAAATTTCTTTGTTGATTTCTCAGCTGCTGGCTCATCCCAACCAAATATTTCACAGTCACTTCATTATTACATTTCAAATCATCCTGGGGGTCTATCATTACCTGAGGTTGTCGACCAAAAATAATTTCAAAGGGTGATAAATTAAGTGGAGACCTGGGAGTGGTTCTGATGCTGTACACCAGTAGTGGCAAAGCTTCTGGCCACAACAATCCAGTTTCAGCCATTACTCTGCTCAGCTTGTTCCCATCAGTTTGCACATGACCTGAAAGACTTCACCTGTAAAATGGGTACCCCTGTCACTTTCAATCATTCTAGCGATACCATATCTACACACAAATTCCTGCACAATTTTCTTTGCAGTGAACGTAGCAGTATTTGTGGCAGCAGGGAACGCTTCTACCCAATTGGAAAATACATTAATACAAACTAACACATATTTCAAATTCCTACAGGGTGGTAACTGTATGAAATCGATTTGTATTACCTGAAAAGGTCCGTCTGTAGGAGGGATATGGGATGGCTCTGTTGGTATTGTCTTTCCAATATTCTTCCTCAAGCAAGTAAAACATGTAATTGCTCTCTTACCTGCATGAGAATAGAATCCTGGCGCACACCAGTAGGCACTCATCAGCCTGCACATACCCTCTTTGCCTAGATGAGTCAGACCATGTGCCACCTCAGCTAGACTTGGAAGATATGCTCTGGGGTCTACTTGCTTACCGTGTCCACAGTCCTGAGGACTCCTGGCCATACCCCCTTTGTCCTCCAAACTGCCTCTTCCTGTAGGGAACACAAATTTTTCATTTTAATTTACTATCGTGTGTTATCAGTTGTGTGAAGTAAACCATCTCTGGATGAGAGAAGAGAGGGGAAAAAATAGTAAATAAAAAAAGAAAGAAAATGTCAGGTTTGGAAATGTCAGGTTTGGCATTCACCAACAGGCTGTCATACCATCATGCATATCGGTGTCTGTGCACAGTCTCCCTTCACCAGTATTCTCATTCTCCACCCTTTGTGCATGGCCAGGCACACTGCATTAATACTGGTGTCCTTATGTCCTTATGCTGGTGAGATATACTGGATTTGGGCAGAGCTCTGAAGGACCGAGTAGGCCTGTAGCGTTTGAACTGTAATCGGGTCCATGTGTTGTACCCTCCTGTCGGTGAACGTAAGAGATGAGGAGGAAACTTTGAAGGAAAATCACATAGAGGTTAGTAATAGGTAAGTTTATAGAGGCAAAGAGGATTTTATAAAATTTGACAACTGGATTGGGCACTATGGGGAAGTGATTCTCTACTGTCTATACCCCTAAAAAAAATTCGATGTGTCATATATTTACTGGGACTATCCCAGCCATCAATCCAGTTTCCTGTCCATCCTAAATTCATAGGGAACCCGGTATCTGTGAGATAATTTCCTCTACCTGTGATGGACATGCATCTAAAACAGTGAAATGCAACATTAGTCTTCGTGGGTATCCAACATACTTTGTGCTTCCTGGGCGGGAGCACGCTATGTGTATACCATCTCTAACAAAAGTCCTGTTAAGTTAATCAGGGGCCATTTCTGCTAGAAAAAGAAGCAAAGGTTTAAAGGCCTCCTCTTAACCCCAGCAAGTTCTGTCAAAAGGGTAAAGTTGCCTTTATTCCGTTCTTCCCATTAACCGAATCTGTGTTTTCTATATGGCTCGTGATTCTTTACTATATGTCCCTTGATCCCGTCTATGTGTTTTAATACTGTGGCTTGTGTTCTCTGTCTAGGGGTCTATATTGACTATGTGTTCTACTATTCCTACAGTCTCTGGCAATATGCCCTTCCTTTTTACAAATGTAACATATTCTAAGTCTATTCCAAACAGCAGCGGTCTGGGGTTTTGGCTGATGGGGTTTTACTGTAAGAGCCTGTAGACTTAGTGTCATCAGCTTCTCCTCCTGTTGTTTTCTGCGCCTAGCAATATTCTTGTGGTTTCAATGGCGCACTCTCTAAGACAAACTACTGTGACCCCTCTCCAAATAGGCAAAGATGTTTGTACCCTGTCCCTTACTGTCTTATTGAGTCCATCCATTAGCACAGAGACACCTCCCTGTAATTCACATCGTTCCCTGTATCTGATACCCCAATGTATCTATCCATTATTTGCAGGGCCCGATGAAAATATTCAGATGCCATTTCATTTTCCCTCTGTTTTATGGAGAAAATTCTTCTCCACTTAACAGTAATGGGGAAACACAACTCTATTTGCCTATTAATTCGTTCTACATTCTCCTGATTGTTTCCGTCAGTCATAGGACTATCCGACTCTAACCTACAATCAGTGATACATTTTTGGGTGTCAATATTAGGGGGCACGCTTTTAAAAGTATCCGCCAATCTTTATTAGCTGGTTCATAAGCATTACCCAGATCTCTGATAAACTTCTGACATCTGGCTAAATACTTCCGGGGATCGGGGAATTCTGAAATGATTGACAGCAGCTCAGCTCTGGACCACGGGCAATACATTGCATTATTCCTGGTGAGGATTACTCCCTGACTATCGGTTCCCCAATTGGGAGTTACTAATTCCAAGACAGGATGTAATCCTACCATTCCGTTTCTAATCTGTTTACTGTAGGGTGTTGTTGTCTCTGTGCAATGACCCGTCTCACACTTACCGGTAGCTGTGACCTCACCAGTTCTTTCAGTGGGGAACACTGTTACTGCTCTAACTGGGTGGACAGGCCCCACCTGAGTTTCCTGCAAGGCAACTGCCTGAATGAGAGCTGTGATTTGGCTGGATCCTTCATCTTCCTGTGACCTATAACCTTGAAAAGACTTCAAAACAGGATACATCTTGCAAAAATTAGGGTTAATACATTTCTCTTGCATTATACTATCATTCATAGATATACCATTGACTGTAGCCATCTGTTCCCTCTCGACCAGTGTCGATAATGGTGTGTTTGTGTCCTCATTCCTGCTAGGTTTGGAACCTGCTTTGCGGGTTTGTTCCCTTTGCATTTCCCCCTCTTGTTGCCATAATTTTAAACAATTGTTATGTCTAATCCTTTGTTTTCTGGATTTAAGAAGACATATTTTACTGCTTACATTCTGCAGTACCTCTGGTTCAAAGCTGCCCACCTTAGGGAATGGTACCCTATCTTTGTCAGTCATACATACCCATTCGTCACAATAAACTTCAGCGTGTGGACCATATTTTCCACACATAATAAACCTCACTGACCCCTTGGGCCGCGGCTCTTCAGCCTGAACCCTGGCTACCAAACGTCCCTTAGTTGAGCAACTCGCTCCCATAATTGTGGGCCTTTTCCCATAAACGCCAAAATACTCAATATAAGGCGACGGTGAAAGTTCTCAGAGCGCTTTCACCCACTCCCGCCCACGTTGGCCGGTACTACCATACACTGTCGATAGCGAAGGCGATGTACCCAACTTAGGGCCCCTAATTGACCTATATTTACTGGAAGTTTTTTAGGACTAACTTACCCTTTCCAGTAAAATATCTGTCGTTGGAGATTTTCCTGAGAGAGACCAGCGAAAACTCCCTATACACTTTTTATACACAAATCACTCTTGCGTATGCTCTACACAGCGCTAATGATACCGGGATTTTATGCAAAAGCTCATAAAGGGGTATCAAGTTGCGCTATATATCGCACCCACAAACGCGTGGTCCAATCGCACAGCGTATAGGTACTTGTTACCTATCTGCTGTACGACCACTGGAATCGAATCACAAGCTGCAAAACCTCAGCCAGAGCATATCAAAAAACTATATGGGTCACAAAGTTCACAATTCACAATTCCCTACCATGCTCCTGTGTAAGTCTCCTCACGACTTACGTATTCCAAATCCTATACTAACGTGAGTCAGCCGCCTCACGCCACCAAGCCTCCACTCACTTGGTGTACCGAACGACGGGATCCCAAATTCCGGGGTTCAAATCCACTCACTCTTACATTTGCTCACTCAAATACACTTTGTTTTTCTGTACAGAAAATTTTCATTCGTTCTGATTGGCAGCTTTACCCCCAGAGGCAATACAGTTTAAACAAAAGTTTTATACTAATCTGCTTTAGAAACCGGGTAGTTTTGTGCTATTTTAGCATGGCTACTGTCCCACCTTTTAACTAAACGACACTATTGTGTTATTTGTACTTAGCACCCGCACTCTTACGCACTTTGCGTAAACACGCGACCGTGCGTGTCTTTTACGCTGCAAGCGCAGTCCTGTACTTTGTCCGAGACACGTGTACAAAACCGTACGTCCGCAATAAAACAAATCCCACAGCTCTATAAATGTGAACAATACTAATTACTATTGCCCACTAGGCACAACTTGTTCTGTATAAACTTTTATGCAGACCTGCATTTGTGTCTTTAAACTTACTTCCTTAAAAAACTGTTATTTTAGTTTTAACTATATAGCAACAAATGTATCCGATTTCACACAGATCTAAATGAATGCAATAATATATCATTTAAATGATATGATTCAGATTGGATAGCTATCTTGCAGAACATACACTGATATAAATATACACATAATTATAATAATATTATATATATGTATCATTCACTAGCCTTCTATGTCACACCTTACCTCTTATTTGTATATCAAAGCTATTTGCTTTTCACTGCTAAAAAAAAAAGCAGTTACACAGGTTAATTTGCATTTCAATGGCTATCCTCCCTAGTAAGCAGATTCTACAAGTCTTGGAAGGAAAAAGAAAAAAAAAACCCTTTCTTTCCTTTTTCTATCTGTGTGCAATTTCTTACACCAAGCCAAGCATTTATCTCACCATTTACTCTCACTAGGCCCAATTGAAACTATTTGTAATTGACTATGGCATGGGTTAAATAAATGCATTGGTAACTCATAAATGGTGCTTGATGTGACAAAGGAAACTGATTGTTCTGAGCAGACTGAAAATCAGCTATTTAGAAAATGACCTTCCTAAAATGGCCACTGCTCCTCCCCCTTCCACATTCATGAGGTTTACACAAGATGGTGGACAGGTCACGTGGTTAGTCCAAAATGGAGGACAGACCATGCGGCTTCCTTTGTCACAAAGAAATCACACATTATACAAGCACCAGAAGTTATTTTAGGCCTGAGTTTAAAAAAAAAAAACTATATCAAGGCTATGCAGCAACTTTTAAATGTACTTTAAAACCTACTTAACAGATAAACAATCCAATCTGAATCAAACACAATATGACTTATTTGAACTTTGTTTTTCAACAATGTGAGAGGGTATGCAAAGTATCGGTACCCTTTTGTGTACGTTTTTGGTGGCAAAAAAAAATGTCACAGATTTTTAAATAGCTTTTTTCCTGTGTGTTTTACGGGTTGTACCAGCACCTCTGCAGACTAGACAGAGCAGACACCATCTAATCAGCACACAAGTAGGGTTTAAAGCTTATCCATCGACCAAGAAAAGGTTACGTAGGATAACTTGTCCGCCCTTTGCTGATAGATTAAGTCTGCTGTGACCTGTTAGGCTGTGAGTATGTGGAAACCGGACGATGCTCCCAATTGGAAATGCTGATTTACATACAGGACTAAAAGCAACACTTTAAAAAGACATTTCATACACTTTAAATGGAGCCGCTGCGGCCACTATACTTAATCCTCAACTTACGTACTTATTACACCATTAGCGTACAGAGCCCCGTACCGTGTACGTACTTTGCGTACAAACGCTGCTCTGGCTGTACAAAGTACACTCAGTGCGTACACACCCAAAAATACACCATGAACCCTTAACAGCTATACATGTGATAGTAATACACTTATAACCTTAGCAGGGAAAGGAAAACACGACACCAGTTTGTAGTTAAAATGCCAGGTTCCGACACCACAACATATTATTATTGAAAGGGGGTTACAATAACAAAGCAATACAATACAAAAGAATAATGGCTACAGTCAATGGTACATACATGTTTGGTTTTCGCCGCGCTTCCCAGTCTGGTCCTCAGTCATCTGGGTAGATGACCTTTTGAGTCTGTGTGTGTGACCAGGCCTGCAGCTGGCTCTTTTATACGATCTTCCAAACTTAACACAATGGATACTGTAATCTCTTTGTCCATTGGACACAGGGATGGTCATTTACAGTACAGGAGAGGTCATAGGTTGGTTTGAATAGGTGGGCGATGTCTGTTCCAGATGCATTTGTGGGTGGTCTCCTCTGGGTTCCCGCCGCATACCAAATGTACAGTAAATACAGTTTATATCTATATTCTGCTCCTGCGCATAACTATTCGCAGGAACGTGCGATCTTCTGCAAACCAACACCGAATATTGCCCTTAAAATACCCTACAGCTGGATACCAAACACCACCTTATAACCTTATTCTGTCCCCTCCTATCCTGTAAAGGTGAATCCCTTTGTTCTGATACCATTTAAACTGTTGTAACTTGCTGGTGTGGTGCAGGGAGACTATGTGTACATTATGCACTACTTGGATTAAATATGTAATGTGTTTTGATGGCTTTTCCATGCGTTCACAAACTCTACCGTAAATACTCATACCACGCGCTAATGCGCAGGACCGTGGGAGCGACCATACGCAAATTGCGAATATGCGCACGCACGGCAGAACAAGTACACGCACGGAGGCCATCTGTGTGGTTTGTACGTGATGTGTGTACTGCAATATTTTTCGACTTCGACAAGGGACAATATATTTCTTTATTTTTGTGAGTGTGACAAAAACGCACAATATTAGAAATGCGACAGCGTATTTTTATTGTTGCTAAACGAGGTTCAATAAGTCATATTGTGTTTGATTCAGATTGGATTGTTTATCTGTTAAGTAAATTTAAAGCACGTTTAAAAGTTGGTGCATAGTATGAATATAGCTATGTTAGCATGCTGAGGCCTATTTGCATACTGCTAACGCAGGCCTGAAGTAACAAACTTCCGGTGCTTGTATAATTTGTGATTTATTTGTAACAAAAGAGCTAGCGTTTGTATTCTGGCCGCATGGTAGGATCACCATTTTGTTCAAGCACATGGCTTGGGAAGGAGCAGTGGCCATTTTATGTACGTAAGTCACTCTCTATCCACCTAGCTAACAGCTGACTTTCAGTTAAGCAATCTGTTTCCTTTGTCACAAATAAACAATATATATGTACAAATTCATCACCATTTAAAAGCTACCAATGAATTTAACTAACCCATGCCATAGTCAATTATAAATAGTGTTAGATTGGGCATAGTGAGAGTAATCGTGAGGTAAATACTTGGCTTGATGTGAGAATTACACACAGATGATAAAGTTTTTTTTCTCCAGGATTTGTTAACCCTCTGCTTGCTACAAGATAGGCAATTTAAATGTTAATGAACCTGTTCAACCACTCTGGAACAACAAGCATGTGAACATCTGAGATGCAAATTAAAGGCTCTGTAGAAACTACATTCATTCAGTATGTGTGTATAAAAATATATGCTGTGTTAGGGGTTTCATAGAAGTGTAATGAATGGTGTGTGCATATATATATATATATATATATATATATATAATTATTATATGGGTATTTGTATCAGTGTATGTTTCATCAAGATAGCTGTCCAATCTGAATCATAGCATTTAAATTATAGTCAATAGCCATATTATATTGAAATGTTTTAAAATTGATTGTTAAAGTGTTATTGTTAACGAAAATTTGCAAAATATTTGCATTTCATAAGTGAAGCACTGTTCCTGCCTAAAAGTTTAGGTAGCACATAGCGGAAGCTTTCCGGCAGGGGACTTCCGGTGCTCAAAGGGAGCGTGGAAGCATTTATCTAACTACTACAATACAAATAGTGTTATTTTTTATTTTTATTGTATTACTAGAGTTGGGCAACAGAGTGTGGCAAGCTGCGTGCAAAGGTACGCAGCGATACACATTTGCGTATGCAAGTATACACGTGTCATAGTACAATTGTACGTGGACGCATATACTGCGACGCACCGGTACACACGTGAACGCACAGAAGGCGGGAAACGTGAGTTCATATTTACGGAAGCGGAAGTTAGCCGCATAATAGAAATTGATTTGTTAAGGTGGGATAAAACACATTTTAACAGGTAACTATCCGATTTTAAAGCACATTACTATAATACTTTGTTTAAAGTGTAATACCTTTGGGGGGATGTTATCAATCACTGGTAAATTACTTTTTTTCTGTACAGAAAATCTAAAAGTGTGGGTTGTTGAAAAGTAAGTGTGAATGCATTGAACTCCATGACCAATTCGGGTTCCCGTAGAAGACACTGAGTTAGCAGAGGCTTTGTGGCTTGAAGGTTAGCGACCTTACATATTAATTGGTATTTGAGGCACGTAGTATGTGTGTTTTTAAAGGAAAAATGTGCATAGGAGCGTGATATATTGACCAAAGGATTGGTGTTACGCTCCGGCTGTGGAGCGCAGCTTGTGAATTCAACTCCCATAATCGTAGGGCGTATAGATAACAAGTATCTATAAACTGTGTGATTGGACCGCACATCTGTGTGCGTGATACTCGGCGCAACGTGATACCATTTGCGTAATTCCGCGCAATTGCGTCATCATACATGCTGTGTTAGCATACACAGACGTGATTTGTGTAAAGTAAAGGAATTTTTCACTGACTCTCTCTCAGGAAATATTCCTGGTGGAACTCCAAAGGAAGGCTTGGTGACATTTCCCAGGCGGAATTCCTGTGGAAAGAAACAAAAAAGATCAGGCCTGTAACCTCCACTGAAAAAGGTGGGGTATTAATCTATTGCTGTTAATACTTCAATACTTCCAGTGCTGAGGGGTCTGGTAGGGGCCTAGTCTGGGTACCTGGGGCGATCACTACTGGAGTGGACCGTGGTACTGGCCAGCGGAGGCAGGAGCGGGTGAAAAGCGCTCCAAGGGACTTTTCACCGTCGTCTCGCGTGGGCCATTTGGTGTTTGTGTTTAAAAAGTCCACACTGGGAACCAAGTGGGCATGCGAGAGGCGTTCAGGAGCCAGGGTTCAGGCTGAGGAGCAGAGGCGGAGAGGGTCCGCTCGGTATATTAGGTGTAAGAAGTATGGTCCTTACACGCAGAGGCTTTTTGTAATGATTGAGTACGTATGAATGGTGAAATATCATTTCCAGTGATTGATGGTTTTGATCCTGAGGTATTGCAGGTAATATGTTTAACAAAAGTCACATAAGACAAGAACGAAAATATAATAACTGTTTGAACTCGTAGCAACAATAAGTAAGTAAAAAGAGAAAGCAAGTATACCACCATATGTGGATGACAGATGTGGAAGCAGTTACAGCCAGTATACGAACTATAGAAAATAATAAAAATATGAAAATTATGAATGTAACCTATATATGTACTAATGAATGTCAAAGTTTTATTTAGGAGGAGATGGTGACTCGACTCTGGTTTCAGACATTTCTCATGCATTTAGAGGAGTAATATCCAACCAGTAAAAGAGGAGCTATAGCCTGCAGGAGAAGAGGCTGAGACCAGTATGGAGCCATTCAAGTACATATATAGCCAAAAATAAAATAAAAATCAAGAAAGTAATGTCATAAATGGAGAATATCCAGTCTGCACATTAGTATTTCCCAGTAGGAAAGCGGACAGAGATGGGATAACCCACAGGTTATTTCTTTTTAATTAATACATAAGAAGTATTTATTTCTAGGAATGCCCTTGTCTAGATAAGCTCGGAAATGTTTGTTGGACCATGTACAGGCCCTTAATACGGGATGAGAAGGATTGAATGAATACTTCGCATGACCTAGAAGCTTGTTTTTTTTTGTAGTACTAGAAAATTCTCTGTCAGGATAAGATCACTGGTAAACACTAATTCGGCAAATGGGAGGAACGAGAGAAGTGCAACATTACCCTTTGACAAAACCTGCAGAAATTACGATTGGGCCCCTATGATGCTAAACCCTTTCTTTTCTCCTAGCAGCAGTGGCCCCTGACTAACTTAATCGACAGAGATTTTGTTATGTAAACTGAAATGTGAAATACATATATTGTACTCTCGCTCAGGAAGTACAAGGTATGTTAGATACTTCTCAAAGACTAATGTTGCATTCCACTGTTCTAGATTCATGTCCATCACAGGTAGAGGAAATTATCTCGCAAATACCGGGTTCCCTATGAACTTAGGATGGACAGGACACTGGATTGATGGCTGAGGTAGTCCCAGTAGTGACACAGCAAGCACAAGCTTTAAGTGGGGTAGACCAAGTATTTAAGAATCAATTCCCCGTACTGCCCAATCCGGTTGTCATTTTAATAAAATCCTCTCCACTTCTACAAACTTTACTGTTACCAACCTCTATTCTGTTTTTCTTAACAGTTTCCTCTTCATCTTTTGCGTTCACAAAGGGGGTACAATACATGGACCCGATTTGCCCAAGGATTCAAGTGACAGCCTGAGTATTTTCTCCCAAGCCCTACATGACTGTTTACAGTCCTTTCAGCCTGAGAATGGGTCAGTGCTGATACAATATGTTGATGACTTGTTGTTGTGCGCTCATTCATTTGAGTCGTCTCTGGCAGATACGAAACAGTTTCTGTTTCATCTCTTCCAAACACGACACCAGGTCTCAAAGGATAAACTGCAGTTGTGTAGGACAAGGGTCAAATACCTAGGACGTAGTACTGGTACATGATTTGACAGTTCATACACCACATGCCGTATTGGTCCTTCAAAGTTCTGCCTGAATCTGGTTTGTCTCATCAGCACGATGACACCAGTATATTACTGCAGTGTGCCTTGTCATGCACAAAGGGTGGAGGATGAGAATACTGGTGAAGGGAAATTTTGTATAGACACTGATATGCATGATGGTGTGGAATATCTGAATCAGACCTTTACTACGAGACCAGACATAAGTGACAGCCCGTTAGTGAACGCAGACCTGATATTTTCTTTTTCTCCCCTAAAGATGTTTTTACTCTACATTGCAAACACACAACAATTAAATTGAGATGCAAATTTTTGTTCCTTACAGTAAAAGGAGGTCTGGAAGGCGAAGGGGTATGGTCAGGGGTCCTCAGGACTCTGGAGAGATGGACAAGGTAAGCCAGTGGCCCCCAGGACGTATTTCCCAAGCCTAGCTGAGGCAGCACAAGGTCTGACTCACCTAGGGTAGGGAAGGTATGTGCAAATTGGTAAGAGCATACTGGCATGTACCAGGGTTCTCTTCTCAAGCAAGCAGGAAAGCAATGACCTGTCTTACTTGCATGAGGAAGAATATTTGTAAGGTAGCACTAACAGAGCCATCCCATATCCCTCCTACAGACGGACCTTTTCAGGTAATACAAATCGACTTCGTACAGTTAACACCCTGTAGGAATTTGAAATATGTATTGGTGTGCACTGATGTTTTCTCAAACCGGGCAGAGGCATTTCCTGCCACCACAAATACTGCTGTATTTACCGCAAAGAAAATTGTGCAGAAATTTGTGTGTAGATATGGTATCCCTAGGATTAGGAGCAAAGTGATAGCTTGAAACTGGACTATTGTGGTCATAGACACTGCCACTAGTGTTATGTAGCATCGGAACCACTCCCAGATCCCCACTTTACGAATCACCCTCTTTGAAATGTTTGTTTTGTTTTTTGGAAGACAACCTCATGTCATGATTGATCCGCACCATGATCAGAAATACACCAATGAGGTGACAGTACTTTATTGAGATGAGCCAGCATTTGAGAACTTAACAAAAGAACTTGAAACTGTTGATTCCTGATATGCCAACTACTAACTGTCTTGATTGTGAACCAAGAGACTGTGGTGGTCATTCCGAGTTGATCGCAGACAGCAACTTTTTGCTGCTGCTGCGATCAACTAGTACACGCCTATGGGGGAGTGTATTTTAGCTTAGCAGGGCTGCGATCGCTTGTGCAGCCTTGCTAAGCTAAAAAAAATTCAAGCAAAAGAAGACCAGCCCTGAAAATACTTACCCTGTGCGACGATCTCTGCGATGCTGGAGCCGGCTTTGACGTCAGACATCCGCCCCCCCCCCATTCTGCTGGACACGCCTGCATTTTCCTTACCACTCCCTGAAAACGGTCTACAACGGTCCGGCTCCACCCAGGTATGCCTTTTTCTTGTCAATCTTTTTTGCGGTCAGCTCTGCGACCGCTTCCATCGTAGGACGTGACGTAACCCGGCGACCCCTGTCGCCGGGCAATGTCGCGTACGCGCATTGCGCCCGCTGCGCATGCGCATTCCGGATCCGTTTGCACCACAGCAATAAACCGCTGCGTGCGACCGGTTCGGAATGACCCCCTGTGTGATTATTCTTACGCTCAGGTTGCCTAATAGACAGGTGGGAAGGACCGTACCAAGATTTGTTGACAGCACGATTTCAGTGAAAGCAGCCGAGAGAGAGACTTGGGTCCACGATTCCCATCACAGGAAAGTCGGTAGTCCGGAAGGAACTCGTAAATGGAGTGAGATCGCAGAAGTATCACCCGAGAGTCTGTTCCGTGAAGACTGAGAGGTGGCACTGTTGAACACTACCTGAGCGTACTAAAGGACTACAGAAAGACCAGTCATTGTAATGGATTTGCTATAAGCAAGATTTGTTTTGTTCTATCTTTCTTTTTCCCGTTGACAAACATTTTTTTTTCAGGACATTCTATTTTTGTGAGGTTTTCATGAGGAGTCGAGTGTGGGACTGGAACTGGTTCTGGAGAAAGGAGTGATGTCTTTATAGGATCCCAGGATCAGCCTATCACTTTGTTAAAGCCAGAGAAAATCAACGGTCTAGTAGTTAAGGAATTCGGAGGTAACGTGATAGGCTATTGTCTGAGGAATACTGTATTTTGTAGTTATTGTGACCCTATAATTGAAGATGAGTGCATCCAGAGATGTCAGTCTAGCAATAGGGCAGCATTTGACAGACATCCCTTGAGTGATTACCATTCACTAGTGGGTAAGGTCTTAAACCAAACGGAATGTTGGATGTGCTCACATGTACCTCTAAGACAAAATAATGCAGGACTAGTGCTACCCTCCTTAGAGTTAGCTGAGGTACTTGAATGACACGGAAGGGGGGGGGGGGGACCGGTGGACAAGGAATATAATATAACTAGACCCCCTCGTCTTAAGATCCACCAGTACCATAGATAAATCCCTGGTATGTTTAAATCTCACCAATTTCAAGAAATCAGGAAATTGGGAGGTAATCAGAAACAATCAGACAATGGCCTATTCACATGTAGCAGATAAAGAGCTCATTAATATATGTGGAAGAAAAGTTTATGAGTGTCTCTCCCCGAACTCCAAAGGTTTATGTTATCTAAGAAGAACACTGTCACAACTGAGGGCCTGAGCTGACGGGAGGCAGCCTCAGTTGTAGGGGCTGAGATGTACCGGAACCTGGGAGGTTGTATCAGACCCCTGGACATGTAAGTAACATGAATAATAACTGCCCGAAGGCGTGACCACGACAACTTGGATAAAAGTCAATGATGTTTATTATGACAACTCCGCAACACAGCAGCAGTAAAAGAAAACGTAAAAGTCAGCAAAGAATAAATACAGTTCCTGGGTACTACAGGATGGCAGGAGCCACAGGGCACTGGTAGTGTGAGATAGTTCTTATGATCTTCTAGATGGAAAGTCCTTACCAGGCCCGACTGTAGCAATGGAGATAACCCAGGATTGTGCCAGCTGGTGTTCCAGGAAAAGCTGGGTTGCTGAAGATAAAACCGCTGCTGTGGATACTGGCTGGAACCAGACTGTTGTTAGCACGGAGTGGATACTGGCTGGAACCAGTTAAATAATAAATGAACTTGGGAGCGATGAAATATGAACTGAAATGTAGAACTTGAGAGCGGAGAAATAATAATACCGGTGGAGAGTGGTAAAGTGTAGAAAGGACACCGGCCCTTTAAGGGAAGCTGTACTCTGCTGGAAGCTGAGCTGGAAGCAGGTAATGTTGTAGCTGGAAACAGATGAATCCACAATGGATTGGAGAGTCAGGCTACACCGCAGGTGGAATGCTGGTGCGGGTCTCTATGGTGGAAGTCTTGAGACAGGAGCTGGAACCTGGAAGACAATCACAGGAGAGAGACAAACAGGAACTAGGTTTGACAACCAAAGCACTGACGCCTTCCTTGCTCAGGCACAGTGTATTTATACCTGCAGCAAGGAAGGGATTGGCTAGGCAATTATGCAGATTAACAATACTGACAACAGATTGGAGGAAATGATCAGCTGACAGAATCCAAGATGGCTGCGCCCATGCAGACACTTGGAGGGAAGTTTGGTTTGTAATCCATGTGGTAATGAAAACAGTAATGGCGGCGCCGGCCACCGGAGACAGGAGGCGCCAGGCTGACAGATGCACATCCAACCACGCGGACACAGCGGAGGCCGCGGCTGACGTAATTGCCACTCAGACACTCTGCATGCAGAAGTTCAGGGACGGCGGCGGAGGCCGCGGGAGACGCCATGCCAGGTGTAATATGGCGTTTACTGTGACAGCGTCCCAGAGTGACAGGAGAGGATACAGGAATGTACACATCAGGATAACAGATGGGATCCGGTCCTGGAGCGCTGAGCCAGCCTTAGGAGGCATCTGATGGGTAAGAAATGGCGTCCAGATACCCGGATCGTGACAGCACCCCCCCCTTTAGGAGTGGCCCCAGGACACTTCTTTGGCTTTTGAGGAAACTTGGAATGGAATCTCCGGACCAAGGCAGGAGCATGGACATCAGAAGCATTGGTCCATGAACGTTCCTCAGGACCATAACCCTTCCAGTCAATAAGATATTGTAGTTGACCGTAACGGTGACGTGAGTCCAGGATCTTGGCCACTTCATACTCAACGCCTCGTTGAGTTTGGACTTTCGGAGTTGGAGGAAGTGAGGAATGAAACCGATTCAAGATCAGCGGTTTCAACAGGGAAACATGGAATGTCCTGGGTATTTTTAAGAAGGGAGGCAACTGGAGTCTGTAAGCAACAGGATTGATGACTTGTTCAATCTTGAAAGGACCGATATAGCGAGGTGCAAACTTCATACTGGGAACTCTTAACCTCAAATTCTTCGTGGATAACCATACCCGATCACCCACCTTGAGAGCAGGAACTGCTCGACGCTTCTTATCCGCAAACTTCTTGTACCTGAACGATGCCTTGAGCAGAGCTGATCGTACGCTCTTCCAGATATTGGCAAACTGATGCAAGGTGATATCCACTGCGGGAACAGAAGTTGCTGGAAGCGGTTGGAACTCAGGGACTTTAGGGTGGAATCCAAAGTTAGTGAAGAATGGTGTTGAAGCAGATGAAGAATGATACTGGTTGTTATGACAGAACTCGGCCCAGGGAAGTAATTGAACCCAGTCATCTTGAGAGGAGGACACATAGATGCGGAGGAAGGCCTCCAAGTCCTGATTCACCCTCTCGGTTTGACCATTGGTCTGAGGATGGTAAGCCGTGGAAAACTTTAGCTTGACTTGGAGGACTTGACATAAACTTCGCCAGAATTTGGCTGTGAATTGAACTCCTCGATATGAGATAATTTCTTCAGGAAGACCGTGGAGTCGGAAGATCTCTTGTATGAATACTTGAGCCAACTTGGAAGCTGACGGAAGACCGGTGAGAGGAATGAAGTGTGCCATCTTGGTGAACCGGTCAACTACCACCCAGATGGTATTGAACTTGTTGCACATGGGTAAGTCTGTAATGAAATCCATCGACAAGTGGGTCCATGGTCGACGGGGAACGGATAGTGGAACCAGTTGCCCCGCAGGCGACTGGCGGGATACTTTATGTTGGGCACACTTTGGGCAAGATGCAATAAACTCCAAGACGTCCTTTTTCAGAGTTGGCCACCAATAGTACCTAGAGATAAACTCCAGGGTTTTTTGGATACCTGTATGTCCGGCAAAACGGGAAGCATGGGCCCAATGCATGAGCTTCTTCCTTAGCATCGGCTTCACAAAACTTTTCCCTGATGGGGGCGTAGAGTCCATCCCTACCGTGGAGAATGCCAACGGATTTATAATAGGATGCTTGTCTGAAGACTCTGACTCATTTTCTTGCTCCCATGAGCGGGAAAGGGCATCGGCCTTGCGATTCTGAGAGCCCGGACAGAACTGGAGTTTAAAGTCGAACCTGGAAAAGAAAAGTGCCCATCTGGCCTGACGAGGGTTGAGACATTGTGCGCCCTTCAGGTATAAAAGGTTCTTGTGGTCTGTAAGTATGGTGATTGAATGAGAAGCTCCCTCCAACAGATCCTCCACTCTTCTAGAGCGAGCTTGATGGCTAGCAACTCCTGGTCGCCAATGGCATAGTTGCGCTCAGCTGGGGAGAACTTCCGGGAGAAGAAACTGCAAGGGTGTAAATGGCCATCTTTAGCCCTCTGAGATAACACCGCTCCTACTCCAACGGAGGAGGCATCCACCTCTAAGATGAAAGGAGAGTCGATGTCAGGCTGTTTCAGAACAGGCGCAGAGATGAACCTTTGTTTTAAAAGATGAAATGCTTGCATGGCTTCTTCAGACCACTTGGACGGGTTAGCACCCTTCTTAGTGAAAGCAGTAATAGGCGCCACAATGGTGGAAAAGTCTCGTATAAACTTTCGGTAATAGTTGGCGAACCCTAAGAACCTCTGGACCCCTTTGAGGGTTAAGGGTACCGGCCAATTTTGGATTGCTTGTAGTTTCTCAGGATCCATCTCTAGTCCGGAACCGGACACAATGTACCCTAGAAACGGAATGGACTTGACTTCAAAGACGCATTTTTCTAATTTGCAATAGAGATGATTGACACGGAGATGGGACAGAACCTCTTTAACCCAAAAACGATGTTCCTCTAAATCGTTGGCAAAAATGAGGATATCGTCTAGATAGACCACGACATGACGGTATAGAATGTCTCTGAAGATCTCATTGACAAAATGCTGGAAGACAGCTGGAGCATTGCTCAATCCGAAGGGCATGACGAGGTACTCATAATGTCCGTCACGGGTGTTAAAGGCGGTCTTCCACTCGTCACCCTCACGGATCCGGATGAGATTGTATGCACCTCGCAAGTCCAGCTTTGTAAAGATGGTAGCTCCGCTAACTCTGTCAAAACGCTCAGTAATCAGGGGTAAAGGATAACGGTTCTTGATGGTAATGTCGTTCAAACCTCTGTAGTCGATGCACGGCCGCAGACCACCATCTTTCTTTTTTACAAAAAAGAAGCCTGCGCCGGCTGGAGAAGAAGAAGGTCGAATGAACCCCTTTGCTAGGTTCTCTTTAATATATTCCTCCATAGAATGCGTCTCAGGCAGAGACAACGGATAAGTTCGGCCTCGAGGTGGAACCTTCCCTGGAACGAGATCAATCGGACAGTCCCATTCTCTATGAGGAGGAAGGATATCAGCAGAAGCTTTACTGAACACATCCGTGAAATCTTGATATGGAGGAGGTGGAACATCAGACGACCTGGGGGAGGAAGAACAGACAGGCAATACTTTAAACAAACATGTCTCAGCACAGGAGGAACCCCATGCCAGGATTTGCGTAGTCGTCCAATCAATTGTAGGATTGTGAAGACGGAGCCATGGAAGGCCCAGGACCACAGGATGTGTGGCTCTTGGAATCACTAAAAAAGAAATAAGTTCGGAATGAAGAACTCCCACTCTCAGACGAACTGGTAGAGTCCTTAAAGAAATAACTGCATCAAAAATTTTGCTGCCATCCACGGCAGTTAAAGAAATGGACGAAGGAAGTCTCTCGGTGGGTAGGGACCACCGTTTAACATAGGCTTCGGTAATAAAGTTCCCAGCTGCTCCGGAATCAAGGAGGGCAATGACGTTCCGATAACGTTGAGCAACTTGAAGCGAGACTGGGAGATTACAATCTTGAGGAGATGGAGAGGAGATCATTACTCCTAGCCGGCCCTCTCCTTGGCGAGCTAGGATTTGGAGTTTCCCGGACGTTTGGGACAGGCATTAATGGTGTGAGACGGAGCTGCACAATAGAGACAGAGAGACTCGGAGAGACGTCTTCGGCGCTCAGCAGGAGTTAAACGGGAACGGCCAAGTTGCATGGGCTCATCTTTAGATGGTGACAGTTGACGAGGAGGAGGAGCAGAAGATTTTGGAGCAGATGATCTTCCACGCTCAGTTGCTCTCTCTCTGAAACGTAAATCAACTTTCGTGCAGAGTGAGATTAGCTCATCTAACTTAGAAGGTAAGTCTCTGGTAGCTAACTCATCTTTAATACGCTCAGATAAGCCATGCCAGAATGCAGCATACAGGGCCTCGTCGTTCCATGCCAGTTCGGATGCCAGGATCTGGAACTGTATCAGATATTGTCCTACAGTACGTGACCCCTGGCGTAAACGGAGAATCTCGGATGAAGCTGAGGTTACCCGGCCTGGCTCGTCGAAGATGCGCCTGAATGTTGACACGAAGGCAGTGTAGGAAGATAGCAGGGTGTCGGACCTCTCCCATAACGGTGATGCCCAATCAAGGGCTGAGCCACTGAGAAGAGAAATAATGTAGGCAATTTTTGTACGGTCACTGGGAAAATTGCCAGGTTGTAGCTCAAACTGAATCTCACACTGGTTGAGAAATCCCCTGCAGAATCTTGGAGATCCGTCAAATTTTGCTGGCGTTGGAAGATGAAGATGTGGAGCAGAAATGGGTAAGGTGGGTGGGGTTATAGCTGGAGTCACTGTGGTTGACGCACCAGACGCGCCTGATCCACGGAGAGTTGTCTGAATCCCATCCAGCCGAGTAGAGAGATCCTGGAGACAGCGGATGATGTGGCCCTGTGCAGCCTCCTGATGTTCTAGTCGGGCTGCCAGTTCTTGCATCGGCCTGGCCGCTTGATCCTGGTCTCCGGCTGGATTCATCTGGTCAGTGCTTACTGTCACAACTGAGGGCCTGAGCTGACGGGAGGCAGCCTCAGTTGTAGGGGCTGAGATGTACCGGAACCTGGGAGGTTGTATCAGACCCCTGGACATGTAAGTAACATGAATAATAACTGCCCGAAGGCGTGACCACGACAACTTGGATAAAAGTCAATGATGTTTATTATGACAACTCCGCAACACAGCAGCAGTAAAAGAAAACGTAAAAGTCAGCAAAGAATAAATACAGTTCCTGGGTACTACAGGATGGCAGGAGCCACAGGGCACTGGTAGTGTGAGATAGTTCTTATGATCTTCTAGATGGAAAGTCCGTACCAGGCCCGACTGTAGCAATGGAGATAACCCAGGATTGTGCCAGCTGGTGTTCCAGGAAAAGCTGGGTTGCTGAAGATAAAACAGCTGCTGTGGATACTGGCTGGAACCAGACTGTTGTTAGCACGGAGTGGATACTGGCTGGAACCAGTTAAATAATAAATGAACTTGGGAGCGATGAAATATGAACTGAAATGTAGAACTTGAGAGCGGAGAAATAATAATACCGGTGGAGAGTGGTAAAGTGTAGAAAGGACACCGGCCCTTTAAGGGAAGCTGTACTCTGCTGGAAGCTGAGCTGGAAGCAGGTAATGTTGTAGCTGGAAACAGATGAATCCACAATGGATTGGAGAGTCAGGCTACACCGCAGGTGGAATGCTGGTGCGGGTCTCTATGGTGGAAGTCTTGAGACAGGAGCTGGAACCTGGAAGACAATCACAGGAGAGAGACAAACAGGAACTAGGTTTGACAACCAAAGCACTGACGCCTTCCTTGCTCAGGCACAGTGTATTTATACCTGCAGCAAGGAAGGGATTGGCTAGGCAATTATGCAGATTAACAATACTGACAACAGATTGGAGGAAATGATCAGCTGACAGAATCCAAGATGGCTGCGCCCATGCAGACACTTGGAGGGAAGTTTGGTTTGTAATCCATGTGGTAATGAAAACAGTAATGGCGGCGCCGGCCACCGGAGACAGGAGGCGCCAGGCTGACAGATGCACATCCAACCACGCGGACACAGCGGAGGCCGCGGCTGACGTAATCGCCACTCAGACACTCTGCATGCAGAAGTTCAGGGACGGCGGCGGAGGCCGCGGGAGACGCCATGCCAGGTGTAATATGGCGTTTACTGTGACAGCGTCCCAGAGTGACAGGAGAGGATACAGGAATGTACACATCAGGATAACAGATGGGATCCGGTCCTGGAGCGCTGAGCCAGCCTTAGGAGGCATCTGATGGGTAAGAAATGGCGTCCAGATACCCGGATCGTGACAAACACTACCTGAAATAATAACCCATGTTCAATGATGAAACAGACCTAGCATACGATCCAGGAATGGAAACAAATGTTCAGGGAGTGATAGGAATATATATCATGAAAATTTTATATGTCTCTTTCATGATGTGTTTGTATTTTCTCCCTCTACCCAGCAAAACCTCTATCGAATCCGAACATCAGTGTACAAAGACATAGGTACATGTATGTGTGCAACGTTCGTTCAAATCAGACATCATAGGCCATAGCACTGTCCTAGCATACTCTATAGGTTGAATGTCATCCCACACCCAACCAGTGGTCCCGTGACTGCCGAGCGCATATAGAGGATGTCCCGTCCTCTTCCCTGTCTTCCCCAAATATAGTCAATGTCTGATTTGCGAAATGAATACATATGTGTCTAGGTCACTGATTATGTGTTTGATTTTTTTTTTGTAATTATGTTTAGTGTGACAGTTATGACAGTTATTGTCTACTGTCAAAGGGTGGACTGTCGAAGTCAAAAATATTACATACACACCACATACAAACTCCAAACTGATGGGTCTTTGTTCGTGCGTTTTGCGCATCTACGTTAGCATACGCATTTGCACAGAGAAGCCACAAAGACATATACCACATATTCATACAACACAGACAAAACATGTTTAGCATCATTATATAATAGAGTGTAACATCATATATATATATATATATATATATATATATATATATATTTATAGGAAAAGCGCGGGTGCGGCACTTGGATTCACAGCAGCATAAAAACAGACGGAGACTGTATTCTTCAATCAATCACGATTGATTGAAGAATACAGTCTCCGTCTGTTTTTATGCTGCTGTGAATCCGAGTGCCGCACCCGCGCTTTTCCTACATGTTTTATGTGAGGGCACCAGCTTAAGTTGCAATTTGGTGGATGGGAGTGTCGGACCTTGGACACTACTATATATATATATATATATATATATATATTATTGGAACGGAACAAGTTAAACATATCATGCTTAGTGTCAAAATGATCAGGAGAATGTGTGTGTTAATTTGATAGCTATGGGTAGATTGTAGCACATTGCAATGATTAGTTATGATTAAATGTATGACTATGAAGCCACATTCTAAAGTGAACAAAGGACTTTCTGAGACTTGAAACTGGCCTCACAGCATGACCCTGGGGGCAGATACATGTGCCAGCAACCTAGGACAAAAGCCCTCACACTGACCTATGAACTGTCGAGTTCTTGAGAGGTCTGGCCCCTGGACCAATGAAAGAAGATGAAACCCACTGTTGTATACACCCATTATTTTACTGTATAAAGGGACTCAGATTCCAGGCAGCTCTCTCTCTGATACATTCTCAATTCACTCACTCACACACACACTCATGCATTCACTCTCACACACACGCACTCACACACACACAGTGTCAGGTCCGGGTGTTTTTGTGAATCCGTTAACCCGGGACCAACCACAGGTGTAGGTGCTGGGGTATGAAGAAAGCAGGGAGGACGAAGAAAGTTCCATTCCATATATTTATTGAAATTAACAATTCCAGTAAAGAGTTAAATGACAAGTTGTTAATCATCATATCATACTGAAGTATTGCAGGAATGGCAGAAATAATATGCAGGATAAATCTCAAAGACAAATAAAAGAAATGTTCATGGTACTGTATATAAAACAAGCTGATGAATAAATGTTGAATTGTCCAAATATAAACAAGCTTTAATGCTGAACTGCAGAATGTGATTAACTGGATAATGCAGACATGAAGAAATAACTGTAAGGATTTGCAATGGAGTTTTGAGAGTTAACTGAGAGACTGTGAAGAATTATCCTTGTTATGACAACATAGCAAATATAAAGTACTGAATAGGGTTACTTGCGGGTTCCGGAGATCACTGTGAAACTGTAGTAGATGACAAGGTGATGAATGGGTTAAATGCAGAGTTGAACAAACGAACAGCTGAGGGAAATGGAATCCTCCAAACTTTGAATGGTAGGCCGACAAGGTAACCTCTGCAAGACTCTGGGAATTCAACTGTTTCCAGTAGGTGAGCAATTAACTGACAGCACAGCGGAGAGCCGGTGGATCTTTCAGCAGTGAAGGCTGCAGACGGACCTCTGGGAACGGAGGCGATATCTGGACCACGGGAATCACACAGGAATGCACGGAGAGAGCTCAGAGCTAGAGCACAGCGTTGATACAACAAAGCACTGGCCCAGAGTAACATAATCCCAGCCTACTTAAAGGCAGCACAAGCACGGGATTGGCTTACACCTGCCCACAGGTGTTTTCACAAGTGCTCTGTATTACCTATTTGGTCTCCAACATGGCCACCTCCTATACAGCAGACACACCGCAGTGCCTTAGGCCATTTGGTCCCCGCACTCACAGTTCCCAGATTCTGCATTACCTGTGCCACCGATCACGCCGCGTCCCCACACGGGCGCACAGCACCGCGAGCAACCGCACTGGCAACGGATGAACCCCAGAACCCGCAAAGGTAAGAGACCGGTTCGTGACACACAGACCATTATCAGAAGTCTCCTACCTGATGACTGGCTGCCTGGGACCAGAGAAACTAAGAGTATGTATATTTGGCTGTAACTGATCCTTATTTAACTACAACTGCTTCTTGTGTAATTGTAACTCTGTAACCATATATATACATATTATAACTGAATGGTATACTGTACATAAGTAATTTTGCATGCATACCCTTTTAATATCAAATATATACATCTCTGAGCGTTGGACCTCAGCTTACAATGCGTGTGACTGCTTGCTTTCTCTTGAGGGATATAGGGCTGCGACGTTCAGTGCACTTTTATCGTATATGGTAATAAGATGCGCCTTGCGTCCGCAGTATATATTAACACTGGCATTTAAATATTTATTGGAAATAATTTGAACTTTACACAGTCGTGGACGACTTTGCATGGTTTGCGATGTCGTCCTAATGTGTACATAGCCTAAATGCTAAAATCTGATAAGTGAAGAAGCATTAGTCCTGGAATTCACAACATTTAAATTGCAAATGATAGCTTATGTCCCAGTTGATGGAACTTGAAATAGAACATCAATTCCTCCTTTTTACATCAGCAGATCAATAGGCTGACCTTCCTCTCAGGTTACTAGTCAGCAAGAAATATAGAACAAGTAGATGCAAAAACTGCAATAGCATTCAGTCCCACTGCCACAGGCAGAAAGTAAGAAGCCGCTAGACCACCAGGTACAGTTTGTTGACAGCCTATCATACCTACATGTCATTTGTGCAAACACGATGACATTGTCAAACATACCAGACCCCCTTCATCCTTTGTTCCTACATGTCTTATGGAAGTGTGCTACTGCTGAAATCAAGGTCACATAGAAGCAGTAATGCTGCCTTGGGACATGACCCTACTACCGGCGGACTGTGCATGATGCAGATACTGTATGGATTGGCTACAGAGACTAAAACTTGGATTATATTATTTTACCTTTATGTTATTTTACATGTTACTGTGAATGTTAACCCTTTCTTTAAAGGTGCTATTGACCTGTTGGTGAAGATTTCTATTTAACAAAACGTAAAGTTCCTATTTACTATAAGAACTTTCCCATGTCCACATATTGCAGGAGAGTGATAAGCTGGAAGGCAACCAGCTGATTGATGTTGAGTACACTTTCTGGTGGTTGGTTTGGGCAAATAGGCTGTGGGTGACCCAGTATCACAAACCACATTCCCTATTTAGTAGGTTACTGGCTTTAAATATTTGAGCAGAATAGTTTCCCCTCTCAATATCTTTTAGGTGATTCAGTAATTTGTTTGTTATTGTTTATACAGTATAGCATCACAATATTACACAGCACTGTAATGAGAATATATATCATTCACATCAGTCATTGCCCCATTGGAGCATATAGTATTGTAATAGTATCCTGGGATAGTGGGAATACCAGCATCTCATCACCCGGAAGTGATGTAACGGACCACTTCCAGAGTTTCCAGTGAGAGTGCCGGCAGGGAGTAAGACTGCACTGTACTGGTGAATAGGAGGGGAAGAGAGATGCAGATGCACACTCTTAGCACTAAGAACACTGATAATAAAAATAATTTAAGTAAACCCTCACAATTAACATGGAGTATAATTGAAGTTCTTAGCACACATTTGCGCAAATATGCGGGCCCATGTACCGCGGCCAGGTGACTGGTGAATAGGAGACAAGAGGTAGGAATAGGGAGAGCTAGCTAGTCTGCCCACTTCCTTATCATCAAGCAAGGGGCACCATTTTCCAGACGCACTCCATCGGCAACCCCGCCACCCGGCTCCCAAACCATTCCCAAAGAGCTATAAACATTTTTTGTGCCTTATACCTGTTATGTTTTAATGATTTTCCTTTGGTGTTTCCGCATTTTACACACCATACGCTATTTACAAGA
This sequence comes from Pseudophryne corroboree, assembly GCF_028390025.1. Lineage (NCBI taxonomy): Eukaryota > Metazoa > Chordata > Amphibia > Anura > Myobatrachidae > Pseudophryne > Pseudophryne corroboree. Next base: position 187,274,807 of record NC_086449.1, read on the forward strand.
GCTACGTAAACCTATTTTATTACAGTCCCCCAGTTCATATTATGTAACATTATAATGCACTCCAGTTCATTTTATACCTTATTACAATTAGCAAGTCCAGGGGCGTAACTAGAAATATTGTAGGCCCCAAGGCAAAAGTTTGTATGGCTCCTATTTACCACTCAATGGTGAAAAATGTATTTATTGTAACTCATGTTACGTTGACCTCAAAGGTGGGTCCCTCTCAGCTCTGGGCCTCCTAGCAGCTACACTCCCTGCACATATGGTAGCTATGCTCTTGGAACAATCCATCTGCACTCTCAATCATCCTCAGTGGCCCATGCGCAGCCTGTAATTGTTTTCTGCAGCGCATCTGACACAGAATCAGGCCCTGAGTATTTTTACTTAGCTGATCTGCAACTCCTTTGGTGTACATGTAGATTGTATTATGGGCCCTACACACACGGCGATGTGCTGCCGAGGTGCCCGACGGCCGATATGGCAGATGGGCGACCCGGCGGCTGGGGGTGGAGTGACGGGGGGAGTGAAGTTTCTTCACTTCCCCCGTCACCTGGCTCCATAGCAGTGCATGCTAATATTGACGAGATTGTCCATATTGGCTTGCATGCATAAGCGATGGGGCACCAACGATGAACGAGCCCTGGGCTGCGCATCGTTCATCGTTGGTGCCTACAAATGGAACGATATGAACGAGTTCTCGTTCATCAATGAACGTGAACGTTCATATCATTTAGTGGTATCGTCAATCGTGTAGGGCCCTTTTGTTTCCTTACTTACATGAACACATTCATATGTTTAAAAAAACCTGACATAAAAAAGACTGTTTTTGTAATTATCCCACAAATAGCAATTTCTTAAATGTTTGAAGTTTATGGGAGTATGGCAGATTTATTTTCCAAGTATGTTGTTGTCATTCTTATTTTCCACCGAACACAACACAGCTCTTGCCGCTTATTCCCCCTTTGCTACAAGCAGTGTCAGACTGGGGCATAAAGGGCCCACCGGGGAAATGCAGTAGTAGAAGCCCATGTTTAGGGGTGTATTATATGTATATTGGGTACGGGACATACTGAAAGGAATGACACTCTGGTCTGCATAAATGGAATGCCAATTGACTATAATGGGAGTAGATTGAACATTTATGTATATTTCAAAAAATCTTAAACTTATGAACTATATCTTCAGCACACATCTTCCTAAGGCGATGTCACATATTATAAATCCAGAATGACTCGGAATGACGGCGGTTTGCTGTGGAATGACAGCTGTTTTATTCACCGCCCCTAAGCAAAACTAGCATGAAACCAATGCATGTGTCCCAAATAAAACCTCTGATTTTTCTATGATCTCCTAAGCGCACACACTAATCCTTTTCCATATATGTCCGCCTACATCAATAGCCTACTATACATGTCACATAATGCGGAATTATGGCAGTTTTCTATGGAATGACAGCTGTTTTATTCACCGCCACTAAGCAAAATTAGCAATAAACCAATGCATATGTCCCATATAAAACCCTTGATTGTTCTATGATCCCCTAGGCGCACTCAATAATCCTTTTCCATATGCGTCCGCCTACATCTGTAGCCTACTATACATGTCACATAATAAGGAATGACGGCGGTTTTCTATGGAATGACAGCTGTTTTATTTGCCGCCCCTGAGCAAAATTAGCAATAAACCAATGCATATTGCTCAAATAAAACACCCAATTTTTCTATGATCCCCTAAACTCACACACTAAGCCTTTTCCATATGCGTCCGCCTACATCTATACCCTACTATACATGTCACATCATTTCGGAATGACGGCGGTTTGCTATGGAATGACAGCTGTTTTATCCACCGCCCCTAAGCAAAATTAGCATGAAAGCAGTGCATATGTCCCATATAAAACCCCCAATTTTGATATGATCCCCTAAACGCACACACTAATCCTTTTCCATATGCGTCCGCCTACATTTGTAGCTTACTATACATGTCACATCATGCAGAATTACGGCGGTTTGCTAAGGAATGACAGCTGTTTTATTCGCCACCCCTAAGCAAAATTAGAATTAAACCAATGCATATGTCCAATATAAAACCCCTGATTGTTCTATGATCCCCTAAGCGCACACACTAATCCTTTTTCATATACGTCCGCCTACATCTATACCCTACTATACATGTCACATCATGCGGCATGACAGCGGTTTGCTATGGAATGACAGCTGTTTTATCCGCTGCTCCAAAATCCACAAATTCATATTTTATATGGGACATATGCATTGGTTTAATGCTAATTTTGCTTAGGGGTGGCGAATAAAACAGCTGTCATTCCATAGCAAACTGCCGTCATTCCTTATTATGTGACATGTATAGTAGGCTACAGATGTAGGCGGACGCATATGGAAAAGGATTATTGAGTGCGCCTAGGGGATCATAGAACAATCGGGGGTTTTATATGTGACATATGCATTGGTTTCATGCTAGTTTTGCTTAGTGGCGGTGAATAAAACAGCTGTCATTCCATAGAAAACTGCCATAATTCCACATTATGTGACATGTATAGTAGGCTATTGATGTAGGCGGACACATATGGAAAAGGATTAGTGTGTGCGCTTAGGAGATCATAGAAAAATCAGGGGTTTTATTTGGGACACATGCATTGGTTTCATGCTAGTTTTGCTTAGGGGCGGTGAATAAAACAGCTGTCATTCCACAGCAAACCGCCGTCATTCCGAGTCATTCTGGATTTATAATATGTGACATCACCTTAGGAAGATGTGTGCTGAAGATATAGTTCATAAGTTTAAGATTTTTTGAAATATACATAAATGTTCAATCTACTCCCATTATAGTCAATTGGCATTCCATTTATGCAGACTAGAGTGTCATTCCTTTTAGTATGTCCCAGACATATGTTTAACTCAAGTGCATTGTGTAGAACTTGATCCTTAGAGGAGAAGGTGGGCCCACAGGCAGTGGGGCCCACCGGGGGTTTCCCCGGTGGACCTGTGGTCTAGTACAACCCTGGCTGCACGTTGCACAGATGCAAGAAATTCCAATCACCGGTGCACTCTGCATCACAGCGATGATGCACTGTATTATTACTTCTCACATCAGACTCATCAATGGCCAGTTTCAAATATTGGATATTTTGTAGTTTGACAGGAGTGGCTGCTTTCTTCACTCATTTGAACGTTTTATTTATTTTATCTATGTTAGATAACGAGTTTTATGGTAAGAACTTACCTTTGTTAAAACTCTTTCTGCGAGGTACACTGGGCTCCACAAGGAAAGACATAGGGGTGTAGAGTAGGATCTTGATCCGAGGCACCAACAGGCTCAACAGCTTTGACTGTTCCCAAGATGCATAGCGCCGCCTCCTCAATAACCCCGCCTCCCTGCACAGGAGCTCAGTTTTTAGTTAACCAGCCCAATGCAGTAGCAGGAAAAGAGACGACAACAGTTAGTAGCCACATACACCACGCTCTCACGACAGGAGAAGTGTCAGCGGCTAATGCCATACCAACCCAAAGAAGCTAAGTGCGTCAGGGTGGGCGCCTTGTGGAGCCCAGTGTACCTCGCAGAAAGAGTTTTAACAAAGGTAAGTTCTTACCATAAATCTCGTTTTCTGCTGCAGGGTACACTGGGCTCCACAAGGAAAGACATAGGGGATGTCCTAAAGCAGTTCCTTATGGGAGGGGACGCACTGTAGCGGGCACAAGAACCCGGCGTCCAAAGGAAGCATCCTGGGAAGCGGCAGTATCGAAGGCATAGAACCTTATGAACGCGTTCACAGAGGACCATGTAGCCGCTCTGCACAATTGTTCAAGGGTCGCACCACAGCGGGCCGCCCAAGAAGGTCCAATAGACCGAGTAGAATGGGCCGTAATGTGAGCAGGAGCTGACAGACCAGCCCTCACATAAGCATGTGCAATCACCATTCTAATCCATCTGGCCAAAGTCTACTTGTGAGCAGGCCAGCCCCGTTTGTGAAACCCAAACAGAATAAAGAGAGAATCAGATATCCTAACAGAAGCAGTTCTCTTCACATAGATACGGAGAGCCCATACCACATCCAAAGACCGCTCTTTGGGAGACAAATCAGGAGAGACAAAGGCCGGAACCACAATCTCCTGATTAAGGTGGAATAAAGAAATCACCTTAGGCAAATAACCGGGACGAGTCCTAAGAACCGCCCGGTCACGGTGAAATATCAGATATGGGGTACTACAAGACAAGGCACCCAAATCTGACACTCGTCTAGCGGAAGCAATAGCCAGCAGAAACACCACCTTAAGGGAAAGCCACTTAAGATCAGCTGAACTAAGAGGTTCAAACGGAGACTCTTGTAACGCCTCCAAAACCACCGACAAGTCCCAAGGAGCCACAGGCGTGACATAGGGAGGTTGGATACGCAACACACCCTGAGTGAAGGTATGCATAGAATTTGTCGGCAGATAAGAACCACTTGGCCCATCTAGTCTGCCCCTTTTTTTTTTATATCATTTTTATCTCTAACCTTATTTGATCCTTATTTCTTTGTAAGGATATCCTTATGTCTATCCCATGCATGTTTAAATTGCTCTACTGTTTTAGCCTCTACCACCTCTGATGGGAGGCTATTCCACTTGTCCACTACCCTTTCTGTGAAATAATTTTTCCGCAAATTTCCCCTGAACCTCCGCCCCTCCAGTCTCAGTGCATGTCCTCGTGTCCTATTGCTTCTCTTCATTTGGAGAATGTTTCCCTCCTGGACTTTGTTAAAACCCTTGATATATTTGAAAGTTTCTATCATGTCCCCGTTTCCCTTCTCTGCTCCAAACTATACATATTGAGATTTCTTAGTCTTTCTGGGTATGTTTTGTGATGTAGGCCATGCACCATTTTAGTTACCCTCCTTTGTACAGTTTCTAATGTATTAATATCCTTTTGAAGATATGGCCTCCAGAACTGAATACAGTATTCTAGATGAGGCCGTACCAATGACCTATACAGTGGCATTATTACTTCTTTCTTTCTGCTGCTGATTCCTCTCCCAATGCAGCCAAGCATCTGACTAGCCTTCCTCATTGCCTTGTTACATTGCTTACCTGCCTTTAAGTCATCTGAAATAGTGACTCCTAGATCCCTTTCCTCCTCAGTAGTTTCCAGTATAGTGCCATTAATACTGTATTTAGCTTTAGGATTTTTGAGACCCAAGTGCATGATTTTGCATTTTTTGGCATTAAACTGTAATTGCCAGACTCTTGACCATTCCTCTAGTCTACCTAGATCCTCAATCATTTGTTTTACCCCACCTGGTGTGTCTACCCTGTTGCATACCTTTGTGTCATCTGCAAAAAGGCATACTTTCCCTTTAATGCCATTTGCAATGTCACCAATAAAGATATTAAAAAGCACTGGTCCAAGTACAGATCCCTGGGGTACTCCACTGGTAACATTTCCCTCCTGTGAATGCACTCCATTTACCACAACTCTCTGTTTTCTATCCTTCAACCAAGATCTTATCCATTCAATAATCCTAATATCCAATCCCAAACTTTCAAGTTTATTTAGCAGTCTGCGATGTGGAACTGTGTCAAAAGCCTTACTAAAGTCTAGATAAGCTATATCCATGGATCCACCTTTATCCATCACTTTAGTCACACAATCAAAAAAGTCAATAAGATTTGTTTGACATGATCTCCCCCCAGTGAATCCATGCTGTTTGGGATCCAGTAAATTGCCGGATTTGAGATAATCTACAACTCTTTCTTTTAAGAGTGTTTCCATCAATTTCCCTACTACTGATGTAAGACTCACTGGTCTGTAGTTGTTTGCCTCTTCCTTGCTTCCACTTTTGTGCAGTGGGACTACGTTTGCTCTTTTCCAGTCCCCTGGAATTACTCCTGTAGCTAATGACTGGTTTAATAATTCTGTCAATGGTGCTACCAGCACCTCTTTAAGTTCTTTTAGTATCCTTGGATGTATCCCATCTGGCCCCATAGATTTGTCCACTTTCAGCTTTGAGAGTTCTGTTAGGACCTTCTCCTCTGTAAATGTGCTTGTTTCATTTTCCTGAATATCCCTGCAACTTAACTGTGGCCCCTTCCCCTCTCTTTCAGTAGTAAATACTGAGCAAAAATAATCATTAAGATGATCTGCTATTAAATTGTCTCCTTCAACAAGACTCCCAGTGTCCGTCTTTAATTTTATAATTCCGCCTTTTGTTTTTCTCCTTTCGCTTATATACCTAAAAAAAGTTTTGCCTCCTTTACCCACTGACTGGGCCATTTTCTCCTCAGCTTGTGCCTTTGCACATCTGATTACCTTCTTTGTCTCCTTCTGTCTAACAAGATATATCTTTTTGTCTTCATTATTTTGTGTCTGCTTATATTTCCTAAAAGCCATCTTTTTTGCTCTCACAATATTTGCTACTTCTTTTGCAAACCACACTGGCTTCCTTTTCCTTGTGTTTTTCCTAACAGTTTTGATACAAAGGTCTGTTGCCTTCAATATTGCACATTTTAATGTTTCCCACCTCTCCTGCACTGTTTCCAAGTTCCTCCACTCTGCCAAATAATCGCTTACACATTTTCCCATCCCTACAAAATCAGCCTTCCTAAAATCCAACACCTTTGTTTTTGTATGGGACGAGTCAGTCTCTGTCTTAATGCTGAACCATACTGCTTGATGATCACTGGATCCCAGGTTTTCACCCACTTTTACGTCCGATAATCTGTCTCCATTTGTAAGTATTAAGTCTAATATTGCGTCTTTCCGAGTGGGCTTTCTCACCAATTGGTGGAGGGATGCTCCCTGAAGGGAATTTAAAATGTTCCTACTTCTAGTGGAACTAGCAACAGACACCTCCCAGTTTACATCAGGAAGACTAAAGTCTCCCATGATTATTACCTCTCCTTTTAATGCCATTTTAGTTATGTCCTGCAATAGGTTCTTGTCAAGTTCCTCTTCCTGACCTGGTGGCCTGTATATCACGCCAATACGAATAATCAACTTTTCCCCTGTTTCTATGGTCACCCAAAGGGCCTCAGTTTTTTCTTCAATACTTTGTATTAATGTAGTATTTATGGCATTTTTTACATACATTGCTACCCCTCCTCCGATTTTTCCAATTCTGTCCTTCCTAAATAAAGTATATCCCGGTATAGCTATGTCCCAGTCATGATTTTCATTGTACCATGACTCTGTAATTGCCACAATGTCTAGATCATCCCTTGTCATTATTGCAGTTAGTTCTGGGATTTTATTCCCTAAACTCCTAGCATTTGCACACATAGCTTTTAGAGTTTTGTTTGCGCTTTTTCTGTTCCTAGCTATGTTCTTCTCTCTGCCTATTTTTATTTGGTTTTGATCTGAATTATCTTCTGTTGCTGTGGATGTGCTTCCTATTCCCTTTGCCTGCAGAAACAATACCTCTGTGTTGGGGGAGCAGATTTCTTTATTCCTTTTTGGTTCACTGCCCCCCTTTGTTAGTTTAAATAGTTCTTGATGAAGCATCCAAACTGTTCAGTTAGTATTCTTGTTCCTCTTGAAGATGGGTGCAGGCCGTCACTTTTGTATAAGCTCCTATCTTGCCAGATGGTGTGACTGTGGCCTATAAATCCAAATCTCTCCTCTTGTGCACCATGTCCTTAGCCAAACATTGAAGTCTCTGATGCAATGAGTTCTGTGTTACCCTCTGTGTACTGGCAATACTTCTGAAAAAGATACAGTGGTTGCCACCTGCTTCAGAGCAGTCCCTAACTTCCTAAATTCATCTTTTACAGCCATGAGTTCAGCATTTGCCAGGTCATTTGTCCCTAGGTGGACAATGACATCCACCTCCCCATCTTTTCTTGCTGCCTTTACAATTCTTAGCATGCGCTCTTTATCCCTTGGAGCTGTGGCTCCAGGTAAGCACCTTACTTGTTTCTCTACTTCATTTGCATTTCCCAGATGTATTCCTCTAATAATGGAATCTCCCAAGAGAAGTGCAGTCCTTTTTGGAGATGCAATTTTCCTGTTCCATTTCCTGTTCCTATAGTTGGTAGAATCAGGTAAGGTCGCAATCTTTCTCTGAAACTACACCGACAAGGCAGATATTTGAACCTTGAGGGAGGCCAGACGCAGGCCTAAGTCCAGGCCCTGCTGAAGAAAGGCCAACAACTTGGCTGTACTAAACTTGGAAGCGTATAATTGTTAGATGCGCACCAAAGTAAGAATGCCAGACCCTATGGTAAATCCAAGCAGAAGCCGGTTTCCGGGCCCGCAACATAGTTTGAATGACCGCCTCAGAAAACCATTTAGCCCTCAAGACGGAAGCTTCAAGAGCCACGCCGTCAAAGACAGCCGGGCTAGGTCCTGGTAGACACAGGGGCCCTGAACGAGGAGGTCTGGGCGTTGTGGAAGTAGAATTGGACGCTCTGACGATAGGCCCTGCAGGTCTGAGAACCAGTGTCGTCTGGACCACGCTGGAGCTATGAGAAGCAGAATTCCTCTTTCTTGCTTGTACGTCCGAATTACCCTGGGCAGGAGTGACACCGGAGGGAACACGTACAGCAGCCCAAACCTCCACGGCACCGCCAGCGCATCCACGAATGCTGCTTGAGGATCCCTTGTCCTTGCTCCGAAGACCGGAACCTTGTGATTGTGTCGAGACGCCATCAGATCTACGTCTGGAAGGCCCCACTTTTCCACTAGGAGTTGAAACACTTCTGGATGGAGGCCCCACTCGCCGGCATGTACGTCCTGACGACTGAGAAAGTCCGCTTCCCAATTCAGGACTCCCTGAATGAATATTGCCAATATGGCCAGTAGATGGCGTTCCACCCATTGCAGAATCCGTGAGACTTCCTTCATTGCCAAACGGCTTTGAGTGCTGCCTTGATGATTTATGTAAGCCACTGTGTGTTACGTTCCTGGTGCTCAGAACTAGAGAGATGTTGCGTAGTGAGTCCAGAGCACCAGGACGTGACGCTGAAATAAGGTGTGGTACGGAAATAGCCCCTAGCACCCTACCTCCATTGTCTCACCCGTGTGGTCAGTTCACGCCTGAGTGACTATGGTTTCTTGGGCCCACGGCAGCCGCGTTTGAAGGGCGGATTAGGTCTGCCCAACGCCGATGCCCCCAGGTCTTAGAGTGAGACAAGGAGTGAACCGAGACAGGATAATAACAAGGGGACCTCTAACTAAAGCAAACAGAAGGCTAGGGGCTACTAACAACCCTAAAACTAAATATATGCGCGGCACACCGCCAAAGGAAAAGAACAACAAAAGATACCACTGTCCACACCCCCACATTGCACCGTCGTGTACCGGGGAGGACAGTGAAAAGCGGAAACCTCCGCAAAACCACCAGTACAAAATAAACGCAAGGACTAAGCGGCCTAGGCCGCAACAAGCGGCAGAAGCCGCTACTCACGAAACTGGGAGAGAACCCCAATAAGCGAGAACCCCCAGATGACTGCAACAGGTTCACTTGGACTGGAAGGATTCCCAGGACCGGCTTCAGAACTCCAGGACTCAGGAACACAGAGAGCAGGATCGACCAGATACAGCTGACCAGAAACAAACGTTGCAAGGCAGGAACAGCATACAGGAAGCTATCACCGGCGAGGCTGCAGTGTGCTGGCTCCCATAAAAAGGCCCTGCTGACCAATGACAGGAGGGCCAGCAAGACCAGCCCCCAGACCCTAATTACTAGTTGCCGTGCAGCTGCCCTGCTGCACGAACAACTAATCAATTTTATCTGGCAACAGGGACCCAGCGGCTGTGAACGCCCGGCGTCCTAGCGTTGCCAGGGACCTGGCGGCTACAGTACGCACGGCGTCCTTGCATTGCTACGCGCCGGGCGGGCAGGGAGGGAGGTGCGGCAGCCGTGAGCGTCGCTCGTAAGCAGACCGAGCGGCGCCGCGGACCGCGGCACCTAACAGTACCTCCCTTGAGGAGGGGTTAAAGAACCCCTAAAGCCGGGTTTCTGAGGAAATTCCTGAAAGAATAATCTCCTAAATTTAGGGGCATGTAAATTGTTATCCAGGACCCAAGACCTTTCTTCCGGGCCATAGCCTTTCCAGTGAACCAAAAAATAAAGCCGCACCGAGAAACTTTGGAATCTAAAACCTTCTCCACCAGGAACTCTTGTTGCCCCTGAACATCCACCGGAGGTCTACCCTGGGAAGTCTTCCGAGGGAATCTCCTGGAAGAAATATATTGCTTCAGAAGGGAACAGTGAAAAGTATTGCCAATTTTGAGTGATTTAGGCAAGCGTAGCCGAAAAGCAACTGGATTGACCTCAACGATAAGGAACGGTCCAATAAATTTGGGTCCCAATCTAGCCGAGGGTTGTCGGAGCTTGATGTTGCGGGTTGACAACCACACCTTATCTCCCACCTTAAAAGTGCATGGGCGTCGGAACCTATCATAAAAAAATTTTTCTCGGAAGACAGCCTTCTTAAGGGCAAGGTGCACCTTTTTCCAAATCATTCTGAGACGGGAAGTTAAGGTCAACGAAGAGACTGGAAAATGAGGGTAAAAAGAATTGGCTCTAGGATGAAAGCCCAAGACCGAAAAGAATGGGAACTCCTTGTTGGAAGAATGACAAGAGTTGTTATAGGCAAACTCGGCCAAAGGAAGAAATTCAGACCAATCATTCTGAAGTTTGGCCGAATATAGCAGTAAATACTGTTTTAACGACTAATTAACACGTTCAGTTTGTCCGTTAGACTGTGGATGGTACCCAGATGTTAAAGAGAGTTTCATATTTAATGAGGCACAAAAACGTTTCCAGAAACGGGCAATGAATTGTGGTCCCCGATCAGAGACAATATCCATGGGTAAACTATGGAGCCTGAAAACATGGCGGAGAAACAAAACTGCCAACCCTTGAGCGGAGGGTAATCGGGGAAGAGCAATGAAGTAGGCCATCTTACTAAAACGGTCTACTACCACCCAAATGACTCGGAACCCAGCTGAAAGAGGAAGGTCCACCACAAAATCCATGGATATATGTGAGCATGGCCTGAGAGGAACGGCTAGAGGCATGAGTTGCCCGACCGGCAACGCTCGAGATACCTTGTACTGAGCACAAACCTGACAGGAACGGACAAATTCCTTTACATCTTTAGAAAGATTAGGCCACCACACTGAGCGAGAGATTAACTTTAAGGTCTTAGTGATACCCGGATGACCAGAAACCTTATTATCATGAAACACAGCTAGAACAGTGCCTCTCAGAAATTCAGGGACGAAGAGACGATCTGCAGGAGTGACATTAGGAGCCTGCTGCTGAAGCTGGAGTAGCTGTGTAAATAAATCCTGTGTGAGGCCAGCCCGGATGACAGACGATGGGACTATGGGGGTAGTAGCCGGGTGGTTATTGTGAACCGGAAGAAAACAACGTGACAGGGCATCGGCTTTCGTATTCTTGGAACCGGGCCTGAAGGTGATGATAAACCTGAAACAAGTAAAAAACAGCGCCCAACGTGCCTGTCGAGCATTAAGCCGTTTAGCTGACTCAATATACTGCAGGTTCTTGTGGTCAGTAAACACAGTAATGGTATGCCTTGCTCCTTCCAGCCAGTGCCTCCACTCCTCGAAAGCCCATTTAACTGCCAACAATTCTCGATTACAAACATCATAGTTGGATTCTGCGGAGGAGAATTTTCTGGACATGAAGGCACATGGGTGTAATTCCCGAGACTCCGGGTCTTCCTGAGAAAGGATAGCCCCCACTCCAACCTCTGAGGCATCTACCTCGACAATAAAGGGGAGGTCCGGGTTAGGGTGTCTGAGTACTGGAGCTGAGACAAAGGCCTGTTTCAAGGCCAGGAAGGCAGACTTGGCTTTAGGCGACCAATTGGAAGGGTCCGCTCCTTTTTTAGTCAATGCCACAATAGGAGCAACCAAATCTGAGAAGGTATGAAGAAAACGCCTATAATAATTTGCAAACCCTAAAAAGCGCTGGATTGCTTTTAAGTTCGTGGGTTGTGCCCAATTTAGGATTGCCTGGAGTTTTTTTTTTCGTTCCATGAAAAACCCCTTTGGAGAAATAATATACCCCAGGAAGGACACTTCTGTGATGTGGAAATCAAATTTCTCCAGTTTGGCGTACAAATTATTTTCCCGTAACCTCTGAAGGACCAGTCGCACATGGGTAATATGTTGTTCAAAGGACTCAGAGTAAATCAAAATGTCGTCTAAATAAACGACTACAAACTTTCTAAGAAAGTCGCGAAGGATGTCGTTAATGAGATCTTTAAATACAGCAGGAGCATTAGACAGCCCAAACGGCATCACCAGGTATTCATAATGGCCCTCATTCCGAGTTGTTCGCTCGCAAGCTGCTTTTAGCAGCTTTGCACACGCTAAGCCGCCGCCTACTGGGAGTGAATCTTAGCTTATCAAAATTGCGAACGAAAGATTAGCAAAATTGCGAATAGACACTTCTTAGCAGTTTCTGAGTAGCTCCACACTTATTCACCCATAAAACGGCCTGTTTCCGCCCAGAAACACCCACTTCCTGTCAATCACATTACGATCACTAGAACGAAGAAAAAACCTCGTAATGCCGTGAGTAAAATACCTAACTGCATAGCAAATTTACTTGGCGCAGTCGCACTGCGGACATTGCGCATGCGCATTAGCGACTAATCGCTCCGTTGCGAGAAAAAAATACCGTGCGAACAACTCGGAATGAGGGCCCATGTCCCGACTGTGTGCTGAAAGCCGTCTTCCACTCATCCCCAGATTTTATTCGGATGAGATTGTAAGCCCCTCTAAGATCGATTTTGGAAAAGATAACGGCAGCTGATCAAATAGTACCGAAATCAGTGGCAAGGGGTAGGTGTTTTTAACAGAAATCTTATTCAGAGCCCAATATTCAATACATGGTTTGAGCGACCCATCTTTTTTCTCAACAAAAAAGAACCCTGCACTCAATGGAGATTTCGAGGGCCTAATGAAGCCCTTCTTCAGGCTCTCCCGTACATACTCATCCATTGCCGTAGTTTCCGGCCCAGACAGGGCATATAGTCTCCCTTTAGGCAAAGAGGCACCAGGAACTAAGTCAATGGTGCAGTCATAGGACCGATGAGGGGGCAGAATATCCGCATTACCCTTGGAGAAAACATCGGCAAAGTCCTGATATTCCAAAGGAATAAGTTCTGGGGTGACAGCCGCAACCCGGACTGGACGGGAAATACATTCCTTAACACAAAAGGGACCCCATCGGGAAATCTCCCCAGACCGCCAATCTATGGTGGGATTATGAAAGGCAAGCCAAGGGTGACCCAAAACTACGGGGACTGCCGGACAATGGGTAAGGTAAAACTCGATTTTCTCCGAATGTAGGGCCCCCACTGTCAGTTGTACTGGAGGTGTGCGGTGAGTGATTACCCCATTAGAAAGCGGACCACCATCCAAGCCGTGCATGGTGATACGTTTATCCAAAGGTATCTGTGGAACGCCCAAAGCCTGAGCCCAACCAAGATCCATGAAATTTCCCGCACTCCACAGTCGACGAAGGCCGACACCAACGAACTGAGACTACCAAAGGAAATTTTTACAGAAACTAATAAGGAATCATTAGAGGAGATCAATTGCAGACCCAAGTGAACCCCCTCACAATTCACTTGGTCAGAGCGTTTCCCTGCTTATTCGGCAATTAAGCGCAATATGTCCCTTGCCACCACAATACAAGCAGAGACCAGAATTTAGCCTTCTGGTTCTTTCCTCTGGGGACAGCCGGGAGAGACTCATTTGCATGGGCTCCTTGACGTCCTCAGGGAAAGTATACACACATGGACTAGGCCTGAAACTAGCTCCTCTTTCAGCCCTCCGCTCCCGGAGATGACGATCAATTTTAATAGCAAGCTCCATGAGTTTGTCTAAAGTCTCTGGAGCGGGGTACTGAAGGAGACTGTCTTTAATAACTTCAGACAAACCGAGGCGAAACTGACTGCGCAGGGCCGGGTCATTCCAGGCACAGTCGTTCGACCAACGGCGAAACTCGGTACAATACGCCTCTGCTGGATTTTTCCCTTGCTTAAGTGCACGCAGGTGGCTCTCAGCCGACGCTTCTCTATCAGGGTCATCATACAAAAGGCCTAAGGACTTAAAAAAGGCATCTACAGATAGCAAGGCAACATCATCGGCTTTTAGCCCAAAAGCCCAGGTTTGCGGATCGCCTTGTAGTAATGACATCACAATCCCGACCCGTTGAGACTCAGTACCAGAGGATCGGGGCCTTAAACAAAAATAAAGCTTACAAGCTTCCTTGAAATTAAAAAAATCCTTTCGGTTACCCGAAAAACGGTCAGGAAGATGCATCTTTGGTTCTGGAATCATACACGGGCAGGCTCGCAAAAGGTCTTCCTGCGATCTCACCCGAAGAGTAAGATCCTGAACCATCTGAGTTAGTTCCTGAATCTGGTTGGCCAAAAGCTGGCTGGGATTCGGTCCTAATACTGCCGGATTCATGAGGCCGAATTTCAAGGCCCACCAAATACAAATAACTCTTTATAATTTTTTTTATGTGGGCCGGTGATAATGTTACGTTCCTGGTGCTCAGAACTAGAGAGATGTTGCGTAGTGAGTCCAGAGCACCAGGACGTGACGCTGAAATAAGGTGTGGTACGGAAATAGCCCCTAGCACCCTACCTCCATTGTCTCACCCGTGTGGTCAGTTCACGCCTGAGTGACTATGGTTTCTTGGGCCCACGGCAGCCGCGTTTGAAGGGCGGATTAGGTCTGCCCAACTCTGATGCCCTCAGGACTTAGAGTGAGACAAGGCGTGAACCGAGACAGGATAATAACAAGGGGACCTCTAACTAAAGCAAACAGAAGGCTAGGGGCTACTAACAACCCTAAAACTAAATATATGCGCGGCACGCCGCCAAAGGAAAGGAACAACAAAAGATACCACTGTCCACACCCCCACACGGCACCGTCGTGTACCGGGGAGGATAGTGAAAAGCGGAAACCTCCGCAAAACCACCAGTACAAAATAAACGCAGGACTAAGCGGCCTAGGCCGCAACACGCGGCAGAAGCCGCTACTCACGAAACCGGGAGAGAACTCCAATAAGCGAGAACCCCCAGATGACTGCAACAGGTTCACTTGGACTGGAAGGATTCCCAGGACCGGCTTCAGAACTCCAGGACTCAGGAACACAGGGAGCAGGATCGACCAGATACAGCTGACCAGAAACAAACGTTGCAAGGCAGGAACAGCATACAGGAAGCTATCACCGGCGAGGCTGCAGTGTGCTGGCTCCCATAAAAAGGCACTGCTGGCCAATGACAGGAGGGCCAGCAAGACTAGCCCTCAGACCCTAATTACTTGTTGCCGTGCAGCTGCCCTGCTGCACGAACAACTAATCAATTTTATCTGGCAACGGGGAACGCGTTCCACCAATGGCGTCCCCGTTGCCATGGACCCAGCGGCTGTGAACGCCCGGCGTCCTAGCGTTGCCAGGGACCCGGCGGCTACAGTACGCACGGCGTCCTGGCGTTGCTAGGCGCCGGGCGGGCAGGGAGGGAGGTGCGGCGGCCGTGAGCGTCGCTCGGAAGCAGACCGAGCGGCGCCGCGGACCGCGTCACCTAACACTGTGGTGGCATTTTCCGACTGTACTTGAACAGGACGGTTCTGAATTAAATGCTGGGCCAGGTTCAACGAATTGAAGACTGCCCACAATTCCAGAATGTTGATCGAGATGAGAGATTCCTCCTTGGTCCACCGACCCTGAAGGGAGTGTTGCTCCAGCACCGCGCCCCAACCTCTTAGACTGGCATCTGTTGTCAACAGGACCCAGTCGGATATCCAGGAGCGACAGCCCCTGCACAATCGTTGGTCCTGGAGCCACCAGTGCAGCGACAGACGGACCTCCGGAGTCAATGAGATCATGTGAGACCTGATCCGGTGAGGCAGGCTGTCCCACTTGGCTAGAATCAGCCTCTGGAGAGGGCAAGAATGGAATTGAGCATACTCCACCATGTCGAATGCTGACAACATGAGGCCCAGCACCTGCATCGCCGAATGTATCGACACTTGCGGACAAGAAAGGAAGCAACGAATCCTGTCTTGAAGCTTCAGGACTTTCTCCTGGAAAAAGAACAACCGCTGGTTGTGAGTGTCCAACAGCGTTCCCAGGTGCACCAAGCTCTGAGCAGGGACCAGGGAAGAATTCTTCCAGTTGATGAGCCACCCATGGGCTTGTAGAAACCGGACAGTCATATCCAGATGACGTAGGAGAAGTTCTGGGGAATTTGCCAGGATCAACAAGTCATCCAGATACGGCAGTATTCTGACCCCTTGACGGCGGGGTACCACCGTCAACACCGCCATAACTTTGGTGAAGACTCGCGGAGCCGTAGTTGAACCAAAAGGTAACGCCCGAAACTGGTAATGGAGGTTGCCAATCGCAAACCTCAAATATTGCTGATGGGACACTGCTATAGGAATATGCAGGTAAGCATCTTGTATGTCCAGGGAGACCATATAATCCCCAGGTTCCAAGGCCAGAACTATAGAGCGAAGGGTTTCCATACAGAACTTGGAAACTTTCACAAACCTGTTCAATGCCTTGAGATTGAGAATGGGCCGAGAGGACCCATTCGGTTTTGGGACTAGAAACAGCGGAGAATAGTACCCCCGGCCCCTCTGAGCAAGAGGTACCTCTACCATGACTCCTGTATCCAGGAGGGTCTGTACCACCGAATGTAGAGTGTTTGCCTTTGTCTGGTCCAACGGGATGTCTGTCAGGCAAAATCGATGAGGGGGACGGTTTTTGAAGGCAATGGCGTAACCTCGAGTGACGACTTCCCGTACCCAGGCATCTGAAGTGGTCGTCAACCATTCCTGGGTATACCCTAGAAGCCGGCCCCCCACCCTGGGATCCCCCAGGGGGAGGCCCGCCCCATCATGCGGCAGGCTTATCCGTCTTGGAAGCTGGCTGACGGGCAGCCCAGGCTCTTTTGGGCTTCGGCTTACCAGGTTTGGAAGTGCGGGCCTGCTTGTTGTACGCCTGACCTTTTGCTTTACCTGAAGGACGTAAGGGGCGAAAGGAAGTACCTTTAGCCTTCGACACAGAAGGAGCGGTACTTGGCAGACAGGCAGTTTTGGCAGTAGCAAAGTCAGCCACTATCTTATTTAAGTCCTCCCCAAACAGAATATCTCCCTTGAAAGGGAGTACCGCCAGGGTTTTTCTAGAGTCCAGATCCACAGAGCAGGATCTCAGCCACAATATCCGGCGAGCCAGGACTGATGTAGTAGAGGCCTTAGCTGCTAGAATACCGGCATCAGAAGCCGCCTCTTTAATATAGTGAGAAGCTGTGACAATATATGACAAGCATTGTCTAGCATGGTCAGAAGAGATTTCAGTTTCCATCTCTAGGGCCCATGCATCTATAGCCTCTGCAGCCCATGTTGCTGCAATAGTGGGCCGTTGTGCAGCATCCGTGAGGGTGTAAATCGCTTTCAGACAACCCTCCACACGTTTATCCGTATGCTCTTTTAGAGACGTGACGGTAGTGACAGGTAGAGCTGAGGAAACCACCATCCTAGCCACATGCGAGTCTACTGGAGGAGGCGTTTCCCAATTTTTAGACAGCTCTGGCGCAAGGGGATAGTGAGCCAGCATCTTCTTTTGAGGCACAAACTTCTTGCCCGGGTTTCCCCAGGATTCCTGACGTATATCCACTAGGTGGTCAGAGTGAGGTAAAACTTGTTTAACCACCTTCTGACGCTTGAACCTATCTGGTTTCTTAGGAGGGACGGATGGCTCGGGATCATCCGTAATCTGTAGAATCAACTTAATAGCCTCCAAAAGATCAGGAACATCCACATGTGAACTACCCTCCCCATCAGCAGTATCTGTGTCAGAATCTGTGGGGTCAGTGTAAGCGCCATCTTCATCAGACGAGGTGTCAGTGACAGCAGTGGATTGTGAGGAGGGAAGAGCTCGCTTAGAGGACCCCTTGGTCTTAGGCGAGCGAGGGTCAGACTTTTTAGTAGTCAAGGACTGGTTCAACTTCTTCAATTGAGCAGACAAGTTATCCGCCCACGGCGGGTTAGCTGCGGGGACCACATACGGTTGAACCGGCATAGGAGGTCCCATAGGGGGTGTTAGTTTAGTAACTAGCGTATTTAGAAGCTTGGAGAAAGTAGCCCACGGTGGGTCATTATGTTCCCCCTTTGCCACAGTCGCACTGGGGGGCAAGGAGCCCCCAGAACCAGAGCCCGCTGCTGCTATAGTCTCCTCATAGGGATCTGTGGCTTCAGCAACACCGGCAGTGTGTTCAGCCCCAGAACCGTTACCCTCAGAAGCAGACATGATATAACTTGCAGTATCAGGAAACACAGTACAATTGTCAGCAGCACAATACCTCTTGCCCAAATCCCTGCGCAGTGTAGTCAGCACAAGCAGAGATGCAGGAGAGATATGGTGACTAAAATCGCAGAGAAAAAATAAGAATTTACTTACCGATAATTCTATTTCTCATAGTCCGTAGTGGATGCTGGGAACTCCGTAAGGACCATGGGGAATAGCGGCTCCGCAGGAGACTGGGCACAAAAAGTGAAAGCTTTAGACTAGCTGGTGTGCACTGGCTCCTCCCCCTATGACCCTCCTCCAAGCCTCAGTTAAGATACTGTGCCCGGACGAGCGTACATAATAAGGAAGGATCTTGAATCCCGGGTAAGACTCATACCAGCCACACCAATCACACCGTACAACTCGTGATCTGAACCCAGTTAACAGTATGATAACCGTAGGAGCCTCTGAAAAGATGGCTTCCAACAATAAACAACCCGATTTGTTTGTAACAATAACTATATACAAGTATTGCAGACAATCCGCACTTGGGATGGGCGCCCAGCATCCACTACGGACTATGAGAAATAGAATTATCGGTAAGTAAATTCTTATTTTCTCTGACGTCCTAGTGGATGCTGGGAACTCCGTAAGGACCATGGGGATTATACCAAAGCTCCCAAACGGGCGGGAGAGTGCGGATGACTCTGCAGCACCGAATGAGAGAACTCCACGTCCTCCTCAGCCAGGGTATCAAATTTGTAGAATTTAGCAAACGTGTTTGCCCCTGACCAAGTAGCTGCTCGGCAAAGTTGTAAAGCCGAGACCCCTCGGGCAGCCGCCCAAGATGAGCCCACCTTCCTTGTGGAATGGGCTTTTACAGATTTTGGCTGTGGCAGGCCTGCCACAGAATGTGCAAGTTGAATTGTACTACAAATCCAACGAGCAATCGTCTGCTTAGAAGCAGGAGCACCCAGCTTGTTGGGTGCATACAGTATAAACAGCGAGTCAGATTTTCTGACTCCAGCCGTCCTGGAAACATATATTTTCAGGGCCCTGACTACGTCCAGCAACTTGGAGTCCTCCAAGTCCCTAGTAGCCACAGGTACCACAATAGGTTGATTCATGTGAAACGCTGAAACCACCTTAGGGAGAAATTGAGGACGAGTCCTCAATTCCGCCCTATCCGAATGAAATATCAGGTAAGGGCTTTTATAGGATAAAGCCGCCAATTCTGATACGCGCCTGGCTGAAGCCAGGGCCAACAGCATTACCACTTTCCATGTGAGATATTTCAAATCCACTGTGGCAAGTGGTTCAAACCAATGTGATTTTAGGAACCCTAAAACTACATTGAGATCCCAAGGTGCCACTGGAGGCACAAAAGGAGGCTGTATATGCAGTACCCCTTTGACAAACGTCTGAACTTCAGGCACTGAAGCCAGTTCTTTCTGGAAGAAGATCGACAGGGCCGAAATTTGAACCTTAATGGATCCTAATTTTAGGCCCATAGACAATCCTGCTTGCAGGAAATGTAGGAAACGACCCAGTTGAAATTCCTCCGTAGGGGCCTTCTTGGCCTCACACCACGCAACATATTTTCGCCAAATGCGATGATAATGTTTTGCAGTTACATCCTTCCTGGCCTTGATCAGGGTAGGGATGACTTCATCTGGAATGCCTTTTTCCTTCAGGATCCGGCGTTCAACCGCCATGCCGTCAAACGCAGCCGCGGTAAGTCTTGGAACAGACAAGGTCCCTGCTGGAGCAGGTCCTTCCTTAGAGGTAGAGGCCACGGGTCCTCCGTGAGCATCTCTTGCAGCTCCGGGTACCAAGTTCTTCTTGGCCAATCCGGAGCCACGAGTATCGTTCTTACTCCTCTCCTTCTTATGATTCTCAGTACTTTTGGTATGAGAGGAAGAGGAGGGAACACATATACCGACTGGAACACCCACGGAGTTACCAGAGCGTCCACCGCTATTGCCTGAGGGTCCCTTGACCTGGCGCAATATCTGTCCAGTTTCTTGTTGAGACGGGACGCCATCATGTCCACCTTTGGTTTTTCCCAACGGTTTACAATCACTTGGAAGACTTCTGGATGAAGTCCCCACTCCCCCGGGTGGAGGTCGTGTCTGCTGAGGAAGTCTGCTTCCCAGTTGTCCACTCCCGGAATGAACACTGCTGACAGTGCTATCACATGATTTTCCGCCCAGCGGAGAATCCTTGCAGCTTCTGCCATTGCCCTCCTGCTTCTTGTGCCGCCCTGTCTGTTTACGTGGGCGACAGCCGTGATGTTGTCCGACTGGATCAATACCGGTTGACCCTGAAGCAGAGGCCTTGCTTGACTTAGGGCATTGTAAATGGCCCTTAGCTCTAGGATATTTATGTGAAGAGACGTTTCGATGCTTGACCACAAGCCCTGGAAATTTCTTCCCTGTGTGACTGCTCCCCAGCCTCTCAGGCTGGCATCCGTGGTTACCAGCATCCAATCCTGAATGCCGAATCTGCGGCCCTCTAGAAGATGAGCCTTCTGTAACCACCACAGGAGAGATACCCTTGTCCTTGGAGATAGGGTTATCCGCTGATGCATCTGAAGATGCGATCCGGACCATTTGTCCAGCAGATCCCACTGAAAAGTTCTTGCATGGAATCTTCCGAATGGAATCGCTTCGTAAGAAGCCACCATTTTTCCCAGGACTCTCGTGCACTGATGCACTGACACTTGTCCTGGTTTTAGGAGGTTCCTGACTAGCTCGGATAACTCCCTGGCCTTCTCCCCTGGGAGAAACACCTTTTTCTGGACTGTGTCCAGAATCATTCCTAGGAACAGTAGACGTGTTGTTGGAATCAGCTGTGATTTTGGGATATTTAGAATCCACCCGTGCTGACGTAGCACTACCTGAGATAGTGCTACTCCGACCTCTAACTGTTCCCTGGACCTTGCCCTTATCAGGAGATCGTCCAAGTAAGGGATAATTAATACGCCTTTTCTTCGAAGAAGAATCATCATTTCGGCCATTACCTTGGTAAAGACCCGTGGTGCCGTGGACAATCCAAACGGCAGCGTCTGAAACTGATAATGACAGTTTTGTATCACAAACCTGAGGTACCCTTGGTGAGAAGGGTAGATTGGGACATGGAGATAAGCATCCTTGATGTCTAGAGATACCATATAGTCCCCTTCTTCCAGGTTCGCTATCACTGCTCTGAGTGACTCCATCTTGAATTTGAACCTTTTTATGTAAGTGTTCAAAGATTTTAGATTTAAAATTGGTCTCCCCGAGCCGTCCGGCTTCGGTACCACAAACAGCGTGGAATAATACCCCTTTCCCTGTTGTAGGAGGGGTACCTTGATTATCACCTGCTGGGAATACAGCTTGTGAATAGCTTCCAATACTGCCTCCCTGTCGGAGGGAGACGTTCGTAGAGCAGACTTCAGGAACCGGCGAGGGGGAGACGTCTCGAATTCCAATTTGTACCCCTGTGATACTACCTGCAGGATCCAGGGGTCCACTTGCGAGTGAGCCCACTGCGCGCTGAAATTCTTGAGACGGCCCCCCACCGTGCCCGAGTCTGCTTGCAGAGCCCCAGCGTCATGCTGAGGACTTGGCAGAAGCGGGGGAGGGCTTCTGCTCCTGGGAAGAGGCTGCATGGTGCAGTATTTTTCCCCTTCCTCTGCCCCGGGGCAGGAACGAGCGGCCTTTTTCCCTCTTGCCCTTATAGGGACGAAAGGACTGGGTTTGAAAAGACGTTGTCTTTTTCTGCTGAGAGGTGACCTGGGGTAAAAAGGTGGATTTTCCAGCCGTTGCTGTGGCCACCAGGTCCGATAGACCGACCCCAAATAACTCCTCCCCTTTATACGGCAATACTTCCATATGTCGTTTGGAATCCGCATCACCTGACCACTGTCGCGTCCATAACGTTCTTCTGGCAGAAATGGACATCGCACTTACTCTAGATGCCAGGGTGCAAATATCCCTCTGTGCATCTCGCATATATAGTAATGCATCCTTTAAATGCTCTATAGTTAATAATATACTGTCCCTATCCAGGGTATCAATATTTTCAGTCAGGGAATCCGACCAAGCCACTCCAGCGCTGCACATCCAGGCTGAGGCGATCGCTGGTCGCAGTATAACACCGGTATGTGTGTATATACCTTTTAAGATATTTTCCAGCCTTCTATCAGCTGGTTCCTTGAGAGCGGCCGTATCAGGAGACGGTAACGCCACTTGTTTTGATAAGCGTGTGAGCGCCTTATCTACCCTAGGGGGTGTTTCCCAACGTGCCCTAACCTCTGGCGGGAAAGGGTATAGTGCCAATAATTTATTAGAAATCAGCAGTTTTTTATCGGGGGAAACCCACGCTTTATCACACACCTCATTTAATTCATCTGACTCAGGAAAAACCACTGGTAGTTTTTTCACACCCCACATAATACCCTTTTTTGTGGTACTTGTAGTGTCAGAAATGTTTAATGCCTCCTTCATTGCCGTGATCATGTAACGTGTGGCCCTACTGGACATTACGTTTGTCTCGTCACCGTCGACACTGGATTCAGTATCCGTGTCAGGGTCTGTGTCGACCATCTGAGGTAACGGGCGTTTTAGCGCCCCTGACGGTGTCTGAGACGCCTGAACAGGCACTAATTGATTTGTCGGCTGTCTCATGTCGTCAACGGTTTTTTGCAAAGTGCTGACATTGTCACGTAATTCTTTAATTACTACCATCCAGTCAGGTGTCGACTCCCTAGGGGGTGACATCACTAACACAGGCAATTGCTCTGCTTCCACATCATTTTCCTCCTCATACATGTCGACACAATCGTACCGACACCCAGCACACACACAGGGAATGCTCTGATAGAGGACAGGACCCCACTAGCCCTTTGGGGAGACAGAGGGAGAGTTTGCCAGCACACACCAGAGCGCTATATATATACAGGGATAACCTTATATAAGTGTTACTCCCTGTTATAGCTGCTGTATTTATATATTAGCTGCCAATAGTGCCCCCCTCTCTGTTTTACCCTGTTTCTGTAGTGCAGGACTGCAGGGGAGAGTCAGGGAGCCGTCCTTCCAGCGGAGCTGTGAAAGAAAATGGCGCTTGTGTGCTGAGGAGAAAGGCTCCGCCCCCTTCACGGCGGCCTTTTCTCCCGCTTTTTTCAGGAAACTGGCAGGGGATAAATGCATCCATATAGCCCAGGAGCTATATGTGATGCATTTTTTTTAGCCATATAAGGTTTTTATATCGTTTTTATTGCGTCTCAGGGCGCTCCCCCCCAGCGCCCTGCACCCTCAGTGACCGGAGTGTGAAGTGTGCTGAGAGCAATGGCGCACAGCTGCAGTGCTGTGCGCTACCTTATTTGAAGACAGGAACGTCTTCTGCCGCCACTTTCTCCGGACCTCTTCGCTCTTCTGGCTCTGTAAGGGGGCCGGCGGCGCGGCTCCGGGACCCATCCAGGCTGAACCTGTGATCGTCCCTCTGGAGCTAATGTCCAGTAGCCAAGAAGCCCAATCCACTCTGCAGTCAGGTGAGTTCGCTTCTTCTCCCCTTAGTCCCACGATGCAGTGAGCCTGTTGCCAGCAGGACTCACTGAAAATAAAAAACCTATTTAAACTTTTACTTCTAAGCAGCTCAGGAGAGCCACCTAGCTTACACCCTTCTCGTTCGGGCACAAAAATCTAACTGAGGCTTGGAGGAGGGTCATAGGGGGAGGAGCCAGTGCACACCAGCTAGTCTAAAGCTTTTACTTTTTGTGCCCAGTCTCCTGCGGAGCCGCTATTCCCCATGGTCCTTCCCAGCATCCACTAGGACGTCAGAGAAATACGTATTAGAGTATATCTTGTAAATATCCTATATTATTATAAAACCTGACGCACCAAGCCCCCTCAGGTTATAGAATATAGGGATAGCAAGTGGAGTGAGAGACACGAAATGTAAATCACCTAACAAGCTAATGCACACACATATAGTCACAGTTATACAATGCAGAGGTTATTATTACCAACAATAATACTACACTGGACCAGCATATATATATATATATAGCTCTGTAAACAATAGATATAACACTGCACAGTAAGAACTGGATGTATATCACAGGGTACTTGTACCAGAGAACCCTGACTAAATGCACTCTTTCTTAACCAACACTGTCTAATTGACATGTAGAATACTTAAGAGTTAAGTGTCATGTAAAGTCACAGCGCTGACAACCAGGCGGCTTTACAAAGGAGGATTTGCCCAAGCAGTCCCAGGAACAGTGTAGCTAATACCCCTTTCACATCGCACAAATAACCCGGTACCGACACGGCATATTGCCGTGTCGAACCGGGTCAGTGTGCGATGTGAAAGCACACTGGGCGATTTAGCGGGTCGCCTGACCCGGTAAATCAACCCGGTAAAAAAGAAGGGTTTTACCCGGGTTGATTACCGGGTCAGGTGCGGTGTGAATGGGAGCCGTGTCGATGCGACACGGTTCCCATTCACAAGATAGGGAGAGGCGGCGCTGGAGATGAGCTCATCTCCCGACGCCGCCTCCACCCCCGCCCCTGCTGCGGCCTCCGTTGTCATGGCAACCGACCCGGTATATTGCCGGGTCGGGAAGCCTGCAACGGAGCGCAAATGCCGGATCCCACCCGGTAAGTACACGTTTGTCTTACCGGGTAGGACCCGGCATTTGCGGTGTGAATGCAGCATAAGAGAAATGGCGCCCAAACACTGACAGGGAGTGAGGGAGAGACAGATATACAGCTCTAGGGCGGTGACATTTGCTGGAAATAGTGCCCTGGGGCTGGGGGAGGGGCTCCAGGTCTAAGCCTTATCCCCTCTGCTGGCAAAACCATCTGGTACTGCGGGCTACACACAAAAAGGTTTTAAGAGAAAACCTGACCTGCACCGATGCCCTGGTGATCTAGTGGGATCGCCTGTACTGCCACAGTGTCCACCGTCAGCGCGCGCGGCCCGCCTCCCAGCGGCCGCACCGGATCGCGATACAGCACGGGTCCCGCAAGCAGGACCCACTCACCACCTCCCGAAGTGCGGCCACGCGATCCCAGAGAGCCCCAGTCGTGTGCCTGACCAGAAGAAAACCGGAGCCTCCTGCTGTAGTTACCCGGCAACCAGGGCGCGGGAGTGTACAGCGCCGCTGGGGAGAGATGGAGCTGCAGCGGTGAATGTCTCCAGACATGTACACACTGCTGCAGCCCTTGAAGTCTTCACTTTTCTTCCAAAAAAGCTCTTCTTAGGGCTGCCCAGATCAGCCCCTCTGTCATGTGCCTGCTATCTACGGCACCAACTACAAAACTGAGCTACTGTGCAGGGAGGCGGGGTTATAGAGGAGGCAGGCGCTATGCATCTTGGGAACAGTCAAACCTTTTGAGCCTGTTGGTGCCTCGGATCAAGATCCTACTCTACACCCCTATGTCTTTACTTGTGGAGCCCAGTGTACCCCGCAGAAGAAAACTCAATTTCCATTATATTTAATAGCTTTCCTGGTTCCCCATTTCTCTTGCTGCCTCCTTCCATAGGCAATTACTAATAAATGCAGGACTTAATAATGTCAAATATTGAAACTATGCATCATTTGTGGAGACTGTAGAGAACCAGACATATTTTGTGGAAGCAATAAAGAAGCAAATAGAGCTCAATTACAACGTTACCCGGGCAGCTACAACTGAGCATACCCAAACGGTAGATGCTAGAATCAAGTGGCCTAAAGGACCTATGACGTTGTGGGAGGAGCCACGTCACCAAGGAGAGGAGCTAGGCCAGCGGAGATAGTTCTTCTATCCACGCCACCAACTACGACTCAGGCCTGGCCAACCTGTGGCTCTCCAGATGTAGTGAAACTACACATCCCAGCATGCCCTGCCACAGTTTTAGCATTCCCTAATAGCAAAACTGTGGCAAGGCATGATGGGACTTGTAGTTTCACAACAGCTGGAGAGCCACAGGTTGGCCAGGCCTGATACGTAGTTAGTACCTTTAGTAACCCGGCCGGTGGCGAGCACCCTATCCGGCCATGGCTCCTCCCCCTGGTGACGTGTGCTCCTCCCCTGGTGACGTCAGATGTTCCTTACCCAACTTGTATTTAGAACAAATACTCTACGGCGTGTGACCTTAAACAGGGTCAACGATAGCGATAAAATCCGGTGGAGTCAAGTGTGCCGCGTGATGCATCATCACCTATCAGGCTTCACACAAATGGCGTCGATTCAAGCAGCTAAGCGGGCGCTCAGAGTTCAGTTGAAACAAAGGATTTCAGCCTTAAGCGACACAGAAAAGCTTCGACAGTCCCAGGCGGTGACTCGGAAGGTGTGTGCCGCACGTCAGTGCCAATATAGCGAGTAAAGATGAGCGGCTGTGGCGGCCGCGTAGCCGTAAATGAATGGCAAAGATCGAGCGCCTCCATCTTTACTGTGGGCTATATGTTTAGTGATTTGTTACACGGAGCTTGTAACGGCTTCTAAACAGTTAAAAGCAGATTGCAGCAACTTTTTGCTGAATGAAAAAACAAAGTCAGAAGTAGGGTGAATCACAAAATATGTTATACCCTTAATGAAAAAGTAGGATGGCAATGGCAAATCGCCACGTATCTCCGTTAAACTCTTTAACGTGTTAATCCTGTGCAAATTTTCACCAGGGCATGTTTCTGTGCAGCTATGCCAACAGTATCTAGTGCTGATTGTCATTGCTTAGATCAGAACTAGTGTTACTGACGTGTGTGTATCTCTATACTTGTTTAATAACCGAAAATATTCTATGTATCAATATCTTATTTCTAAGTTGCAGTAAGAAAATAATAAAGCTGCCTGGCATTTGTGTGCTGCATGCCAAAAAGCAGGCCGTTTTTCCCCTATAAAATAAACATTGGCACCCCCATTTCTCTGACGTCCAAGTGGATGCTGGGAACTCCGTAAGGACCATGGGGAATAGACGGGCTCCGCAGGAGACTGGGCACTCTAAAGAAAATATTAGGTACTATCTGGTGTGCACTGGCTCCTCCCTCTATGCCACTCCTCCAGACCTCAGTTAGAATCTGTGCCCGGCCAGAGCTGGGTGCTCCTAGTGGGCTCTCCTGAGCTTACTAGTAAAGAAAGTATTTATTAGGTTTTTTATTTTCAGTGAGCTTCTGCTGGCAACAGACTCACTGCTACGTGGGACTAAGGGGAGAGAAGCAAACCTACCTGCTTGCAGCTAGCTTGTGCTTCTTAGGCTACTGGACACCATTAGCTCCAGAGGGTTCGAACACAGGCACCTGTCCTCGATCGTCCGTTCCCGGAGCCGCGCCGCCGCCCCCCTCGCAGAGCCAGAAGAACAGAAGCTTGAAGACGACGAAATCGGCGGCTGAAGACTCCTGTCTTCATTAAGGTAGCGCACAGCACCGCAGCTGTGCGCCATTGCTCCCAGCACACTTACACACTCCGGTCACTGTAGGGTGCAGGGCGCTGGGGGGGGGGCGCCCTGGGCTGCAATTGAAGTACCTTTTGGCATAAAAATACATATATACAGTCTGGCACTGTATATATGTAAAAAACCCCGCCATTTTTTCACACACAAAGCGGGACAGAAGCCCGCCACTGAGGGGGCGGGGCCTTCTTCCTCAGCACACCAGCGCCATTTTCTCTTCACAGCTCCGCTGGAAGCAGCTCCCCAGGCTCTCCCCTGCAGTATCCAGGTACAAGACGGGTTAAAAAGAGAGGGGGGGCACATAAATTTAGGCGCAAATAAGACCTATAAAGCAGCTATTGGGTAAATCACTTATTATCAGTGAGAATCCCTGTGTTATATAGCGCTGTGGTGTGTGCTGGCATACTCTCTCTCTGTCTCCCCAAAGGACTTTGTGGGGTCCTGTCCTCAGTCTGAGCATTCCCTGTGTGTGTGCGGTGTGTCGGTACGGCTGTGTCGACATGTTTGATGAGGAAGGTTACGTGGAGGCGGAGCAAGGGCAGATAAGTGTGGTGTCGCCCCCGTCGGGGCCGACACCTGATTAGATGGATATGTGGAAGGTCTTAAATGACAATGTAAACTCCTTACATAAAAGGTTTGATGACGCTGCAGCCTTGGGACAGCCGGGGTCTCAGCCCGCGCCTGCCCAGGCGACTCAGAAATCGTCAGGGGCTCATAAACGCCCTCTATCTCAGATGGTTGACACAGATGTCGACACGGAGTCCGACTCCAGTGTCGACGATGATGAGGCACATTTACAGTCTAAAATGACCAAGGCCATCCGATACATGATTATTGCAATGAAAGATGTATTACACATTTCTGAGATTAACCCTGTTAATACCAAGAGGGTTTATATGTTTGGGGAGAAAAAGCAGCCAGTGACTTTTCCCCCATCTGATGAATTAAATGAATTGTGTGAAGAAGCATGGAGTTCCCCTGATAAGAAATTAGTGATTTCTAAGAGGTTACTGATGGCGTACCCTTTCCCGCCAACGGACAGGTTACGTTGGGAAACATCCCCTAGGGTGGACAAGGCACTGACACGCTTATCTAAAAAGGTGGCCCTGCAGTCTCAGGATACGGCCGCCCTAAAGGAGCCTGAGGATAGAAAGCAGGAAGCTATCCTGAAGTCAGTGTATACACACTCTGGTACTCTACTGAGACCTGCTATTGCTTCAGCCTGGATGTGTAGTGCTGTAGCAGCGTGGACAGATACTCTATTAGACGACATAGATTCCCTCGACAGAGATACTGTTTTGCTAACCCTGGGACATATCAAAGTAGACTTTCTTGCCTCAGGTTTCCTCACAGCCTAAGAAAGCACCGTATTATCAAATGCAGTCCTTTAGTTCCCAAAAAGGCAAGAGGGTCAGGGGCGCATCCTTTCTTGCCAGAGGCAGGGGTAGAGGTAAGAAGCTGCACCATGCAGCCAGTTCCCAGGAACAAAAGTCCTCCCCTGCTTCCACTAAGTCCACCGCATGACGTTGGGGCTCCACAGGCGGAGCCAGGTGCGGTGGGGTCTCAGAAACTTCAGCAACCAGTGGGTTCGCTCACAGGTGGATCTCTGGGCTATACAAATTGTATCTCAGGGATACAAGCTGGAATTCGAAGCGACTCCCCCCCGCCGTTACCTCAAATCAGCCTTGCCAGCTTCCCCCATGGAAAGGGAGGTAGTACTGGCGGCAATTCACAAGCTGTACCTCCAGCAAGTGATTGTCAGGGTCCCCCTCCTTCAACAGGGAAGGGGTTACTATTCCACAATGTTTGTGGTACCGAAACCGGACGGTTCGGTGAGACCCATTCTGAATTTAAAATCCTTGAACACTTATATAACGAAATTCACGTTCAAAATGGAATCGCTCAGAGCGGTTATTGCAAGCCTGGAAGAGGGGGATTTTATGGTGTCGCTGGACATCAAAGATGCTTACTTGCATGTCCCCATTTACCCACCTCACCAGGAGTACCTCAGGTTTGTGGTACAGGACTGTCATTACCAGTTCCAGACGTTGCCGTTTGGCCTGTCCACGGCACCGAGAATATTTACCAAGGTAGTGGCCGAAATGATAATACTTATTCGGCAGAAGGGAGTTATAATTATCCCGTACTTGGACGATCTCCTCATAAAGGCGAGGTCCAGGGAGCAGTTGTTGATCAGCGTAGCACTCTCTCAGGAAGTGTTGCAACAGCACGGCTGGATTCTGAATGTTCCAAAGTCGCAGCTGATTCCTGCTTTTCCTGGGCATGATTCTGGACACAGAACAGAAGAAGGTGTTTCTCCCGGTGGAGAAGGCCCAGGAATTCGCATCTCTGGTCAGGGACCTCCTGAAACCAAAACAGGTATCGGTGCATCACTGCATGCGAGTCCTGGGAAAGATGGTGGCTTCATACAAAGCCATTCCCTTCGGCAGGTTCCATGCGAGGATCTTTCAGTGGGATCTGTTGGACAAATGGTCCGGATCGCATCTTCAGATGCATCGGCTGATCACCCTGTCCCCAAATGCCAGGGTGTCTCTTCTGTGGTGGCTGCAGAGTGCTCACCTTCTCGAGGGCCGCAGGTTCGGCATACAGGACTGGGTCCTGGTGACCACGGATGCAAGCCTCCGAGGGTGGGGCGCAGTCACTCAGGGAAGAAACTTCCAAGGGCTGTGGTCGAGTCTGGAGACTTCTCTACACATAAATATACTGGAACTAAGGGCCATTTACAACGCCCTGAGTCAAGCAGAGCCCCTGCTTCAAAACCGGCCAGTACTGATTCAGTCAGACAACATCACGGCGGTCGCCCATGTAAACCGCCAGGGCGGCACAAGAAGCAGGATGGCAATGGCGGAAGCCACAAAGATTCTTTGGTGGGCGGAGAATCACGTGCAAGCACTGTCAGCAGTGTTCATTCCGGGAGTGGACAACTGGGAAGCAGACTTCCTCAGCAGACACGACCTCCACCCGGGAGAGTGGGGACTTCATCAAGAAGTCTTCACACAGATCGCAAAGCGATGGGAACTGCCACAGGTGGACATGATGGCGTCCCGCCTCAACAAAAAGCTAAAAAGATATTGCGCCAGGTCAAGGGACCCTCAGGCGATAGCTGTGGACGCCCTAGTGACACCGTGGGTGTACCAGTCGGTATATGTGTTTCCTCCTCTTCCTCTCATACCCAAGGTACTGAGAATAGTAAGAAAGAGAGGAATAAGAACAATACTCATTGTTCCGGATTGGCCAAGAAGGACTTGGTACCCGGAACTGCAAGAAATGCGCACAGAGGACCCATGGCCTCTGCCTCTCAGACAGGACCTGCTGCAACAAGGGCCCTGTCTGTTCCAAGACTTACCGCGGCTGCGTTTGACGGCATGGCGGTTGAACGCCGGATCCTAGCTGAAAAAGGCATTCCGGATGAAGTTATTCCTACACTGATAAAGGCTAGGAAGGACGTGACAGCAAAGCATTATCACCGTATATGGCGAAAATATGTTGCTTGGTGTGAGGCCAGGAAGGCCCCTACAGAGGAATTCCAGCTGGGTCGATTCCTGCACTTCCTACAGTCAGGGGTGACTATGGGCCTAAAATTGGGGTCCATAAAGGTCCAGATTTCGGCCCTATCCATTTTCTTTCAAAAAGAACTGGCTATACTGCCTGAGGTTCAGACTTTTGTTAAGGGAGTGCTGCATATTCAACCCCCTTTTGTGCCACCAGTGGCACCCTGGGATCTTAACGTTGTGTTGGATTTCCTGAAATCCCACTGTTTTGAGCCACTTAGGACCGTGGAACTAAAGTATCTCACGTGGAAAGTGGTCATGCTGTTGGCCTTAGCATCGGCTAGGCGTGTGTCGGAATTGGCGGCTTTGTCATGTAAAAGCCCATATCTGATCTTCCAAATGGACAGGGTAGAATTGAGGACTCGTCCCCAATTTCTCCCAAAGGTGGTATCATCGTTTCATTTGAACCAACCTATTGTGGTGCCTGCGGCTACTCGGGTCTTGGAGGACTCCAAGTTACTGGACGTAGTCAGGGCTTTGAAAATATATGTTTCCAGAACGGCTGGAGTCAGGAAGACTGACTCGCTGTTTATCCTGCATGCACCCAACAAGCTGGGTGCTCCTGCTTCAAAGCAAACTATTGCGCGCTGGATCTGTAGCACGATTCAGCTAGCTCATTCTGCGTCTGGATTGCCGCATCCAAAATCAGTAAAAGCCCATTCCACAAGGAAGGTGGGCTCTTCTTGGGCGGCTGCCCGAGGGGTCTCGGCTTTACAGCTTTGCCGAGCGGCTACTTGGTCGGGTTCAAACACATTTGCAAAGTTCTACAAGTTTGATACCCTGGCTGAGGAGGACCTTGTGTTTGCTCATTCGGTGCTGCAGAGTCATCCGCACTCTCCCGCCCGTTTGGGAGCTTTGGTATAATCCCCATGGTCCTTACGGAGTTCCCAGCATCCACTAGGACGTCAGAGAAAATAAGAATTTACTCACCGGTAATTCTATTTCTCGTAGTCCGTAGTGGATGCTGGGCGCCCGTCCCAAGTGCGGACTTTCTTCAATACGTGTATATAGTTATTGCTTAAATAAGGGTTATTGTTATGAGCCATCTGTTGAGTGAGGCTCAGTTGTTGTTCATACTGTTAACTGGGTAAGGTTATCACAAGTTGTACGGTGTGATTGGTGTGGCTGGTATGAGTCTTACCCTGGATTCAAATTTCCTTTCCTTGTAATGTCAGCTCTTCCGGGCACAGTTTCCCTAACTGAGGTCTGGAGGAGGGGCATAGAGGGAGGAGCCAGTGCACACCAGAAAGTACCTAATCTTTTCTTTAGAGTGCCCAGTCTCCTGCGGAGCCCGTCTATTCCCCATGGTCCTTACGGAGTTCCCAGCATCCACTACGGACTACGAGAAATAGAATTACCGGTGAGTAAATTCTTATTTATTTGTCCATGATGCAGATTTTCACCCTATAGATATATTTTCTCTAAGTATCGTCCGTAGACTTAGAAAAATCAATGAATGAAAGGCGTCTAGGGAATGGTTAAAGCTACCCATACTCCCAGCTTCCTTGTTAGTCTATTTCAGCTATACTGATTTGGTCTGATGTTTTACTACTTTCAGACAGAAGCTGGGGCTTAGCCCCTGTTTTTTCAACACGGCTTGGACCTGGGTTACAGCTCCTATACCCCTTTCACACTGCAGTGTGGACCGGCTTATTAGAATTCATCAATGGTATATAGCTGATGTTAACTAGTTTTACCATTGCTGGCAGAGAAGCAGATTGATTTCCACAAGTAATGGTTGACGTGGGCCTGATTTTTTTTTTTTTTATATATACACAGTATATATATGCAGTGGTTAAAGTGGTGCGGAACTGCGTTCCGTCACCTCTAATTGCAGACGGAACTCCGGCCACAGCATCATGTCCCCACTGCATTGTAAAGGTGGCAGCGGCCGCCAGCCAATCCTGGCTAGCGGACCGGCTGCAGCACCAATCAAAAGTAGGGGCGGAATTTTTAAAATCGGGCGTGAGCCAATCACGGCTCGTGGACCGCCAGCCAATGAGAAGCTGCCAAGTGGCAGCTTCTCATTAGCTGGCGGTACGGGAGCCGTGAATGGCACACAATGCAAGTGCGGCCTCACTTCTTTTCAATAGCAGCCCTGGCCGGTCCACTCACATCACATCTCCCCCCCAGCTGCCACTCACGCCGCATCTCCTCCCCCAGCCGCCACTCACGCCGCATCTCCCACGGAGTCCCACCTCCACCCCCCTCCTGCCATGGGCAGCCCAGGTGTGGGATTAATACTGTACTAAATGGTGGCACAGTTTTCCAGTGCGGCGGCGCATCCTCTGCCGTCAGGTGTGAAGGCGGCGGCCAGAAGGATTTTCGTGAAGACTGTGATGCTGCTGCTTATCAGAGGTGACCACCTAGCAGCTGCTAATCAGGGATGGGGTCCGTGTCCTGCAGCTTCAGTCTATTAGGGCAGTGCCTCTGAAAAAGGTATGAGTGCACCTGCCACTGTCTGAAGACTTTAATGCTTATAATGTCTCATGTGTGATACAGTATATGTATATCTGTGCTTTATATATAATAATATGGATTGGGATCCGGTGACCGATGGTTGGGATCCCCGGCGGTCAGCATACCGACATCAGTATCCTGGGCGCCAGATTGCCTGGGGGGCGGGGGTGTGAGTGCAAAACAGCGGGCTTGGTGGCTCGTTATAGGTTCTCAAAAGTTTCACGGGCGGCACTCGAGCAGACTCAGCAACGGTATTAAATCAAGTCATTTATTGTAGCCGGCTACAATAAATTTATTGTATTGGCTACAATAAATGACTTGATTTAATACCGTTGCAGAGTCTGCTCGAGTGCCGCCCGTGAAACTTTTGCTGTCTACTTGGGATCCAGTATCTCTTATTGGGAAGGCACCGCAGCAAGTTGCTTTTGATACCGAGTGGAGTGCCGGGTTATCTATATATATATATATATATATATATATATATATATATATATATATATATATATATATATATATATATATATATATGGTCAGTATAACGACGCCCGCATCCCTAACCGTCCCCGTCTGCAGTGTAACCCTAACCTCCCCCCAGGTGGTGCCTAAACCTACCCCCCCCCCCGCAGCCTAAACCTAACCCTCTCCCCTTAGTGCCTAACCTTAACCCCCCACTCTCTGCAGCCTAACCCCCCTAGAGTGTGCCTAAACCTAACCCGTCCTCCCGCATCCTAAACCTAACCCAGCAGTTCATACTGACCTTCAGGATCCTGACTGTCGGGATTTCGTTGTCTGGATCCTGATCTCTTTGGGATGCCATCGTCGGTATTCTGACGGCTGTCGGGATTCTGACGACAGCCGGGATCCTGAATGCATTCCATATAAAACACTGTATGTATCTATATAAGGATTGCATTTACATACTAAAGTGCGTATTTTTCTATGTAATTAGTTAAGAAGGCTCACTTAAAAAAACTAGTGGGTCCTAGGTAGGGCTGTATTTAGACTTACATTGTGGGGGCCCCCTCCAATAAAATGACCCCTAGCTCTGTCCCCTCTCCCTCCAATATAGTCACAGTGCACCCCAGGCAACCCCCATGCCACCCGGGTACTCACCTCCTGCGCTTTTTTCCAACTGCAACCTTCTGTGTGGCCATGCCCCTTCCTTGTAAGGCCACACCTCTTTCTACGGTGCGCGCTAGGTGGGAGGGGTCGTGGGGGAGGTGAGTTCCCCCACCTCTCCAGGACCACTTTAAGCCCTGTATGTGTGTGTGTGTGTGTGTATATATATATATATATATATATATATATATATATATATACAGTTGTGCTCATAAGTTTACATACCCTAGCAGAATTTGTGTTTTTCTGTCCATTTGTCAGAAAATATGAATGATAACTCACAAACTTTTCTCATGGTTAGTGCTTGGGTGAAGCCATTTATTGTCAGACAACTGTGTTTACTCTTTTTAAATCATAATGACAACAGAAACTACCCAAATGACCCTGATCAAAAGTTTACATACCCTGAAGATTTTGGCCTGATAACATGCACACAAGTTGACACAAACGGGTTTGAATGACTACTAAAGGTAACCATCCTCACCTGTGATCTGTTTGCTTGTAATCAGTGTGTGTGTATAAAAGGTCAGTGAGTTTCTGGACTCCTGAAAGACCCTTGCATCTTTCATCCAGTGCTGCACTGACGTGTCTGGATTTTGAGTCATGGGGAAAGCAAAAGAATTGTCAAAGGATCTGCGGGAAAAGGTAATTGAACTGTATAAAACAGGAAAGGGATATAAAAAGATATCCAAGCAATTGAGAATGCCAATCAGCAGTGTTCAAACTCTAATTAAGAAGTGGAAAATGAGGGATTCTGTGGAAACCAAATCACGGTCAGGTAGACCAACAAAAATTTCACCCACAACTGCCAGGAAAATTGTTCGGGATGCAAAGAAAAATCCACAAATAACTTCAGCTGAAATACAGGACTCTCTGAAAAAAAGTGGTGTGGTTGTTTCAAGATGCACAATAAGGAGGCATTTGAAGAAAAATGGGCTGCATGGTCGAGTGGCCAGAAGAAAGCCATTACTACGCAAATGCCACAAAGCATCCCACTTACTATACTCCAAACAGCACAGAGACAAGCCTCAAAACCTCTGGAACAAAGTCATTTGGAGTGATGAGACCAAAATTTAACTTTTTGGCCACAACCATAAACATTACATTTGGAGAGGAGTCAACAAGGCCTATGATGAAAGGTACACCATTCCTACTATGAAACACGGAGGTGGATCGCTGATGTTTTGGGGATGTGTGAGCTACAAAGGCACTGGAAACTTGGTCAAAATTGATGTCAAGATGAATGCAGCATGTTATCAGAAAATACTGGAGGAAGATTTGCACTCATCAGCCCGGAAGCCGCGCATGGGCCGTACTTGGACGTTCCAACATGACAATGATCCAAAACACAAGGCCAAGTCGAACTGTCATTGGCTACAGCAGAATAAAGTGAAGGTTCTGGATTGGCCATCTCAGTCTCCTGACCTCAATATCATTGAGCCACTGTGGGGAGATCTCAAACGTGCAGTTCATGCAAGACAGCCCAAAATTTACAGGAACTGGAGGCTTTTTGCCAAGAGGAATGGGCAGCTTTACCATCTGAGAAAATAAAGAGCCTCATCCACAACTACCACAAAAGACTTCAAGCTGTCATTGATGTTAAAGGGGGCAATACACGGTATTAAGAACTGGGGTATGTAACCTTTTTGATCAGGGTCATTTGGGTAGTTTCTGTTGTCATTATGATTTAAAAAGAGTAAACACAGTTGTTTGACAATAAATCCATATCGGTGCTGCTATCTAAAAGATAGGAGGCCGATATGTGCTAGCAATGTATGAACGGTCATCCGTTCCGACACCTGCAGCTGCAGGTGGCGATTCCTATTCACCACAGCAGGGACAGAGCTATGTGGGTAGCGAGATCCTGCGCATGTGCAGAGGAGCCGGCCGGGACAGGGAGAAACAGTGCTGTAGCACTGAGCTGAAGCGCTGTGTGCTCGAGGGGACATCGACGAAGGGGGGAGTGCGGCAGACAAGATGTTCTTACAAGATGAGGATAAAGCAAAAAGTGTTATAGCGGCACGATATGTGCCGCTATAGTACATTTATCCCACAGTGAGCAAGGGATGGCCATTGACCATTGATGTTTCAAAATCATTGCTGTTCCCATACTTTTACCATCAATTACGTATAACCAGAATGTTGTACATCATCAATGGTAGCTAATATCCAAAGGGTAAGTAATGCAAATTACTCTAATAGAGAGCACTTTTTATAAAATGTATTAACCACTTAAAATATATGTGTAATTTGAACACACAGAAGATTTTATAAAATGACACAATAACAATAATAACAATACAGTACAGGTGTTATGACTATGTATAGGAATATACACGACCAGTTGCCTTTACCCTGCTGTAGTTAGTTAGCAAGCTCCAGTTCTTTGAAAGAAAAAAAAGAAAAAAGAAAATACATATCCCAGACGGCTACTAACAGGAAATGGGGAGCATAAGAACTGTGAACGGGAGGTAGTAGCATACCGCAGACAGAAGAAACACATTTCACTGTTACACTGCAATTGTCTGGCTAATTAAAGATCCGTGATCAAACAACCTGATGACTATACAAAGAACTGGAGCTTGCTAACTAACTACAGCAGGGTAAAGGCAACTGGTCGTGTATATTCCTATACATAGTCATAACATATAGAAACATAGAATTTGACGGCAGATAAGAACCACTTGGCCCATCTAGTCTGCCCCTTTTTATTTTTTTATTTTTTGTATCCTTTAGGCAATATCAACCCTTTTTGAACCTTAATTCTTTACTGTACTGTATTGTTATTGTGTCATTTTATAAAATCTTCTGTGTGTCCTGATTGGACAAATTACACATATATATATTTTAAGTATTTAATAAATTTAATAAAAAAAGCGCTCTCTATTAGAGTAATTTGCATTACTTACCTTTTGGATATTATATACAGGTGACTTGCTATGTCACTGTTGGGAGCTGGTCTTTAAAGTATTGTCTAATGTCGAGTTCCATTTGAGAGTAATGGGCCCTACTCACTGGCCGAGGTGCCCGACGGCCGATACGGCCGACGAGCGACCCGGCGGCGGGGGGGGCAGTGACGGGGGGAGTGAAGCTTCTTCACTCCCCCCGTCACCCGGCTCCATAGACGTGCAGGCAAATATGGACGAGATCGTCCATATTGGCCTGCATGCACAGCCGACAGGAGACCAGCGATGAACGAGCGCGGGGACGCGCATCGTTCATCGCTTAAGTCTCCACACTGAAAGATATGAACGAGATCTCGTTCATTTATGAACGAGATCGTTCATATCTTTCAAAATATCGGCCAGTGTGTAGGGCCCATAAGATATAGACATCTCTGTTGCACCCAAATTTTTATGACCTATCAGTGGTAGATGTTTGTCCAATGTCACCCCCCACTCATTCTGCCATTTTAGACTGTCAGCTAGCAGCCCTGCGCTGCCCCCTTCGTCGGACTGGCTGACTGGGGAACCGCTTCTGGTCCATCTATGCCAGAACCATGTTTAGAGGCACCTGGCTCTCTGCACTTGCAATCAGGTAGCAGTTGTATAGAGCCATGTGCTTCTAAACATTGTTCCGGTACTGCATGTAAGAGCTGGGGATGGGATGTCGCGCCCCTTTCACAGGCTGAACTGTCATTCATAGCTCAGCCCCACCCCAGCTCTTGCACAGAAGCAGCGCCAGCCACAGTGTTTGTGCATAAACAGCGATGGTAAAACCATTGATGTCACTGCACAGAATCGTTGCCTGCCATCGATAGTTTGGGCACCATCACCATTAAAGGTAACCATCGATGGAGGTAACATAAATGGTCATCCCTATAGTGAGCTCCCACCTGCCCTGTGACTTGACCGGCTCAGCTGTCAGCATCCCTGCCCACAACACACACACACACACAGTCAGCGGCATGCTGCTGCTCCCGCCAGCCCCTGGTCCCCCCCCCCCCCCCAAGTCCCTCCCTGCTTCACTAAATGACATGAGTCCTGAGGCCTGCAGAGCAGCCGCAGCAGGGCTAACGCAGCAGCCACTGGAGCATGTACTAAACATCGGTGCATGTACTAAACATTTATTGTTTTGAACCATTGTGTTTCACACCATCAGTGGTTCTTGCCGTGTTTGCCATCGATGGCGAACATACCGATGGCCATCCCTAGGTCGACTCCTTTTACAATGAACCCGTGTCTGCCCTGAATGTCACTGTAGTCACTCCCTTGAGGGTGCCTTCAGATACACAGCCAGTCGGCAGCTTTGAGAGGTAACCTGGGTCGAAAAACCCATGTTGCACCCTTTCAGACAGCAGGCAACTTGGATAAGATCCAGGAATAACCTTGGTGGCGACCATGGTTAAATCCCCGGCAGTTTTGACCTGGGTACACCCTTTCACACAGAGAAATGACCTGGGTTGACATGGCTTGCCCCAGCAAATTCTCAGGTTTAAATTCTCTGTCTGAAAGGGGTTTAGTTATTTCACTTTAATTCAGGACAATTCCCAAGTGCTACTAGATGATTCACTGGGTAGGCCCCTAAGCCTAAATAGATCATCTGGAATTTCTAACACATGGAAAATTAACTATTAACTCCATAGGTACTGTTGTGAAGGAGAAAGGAATGTAATTGATGTTTAATCTGTTCCTACTGTACCAGCCTTTCTCCAGACACAATATTGGGGGTAATTCCAAGTTGATCGCAGCAGGAAATTTTTTAGCAGTTGGGCAAAACCATGTGCACTGCAGGGAGGGCAGATATAACATGTGCAGAGAGAGTTAGATTTGGATGGGTTATTTTGTTTCTGTGCAGGGTAAATACTGGCTGCTTTATTTTTACACTCCAATTTAGATTGCAGATTGAACTCACCACACCCAAATCTAACTCTCTCTGCACATGTTAAATCTGCCTCCCCTGCAGTGCACATGGTTTTGCCCAACTGCTAACAAAAATCCTGCTGCGATCAACTTGGAATTACCCCCATTGTGTGAACTCATGCATGTAAAAAAAAAAGTGTTACAGCGAGAGCAGCCAGTGACTTCATTCATCTCTGTAAGGTGAGAGGTACCAAGCGTAGTTAATGTGTTGGCACAGTAATTTATATATAACAGCAATGTTAAAAAACCTGCCTACAAAGCAACTGTGGTGTTTCAGAGATGAATATACAAATCACTGTGGAGTACAAACTGGATGCCCTACGGGTAGCACACACACTGATACACCATGTTTCGGCAAATAGCAAGGCTGTCCAGAGGTGGACAACCTCTTACAGTATGACGTCTCTCTGAATTCAGGTTCAGAACACCCATTTTGCCCGCTCCTTTATTTATAAGTGTCTCTACTTAGGGAGGACAATCCCGGGATCGGGTTCGGCGGGATCCCGGCATTTAGGCCAAAAAATGGCCGGGATTCAATCGCGGGATTGGAAGCTCCAATCCTGAGGATTGCGGGATTTACCTGTCCATTGTTTTTTTTAATGCCGGGCAGCGTTGAGCGTCCTTAGGACGCTCAGACGCTGCCTGGCTCCCTCCACCCGGCT
Source organism: Pseudophryne corroboree (assembly GCF_028390025.1). Lineage (NCBI taxonomy): Eukaryota > Metazoa > Chordata > Amphibia > Anura > Myobatrachidae > Pseudophryne > Pseudophryne corroboree. The sequence continues at coordinate 187,315,179 of NC_086449.1, forward strand.
CCCTCTGCCCCCGTAGTGCATACTGCACAGTGTGACATGTCAGAGGTCACGCTGCACAGTGTGAAGCAAGCTGTCCGGATCGCGCCTCGCCCTTACCACGCTGCCCACGAGCCCTCCCACCCTCAGTGGTGAATCTGAAGCCAGCCTCCTGGCTGCAAATCGCTGCCCGCAAGCCCAGTTCCCACCCACGATGGTGAGTATTTGTGTGGGCTGGGTGGGTCTTCAACCCAATACTAGGATTTACTTTTTCTTCTATCCCAATACCCGAGATTGAAAAAAGGCCAGAGATTGGCTTCTCTAGCTCTACCAGAGCACATTTACCGGGGCATACTTCTGATGTCACTCCCTGACATCACATATCATTAGTTCTTTGTGTCCTGTACATCATGCCTGATTTCTTGTGCGCCAACTTGTGTATTCTGGCTTCGATCAGTTGAGTGTTTACGCATCCGTGCTGCCTGACCCCAGATGTGGTGATTTATTGACCCTGTGACCAGCTATAACTTGGGTCTGTTTCTTACCATCCTCAGACTTCATCAGCTGTCTAGTGAGACCTAGAAATGAAGTGGGTTCTCAGCAGCACTCCATTACTGCCTTGTGGGGGGTTCCTGGTGCATACAGGGATTTCCATTAGACCGAGCCTCAGATTAACCTGCTACAATTTCTAACAGCATAACAGATCCCCCCAATCTGGATTAAATGTAATGTCTCTGATAACAGTAGAGTAGTGAAAATAAATGAAACCTAAATTAATGGCTAGGTATCAAGAGAGGCAACAAAAAAGCAGTAAAATAACAAAGTATTTCCCTCGCTGCCAGACAAAAGGAGGAGGATTTGTTTTTGTGATCATCTTGGTAACAATAGGAATCATTTACTTAACTATGGCTTAGGTGAGACATTGTAAAGATTTACACTGAACTTGCTTGTATATGTCCTGTAACAGTAAAGTTAGACGAGATCGAATCTTCGGGTACTGGGGCTCCCTGAGTCACTGAAAGGTCCTGATTTGACTCTGTTTTTGCAAACGTCCCTCCTTGATTTACTGCATATCCAAGATGACTGCACCGGCTTAGTTATTGAGAGAGCCCACAGACTGGGTCCCCCACGTTCTGCACCTAATAGCAGACCACGTGTGGTCATATTTAAATGTCTGAACTTTCTCCATAAGGAGGCAATATGGTCGGCATCCAGGAAGCATAGAAATTTACAACGGGAGGGAGCTCGTTTGGCCATTTTCCAGGACTACTCCGCGGAGGTTTCCCGGGCCCGTCGAGAATTTACCCCCCTTTGCTCTCGTTTGGTAAAGGCGAATAAAAAATTTGCTCTGCTCTTCCCTGCAAGACTACGTCTGTTTGATGGAAATTCTTTTCGAGACTTTACAAATCTTGCAGATGCAGAGGCTTATGTTTCCGAGGCCTCCCAGGCAGATGACGACTCCTCTCAAGTGGACGACACCCTGGAGAGGGATGGCTGAGTATTGCTCCTGGACTTCTCTGTTTCTGGCGATGCCCGCCAATCTAATATAATTTAATTATTGCGGTAGAAGCTGCCGCAGGTGTTTTTCCCCACAAAAGAGCATTTGGTCTTATACAACGGGCCGAACCATTTTACATTGTTTTATGTTTTAGATTTTTCTTATACATCTGCTGGTTTCTCCTGGAAATGCAATCTTTCTAGAATGTTTACATATGTTTAGAGGAGATATTTCCATCCTTTTATTTATGTGACAGGCTGCATTTTTCTTTTTCTGTAACATGCTCTGTGTGCTCTGATATTTTCTGGTTAATTTTCTTAGATATATTTTCATATAATATGTTGCTGAGGGTGGGTAAGGGCGCCCCCTCCCTCACTTTTTTTTCTCAGGTTATCAAATTCTGGCTGGCTCAGTGGTGGTCTATGACGGCCTCTGTGCTTGCTCGAACCGGTTGTTCTTGTTTTCTGAAGTTATGATCGTCCTTAGCAGGACTTTCTTTCACAATTTTAATGTTATATTCTGTGTGTTTTCTATGTTTTTGTTCTTCTTTACTTCTCCCCCTCCCCTTCTTTTCCTTATGTGTCCACCCCGGTATGTTTGGTATTTGTTTCTCGACGGCTGTAGATATTATGGTTACTGTGCATGTTTTCAGGTTCTCCCAGGTCATTTGATGCATGGCTAGTCTGAGTGTAGGCACGTGGAATGTGGGAGGGATCAACTCCCCAGCTAAACGCAGAAAGATTTTGCTCTATCTTCGGAAGGTGGGCATGGATGTTGTTTTCATTCAGGAATCTCACCTTATGCCAAATGAGGTGGTAAAACTGAACACTATGGGTTGGTCTGTGGTAGCCTCTTCCTCCTTCTCTTCTAAGGCTAGAGGAGTGATTATATTAGCACGACACACGGTCCCTATCTCTGTCCAAGCTATTATAGATGACACTCAGGGTCGGTATGTACTGGCAGATGTCACTTTGTATGCATCCAGGTTCCTACTTTGTAATATTTATGCCCCTAATCAGTACTCTAAGCAATTCTATACGAACATGGTCACTAAGCTACTAAGTTACTCTGAAATTCCCATAATACTGGGTGAAGATTTTAATATATATTCTTCTTCAACCATGGATAAATCCCCTCCCCCCCGCACTCCCCCCTCGTTACCGCGTATTGGTATCCCCTATATTTGCTCGCAGCTGTCCTTAGTGGATGTGTGGCGCGCATGCTATCCATTAGAAAGGGAGTTTACATGTCTCTCAGCTGCGCACCACACGTTCTCGAGGATTGATTATCTGCTGTTATCTGAATCCCTTTTCTCAAAAGTGGCTGACTCAAAAATTGAGAATATCTGTATTTCAGATCATGCTCTATGCTGGATGAAATTGATGCTCCTCTCAGAAAAATCCCCTTTTCGCTCCTGGCACTTCCCCTCTCATTTAAGTGTCTCTCTAAAATTCCGCTCATCATTAGATGCAGCGTGGCTGGATTATCATATGCACAATGGAGAAACTCTGAGCGACGATCCTGCTCTTTTCTGGCAGGCGTCAAAATCAGTTATCCGGGGACACATTATTTCCTATAGTAAAAAAAGGGATTTAGATTTAAATTCACAATATTTGGAAGCCCAGGCGGCTCTCACTCTCGCTTTCCAGGAATTTAAGTCCTCCCCCTCCCCTTCTACTAGAGAACGGTACCACAAAAAACACTGTTCGATACCCTCCTTTCTCAATTGGAAGCGAAATATTCATTTTCAAGAGACTGTAGCATTTACAGATATGGCAACAAGTCTGGCAAACTGTTATCACGTTTATTAAAGGGCAGACACCCTAAAGTGGTCATTCACTCTCTGCTCACCCAAGGTGGAGACAGAGTGCGGACCTCGGCCGAGATTGCTGAGGTGCTACAGTCTTTTTATTCCACTCTGTATGCACGTCCTATTATCAACCAGACACACAAGTCTAGCTTTTGGTCTTCTACTGATCTGCCTCAAATGTCAGAGTCGCACTGTACCTCTCTTCTTGCACCTATCACCACTGAGGAAGTTTCTCTAGCAATAGGTGGACTGAAGACTGGGAAGACTCCGGGTCCTGACGGTTTCGCCAATGACTACTATAAAATTCTATCTACTAGACTGAGCGAACCTCTTTCTGTCTTATTTAATTCTTTTATGCAGGGTGCTTCCTTGCCCCAATATTTTAATTCAGCCGTCATAAAGGTTATCCCGAAGCCTGGCCGGGATCCTGAGTCTCCCAGCTCTTATCGTCCGATCTCCCTTTTAAACACGGATTACAAATTATTCACTAAAATCCTCTCAAATAGACTCAAATTCATAGTCCCTGACATAGTGCATACGGACCAGACTGGATTTGTCTGGGGTCGGCAATCAGTGAGCAATATCCGAAAGGTCTTGACTGTTATGCAGGCCTTTCAGCTTTCCAAACCCACGGATACTAATGTATTATTATCCATTGATGCCGAAAAGGCGTTCGACCTGGTCACCTGGGACCATCTGTATGAAACGCTCCATCGCTTTGGTGCACCTGAGGACTTTGTCTCTCTTATTTCCCGCCTATATGAATCTCCCTCCACTCAAGTTTTGGGGAATAGTATTCTCTCTTCCCCTTTCCTTATCCAGAGTGGCACACAACAGGGATGCCCCTTGTCACCTTTATTATTTTCCTTAGCTTTAGAACCCTTAGCTGTTTCCCTGAGAAACTCTCCCGAATTTGCAGGCATAAAAATCATGGACACCACGGTAAAATTATCACTGTATGCCGACGACATGCTGCTATTTATTTCCCATCCTGATACGTCCATACCTGCGATTGTCTCCCTGATTGAACAATTTGGTTCTTTTGCGGGATACAAGATTAATATATCCAAATCCGAGCTCCTCCTCCTTTCAGGGGACTCCTCCCTCTTTCCATCACACCCGGTCCTGTCCCGATTCCCAGTCACCCGTGATAGTCTTAAATATTTAGGAGTTCAGATCCCTACTTCTCTCCCGGATCTATATGCGATTAATTTTGGTCCTATTTTGTCCAAGGTGTCTAAAATACTGACTGGGCGTCCCTGCCCTTATCTCTTATGGGTCGTGCAGAGGTTATTAAATCTGTGATATTTCCCAAGATTGCTTATTTCCTGCTTATGCTCCCTATTGCCCTAGTTGAGAAAGATGTCCTTTTCCTTAAGCAATGTTTCACTAGATTTCTATGGGCCGGAAAACGACCAAGAGTCCCCTACGCTAGATTGCAGCTATTACGTGAAGAGGGAGGTATGGGAATCCCGGATCCAGTCCTATTTAGTAGAGCAGCAATGTACAGGTATATCACAGACTGGCTTTGGGGCAGATCAGTATTTACGAACCTGACACTTGAACTGGCCGTATTTCACCCTTTCTCCCCTGCTGCACTCTTACACACCCCAAACTCCCGCCTCCCATCTGGGATAAAACAGAATATTTTGTTTTGGCATACATATCGAGCATGGCAGGTCACACACACTAAAGCACAGAGAAAACCTGACACCTCTCTTCACACTACGTTCTGGGGTAACCCATGTTTCCTTCCTGGCCTTGATAACACACATTTTCTCTATCGTCCTAGTGGATGCTGGGGTTCCTGAAAGGACCATGGGGAATAGCGGCTCCGCAGGAGACAGGGCACAAAAGTAAAGCTTTCCGATCAGGTGGTGTGCACTGGCTCCTCCCCCTATGACCCTCCTCCAAGCCAGTTAGATTTTTGTGCCCGGCCGAAGAGGGTGCAATCTAGGTGGCTCTCCTAAAGAGCTGCTTAGAAAAGTTTAGCTTAGGTTTTTTATTTTACAGTGAGTCCTGCTGGCAACAGGATCACTGCAACGAGGGACTTAGGTGAGAAGAAGTGAACTCACCTGCGTGCAGGATGGATTGGCTTCTTGGCTACTGGACATCAGCTCCAGAGGGACGATCACAGGTACAGCCTGGATGGTCACCGGAGCCTTGCCGCCGGCCCCCTTGCAGATGCTGAAGTAAGAAGAGGTCCAGAATCGGCGGCAGAAGACTCCTCAGTCTTCTAAAGGTAGCGCACAGCACTGCAGCTGTGCGCCATTTTCCTCTCAGCACACTTCACACGGCAGTCACTGAGGGTGCAGGGCGCTGGGAGGGGGGCGCCCTGGGAGGCAAATGAATACCTATTTTGGCTAAAAATACCTCACATATAGCCTCCGGAGGCTATATGGAGATATTTAACCCCTGCCAGAATCCGTTAAGAGCGGGAGACGAGGCCGCCGAAAAAGGGGCGGGGCCTATCTCCTCAGCACACAGCGCCATTTTCCCTCACAGAAAGGCTGGAGGGAAGGCTCCCAGGCTCTCCCCTGCACTGCACTACAGAAACAGGGTTAAAACAGAGAGGGGGGGCACTAATTTGGCGATATGCTTATATATTAAGATGCTATAAGGGAAAACACTTATATAAGGTTGTCCCTATATAATTATAGCGTTTTTGGTGTGTGCTGGCAAACTCTCCCTCTGTCTCTCCAAAGGGCTAGTGGGTCCTGTCCTCTATCAGAGCATTCCCTGTGTGTGTGCTGTGTGTCGGTACGTGTGTGTCGACATATAGGAGGACGATGTTGGTGAGGAGGCGGAGCAATTGCCTGTAATGGTGATGTCACTCTCTAGGGAGTCGACACCGGAATGGATGGCTTAGTTAGGAAATTACGTGATAATGTCAACACGCTGCAAGGTCGGTTGACGACATGAGACGGCCGACAAACAATTAGTACCGGTCCAGACGTCTCAAAAACACCGTCAGGGGTTTTAAAACGCCCGTTTACTTTAGTCGGTCGACACAGACACAGACAGGGACACTGAATCCAGTGTCGACGGTGAATAAACAAACGTATTCCTTATTAGGGCCACACGTTAAAGGCAATGAAGGAGGTGTTACATATTTCTGATACTACAAGTACCACAAAAGAGGGTATTATGTGGGATGTGAAAAAACTACCATAGTTTTTCCTGAATCAGATAAATTAAATAAAGTGTGTGATGATGCGTGGGTTCCCCCCGATAGAAAATTATGGGCGGTATACCCTTTCCCGCCAGAAGTTAGGGCGCGTTGGGAAACACCCCTTAAGGTGGATAAGGCGCTCACACGCTTATCAAAACAAGTGGCGGTACCGTCTATAGATAGGGCCGTCCTCAAGGACCAGCTGACAGGAGGCTGGAAAATATCATAAAAAGTATATACACACATACTGGTGTTATACTGCGACCAGCGATCGCCTCAGCCTGGATGTGCAGAGCTGGGGTGGCTTGGTCGGATTCCCTGACTAAAAATATTGATACCCTTGACAGGGACAGTATTTTATTGACTATAGAGCATTTAAAGGATGCATTTCTATATATGCGAGATGCACAGAGGGATATTTGCACTCTGGCATCATGAGTAAAGGCGATGTCCATAACTGCCAGAAGATGTTATGGACACGACAGTGGTCAGGTGATGCAGATTCCAAACGGCACAAAGGTGTATTGCCGTATAAAGGAAGAGGAGTTATTTGGGGTCGGTCCATCGGACCTGGTGGCCACGGCAACTGCTGGAAAATCCACCGTTTTTTACCCTAAGTCACATCTCTGCAGAAAAAGACGCCGTCTTTTCAGCCTCGGTCCTCTCGTCCCTATAAGATAATATCTGCCCAGGGATAGAGGAAAGGGAAGAAGACTGCAGCAGGCAGCCCATTCCCAGGAACAGAAGCGTTCCACCGCTTCTGACAAGTTCTCAGCATGGCGCTGAGACCGTACAGGACCCCTGGATCCTACAAGTAGTATCCCAGGGGTACAGATTGGAATGTCGAGACGTTTCCCCTTCGCAGGCTCCTGAAGTCTGCTTTACCAAGGTCTCCCTCCGACAAGAAGGCAGTATGGGAAAAAATTCACAAGCTGTATTCCCAGCAGGTGATAATTAAATTACCCCTCCTACTACAAGAAAAGGGGTATTATTCCACACTATATTGTGGTACTGAAGCCAGAAGGCTAGGTGAGACTTATTCTAAAAAAAATTTTTGAACACTTACAAAGGTTCAAATCAAGATGGAGTCACTCAGAACAGTGATAACGAACCAGGAAGAAGGGGACTATATAGTGTCCCGGGACATCAGGGATGCTTACCTCTATGTCCCAAATTTGCCCTTCTCACTAAAGGTACCTCAGGTTCGTGGTGCAGAACTGTCACTATCAGTTTCAGACGCTGCCGTTGGGATTGTCCACGACACCCCGGGTCTTTACCAAGGTAATGGCCGAAATGATGATTCTTCTTCGAAGAAAAGGCGTCTTAATTATCCCTTACTTGGACGATCTCCTGATAAGGGCATAGTCCAGGGAACAGTTGGAGGTCGGAGTAGCACTATCTCGGATACTGCTACAACAGCACGGGTGGATTCTAAATATTCCAAAATCGCAGCTGATCCCGACGACACGTCTGCTGTGCCTAGGGATGATTCTGGACACAGTCCAGAAAAAGGTGTTTCTCCCGGAAGAGAAAGCCAGGGAGTTATCCGAGCTAGTCAGGAACCTCCTAAAAACAGTGCATCATTGCACAAGGGTCCTGGTAAAAATGGTGGCTTCCTACGAAGCAATTCCATTCGGCAGATTTCACGCAAGAACTTTTCAGTGGGATCTGCTGGACAAATGGTCCGGATCGCATCTTCAGATGCATCAGCGGATAACCCTATATCCAAGGACAAGGGTGTCTCTCCTGTGGTGGTTATAGAGTGCTCATCTTCTAGAGGGCCGCAGATTCGGCATTCAGGATTGGATGCTGGTGACCACGGAGCCCAGCCCGAGAGGCTGGGGAGCAGTCACACAAGGAAAAAATTTCCAGGGAGTGTGATCAAGTCTGGAGACTTTTCTCCACATAAATATACTGGAGCTAAGGGTAAATTTATTATGCTCTAAGCTTAGCAAGACCTCTGCTTCAAGGTCAGCCGGTATTGATCCAGTGGGAAAAACATCACGGCAGTCGCCCACGTAAACAGACAGGGCGACACAAGAAGCAGGAGGGCAATGGCAAAAACTGCAAGGACTTTTCGCTGGGCGGAAAATCATGTGATAGCACTGTCAGCAGTGTTTCATCCCGGGAATGGAAACTGGGAAGCAGACTTCCTCAGCAGGCACGACCTCCACCCGGGAGAGTGGAAACTTCATCGGGAAGTTTTTTCCACATGATTGTAAACCGTTGGGAAATACCAAAGGTGGACATGATGGCGTCCCGTCTGAACAAAAAACGGGACAGGTATTGCGCCAGGTCAAGAGACCCTCAGGCAATAGCTGTGGACGTTCTGGTAACACCGTGGGTGTACCAGTCGGTGTATGTGTTCCCTCCTCTGCTTCTCATACCTAAGGTGCTGAGAATTATAAGACGTAGAGGAGTAAGAACTATACTCATGGCTCCGGATTGGCCAAGAAGGACTTGGTACCCGGAACTTCAAGAGATGCTTACAGAGGTCTTATGGCCTCTGCCGCTAAGAAGGGACTTGCTTCAGCAAGTACCATGTCTGTTCCAAGACTTACCGCAGCTGCGTTTGTCGGCATGGCGGTGGAAAGCCGGATCCTAAAGGAAAAAGGCATTCCGGAAGAGGTCATTCCTACCCTGGTCAAAGCCAGAAAGGAGGTGACCGCACAACATTATCACCACATGTGGCGAAAATATGTTGCGTGGTGTGAGGCCAGGAAGGCCCCACGAAGAAATTTCAACTCGGTCGATTCCTGCATTTCCTGAAAACAGGAGTGTCTATGGGCCTCAAATTGGGGTCCATTAGGGTTCAAATTTCGGCCCTGTCGATTTTCTTCCAGAAAGAATTGGCTTCAGTTCCTGAAGTCCAGAAGTTTGTCAAGGGAGTATTGCATATACAACCCCCTTTTGTGCCTCCAGTGGCACTGTGGGATCTCAACGTAGTTCTGGGATTCCTCAAATCACATTGGTTTAAAACCAGTCAAATCTGTGGATTTGAAGCATCTCACATGAAAAGTGACCATGCTCTTGGCCCTGGCCTGGACCAGGCGAGTGTCAAATTGGTGGTTTTTTCTCAAAAAAGCCCATATCTGTTTGTCCATTCGGACAGGGCAGAGCTGCGGACTCGTCCCCAGTTCTCTCCCTAAGGTGGTGTCAGTGTTTCACCTGAACCAGCTTATTGTGGTGCCTTGCACCTACTAGGGACTTGGAGGACTCCAAGTTGCTAGATGTTGTCAGGGCCCTGAAAATATGTTCCAGGACGGCTGGAGTCAGGAAAACTGACTTGCTGTTATCCTGTATGCACCCAACAAACTGGGTGCTCTTGCTTCTAAGCAGACTATTGCTAGTTGGATGTGTAATACAATTCAGCTTGCACATTCTGTGGCAGGCCTGCCACAGCCAAAATATGTAAATGCCCATTCCACAAGGAAGGTGGGCTCATCTTGGGCGGCTGCCCGAGGGGTCTCGGCTTTACAACTTTGCCGAGCAGCTACTTGGTCAGGGGCAAACACGTTTGCTAAATTCTACAAATTTGATACCCTGGCTAGGGAGGACCTGGAGTTCTCTCATTCGGTGCTGCAGAGTCATCCGCACTCTCCCGCCCGTTTGGGAGCTTTGGTATAATCCCCATGGTCCTTTCAGGAACCCCAGCATCCACTAGGACGATAGAGAAAATAAGAATTTACTTACCGATAATTCTATTTCTCGGAGTCCGTAGTGGATGCTGGGCGCCCATCCCAAGTGCGGATTATCTGCAATACTTGTACATAGTTACAAAAATCGGGTTATTATTGTTGTGAGCCATCTTTTCAGAGGCTCCGCTGTTATCATACTGTTAACTGGGTTTAGATCACAAGTTGTACGGTGTGATTGGTGTGGCTGGTATGAGTCTTACCCGGGATTCAAAATTCCTCCCTTATTGTGTACGCTCGTCCGGGCACAGTACCTAACTGGCTTGGAGGAGGGTCATAGGGGGAGGAGCCAGTGCACACCACCTGATCGGAAAGCTTTACTTTTATGCCCTGTCTCCTGCGGAGCCGCTATTCCCCATGGTCCTTTCAGGAACCCCAGCATCCACTACGGACTCCGAGAAATAGAATTATCGGTAAGTAAATTCTTATTTTTTGAGTTGGAGAGAAAAGGGGATCGCAGCTATTAGAGACATATATGACCCAGGAGGCAACGCAGTGCTTTCTTTCTCTGACATCCAGATAAAGTTTGGTATATCCCACCGGGAATTTTTTATGTACCTACAGGCTAGGCATTTTGCTCAATCCCAGTCTCATCCTATGATTTCTGAGGCTACCACAGACCCGCTGCGCACCCTAATGGTGCTCACTAAAGATTGTCCTTACCATCTCAATTATTTCAGAAACACCTTTAGGGTCTCATATAGAGACCGGCTCTGGGAACCCGCGCTGTCCTCATGGTCCAGAGATATCCCCAATATGGGATCGAGCACTGAATTATTAGATAACATTTTACCCATTTTTAGGTCCTTATATTCTACCTCTTTGCAAGAGGTACACTTGAAAACGCTCCAAAGGGCATATATAGCACCTAATCAGAGGGCACACATGGTCCCAGACGACACAGGCTGCTGCATCAAATGTACTGCGCAGAATGCCACCTTGTACCACAATATGTGGTCTTGCCGGAAAATATCTAAGTTTTGGTATAAGGTGGTCGCTTATCTCAACACAGTATTTAACTTACAGTTAATAAAATGTCCTAAGGCTTGCTTGTTACTTGATTTTAGGGAATGGTCTCTTGGGCCTGAAGATAGAGATATTGCTCCGGTAATCTCTGTCATCTTGACAATTGCCAAGAAACAAATTCTTAATAATTGGATCAAACCGTCTACCCCTTCTCTGATAGCTGTAAAACACATGACCCTCCGAATTATTTATTTTGAGAGGCGTGCTACTCTCCCTGACATAGAAATGGGGGTCAGGCGGTTTGCCAATAAGTGGGAGAGGTACATTGATACTCTAGATCCGGACATACAATCTTTCATCTATAAATTATTTGAGACCACAAAGTGGTACCTATATAGACAAATCGATAGGGCCTATTGATAACTTAGGCCTATGTACTGTTCCTTTGAGACTTCCTGTTCTTTTCCTAGGAAATGTAATCATACTAATCTTAATACCCCACGCTGTATGTTTAGTCCGAGGCCAATTAGATACTGAACCTTCTCTTTGGTTAGAATGGCTAACCATGCCGGAAATGCCTTTTTATTATTCTTAATTAAGATGTCTTTGGCCGTTACTCATTCAGGAACTGATCATACTTGTATTGTCTTCCCCATTTGTTCCCCCCCCCCGCCTCCTCCTGTCTGTCTTCTTCATTGACCTCTCCGGTATATTGATGTTCTGTGAGCTCTCAGGTAAAACTAGGTGCTTGACCTTGGGTATATGATGATTTCGTATGCTGAGACGCAAACGGGTACTGTTTTCATAATTTCTTAGACCTCATGTAGATTAAGATTGTCCATCCTTTGCCTTTTACCCAAGCCCACAGCTACCGACCATATATGTATTTGTTGATTTCACTGATGTGATTTAAAAGCACTTTACGTTGGAACACTGTCACTATACCGGTTTCTCTCCGGTCTTTGGTTTGTCTGTACCATGAAGGTCTTCCCTGTTTTTTGTATTTCTATATAAAAATCTAATAAAAATTGTTGAATTAAAAAAAAAAAAAAACCAGTAAAGTTAGACAATAACAAATTTCTAGCAAGTATCACATTCAAAAGTGCTGTTGTGTTCCTGAGTTGGTTAGAATATGGGTGTACACTGTACACCCACAGACGCACACTGAACCTTTCAGATTTTGTCGGGAAGGTCCTGCTTTTGGGAGGCACTCTCACTGCTACTTTGTATTGCAGAGCAGAAGGTGAATAGATACCACAGCTCAGGGAGAGCTGGACATACCTGAGTGTCCAGCAACAGGGGTATGATGTGTGGTCATGCCCCTGTGCTGTAAGGAGGACGAGGAGTGATAGCATTATGGTAAGGATGTCTTACAAAAAAACAAACAACCAAAGGACTGTACTTAGACCTTAAACATTAACATATGTATTTCTAATGAAATTATATGTTTGACTCCTTATTATGAAGACTGGTGACCTCTCTTTAAAATATGTGAAAAAGCCTTAACAAAATGCTTTGTAAAAAAACAAACTGTTAAATGAAAAAAAAAAAAAAAAAAATAGAAGACTCAAAGAGGGGTATCCTATTAGCTGCAATATCGTGGTTTCGTGATAAATTATTGCAAATGCGATAATTCAGTATCCTATTACCGGTGATAAGTCTCCATAGGACCTATCGCAGATTTCTCTTTACCAGCTCAGAGCTGGTGAAAAGTAGTGCAAAATCCCTATTTTAAGGTAAAAATTTCAGGGATCGGATCAGAACCTATTGGACACCCCCCTGAGTGACTAATCAGGCACTTAGAAGTTTTTCATTGTTTGTAATTAACTAATAATGGCATGTCCGTTTTGGGATCAAAAAATGCAAAGTGATGGAAATCTGGGTACAAGGTATGGGAAGATGTAGTGGGGTGCGTTATGAGTGGGACAAATGTTTTTAGACTTCAAAGTGGGGGTAATCGGTATGTTTCCACGTTTTTGTTTTTTTTAAAGTCCCCTAAAATTACCCAAATATATACTTGTACTCATTTTATGTACCCCAAATTTAGTAAGAACACTTATTTTGCTGAAAAAAATAGCTTTCTATCATTTTTGAACATTTAAAAAAAAAAATGCATATAACAGCCATTTGACCTAATTTAATTACACTAAATCATTTTATTATAACCAATAATGGACTTCTATAATGTTTTCTTATATTAGGTTTGCTTTTTCGGGGGTAGAGGCAGATTTTTCCACTCCTATACTTATCACCGCTTTTACCAGCTAGAATTATCGCACGAATCCTGTTATCGCCATTTTGTAATAGGATAGGTGCGATAAACGGGAGTGTGCAGGGTGTGATAGCCCGATTTTTCGGGAGATAGGTGCGATAACATTAGCCGGGATCGTGGATTGCGTTATCGCGGCTAATAGTATGCAAAAAGTATGCAATGACCTTCATGCAGCCAAAGCTAAGGGCCACTACTCTCTGCTTATTCTTCTTGACCTCTCTGCTGCTTTTGACACTGTGGATCACCCTCTCCTTCTGCAAATACTTCACTCTCTTGGTCTGCATGATACTGCTCTCTCCTGGCTGTCCTCCTACCTCTCTGATCGTTCCTTCTCTGTCTCCTCTCATGATGCTACCTCCCCCCCCCCCACACTTCCACTAACTGTTGGTGTCCCCCAAGGCTCTGTTCTTGGTCCTCTCCTTTTCTCTCTCTATACGTCCTCTTTTGGTGAACTCATTAGTTCTTTTAACTTCCAATACCACCTCTATGCTGATGACACTCAAATCTACCTCCCCTGACCTCTCCCCTGCTCTCCTCACTCGTACCTCCAACTGTCTTTCTGCTATCTCTTCCTGGATGTCCCAGCGCTTTCTTAAACTCAACATGTCTAAGACTGAGCTGATCATCTTCCCACCCTCCCGCACAACCTCACTTCCCACAATCTCATTATCCATTGATGGCATGACTATCTCCTCTAGCCCCCAGGTACGCTGTCTTGGCGTAATCCTTGACTCTTCCCTCTCATTCAAACCACACATTCAGCACCTCTCACAAACCTGTCATTTTCATCTCAAAAACATTTCCAGAATCAGACCTTTTCTCACCCAGGATGCCACTAAGATCATTATTCACTCACTGATTATTTCCAGACTGGACTACTGTAATCTCCTCCTAACTGGCCTCCCTGACAATTACCCCGCTCCACTCCAAATTATCCTTAATGCTGCAGCCCAGCTCATCTTCCTCACCAAACGCACTACGTTTCCTACAAGCCCTTCACTGGCTTCCCTTCCAGAATCCAATTCAAACTTCTCACACTCACTCACAAAGCCCTCACCCACTCCTCTCACATTTTTTATCTCCCTTTACTCTCCCACCCGTCCTCTTCGCTCTGCTAATGCACGCCGACTCTCCTGTCTTCTGATTACTTCCTCCCACTCCTATCTCCAAGATTTTTCACGTGCTGCTCCCTTTCTCTGGAATTCTTTACCTCTCCCCCTCAGACTCTCCACCTCTCTACAAAACTTCAAACGGGCTCTTAAGACCCACTTCTTTACCAAACCCAGCCAAATCTCATCCTAACCCTCTGTTCCACGCTCTCTATGTACCCCATCTGTGTCACCCCTGTCTGTCCTCCCCTCCCCTTAGAATGTAAGCTCTCACTAGTAGGGCCCTCTTCCCTCATGTGCTTATCCTTTTTCTTACTTTAATAATCCTCAACTGCCCAAATCCTGCAGTTTTGTGGCCACCTTGGAACTTATCTCTGTCGTTTACTAGTGTAGTTATGCTTAGTTACCCTGTACTTGTCCTATATTGTCTTTAACTGTAAGTCACTGTCTTCCAGTTTTGATTATGTGCATATGTACTCTGTAATTGGGCGCTGCGGAACCCTTGTGGCGCCATATAAATAACGGATAATAATAATAATAGGATACCCACCAAGGGTAACTGTTCTTAAAATTTCTTAAAATATTAGCATAAAATCATTGTTTGTTACCAGAACTTACCTGAAAGACTTAAATTGCCTGCAGTCAGCATTAAAGACTTTAGGTATTTTTTATAACGCACAAAGCAGGAGAGATGTGCTCTGTCATTCTCTCTACCTACACTGACGTGATTCCCTTTTAAACGAACATGTTTGTGCATCGGGATGGCATTTACTGAGGGGCTGGCTCGCCAATTGGAGGTTTTTCTTGCATAGCATTAAGTAGCTGCACAGGTTTGTCATGTGTGGTTTTTTGGGGGTTTGTTTTGCACCGGGAATGAGAAAAAGAAGTGTAGAGGATGATTTTGTTAGGGTATTTGCTGTTCGGAGAGGTGCACTGGTGTATCCACTCTGCATCTGGCAGACATTAGTTCTCTCCCTATTCGTTTTTGTGACTTGTTATTGCAATATAATGGAGAAGCACATTTCTAAGTACATTTTGACCAACATAAAGCAAGTCTTGTGACAAAGTACTTAGTGTAATAAGGAAAGTCACCAAGTCCCCTCACAATTGTGATTCATTTAATTATTTAAATTGGTTGTCAAGTAGAAGGCAAGTGGATATCTGAAGTGATGTTTACATTTGCAGTGCGCTGCTTAAGATTTTTACACCTTTCCAATAACCTAGTGGCTCTTACTTTGCAGATGAGTCTCCAGTGAGCAGGAAATAGACGCTGAAAGGACCATTAAGGTCAACATGCAAAACATTGGCAGTAACATACCTTGTAGGTCAAAGTTTTTCTTTAGTGTGTCATTCATTGGGGGGTGGTGGCCAGGGGCGGATTGGGAACAAAAAGCGGCCCTGGAAAAATTTGTACTAGTGGTCCCACATGGGCAGCACCAGAGGTGTAGGGTCTAGCCATGGGCCATGGCAGCAGCACCCTACCCCCAAGACTTTCCAGATAGTGGGGATGTCCAGCATCAAGGGGAAGTTAAAAGGAAATAAAATTAAATGTTATGAGCACATTATATGATACACCTTTAGAATTTAGAAAACTATATAATTCTTTAGAAATATATATTTCTCTAACGTCCTAGTGGATGCTGGGGACTCCGTCAGGACCATGGGGAATAGCGGCTCCGCAGGAGACAGGGCACAAAAGCAAGCTTTTAGGATCACATGGTGTGTACTGGCTCCTCCCCCTATGACCCTCCTCCAAGCCTCAGTTAGGTTTTTGTGCCCGTCCGAGAGGGTGCAATCTAGGTGGCTCTCCTAAAGAGCTGTTTAGAAAAGTTTTTTTTTAGGTTTCAATCTCAGTGATTCCTGCTGGCAACAGGATCACTGCATCGAGGGACTTAGGGGAGAGATTTCCAACTCACCTGCGTGCAGGATGGATTGGAGTCTTAGGCTACTGGACACTTAGCTCCAGAGGGAGTCGGAACACAGGTCAGCCTGGGGTTCGTCCCGGAGCCGCGCCGCCGATCCCCCTTACAGACGCTGAAGAGACGGCAGAACGGAGGTCCGGAAAACAGGCGGCAGAAGACTCCACAGTCTTCATGAAGGTAGCGCACAGCACTGCAGCTGTGCGCCATTGTTGTCACACGGCTCACTGACTCAGTCACGGAGGGTGCAGGGCGCTGCTGGGGGCGCCCTGGGCAGCAATATAATTACCTTTAGTGGCAAAATAAATACATCACATATAGCCATTAAGGCTATATGTATGTATTTTAACCCAGGCCAGTTTATTAAAAACCGGGAGAAGAAGCCCGCCGGAAAAGGGGCGGAGCTTATTCTCCTCAGCACTCAGCGCTATTTTCCTGCTCAGCTCCGCTGGTGAGGAAGGCTCCCAGGACTCTCCCCTGCACTGCACTACAGAAACAGGGTAACAAAGAGAAGGGGGGCATAAATTGGCGATATTTATATATTAAGAGCGCATATATAGTAAACAACACCTTCTAGGGTTGTTTATATACATTTATAGCGCTTTTGGTGTGTGCTGGCAAACTCTCCCTCTGTCTCCCCAAAGGGCTAGTGGGTCCTGTCCTCTATCAGAGCATTCCCTATGTGTGTGCTGTATGTCGGTACGTGTGTGTCGACATGTATGAGGAAAATATTGGTGAGGAGGCGGAGCAAATTGCCTGTAATGGTGATGTCACTCTCTAGGGAGTCGACACCGGAATGGATGGCTTATTTATGGAAATTACGTGACAATGTCAACACGCTGCAAGCCGGTTGACGACATGAGAGGGCCGGCGAACAAATTAGTATCTGTCCAGGCGTCTCAAACACCGTCAGGGGCTGTAAAATGCCCATTTACCTCAGTCGGTCGACACAGACCCAGACACGGACACTGATTTCAGTGTCGACGGTGAAGAAACAAACGTATTTTCTTTTAGGGCCACACGTTAAGGGCAATGAAGGAGGTGTTACATATTTCTGATACTCCAAGTACCACAAAAAAGGGTATTATGTGTGAGGTGAAAAAACTACCTGTAGTTTTTCCTGAATCAGATAAATTAAATGAAGTGTGTGATGATGCGTGGGTTTCCCCCGATAGAAAATTATTGGCGGTATACCCTTTCCCGCCAGAAGTTAAGGCGCGGTGGGAAACACCCCTCAGGGTGGATAAGGCGCTCACACGCTTATCAGAACAAGTGGCGGTACCATCTACGGATAGGGCCGTACTTAAGGAGCCAGCTGATAGGAGGCTGAAAAATATCCTAAAAAGTATACACACACATGCTGGTGTTATACTGCGACCAGCGATCGCCTCAGCCTGGATGTGCAGAGCTGAGGTGGCTTGGTCGGATTCCCTGACTAAAAATATTGATACCTTTGACAGGGACAGTATTTTATTGACTATAGAGCATTTAAAGGATGCATTTCTATATATGCGAGATGCGCAGAGGGATATTTGCACTCTGGCATCAAGAGTAAATGCGATGTCCATATCTGCAAGAAGATGTTTATGGACACGACAGTGGTCAGGTGATGCAGATTCCAAACGGCACAAAGATGTATTGCCGTATAAAGGGGAGGAGTTATTTGGGGTCGGTCCATGGGACCTGGTGGCCAGGGCAACTGCTGGAAAATCCACCGTTTTTTACCCTAAGTCACATCTCTGCAGAAAAAGACACCGTCTTTTCAGCCTCAGTCCTTTCGTCCCTATAAGAGTCATATCTGCCCAGGGATAGAGGAAAGGGAAGAAGACTGCAGCAGGCAGCCCATTCCCAGGAACAGAAGCCCTCCACCGCTTCTACCAAGTTCTCAGCATGACGCTGGGACCGTACAGGACCCCTGGATCCTACAAGTAGTATCCAAGGGGTACAGATTGGAATGTCGAGAGGTTTCCTCCCTCGCAGGTTCCTGTAGTCTGCTGTACCAATGTCTCCCTCCGACAGGGAGGCAGTATTGAAAACAATTCACAAGCTGTATTCCCAGCAGGTGATAATAAAATTACCCCTCCGACAACAAGGAAAGGGGTATTACTCCACACTATATGGTGGTACTGAAGGCTAGGTGAGACCTATTCTAAATCTGAAAAATTTGAACACTTACAAGGGTTCAAATCCAGATAGAGTCACTCAGAGCAGTGATAGCAAAGAACAAGGGGACTATATGGTGTCCCGGGACATCAGGGATGCTTACCTCCATGTCCCAAAATTTGCCTTTTCTCACCAAGGGTACCTCAAGTTCGTGGTACAGAACTGTCACTATCAGTTTCAATACGATGCCGTTGGATTGTCCAAGGCACCCCGGGGTCCTTACCAAGGTAATGACCGAAAGGAGGATTCGTCTTCAAAGAAAATGGACGACCTCCTGATAAGAACAAGGTCCAGAGAACAGTTGGAGGTCGGAGTAGCACTATCTCAAGTAGTTCTAGGACAGCACGGGTGGATTCTAAATATTCCAAAACCGCAGTTGTTCCGACGACACGTCTGCTGGTCCTAGGGATGATTTTGGACACAGTCCAGGAAAAGGTGTTTCTCCCAGAGGAGAAAGCCAGGGAGTTATCCGAGCTAATCGGGATCCTCCTAAAACCAGGAAAAGTGTCAGTGCATCATTGCACAAGAGTCCTGGTAAAAAATGGTGGCTTATTACGAAGCGCTTCCATTCGGCAGATTTCACGCAAGAACTCTTCAGTGGGATCTGCTGGACAAATGGTCCGGATCGCATCTTCAGATGCATCAGCGGATAACCCTATATCCAAGGACAAGGGTGTCTCTCCTGTGGTGATTACAGAGTGCTCATCTTCTAGAGGGCCGCAGATTCGGCATTCAGGATTGGATGCTCGTGACCACGGAGGCCAGCCTGAGAGGCTGGGGTGCAGTCACACAAGGAGTGTGATCAAGTCTGGAGAATTCTCTCCACATAAATATACTGGAGCTAAGAGCAAATTTATAATGCTCTAAGCTTAGCAAGACCTCTGCTTCAAGGTCAGCCGGTATTGATCCAGTGGAATAACATCACGGCAGTCGCCCACGTAAACAGAAAGGGCGGCACAAGAAGCAGGAGGGCAGTGGCAAAACTGCAAGGATTTTTCGCTAGGCGGAAAATCATGTGATAGCACTGTCAGCAGTGTTCATTCCGGGAGTGGACGACTGGGAAGCAGACTTCCTCAGCAGGCACGACCTCCACCCGGGAGAGTGGGAACTTCATCGGGAAGTTTTCCGCATGATTGGGAACCGTTGGGAAAGCCAAAGGTGGACATGATGGCGTCCCGCCCGAACAAAAAATGGGACAGGTATTGCGCCAGGTCACGAGACCTTCAGGCGATAGCTGTGGACGTCCTGGTAACACCGTGGGTGTAACAGTCGGTGTATGTGTTCCCTCCTCTGCTTCTCATAACCAAGGTATTGAGAATTAAAAGACATAGAGGAGTAAGAACTATACTCGTGGCTCCGGATTGGCCAAGAGGGACTTGGTAACCGGAACTTCAAGAGATGCTCACAGAGGACTAATGGCCTCGGGAGCTAAGAAGGGATTTGCTTTCAGCAAGTACCATGTCTGTTCCAAAAGGAACCGTGGCATCGGCCTTTAAGAAAGGACCTGCTCCAGCAGGGACCTTGTCTGTTCCAAGACTTACCGCGACTGCGTTTGACGGCATGGCGGTTTGAACGCCGGATCCTAAGGGAAAAGGCATTCCGGAAGAGGTCATACCTACCCTGGTCAAAGCCAGGAAGGAGGTGACCGCACAACGTTATCACCACATGTGGTAAAAATATGTTGCGTGGGTGAGGCCAGGAAGGCCCCACGAAAAAATTTCAACTAGGTCGATTTCTGCACTTCCTGCAAACAGGAGTGTCTATGAGCCTCAAATTGGGGTCCATTAAGGTTCAAGTTTCGGCCCTATAGATTTTCTTCCAAAAAAAGAATTGGCTTCAGTTCCTGAAGTCCAGACGTTTGTCAAGGGAGTATTGCATATACAGCCCTTGTGTGCCTCCAGTGGCACCGTGGGATCTCAACGTAGTGTTGGGATTCCTCAAATCATATTGGTTTGAACCACTCAAATCTGTGGATTTGAAATATCTCACATGGAAAGTGACCATGCTGTTGGCCCTGGCCTCGGCCAGGCGATTGTCAAAATTGGCGGCTTTGTCTTACAAAAGCCCATATTTGATTTTCCATTCGGACAGGGCAGAACTGCGGACTCGTCCCCAGTTTCTTCCTAAGGTGGTGTCAGCGTTTCACCTGAAACAACCTATTGGGGTGCCTGCGGCTACTAGGGACTTGGAGGACTCCAAGTTGCTAGACGTTGTCAGGGCCCTGAAAATATATATATATATATAATTCCAGGACGGCTGGAGTCAGAAAGTCTGACTTGCTGTTTATATTGTAGGCACCCAAAAAGCTGGGTGCTCCTGCTTCTAAGCAGACTATTGCTCGTTGGATTTGTAGTACAATTCAGCTTGCACATTCTGTGGCAGGCCTGCCACAGCCAAAATATGTAAATGCCCATTCCACAAGGAAGGTGGGCTCATCTTGGGCGGCTGCCCGAGGGGTCTCGGCTTTACAACTTTGCCGAGCAGCTACTTGGTCAGGGGCAAACACGTTTGCTAAATTCTACAAATTTGATACCCTGGCTGAGGAGGACCTGGAGTTCTCTCATTCGGTGCTGCAGAGTCATCCGCACTCTCCCGCCCGTTTGGGAGCTTTGGTATAATCCCCATGGTCCTGACAGAGTCCCCAGCATCCACTAGGACGTTAGAGAAAATAAGATTTTACTTACCGATAAATCTATTTCTCATAGTCCGTAGTGGATGCTGGGCGCCCATCCCAAGTGCGGATTGTCTGCATTACTTGTACATAGTTATTGTTACAAAAAAAACCGGGTTATTATTGTTGTGAGCCATCTTTTTTAGAGGCTACTTCATTGTTATCATACTGTTAACTGGGTTCAAATCACAAGTTGTACGGTGTGATTGGTGTGGCTGGTATGAGTCTTACCCGGGATTCAAGATCCTTCCTTATTGTGTACGCTCGTCCGGGCACAGTACCTAACTGAGGCTTGGAGGAGGGTCATAGGGGGAGGAGCCAGTACACACCATGTGATCCTAAAAGCTTGCTTTTGTGCCCTGTCTCCTGCGGAGCCGCTATTCCCCATGGTCCTGACGGAGTCCCCAGCATCCACTACGGACTATGAGAAATAGATTTATCGGTAAGTAAAATCTTATTTTTCTCGCTTACTACACCAACCGTATCCCAATCACTATTCACTCAATCTTATATGTCAGCCAAGCAGGCAGACAGAGCATACACTAGATCATCTGCAATCACAGGCTAAGTGGCAAAGTAATTTTCATATATGCAAATATTTTGGCATCTTATTCATTATGTCTATAAATAGGACCACATGTCCTCAAACAAAACAGGCCCTGCGGGTGCGCCGGCCCACCGGGAATCTTCCCTGTAGACCCTATGCCCAATCCGCCTCTGGTGGTGGCTACAGCTAAACCCCCCTCTAGTGCCTAACTGTAAACCCCCGGCGGGGCCCTAACCGTCACCCTCATACTTACATTCGGAATGTGGGCGGATAGTGTTCCGACGTCAGGATTCCGAGTGTTGCCGGGACTCCGGTGTCGGTCACTTGACCACCAGCATCCCGACTACCAGGGTGCTGACCACACCCCTTGAAGTCTTCATATTAAGGCTTTTTGGTTATGCTCATTCTTTTTGTTTTTCAACTCTGTATTGTCTCATGTCCACTGTCTATGCTGTTCTTTTTGTTTGTTTATCGGGCTGCTCCAATAAAAAAAAAAAAAAATGTTAACGAAATTCTGATAATAATTTCATATGTATCCAGGGCCGGCGATAGGGGGGATCAAAGGGTACACCTGTACCGGCCCCCAAGGATACGCAGCTTAGAGCCCGAAAGGGGTGTAAGCCATTTTGTCTAAGTAAGGCAGCGAGCTGTGTGGGTGCGATCTCAGAGTGACAGGAGCCTCTCAAACACAGTGACTGTGTGGTACAAGTGTGCATCCACTCTTCCGAGTCCGGCTCTGTTGCAGGCATTTACGGGACATGGCAGAAGCTCCGCTGCCAGCACTCATGTGCCCTGCGCTGGCCTCTTGTGGAGTGTGAGCGCCATATGGCACCTGCTATGTGGTGTAAGGATCTGGATACTGGGGAGTGCAGCGCAGGTATGGCTTTGGGATGGGGTGGGGAAGTTGTGAATGCAGCATGGAGTAATTGAGAGAGACAGACTTTGGGGGGGGTGGGAGGAAGGAGAGAGGGAGACAGACTGTGGTATCTGTGGGGGAGGAAGCAGAGATATACATAAATATATTTATTTATACACATATATAAATATCTATTAAGTTTCTTATTTAGTGCAGCAAATTTAGAATTCAGTGTGTGTGTGTGTGTGTGTGTGTGTGTGTGTGTGTATATGTTGGCTGAAAGTGGCTGTCGTATGTTTTATTCCTGAGTGCTGCTGTTGCAACTTGTTTATTTATACTGTGTTTACAGTATATAAAATCTAAGTGGGCTCCAGAGATATCATTGTACCGGGCCCCAAGATTGCTGTTGTCGGCCCTGGTTGCAATTACCTCTCTATCTGGCCCTATATCCCTGCTGCCTCTTTCTGTCCCTAAGTCCCTGCTGCCTATCTCTGTTCCTATGTCTTTGCCGGCACTCTCTCTCTCTGTGTTCCTGCTGCCTCTCACTTTGTCCCAACTGTATCTCACCAAATCCCTGCTGACCCTTTATCTGTCCCTACATTCTTGCTGCTTCTCTGTTTCTATGTCCCTGCTGCCTTTTCCTGTCCCTACGTCCCTTCTGCCCCTCTCTGTTTCTATGCCCCTGCTGCCTCTTCCTGTCCCTACGTCCCTTCTGCCCCTCTCTGTTTCTATGCCCCTGCTGCCATTCTCTCTCTGGAGATCTGAGTTGGGGGCCCCTTAAAAATGTTGCTATGGGACCCAAAAAGTTCTAATCACGCCCCTGCCTCTATATAAATATGGGGCTGATTCAGAGGTGGACACTAATGGCATCTCAGCAGAATTATGCAAAAGCTACTTAAGGTGTATTAAGTAAAAAAAAGTAACCCAGGATTCTGTGATGCATCTGAAGAGGCAGCACGGGATCATCTGGATGCACATAGGACATCTAGTAAACCTGCGGTTACGCGGGACCAGATCTGTGCGTGTGCAGTGCGGTGCCTGCTCATGTGCAGATCATTAAACATCAGAGATTTATGTAAGTCTCAGAATCAGGCTCTATATGTGTAACCAAATATCTCCCCCTATTAGCTAATAACACTGTTCTGTAACATTACTTTTTTTTATCTTTTGCCTAATCTGAGCCATGCCAGCTCAGGAGCTCCAATGGCACATCGTGTCCTATCGGCATTACGACATGGAGGTGCGAGAGAACCTGAGATTTGGGCACTACCATAAGTGCCCGATATGTGCTCAGCTGGGCAAGGGAGAGATGTAGCAAACCTTCTAAAGAGTTTGTTGTCCATAGCAACCAATGAGCTTCTAGCTATCATTTATCAAATCTATTCTATAAAATGATAGTTAGAACATGTTTGTTGCTATGTGCATTGAATGGTGGTCACTGGGATGCTCCTTGTATTGAATATCTCTCACTGGATTGGTAGACAGAGGCATTGTGATTTATTTTTTCTTTTACACCGCAAGGAAAAATGTGAGACCAGTGGGTGTTTAGCAATGGTTGAGACCCCAGTCAGAATTATCTATTTTATAGTGATCTTTTACCAAATCTATGCTAATCTTTGGAATTCCCTGCTGTTGGATTAAGTAGTAATAATTATTTAATGTGTCTACTTGTCACCCTTGTGTGCTAACTCTGCATACCAGTACAATGCCTCACCTACTGGTGTGATCACGTACTGTGACACCATCTTTCTGCTGAGGCCACTACATGAGGCCACTTTTCATATTTTTCCAGGCCCACTTCAAGTTCCCAATCCGCCCTTTTCTGGCATAGAAGAAACGTGAATGATAAATCAAAGTAAATGTACCAGGAGGGTATTGACAAGCCATTAGAAAGTTATCAGAAGATGGAAACCCTTTTTCTCATATGTCCTAGAGGACGCTGGGGATGCTTCAAGAACCATGGGGTATAGATGGGATCCGCAGGAGACATAGGCACACTTTAAGACTTTGATTGGGTGTGAACTGGCTCCTCCCTCTATGCCCCTCCTCCAGACTCCAGTTTAGATTCTGTGCACAGTGAGACTGGCCACACACAGGGGAGCTCTACTGAGTTTCTCTGAAAAGACTTTGTTAGGTTTTATTATTTTCAGGGAGACCTGCTGGCAACAGGCTCCCTGCTTCGTGGGACTGAGGGGAGAGAAGCAGACCTACTTCTGTGAGTTCAAAGGCTCTGCTTCTTAGGCTACTGGACACCATTAGCTCCAGAGGGTCCGATCACTTGGTACGCCTAGCTGCTCGTTCCCGGAGCCGCGCCGTCACCCCCCTTGCAGAGCCAGAAGAAAGAAGCCGAGTGAGTAAAAGAAGAGAAGAAGACTTCAGTGACGGCAGAAGACTTCAGTGTTGAGGTACCGCGCAGCGGTCGCACTGCGCGCCATGCTCCCACACACACAGCGGCACTGGCAGGGTGCAGGGCGCAGGGGGGGCGCCCTGGGCAGCATGAACACTGAAGTTTTAAACTGGCAAATAAGTATATTATAAGTGCCTAGGCACTAAATATAGACCCCCGCCAGTATAATTATGTCGATTTGAGTGGGAATGAAGCGTGACGGTTAGGGGGCGTGGCTTAGCCCTCACAGCTCTATCCAGCGCCATTTTCTCCTCACAGACACGCTGGTCCTTCCTAAACACTGCTGTATAGATCAGAGTGAAAAACGAGGGGGGTCACAGTTGTTTGGTGTAATATAAGTTGAAATAAAAACACTATATCATGGGCGCCTGGGGAAATGAGCTGGTAAACCCCTTCTGTGTTTCCATGACAGAATGTACTGGGGTCTATCCCTTATAGCCAGTGTAATGTCGGTGGGTGTTTGGCACACGTGTGTCGGCATATTTGAGGCTGAGGGCTCTGCCACAAAGGGAATGACTATGTCGGTGCTGTCGACTCCTAATGGTACTTGGTACATGTAAATATGTCAACATGTCAGTAGAGGTATATTTTTCCCAAGAGAAAACTATATGGGAGACACAGATGTGGGGGGTGTCCCTGTCGGCACCAACAATATCTGACTGGGTGGATATGGACATGATAATGTGATGCATATCAGATAGAGCTATGCCTATATGTAATATGTAGTTATAGTAAGATTATATAGGTCTGTGGCACGATCACAGACGTGATAATATTTATGGAGGGAGTCATATTCATAGAATAGATTTCTCTCAGACCCTTCAGGGTCGCAAAAAATTTATTTTGCCCAGTTACTACTCCCTGAGATCAACTCGAATAATCTTTCTTAGGTCGACCATAATGTTTCCTGATCAGATCCTCAAAAATTGGCATTCAGTACCTGTTCATACACATTAGAATATTAACGTCACCATCCAGGAGAGTGGGGCCTACATCAAGAAGTCTTCACAGAAGTGACAAGTCTTTGGGGAGTTCCTCAAGTAGACATGATGGCATCTCGTCTCAACAAGAAGCTTCAGAAATATTGTTCTAGGTCGAGAGACCCTCAAGCAATAGCAGTGGATGCGCTGAAAAGTGCATCTTAAAAAATAAAACAGAATACAACAAATGAAGAGAAATATTCACTAAAAGAAGACATCCATATAAAGCACGCAGTGCACATTGAGAAATATTCACTAAAAGGAGACACAGCCATATAAAGCATGAAGTGCACACTGAGAAATAACAGGATTTTGATACCTACCGGTAAATCCTTTTCTCCTAGTCCGTAGAGGATGCTGGGGTCCACTTCAGTACCATGGGGTATAGACGGTTCCACAGGAGCCATGGGCACTCTAAGACTTTTCAAAGGGTGTGAACTGGCTCCTCCCTCTATGCCCCTCCTCCAGACCTCAGTTTTAGAAATGTGCCCAGGCAGACTGGATGCACTCCAGGGGAGCTCTACTGAGTTTCTCTGAAAAGACTTATGTTAGGTTTTTTATTTTCAGGGAGGACTGCTGGCAACAGTCTCCCTGCTTCGTGGGACTGAGAGAGCAGAAGTAGGAACCAAGTTCCTAAATAGTTTCATGGCTCTGCTTCTGGCTGACAGGACACCATTAGCTCCTGAAGGGTACTGAATGCTAGCTGTGCCTAGATGCTCACTCCCACAGCACGCCGTCACCTCCCTTGCAGAGCAAGAAGTCAGAAGATAGGTGAGTGTTAGAAGAGAGATCTTCAATCAAGGTGACGGCTAAAGGTACCGTGTGGCTGGCGAGAGCGCACCGCGCCATACTGCCCACACAACACAGGCACTGCAGGGCGCGGGGGAGGCGCCCTGGGCAGCATGAAACCTTATAAAACTGGTAGAAAAGGGGCATAAGATGCGAGGTACAGCCCTACCCCCACCAGTATAAATATAGTTATCAGAATCTCTGAGGAGAAACGCGCCATCATTGCGGGGGTGGAGCTTCCTCCTCAGTCAGCCAGCACACTGCTCAGCGCCATTTTCTCTCTCTCCTCAGGCTGCAGAGACAATGCTGGTCCTCCACTACTGAATACAAGTATCGGGGTGCAAAAAAAAAGGGGGCGGGGCACAGTGGAATTGGTGCTTTATATTGTGTGTTTACATTATAAAAAAGCTCTGCATGTCAGTGGGCATTTTATGTTTCACAGGCATTGTGTTACTGGCGCTGGGTTTGTGAACTGGCTGCTCCTATCTGTGTCCTTCTGACAGATTTTACTGTGGGTCTGTCCCTTATAAGTCCCGGAGTGTCTGTGGTGTGTTTGTGCACGTGTGTGACATGTCTGAGGCAGGGAGTTCTTCCCCTGAGGTAGCCATTTTAGGGACACAGAGTTGTAATGTGGTAGCGCTGCCGGCACACCACAAGCCTGAATGGGTGAAAGAAATACGTGATAGTGTGAATCATATCAGTAGGAGATTAGATAAGTCTGAGTCTCATGCAGAAAGCTGGAGAAAATCAGTGGAAGATGTGATTTTTCAGGGTTCTGCTTTCTCATCCGCAGGCGACCCCTCTGGGTCACATAAGAGACCATTTGCAAACATTGTACATACTGATACCGACACGGCCTCTGATTCCTGTGTCGAAGATAGTGATTCCAGGGGGATAGATCCTAAATTGTCAAAAAGCATACAATATATGATTGTTGCTATAAAGGAGGTCTTAGAAGTTACGGAAGCCCCTACTGTACCTCAGGAGAAGGCTTATTTCTATAAGGAAAATAAATGTAAGGTAACTTTCCCTCCTTCCCACGAGCTAAATACTCTTTTTGAGGGAGTTTTGGTGAATCCTGAAAAGAAATTTCATATTCCCAAAAGGATTCAGATTGCTTATCCTTTTCCATTAGAGGACAGGAAAAGATGGGAGTCACCCCCGGTGTTAGACAGTGCACTGTCAAGGTTAACAAAAAAGGTGATTCTCCCTGCACCTGGGACGGCTTCACTAAAGGAGGCGGCAGACCGCAAAATGGATACTACGTTAAAATCTATTTATGTGGCCAATGGTACGCTGCTCAGACCCACCATTGCTTGCACGTGGGTGAGTTGTGCTATCAAAAAATGGTCAGATAACTTGTCATCGGAAATTGACATGATTGATAGAGACGAGATACTCCTAACGTTAGGTAATATCAAAGACGCTTCCACATACATGCTGGAAGCTATGAAGGCTATTGGACTCTTGGGTTCAACAGCCGCTACCATGGCAGTATCGGCTCAGAGGGCATTGTGGATTCGCCAGTGGAATGCTGATGCAGATTCCAAAAGAAATATGGAGGCTCTCCCGTATAAAGGTGAGCTCTTATTTGGTGATGGACTGGATGCGTTATTCTCGGCGGCTACCGCAGGCAAGTCGACATTTTTGCCTTATGCTCCTGCACCGGCAAAAAAGACACATCACTCTCACATGCAGTCCTTTCGGCCCAATAAATAAATAAAGGCCAAAGGTTCCCCCTTCTTTACAGGTAGGGGAAGGGGAAAAGGAAAGAAATCCGCAGCGTCTCCCGGATCCCAGGAGCAGAAGTCAACCCCTGCTTCTGCCAAATCTGCAGCATGACGCTGGGGCTCCCTTGCGGGAGTCCGCTCGGGTGGGAGCATGTCTGAAACTTTTCAGTCAAATCTGGATTCAATCTGGCCTGGACCCATGGGTCTTACAAATAGTGTCCCATGGGTACAAACTGGAGTTTCAAGACGACCCCCATGCCGATTTTTCAAATCGACCTTGCCAGCTTCTCTTCCAGAAAGAGAGGCAGTAACAACGGCAATTCAAAAATTGTCAGGATCAGGTCATTGTCCTGGTACCCTAGTCACAGCAAGGAGAAGGTTTTTATTCAAGCCCCTTCGTAGTTCCGAAGCCAGACGCCTCGGTCAGACCGATTTTAAACCTGAGTAAACTGAATCTCTACCTGAAAAGGCTCAAGAACAAGATGGAATCCCTGAGGGCAGTGATTTCCAGTCTGGAGGAGGGGGACTTCAGGGTGTCAGTAGACATAAAGGATGCTTACTTGCATGTTCCCATTTATCCTCCTCACCAAGCTTATCTGAGATTTGCAGTACAGGGTTGCCATTACCAGTTCCAGACGTTGCCGTTCGGACTCTCCACGGCACCGAGGGTATTCACCAAGGTGATGGCAGAGATGATGGTCCTCCTTCGTCAAAAAGGAGTTAATATAATTCCTTATCTGGACGATCTCCTGATAAAAGCGAGATCCAGGGAACAGTTGGTGCAGAACATCGCACTCTCCCTGTCAATACTCCAACAACACGGTTGGATCATGAATTTTCCAAAGTCGCAGTTGGAACCAATGACAATATTGTCCTTTTTAGGGATGATTCTGGACACAGAAGTACAGAGAGCATTTCTTCCAGTGGAAAAGGCTCTGGAAAACCAGAAAATGGTCAAACAAATATTGAAACCAACAAGTGTGTCGATCCATCAATGAATTCGGTTGTTGGGGAAAATGGTAGCGGCCTACGAGGCCATACAGTTTGGCCGATTTCATGCCAGAGTATTCCAGTGGGACCTGTTGGACAAATGGTCCGGATCCCACCTACACATTTTCTTTTCTTGTTCCCCAAAGCCAGAATTTCGCTCCTGTGGTGGCTACACAGTTCTCACCTATTAGAGGGATGCAGGTTTGGGATTCAGAACTGGGTCCTGGTAACCACGGATGCAAGTCTCCGAGGCTGGGAAGCTGTCACACAGGGGGAAAGCTTCCAAGGAATATGGTCAAGTCAGGAAGCCTGCCTTCACATAAATGTTCTGGAATTGAGAGCCATTTACAACGGCCTTCTACAAGCGGTACATCTACTTCAAGATCATCCCGTGCAGATCCAGTCGGACAATGTAACAGCAGTCGCGTACATAAACAGGCAAGGCGGAACGAAAAGCAGAGCGGCAATGGCACAGGTGACAAGGATTCTCCTCTGGGCAGAAAGACATGTAAGAGCTCTGTCAGCAACTTTCATTCCGGGAGTGGACAACTGGGAAGCAGACTTCCTCAGCAGACACAATCTCCATCCAGGAGAGTGGGGCCTCCACCAAGAAGTCTTCGCAGAGGTGGCAAGTATTTGGGGAGTTTCTCAAGTAGACATGATGGCATCTCATCTAAACAAGAAGCTTCAGAGATATTGTTCCAGGTCGAGAGACCCTCAAGCAATAGCAGTGGATGCACTGGTGACCCAGTGGGTGTTTCGGTCGGTATATGTTTTCCCTCCACTTCCACTGATTCCAAAAGTTCTCAAGATAATAAGAAGAACAAGAGTTCGAGCAATCTTCATTGCCCCAGACTGGCCAAGGAGGGCTTGGTATCCAGATCTTCAGGAGTTACTCATAGAAGATCATCGGCCTCTTCCTCCTCGAGAGGACCTACTACAGCAGGGGCCTTGTGTGTATCAAGACTTACTGCGGCTACGTTTGACGGCATGGCTGTTGAGCGCCGGATCCTAGCCCAAAAGGGTATTCCCAAAGAAGTCATTCCCACTCTTATTCAGGCCAGGAAGGGAGTAACGTCTAAACATTACCACCGTATTTGGAGAAAATGTGTGTCTTGGTGTGAATCCAAGAAGGCTTCTACGGAAGAATGTGAGTTGGGACGTTTTCTCTATTTTCTGCAGGCTGGTGTGGATGCGGGCCTTAGATTGGGGTCAATCAAGGTCCAGATTTCGGCCTTATCAGTTTTCTTTCAAAAACAATTGGCCTCCTTTCCAGAATTTCAGACGTTCGTGAAAGGGGTTCTGCACATCCAGCCTCCATTTGTGCCTCCAGTGGCACCATGGGACCTTAATGTGGTGTTGCAGTTCCTTCAATCAGATTGGTTTGAACCTCTGCAGGAGGTAGAATTGAAGTTTCTCACTTGGAAAGTGGTGATGCTTTTGGCCTTGGCATCCGCAAGGCGGGTGTCTGAGTTGGTGGGCCTTGTCTCACAAGAGCCCTTTCCTGATCTTCCATGAAGATAGGGCAGAGTTAAGAACTCGTCAACAATTTCTTCCAAAGGTGGTTTCGTCCTTCCACATAAACCAACCTATTGTGGTGCCAGTGGCTACTGACACTTTCACCGAGTCAAAGTCTCTAGATGTTGTTAGAGCTTTGAAGATTTATGTCGCAAGAACAGCTCTGATACGGAAAACAGAGGCTCTGTTTGTCCTGTATGCTCCCAGCAAGATTGGGTGTCCTGCTTCTAAACCGACTGTTGCACGATGGATCAGAGGGACGAGTCAGCACACTCATTCTATGGCAGGCTTGCCGGAACCGAAGACCGCGAAGGCCCATTCTACTAGGAGAGTGGGCTCATCCTGGGCGGCTGCCCGGGGTGTCTCTGCTTTACAACTTTGCCGAGCAGCTACTTGGTCAGGGTCAAACACATTTGCTAAATTTTATAGGTTTGACACTTTGGCCGATGAGGACCTCAAGTTTGGTCAATCGGTGCTGCAGGGTCATCCGCATTCTTCTGCCCGTACTGGAGCTTTGGTATAACCCCATGGTACTGAAGTGGATTCCAGCATCCTCTAGGATGTATGAGAAAACAGGATTTTAATACCTACCGGTAAATCCTTTTCTCCTAGTCCGTAGAGGATGCTGGGCACCCGACCCAGTGTGTACTTTACCTGCAGTTTGTTCATTATAGTTACACAAGTTGTGTTACATTTGTTTTCAGCATGTTGCTGCAAATGGTTCATGCCTGTTGGCGTGTGTTATGTTGAATGCCATGTTGTGCGGCATGGTTGAGGTGTGAGCTGGTATGAATCTCACCATTCGTATAAAAGTAAATCCTTTCCTCGAAATGTCCATCTCCCTGGGCACAGTTCCTATAACTGAGGTCTGGAGGAGGAGCATAGAAGGAGGAGCCAGTTCACACCCTTTGAAAAGTCTTAGAGTGCCCATGGCTCCTGCGGAACCGTCTATACCCCATGGTACTGAAGTGGACCCCAGCATCCTTAACGGACTAGGAGAAAAGGATTTACCTGTAGGTATTAAAATCCTGTTTTTTTTCACTGATTATTATTAACAGTTTTTATATAGCGCAGCATATTCTGTTGCGCTTTACAATTAGAACAACAGCAATAGAACAAAACTGGGCAAAAACAGACAGACATAGAGGTAGGAAAGCCCTGCTCGCACGCTTACAATCTATAGGGAGATAGGCATTGATACACAAGGATAGATGCTACCTGTTACATAATGGCCTACTAGATTGCTAGGTTCTTAATGGGTTGTATGATATGATCACCCAGCAATGTTGGAAGACAAAATATGTGAGGTTATGTGGACCTAGATGGATCAATAGCATGTGTCCTATATATGACCTTTTGTATGAATATATCTGGGAGAAGAATTGATGCCTTCAAAATCAGCACTGAAATGGGAGGAGAAATTTATGTTCAGGGAACAGCTAAGCGATTTCTTATCTTGTACCAGTCATAAATGTTTGGAGGTGGGGAATTGCATCCTTCATCCTCAAACCTGGTCACTCTGGGCCAGGAATAATGAATAAAGTACAATGTCTGTGTCCTATCTGGGCTAACACACCCTCCCTAGTCTATTGCAAGACAGCTGTGTGTAGAAAGCACATGATCCCTGACATGTCCAGTGTCCTGCATTGAGCTGGTTGCAAAAAGGGAGGAGTACAGCTGTGAAGGTTTAAAGACACTTCTCCCCCAATGCTCAGGGCACATTGTCCCTCATTCCGAGTTGTTCGCTCGCTAGCTGCTTTTAGCAGCATTGCACACGCTAGGCCCGCCGCTCTCTGGGAGTGTATTTTAGCATAGCAGAATTGCGAACGAAAGATTAGCAGAATTGCTACTAAATAATTCTTAGCAGTTTCTAAGTAGCTCCAGACCTACTCACAGATTGCGATCAGCTCAGTCCGTTTAGTTCCTGGTTTGACGTCACAAACATGCCCTGCGTTCGGCCAGACACTCCCGTGTTTTTCCCTGACACGCCTGTGTTTTTTTGCAAGCGCTGGGAAAACGCTGAGTGGCCGCCCAGAAACGCCCCTTTCCTGTCAATCATTCACCGATCAGCAGTGCGACTGAAAAGCGCCGCAGAAGCCACAGCAAAACTGCTAAGTTTTTAGTAAAATAACTAAGCGCATGCGCTCTGCGTACCATGCGCAGTTATCAACAAATCGAAGCATAGCGAAAATCGGCAACGAGCGAACAACTCGGAATGGCCCCCCTTGTCTCTTATTTCAGTTGCATACTCCATTGTGAAGTCCCTCAGATGAGCATCATCTAAGTATTTTAATGTAAGTGCTAGGTTTCTATTTGAGATTTATACTGTATGTACTGTATTTCTTTCCACAATTGTAATAATTGTGTATACTCATACCTTGGATGATTTTGTTTGACTTAAAAGATAATTAATTTTAGCGTATTCTCAGTATTTCCTGGTGAATCTGGGAGCCTGTGTGGCCCAAGCTGTTTTTAAGTGAGTTTGCAATTAACAATTCTGGATGCAGATAGCTACAGAGGACTGTGTGGTGTCCATACATTGATGTTTTGGGGTTCCTCTGCTGGTGGCAGTAACCGGGATTTCATTAATCACATGTGCTGAGGTAACCGTTAGTCACTGGAGGTGATTTTCAGATTAAGGTATCTGTACTGAGCAACACTTGAATTGCTCCATCAGGCGCCATCTAGCGGCCGAAGTAAAGCGCTCTTAAAGTAACCACATTCACCTAAACATCAAATTTTAGCGGGTAAGCGTAATTCAAACAATAATCACCGTTTTAAGCTTCAAAAAGTGAGCCATATAGTTCATAAGGCTTACTTATGAACTATATGGCTCATTTATGAGTAAAAGGGGGCACAGTTTCTTAGGGATTCCATTTTGGATATGAAATTTGATTAAGATTGGGAGTTGCTGCTTTTTGAAACATAAAATGGTGATTATTGTTTTAAATACACCTGCTCACTAAAATGTGGTGTTCTGGTGAATATGGTTACTTTAAGAGCGCTTTACTTCTGTGTATTTCACCTGTTTTTATGTTTCTATCTTTGCTACATTGGGATGTGTACTTTTATACACAGCTTAAAGCTGCATTTTTAGGTTTATTGTGCAATTTTCCTTAACCCTTTTATTGTGTGACATCTAGTGGCCGCCAGCCTGCAAAATACTTTGCTCCTCACCTCCATGGGGGGATTTGAGTTAGCCATTTCTTATATAGGATAAATATTGAAGAAATGACAGTATTTGAATAGTAATGGTTTGAAAAAGAATAGTTCCCATTTACTTACCAGCTGTATATGAACCATATAGGACGTGGATTTACCTGTACTTTCCTTATTTCTCATGATAAATTATTCCTTGCAGTTGCTCTCCCACAATCGGTACCAGACAGCTCAGCGCATCGCTGTGTTTTTGAGCATGCCTGATGAGGTGCAAACTGGGGACATCATCAGTGATATTTTTCATCAAGGCAAATCCTGTTTTATTCCACGCTACCAGCCCCGCAGTACACACATGGATATGGTCAGACTCAGTTCAGTGGAGGAAATCCTCCAGCTGCCAGTAACAACGTGGAATATCCGCCAGCCTGGAGAGGAGGACTGCAGGGAGGAGGCACTGGCCATAGGTGAGCAAGCCACTGCAGAGTCTTGACATATCAATTTATAGGCAATGCCCTTGACGCTATTAGCACGAGTAGATTACAGTTATACTGTTTATTCAGAATAGCATAGTATACTGTAGTGTTTGCTTTGTGACGCTTGTTTTCACTGTACATTTGGGCTCTTAATAATATATTTATGTCAACTACTTACCTACAATACATTATTACAGGTGGCCTGGATCTCGTGCTTGTACCGGGGCTTGGATTTGACAAGGAAGGTCATCGTTTGGGAAGGGGTAAAGGATATTATGATACTTTTTTAGAGCACTACAACCATCAGTTTGCTGCCAAACCATATACCATTGCATTGGCTTTTCAAGAGCAACTTTGTGACTCCATCCCTGTAACTGAAAATGACATTGAGATAGATGAGATTATCATTGCTGGAGACCAAGAAATGCTCAAGATGTGACTCTGAAAAATGCTGCTGACAGGAGTGACTGTACGAGCTGTGCTAAAGTGAGAAAGAAAAATTGTATGCAATTTATAAAATAAATCATATTCTCTTACCTTTTATATATTTTTTTATTTTCCCATAATTTTCTTCTCTGCTGACAGTACTGCAACCTCAGGCCTTTCCTTTTTATCCACTCACTGTGCAGTTTCATCTGCGATCAAAATAAATGTGTCCTCTACAGTCTCAAAAGCCTTAGTGGTCTCAACTATTCTTATTAAAAAAAATCTTTCATTAGCAATATATCCGCTACTTGGATACAATTTGCCATTTACTACTTTACTTTTGACCTTCTACAATCAAATGATCTGCTACCAGGTACAGTACAACAGATAAATCTCCTATTATTTGAATGACCTGTAATTTCTCTATAATGTTTCTAGTTTCATGTGCTCTATTAGATCATTTTGTGACCATTGCAATTCTACATTTATGGGTTTCCATTTCTATGCATTAAATGTAAAACCAAACTCCTAATCTCTCTGTTTGCCATAACATAATAGCCCAAGATGACTGAAACGAGACTAATAATCTTCAAATTATTAGACTTGAACCGATTTCATGTAAAAGGTTCAACTACATGGGGGAAAATGTAATAAGGGGTGAGAATCAGATGTTCTACTGGTTTTTTTTAAAGTGGCAATTATTTACATGGCAAAACTAGGTTGATTTTGCCATGTAAATGATTGGCACTTTAAAAAAACAAAACTGAACTCTCACAAAATCTCTCGCTTTCTGATTCGCACACCCTATTACATTCCACCCAGGAGTGTTCTCCACACCCACATATTGTTGGTACAATCTTTTAGTTTATTTTTATGTTTCATGTTTTACCTATCTCAGTCTTCAAAATAGTGTTTAATTATGCTCATGTTCCTCTAGTCCCAGACTTGCGGCCACTCCAATATCTTTCTCAGTGCCGTGTAATCATAAATGGTTCAGTGTCTTTGAAAACGGCAATAAATATATTGGATTGGCAAGGTAAAGACACCTTTGTGGGTTTTTTTTTTTTGTAGGAGCTTAATTTGCAGAGTAAGACGCATGTATCTAATAAGCACCCTGTGGATCAGATTCATCATATATGGGATCCAGAGATTTGCAGTCCTCTTTCTACGCCTGGTGCGGCACAAATACAATTCTCTTGGAACATATTAGCAAATATTATTCATTTATTTGTAAAGTACAAAGGTGATGCACAGCACTGGAGATGGAGAAACTAAGGGGGTCATTCTGACCCGTTCGCACGCTGCTTTTTTTTCGCAGTCGTGCGAAATGGGCTGGAATGCGCATGCGCAGCGGGCACAATGCGCAAGCGTGTTGCTACCCGGCGACGGGGAACGCCGGGCAGCGACTGAATTAACCACTTAACTAGTTGACGATTTATTTCGCCGAAAACCGCTCCGAAATTGTCTGGGTTTCTTATGAGTGAATTAAGTGAAGAACATGACTTTAACCCTATCCCAAATGATTTAAGTTAAAAAAAAAAAAAAAAAAAAAAAGGAAAAAAAATATATATATTTACATTTTTTTGAAAAAAAAAATGTTTTTTCCCCCCCAAACATCGAAACATTGATCAGGAACATCGTGACCATCGCGGCTTTCATTTTGAAATCCAGGACAGCCTGCAGGTATACAGGGGGGGGTCTGTGGAGTGGCTTGGGAGGGTTAATTTACTCTCGCCGGCGGCTGCCATTGTCTGCAGCCGCTGGAGGGGGTGGGGGGGGGATCCTGCCATGCTGACCAATCAGCAGTGATCGGCAGCACGGCAGACACAGGGGGAGAGTGCAGGGAGGCAGAGGGACCTTCCGGTCCCTCTGACAGCAGCAGCGGAGGGAAGTTTCTCTTCCCTGCCGCTGCTAACACTCTCTATCTGACTGGTCGCATCCTGTGCGACCAGGTCAGACAGAGCACTTGCAGGCATGGTCGCACATACATTCAGCGCAGCCGTTTGTTCTTTTTCCATGGTCGCACATACAGTAAGTGAGAGGTGATTTTCAGGAAGGAGGAAAGCCCTAAGGAACATCATAGAGGGAGATGGAATGTATTTTGAAATTAGGGTTGAGCTGTGCAAGTGGATCTTACTGAGGCCTATGTAGATGAGCATGAGGAATTGATTCTAGAGGGTAAAGTGAGCCAATGTAGGTATTAGCAAAGTTGAGCAGCAGAGATGGTGGAAAAAGAGAGGGAGAGCAATCTTGTAACAGTATTTAGGATGAATTGAGGAGATGTAAGTGGAGTGAGGAGAGGGTTATTCCACTCCAACTCAACACAGTTTTTAGACTGACCATTTCAGATTGTGATAAAATTTGGTATAATAAATGGAAAGGAAACTGGAGTACCCGGAGGAAACCCACGCAAGCACAGGAAGAATATACAAACTCCACAGTTAGGGCCATGGTGGAAATCGAACCCAGAACTCAGTGCTGTGAGACAGTAATGCTAACCATTACACCATCCGTACTGCCTGATAGAAGTATCTTTCGGGTCAACAAAAAGGTCGACACACCTTAGGTCGGCACCAATTGGTCGACACACCTTAGGTCGACATGGACAAAAGGTTGACAGGAACAAGGTCGACATGGAAAAAGGTCGACATGAGTATTTTTATGTTTTTTTGGTGTCGTTTTCTTCATAGAGTGACCGGGAACCCCAATTAGTGCACCGCGACCCCTCGCATGGCTCGCTTTGCTCGCCATGCTTCGGGCATGGTGCCTTCGCTCCGGTTCGCTCGGCACAGATTACCGTTCCAATCGTAGTCCACGTGGATCGTTAAGTATGAAAAGGTTCCAAAAAAGAAAACAATTGTGAAAAACTCATGTCGACCTTTTGTCCATGTCGACCTAAGGTGTGTCAACCAATTGGCGTCGACCTTTTTGTTGTCGACCTGGAGTCCGGATACTTTATCTTTCCACATGGAGTATCTTTCCACTTACGTTTATACACTAATGTAGTGAACTGGAAAATATATTATTTATTGATTTTTAAATACAATTTTCATGAATCACTCAAAAATGAAAGCTGTTATAGCATGTGATCCCATCATGATCCGAAAATAAAACTTTAAGGATTTATTAACAATGTATTATGTAGTATGAGCCTTTTTTCAAAAAAATTTAAATATTGTCCTTAGTCAGAAATGAATAATAATTTAATTTTAAGGTCGGCATATGAATGCAGGAAGAAGTAGGCGGTTTATGAAGTATTTACCATAAAGAAAGATACCTTGTTTTTTAAATAGATGCCAAAGTCATCAGATGTGAAGAAATGGGGAGGTGCAATGCGTGTCGCTTAATGGTGGTCATTCCGAGTTGTTCGCTCGCTAGCAGTTTTAAGCAGCCGTGCAAACGCTATGCCGCCTCCCACTGGTAGTGTATTTTAGCTAAGCAGAAGTGCGAACGAAAGGATCGCAAAGCGACTACAAAGTTTTTTTTGTGCAGTTTCAGATTAGCTCAAAACCTACTCAGCACTTGTGATCACTTCAGACTGTTCAGTTCCTGTTTTGATGTCACAAACACGCCCTGCTTTCACCCAGCCACGCCTGCGTTTTTCCGAACACTGCCTGAAAACGGTCAGTTGACACCCAGAAACGCCACTCTGCGGCAGTCAGTGCGACTGAAAAGCATCGCTAGACCTTGTGTGAAACTACATAGTTTGTTGTAATAGTACGTCGCGCGTGTGCATTGCGTCGCATGCGCAGAAGTCTTTTTTTGCATCATCGCTGCACAGCGAACAAATGCAGCTAGCGATTAACTCGGAATGACCCCCAATATCAGCTGTGGTAGCTACAGGAGACGTTAAGTAGATTTGTTTGGCAAGAGAAAGTGCTGGCATTTTAGGAGGAATGTATAAATGTATACTGATTGGTTTTGGCCTTGGGACAAGTTTTCCATGAGTGACATTCCGCACTGCAAGAGCAATTTTGCACATAGCAGCTTAGTTTATTGTGCCATACTGTAGTAGAGGTTTAGAGATCCTAAGGCAGCATATGGTGTCTGGAGCTGCAGTGTTTAGGACTGAGTTGAGCATGCTATTGTATATAGAGGTAGTCAGATAAGGAAAGAAAAGACATACTGTATGTAATAGTTCTAATGACATTGAAAAGTGTAGGTTTGAAGGCTATGTAATTATGTTGCATGGTGGTTTGGCACAGTGGAGGGCACCGAAGGTAAAGTGAGCCTGAAGATATTAGGAACAGAGATTAGGAGGGTATAGTTAGAGAAGTTATATATAAAGCTGAGGAAGATAAGTTCTAGTGATCACAATGGTTGGAAATTGTGTTTCACTAGGAAAGACCAAGAGAGGAGGCCAAATTGAGAAGTTCGGACACAGTAGAGGTCTTAAAGTTGTGAATTGTGGGGGGGCGTGGCCTAGCGGGACATGGAGTAGCAGCTCGGCGTGATCGCTCTCATCTATCCGAATATTCCATCCTGTGGGGTCCCCCCGAGCCCAATCTACCTCATCTGGTGGGTGAAGGAGCCGAGTCGCCGTGGAGCTTTAGCGGGCCGCCGGACGGGTGCTGACGGCCGAGGATCTGGGCGCCGCATCTCCTCTCCCCTGGCCTCCCAAGATGGCGCCGTGACTTCCGGTCCCAGCTCTCCAGCGCTCCCTCACAGTGTGCGCCACGTGGGACCCGCTCTCACGGGGGACTGCTGTATTAGCCTTCCGGAGCCTGCACACCACTCTCTTACATTAACCCAGCGCTGCTGTGAGCTGTGATTCCCGCGACCCCCCTCTCCTCCCCTGTGCTGCCTGTGTGCAACAAAGCCTGGGGCTGCCTGGGAGACCTGCATAAAATAGGGGTCGTGCTCATTCCCTCTTGGTCCCTGCTGTATACTCTCTTGGGACTGCTCTAGACTGCTATATAGTTTTATGTGGTGCTGTGATTGTATCCCCCTGCTTCAAGTGTGTGCACACATTAATATCATTCTGGGCTCTACAATTTCTGTGCTGTTGCTTTGTCTTTGAGCTGCCGATCCTGATTTACTCTAATATATCTAAAAATGGTGAGGAATCACCATAAATCTGCTGCAGCCCGGCTTGCACAATACTCGCATACCCCTGGAAGGCATGCGGCGATGCCGGATGGGGGTGGGGATACCCCTCCACCGGTGTCCCCCAGTCAATCCTCCTCCTCTGGTGACGCTTCTGATGATGTGCTGCAAAAAGTGTTTGAAGCCCTGGCGGCTAGCGAATCCCGTCTCTCTGACAAGATAGGCCAGGTACAGGCTGACCTGACCATAATCCATCACGATATCCAGAAGGTTAGAGAACGGGTCGGGGAAGTCGAGACCCGAACCTCTATGCTGGAGGATAAGATCTCACCGCTTAGCTCCCGTGTTACTGCCATTAATGGTCAGCTGTCCGGTATAAAAGGCAAGATGCTAGATATGGAAGGCAGACTGAGGAGGAGTAATGTCCGCTTTGTGGGGCTTCCGGAGAAAGAGGAGGGCACTAACCCGGAGCAGTTTGTTGAATCTTGGTAAAAAAATTATTTGGGGGCTGACTCCTTTGCGCCTTTCTTCACAGTTGAACGGGCTCACAGAATCCCTTTCAGGCCGCTGCCGTCGGGTGCGCCACCGCGCACACTCATAGCGAAATTTCTCCTCTACCGAGATCGGGACGCTGTTTTATCTCTGGTGCGCACTAAGGGTCCCCTGTTGTGGAACGCCTCCAAAATTTCTGTGTTTCCTGACTTTGCGCTGGAGGTGCAAAAGGACCGTGCACAATTTGTTCCGATTAAAAGACGCCTAAGGAAACGTAATCTACAGTATGCAATGCTTTTTCCTTCTAGGCTAAGGGTGGTGGCAGACGGAGAAACAAAATTCTTTGCTACACCTCGGAACACTGCCCTGTGGCTGGATCGCTGGGCCCCGGCCAGGCGGGCGCTTGCTGCTGATCCTTAATGTCTGATATATCCTTATGTATATGCTAGTGTTTTTTGCTGATATCCATGTTGCAGTATGTTACCCGGATAATGCTACGTTGCCTCTGCTAATGTTTATCTTTTTACTTCACTGATGTTTATATTTAGGGCACGGGGTGGTGTCTCCACACTTTTCTTGTGAGGGTGGGGACCTACGCCTTTGTCTCTGGGTCATTTCATTCATTGCCCTTTTATGTTGGTATAGTTTGCTTTTTCTTTGTTAAGGGGAACAGTTTATTGGGATAAGGTATGCCTCATTTCGGGTGGGTATACATGGAGGGGGGGCAGGACGGGAGGGATTGTATTTTGTCATTTGTTTTCTTTTTTTCTTTTCTTGTCTGTGTTGCAAACGCTGTGGGTTCTTCGATTTTTTTTTCGATGTTATCTAGTGCTGGTGTTGGTGGCCTGTAGGGGATACGCGGGACCTATCATATAGTTTGTTTTGTCTTGACTTATGGTCTCTAATCAACTTAAACTTCTATCCTGGAATGTCCGGGGGCTGAACGACAAAGTCAAACGTTCACTAGTGCTTCGTCACTTTAAACAATATGGTGCGGATATTATTTGCCTCATGGAGACCCATCTGGTGGGGGCAAAAGTCCTGGCTCTTAAGAAACCATGGGTGGGCTGGGCATACCACTCCACCCATACGTCGCATTCGCGGGGTGTGTCAATTCTAGTTCGAAGGTCGGTCCCGTTTGTCCTTGATCAGGTCCAATTCGACCAGTGGGGCAGATATGTTTTTCTAAAATGTCAAGTTTATTCTATGTCTTTGCTTATCCTGGCTGTTTATATACCGCCCCCTTACTCCCCGGAGGTTCTTAAAAAGGCAGCCGAGTTTATTACGCTATATCCGAATGTTGCTATAGTTTGTCTTGGTGACTTTAATAACGTCATCGACCATGCTTTAGATAGAACTAGACTGTCCCCTGATGCTCCTGTGGTGCGCAGGAGGGATTTTGCGCTGCTGGTAGACAGTCTGGG
The DNA here is from genome assembly GCF_028390025.1 of Pseudophryne corroboree. Lineage (NCBI taxonomy): Eukaryota > Metazoa > Chordata > Amphibia > Anura > Myobatrachidae > Pseudophryne > Pseudophryne corroboree. The sequence continues at coordinate 187,357,267 of NC_086449.1, forward strand.
TTTGGTCGATGCGTGGAGGGTCCGCCATCCTGGCATACGACAGTATTCATGCTTTTCTCCTACCTACTTATCCTTCTTCAGGATAGATTTGGCCCTCACCTCTAAAGGCTTGCTGCCAAGGTTGGTTAATGTTCAGTATGCTACAAGGGGCATCTCCGATCATTCCCCGGTAATTCTCTGTTTGGACATGGGAGACGTCAGGGGGGCACGGTTTTGGAGGTTTAATTCCTTTTGGCTGACTCAGATGGGCACCAGTGCGGAGTTGGTGGAGATGTGGGAGGCCTTTTTGCTGGAAAATCAAAGTTCTGTATCTGACACAGTTTTATGGGATGCCTTTACGACATATGTCTGTGGCACCCTGATCAAAACAGTGGCTGTTTTGAAATCTGGTTATGCCCAGGGTGAGCGTGACCTTGAGGCAGGATGTAGGAGGCTGGAGCTTCAGAATATCGCCGATGGTCTTGATACTACGAGGGAGAGGTGGTTGCTTGCACAGGCTGAATTGCGTGATTGCTTGGCTGATAAGGCTAAGTACCGTCTACTTTATGCTCAACACACGTACTATGCAACGGGTGACAGGCCTGGTAGCTTTATGGCAACATTGGCGGGTGCGGACAGGGCATCTAATACGGTGCCTGCAATTTGTACTAGTGATAATGTGACTCATTTTAATACTCCCGATATTGTGGGGAACTTTGTAGATTACTATAGACGGCTGTATAGTTCTAGGCTTACACTGTGACGGAAATAGAGATGTATTTAGCTGATATTCCATTACCCACGCTGTCCCAGGACGCTATAACATTTTTGGACTCCCCCTTAACGCTGACTGAGGTGGAATCCACCGTTAATTCTTTTCCTGGAGGGAAAACCCCAGGTCTCGATGGGATGCCCCTGGAACTTTATAAAAAGCACTTACCTTTTTATGGCCCTAAACTCCTTGATATATATAATAATTTATTTGTGTAGGGTAGGTTGCCTGACTCTATGGCAGAGGCCCTAATTATAGTTCTCCTTAAGCCGGATAAGGACCCAACACGAGTCGAATCTTATCGCCCAATTTCCTTATTAACAACTGACGTTAAGATTTTAGCTAAAATACTGGCGACAAGGCTCAGCGCTGTGATTCTACAATTGATTCATGAGGACCAATCAGGGTTCATGCCGGGCCGGTCCACTTTACCTAATCTACGTAGACTCTATACACACCTCCAGGCCCCTCACCAGGGTTCCCGCTCCTCAGTTATAGTTTCCTTGGATGCTGCTAAGGCTTTTGATTCAGTGGAGTGGGGCTTCTTGTGGGGGACATTGGACCGATTTGGTATTGGACCTAATTTTAAAAAGTGGGCCCAGCTGCTTTATTCTGCTCCCAAGGCTAGGGTTTCTGTTAACGGCCACATATCCTCGACTTTCTCTCTACAGAGAGGGACGAGACAGGGATGTCCATTGTCCCCGATCCTATTTGCTTTGGCCATAGAGCCTTTGGCCGGTATTGTTAGATCCTCCTCGCGGGTGGCGGGATTCCGGTTGGGTGGCAGGACAGACAAAATTGCTCTTTATGCAGATGATATTCTGTTGTTTGTATCTGATTACTTTACCACTATGCCTCATATCTTGGAAGTAATTGACACTTTTGGGGGATTCTCTGGTTTGTCCATTAACTGGGACAAATCCTGTGTCCTTCCGCTTAGAGGCCCCTGTCCTGTTTGCCCCTCCGGGGACCTACCGCTTCGCTGGGTGGACTCTTTTAAATACCTGGGTGTATGGATTACCAACCGGTCCTCGCAATTTATTGATCTGAATATACGTCCACAATTGGACTATCTACGATCTCGTGTTAGGGTGTGGAGTAAACTGCCACTTACTGTTACAGGTAGGATAAACCTCATTAAAATGGTTGTATTACCTAAAATGCTGTATTTCCTCCAACATTTCCCTGTTTATCTCCCCCAGAAATTATTTGGTATCATAGATGATCTCTTGTCATCACTGGTTTGGTCCAACCGTAGAGCTCGGATTAAATTAGATACTCTAACTAGACCTCGGGACTCGGGTGGTCTGGCCCTTCCTAAAATAAGACTGTATTACTTAGCGGCTCAGTTATTCCATCTAATTCCTTGGGTCTCCGACTCGTCTGGGAATTTATTAATCTCTACTGTATTACTAGCATCTAAAATCAATCTGTCACCTCTGCAGCTCCTACTTCGTGATAATGTTGCACTCCTTAAGATGCCGTTGGTTAAACAAGCGATCATGGTATGGAGGCAGGTACATTCTATGTTGAGGGGGGAGGGATGGGATCCTGACACCCCATTGATGTACACTCGTGCTCTTACTCATTTCACTTCCCTACAAATGGGATCGGTGTGGGGACGCTGGGGTGTTTGTTCCCTCAATCATTTGTACTCCTCGGGCACATTTATATCTTTTGGACAACTGCAGATTGAGTTTAATATACCCATGTCCTATTATGAATATATTCAGCTTCGCCACGCATGCGCGTCTCAGTTTAGTGCTGCTCCACCTCTCCTTCGGAAGTCACCGGTTCACCTGCTCCTGGCTGATACTCTAGGCTCCGGGACTGTTTCTGCTCTCTACTCCGCTCTGCTCGGTGCCCATCATTCTGGCAGTCTCTCACACCTTAAATCTAAATGGGAAGTTGATTTGGGACCGGTTTCCCTAGATATATGGGAGGAGACCTTGGGGACCTCACGTACCATTACCACCTCGGCTCGTTTTCAACAGATACATTTGTTTATATTTCACCTAGTCTACATCACTCCCATCCGTCTTGCCAGTATAGGGGGACGGAGTGACTCTAGGTGCCAGAAGTGTGCCTCTCCGGATGGTACCTTCTGGCATCTATTGTGGGCTTGTCCGGTGGTACAGGCCGCCTGGCAGGCGGAGATACGTATAATAGCCTCTACGGGAATCCCCTTTGACGTGGTTACCCCCCTTGTGTGTATCCTTGGGGTCATAGATGAGGAGATATTGGATGCACATTCTAGAAGATATATTCTTAATTTATGCGCTTTGGCCAAAGTATTGATAGCACGCTCATGGATGGCGACTACAGGCCCGAAAAGTTTGTTTATATTTATAGGAAAGCCCCGGATAAATTTTACAAGATATGGGATAGGTGGTTATCGTCTCCTCTCTACCAGTGTACTTGTGTTTCTGCCTCGCATTGATATCTGGTCACTTAATGTAACACTATTGTATGAACAAATGAAAAGAAATCACGCCACTCGTTGTGTATAACTTGTAGCTGTTTGCAACTTTATTTACGTATGTCTATTGATGCATACATCATTCGTTGATTCTTTTTGTGTACACATAGTGCATACGTTGTTATTGAATGTTATGGTTTGTCTGTCTGGGAAAAAAAATAAAAACATTGAATTTAAAAAAAAAAGTTGTCATTTGTGGATATAGAGTGCGTATGTCAGGAGATATGGGACCCAAGAAGCAACTTTTTCAATAAACTAAGACTGGACCTGAAGGATGTAAATTATCACCTATAGAAAGGTGAAATGAAGAGATGGATGGAAAGTTTCTGGTAGTATGGTTCTGAAGGTTCAAAGAGGAGAGAGTGGAATGCCTAGTTTACCTCCCTATTTCCACAGAGGCCCAGGGAGTGGTACATGTGACAACTGCAGGATACCTTTGTTGACAAAAGCAGGCGATCATTCTGCAGTAAGGGTTGTCATCAACCTTATTGGGAAAGAATCAATAAAATCAGAAAATTGCACTAACCTTCCATTCTCTGGTTCTTCCACAACTCTTCTCATCAGCAGCTGGCAGTACTTCAGCAGAAGTGGAGGAATAATTTAATCGGTAAAAGTGAAAAAAGAAGGTGGAGACAAGGGCGCACCTACCATAGATGCAGAGAGTGCCGCTACTATGGGGCACATAGCTGAGAGGGGCCCACCTTCCCTGTCAAAGAGACCTGTGTTATATAAATTTTTCACCTTTGGGTGGTATATAGGGGCCCTTACAAACTTTTGCCTTGAAGCTTACAGTATTTCTAGTAACCCCCTCGACCTGCTTATTGTAATGTGGTATAAAATTAACTGACTGAAGGACATTAGACTGTCCAAGGTGCAAAGTTGCTTGCTCTTTTTTGCTTTTCTCCCAACTCAGCCCCAAAGAGGGAAAAAGAGAAGCGCAAACACAAGAGAAGACACAGATGTACATGGGGGGAAAGAGAAGCACAATCACACAGGAGAAGACATAGATGTACATGGGGGGGGGGGGGGGGGGGAGAAGCACAAACACACAGGAGAAGACACAGATGTACATGGGGGGGTAAGAGAAGCACAATCACACATGAGAAGACACAGATGTACATGGGGGGGTAAGAGAAGCACAATCACACAGGAGAAGACATAGATGTACATGGGGTAAAGAGAAGCACAATCACACATGAGAAGACATAGATGTACATGGGGTAAAGAGAAGCACAATCACACATGAGAAGACATAGATGCACATGGGGGGAAGACATAGATGTACATGGGGGTAAGAGAAGCACAATCACACATGAGAAGACATAGATGTACATGGGGGGAAGAGAAGCACAATCACACAGGAGAAGACAGATGTACATGGGGGAAAGAGAAGCACAATCACACAGGAGAAGACAGATGTACATGGGGGAATGAGAAGCACAATCACACATGAGAAGACATAGATGTACATGGGGTAAAGAGAAGCACAATCACACATGAGAAGACATAGATGCACATGGGGGAAAGAGAAGCACAATCACACATGAGAAGACACAGATGTACATGGGGGGGAAAGAGAAGCACAATCACACATGAGAAGACATAGATGTACATGGGGGGGAAAGAGAAGCACAATCACACATGAGAAGACATAGATGTACATGGGGGAAAGAGAAGCACAATCACACATGAGAAGACATAGATGTACATGGGGTAAAGAGAAGCACAATCACACATGAGAAGACATAGATGCACATGGGGGGAAAGAGAAGCACAATCACACATGAGAAGACAGATGTACATGGGGGGGGAAAGAGAAGCACAATCACACATGAGAAGACATAGATGTACATGGGGGTAAGAAAAGCACAATCACACATGAGAAGACATAGATGTACATGGGGGGGAAGAGAAGCACAATCACACAGGAGAAGACAGATGTACATGGGGGAAAGAGAAGCACAATCACACATGAGAAGACATAGATGTACATGGGGTAAAGAGAAGCACAATCACACATGAGAAGACATAGATGCACATGGGGGAAAGAGAAGCACAATCACACATGAGAAGACACAGATGTACATGGGGGGGAAAGAGAAGCACAATCGCACATGAGAAGACATAGATGTACATGGGGGGGAAGAGAAGCACAATCACACATGAGAAGACATAGATGTACATGGGGGGAAAGAGAAGCACAATCACACATGAGAAGACATAGATGTACATGGGGGAAAGAGAAGCACAATCACACATGAGAAGACACAGATGTACATGGGGGGGAAAGAGAAGCACAATCACACATGAGAAGACATAGATGTACATGGGGGGGGGAAGAGAAGCACAATCACACATGAGAAGACATAGATGTACATGGGGGGAAAGAGAAGCACAATCACACATGAGAAGACATAGATGTACATGGGGGAAAGAGAAGCACAATCACACATGAGAAGACATAGATGTACATGGGGGGGGAAAGAGAAGCACAATCACACATGAGAAGACATAGATGTATATGGGGGGGGGAAGAGAAGCACAATCACACGAGATGACATAGATGTACATGGGGGGAAAGAGAAGCACAATCACACATGAGAAGACATAGGGGGTCATTAAGATCTGATCGCTGCTGTGCGTTTTCGCTAACTTTTTTGGTTTGCTAAAAACTCTAAATAACCCCCTCAGTACACAGACCCCTATGTAACTAGCATAGTATTACTGAATGTCTTTCTGCTGTTTCATCTTGGATGTCATTTCACCAGCTCAAACTTAGGGGTATATTTACTAAGTTCCCGATTTTGACCGATTTGGTGTTTTTTGTTCAAAGTGTCATCTCGGGAATTTACTAAACTCAAATCTCGGCAGTGATGAGGGCATTCGTATTTTTTTTACGGCTGTGTTTTAAAAATACGAATGAATACACCATCGGTCAAACGCGGCTGTTTAGGTATAGAACTCGGTCATTTACTGTGCATTCGTATTTGAAATCTTTACCATGAAAATGCATTTGCGGCCGTGAAAAAAAGCAATTCGTAAAAAAATGCAGTAAAAATATAGACCTGCTTTTGAGAAGCTTGTTTACAATTCTACATTAATCACACCTGAATTTTTTGACCTTTAACAGGGACCCAAGCACATTTTTCTAATCTCTCACTCTGAAATGGCTGCTGCCGTGTGTAGTACTGATTTCTTGTTTGCTGGGGGATACCCGAGACTGCTCCATGAGGCTACAATAAACCAGGGCCAGGAAACTGAACATGGTCAGCAGGTTGTACAGGTGCCGCGGAGGCTGCGCAGGCCTCGTTTTTTTAGGGGGCGTTTAAACTTGAACGCATTGGCCGATGACCAGGTTATACAGATGTTCCGGCTAAATAGAAACAACATTTTCCGTCTGTATGACCTTGTCAAACTGGACCTAGACCCTGAGACAGCACGCTCTCGCTCTGTCTCAGGCCTGCACAAACTCCTGGCTGTGTTGCACTTTATGGCTACTGGTAGCTTCCAGACTGTAACTGGCGATGTAATTGGTATCTCCCAGCCCACCTTTTCAAAATATTTAAATCAGGTGAGTTAAAACATACATACACGTCTATGTCTAAGTGGTGCTTCTGTTATGTAATATAACACAGTATAGTATTTATTACAGGTCATGACACTCACCTTATATTTTGTAATGTCCACTCAGGTTTTGGATGCCTTGGATCCCCCACATAGATGCCATTATCTGCTTCCCTACCCAGGAGTCGCAGTGGCATGCAGTCAGGGTAGCTTTCTATGAGCTTGCTGGCATGCCCAATGTGCTGGGTGCCATAGATTGCGCACACGTTGAGCTGAGACCACCTAGGGGTAGGCAATATATTAGATATCTGGGACAATCCACTAATGTCCAGGTGGTTTGTGATGCAAATCTAAAAATTATGAGTGTTGTTGCGGGTTACCCTGGCGGCTGCCATGACTCCTTCATCCTCAGTCAGTCATCCCTCTTTGATAAGTTTGATGCTGGACAAATGCCTGATGGCTGGCTGCTGGGTATGTTCCAAGTTTGTTGTGTGTATGTGTGGTAACTTCAACCTCGTCATTATGTTTTTTCTCTAACGTCCTAGTGGATGCTGGGGACTCCGTAAGGACCATGGGGAATAGACGGGCTCCGCAGGAGACAGGGCACTTTAAGAAAGAATTTAGATACTGGTGTGCTCTGGCTCCTCCCTCGATGACCCTCCTCCAGACCTCAGTTTGAATCTGTGCCCGGACGAGCTGGGTGCTGTTTAGTGAGCTCTCCTGAGCTTGCTATAAGAAAGTATTTTGTTAGGTTTTTTTATTTTCAGAGAGATCTGCTGGCAACAGACTCTCTGCAGCGTGGGACTGGGGGGAGAGAAGCAGCCCTACTCACTGAAGATAGGTCCTGCTTCTTAGGCTACTGGACACCATTAGCTCCAGAAGGATCGTACACAGGATCTCACCCTTTGTCGTCCGATCCCGGAGCCGCGCCGCCGTCTCCCTCGCAGAACCGGAAGACAGAAGCCTGGTGAAAGAAGCAAGAAGACTTCAAAATCGGCGGCAGAAGACTCCAGTCTTCAAACTGAGGTAGCGCACAGCACTGCAGCTGTGCGCCATTGCTCCCACACTACACCCACATACTGCGGTCACTGTAGGGTGCAGGGCGCAGGGGGGGTGGGCGCCCTGGGCAGCAATTAGAACCTCTTGGTAAAAGTTGGGCATATATACAGTTGGGCACTGTATATATGCATGAGCCCCCACCATAATTTTGTACAGAAACGCGGGACAGAAGCCCGCCGCTGAGGGGGCGGGGCTTCTTCCTCAGCACTCACCAGCGCCATTTTCTCTCCACAGCTCCGCTGAGAGGAAGCTCCCCAGGCTCTCCCCTGCAGATTCATGGTAGAAGAGGGTAAAAAGAGAGGGGGGGCACATATATTAGGCGCAAAAACATATTATACAGCAGCTACTGGGTTAACACTAAGTTACTGTGTGATTCCTGGGACATATAGCGCTGGGGTGTGTGCTGGCATACTCTCTCTCTGGAGGTCATTCCGAGTTGTTCGCTCGCAAGGCGATTTTAGCAGAGTTGCTCACGCTAAGCCGCCGCCTACTGGGAGTGAATCTTAGCACCTTAAAATTGCGAATGACGTATTCGCAATATTGCGATTACACACCTCGTAGCAGTTTCTGAGTAGCTTCAGACTTACTCGGCATCTGCGATCAGTTCAGTGCTTGTCGTTCCTGGTTTGACGTCACAAACACACCCAGCGTTCGCCCAGACACTCCTCCGTTTCTCCGGCCACTCCTGCATTTTTTCCGGAAACGGTAGCGTTTTTTCCCACACGCCCATAAAACGGCCTGTTTCCGCCAAGTAACACCCATTTCCTGTCAATCACACTACGATCGCCTGAGCGAAGAAAAAGCCGTGAGTAAAAATCCTAACTTCATAGCAAATTTACTTGGCGCATGCGCACTAAGCGGAAAAACGCTGCGATGCGACGAAATTTTCCGAGCGAACGACTCGGAATGACCTCCTCTGTCTCTCCAAAAGGCCTTGTGGGGGAACTGTCTTTAAAAAGAGCATCCCCTGTGTGTGTGTGGTGTGTCGGTACGCTTGTGTCGACATGTTTGACGAGGAAGGCTATGTAGAAGCAGAGCGGGAGCAAATGAATGTGGGGTCGCTGCCGACGGCGCCGACACCTGATTGGATGGATATGTGGAAGGTTTTAAATGATAATGTTAATTCCTTGCATAAAAGGTTGGATAAAGCTGAAACCTTAGGACAGTCGGGGTCTCAGCCCATGCCTGATCCTATGTCGCAGAGGCCGTCAGGGTCTCAGAAGCGCCCACTATCCCAAATTGTTGACACAGATATCGACACGGATTCTAACTCCAGTGTCGATTGCGATGATGCAAAGTTACAGCCTAAATTGGCTAAAGCCATCCGTTCTATGATTATAGCAATGAAGGATGTGTTGCACATCACAGAGGAAACCCCAGTCCCTGACAAGAGGGTTCATATGTATGGGGAAAAAAGGCAGGTGGTGACCTTTCCCCCTTCACATGAGCTAAATGAGTTATGTGAAAAGGCTTGGGAATCTCCAGATAAAAAACTGCAGATTTCCAAACGGATGCTTATGGCGTATCCTTTCCCGCCAACGGACAGGTTACGCTGGGAATCCTCCCCTAGGGTGGACAAAGCTCTAACACGCTTATCCAAGAGGGTAGCCCTGCCGTCACAGGATACGGCCACCCTAAAAGATGCTGCGGATAGAAAGCAAGAGGGTACCCTGAAGTCCATTTATACACATTCAGGTACCTTACTAAGGCCGGCAATTGGCGTCGGCCTGGGTGTGTAGTGCTGTAGCAGCATGGACGGATACCTTATCTGAGGATCTTGATACCTTGGACAAGGATACTATATTAATGACCCTGGGGCATATAAAAGACGCTGTCCTATATATGAGAGATGCTCAAAGAGACATTAGCCTTCTGGGCTCTAGAATAAATGCAATGTCGATTTCTGCCAGAAGGGTCCTGTGGACTCGGCAATGGACAGGCGATGCCGACTCAAAAAGGCACATGGAGGTTTTACCTTACAAGGGTGAGGAGTTGTTTGGGGAGGGTCTCTCGGACCTGGTCTCCACAGCTACTGCTGGAAAGTCAAATTTTTTGCCATATGTTCCCTCACAAACTAAGAAAGCACCGTATTGCCAAATGCAGTCCTTTCGATCACAAAAAGGCAAGAAAGTCCGAGGTGCGTCCTTTCTTGCCAGAGGCAGGGGCAGAGGAAAGAAGCTGCACAACACAGCTAGTTCCCAGGAACAGAAGTCCTCCCCGGCTTCCACTAAATCCACCGCATGACGCTGGGGATCCACAGGTGGAGCTAGGCCCGGTGGGGGCGCGTCTCCGAAATTTCAGCCACAAGTGGGTTCACTCCCAGGTGGATCCCTGGGCAATAGAGATTGTGTCTCAGGGATACAAGCTGGAATTCGAAGAGATGCCCCCTCACCGATACCTCAAATCGGCCCTGCCAGCTTCCCCCTTAGAGAGGGAAATAGTGTTAGCTGCAATTCACAAATTGGATCTTCAGCAGGTGGTGGTCAAGGTTCCCCTCCTTCAACAAGGAAAGGGTTATTATTCGACCATGTTTGTGGTACCGAAACCGGACGGTTCGGTCAGACCCATATTGAATTTAAAATCCCTGAACATATACCTGAAAAGGTTCAAGTTCAAGATGGAATCGCTCAGAGCGGTCATCGCAAGCCTGGAAGGGGGGAATTTTATGGTGTCTCTGGACATAAAGGATGCATACCTTCATGTCCCCATTTATCCACCTCATCAGGCGTACCTCAGATTTGTGGTACAGGATTGTCATTACCAATTCCAGACGTTGCCGTTTGGTCTCTCCACGGCACCGAGAATATTTACCAAGGTAATGGCGGAAATGATGGTGCTCCTGCGAAAGCAAGGGGTCACAATTATCCCATACTTGGACGATCTCCTCATAAAGGCGAGGTCCAGAGAGCAGTTGCTGATCAGCGTAGCACGCTCTCGGGAAGTGTTACAACAGCACGGCTGGATTCTAAATATTCCAAAGTCGCAGTTGATTCCTACGACTCGTCTGCCCTTCCTGGGCATGATTCTGGACACAAACCAGAAGAGGGTTTATCTCCCGATGGAGAAGGCTCAGGAGCTCATGACACTGGTCAGAGACCTATTAAAACCAAAACAGGTGTTGGTGCATCACTGCACGCGAGTCCTGGGAAAGATGGTGGCATCATACGAGGCCATTCCCTTCGGCAGGTTCCATGCGAGGACCTTTCAATGGGATCTGTTGGACAAGTGGTCCGGATCACATCTACAGATGCATCGGCAGATCACCCTATCCCCCAGGGCCAGGGTGTGTCTCCTGTGGTGGCTGCAGAGTGCTCACCTTCTCGAGGGCCACAAATTCGGCATTCAGGACTGGGTCCTGGTGACCACGGATGCAAGCCTCCGAGGGTGGGGGGCAGTCACACAGGGAAGAAATTTCCAAGGTCTGTGGTCAAGTCAGGAGACTTGCCTTCACATCAATATCCTGGAACTAAGGGCCATATACAACACCCTACGTCAAGCGGAGACCCTGCTTCGCGACCAATCGGTGCTGATTCAGTCAGACAACATTACCGCAGTGGCTCATGTAAACCGCCAAGGCGGCACAAGGAGCAGGGTGGCGATGGCGGAAGCCACCAGAATTCTTCGCTGGGCGGAGAATCACGTAAGAGCACTGTCAGCAGTGTTCATTCCGGGAGTAGACAACTGGGAAGCAGACTTCCTCAGCAGGCACGACCTCCACCCGGGAGAGTGGGGACTACATCAAGAAGTCTTCACGCAGATTGCATGTCGGTGGGAACTGCCACAGGTGGACATGATGGCATCCCGCCTCAACAAAAAGCTACAGAGGTATTGCGCCAGGTCAAGAGACCCTCAGGCGATAGCTGTAGACGCACTAGTGACACTGTGGGTGTTCCAGTCGGTTTATGTATTTCCTCCTCTTCCTCTCATACCCAAGGTGCTGAGAATCATTTGAAAAAGAGGAGTGAGAACAATACTCATTGTTCCGGATTGGCCAAGAAGGACTTGGTATCCAGATCTGCAAGAAATGCTCACAGAGGACCCATGGCCTCTGCCTCTAAGACAGGACTTGTTGCAACAGGGGCCCTGTCTGTTCCAAGACTTACCGCTGCTGCGTTTGACGGCATGGCGGTTGAACGCCGGATCCTAGCAGAAAAAGGCATTCCGGATGAGGTTATTCCTACGCTGATAAAGGCTAGGAAGGACGTGACGGCTAAACATTATCACGGTATATGGCGAAAATATGTTGCTTGGTGTGAGGCCAGGAATGCCCCTACGGAGGAATTCCAGCTGGGCCGTTTCCTTCACTTCCTACAGTCGGGAGTGACTTTGGGCCTAAAATTGGGTTCCATTAAGGTCCAGATTTCGGCCCTATCCATTTTCTTTCAAAAAGAACTGGCTTCTCTACCTGAAGTTCAGACGTTTGTAAAGGGAGTGCTGCATATTCAGCCCCCTTTTGTGCCTCCAGTGGCACCTTGGGATCTTAACGTGGTGTTGAGTTTCCTGAAGTCACACTGGTTTGAGCCACTTAAAACCGTGGAGTTAAAATTTCTCACGTGGAAGGTGGTCATGCTTTTAGCCTTGGCTTCAGCTAGGCGTGTGTCAGAATTAGCGGCTTTGTCACATAAAAGCCCCTATCTGATTTTCCATATGGACAGGGCAGAATTGCGGACCCGTCTACAATTTCTGCCAAAAGTGGTGTCATCTTTTCATATGAACCAACCTATTGTGGTGCCTGTGGCTACTCGTGACTTGGAGGATTCCGAGTTACTAGATGTGGTCAGGGCTTTGAAGGTTTATGTAGCCAGAACGGCTAGAGTCAGGAAAACTGAGTCGCTGTTTATCCTGTATGCATCCAACAAGCTAGGTGCTTCTGCTTCAAAGCAAACTATTGCTTGCTGGATCTGTAACACGATTCAGCAGGCTCATTCTGCGGCTGGATTGCCGCCACCAAAATCAGTAAAAGCCCACTCCACAAGGAAGGTGGGCTCTTCTTGGGCGGCTGCCCGAGGGGTCTCGGCATTACAGCTTTGCCGAGCAGCTACTTGGTCAGGTTCGAACACTTTTGCATAGTTTTACAAGTTTGATACCCTGGCTGAGGAGGACCTTGTGTTTGCTCATTCGGTGCTGCAGAGTCATCCGCACTCTCCCGCCCGTTTGGGAGCTTTGGTATAATCCCCATGGTCCTTACGGAGTCCCCAGCATCCACTAGGACGTTAGAGAAAATAAGATTTTACTTACCGGTAAATCTATTTCTCGTAGTCCGTAGTGGATGCTGGGCGCCCGTCCCAAGTGCGGACTTCTTCTGCAATACTTGTATATAGTTATTGCTTAAATAAGGGTTATGTTATGGTTGCATCAGGGTTGATCTGATGCTCCGTGGTTGTTCAAACTGTTAACTGGGTAAGTTTCTCACAAGTTATACGGTGTGATTGGTGTGACTGGTATGAGTCTTGCCCTGGATTCCAAAATCCTTTCCTTGTACTGTCAGCTCTTCCGAGCACAGTTTCTCTAACTGAGGTCTGGAGGAGGGACATAGAGGGAGGAGCCAGAGCACACCAGTATCCAAATTCTTTCTTAAAGTGCCCTGTCTCCTTACGGAGTCCCCAGCATCAACTACGGACTACGAGAAATAGATTTACCGGTAAGTAAAATCTTATTTTTTTTTATTTCCGTAAACCACATGTCCTAATGTTGCCTATATCTGTCTTTCAGGTGATGGTGGTTATGGCTGCTACTCTTGGCTCCTTACTCCATTGTCCCAACCTGATTCTCCTGCTGAACACAATTATAATAATGCACATAAGTCCACGCGGAATGTGATAGAAAGATGTTTTGGGGTGCTGAAATCTAGGTTTCGGTGTCTGGATAAGTCTGCAGGGCTTTTGTTGTATAGTCCCTCAAAGGTGACTAGGATTGTGTTCTGCTGCTGTTTTCTTCATAACGTGTGTTTGCGCCAACATCTGCCACATGTTGGTGATGAAGAAAACAGTCAGCAAGTAGGTGAGTTAGAAACATCTGGCGACAGTGTGAGTACAGATGTAGGGAGGCAGGTAAGGCAAGAAGTGATTCTGCGTTATTTTACCGGTAAGTCTTATTTATTCATAATTAACCTTGGCTAACACCAATTCTAAAATGTTTGATAGGTCTGAATTCTGTTTGTGATGCGTTATTGTTTATTTCTCATGTTGTTTACAGTTAGGCAATAAAATGTGAAACTTACACTGTCAGTCATTAACAAATGAAACATTACACATATTGCGTATGATTAATTTATTACCTTAAACTCAGGCATTTTGAGTGAATCAATTAGATAATTAGTAATTTTCTAAGAACATACTGTAGTTGTTGCTGCAGCCTTGATCATTTCTTTGTTTTTTGTTTGCTGGGTGCAGTGGATTGGGATGGTTCATTGGTCCTGGTTCTGCTGGATCGTCTAACTGCGGAGGTAACTGGGGTCTAGCTAGGTGTGGTTGTTCCTGAGCTTGAGCTTAGTTGGTGGGATGCCAACACATTTATGCTTTGGCTCAGGTTGTTGAGGCTTGCTGTGAGTTGTGTAGTTGCGGCAGTGTTGTTGGCAATGATTCGGGAGAGGCTTTCGTTTATTACTTGGTTATGTTGTATAATTTGTATGAGGGCTTGTTGATGCCGCTGTTGGTCATCCATTATTCTTTGTAAATTTGCGTGCATTTGGCTGTTGTCTGCCCTCATCTGCTCCATAGAATTTGCTACTCTGCCAACTTGAACAATCAGTCTGCCTGAGTTCCGACTGAGTCTAGGCAGATGATGGGGCAGACTGGCAAGGTATTGGCTGTGGGTGTTCAGACAGGCATAGTGTTGTGCCAGTTGTGTGGCCCAACTGGACCAAAACTCTGGGCCCATTTGTGGCTGGGGTGGTGTTGGGCTCAATTGGGGGCTGTGGGATGTTTGGGGTGGTTGGGTTATGTCCTGCGGCGTGGTTGGCTGGTTTGGATCAATCGCTTGCAGGTGTAGTGTGTACGATTCCTGCAAGTCAGTTTCCTGCTGGGTATCCTCGGGCATGATGGGTGGTTCTGTATGGGGTTGAAGACAGCCACTATTTAGTTAATATTTTGCTTCGGTTTGGTTTGAGCTTTACATCAACATGCATTACTTCTTAATATTCATGTTGTAAATGCAGGGCCATCTTAACAGCAGTGTGGGCCCCTGGGCACAACAATGCACTGGGGCTCTTACCCATCCTCCAGTGATGGGAGGTGCTATCAGCGGCAGCTTTGATTTCCTGTGGGCAGTAGGGGTGTTCTATCTTCAGCTCAGCATGTAGGACCTGGAGCAGTAATTTCTGCTAATTACTACTTTACTGCACAGATGGTGGGAGATGGGGCGAAAGGGAGAACACTAAATTGTAGAAGGGGCATTGGGCTGAATGAAGGGGCCCTGGTACATGACTTCCAGGGTGGTAGGGGGTGTATAATACGCAGGAGAGGGGTGGATAGTGGAGTGGACTTAATATTCATCATTTTCTGGTGGGAGGGCAGCTTACTTGACTGCAGATATCTCCAGTTCCTGGAAATAGATTTCTTAGCTTTGAATGGGATAAAACACTAGAGAGTCCCTCCTGTTAGGAGATAATTGGGACTTGGGTATCAGAGTTCAGGAGCCAGAGCAATCCATTAAAGAAAATTAAAAAATGCATACCAGGCGTGTGGAGCTGGAGCAGGGACCAGCTGCTGGAAGGCTGATATCTCTATTTCTGGGCATAGTAGAGACAAGCTGCCAGTGTTTACCAAAAGGGGAGAATACCAGCTTTTGGTATATACCCTCAGAAAAACTATAAATTAAACAGAACCCGAGATATCTGGCTGGGAAGAGCAATTAACAGGCTTGGATTGGGACCACTACTTTGAAGTAGGATATCTCCGGTTCCCCAAGTCCGATTTTCAAAAATCTGGTACCCCTGGAAAGAGGGGACCCTCAGCTATCAGCTGGGGCCCTTGGGCAAGTGCCCATTGAGCCCATACAAAAAGACGGCCCTGTGTAAATGATAAATAGATTGTGGGCTAAACTTAAAAAATTTAGGTCACCTTTTTTTTAGAAATATGTGGCTTCTTACGTTCCCTACTCAGTTCAAAAATGTTTCAGGGAATTGTTGGACTCTGAGCCATAATTAATGTGCTAACATGAAGAACTCTAACAAATAAAAATTACAATATTTACATATTGTGTATGAAGCTTACTTTTGTAAAATACACACAATACATTGAGCAATACACACATACATTGTTCTTAATATTCATGTTGTAAATGATAAATAGATTGTGGGCTAAACTTAAAAAATTTAGGTCACCTTTTTTTTAGAAATATGTGGCTTCTTACGTTCCCTACTCAGTTCAAAAATGTTTCAGGGAATTGTTGGACTCTGAGCCATAATTAATGTGCTAACATGAAGAACTCTAACAAATAAAAATTACAATATTTACATATTGTGTATGAAGCTTACTTTTGTAAAATACACACAATACATTAAATGTGTTGAGCAATACACACATACATTGTTCAAGGCAGTCAGTGGTGTGGCCAAAACTTGATTAAATATAGTGCAAATAAATGTATTTCAAAATATGGTTGAAAATGTATTAAGGTGGGCGATGTTTAGAACTGGTGATGTTGGCCATGCCAAACAATCGGATTCGACTTAACATTTATGTAGCTGTTTCAAGCAAAAAAACAAAAACAAAGATTGGTTGCTATGGCCAACATCACATCTAAAAAAAAAAAAAAATCTTACTAACGTTACCCCCATGTGTTTGCTGTTGGGGATTAATACAAGGATGAGTGTTTTTTTAAACACATTTTTTTGGGGTGTGCACAAACACTGTTTTTTAAAGAATATAAAATTAATTGTTATGTTTACTCACCAGACAGCTGAGGGGATTGTGGTTCCTCGCTTTGTGGACTGGCCAAAATGGCTTGTGGTGGCTGGGCCGACGCAGTAGAGATGCGCCGTTGTGGTGGTGAGGATGCGGGTGGAGATTCCACCTCAAGACGGTGTCTCTTGGTACCCATCTTATGGAGACTATCCGAGCCCTGTGATGGTCGTCTAAGTGGAGGGGTGTTCGATGAAGAAGGACCTATGTGATAATATAAACATTATAATTCTGAATTTCTATGTGTTTTCAGAATATGTGTATACACTAAATTCTTACCTGCATCGCCAGCATCTGCATCTCTTGGCAGTGTGGGTTGTGGCCTGGCTGTGCTGCGTCTCTTTCGTACTGTAGAAATATGAAGAATGTCCTTATGAACATTATATTATGTTTATATGTTTATGCAAAAACTTTATTGTGATGTAGACATATGAGGAACATTATGAGAAGTAAACAAAACTTTGCTTATGCTTTTCTGCCTGACTTCATTGGGTGTGTATACTTAAATTATGAAACAATTACACCAACCAATCCATACCCAAAGGTGCAGAATTCACAATATTATACTACTAAAAACCCAACCGTGGTAGCTTAACACAACCAGAATATTGTTCTGTATTTAACATTTGTTTGGTGCTAACAACCAAACACTACACCCAAATATATGAACACAAATGTAAGCATAAAATTAGAATCTGCATGAAAAATCACATCAACCACACAAAGGACAACCCAGAACAACACACAATAACCATGACTACATAAAAAAATTTTTAACAAACATTCCGCAAAACACATGACTCACACTTCATTTAAAGACACCCACAAAAATTTTTTATTTTGTTTAAAAAAACAGAAAAAGGGCAAGGTCAACTGCTAACTTGACAATACAAAGCACAAAAACATAAATATTTCTGAATAAAACTACATCACCAACACATTAGAATAATTAACCAACTTACAATCACAATTAGCTAGAAGACATTTCAGACAACTAAGGACAAAGCACAGATGTTTCAATTATAAAACCCCAAAAAAAAGACAACTCACCAGCCTGCCTTGGGCGATCCGAATCCCGGACATGAGTCGCACCAACCACTTCTGGCGGAATAAGGGAACGCACAGGCTCCTCCCAATCCCGATATGACGCTCGGAAGGAGTGTCCACTACCTGTTTGGCGGGCTGATTTAGCCTCCTTAGATATCTTAGCCTTGACACGCCGCTTGATGTCGTAGAATCGCTTACGACACGTGTCCTCGGTCCTCCTCACCACACCCTCACTATTAACTGCCGCAACTACCTTCCCCCACAGAACACTCTTCCTGCGTGAAGAAACCTTGGCAGCATCATGGCCAAACAGCTGACGATGATGTCTCATCAGCTCCCGCACCAATGCCATATTCTATGCATAGCTGAACTTTACATTGCGACCAGTCTTTGGCTGCGGAGCCACAGCACCATCACTGTCACTCTCACTCAAGGCCGCAGCAGCAACCTCCCCCTCCTCCTCACTCACCTCCTCCCTCTCACTCACCTCCTCCACCACACTCACCTCCTCCACCTCACTCACCTCCTCCCTCTCACTCACCTCTGACTGGGACATATTCCGGACAAACAACAAATA
This sequence comes from Pseudophryne corroboree, assembly GCF_028390025.1. NCBI lineage: Eukaryota > Metazoa > Chordata > Amphibia > Anura > Myobatrachidae > Pseudophryne > Pseudophryne corroboree. Next base: position 187,375,647 of record NC_086449.1, read on the forward strand.
ACACTGATAAAAAAAACCCACTAAACACACTCCTCCACTACCACTTCTCACCACACACCAAACACACACACACACACACACACACACACACTCACTCACTCACAAACAATGACAATAGACCTTAAAAAAAAAAACAATGACAAAAAAACTATACAGACTTTTAAATAACTACACAACAAGTATGACAAGACTACTTACACACACAGTACAACACTCACCAATCGCAAAGAACCACCTCAAAACCGCCAAAAACTTTTATCAACTCTCCAACACCAAACACAACTTCCTCTCACCTCTCCACTAGCTAAACCCACGAGGTTCGGGCGGTTTTATAGTAATGAGCACAGACACTCCTCCATCACGAATCAAACCAATCACGGACGAGTGACAAAAACGAAACTTAGAAACAAAACACTGCCGGGAACGGAAAAACACTGCCGTAACCGAAAAATGACGCATTCGGAAAAAAAAACAGACAACACGGCCGCAAAAACACAAAATCGGCCGCATTCTACCTTGGAAAAACACGAATGACATCGACATCGAAAAATGGAAATAATCAAAACACGACAACATAGTAAATGAGGCGTAATAAATTCAAAAAGTTGCAAATTCACACATTCGATGTCATTCGTGTTTGATCTCCCTCCAAATCGGTACAAATACGAATTTTAGTAAATATACCCCTTAGTCTTTCCAAAACAGAATGAATACTATTTCCACTGCCCAATAGTATTTACCAACCTGATATCTCCATCACTGTTGATAACTCGAAAAACATCCCTACCCCACAAGCTCGCTGCCCAGGTGTCATACTTGACTCTGAACTCTACTTTGTTCCCTACATTCCATTTGTTTTCAAACCATGTTACATGAATATAAAAAACATAAGAATACGACCATATCTTACAGAAGAACTACCAAAACTCTAATCCATGCTCTTATTATCTCTCGCATTGATTGTTGCAATTGCCTCGTTACTGGTCTTCCCCAAAACAGACTCTCACCACTAAAATCCATTATGAATGCAGCCGTGAGGTTGAACTTCCTCACTAAACGTTCGTCTGCTGCTCCACTCTGTCAGTCTCTCCATTGGTTACCTATATTCTACCGAATTCAATGTAAAATATTTTTACTTACACAAAAGGCTATTAACCAAACTACACCAACATAAATCTTTTTATTTAAAACTATCTCCCAAACTGACCTCTCCACTCTGCATAACATCTACATCTCTCATCCACACACATTACTTGCTCCCACTCAGAGTTAAGGGACTTTTTTCTTGCGTCCTAGAAGATACTGGGGTCCATTTAGTACCATGGGGTATAGACGGGTCCACTAGGAGCCATGGACACTTTAAGAATTTTATAGTGTGGGCTGGCTCCTCCCTCTATGCCCTTCCTACCAGACTCGGTTTAGAAAATGTGCCCGGAGGAGCCGGTCACGATGAAGGAAGCTCCTGAAGAGTTTTCTGCATTTATTTTCTATGTTTGTTGTTTTCAGGCAGGGCTGGTGGCACCATGCTTCGTGGGACTTGGGGGCGGGGGGCGAACGGCCCAACCTCTTCAAGGGTTAATGGTCCCGTTCCCTGCTGACAGGACACTGAGCTCCTGAGTGAACTATTCGCAAGCCCCACCACGGCGAGTGTACATTCCCGCAGCACGCCGCCACCCCTAACAGAGCCAGAAGAATAAAGAGTGGTGAGTACTGAGCCAGCATCCCAGTTAGCGGGGAGCCGGCCATTATGGCAGCACAAGGGTACGGAGATGCACGGCTTCTGAACGGGGCGGAATGCGTCTCCAGACACAGTACACAACTGCGTCTCAGTACACTGTACACAGTACCCAGACTGGCAACGCAGCGTTAAAACGGTTTCTCTCCATTTTAAGCACCAGATTCCTCAACCAGTATAAAAAAGCAGGAAGACCGCGCGCCATTGAAGGGGCGGGGCTTCACTATGAGAGGATCCAGCAGCTCACCAGCGCCATTTTCCCTCTGCAGTGGACACAGATGCTGACAGGACAGGGACGCGCAGCTCCTCCGGTGTGATTCCAGATTACCTCAGCGGTACCAGTGGGTCATAGCAGGGGGGGAGCGACTATTAGTGTACTAAGTCCCCTATCAGGGTACTTAGTCTGCGACCCGGCTAAGCTTGGCATTAGCGATAAGGCTCCAAACAACTCTGTGTCTCCCTGAAGGGCTCTTTGTGGGTTAATTGTGCTTAACCTTATCTGTGTGTGTGTGTGTGTGTGTGTGTGTGTGTGTGTGTGTGTGTGTGTGTGTGTGTGTGTGCTGTCACATTTACATTATGTCAGGCAAAGAGTGTTTCTTGTACAGCGGAGTGTTCCTTTCACAAAGGGCCTCACTACTGGGTACTCGGGGTTCATGAGCTAGCGGGGCTGAACCAGAGTGGGTTAACTCTCACAAAGGAATGATTTCCACTCTTTCTACAAAATTGTCCCGCAATGAGAAAGAGACGCAATACTTAAAACAAACTGTGGATGAGTTTATGAACAGAGACTCAGTCCCAAAAAAGTGTCTCAATCCCTTCCCATTTGTCCGTAAAAGTGATCTCTGGCCGATATCCTGCAATCTGACCCTGATGCTGATGGGTCATAATTGGAGGAGGGTGAGGATGTGGCTCTGTCACAGGGAATAGAGGCTATCAGAGATGTTCTGCATATTCCTGATAAGGTGTCAGAGGAGAGTGAGGAATCTTATTTTAATGTAAAGAAGAAGTCCTCCGTTACTTTTCCTGTGTCAAAGGAATTGAATACCCTGTTTGAAGAACCATGGGTTAATCCTGATAAGAAATGTCAGATCCCTAAAAGGTTGCTCTCATCTTTTCTTTTTCCTCTGGAGGATAGTAAAAAATGGGAAAATCCACCGATAGTGGACGCATCAGTCTCTAGGCTGTCACGGAAAATTGTATTGCCTGTTCCTGGTGCAGCCTCCCTAAAAGGCACGGCTGATTGTAAAAAAATTGAGACTACACTCAAATCATTGTACACAGCTGCAGGGGTGGCCCAAAGACCCACTATTGCATGTGCGTGGATCACTAAAGCCATTGGGAAATGGCCAGGTCACCTAATTGAGTGGTTAGATTCCTTATCTAGGGGGGATGTGGTCTTACTCCTGCAGCATATACAGGACTCTGCAAAGTTTCTGGTAGAAGCCATAAAGGAAATAGGCATACTTAACGCATGCACCACCGCTATGGCAGTGTCGGCATGCAGGGGCTTGTGGCTACGCCAGTGGACTACTGACGCGGACACCAGAAAACGCGTGGAAGGCCTACCATTCACAGGAGAGGCCTTGTTTGGAGATGAACTAGACAAATGGATCTCCACAGCTACTGCGAGTAAGTCTACGTATCTTCCTTCCGCAGCCCCCCCAATGAAGACTTATTCAGCTTCTAAGTTACAGTCCTTTCGGATGGCCAAGTTCCAGAGGTGCTTCTATGTCCTCCAGCAGCACAAGAGGTAAACCACACAAACCAGCAAGTGCAGGTGCTCAGGAACAGAGTTCAAGCTCTGCTTCCTCAGAGACTTCAGCATGACGGTGGACCGCAATGCCTGGAAGGCTGTCAGGTGGGAGCCTGACTACAATTCTTCAGTCAGATCTGGTCAAATTCATGCCAGGATCCCTGGGTCATAGATCTTATTTCCCAGGGCTACAGACTGGAGTTCCAAGAACTCCCACCTCACAGATTCTTCAAATCAGGCTTGCCAGTTTCACAAGAGGCAAGTATCCAAAAACTGGTACAGACTCAGGTTATTGTTCCAGTTCCACCTCATCTACTAAACAAGGGGTACTATTCCAACTTGTTCGTCGTACCAAAGCCGGACGGTTCGGTAAGACCGATTCTGAACCTCAAGTCTTTGAACCCGTACTTATGAATGTTCAAATTCAAGATGGAGTCTCTGAGAGCGGTGATCTCAGGTCTGGAGGAGGGGGAATTCCTAGTGTCTCTGGATATCAAGGGTGCGTACCTTCACATTCCGATCTGGCCGACTCATCATGCTTATCTACGGTTTGCACTGCAGGACTGTCACTACCAGTTCCAGGCCCTGCCATTTGGTCTCTCCATGGCACCGAGGGTGTTCACCAAGGTGATGGCAGAGATGATGTTTCTACTCTGCAAACAGGGAGTGAACATAATTCCGTAACTGGACGATCTCCTGATAAAAGCGCCGTCCAGGGAGAGATTGCTGGACAGCATTGCTCTCTCAACCAAACTCCTCCAGGATCACGAGTGGATTCTGAACCTTCCAAAAAGCTGGTGATAGACGTTCTGTTAGGATACCTGTATGTTCCTGTGGAGTTTGTATCCAGTGTCCGGAGTATTCTGGATTGCAGCCAGTCCGTTCCTGTGTCCTGGTTTCTGGAGCTTGGTCCTGGGAATCTGTTCCAGCCTTCTGGTCCAGTGATCCTGAACCTTCAGCCTTGGGGTCCTGTTCCTTCAGTGTGCACCTTTACCGGTGTTGTGAGTAGCGGCTTTGCCGCACTGTTTGGTTGAAGTTTTATGTTCTTTATTTGTGTTTGCCTTGGTGTTTTTCTGCGGAGGCTTCCACTTTACGCTGTCCTCAACGAGATACGACAGGTGTCGTGTTTGGCGTCAGGTCAGCGTCGCCTTTGTTACGGTCTGTTTTGGCGGCCGCGCCGCACATACCTTTGTGGTAATTTTCAGTAGCCTTCCCCTACCTCCTGTGTTTCCATTTAGTTAGAGGTTCCCCTTGTTCTCGCCACGTCTCAGTTTACGCCTTCTCAAACTAAGACCGGGGGGCATCGGAGTTGGGCAGACCTAATCCGCCCTTCAAACGCGGCTGCCGTGGGCCCAAGCAAACATAGTCTTGCAGGCGTAGACGGACCACGTGAGTGAGACAACGGAGTCAGGGTTTCCATAGGGGTTGCTGCTGAACTCAGTTCCCACTCCAGCATCACGTTCCTGTACTTGGGGCTCATCCGCCCAGTTTCAGGAGTACCAAGTACAGTGAACGTAACATGAGGCTTGCGTCTGTGGTTAACAGAATCCAGTTCTGCATTCTGAACTTGCGTCCTGCGACGAGGTGAGAAGTCTGTAGCCACCACAAAAGGGAGATCCTGGCCTTTGGCGACAGACAGATCCTCTGGTGCATGTGAAGATGCGATCCGGACCATTTGTCCAACAGATCGAGCTGGAAGGGTCTTGTGTGAAACCCGGGTTGACTTCAGGACATCCCGAACCACCAATGCCTTTTCCAACGGAAGGAACACCTTTTGTGACTCCGTGTCCAGTATCATTCCCAGGAATGGGGGCCTCCATGTTGGCTCTAGGTGAGCTTTTTGGAAGGTTCAGAATCCACTCGTGATCCTGGAGGAGTTTGGTTGAGAGAGCAATGCTGTCCAGCAATCTCTCCCTGGACGGCGCTTTTATCAGGAGATCGTCCAGTTACGGAATTATGTTCACTCCCTGTTTGCAGAGTAGAAACATCATCTCTGCAAACAGGGAGTGAACATAATTCCGTAACAGAACGTCTATCACCAGCTCAGAACTGCATAGCTAGCTAGGTAATAAGGGAACACGCCCCAAGCAGGATGGCTGGAGGCCAGGCACACTGTAATGACCAAAATAGCTGCAGGTGAGAGTAACATAGAACAGAGTCAGATTGCAGTACAGAGACTCACCACATAATGATCAACGATCAGACAGGTGAGTCTTAACACATAGAAACAGGCTGCAATTACACCGACTCACCACCAGCGGCCAAAAAGAGTCTTCTAAACAAATACAGTGGAAATCCTGGCATGCAAACAGAACTATAATACATGAAATAAATAAACAGAATGCAAACAGGAATGAACCACTGCTTGTGGTTCATAAAAGTACCTCCTCCTTAAGGGTAGACTCCGGACACCCCATGAAACCCAAGGGGAACAGAAACAGAAGTATAACATAAAATACATAACCAAACTGCAAAACAGGAATGAGCCACTGTCGTGGCTCATAACACCTCAGATGTTGGAGAGCAGTCACTCAGGGGGTGCAGTTTCAGGGAGATAGTCAAGTCTGGAAGTCATCCTTCCAATCAACATTCTGGAACTCAGTGCCATATACAATGCCCTTCTGCAGGCCTCACATTTTCTTCAAGATCGGGCAATTCAGGTCCAGTCGGACAATGGGACGGCAGTAACTTATATAAACTGAATGGGCGGAACGAAAAGCAGAGCAGCAATGTCAGAGGTGTCAAGAATTCTCCTCTGGGCAGAAAGAAACGCTGTGGCATTGTCAGTGGTCTTCATTCCGGGAGTAGACAACTGGGAAGCAGACTTCCTCAGCAAACATAATTTGCACCCAGGGGAGTGGGGCCTTCACCCGGAAGTGTTCAGGTGCTTGACAAGTCAATCGGGATATCCACAGATTGACATGATGGCCTCTTGTCTCAACAAGAAGCTCAGGTGTTATTGTTCCAGGTCGAGAGACCCACAGGTGGTGACGATAGACGCCCTGGCGACTCCAAGGGTCTATCAGATGGTGTATGTGTTTCCTCCGATTCCAAGAATTCTAAAACAAATTAAAAGGGAAAAGATTCAAGCAATACTCATTGCTCCGGACTGGCCAAGAAGGGACTGGTACGCGGACCTTCTGGAGATGCTCCTCAAATATCCGTGGCCTCTACCTCTTAGCGAGGATATTCTGCAACCGGGCCCATTCGTCTATCAGGACTTACCGCGGCTACGTTTGACGGCATGGAAGTTGAATGGCTGATTCTAGCAAGGAGAGAGATCCCTAACAAGGTTATCCCGACTATGGTCCAAGCCAGAAAGGGGGTAACGTCTAAGCATTACCATCGTATTTGGAAGAAATAAGTCTCTTGATGTGAGAACAAAATTATTTGTGGTGGAATTTCATCTGGGATGTTTCCTACTTTTTCTGCAGGCAGGCATGGATGTGGGCCTGCGTCTGGGCTCCATAAAAGTCCAGATTTTGGCCTTGCCTATTTTCTTTCAGAAACAATTGGCTTCTCTCCCTGAGGTCCAGACGTTCTTGAAAGGTGTTCCGCACATCCAACCTCCCTTTGTGCCTCCCACGACACCTTGGCATCTCAATGTGGTGCTGCAGTTCCTCCAGTCGGACTGGTTTGAACCGTTACAGGAGGTGGACGTAAAATATCATACGCGGAAGACCGTTACACTGTTGGTCTTGGCTTCAGCAAGATGTGTGTCGCAGCTGGGGGCTTTGTCTGACAAAAGTCCCTATTTAATTTTCCATGAGGACAGTGCTGAACTCAGAACTCGTCAGCAATTTCTACCTAAAGTGGTGTCCGCATTTCACATCAACCAATCTATTGTGGTCCCGGTTGTCACCGACACCTCTGCTACTTCAAAGTCTTTGGCTGTTGTGAGGGCTTTGAAGGTGTATATAAAAATAACAGCTCATCACAGAAAGACGGACTCGCTGTTCGTTCTTTATGATCCCAATAAGATTGGGTGTCCTGCTTTAAAGTAGACGATTGCACGCTGGATCAGACTTACTATCCAGCATGCTTATTCCTCTGCAAGTTGGCCATGTCCAAAATCTGTACAGGCCCACTCTACTAGGTTGGTGGGTTCTTCCTGGGAGGCTGCCCGGGCTGTATCCGCTTTACAGCTCTGCCGAGCAGCTACTTGGTCAGGTTCAAACACGTTTGCTAAGTACTACAAGTTCGATACTTTGATCAAACTGAAGGTCCTCAGAGGCCAATCAGTTCTGCAGAAACCTCAGCACTCTCCCACCTTGTTTGTTTGGAGCTATGGTACATCCCAATGGTACTAAATGGACCCCAGTATCCTCTAGGAAGTAAGAGAAAGTAGGATTTTAATTACCTACCGGTAAATCCTTTTCTCGTAGTCCTGTACTGTTACTTGGTTAAGTAATGTTGGTTCAGTCGTTGCTGTTCCTGTTTCAAGTTTGGTTAGCTTGGCTTTCCTCTTGTTGTGTGTGCTGGTTCGGAATCTCACCTCTATCCTTATCTATCCTTCTCTCAAAGTATGTCTGTCTCCTCGGGCACAGTTTCCTAGACTGAGTCTGATAGGAGGGGCATAGAGGGAGGAGTCAGCCCACACTATCAAATTCTTAAAGTGCCCATGGCTCCTAGTGGAACCGCTCACATAACTTTCATTAGCTATCTACCCAATTACATTACCTCTATACAGTACACATAATGGGCTGGGTTCGTGTGACTGGCGGTTGGGAGACCGCCGGTCACCATACCGACGGCAAGATCCCGGCTTTTAGATGGCCAGCGGGAGGGGGGGGGGTGAGCGCAGCAAATCCCCTTGTGGGCTCGGTGGCTTGCTGCGCTCGACACAGGTTCTGTTCCCAGTCTATGGGTGTCGAGGACACCCACAAGTGGGAATAGTCCCTCCTGTTGGTCTGCATGCCGACCGTCGGGTTGTTCACCGTTTAGGATCCTGGCGTCTGTATAGTGTCCAGCGGTCTCCCAATTGGTGGTCACATAACCGCATCCCCACATAACATTACGTATTTTTTTTCTTCACTTTCACATCCTCCTGACCCCTTGCTAACCCCTCGCTGTGTGACCATATCATACACCCACAAAGAACCTTTGTAGTCTGGTGGACCATTATGTAATAGGCAGCACTTATCCTTGTATATTATTGCCTATCCCCCCATAGAGTGTAAGCTTGCGAGCAGGGCCTTCCTGTCTCTATATCTGTCCGATATTACCCAGTCTTGCTTTATTACGGTCTGTTCCCAATTGTAAAGCGCACCAGAATATGCTTGCTCTGTATAATTACCTGTTAATAAGTAGATAAATAATATTTGCTAGTTGGATGAAAGATGATGAGGTTTCACTAGTAAGGGTAGTAATAGGAAAACAGAGGTATAGCATAATCATGAGTTACATGCGGGAGAGCTGTCCTGTTTCCTTTCTCTGTGCAGCAATGATTTATGCATCTGGGACATTTCTGTTTATGTTTTTCACTGAAGTTTTGTTAATGTTTGAAAATGTCTAATTTTTGATCCCCTTGTGATTTGCTGTAAACAGCTCCTGGATATGCATTTTCTCTCCATTCTGTATTTGGTACATGCATGAAATAAATCCTATTAATAAGCTTTTTCAAAGTTAATACTTAGGGCCAGTAAAATGTGAGCACTAATAACCACAGCATCACCTCATTTCCATATACATAAACATGCTCTGTCTTTAAAATTTAAGTTTTAGGGTTATTTTCTTTTTTTTTTTCTTAACCTTTCTTCATCTGTTCACCAGCGCAACCAATGTGTCACAATGCGATCCCTTCTTTCCGCTCAGCCTGGCTGGAACAAGGCGGATACAAAATTAAAGGTAAGTAAGGTTTAATTTTATTCATTAAGTTAGTCAACTCCACCCAAGACGAATATGTTCTCTTGGGTGAAGTTTTCCTTTAAATTATATGCCATGTAAGAGTGAACCACTTTTGTAACTATAAATGTAAGCAGTTTAAAGCATACTTACCTACTTTGCTGCCTCCTCCTCCGGGAGGAGGCAGCGTTGTAGGTGCATGGGGGCGTGGCCGGCAGCAGGATGGGCGGTTTGGAGGCGTGGCCGGCAGCAGGATGGTCGGTCCAGGAGCGTTGCATCAGGGTCGCGTCATCGTGACTCCACCCCCCGCTGTGCCGAGAAACGAGGTGCTGCATAGCAGGGGGCGGAGCTACGATGACGCAATTCAGCGCGAATCGCGTCTTCGGACCCCCTCGGGCCGCCCACTTGTTCTCTGCTGCGGGCGGCCGAGGGGGAAAGTGGGAGGCTTGCCCACCTTTCCGGGGGGCCGGGAAGGTCACCCGATTTTCGGGAGCCTCCCGGCCATTCCGGGAGGGTAGGCAAGTATGGTTTAAAGGTACAGGTACTTTTCAGGAAAATTACTTAAAGAGGCCTTGAAAGCTTGCTGTGATATTTAGTGGTTTACAAACTGATTTTGGCTGCCCATTATCCCTCCCCCCATATAACGCTGCACTTGCCGAGTCACCTCAGCTGCTTCACCTACTAGGCCACCCTCCTCCTCCCATCCCTGCCCCCTCCCAACCCATTATACTTACCCCCACCCACATTCCCGGTCCTCTTCTTTCCCGGCACACATATACAAGTTAGGTGTGAGGTGTACGTACAACAACTGCAATTGGTTCAATCACCTAAATGTGCACGATGACCTCATTAATATCAGGCCACAATTTTAGAGTAATAGATTCCCCAGAGCCATTTGGTTCATGCCATCTTCACGTTATTGGTTGCTCAGTAAATTTTTATACACACTTCTCTGTAGGCAAATTCCTGCCAAAGCCCAGCAACTAAATATGTTTCTAGGTTCATAAAAAAAATCCTAAAAAAACAGAATAAGCTTTGGGCGCTAATATGCAAAAAATACCGTAATTGTAAATATATAAAGACTGCTGAAAAAAATGAAGGGAACACTAAAATAGCACATTCCAGATCTGAATGAATTAAATATTCTTATTAAATACTTTGTTCTTTACATAGTTGAATGTGCTGACAACAAAATCACACAAAAATTATCAATGGAAATCAAATTTATTAACCCATGGAGGTCTGGATATGGAGTCACACTCAAAATTAAAGTGGAAAAACACACTACAGGCTGATCCAACTTTGATGTAATGTCCTTAAAACAAGTCAAAATAAGGCTCAGTAGTGTGTGTGGCCTCCACGTGCCTGTATGACCTCCCTACAACGCCTGGGTGTGCTCCTGATGAGGTGGCGGATGGTATCCTGAGGGATCTCCTCCCAGACCTGGACTAAAGCATCCACCAACTCCTGGACAGTGTGTGGTGTAACGTGGCGTTGGTGGATGGAGCGAGACATGATGTCCCAGATGTGTTCAATTGGATTCAGGTTTGGGGAACGGGCGGGCCAGTCCATAGCATCAATGCCTTCGTCTTGCAGGAACTGCTGACACACTCCAGCCACATGAGGTCTGGCATTGTCTTGCATTAGGAGGAACCCAGGGCCAACCGCACCAGCATATGGTCTCACAAGGGGTCTGAGGATCTCATCTCGGTACCTAATGGCAGTCAGGCTACCACTGGCGAGCACATGGAGGTCTATGCGGCCCCCCAAAGAAATGCCACCCCACACCATTACTGACCCACTGCCAAACCGGTCATGCTGGAGGATGTTGCAGGCAGCAGAACGTTCTCCTTGGCGTCTCCAGACTCTGTCACGTCTGTCATATGTGCTCAGTGAGAACCTGCTTTCATCTGTGAAGAGCACAGGGCGCCAGTGGCGAATTTGCCAATCTTGGTCTTCTCTGGCAAATGCCAAACGTCCTGCACGGTGTTGGGCTGTAAGCACAACCCCCACTTGTGGACGTCGGGCCCTCATACCACTCTCATGGAGTCTGTTTCTGATCGTTTGAGTAGACACATGCACATTTGTGGCTTGCTGGAGGTCATTTTGCAGGGCTCTGGCAGTGCTCCTCCTGTTCCTCCTTGCACAAAGGCGGAGGTAGCGGTCCTGCTGCTGGGTTGTTGCCCTCCTACGTCCTCCTCCACGTCTCCTGATGTACTGGCCTGTCTCCTGGTAGCGCCTCCATGCTCTGGACATTACGCTGACAGACACAGCAAACCTTCTTGCCACAGCTCGCATTGATGTGCCATCCTGGATGAGCTGCACTACCTGAGCCACTTGTGTGGGTTGTCGACTCCGTCTCATGCTACCACTAGAGCGAAAGCACCGCCAGCTTTCAAAAGTGACCAAAACATCAGCCAGAAAGCATAGGAGCTGAGAAGTGGTCCGTGGTCACCACCTGCAGAACAACTTCTTTATTGGGGGTGTCTTGCTAATTGCCTATAATTTCCACCTGTTGTCTATTCCATTTGCACAACAGCATGTGAAATTGCTTGTCAATCAGTGTTGCTTCCTAAGTGGACAGTTTGATTTCACAGAAGTGTGATTGACTTGGAGTTACATTGTGTTGTTTAAGTGTTCCCTTTATTTTTTTGAGCAGTGTATAATTATTAATATAGAATACACAAAATTGGTAATTAAAGCAGCAGCATCTTAATGGTAAATATGTGGAAACTCACCCATATTCAGTACAATAAAAAAAAAAGGTAAGAACTGAGCTATATAAAATATAATTAGTGTTTTAATAAGAGATGGCAGAAATGAGGTCAATTAAGACACATAACATTATAAAAAATATATACAATAATTTAAAATATCAAACACTATATAGGGAGCTAATAAAGTATAGATATGTCCTTGCTCGTCCAGCGTACATACATTATACAGCGTGAGTATCTAGTCGCATCTTATATGCATGTGGCCGACCACAGCTTGATGTTTTCAGTCGCACTACTGATTGTAGTGAATGTTTTGTTGTGGTTTCCCAACCCTGCATTTACAGTACTTTCCAGTGTCAGTTGCTTTGTGTGGGACTTTGTGTTTGCATTTAGACAAAGATATTGCTGTTCAACTGCTCTAAAAGTCGCACAGCCAGGGTTTAATCTAAACAGACCTTGTTCTTTGCAAAGACTTGTCATAGAGCGCCCCTCAACCCCACCAACTCCATAGTTCATTGATAAGGAATGTCACCACTGTGTGAGTTCCCCGCATTACTGGCAAAATTGCAGCTAGATGCTTACAGAACAATGTGCACGGCACAAGTTGCTATAAAATAGCAGACTCGTAGTTTAATAAATTGAGGTTTTATCGTGCTAAGACTTTCCTAGCCCGCTGTGCAGTACTACTGTATTAAAAATACTTTTTACACTGTATCGTACTGTCTGTAATTGGCCCGCCTGTCAGGACTTGCTATTGTATTCTGTAGTGCCATATCCATCCACTGCTATTGTATTCAGCACTGTAGTTTTCATTAGTAAAGCAATCGCCATCCAGTGGTGAAGCTATGTATTGCATGCCATGGATCCTCTTGCACCTTACCATGACAACGCACGCTCTTTTCATGCCTGTATGCCGCAATTACAGCAACGGTGAGAGTGCACACAACTGTAGGTAACATAGCCAGCATAAACCATCTACATAAGGAAGGTAGGGTTTCCAGCAAATCATATAAACATCGATATGGAAGTTCCTTGTAAAGAAAATAAGACAAAATCAGGTTCTGTAATAGGAGGCCACAAATTAGCAGTGGTAGTCCAACTTCCTTTAGTGTATATGTAACCCATGCAGCGACAGTGTATAAAAGAAGGTTAATTTAAAGCGATGATACTTACAGTTATGGTCGCTAGTGCTTACCTGGGAGAATCACCCATAAAATGTGTCCAAAAGAATGCTGTTAGTTGTCAGTTGCCTGCTATATATATAATATTCCAGTATATATGGAACCTGCACTGTATCATGCTCAGAGCTCCATGTGTCTGCTCGCTGGATGCTGCTGACCGCTGTAATCTCCAATAAGAAGTTTCAAAGTAAAGATGGAAAGGTGAGACGTTCCAAAGGAATATTTGGCCTTTTTTTAAGAGGGTAAAAAAAACATCTTTCCAGAGCCACAGGGAATGATAGCTTGCCTGCATGTTATCTATGGTTTATGATCAGCCCAGATAATGTGGTTCAGCTCATTATCTTCTCTGTAGGAAAAGTACTGTACACCAAAACAATATTTTCATAATCCATATTTGTGAAGATCTCTGCATATATTTGTAATCAATGGAACTAGCTACATCAAATACGTCTACAATAGGTATCTTTGCTAAATTGAAAATAGAAAGATAAAATATCCTTTCACTGACTCCAGATAGTATATTTAAATTTTAGATGTATCTATGTGTAAATTCATATTCTGTTTAATGGTATTATTAAATCTCTTTTGTGTTCTTAAAGAGAAAAATGTAGTTTATAGGATTCATGACTAGAAGTGATTTGAACAAAAGACCATAAAAATGTGTAAAAAAAACAAAACAACATACTGACAAAAGTTGATAGTGATCTCACAATGACAGGGTGTTATTTTTTTAATTATTTTTTTTTGGGGGGAAGGGTTGACAATGTTTAAAGGTAATGATTTGTGAAATCATCAGTTTTTGGTAGTCCATCTGCTACTTAAGAGCGGTTTACAGGCAGTAGTCATGTGTTAAGTATGTTAACTTTCTATTTCTGTTTTTTTTCCTGTTTATTTTAAGAAACTTTTGCAATTTTGTGTTTCTGTATGTCATTTTATTTTTTATACCATAAACATTGTGACTTTTTTTGGTCATATTAAACTCCAATTAATAAAGTTTTGTCTTTGTTCCTTTAAAAAACAAATTGGTTGTTATAATGCTACATTTACGACAGATAATAACTCTTGGATTCATAATAGCTGATTAAGTTTATATATATATATATATATATATATATATATACACAACACAAATATCTTTATCTTGCGCTCAAAAGAAAAGCAGCACTACAGGTGAGATCACCGTTGCCAAATCTCAGATTAACATAGACCAGAAAACACAATTCCTGAGTGCGCTGTATTGATTGTATAGATTTGACGGAAGTCCTTCCCAATGGGTATATCCTATACTGTGCAGGATTTTCTGGGTTCCTAAAATGGATAACCCCTCACCAGAAAGTCACCCAAACAAATGGCCCAAGGCCAATTAGAATAAAATATTTAATAACAAAATATTCATAAAAAATCATTCACATAAGATCTTTCAAAAATGTTATACATAGACAATTTCTTAATAATTCCATCAGTGAAAAGAGTGTCCGGTAAGTGATGTAGATATGTATACTCCTTCACCTTCAAAAAGGTGTAAGTTCAACAAAGGGAGTGTTTCCACAGACCGGATCCCTGACCAATGGCTGACAAACCCTTTGTTGAACTCACACCTTTTTGAAGGTGAGGGAGTATACATATCTACATCACTTACCGGACACTCTTTTCACTGATGGAATTATTAAGAAATTGTCTATGTATAACATTTTTGAAAGATCTCATGTAAATGATTTTTTTATGAATATTTTGTTATTAAATATTTTATTCTAATTGGCCTTGGGCCATTTGTTTGGGTGACTTTCTGGTGAGGGGTTATCCATTTTAGGAACCCAGAAAATCCTGCACAGTATAAGATATACCCATTGGGAAGGACTTCCGTCAAATCTATACAATCAATACAGCGCACTCAGGAATTGTGTTTTCTGATAGATAGATAGATAGATAGATAGATAGATAGATAGATAGATAGATAGATAGATAGATAGATAGATATATTGTGATAAGTCAGGGCAGAGCCGTAACTAGTAATTTTGGTGCCCTGGGCCAGAGAAACATTGCCGCCTCCCTAGTTACAGCCCTGGGTCAGGGAGCATCATTAGACTTCCTCATAGGATTAACTTTAGAATCAATTGCCATCTGTAATGACGCCGGAGTTCGGCGGCCATGCGGGATACAGGACGATCTGGGACTTTTTTTTAAAGGGGCAATCACTTACAAGGCATTGTTTTTGGGGTCATTACATCCGGCCCCAAATGTTTGTGGTGACATAACTGCAGTTAATAGCAAATTGGGTGAGAATAATCATTTTTAGACAGACCAGGTGGTTTCATTTTGATTAACCCTTGATCACTTCCACATGTATGCACAGGCCATGCTGGACGTGTCCGTACAGTTGGTCAAACAAAAAAATACAAATGCAAAGTCCATTTCAAATATATTTATTTAAATAATATGATCTTTTCCTATACTATACATTCATCTTGTCCAGCGATATTACACAAGTTAATCTTTATAAAGATTAGCATAAACAGTCCTCATTAGATATGTTGATAGTAACAAATAATGCTTGTTTTTCTTCCACTCTTTGCAAATTACCGGGAATTGTCCCTGTCAGCCATCTTAGAGTGCCAAAAGCCATTAGGAGATCTTAGTCCAAACCTAGCCTACCATCAATAACACCTAGTTCAGAGGACATCATATGGACTCTTAATATCTATATATTTATTTATTTATATCATATAGAATTCATGCTTATAGTTTTATTGAGTACAATGCATATCCTTACACATTCAGTGTGTATTTATAGAGATATATATCTATATATCTATATACACATACAATTTATGAAAACTGTAACGTCTTTTCTCAGTAAATATTTGTGACATTAGTATGTGCAGATTTTTAAGATAATCAATATTAAGAAAATAGCTTGCCCTTTTAATATATGAGACTGTGTCTGTTTTTGCTATGAGTTGGGTCACCTGCAGAAATCTTACGCTTAGAGCACTTACGCAAATCTACAACCAATCTGTTTCTTACGGAATTGCTTTAAATATAGGGCCTAATTCAGACCTGATCGCTGTGCTGCAAATTTGCAGAGGTCTGCGATCAGATAGTTGCTGCCCAGGGAGAGTGAAAACCTGCCCCATACAAGTGTGCGAATGCATGTGTACGCCATGCAAAAATTCCACCAAAAAGCGGACAGCTGCAAATCCATTTGCAACTCACTCACCATCTAATGATTTTTCCAGTCTGTGCGTAGTCCAGGACTTACTCCTAAAGTCAGTGGCGTCAGAAGGCGGGTGCGGCCCGCACCGGGGTCTCCCCCTCGAAAGGAGTGACACCAAAGTGCCAGCTCTTCTGGAGTGACAGGAGCCGAGTGCTGCAGTGAGATAAATCCCTGCAGCACTCGGCTCCTGTCACAGATAAGAGCCGGCACTGCACGCTGAGCAGTCTCCGGGGGCAGCCAGCATCTTCGGGGAAGCTGGACATGCCCCCGGAGCGAAGGAAAAAAAGACCAGAGAGACCACGCCCCTTTTGATTAGGCCATGCCCCCTTTCGGACGCCAGCAGCTCCCGCGGGAGGGGTGGGGGGGTGATAATGCAGGGTGCGCTCTGGGTGTCACCACACCAGGTGACGCCTCTGCCTACAGTGTTATACAAACAGGCTGAATCGAGGCTGGAACTGACGTCACACACCCTCCCTTAAAAAACGCTTGGTAAACCTGACACTCCCTGACACTCCCAGAAAACGGTCAGTTACCACCCCCAAATATCCGCTTCTTGTCAAACACCTTGCAAACGCCTAGCGATCAAATTTTTCGCACCATCCTGACGCTGTTTGGCCGCACGCCTACACATTGCGGTGCATACACATGCACAGTCATTCAATAATCGTCCGCTGTGCGAATTCGCACAATAGCGATCAGGTCTGAATCGGGCCCATAAACCAGACCTTAAGAACCAGCTAATGACTTGAAAATAGTCTTGAGATTTTCATTAAAGTTGAAATGAAAGGGAGACAGGCTGTACCCCACTCATTGTTGCAAACTAAATGCTATACATTATGATTTGAAACACATTCTTTCACTGTCATCATAAAACTATTGTTTCCTGCAAACCAGACATGGCCAGCCTTTGACACTGGTCTAGAACTCCATATAAAATTTTGTTTAGAAAGCTAATTAGAGATTTTAGCGAGGGTGTCGTAGGCTGTTTGTCATTGTTCTAAACAAGTGCTTTTAAAAGACCATAATATACTAATAAACATTAAATACATGTAATGCTAAAATAAATAATTGCTGTCAATGTTTTGAAGAAAGGCACGAAAGATGAAATGATTTTGTATTGCTGTTCAAAAGATGCTGCATCATCTCTTTGGCTGTTCACGTTGTGTCGTCTAATTGCCCTGTTCCTTTTTCCCTTACACAAATAAATGCAGAAGTCATAATCTTCAAGGGACTGTGCATATGTATCAACTTTATGTATCTCCTCTGTGAATGCTTTAGTGTGTGATGACTGTCCAAGGGAATCTCTTGTGTAGGAGGATTTGTAGTCTCTATAATCCATTTACATGCACAGCAAGGTTTATATGCCACACTATAATTCAAACTCCTTTTATCTGGGTTCACAGAAAACTTTATAAACTCCCTCTCTTCATGTTGTAAGGAAATGTGTGTGTACCTATGGTTATTGTAGCTCTCTTTATCCATGCCTAGTGATTATGAACAGATTGCATGGTGAGTGCATGCTGAGTCTTTGTCCATTTTTGGAGATTAGGATTTCATGGTGCAGATAGGGACCACAATCACCAGGATTACCGTGCAGGCAGCTGCGGTGATAAGAGCTGCCATTTTGCAAACTTTGGCTCGGCGGAACTCTGCTTCCTTTCTTTTCAGCAAAGAGTCATAACCCGGAGTGTAGATATCTTCCATCCAAAACTCCAGATTATTTGGATTCAGGGACTCCTGCGTCTGTAAGGAGAGGTACAGTAGACCACAGCAATATGAGATTAGCAGGAAGTTTAGTCACTTGTTGGATAGCTCCAAAGTCTTTGTATACTTCTGAACTCTACCTTTCCAGATGGATGCTGCCCTACCTCTCTGCAAATAGATACACAAAATCACTTCCTTTAAAACATTGCATCCTGACCGTAACATGTATCTTAAATGTGTCTGCATGGCTTTCTTACTTCAAGTATGTGATTTGTGTTTCTGGGAAGCCATTATGCAGATAGTTATGAATATAAATTTGCTGATTATTTCTACTCCGGATGTATACAGATATGATCAATAAGGGGATGTAGTTATGTGACCGGCGGTCAGGAGACTGACTGTCACAATACTGATGTCAGGATCCACCCCCCCAACAATCCCGACAGACGGCATACTATTCCCACTTCACGACTCACAGAGTAGGAATAGAACCTGTGGCGAGCACAACACGCCACAGAGCCCGCAAGGAGCTTCGTTTCGCTGACCCGACCCCCCCCCCCCCCCCATCCCCACCGGGCATCTGAAAGCCGGGATCCACCATACCAGCGTTGGTATGGTGACCGCCGGTCACGCAAACACAATTCGCAAAAAGTGCCCAGTCCAATAGTCACTGTAAGATAACCACCACTAAACAGAACTGGATCAAAATGGATATACCAGGGTGAAGGAAGATTGGGGTAATTGGTAAATGTAATTTTGTATACTATAGGTGCGGTGGTCCAAATTCCAGGAAAAAAATATCCATAAATTACTAAATTCTCAGCATTCCAGTTAATCAATCTCATACCAGCTGCAAGGATTAATGGAACGCAGACTCTCTTACTATGGTGGTCATTCCGAGTTGTTCGCTCGCTGCCGTTTTTAGCAGAATAGCGATCAAGCTAAAATTGGGCGATTCTGCGCATGCGTATGGGCCGCAGGGCGCATGCGCTAAGTATTGTCACACAAAACTATGCAATTTTACACAGATCCGAGCGACGCTTTTCAGTCGCTCTGCTGATCGGTGAGTGATTGACAGGAAGTGGGTGTTTCTGGGCGGAAACTGAGCGTTTTCCGGGAGTGTGCTAAAAAACGCAGGCGTGTCAGGCTAAAACGCAGGAGTGGCTGGAGAAACGGGTGAGTGGCTGGCCGAACGGAGGGCGTGTTTGTGACGTCAAACCAGGAACTAAACGGACTGAGGTGATTGCAATCTAGGAGTAGGTCTGGAGCTACTCAGAAACTGCAGGGAAATATTTAATCTTTCATTCGCAATTCTGCTAAGCTAATATACACTCCCAGAGGGCGGCGGCCTAGCATGTGCAATGCTGCTAAAACCAGCTAGCGAGCAATCAACTCGGAATGAGGGCCAATATTGGCAAATTAATATTTGTGCATAAGTGTACATGACAGAGAAAGGTTGCAGTTTGGACTTGAACTTGAGTCCGGAGAAGATAATAGCTAGAATCTGATTGGTTGTTAGAGGCAACATCTCCACTTCTAAAAACCCACTATTGATTGGTTGCTATGGGTAATATCTCCATTTCTAAAAACCCACACTTTAGCAAATATACCCCGTAGCGTCTTAACATTTTATTTTCTCTTCAGATTTGCTGTGAATGCTAAAGTTTACCTAAGTGTTGGGCAAATTTCTATTGTGTAGCTTTATAACCCCTGTATTTATTATGTTTGATGGGAATGATGTTAAACAGCATGGGGTCTCTATGCCTGATACCCCTTTTGATAAATTTAGCTATACTTTGCTTTTAATTATGGAACCTCTAATCATTTCACATTGTAAAACATCTTAGGTGGTTATTTTTTCTGCAACAATTGCTTAATGTTTGAGTGGAATTCAAATTGGAAGGAGTAAGGAGTACCAGTACACTGAACCATGTTGAGTCAAATCTACACATGACACTAAAACACATTTCTGTTATGGATTTGCGTCTGTAACTACAATTTCTCCGCCCTCTATTACCTGTCCTTCTCACACTGCCTGGTAATATATTTCAGGAACTGGAGAGATTGATTCATGTTATATGGTTTACTGTTCCTGAACTAGATAGTCTTCATTTTATGATTTGTTGGCGATAATTACCAACTCGGTGGTATATCTGCCCAACCTCATGCAGGAAATTGCCCGATTTGGCCAGTTGTCTAATTTTAAAATCAATTATACGAAATCCACTGCATTAAATGTTACCGCCTCAGTGGAGACTGCCATTTGCCTGGCATCCCTCCCATATCAAGTATTTAGGTATTGTCATTTCAAATAGTCTTTCTACAACTGTAGCACTAAACCATTTACCTCTTTTAAGATTTTAGGATTTTTACCTAGTTAAAGAACAAATTAGGAAAATATGGAAATGTCTCGGCAAGGGCCTCAGTTTAACCATGAAGCACCATTGTTTTAACTTCTATGCAAAGCAAGAATGCCTGGCCAATCTTGACCTAACAACACAGGTGCTAGTAAATATGTACAAACCCCAACTGACTTTACCATAGCAGATAAGGAAGCTAAGGCAGTAGGGCTAGCCCTAAAGTCCTCATGAATATATCCATTAACCATAACTCTCTAGCAGAAGAAGTCTTGGAAGACTAGGGTAAGTCCACTATAACCTTGAATACTTTATGTTCAATTTGATCTAGTATATGTTTCACCAGCAAGGTTGCACAAACATGCTGGTAACCACCTCAGGAAAAGAACAATCTATCTGTGGACAGGTGGCATTTATAAGTTTTTGATCTCCACAAGAGACACAACTTAATTTTAGCAGCTCGGTGTAGACTACTGGTAGGTTCATGTTGGCCACTGGGAAACAGCATAACTACTTCCAGCTGCACCAGCCCTTGGATGATGAGAAGCCTATTTTGCAGCAGACCGAGAAGTAACTAGGATATGCCCATCCAAGTTAGTTGCTCATAGGGATGAAGGACCAGATATAACTGTTTGGGATTGATTTGAAGACTTTGGGATTGATCTGACGCCAGGGATTACGGTAACCCAGTTTATAAATCTGTTGCCAAGGCATTTTACACTATAATAATTTCTTCAGTCCTATGGATGTGGACCCAGTGTGACAAGCATTGAGAGAGAAGGCATGTAAAGTTTTCTAACACCCTGTCTTCCACTGTTTGATTAGATGTATAGAGTGTCGCGCAGAGCCACTTGACAACATGGTCTAGTAATTTTTGTGCCTGACAGCAGGATCCCAACATTCCTTTCAAAATCACTGACTATATGTCTCTGGATCAAGGTGGTCACTAATAGCAGATTCAGCAGAAAGATATGCAAATGCCTACTGGGTTCTCACCATTAGCGGTGGGGACATGGACCAATTCTTGGTAGTGGCCACCCACTCAAAGGTAGTCACAAAAGCACCCACATCTTTATGCATACTCTCCTTGGACTTATTGTGTCACTGACTGATTATTGGTAGCTGCTTCTACCCATTTTTCAAGTTTCTCATTTTCTTTTGGGTCACAGCCCTCTCCTCTCTGAAGATCTATTACTTTAATTTGGTGTCCATAGTCGAGTGCGTCAGAGAACTGCTCTTATTATCCACTCACACAACTACTGAAATAGCAAAGCTCTATTTGAACAGAAGATGTCTGTGAAGTGTGCCTATGACATTATCAGTGGGTGGCACAGTTCACTTCCATTTGTGATCACTTTTACCCAATCAGCGGAATTGTGTGTACCCAGCTTGTCCCCCTGTGAGCCCCATGCACACTTTGCTAGAAATAGCTCAGTGTGTATGATCCCGACCACAGCGTGTTGTAAGACTCTTATCTGTTAGTGGTATTGCATACACACCTATACAATGGTCGACCCTTTCACCTGATATTGGGTGAACGGGCTGACAATTGTATAGGTCTGTAACCAGCTTTACTATTGATGTATTTGCACTGTGTGATTGGCTAAGAAGAGAAGCTAGACCACTAGACTCCAAATCAAGGTACCTGGTGGCAGAGCCGGATTAAGGGGGGGACTCCGGGGGTAAGTACCCCTGGGCCCCTCAGTCTGAGAGGGCCCCCCTGCCACCAGCCACAGATCGGATCTCTGTTATAGATCCGATCCGCAGCTATGTGTTTCCCTGCAGGCACTGATTGCCGTCACTGCCGCCGGCGCCGCAGGCCTTTGCTGGGTTGCTAGGTGACGGCTCGGCTAACCAATGGGCTGTACAGCTGCAGCCTGCGTCTCCTTTACTGGCTGGAGCGCAGGCTGAAGTGGAAACGGAGCAGCCTGTGGACTCGTGGAGCAGGGTAGATGTGCTCCGAGGAGAGCAGAGGATCTCTCCCTCTGCTCCTGTACTGTGTCTCTCGCAGCCTGTCTTTATCAGCAGCAAGACAAGTAAGACAGGCTGCATTGAATTTTTTCTTTGCTGTTAAGAATTAAATTTGAGTTAAGGCTCTGGGACGGGTCATATATATGCATGTATTATTATTATTTTTTTTATGGTTTTAATTTTAGACCTGAGAGGGCCCCCCTGTCTTAAGTACCCCGGGCCCTCCGAAGTCTTAATCCGCCTCTGCCTGGTGGTATTGAAGGAGAAACCTAATCTTCATATTTCTTCAAATACATTCCCAAACAATGTGTTTTGCTATTAAAAATATTTCCCTTTTACATTTTTGGCTGAAATATACCAGGAAGGGGAAGCTTTTGCAAGCTGCTACTTGGTAAATCAATCCCTAAATTGTGACATAATTCACATCATTAAGCACTACTCCTGCCTTGCAACTTCACAAATAAAAGTATCATGCACCATGAGCTTAAGGAAGTGAATAACCAGGTTATTCACATCATGAAGCCCCTGGACTGTCCACTTCAAAGGGGAAGTTGGTGGAATAAAGGGTGTGTGTGTGTGGGGGGGGTTCTACTCTCCCAGGTTTTCAGAAAAGATCTCTTTGAAATCTGGGAATCTGCAGGGCATTCCGGGAGAGAGGGCAATGATAATCTTTATTTGTGCCAGTCGAGGCACAGGTCCAAAGCTGCTTTTCCATTTCCAATGGAGGTAATGTACTCTTTGCTCTTTAAATGAATGCCAGTGCTGTTACAGATCAGTTTAGGGGAATTATTTATGCTGGTTACAGAGTTACAGAGAAATAATGAGGTTATGCAGAATGTGTGCATTATAGTGTATGAACAAGAGAAGTAGGAGAGAAAAATAAGGGGCTTGGCAATGCCAGTTTTAAAGGCATCAAATGGTGTGGGTCAAGTGTGAACCTTAAATTATCATACTTGCCAACCCCCCCGGAATGGCCTGGAGTCTCCTGAAAATTGGGTGGCGCTACCCCCCCCCCCCTTCCCGGAGATGTGGGAAAGTCTCCTGCATCTTCCGCCAAGCCCCCGCTCCCCCCTTTGGCCGCCCCACAATGGAGCACCAGTGGGCGGTCCGAGGGGGACCCGATGACGCGATTTGTGCTGAATCGCACCATCGTAGTTTGGCCCCCGCTATCCAGTGCGTGTTTCCCCGACACTGTATAGTGGGGGGCGGATCCACAATTATGTATTTGTGCCGCCATGCCCACCAGACACGCCCCTTCTGACCAAACACGCCGTCTGCTTGCCGACCAGGCTGCCCTCTCCCGGAGGAGGGGGCAGCAATGTCGGCAAGTATGACCTTAATACAGATATGACCTCATCTTAAGCACTAAAAGGAGACATGTAAATTGAATGTAAAGAGTATTTCCTCAGATAACTTTTGCCAACTCATAAAAGTAGTAGTGAAACAACAATTTGCTGTAAAAGGATCATTAGTATATAAGAAAACTGTGGCCACATTATAAAATATATATGTTTTCATTGCTACTTACCTGGAGATCCAGTGCTGTAAGTCTCCCTTTCTCTCCTGAGTTGTGTGTGTACTCTTCAATGGTCCATGATGGTTGGGTTCGTTTCAGCTCTGACATTTCGGTCAGGCGCATGTCTGTGTAAATGGGGTTGCTTTTCATGTGCGACTTGAGGGATGCTGGGTAAGGGTGAGGACTAAACACTTGCTCCACCATATAGGAATCCCTGGCTGGTTTTGGCATCCTGTGCAAATGAGGTATTTCATGCTGGCGATCCACCTGGGTAGCAGGATAACAAAACAAAGATATATTATCTCTTGTGTTATGCTCATTAATGGTCTACACCTGGCAAACATTTGATCACACCTAGCTATTTTATACTTTAAAGTTTTTATACAAGTGAACTTACCATTAGGGGTGGATTGGCCATTAGTGTCACCGGAAATTTTCCCAATGGGTCAGCCACTTATGTGGTTGCTTAAGTATTTAAAAAAACAACAGCTATTTTTACCATGTGATCTTCTCTGTAAATAAGTGACCTGACACTGATCAGGGCCTGACGTGGCCTATTAGTGGCTGTGTCCTGATGAATGGTCCCCCCACAGGGACTTGCCACAAGTGATGTCCCAATCCTCTGCTAAACCATTTCTCCCCTGTCCTGGCCCTAGGCACCAGCCAACCTGGTATGGGTTTGAAGAATGACAGTTAGGAGCCGATTGTTTGGTCCATTATCACCCCTCACTCATCACTGCTTTATTACTTCTCCAGGCTTAATACATGTGCATACTACTTTATATTATACTGTGGTGGTATAGCCGTTGTATGGCGATACTGGTGTCAGAGAGGGGTAGTATTCCTGTTGTGTAGTGGTATTGATGCCAGGGAGCGGTGGCATTGGTGTTGTATTCTCATGTTAGCACTGTACTGGGGATACTGTAACTCTGTAATTGTGGATGAGCTGAGGAGGAGTACTGCTGTAATGTGGATGAGCTGAGGAGGAGTACTGCTGTAATGTGGATGAGCTGAGGAGGAGTACTGCTGTAATGTGGATGATGCTGAGGAATACTGCTGTAATGTGGATGAGCTGAGGAGGAGTACTGCTGTAATGTAGATGAGCTGAGGAGGAGTACTGCTGTGATGTGGATGATGCTGAGAAGTACTGCTGTAATGTGGATGATGCTGAGGAGTACTGCTGTAATGTGGATGAGCTGAGGAGGAGTACTGCTGTAATGTGGATGATGCTGAGGAGGAGTACTGCTGTAATGTGGATGAGCTGAGGACGAGTACTGCTGTAATGTGGATGAGCTGAGTAGGAGTACTGCTCTAATGTAGATGAGCTGAGGAGGAGTACTGCTGTAATGTGGATGATGCTGAGGAGGAGTACTGCTGTAATGTGGGTGAGCTGAGGAGAAGTACTGCTGTAATGTGGATGATACTGAGGAGTACTGCTGTAATGTGGATGAGCAGAGGAGGAGTACTGCTGTAATGTGGATGAGCTGAGGAGGAGTACTGCTGTAATGTGGATGATGCTGAGGAGGAGTACTGCTGTAATGTGGATGAGCTGAGGAGGAGTACTGCTGTAATGTGGATGAGCTGAGGAGGAGTACTGCTGTAATGTAGATGAGCTGAGGAGGAGTACTGCTGTAATGTGGATGATGCTGAGGAGGAGTACTGCTGTAATGTGGGTGAGCTGAGGAGAAGTACTGCTGTAATGTGGATGATACTGAGGAGGAGTACTGCTGTAATGTGGATGAGCTGAGGAGGAGTACTGCTGTAATGTGGATGAGCTGAGGAGGAGTACTGCTGTAATGTGGATGAGCTGAGGAGGAGTACTGCTGTAATGTGGATGATGCTGAGGAATACTGCTGTAATGTGGATGAGCTGAGGAGGAGTACTGCTGTAATGTAGATGAGCTGAGGAGGAGTACTGCTGTGATGTGGATGATGCTGAGAAGTACTGCTGTAATGTGGATGATGCTGAGGAGTACTGCTGTAATGTGGATGAGCTGAGGAGGAGTACTGCTGTAATGTGGATGATGCTGAGGAGGAGTACTGCTCT
This sequence comes from Pseudophryne corroboree, assembly GCF_028390025.1. Classification (NCBI taxonomy): domain Eukaryota; kingdom Metazoa; phylum Chordata; class Amphibia; order Anura; family Myobatrachidae; genus Pseudophryne; species Pseudophryne corroboree. The sequence goes on from NC_086449.1 coordinate 187,401,685, forward strand.
AATGTAGATGAGCTGAGGAGGAGTACTGCTGTAATGTGGATGATGCTGAGGAGGAGTACTGCTGTAATGTGGGTGAGCTGAGGAGAAGTACTGCTGTAATGTGGATGATACTGAGGAGTACTGCTGTAATGTGGATGAGCTGAGGAGGAGTACTGCTGTAATGTGGATGAGCTGAGGAGGAGTACTGCTGTAATGTGGATGATGCTGAGGAGGAGTACTGCTGTAATGTGGATGAGCTGAGGAGGAGTACTGCTGTAATGTGGATGAGCTGAGGAGGAGTACTGCTGTAATGTAGATGAGCTGAGGAGGAGTACTGCTGTAATGTGGATGATGCTGAGGAGGAGTACTGCTGTAATGTGGGTGAGCTGAGGAGAAGTACTGCTGTAATGTGGATGATACTGAGGAGGAGTACTGCTGTAATGTGGATGAGCTGAGGAGGAGTACTGCTGTAATGTGGATGAGCTGAGGAGGAGTACTGCTGTAATGTGGATGATGCTGAGGAGGAGTACTGCTGTAATGTGGATGAGCTGAGGAGGAGTACTGCTGTAATGTGGATGAGCTGAGGAGGAGTACTGCTGTAATGTGGATGATGATGCTGAGGAGAAGTACTGCTGTAATGTGGATGAGCTGAGGAGGAGTACTGCTGTAATGTGGATGAGCTGAGGAGGAGTACTGCTGTAATGTGGATGATGCTGAGGAGAAGTACTGCTGTAATGTGGGTGAGCTGAGGAGGAGTACTGCTGTAATGTGGATGAGCTGAGGAGGAGTACTGCTGTAATGTGGATGAGCTGAGGAGGAGTACTGCTGTAATGTGGATGAGCTGAGGAGGAGTACTGCTGTAATGTGGGTGAGCTGAGGAGAAGTACTGCTGTAGTGTGGATAAGCTGAGGAGGAGTACTGCTGTAATGTGGATGATGATGCTGAGGAGAAGTACTGCTGTAATGTGGGTGAGCTGAGGAGGAGTACTGCTGTAATGTGGATGAGCTGAGGAGGAGTACTGCTGTAATGTGGGTGAGCTGAGGAGAAGTACTGCTGTAATGTGGATAAGCTGAGGAGGAGTACTGCTGTAATGTGGATGATGCTGAGGAGAAGTACTGCTGTAATGTGGATGAGCTGAGGAGGAGTACTGCTGTAATGTGGATGAGCTGAGGAGGAGTACTGCTGTAATGTAGTTAGAATGTGGGAACTGTATAACCGATTGCTGAAATGTTGAGCATGGGAAGTACTGCTGATTGCCGTTATGTGGGTGTAGTGCTGGTTGCAGTACTATTGTTAATTGCTGTAATGTATATGTAGGGGCTATTTTTATGTAATGGCAATGCTAACAATGTACTGCCATTCAGAGAAACTGGTCTGTTTGCATATGTGTTGCCAATGTGTTTAAAATAAGATTTTAAACCTACCGGTAAATCTATTTCTCCTAGTCCGTAGAGGATGCTGGGGACTCCGTAAGGACCATGGGGTATAGACGGGCTCCGCAGGAGATAGGGCACCTAAAAAGAACTTTGACTATGGGTGTGCACTGGCTCCTCCCTCTATGCCCCTCCTCCAGACCTCAGTTAGAGAACTGTGCCCAGAGGAGATGGACACTACAAGGCAGGATTTAGAAATCCAAGGGCAAGATTCAACCCAGCCCACACCAAGCATACCACGTAACCTGGATCATACAAAACCAGTTAACCGTATGAACAATAACAGCAATGGTCCAAGACCGATGTCAACTGTAACATAACCCTTATTTAAGCAACAACTATATACAAGTCTTGCAGAGTTTCCACACTGGGACAGGCGCCCAGCATCCTCTACGGACTAGGAGAAATAGATTTACCGGTAGGTTTAAAATCTTATTTTCTCTTACGTCCTAGAGGATGCTGGGGACTCCGTAAGTACCATGGGGTTTATACCAAAGCATCCAATCGGGCGGGAGAGTGCGTCTCTGCAGCACCGACTGAGCAAACTCTAGGTCCTCATCAGCCAGGGTATCAAACTTGTAGAATTTAGCAAAAGTGTTTGACCCCGACCAAGTCGCCGCTCGGCAAAGTTGTAATGCCGAGACGCCTCGGGCAGCCGCCCAAGAAGAGCCCACCTTCCTAGTGGAATGGGCCTTAACCGAATTTGGTACCGGCAATCCAGCCGTAGAATGAGCCTGCTGAATCGTATTACAGATCCAGCGAGCAATAGTCTGCTTCGAAGCAGGCGCGCCAATCTTATTGGCAGCATACAGGACAAACAGAGCCTCTGTTTTCCTAATTCTAGCCGTCCTGGCTACATAAATCTTTAAGGCCCTGACTACGTCCAGGGATCTTGAATACTCCAGGTCACTTGTAGCCACAGGCACCACAATAGGTTGATTCACATGGAATGAAGAAACCACCTTAGGCAAAAATTGCGGACGTGTCCTCAATTCAGCTCGATCCACATGAAAAATCAAGTAGGGGCTTTTGTGTGACAAAGCCGCCAATTCTGACACTCGCCTTGCTGATGCCAAGGCCAACAACATGACCACCTTCCAAGTAAGAAATTTCAACTCAACCTTGTTAAGCGGTTCAAACCAGTGTGATTTTAGGAACTGCAACACCACGTTGAGGTCCCACGGTGCCACTGGAGGCACAAAAGGAGACTGGATGTGCAGCACTCCCTTTACAAACGTCTGGACTTCTGGAAGAGAAGCCAACTCCTTCTGAAAGAAAATCGAGAGGGCCGAAATCTGTACCTTAACAGAGCCTAATTTCAGGCCCATATCCACTCCTGTCTGTAGGAAGTGGAGAAAACGACCCCGATGAAAATCTTCCGTAGGTGCATTCTTGGTTTCACACCAAGACACATACTTTCGCCAGATACGGTGATAAGGCTTAACCGTCACCTCCTTCCTAGCCTTTATTAAAGTAGGGATGACCTCTTCCGGAATCCCCTTTTTCGCTAGGATTCGGCGTTCAACCGCCATGCCGTCAAACGTAACCGCGGTAAGTCTTGAAATACACAGGACCTCTGTTGCAACAGGTCTTCCCTCAGAGGAAGAGGCCAGGGATCTCCTGTGAGCATCTCTTGTAGATCTGAGTACCAGGCCCTTCGAGGCCAGTCTGGGACAACGAGTATCGTCTGTACTCTTCTTTGCCTTATGATCCTCAACACTTTTGTGATGAGAGGAAGAGGAGGAAACACGTAGACCGATTTGAACACCCACGGTGTTATTAGAGCGTCTACAGCCACTGCCTGAGGGTCCCGAGACCTGGCACAATACCTCTGAAGTTTTTTGTTGAGGCATGACGCCATCATGTCTATTTGAGGAGTTCCCCAAAGACGTGTTATGTCTGCAAAGACTTCTTAATGAAGTCCCCACTCTCCTGGATGGAGATAGTGTCTGCTGAGGAAGTCTGCTTCCCAGTTGTCCACTCCCGGAATGAAGACAGCCGACAGAGCGCTTACATGATTTTCCGGCCAGCGAAGAATCCTGGTGGCTTCCGCCGTCGCGACTCTGCTTCTAGTCCCGCCTTGGCGGTTCACATGAGCCACTGCTGTGACATTGTCTGATTGAATCAGAACCGGTAGGTTTCGAAGAAGACTCTCCGCTTGTCGAAGGCCGTTGTAAATGGCCCTGAGTTCCAACACATTGATGTGTAGACAGGACTCCTGGTCTGACCAAAGTCCCTGAAAATTTTTTCCTTGTGTGACCGCTCCCTATCCTCGGAGGCTCGCGTCCGTGGTAACCAGGATCCAATCCTGAATTCCGAACCTGCGACCCTCCAGCAGGTGAGCACTTTGCAACCACCACAGGAGAGACACTCTGGCTCCTGGGGACAGAGTTATTTTCCGATGTAAGTGCAGATGGGACCAGGACCACTTGTCCAGAAGGTCCCATTGAAAAGTCCTTGCATGGAACCTTCCGAAGGGAATGGCCACGTAGGCCGCCACCATTTTTCCCAGAACTCGAGTGCATTGGTGAACTGACACCCTTTTCGGTTTTAGCAGGTCTCTGACCATGTTCTGGATGTCCTGGGCTTTCTCTATTGGGAGGAAGACCTTCATTTGATCCCGTATCCAGTATGATACCTAGGAATGGTAGTCGAGTTGTCGGAATCAACTGTGACTTCGGTAGATTTAGAATCCAACCGTGTTGCTGGAGCACTCTCAGAGAGAGCGCCACACTGCTCAGCAATTTCTCTCTTGATCTCGCTTTTATCAGGAGATCGTCCAAGTATGGGATAATTGTGACTCCATGCTTGCGCAGGACCACCATCATTTCCGCCTTTATCTTGGTGAAAATCCTCAGGGCCGTGGAAAGTCCAAACGGCAACGTCTGAAATTGGTAATGACAATCCTGTACAGCGAATCTCAGGTATTCCTGATGGGGGGCATATATGGGGACAAGAAGGTACGCATCCTTTATGTCCAGAGACACCATAAACTCCCCCTCCTCCATGTTGGCTATTATCGCTCTGAGTGATTCCATTTTGAATTTGAATCTTTTTATGTACAGGTTTAGGGATTTCAGATTCAAAATAGGTCTGACCGAACCGTCCGGTTTCGGGACCACAAATAGGGTTAAGTAGTAACCTCTTCCCTGCTGGTGCAAGGGAACCTTGATGATCACTTGCTGTATACACAGCGTTTGAATTGCAGCTAACACTACATCCCTTTCCGATGTGGAAGCTGGTAGGGCCGATTTGAAAAATCGGCGCGGGGGCACCTCCTCGAATTCCAGAGTTTGTAACCCTGGGAAACTAATTCCAACACCCAGGGATTCAGGTCTGATCTGACCCAGGCCTGACTGAAAAGTCGAAGACGTGCCCCCACCGGTGCGGACTCCCTCAGGGGAGCCCCAGCGTCATGCTGTGGGTTTTGGCGCAGCCGGGAAGGACTTCTGTTCCTGGGCACCTGCCGAAGCAGGTGCTCTTTTGCCTCTGCCCTTACCTCTGGCAAGGAAAGAGGATCCCCGACCTCTTCTGGACTTGTGCGACCAAAAGGACTGCATCTGATAGGGTGGTACTTTCTTTTGCTGTTGGGGAATATATGGTAAAAAATTTGATTTACCTGCTTTAGCTGTGGAAACCAGATCCGTCAGCCCATCCCCAAACAATGAAAGAAAGCAGCTCCAGACGCGCTGTCACAGCTGCCAGCAAGGGATTGTCAGTCCCAAAGAAATTTTTAACAAAGAAAAGCAATGGAGCTGGCTCTAGGTGTTTCTCCAATAATAAATAATTGAATAACTATGGATGAATGTAAAATCACAATTTGGTTTATTAACTAAACATCATGTACTAAAACCATGAATAAAACTTCACATATACACATAAAATTTAGGGCATAAATTGAGCTATGAATCAATTAAGAATGGCTGCTAGTAAGTGTCCACAGAGGATCCCGGACTGTAACAATGAGCAAAGTTACCTGGGGAGAGGAAATGAATACAGCTGGTGTTACCCGTGACGACGGAGACTTCCAGAGGCTTGAAAATTAACAGCAAGCAAGCTGTGCCATTTGTGTAGAAACTGGGTCTCTCCAATCGGTGCTGTAAAATCAATGTCCCACAGAGAAAGTTCCAAGGCAGGTTTTCCAAGGCAGATTTTTAGAAGTCCATATCTGGATCCGTTAAAACGTGAAACACTTGTAGTAGTAGTAGTAGCAGCTTTTACACTTGCCATCCCCAAACAATACATCTCCCTTATAGGGTAGTACTTCCATATGTTTTTTGGAATCCGCATCACCCGTCCATTGGCGAGTCTATAAGGATCTTCTCGCCGAGATAGACATGGCATTGGCCCTAGAAGCTAGCAATCCAATGTCCCTTTGAGTATCCCTCATAAATAAGACTGCATCTTTTATATGGGCTAGAGTTAAGAATATAGTATCCTTATCCATATTATCAAAGTGATCTGTCAGCTCATCTGTCCAAGCTGCAATTGCGCTACACACCCATGCCGACGCAATTGTCGGTCTTAGCACAGCACCCGTATGAGAATAAATACACTTTAAGGTAGTTTCTTGCCTGCGATCTGCAGGGTCCTTAAGGGCCGCTGTGTCAGGAGACGGTAGCGCCACTTTCTTGGACAAGCGCGTCAGGGCCTTGTCCACAGTGGGGGGTGATTCCCAAATCTCCCTGTCCTGTTTAGGGAAGGGGTATGCCATATAAATTCTTTTGGGGATCTGCGGTCTCTTTTCCGGAGTCTCCCAAGCTTTTCCAAAGAAATCATTTAATTCATGAGATGTGGGAAAATTAATAATCTGTTTCTTTCCCTTAAACATGTGTACCCTTGTGTCGGGGACCGAGGGTTCATCCTCAATATGCAACACATCCCTTATTGCCACAATCATACACTGAATGGTTTTAGTCACCCTAGGGTGCAATTTTACTTCGTCATAGTCGACACTGGAATCAGAATCCGTGTTGGTAGTAGTGTCTTGTGTTAAGGGACGCTTTTGAGACCCTGACGGGCCCTGTGAGTCGGTCCAATCCGAGGATTGACCCCCTGATGTCCCCCCTAATTCAGCCTTATCAAGCCTTTTATGTAAAGATGCCACACTTGCATTCAACATATGCCACATGTCCATCCAATCCTGAGTCGGCACAACCGACGGGGACACACCACTCATTTGCTCCACCTCCTCCTTGGAGAAGCCTTCCGCCTCAGACATGTCGACACACACGTACCGACACCCCACACACACAGGGATTAACCTATAAGGGGACAAAACCCCAACCAGGCCCTTAGGAGAGACAGAGAGAGAGTATGCCAGCACACACCCAGCGCTTAAAAACACTGGAATATATATGACCAGATAGCGCTTTTTATATATATAACCTTAATTCCCACTCACTGCGTCGCCAAGGTGCCCCCCTCCTCTTTTTTCCAGCCTGTGAAGTTCAGCAGGGGAGAGATCAGGGAGCCAGCGTATCCTCATGCAGTTTCTGTGGAGAAAATGGCGCTGGTTAGTGCTGAGGATCAAGCCCCGCCCACCCGACGGCGGGCTTCGGTCCCAGTAATTCTATATAAAAAATGTCGGGGGATTTTAGGATTTACTGTCCCACAGCCTAATCCTGCTTTATATTGCCAAAAAATGAAGAAACTTGCTGCCCAGGGCGCCCCCCCCCCCCCTGCGCCCTGCACCCTTCAGTGCCTGCTTGTGTGTGTGTACTGGGAGCAATGGCGCGCAGCATACCGCTGCGCGCTTACCTCATGAAGATCTGATGTCTTCTGCCGCCTGATGTCTTCTTTGCCTTCTCATACTCACCTGGCTTATATCTTCGGCATCTGTGAGGAGGATGGCGGCGCGGCTCCGGGACGAACCCCAGGTAAGACCTGTGTTCCGACTCCCTCTGGAGCTAATGGTGTCCAGTAGCCTTAGAAACAGTGCCCAATTTGACAAGACAGCTCTGCTTCTCTCTCTTCAGTCCCACGATGCAGGGAGCCTGTTGCCAACAGGACTCCCTGAAAATAAAAAACCTAACAAATTCTTCAAAACAGAAAACTCTGGAGAGCTCTCTGCATTGTACCCTTTCTCCTCTGGGCACAGAATCTAACTGAGGTCTGGAGGAGGGGCATAGAGGGAGGAGCCAGTGCACACCCATAGTCAAAGTTCTTTTTAGGTGCCCTATCTCCTGCGGAGCCCGTCTATACCCCATGGTCCTTACGGAGTCCCAGCATCCTCTAGGACGTAAGAGAAAAGGGAATTTTTTAGAGAATGGGCTACTCCCACATACTACATAGCCCCCACACTGTTGCTTTAACTATGGGGGTGATTCAGACCTGATCGTAGATATGCTAAATTGATCGGCTTCCCTGACAAGCGGGGAGACGGCCAGCACAGGGATAGTCCTCCCCGCATGTCAGTTCCCCCCTCCCTTCCCCATCCTGCACAAGTACAAAAGCATCACACAGCGGCGATGCTTTTGTACTGGAAGAGTAGCTCCCAGCCAGCGCAGCTTCTGCGCACTGGCAGGGAGCTACTCATCGCAGCCCAAGTCACAGCGGGTGCGTGTGACATCACGCAGCCGCCGCGGCCCATACCTCCAACAGTCCAGGCACGCCTGCGTTGCCCGAACCGCGCCACCGTCCCGCCCCCTCCTTCCCAGCGACCGCCTCTGCCTGTCAATCAGGCAGAGGCGATCCCAGGGCTAAGACAGCTGTCTGCCATGCGCCGGAGCACTGCGGTGCCGGCACATGCGCAGTTCAGGCCTGATCGCTGCTGTGCGAACACGCACAGCATCGATCAGGTCTGAATTAGCCCCTATGTCCACTGATGATTTGGCTGCACCTACCACATGACCACTTTCACATAACTTTCCAATGTTTCTTTGAATTCCCAATCCTCCCCTGCTTACAATTTAGAGTTTGTGTTTTGGGGTTGTTAGCGTTTGCAATTGCAAACGCTAGGCCACCGTCCTATGGGAGTGTATCTTAGCTCAGCAGAATAGCGAACGAAAGATTAGCAGAACTGCTACTAAATATTTTCTTTCAGTTTCTGAGTAGCTCCGGACCTACTTCTAGATTGCGATGAGCTTGGTCCGTTTAGTTCCTGGTTTGACGTCACAAACACACCCTGCGTTCAGCCAGCCACTCCCCCGTTTCTCCAGACACTTCCGCGTTTTTCCCTGACATGCCTGCGTTTTTTAGCACACTCCCGGAAAACGCTCAGTTACCACCCAGAAACACCCCTTTCCTGTCAATCATTCTCCGATCAGCAGTGCGACTGAAAAGCGCCGCACGAACACCAGCAAATCTACTAAGTTTTGTGTAAAATAACTTAGCGCATGCACTCTGCGTACCATGCGCATTTAGCAACAAATCGCAGCATAGCGAAAATCGGCAACGAGCGAACAACTCTGAATGACCACCTATGTGCACTGCAGGAGGGGCAGATGTAACATGTGCAGAGAGAGTTAGATTTGCGTGGGGTGTTGCAGTGTAAAAATAAAGCAGCCAGTATTTACCCTGCACAAAAACAAAATAACCCACCCAAATCTAAAGAGCCGTACACATTTAACGATCCGCCGCCGAGCTGCCCGACGGCGGATACGGCCGACGGGCGACCCTGCGGCGGGGGGGCAGTGATGGAGGGAGTGAAGTTCCTTCACTCCCCCTGTCACACGGCTCCATAGACGTGCAGGCAAATATGGACGAGATCGTCCATATTGGCCTGCATGCACAGCCGACGGGGCACCAGCGATGAACGAGCATGGGGCCGCGCATCGTTCATAGCTGGAGCCTCCACACTCAAAGATATGAACGGTATCTCATTCATTAATGAACAAGATTGTTCATATCTTTGACTTTTATCGCCCAGTGTGTAGGGCCTATAACACTCTCTGCAAATGTTATATCTGCCACACCTGCAGTGCACATGGGCCCTCATTCCGAGTTAATCGCTCGCTGCAGTTTTTCGCAGCGCAGCGATCAGGTGAAAAAAACGGCATTTATGCGCATGGTACGCAGCGCGCATGCGCTAAGTACTTTCACACAAAACTCTAGTTTTACACTAGCTCGAGTGTTCGTTGTGTGATTGACAGGAAGTGGGTGTTTCTGGGCGGCAACTCAGCGTTTTCAGGGAGTGTGCTAAAAAACGCAGGCGTGCCAGGTAAAAACGCAGGAGTGGCTGGAGAAACGGGGGAGTGGCTGGCCGAACGCAGGGCGTGTTTGTGACGTCAAACCAGGAACTAAACAAACTGCAGTCATCGCAAGCTAGGAGTAAGTCTTGAGCCACTCTGAAACTGCATGACATTTTTTAATAGCAGAACTGCTAACCTTTCGTACGCACTTCTGCTAAGCTAAGATACACTCCCAGAGGGCGGCGGCCTAGCGTGTGCACTGCTGCTAAATGCAGCTAGCGAGCGATCAACTCTGAATGAGGGCCATGGTTTTGCCCAACTGCTAACAAATTTGCTGCTGCAATCAACTCTGAATTACCCCTCATACGCTTGTCTAGGAGGATGGGCCTAAAAGAATTTAGCAGTAATAGCAGAGTTTAACATACGCTTGTTCATAGAACGAATATTGCAATTCTATCACTACTTCTGCTTCACGCATACAGGCAATGCTAATATGTACGTATTTCAGTCGCATCTTCATGGGGTGTGGATCATCAAATCGACAGTATCTAGGTCGACAATGTTTAGGTCGACCACTGTAGGTCGACAGTCACTAGGTCGACAGGGCTGGAAGGTCGACAGGGTTTCTAGGTCGACATGTGCTAGGTCGACTGGTCAAAAGGTCGACATGAGGTTGTTGGGGGGTTTTGTGTCGTTTTCGTCGTAGATTGACCGGGAACCCCAATTAGTGCACCGTCTTCGCTCGCCATGCTTCGGGCAAAGTGCCTTGCTCCGCTACCGCTTTGCTCGGCACAGATTACCGTTCCAATCATAGTCCACGTGGATTGTTAAGTATGAAAAAGTTCAAAAAAAGATTATTATTTTTAAACTGATGTAGACCTTTTGACCTGTCGACCTAGCACATGTCGACCTAGAAACCCTGTCGACCTTCCTTCCCTGTCGACCTATAGTGGTCGACCAAAACATTGTCGACCTAGATACTGTTGATTTGATGATCCACACCCCATGGAGATGCGACTGAAATACGTACATATTAGCATTGCCTGTATGCGTGAAGCAGAAGTAGTGATAGAATTGCAATATTCGCTCTATGAACAAGCGTATGTTAAACTCTGCTATTACTGCAAAATTCTTTTAGGCCCATCCTCCTAGACAAGCGTATGAGGGGTAATGCAGAGTTGATTGCAGCAGCAAATTTGTTAGCAGTTGGACAAAACCATGGCCCTCATTCCGAGTTGTTCGCTCGCTAGCTACTTTTAGCAGAAATGCAAACACAAAGCTGCCGCCCTCTGGGAGTGTATCTTAGCTTAGCAGAATTGCTAACGAAAGATTAGCAATTCTGCTATTATTAGCAGAATTGCTAACGAAAGCAATTTCCTTGCAGTTTCTGAGTAGCTCCAGACCTACTCCTAGATTGCGATCACCTCAGTCCGTTTAGTTCCTGGTTTGATGTCACAAACACGCCCAGCGTCCGACCAGCCACTCCTCCGTTTCTCCAGCCACTCCTGCGTTTTTACCTGGCACGCCTGCGTTTTTTAGCACACTCCCTGAAAACATCCAGTTTCCGCACAGAAACACCCACTTCCTATCAATCAGCAGAGCGATTGAAAAGCTTTGTTCGTCTGTGAGTAAAATAGCATAGTTTTGTGTAAATTTGCTTAGCGCGTGCGCCCTGAGGCCCATGCGCAGAACTGCCGGATTTTAGCCTATTAGCAATTCTGCTAATATTAGCAGCGAGCGATCAACTCGGAATGACCACCCATGTGCACTGCAGGTGTGGCAGATATAACATTTGCAGAGAGAGTTATAGGCCCTACACACTGGGCGATAAAAGTCAAAGATATGAACGATCTTGTTCATTAATGAATGAGATACCGTTCATATCTTTGAGTGTGGAGGCTCCAGCGATGAACAATGCGCGGCTCCTACCCGCACCCTCCTTGCAATTCCCCCTCAGTGTCCCTGCCCGCACCATCCCTGTAACTGCCCCCTCAGTGACCCTGCCCATACACTCCTGTAATTCCATCTGAGTAACCCTGCCCGCACCCTCCCTGTAATTCCCTCTCAGTGTCCCTACCCGCACCCTAACCGTAATTCCCCCTCAGTGTCCCTGCACGCACCATCCCTGTAACTGCTCCCTCAGTGACCCTGCCCATACACTCCTGTAATTCCATCTGAGTAACCCTGCCCGCACCCTCCCCGTAATTCCCTCTCAGTGTCCCTACCCGCACACTCCTCGTAATTCCCTCAGTCTCCCTGCCTGCACCCTCCTCATAATACCTTCTCAGTGTCAGCTGCTCTGTAACATTTTTCTAGTATGCAAATTATAAATGTTACTTTAATGCTGATTGGTTGCCATGAGCAACTTCTCCACTGGCTCACTTATCCACTCTTTTCACTGCTTAGTACATCTCCTTTATGTGGTATTGCCTTCAGCAGTGGAGAAACTCCTGGATTTGCCTCTGGGTGCCAGATGACAGGAGGATACTGTAGAGCAGGGCCGAATGGAAGGACATTGCGGTGGGCACTAGTAGCCGCTATCCTACAAGACTGAAAGTGCTGGCAGCAACTGCAATGCCAGCTGCACCACCAGTTCTCTTCATTAACAGATGTATTGCAGCCCGAGCCGCGACTGCGTGACATCATAGGCCACGCCATCGCCTGATGTCCTACCCGCTCAAAACTCTGATGCTGCAGGCACTGCTTCACTGCAGATGCCTCATGCGACTGACTGTGTGAATCAAGGGACAGAGAGCTCCTCTCTCCTCTTCGGTGAACTGATGTGAGGTAAGTATTTTTTGACCGTGTGTGTGTGTGTGTGTGTGTGTGTGTGTGTGTGTGTGTGTGTGTGTGTGTGTGTGTGTGTTTTTCCATTGGGGGACAATGTGGTTTGTTTTTTTTGTGTGTGTGTGTGTTTTATTTTTTGAAATGTTAGGTACAATGTGTTTTTTTTTCCATTGGAGAACAATGGGGTAAATTTACTAAGATGGGAGATCTATTTAAGATGGGATGTTGCCCATAGCAACCAATCAGATTCTACTTCTCATTTATCTGGACCCTTCTAGAAGATAATACCTGTAATCTGATTGGTTGCTATGGGCAACTTCCCATCTTAAATAGAACTCCCATCTTAGTAAATTTACCCCAATGTGCTTTTTTTTCTTCATTGGGAACAGTGTGTTTTTGTTTCCATTTGGGGACAAAGTTTTTTGTCGCATTGGGGGACAGTGTCAGTGGAGGTTGCTGGCCCTGGTATGAACTTATGTCCCTGGTCCTCAACAGATCCGGAGACAATGAAATTGCATTTATTCCCAAAATAAATAAAAATATAGTACTAATTGCATTTTTTAGTGCTGCGCTGCCCAATCTCACTATATTGTTTCTTGATCCATAATCTTGAAAACCAAAAAACAGACAAAAATACTGTAATACAAAAGAAGCAATTTAGGCTGCGCTAGATTGTTTATCTGAAATAACAATAATATCTGATAATTCAATATTTAATTAAAAAGGAGTATATTTAATATAGGAATATAAACCATCAATGGTAGTTCCAAATAATAACATTTAAAAAGTACACATAATAGAATCAATAAAACCAGGGTTACCCATAGGCCAGGAGTTTGGATGGTATTGAATTAGGAAAGTCCGTTCCAAATTTGTTCCCCTGATAGTTAATATGTCCAGCAACTACAGATTTTAGGAGGTGTATATATCCAAATTTATGGCTTTTACCGCTAGAGGATGTGTTGCTCCAAGATGGTAAGTGATGAGCTCCTCATGCAGTGCGGTAGACAAAGTTCGACAGTTCAGCCAAATAGCAGACACCTTCCAGTATGGATCTTTGTGCTGGAATGTGGTAGGGGATGGTCCGGACGTATCAAGCAAAGTTCCTGGCGTGGGTCCCTGTAGCCTGACGCGTTTCGCTGCACTAGGATGGCAGCTTTTTCAAAGGTGTTCATAGATAAGACATGTGGGGTTTATATACCCATTTCAATATGGTGGCTAATTAGCACCTGGAACTATTATGGCAACATTTATCAGATAATAGACAAATAAGTACAGAGATTACTTCCTGGTCTCCTTCAGTGATTATAAACAGATGTCATTTTCAAATCTTATAAAATGTGATAAAAACTACAACCTAACCTGTGTTTTCCCACTATGAGAGAAGTAGGTCTGTCTTCCTTATAAATGTGTTTTATTATTTGTCTATTATCTGATAAATGTTGCCATAATAGTTCCAGGTGCTAATTAGCCACCATATTGAAATGGGTATATAAACCCCACATGTCTTATCTATGAACACCTTTGAAAAAGCTGCCATCCTAGTGCAGCGAAACGCGTCAGGCTACAGGGACCCACGCCAGGAACTTTGCTTGATACGTCCGGACCATCCCCTACCACATTCCAGCACAAAGATCCATACTGGAAGGTGTCTGCTATTTGGCTGAACTGTCGAACTTTGTCTACCGCACTGCATGAGGAGCTCATCACTTACCATCTTGGAGCAACACATCCTCTAGCGGTAAAAGCCATAAATTTGGATATATACACCTCCTAAAATCTGTAGTTGCTGGACATATTAACTATCAGGGGAACAAATTTGGAACGGACTTTCCTAATTCAATACCATCCAAACTCCTAGCCTATGGGTAACCCTGGTTTTATTGATTTTATTATGTGTACTTTTTAAATGTTATTATTTGGAACTACCATTGATGGTTTATATTCCTATATTAAATATACTCCTTTTTAATTAAATATTGAATTATCAGATATTATTGTTATTTCAGATAAACAATCTAGCGCAGCCTAAATTGCTTCTTTTGTATATCTCTTGTGGGAGTGACTTCCCGTTTTTCATGGTTGCTGCTTGACAGAGCACCCCATATCCAAGCGCCCGAGAATTTTGGATTATTCCTCTCTTCCACAAAAATACTGTAATATTGAATAAAAACACCACAGTGTCCAATATAAGTGTTATTTAAATGCTGCTTCCACCAGTATTCAATTAGTGTGCTCAGTTGCTCTTGCTAGCTCCATGTAATTAGAAGGCATTTCTAAGAACATTTAAACTTCTCCATTTCAATTATCCTTCTGATGGTAATTTGACTCCATGTAGATACCATAAAAAAAGAATAAAAACTCCAAATAGTGATGTACCTTCAGTACTTAAAATGTTACATTTAATGATTACCCTTACAAATAATTAAAACTGTAACAACTTGTTTATTTTGACCTTTCTAGGGTCCCTACCAGATAAACAGAGAAACCATCACATCTAAAGTCCCCCATTCAGAGGATAATCTAATAAAATTGCGGGGCTAAAGGCGATTCAGTAAGAGGGGATTACCCTGTGCATTAAGCCACAGAGGTGGACTTTTACTCGCAGCTTCAAGAGCTGCACGGCAAAGGCTACGATAAAAAGCACCCTCTGGGGTTTAAAGCATAGGGAGACCTATAGATTCCATGCAGGGAAAAGGCAGTTTTATTGAATAGCTCTGGCCATGAAACCCAGTTATTCCCTATGTAGCAAACTCCACCAATAATTGGATTCCCCCCTCAGAGTCCAAAGGTCCTTGCACAGACTCGGGTTCTGTTCCCTGTCAGTCTGGGGGGTCCATTTGGCATTACTCTCATCTCTTCCTGAGTGGTTTCGATAAACAAAGTTACCTTTTTCAAAGAGAACACTATTTGAAAACTGCTGGAGGCAGCAATAAAAGAACACTTTACTTTGGCACTTGGGTGTTTTTAAGGAAATATCACAGTGAGAAGATATTCAGTAAATCGGATGCCACTGTTTAGTAAATTTCCCCCAGTGTGCTTTCAAAATGTGCTTTTTAATGTTGTGATTTTTGTTCTATTGGAATTTTTTTTTATTTTATTTTTTACCTCTTTGGATTTACGATGCCAATCTCGATTCAAACCTTCTTTGTCTTTCTTTTCTTCTTCAGATATGCTAGACTGTTTGGGAAATCCCCAAGGTCGACATTCATGCTGGGAGTTTCCAGGCTTAGACTCATTTGTAGTAATGTCTTCTGTTAGCGAGCGGACAGACCTTTGTGAGAAGAGATTTTTTTTCATGGCTTTGACTCGCAGACTTTCTGCGGTGGCGTTGTTGGCATCAGAACAACAGCAATCTGACTTTTTGTCACTGCTCCCATTGTGTGATGAATTTTTATCTTGGAATGAGCTGGGTGATGCTCTTGTGCTGGAATTGGCATCACTGTGAGACTGAGCTTCAATCTCCAACTTCCCTTTCTCTGGGGGCTGTATCCTCTCATCCAATTTATTCAGCTTGGCTAACACCTGAGATACCTCATCACGCACTCCGGAGAGGGACTCTAGTTTCTTTTCGATCTCCCCGATTCTTCTGACTAGTTTTCGCACACTACTTTTTAATTCTTCTTCCTCCATAGTCTCAGCCCGTGGGCCCTTGGTTGGTTTGTTTGATCTGTTTGCTACATGTTCTGGAGAACTTTCATTGTCTGCACGTGGAATATGAGATAAGGAACCACTGCTGTTGTAACAGGAAGACTGAGGAATGCCAGATGATCCACAAAGGCTCATGTCATCTAAGAATCTGAATATGTCACTTATGTCATCACTAATGATTTCAGAGTCCGCTTCAGACTGGTTACGAGGCCTACCTTCTATGAAACGGCCACAGTTGGAGGATATATTTGATTCCTTTCCCTTTTTTGCATCAGTTTGTTCTGTCTGGGTGCCAACACTTTCTGTCTTCTCTGTGCTGAACTGACAGGAAGGTGGTTTTGTGCTCTTGTCCCTAAATCTCCTCAGGGCCTCTTGTTTTTCCACATCTTGAGGCTCACAAAATTTCTTTCCATTCGTTTTTAGTGCTAGATCAGGTAAATAAGAATGATGTCGCTCTGGTACTGAGACAAAGTTTGCGGTCTGCACCAAACCAGTGCTGGGGTAGCACAGAGTATCTTCCTTTCTGTTAAAAAATGAGCGTTCAAAATCTGGCACCTCTTCAGTGTTTAGGCTCCAGCTTTTCACTGGCTTTCCTATAAGATGTTTTGGCTTGTTTGGAAACCTTTTTTGGTCCTGCAGTATAGACCCAGTGGTTGGACCAAAGTACGTGGAAGCCTGGAGATCATCTAAGCTTTCATGCTTTGCCCTTCGGAAGTCCTCAGAAGATGAGTAAGCTGTATTTAGATAGTGAGAGCTGTAAGGCATCTCAAAACTGTGATTGAAGAAAACCGTCTTGGGGCTTATCTTCCCCTCGTTCTTTTTTGTTATGACATTGGGAGACATTCTAACCAAGTTGTGAAAATCATCCTTAAAAACATTCCCTCTCTGCCCAGTAGAAGCAGAAAGTCTAAAAGGTTCTTCGCTGGGTGTAGGTGGCAGTGATTCTGTCTCTGATAATGGCTGACTAGGGAAATAGGTGCTTTGCATTTCACAGGATTGTGGTGTGACCATAGGATAGGAGTCCAAAGCTTGCAGTCTGTCCAGGGAACCTGCTCGGTCATTACCATCCTGCTTAACTCCCAGGAGGAAATTTGGTTCTGGGAGATACGTGTGACGCCCTTCACATTCATCCTTGTGGCAGCTGGAGGACCTTGTGATAGAATAGCTCCGGTTGGTTTCCCTCTTCTGTGCATCCTTATGAGGGGTTATGTCTGTGCTGCTGTAGACTTCAGTATCTGACTCCAGGCCTTCTTTCTGCTGAGACTGTTGCTGAAGGGGAAGTTTTTCTTTTGCAGCTCCATCATTCATCTGTATCAGGTTAAATATAGTGACTATATCGGCAGCAGCTATTATTTTTTTGGACTGTTGGTTCTCAGCAGCGTTCCTCATCTTGTCTCGGAAGAGGCTGGCTGGAAAGCTTGGGTCTTGGCAGGCTGTGTAATATAGGAGACTACGCAATTTTGCTAGTTCAGGTAGATCATATCGAGAACATAGAGATTTACAGAGGTCTTGGTAAGAAACAGAATTTTGTTTTGAGTCTAAATCTTCCAGGATCTTCACAAGAAGAAAGGAAGAGTCCTGAGCTTCACTCATGATGATAAAATGTCCAAACTCCTGCACAGGGTAAAATAGATAACATTATATTACTATTTTTCATCAGAATTTAAAGAATTCAGTATTCTGGAAATTGTATGTTTGGCTATACATAATAATAAAAAAAAAGCATCCCTATAAGATTTTGCTGAAAAGTTGTCTTATCTATAACTTAACATATACAATTGTGCAAATGTTAGTGTATTGTTTGCAGGTGACTGATTTCCTGAGCTGAGAAAAGACAGGCGACACATTTGTGAACATTTACTTGGAAATTTCTGAGACTTGAAATAACAGCAAAAAGCAAGGTGCCATGTACTTGTCCCTCAGACCTTATGTCACTCTATACTTCTCAGTGATGATGCCCTTAAATATCCTCTGCCACACAATCATTAACATCAGAGGTGAATATTTACAGACAACAGTAAAGACATTCTAACAACATTTTTTAATTGACAATTAGATTTTTACCATTTAGTCATGTTTTCAGTTTTTTTGTCTATGGAAGCAGGTTGGTTAATTACTGACCCATCAAAATAAATTAAATCAACTGTGCATGATTAAAGAAATCCACAAAACCTGTCCAGATGGTGGTATTTGAAGGCTGGAGTTGTAAACCACTGATCTACAGAAAATCATTACTGAGGTAGTCATAGTTTCTTGTTTTCTTGACCATCTAGTAGGATGAAGGATTAGGAGTCTGAGAAACCAGGAGTATGGCTGTCACTTTATACCCCTTTTTCATTGACTTGAAAATCCCAGGTTATTGCACATGAATGTACAGCAACCAAAGATTTTTGTCAGTGGAAATGGCTCCACCTGGGTCCAGTCACCTGGGAATCCTTCCTGGGTACCTAGCAGGGAAACGGGTAACCTGGGTAGTCTGACCCGGTATTCATTCACAGCAAGGGCTGAGACGCTTTCCCAGCGCAAGGAGATGTCAGCTCCAAGCACCAGTGCAGCACACGTGCGCAGTGCCAATTGCGCCAACCCAGGAATAATACGAGCTGGCGCCGCAGTGTGAAAGGTGTTGTCTTGGGTCTGACCTGGTTTGGAACCAAATCCTGGGTCAGACCCAGGACTTTAGTGGAAGAGGTATAAATGCCAAGGCATGGACCGTCTCCTCTGCAAAGCTTGTTGACTAGTCATAGAAAAAAACTAAAAATTTTTTTTAATAATGTTGACTACAAACTTATACAAATATTACAGCTGTCTTACAAGTAGCAGTAATATAGCTGAAATATTAGTGCAGTAATTTGCGGCATTTGATTAAACTCCTCAAATAATTTTATTGCAGGTTTAGTTTGCTAAACATATAGCTTTTACCTGCAGATAATCTCATCATGCCTTTCCTGCCCAACATTAAGGTCAATGGAAACAGGAAGAAATATGTGTCTTTTGGCTTTAGGCTGAGCAACTTTGTGTGTGTGTGTGTGTGTGTGTGTGTGTGTGTGTATATATATATATATATATATATATATAATACAAAAAAGATTTTACCCTTCCCACGCGCTTCACAAGAGCAGCACCTCACAGTAGAACCCCTGTTAGCGGGAACGAAAACAATGTAGAAAAAGAATGACCCAGGGGGCGCTAAAATATCACAGCCAATTGTCCATAAAACAAGTCCATATAGTTTGGTGAGTTCAGTTCTTTTCCGTATTTCTATTGGACTCGATTGGGAATTCCAATCCGGAATCAATTTCCTGATATCTTTAGAATCCAATGCTCTGATGTACTCAACCAGGTATTTATCCTTGTTAGTTTAAAACCATACGCGTTTCGTCCTTTCAGACTTCCTCAGGGGGTATAGATAAATCTAAATATATATATTACGGTGGATAATGGTAATTACCACCTGCTAACCGAATTTTCAAAAAGGCAAGGAATAATGTTGCCAGTAGTGGTGCAATAGATGTAACACCTTCACTGGTGTAGAATATGAATCTTCACTAGCCCAATTAGATTTATGATATTCCCAAATTTGTAGTGATTTTTTTTTATAGTGGGAATAAACGTAGTTCCTTTCTAGAGACACTTGGGGTAATTCGAAGTTGATCGCAGCAGGATTTTTGTTAGCAGTTGGGCAAAACCATGTGCACTGCAGGGAAGGCAGATATAACATGTGCAGAAAGAGTTAGATTTGGGTGGGTTATTTTGTTTCTGTGCAGGGTAAATACTGGCTGCTTTATTTTTACACTGCAAATTAGATTGCAGATTGAACACACCCCACCCAAATCTAACTCTCTCTGCACATGTTAAATCTGCCTCCCCTGCAGTGCACATGGTTTTGCCCAACTGCTAACAAAAATCCTGCTGCGATCAACTTGGAATTACCCCCACTGATCAAACACTTCTCAAAGGATCAGTGCAGACACTGAGGTGATAGGATCATTGAGCTTTTTGTGCCTCCTGATCCCTTGAGAAGTGTTTGATCAGTGTCTCTAGAAAGGAACTACGTTTATTCCCACTATAAAAAAAATCACTACAAATTTGGGAATATCATAAATCTAATTGGGCTAGTGAAGGTGCTTCATATTCTAGGACGAAACGCGTAGGGTTTTAAACTAACAAGGAGAAATACCCGGTTGAGTACATCAGAGCATTGGATTCTAAAGAGATCAGGAAATTGACCTCTAGGTCTTTCTTTCTCTCTCTCTATATATATATATATATATATATATATATATATATATTTATATTCAAGCATATGTATGGCACTCAGCTGAGTTTTCTATAAGAATTCACCAAACCACGGCTAATTACAGCCGTGGTTTGATGAATTCTTATAGAAAAATCAGCTGAGTGCCATACATATGCTTGAATGGATGAACGGTCTGCAATGTGCACCGTGGCTATACACTGAAGGAGGGAGAGTGCCCGTATATATACTGTATGAGGGCCGGTTCTAGACCTTGTGGTGCCCAGGGCGAAAGTTTCCTTTGGCGCACTCCCCCCCCCTCAGGTAAAACAGGGGTGCACCCAAAAATAGGGGTATGGCTTCATAGGGAAGGGGCGTGGCCACAGTTGTGCCCCATGTAGTTGTGTCCCTAGTAGATTTGCCCCAAGTAGCTGTGCCCCCGGTAGATTTGCCCCCTGTAGCTGTGCCCCCAGTAGCGCCGCTTACAAACACACAAAGAAAAAACCCCACAATACTTACCAGTCCCGCTCCTGATTCCCGACCGCTGCTGCGCCACTCTTCTCTATGGGAGAGACGTCATGACGTCTCTCCCATAGTAGCGCCACACAGACACTAGAGGTCTGTTATGACAGTGGCGGGTTGCGGGTAGGCAGCGGGCGCCTGCGGGGTGACTGTGGCCACAGCGGCCCGGGTGCCCGCCCTGCATGTTCGTGCCTAGAACCGCTCCTGATATATATAGACATAGTGAACTAACGCACTACAGCGATTCATAAAATAAACTAGGGCACTACTATGGGGCAGAACATTAAATAAGGCTCTACTGTGGTTCAGAAAATAAACTAGGGCACTATTATAGGGCATAAAATTAACAACTGCTGCCAAGAAGTGTCTCTCTAGAAGCACTGGGTTGGGGGCCCCTTCAAACTGTTGCTATGGGGCCCACAAAGTACTGGCTATGCCCCTGGTAGTACCTTCATGCACTGGCCAAGGGAAGTATATACATCACCTTTATCACAGCACTGGAATCCAGTACCTTGCCATTAGAAAAATGTGATATACAACAAGGCCCATAAACCTGTGAGTACTGTAATTACTGCATGTGACTGGTATTTTTTTTATATATATATATATATATATACATACATACATACACACACACACACACACACACACACACACACACACACACACAGTGGGGCAAAAAAAGTATTTAGACAGCCACCGATTGTGCAAGTTTACCCACTTAAAAAGATGAGAGAGGTCTGTAATTTCCATCATAGGTACACTTTAACTGTGAGAGACAGAATCTAAAAAAACCTCCACAGGAAATCACATTGTATGATTTTTAAACAATTTACTTGTATATTTTTGTGGAAAATAAATATTTGGACACCTACCAAGCAGCAAGATTTCTGGCTCTCACAGACCTGTTACTTCTTCTTTAAGAAGCTCTTCTATCCTCCACTCGTTACCTGTATTAATGACACCTGTTTGAACTGGTTATCTGTATAAAAGATACATGTCCACACCCTCAAACAGTCAGACTGCTACCTCTCCACCATGGCCAAGACCAGAGAGCTGTCTAAGGACACCAGGGACAAAATTGTATAGCTGCACAAGGCTGGGATGAGCTACTCGACAATAGGCTTGGTGAGAAGAGATCAACTGTTGGCGCAGTTAATAAAAAATGGAAGAAATACAAGACCACTGACAGTCTCCCTCGACCTGGGGCTTCATGCAAGATCTCACCTCGTGGGGTATCAATGATCTTGAGAACGGTGAGGAATCAGCCCAGAACTACACGGGGGGACCTGGTCAATGACCTCAAGAGAGCTTAGACAACAGTCACAAAGGTTACCATTAGTAACACACTACGTCGTCATGGATTGAAATCCTGCAGCGCCCAAAAGGTCCCCCTGCTTAAGCCAGTACATGTCCAGGCCCGTCTAAAGTTTGCCAGTGACCATCTGGATGATCCAGAGGAGGATTGGGAGAATGTAATGTGGTCAGATGAGAGCAAAATCGAACTTTTTGGTATAAACTCCACTTGCCATGTTTGGAGGGAGAAGAATGATGAATAGCATCTCAAGAACACCATACCCACTGTGAAGCATGGGGATGGAAACATCATGCTTTGGGGCTGCTTTTCTGCAAAGGGGACAGGACGACTCATCCGTATTAAGGAGAGGATGGATGGGGCCATGTATCGTGAGATTTTGGGCAAAAACCTCCTTCCCTCAGTAAGAGCATTGAAGATGGAACGTGGCTGGGTCTTCCAGCATGACAATGACCCCAAACACACTGCCCTGGCAACTAAGGAGTGGCTCCGTAAGAAGCATTTCAAGGTCCTGGAGTGGCCTAGCCAGTCTCCAGATCTCAACACAATAGAAAATCTGTGGAGGAAGTTGAAAGTCCGTGTTTTCCGGCGACAGCCCCAAAACATGACAGATCTAGAGAAGATCTGCATGGAAGAGTGGGCCAAAATACCTGCTACAGCACTGGCGTTTCTATCATGGGTGCAATGTGTGCGGTGCACATGGGCCTCTGGCTCCAGGGGGTCCCACACCGCACATATTGCTCCCATATTTCACCTTGAGAAAGCTGTGCTAAACAGCGAAACGCGTCGGTGGATTGGCTGGACTCTCATTCTTTATACCCCTACAAACGCCTAGAAGTCGGATATAGGAACTCTGCCATCAGCGATTTGAACATCTGCAAAAATTTGGGACCTGAGCGATCAATTGGACCAAGTGGCATCTTGAACCAAGCTAATCAGGTCGACTCTAACTGCAGTTGGTAATAATATAATTCGCTTACAATTGTTCCTGGACTGTGGCACCTATTTTGGGGAAGAATTGGTTCTTTTGAGTACCGGCCAACAGTATTGAATCCATATTAAGTATATGGGACTTTTTAAACTTCATGCAGTGCTATACTATGCCCTAAATTTTAATTGCACTTATTATTGTTTCAAATATCTGTTGCAACAGTATACATGAATTTTTAATCCTGATTAAATTGTTAGTTTATTCTTATCCAGTTTCCAAGCGCTAATTCTTGTTTATTGGTATTGTGTTTAATAACACCCTAGAGCTGATTGGCTGGAACTGATTTAAATACTTCTCTACCTGTCTGTCTGGTATCTATACCTCCTGATGAAACTGCCGATAACGTTGGGCAGAGAAACGCGTTGAGGACCGTGGCAACTGCTAGCCCCTGAAAGGAGACCTCTACTTACCACTCTCAACCCTGCATTTGCTCAATTAATCCTCCCCGGCTGGACATCACATCAAAAGTGCCCACCGCTGTGCTTGAAAAGCCCTGTCTGCAGACTTGCCTATGGGAATTTGCGGCTTCTCTTCCGGATACATCGAGATAAGAGCCTTCCAACCGCATACAGTAGAAGCTGCAATACGCTATTGACGGGAATCAGCGGAGACCTCCAGTATTGGGAGATCAGTGCCCCGTAATTCAGGGGCTTGAACTAAGCATTTTTCAATTCCCCCTAAACCAGGGGAAGTTTCTTCAGTGCACTTGAGCTATATTAATCAGCGGATAATCCCAGCACGTCTTCTTTAATAATGGACTGCAGTATTGCACACAAATAATAAGCAAGTTATATTGATTATACATTGTTATTGTTGTTATTATACAATCTTGTTATCATTTATTTATTTGGTTGAATTTTGATACTTTGTTTTATGGTTCTAAGCAATATTAAAACATACCTTGTATACATATATTATTAGCGCTTCTTAATGTTTCCTTGGAAACTTAGTTGGGTATTTCTCTGTGTAAGGCATCCAGTTGCCATATAGGAGCTGCTGTTTTTAACTAAATATTCTAAGAGGTGCATTTTAGAAAACTTAAAGTATACATTGTGCTAGCGCCTGATTTAGTAGGTTTACTATATCTTGCATCCTTTAACCCCAAAACATGACAGATCTAGAGAAGATCTGCATGGAAGAGTGGGCCAAAATACCTGCTACAGCACTGGCGTTTCTATCATGGGTGCAATGTGTGCGGTGCACACGGGCCTCTGGCTCCAGGGGGTCCCACACCGCACATATTGCACCCATATTTCATACTCACCTGTCTAAAGTCCACCGCCGGGTGCTGCAGTGGCAGCCGTCGCGGCCAAAGAACAGATCAAAAATGGCCGCCACGCATGCGCAGTTCAATTTTTGTCTCCAAGACATGGCGGGCGCCATGTTTCGGGAGACCTGCGCATGCGAAGTAGACTCCGGCATATTGCCGGAGCCTACGGCGCTGTGGAGAGGAGGGGGCCCACCCGGAGTGTGCACACGGGCCCCCTCCTCTCTTAAGACGCCCTTGTGCTACAGTGTGTGCAAACCTGGTCAAGAACTACAGGAAACATTTGACCTCTGTAATTGCCAACCGAGGTTATATTACAAAGTATTGAGTTAGGGTGTGTACACACGGTGAGATATTTTCTTTTGATTTTGACTATATAGTCAAAATCGCAAGAAAAGTTAGTGCAGATCGCACGGTGAAAGTCACCTTGCGATCCTGATTCGATCCCGATGCGCGGTCCCGCCAGGTCGGCATTGCAAGAAAAGATAGACTGTGCAGGCAAGTCAATCCTTGCTAGATCGGTGTACTATCTACTCTAGTTCATCTCACATGTCAATGACATCTCACATAAGCCAAAATCTCACATAAGCCAAAATCGTAAGCACACATAGTCCATATCTCAAGAAAAGTTAGTCAAAATCTGTGCTATCTGGGCTCCAGGGAGTTCAAGGGAAATCGCAAGTAAAAATCGGGCATAGCAAGGATCTCACCACGTGTACACACCCTTAAACTTTTTGTGTCCAAATATTTATTTTCCGCAAGAATATACAAATAAATTGTTTAAAAATCATACAATGTGATATCCTAGTTTTTTCTTATTCAGATTCTGTCTCTCACAGTTGAAGTGTACCTATGATGGAAATTACACACCTCTCATCTTTTCAAGTGGGTCAACTTGCACAATCGGTGGCTGTCCAAATACTTTTTTGCCCCTATATGTATATATATATATATATATATATATATAGACATACAGTATATATAAAGTTGTCTAAGAGCATTTCCAGCACTTACTTTTTGTTACCTCTTGTGTAGTGCTGTGTGTATCTTGTAGCGAGTAACAAATAAAAGATAATAATAATAAATAGTGAGCTGAATTGGATAGAAAATGCCCTTTCCTAGAACGGTCATAGACCACTTGTTCTATCAGTACATTTTGTTAGAACACATTGAATTCTAAAAGGATGTGGAGACGGCGTACATCAGTCCAGATACACAGTAGTTAAGAAGAAATTGTATACCAGCAATTGACTTCTGTATCCCTCTAGAAATTGCTGTGAGTAGCTTTTAGCCTATCTTTAGGAGTGTTCTGCAGAACATGAAAACTGTTGAGCACTAAAGTCACTTCCCCCACAAACAGCTATCACATATCTCCAGTTCTGTAGCTATAGCAAAAAGCAGAATGGACAAATAAGAAATAAAATAGTCTGATTCGTAACACCTGGCAGAGATGTGTTCTTCCTGCAGTGTAATGTTTTTTAATATTGTGTAATATTTATTTGAATAAAGTTTTTTATTACTTTAACATGTCTCAAGTATTATTAAGGGCAGTACACATGGGGAGAGATGTGTGCTGAGCGAGGAGGGGCGTGGGGGGGGGGGGCGCACATTTCCCCCCAGTGGGTGAAATGAGGGACCTGCTAGATTGCGCCTGCTATCGCTGTTAGGCATACACACGGAGAGATACGTCCTTAATCTCTAAGCAATCTAGTCAGATTGCTTAGATTTTAAGCACGGATCTCTCCGTGTGTACGCGCCTTATGTATAAATTATAAGTGTGATTCTACTGTCTACTATTTATATCTCTTGTTATCGCTCCAGCTGGAAAGAGGTGTTAAATGTAATCAAAGCTACTAAATTGGAAACTTAATTAACTTCAACAGAGAAAGAGAGAATTAAAAAAAAAAAAAAACTTCTGGAACTAGTATGTAAAAAAAAAAAGTTTTAGAATTCATGATTTATATAGATCTTGCCATATGCCTTTCTATTTTATTATAAATACATTTTTGTTTATTATCAGAACCATTTTTACATCCATTTGTAATTATTAACAGGGTACAAAAGAACATGTGAAGGGAATTCCATTTTCTGCAAAAATGCAGTAATTTACCGCAAGTACATTTTTTTACGCATATCACGCAAAAATGTGACTTTTCGCCAGTTTCTGCTTACCTGTTTTGACCAAAGCAATTGCAACTGTGCGTAAACAGGATTCACATTATAATTTTTGCCAGCAAAACCAGTGAAAAGTGTAGGTGAATATGGGGAAATCTGACTATAGCCCAGAAAAAAGCCAAAATAAAATAGGATAACTGTATAGAAGTGTATTAGTGGTCAGAATAAAAGTATCTGGAGTACTTAGATTGTGTCACATGGATGTTATATGCATTTTTCTAAAATAAAAAAAGAGTGAAATAATGATAGACAGTAAGTGCTTTTGTGCAAAATAAATTCTCTACTTAGATTGGGGTACATAAAAATGGGTATGTGTATTTATTTGGGTCATTTTAAGCCACTTTAAAAAAAAATCTTCCACCTGCAAGCCTAAAAGCACTTGTACCAATCATAAAGCACCCCAATATACCTGTCCCACACTTTGTACTCCATTTTCCATAATTTAGCATTTTTCACCCCAAAAATAACATGTAGTTATTGGCCAATTTAGAATAATGAAAACCTTCTAAGTGCCTAATTAGTCGTTAGGGGGTGTCCCAAGGGTTCTGAACCAAATCCCAAATTTTTTTACTTTAAAATAGGTATTTTCTACAATTTTTCACCTGCTCAGGAGTTGGTGAAAATATACATTATGGTAAGAACTTACCATTGATAACGGTATTTTTCCTAAGTCCACAGGATAACATTGGGATATGATGAAGTGACAGCAGATTTGCACCAATCGGTCAAAGCTTTTCGGCCTCCCAGCATGCATCGGGGCCGTCCATATATCCCCGGCTCCTGGCTCAGGCAAATCAGTTGTATTCCCAAAGCTCAAGCATCATAGATAGCCCGAAACAGGCGAGAAGAACACACATACACACCCTTCCGTACAAGAAGGAAGAGGTTAGTGAGTAAAAGGATCCTCAAATCAGGTGCATCAGGGTGGGATCCCTCTGGAACCTGTGGACTTAGGAGAAATACCGTTATCAACGGTAAGTTCTTACCATAATGTATATTTCTCTGGCAGGGTCCACAGGTTATCCTCAGGATAACATTGGGATTTCCCAAAAGCAATTTAGTGGTGGGGATGCTCCTGATTGGACAGGAGAATCCTTTGCCCGAATTAAGCGTCATGAGAGGCAAAGGTATCCATGGCATAATGTCTAGAGAATGTGTTAATGGAAGACCATGTAGCTGCCTTACATATCTGTTCTGCTGAAGCACCACGTTGTGCTGCCAATGATGGACCTACCTTACGAGTCGAGTGAGCAGAGACATTAGCCAGAACAGAAAGATCATCTTGAGAATATGCTTCTGAAATTGTCATCCGAAGCCACCTTGCCAGATGAAAGTCCCATCTCACCGACAGGCCATCCACAAAGATCGCTCTGGGATCCTTTGTTCTTGACCCGTATGCAAGAACTTTGTTGTTCTGACGAGACACTATGAGATCTGTCTCTGGCAACCCTCACTTGTCTACTAGAGTCTGGGAGACCACCGGGTGTAGAGCCCATTCGCTTGCCTGAATGGTGTGTCAACTGAGAAAATCCACTTCCCAGTTTAGGACTCCCGGAATGAATAGTGCGGACAAGGCTGGATGATGAAGTTCTGCCCACTTTAGTATGTGACTTACCTCCTTCATCGCTTTTTGGCTGTGAGTTCCTCCCTGATGGTTGAGGTACGCTACTGCTGTCGCATTGTCCGAGTGGATCTGAACTGGTATTCACAGAAGAATGTCCTTTGCTTGAATCAGTGCCATGTATATGGCCCGAGGTTCCAATATATTTATTGGCAGGCAGTCTTCTTCCTTGGTCCATTTTCCCTGGAAACACAACCTTCCTGACACTGCTCCCCAGCCCTGGAGACTGGCATCTGTCATCAGAATTTCCCAATCTGATATCCAGAAGGGTCTCCCTGTGTCCAGATGGGATGTCACCAGGCTAATGACCTTCTTACTTCTATCGTAAGAATCATAGTCTGCGTTGTTATCGTCTGATGCAACCCATTCCATTTGGCAAGAATCAGATGCTGCAGAGGCCTATGCTGTGCATACTCCACCATGTCGAATGTTGACACCATCAATCCCATCACACACATTTCTGCGTGAATGGATACCTTTTGACTGTGTAGCAAGTCCTGAATCCTTAACTGAACCTTGGATATCTTGTTCAGAGGTAAAATTACTCTCTGAAGACTTGAATCCAGTACAGTCCCCAAGTGAGTCATCCGCTGTGACAGAACCAGAGATGATTTTGCCCAATTTATGAGCCACCAGTGCCTTTGCGGACATGTTATTGTCTGTTGCAGATAACATATGAGCAATTCCTGCGACTGTGCCATGATTAAAAGATCGTCGAGGTATGGAAAAATTCTTATTCCCTGCTGGCGGAGATAAGCTGCCATTACTACTATAATCTTGGTAAATACTCTGGGGGCTGTGGCTAACCCAAAAGGTAGGGCCTGGAACTGGAAATGCTGCTGGAGGATAGCGAACCTAAGATAACACTGATGGGACAGTGCTATAAGATCATGTAGGTAAGCATCCTGTATATCCAGGGATACCATATAATCCCCTGGCTCCATGGCCAATGATGGAACGTAAAATCTCCATATGAATCTGAGGTACTCAAATGTACTTGTTCTGCACTTTGAGATTGAGAATGGGCCGAAATTACCATTTGGTTTCTGAACTAGAAACAGGTTGGAGTGAAAACTCTGTCCTCGTTGTGCATGAGGAACTGGAATGACTACTCCTGACTGAAGCAATTTCTGAACTGCCTCTTGCAAAGCCCTAGCCTTCGTCTCTACCCCGATATGGGCTGATACAAAAAAAATCTTCGAGGAGGGTGCTTCTTGAAGGCAAAATCATAACCTAGAGATACCGCTTCCTGCACCCAGGCATCTGTTGTAGACTGCTGGCAGATCTGTGCAAACTGAAGAAGTTGGCCCCCCACTCTGGCCCTGGAATCCCCCAGGTGGAGGCCCACACCATCAGGCTGAGGACATATTATCTGTTTTACCAACCGGTCCTCTGGTAGCCCAATGCTTTTTAGTCTTACCAGACTTGTTGTATTGGGACTGCCTGCCATCACTTTTTTCCTTTAGCTTTTCCTTGAGACCAAAAGGGCCGAAAAGCCGTAACTTTAGGTTTGAAATTGTATGTGGAAGGAAACTTTACCTTTACCTTCCTGGAGTCTGCTTCTGACTCCAAAATATCTGTCAATTCTTTATCAAAAAGACTCCAATGGACTTCCGGGGGCGGGGCCAGCTAGCATGGCCGCTTTTTAATGTGGCTCCTCCAAGCTCCATGATGAATCCCTCACAATCCTTCCCTTTTGCGGGACCCACTGAAGGGAAACTTGTACCATCTGGCAGCTGAGCTTTCCCTGATGCCAATATTGTGCGGGAGACCTGTATATTACCCCGGAGTCAAGCCATCGGATCTGATGGCCGGCATGACCCCCAGCGTGCTGATGGCGCGAACTGGCCTCCACCTGTAACTCCCGCTGTAACCTGTGGACACTAACCGCGGCCCGCCGCTACTAATATACCGGCACCTGACTCCGTACCGGACCTGGTCTCTGTGCTGCCGCGGGGAACCCTCATCGGAGTGGGACGCGTGGAGACGCGGGCACACATCCGCTCTTGCCTGTGACCCCTGCTGGGACTGGGAGCGCGCTATCCATGACGTCCGGCTGACTGCCGCTCACTGATCCTGCTCCCACTACTAATATACCGGCACCCGACCCCTGACTCCGTACCGGACCTGGTCTCTGTGCTGCCGTGGGGAACCCTCATCGGAGCGGGAAGCGTGGAGACGCGGGCGCACATCCGCTCTTGCCTGTGACCCCTGCTGGGACTGGGAGCGCGCTATCCACGGCGTCCGGCTGACCGCCGCTCACTGATCCCGTTCCCGCAACTGTCTACAGGCGGCAGCGGGGCACTGCTGCCGCTCTCAGTGACGTGCCTGGATCCTGCATCTCTCGGCACTTGTGAGACGGGAGACTCGACGCGGATGACCCGTGAGGGGAAGGGAGCCTCTACGCTGGTGTCCGGATCCATTCTGGTGCAGTCTGGGGTCCTGCTGCTGCACAGCCGCTAGCCGCGCTCCTTCTACCGCGGTGAGCTTGCCCCTGCCGGGATTGCACATTAGACTGACCGTGCGAGGTCCCTGGAACCATCTCCAACCTGTGGCTTCTACGGCCTCATTGGCGACACTGACGGGGATCCTGCTTGCCTACACTGGATGGCGTGCTCCTTCTCCCCCAGGTGCTAATATTGTGTGTCTACCCCACTTCCTTTCTTTCTCCTTTACTAACAGACCCTGGTCTCTTCTCCCCCTTCATCTTTGTTCCGTTCCCCCCTATTGTGTTTTCCAACTCCCCAGCACCATCCTTCCTAGCCCACTCCATCTTCCCCTCTGCTTTGATTTTCACTCTTCCCCTGCTCATACCTACACCCATACTTTCCTGGCACTGGGGAATTTTTGTGCTCTCACCTACAATTACTACCTGGACGGGTGAGATTGCGGTTCTACATCTAGCTGCAAGACCTCTCCCTGAGCAGTTGTTCTTGCGATTGCAGGGGACTGCTAGGTGGCTGCCGTTGAGAAAAGTGTAAACTGACTTTAACCGGACCTTGCTTATTTATCCAACTCCCCCGGCACTTCCCCAAGGCGAAGAGGTCACTTGCCTTTATTGCGGTGACTTTTTGTGTTTATTTACCCTGGTTTTCTACTGGACTTCCTTTACTCGCATACTCTGAATTCTGTCATAACCATTATTACTTTTCAACTACCAGTTCCTCTCTCTTCTTATTCAGGAGTCCAGAAATTTTACTATATACAGCAACAGTGCCACCTTGTGGTTGGATAGTATAATTTTTCTTATTGTTATACTGCAGCCTTATCTTACTTTGACTCACCTATTTATTTTACTCTTAATTGTGTGGGGTTCTGGAATTAGGGGTGTATGACCTAATTGCAACTGCTTTTTGGGTCTCAAGATTTGGATTTCAGTTATTACTCAAATTATTATACCATTGTCCTTGTACGCATTCTGTGGCATTATGCCTCGGGTAATTCTCATTCTAGTATTTACTGTTTGACCTCTAGGATGTAAATTTGTAGACTCCTTGGAGAGCGACCTCTTATCTACTTGTTATATCACTCCCGGGCTGGAACTACCTTACCCCTTGATACTCTGACGCTTGGATTATTTACCTTCTGGCCTGGTGTATGGACAAGTTTCTTAACAAGTCACTGTCCTCACTCCCGCCCAGAACCACTCGTACTATGGTTAACCCCAAAAAACACCAGCGAAGCCTGGCCCCTCCCCACCTTCACCACAAGGTGGTTCCTCCCCCGTACATTCCACTGGGGAGAGGGAGAGACCTCCTACACCGTCTCCAGACGTGGCATCGGCGTTACTCGATGTATTGATGCCGAAAAATTGAGGAGAAATTTGAATTGCTCATGCCTATGATAGATGAAAAACTTCAGAGTTTCCTCCCCAAATTTGAGGTTAAATTTGACCAGCTCATGCCCAATATTGACAAACGGTTAGACAAATTACAAACATCTCTAGATTCAGCCTTGACTTCATTGTCTGATCATTCTAATAGGCTGGGTACACTGGAACAACGGGTTAGTGACGTTGAAGACGACCTACATGCCAAACAGTCGTCCAACGCATCCACTATGGCCTCCTATCAAGCGCTTGTCGACAAAGTAGACGACTTAGAAAATCGTCACAGGCGAAATAATCTTCGCTTTGTAGGTATCCCTGATCAGGTTAGGGGGTTGGCCCTGATAGATTTTATAAGTATACAACTGGTCGAGGCGCTCAACCTCCATAGCGACATGGACGTTCCACGTATTGAGCGAGCTCATAGGTTATTAGTGAGGGTCCTGATAGGAGACCCCGCCCAGTGATTGCTAAGTTCTTGGACTACCGCGACAAGGAGAAGATCTTGGCTGCTTTTAAACGGAACCGTGACTTGGTTATTGAGGATCGCCGTATTCTCATTTTCCAGGACTTCTCCGTCGCGGTGGCCCAGAAACGTAAAGAGTTCTCCCCGCTCTGTAAATTCTTGGTTGATCATAACAAGCGCTTTGCATTGTTGTACCCGGCTAAATTAAAAATCACAGAAAATGGGCAAACGTTTATTTTTGATAATCCGACTGAGGCCCGGGCTCACTTACAGCCGACTCGTCAGTCTGGGGACTCCCCTACCCGGTCACATTAATGAACCTTTCTGGCTTTTTTGGAAACTGAGATGGTACGCTCTCCTGTATTTGTGTTAATTAATACACTTGGTTATATCATTTGTATGTTATTTTAACAACTGTTATGATGTTTATTTTTTATGTTTGGTTATGCTTATGTTTATGCTTGCTACCTCCTGAAATGAACTTCAGGGACTGGCGCCTTGTTTGTTTGGAAGGGAAAAATTGTGAAAATTTTCTGTTGAAGCTGACTACTTCTTGGTTATACCCATTGTATGCGGTCTTACTTTATGTATTGGGCCTGGATCCATGCCTACTATGCACCCTTGGGGTTCACCCTGCTTGCTGGGACAGGGATGACCCAGCGCTTGTTAGATATACCCACGTTTGTACGCATCCACTGACTGGTATAGGATGACGACTTATGGTCCTGGGCCACGTGGCTCTCTCCAACAACTGCCCTGTTCCATCACGGTCACCTCATGGAATGTGGGGGGTCTTAACACCCCAATAAAATGCAAAAAAGTGACCTCCGCCCTTAAAAAACTCAAGCCTGATATTGTCTATATTCAGGAGACGCATTGCAAGAGGGGGGAAGATTCCACACTACGTGATGGGTGGGTGGGTGACTGTATCTCTGCGCCATACCGCACCAAATCACGCGGATTGGCGCTAGTTTTTGCCCGACGCCTTCCCTACACTATCTTGCACATGGACCTAGACCCGGAGGGCCGTTATATCCTCATGAACGTTCAAATATATGACGCTAAGTTCACTCTGCTCAATCTGTATGCTCCCAGTACTGAACAACCGGCTTTTTACCAACGTATTTCGCAACTTCTTCATAGTAGAAGCAATCACGAACTTATTATAGGCGGTGATTTCAATACAATCTCGGACCCTTCGGTTGATAAAAGCCCGACTCCAATTAACCGAATGGCTCCCTAGTGGGGTCAGATTTCTCGATTACTAGCGGATCACTCCTTAGTTGATCAATGGAGGTTGTTTAATCCCACTGACAGGTCTTACTCGTTTCACTCGGCGGTCCATGGGTCCTTCTCCCGCATAGATTATATACTGCTCTCGCACACTACGGATCCCGGGTGGGAGACATTGCTGTTTCTGACCACGCACCGGTGTCAGTTACGCTTAGCACTCGCTCCATGGGCTCACGCCCTTTCTTCTGGCGATTCCCCTCATACCTTTATCACTCGGAACAGTTCAAACGGTTTCTCAAGTTGAAATGGGCGGAGTTTTCGGATGATAATCTGGAACACTGGGACAACCCTGTCTTGTTTTGGGAAACGTCCAAAGCGGTGATGCGGGGGCACATTATGTCATATGTAGCGAACAGAAATCGGGTAAATAAGGCGCAGCATGATGACCTGTTACACACGATGCAGTTACACTTAGCAGAGTATATCGCAAATCCTAACTCCCTCACTCACAACGCCTATATTGACTCTCATCGCCTGTATGATAGTTTTTTAGTAGCACAAGCTCAGCAGAAACTTGACTACACTACACAAAAATATTTTCGCTGGGGAAACAAAACTGGGACCTTACTAGCAAACATGACCAAAAGCTTTAAGCGACGTGGCCACATTTCTATGATACGTGACAATCGCACTGATGTCTTACAGACTCAAAATGCGGACGTTGTGCGGACGTTCCAGGACTATTTTCGTCAGCTTTACAAACCGACCTCACATGATCCGGCTTTGTCGGCCAAACTGCTAGACGAGGCAAATCTCCCTTGTATAACACCCCTACAGCGGGAAGATTTAGAGAGGGCGATCACAGAGGAGGAGATTGCTAAAGCCATCTCCTCTATGCACTTAAACAAGGCACCAGGACCAGATGGCTATTCTATTGAATATTATAAACTCTTGCATCACGATGCAGTCCCGGTATTACATGCCTTATACCGACATATTCAATTAGAGTCTCCTTTATACCCCACTTTCAACCAGGCTTTTACAACCCTTATACCGAAACCCAATAAAGATCATTCCCTACCATCCTCTTACCGACCCATCACACTTTTGAACGTTGATTTCAAAATTTTGGCTAAGATAATGGCGGACAGACTCCAATCCTTTTTAGCGTCTATACTCACGGACCATCAACTGGGTTTCACCAAGGGCAGACATTCGGTGAAGGGGATTCGCACTGCCATAGCTGCGGTGGTGGCGGCGAGCCTCCAGACTGACACTCCGAATATGCTTCTGAACCTAGATGCGACTAAAGCATTTGATATGGTCTCTTGGCCCTATGTCTACGACATATTAGAAAGAAGGGGCTTTGGACGGACATTTCAATCCTTAATAAAAAATTTCTATACCCGACCGTACACTTCATTATTAATTAATGGGACTAAGGGGGACAACATTGAGTTCACCAGAGGGACAAGACAGGGTTGCCCACTTTCGCCTTTGCTTTTCAACTTAGCGTTGGATCCCATGTTGCGGGTCCTCCAGAGTTCATCCCAATTCAGGTGCATCAGCATTGGCGTGGCAGAGGTAAAGATATCGGCATTTGCAGACGACGTCCTTTTATTTTAGTCAGAACCAAGGAGGGCCCTGGGACCGCTGATGGAACGTATCAGAGAATTTGGGCTGGTGTCGGGGTTCGAAGCCAACTTTGAAAAGTCCACGGCCCTGTATTTAAAGCCGGGTTATGCGCGCCCGGCTTGGTTCCGGGAGACCCCAATTAGTTGGGCAACCAAAGCAATTACTTATCTAGGGGTACAGATCCCAAAAAAATTGAACAACTTGTACAGTCTTAATCTGAAACAAATTATGCGCAGTATGAGGGAGGATACAGAACGTTGGAAACATCTTAAAATTTCGTATCTGGGCAGAGTGAACTTGGTAAAAATGATTTTATTCCCTAGACTTTTATACCCACTACAATCCCTTCCTATTTTACTGTCTAGGAGTACTACGACAGAAATTAATAAAATAATGCGCACTTTCATTTGGAACGGTAAACGAGCACGTATTAGTTTGGTGAAACTGCAGCAGCGTAGACACAATGGAGGTGTAAATCTCCCCAATGTATTGGAATATAGTTATGCCTCCCACTTACGTTACTTGAGAGATTGACTACATGGTGGAAATCTGTACTCCAATACGGCCCTGGAGACTGCCTTCTTAAATGGTGGTAGTATTATTTATTTTCTGCATTTGCATGAAGGAGAGATACCCACTCCGGTTTGCGCGAACCCACTGCTAATGTCCACTCGGAGAGTTTGGCACTCCTTACGGCGCAAATGCTCCTTAAACCCACATGTGTCCCTTTTCTTTCCCCTAGTCCGCAACCCCGGTTTCCAGGACGGAAACGCAGGCCATCCTTTCACTTTCTGGGAAAAGCACGGTATTACGTCCATACGTCAAATTACACATAGCGAGTTGTGAAAACCGCTTATGTTTGCACAGGCAGCGACACTCTTTCCGATATTGAATAGGTTTCCCTTAGCGTACTTACAAGCTCAACATTATGTGGCTGTTACTTCTAGGCTGCTATCCCCGCAGGACTATGACAACCCATTTGATAAACTATTATTAGATGGGAACCCCTCTTCCAGGGCAATCTCTATTCATTATTCATTCTTGCACACGCCTCTACAATACGATGACATGACGACGGGACTGGCACAGTGGAGGGACTATTTCCCGTCTTTTACTATGACAAAACTGTTGAGGACCTTTGAGCTATCCATTAAATTAATACCTGTTGCGTCCTATGTCGAACTCTTCTTGAATGTCTGGCATAGAACGTACCTGTCGCCACACCGTAGACACCTAATGGGATTGTTAGAAGACTCTTCATGCCCTAGATGTGGTACAAAACGGGCTGAGCTGTTTCACTGCCTGTGGGGATGCCCCATAATCCGGAGATTCTGGGTCCAGATATGGAGATACACTACCCAACACTTAGTTAACTATTTACCGCTTACCCCTGAGTGGGCAATATTTGGTATACTACCGGAGGGTCTTAGGATGGCACAAGGTGTTAAAAAATTGTTAATGATAATTTCCGCAGCAGCTAAAAAATGTATCTTACAGATGTGGTTACAGCCCTCGGCCCCGCCAATATCCCTTTTCTCAGGGAAGATTTTTCATATTTTCAGAATGGAGTGGCTGGAAGCCTCTTTACAAAAGGAACGGTTTACTATGAAATTTTTTGAGACATGGGAAAGTTACATAGAAACTCTATCTCGCCCATTAAAGGAACGGGTGTGGAGATGTTTTCACAACACTTTATGGTACAAAACTAGAGTTCATGGACAGGACCCCCCAATTTCATTTGGTACTGATTAGTTTTTGTTTCACCAAACCCATTTGGGGGGGTCATACTGCTTTACGCTGAGAGGGAGTGGATGCGGGTGTTGGTGTGGGCATGGATCCGGGCTCAAACAATCTATTTTCATTACCTGAGGGAATCTTTTCTGTGACTATGCTATATATATATATATATATATATATATATATATATATACTGATTCCTATATTGATTCACACTGTTGCCTTATCTCCATTGTTTGATGAACGGACATTTCTACTATGCCCTCAAATGATTGTATACTTTGATGTACTTTAATGTGAGATTCTCTTTATTATGCTTCAACTGAAATAAAAAAAATTGTTTTGGAAAAAAAAAAGACTCCAATGCATCAACCCAGGTAGCCACAGCCTTTGCCACCCAAGCTGAAGCCATGGCTGGCCTAATGACTGCCCCAGACAGGGAAAAATGTTTTTAAAAAAAACATCCACTCTCCTATCCGTGACATCATTTAATGATGTTGAAGGCAAAGGTAATGTAGATTTTTGCACTAATCGAATCACATGCGTATCTACTTTAGGAGCCACCTCCCTTTTTTAAAAATTCCCCAGCTGGAAGAGGATAATTGGAATACCATTTCTTAGGAATTCTAAACTTCTTATTGGGCGTAGTTCAAGCCTCTTCCATGATTTCCGTTAGCTGATATGACCCTGGAAACTCAGTCTTAACTGTTTTGGGACATTTAAACACAGGTGCCTTGGTTTTTAACACAGGCTCTGCTGAATCCTCTAAGGATAAAATGGCTTTCATTACTTTTAATTAACTCAGCTATATCCACTTAGCTGAGACCTTCCTCCTCCTCTTCATATGCCGAAGTAGAATTTATTGAGCTTTTATTCTCCAATGAATCCTCATCTGAAACATGTGTAGCTTCTGAGGATGAAGATTTACTTACCACTGGATTATCAGCCTGTTTCTTTTGAGAGGCTGCTGCTGGAAGTGATAAACCGCAGGTGGGAAGCTGCATGTAAGGGTTAATCGTGTAACCTATCCCTGGTACAGGAGTTGGAGTAATTATCCGTTCAGCTATACTGGATAATGTCTGTGCAAACATAGCCCAAGGTGGATCAACCTGCACCTGAATCTGCCTTGTATTTTTCAAGAGCCCCTGGTGAAAGCTGAAACAATTTGCACACAAACCATCCTGAACCAGATTCTGAGAGGTTAACACAGCTTTGCAAGACAAACATGATATGAGTGTTGGTGTTACTGTGAGTGTATCTTCCTCACCTTTGCTGCTCTTAGACATGATAAATAATCAACACTTCCACAGTGTACTACACAATTTGTGACTGTAATCACTTTAAGCTTTTTAAAGTGACATACAATCTGACCCTTCCCATGCACCAGTATTGAGGATTGTAATAGAAAAAATCTGACAGAATATATAGTAAAGTCAGCAATCACACTAGCAGTCAGTCACGTTATACATTAGTATAATAAGCAATATGAGCACATCATCAACTACAACTACATTTCAAGTATGTAGGAAAACATTACTGAATCATGTTTAAACAGATCTACCATATTCAGACGCATAGCGAAAGAAACAACAGTAATAGTATACATGTCACGATCCGGGTATCTGGACGCCATTTCTTACCCATCAGATGCCTCCTAAGGCTGGCTCAGCGCTCCAGGACCGGATCCCATCTGTTATCCTGATGTGTACATTCCTGTATCCTCTCCTGTCACTCTGGGACGCTGTCACAGTAAACGCCATATTACACCTGGCATGGCGTCTCCCGCGGCCTCCGCCGCCGTCCCTGAACTTCTGCATGCAGAGTGTCTGAGTGGCGATTACGTCAGCCGCGGCCTCCGCTGTGTCCGCGTGGTTGGATGTGCATCTGTCAGCCTGGCGCCTCCTGTCTCCGGTGGCCGGCGCCGCCATTACTGTTTTTATTACCACATGGATTACAAACCAAACTTCCCTCCAAGTGTCTGCATGGGCGCAGCCATCTTGGATTCTGTCAGCTGATCATTTCCACCAATCTGTTCTCAGTATTGATAATCTGCATAATTGCCTAGCCAATCCCTTCCTTGCTGCAGGTATAAATACACTGTGCCTGAGCAAGGAAGGCGTCAGTGCTTTGGTTGTCAAACCTAGTTCCTGTTTGTCTCTCTCCTGTGATTGTCTTCCAGGTTCCAGCTCCTGTCTCAAGACTTCCACCATAGAGACCCGCACCAGCATTCCACCTGCGGTGTAGCCTGACTCTCCAATCCATTGTGGATTCATCTGTTTCCAGCTACAACATTACCTGCTTCCAGCTCAGCTTCCAGCAGAGTACAGCTTCTCTTAAAGGGCCGGTGTCCTTTCTACACTTTACCACTCTCCACCGGTATTATTATTTCTCCGCTCTCAAGTTCTACATTTCAGTTCATATTTCATCGCTCCCAAGTTCATTTATTATTTAACTGGTTCCAGCCAGTATCCACTCCGTGCTAACAACAGTCTGGTTCCAGCCAGTATCCACAGCAGCCGTTTTATCTTCAGCAACCCAGCTTTTCCTGGAACACCAGCTGGCACAATCCTGGGTTATCTCCATTGCTACAGTCGGGCCTGGTAAGGACTTTCCATCTAGAAGATTATAAGAACTATCTCACACTACCAGTGCCCTGTGGCTCCTGCCATCCTGTAGTACCCAGGAACTGTATTTATTCTTTGCTGACTTTTACGTTTTCTTTTACTGCTGCTGTGTTGCGGAGTTGTCATAATAAACATCATTGACTTTTATCCAAGTTGTCGTGGTCACGCCTTCGGGCAGTTATTATTCATGTTACTTACATGTCCAGGGGTCTGATACAACCTCCCAGGTTCCGGTACATCTCAGCCCCTACAACTGAGGCTGCCTCCCGTCAGCTCAGGCCCTCAGTTGTGACAATACAGACTCATATGCAATAGGCACTTATCTAACTATTCGTACTCAAAAAGGTAGAGACTTAGTGCTGTATTACCCGTACTCAGTAGAGTGGGATACAGGAAGACTCACCTCGCTTCCAGGACCGATCAATACATTTGCGAACGCTGAATGGATCCAGACGCTACTAGTGTACACTGCCGCTCCATGAACCTATAGTGGACACAGACACTCTGTGAACACAGACGCACCAGTCACACAGCCGCCTATGCTGCAACTGGGTCCCCTTCGTGTACAGTGTCTTAGACGTAAGCGGGAAACAGTTCATGGAGGGAGACTCAGAGGAAACTGGTCATGAACCGGGGGGAGAGGCGACCAGGAGAGCGTCTGACTCCCCACTGCTGACATCAACCCTAGGGATCACAGCCTCATACTATTCCTGGAGCCTCTGATCCCTAAGGCCTAGCGCTGATGCACCCTAGGTGGCAGCCGTATCAGCAACTGTTTGGTAGTCTCCTCCCAAAACAGTGCAGCTGTGTCCGTATTCCCCTTCTAAACAAAACCGATGCCTTACCTTCTCCACAGCCCGGTAATGTCTGGTGGACCTGCTAGTATATCCGACACAGACGCCCGCCGAAACAGCACTGTACTCGTGGGTAAGCGTTGTCGCGAGCCAGCGGAGAGTTGTTGGAGCGACTCTTTCTAAGGTACGTATAAGACGCTTTGTAGAAAGATCACTCAAGAAAAAATAGTAAGACTATAAAAATAAAATAAGAAAGCTTAGGGCTGCTAAAAACCAGCAGCCTTCTGACCATGGTCTTGCTCCTGCCGCACCAAACAAAAAAACTGATTTGCCTGAGCCAGGAGGCGGGGATATATGGATGGGCCCTTTGCATGTTGGGAGGCCGAAAAGCTTTGACCGATTGGTGCAAATCTGCTGTCGCTTTATCATATCCCAATGTTATCCTGTGGATAACCTGTGGATCCTGCCGGAGAAAGAATTTTGTGTCAAATCTATGGAGAATTATCACCGGTAATTTTTTGTGGACAATTTAATAGCGGCTATTCATGAGTCGCATTAAAAGACCATTTTTATCACTAAAATGGGATTTCACGGGCAATTGAATTCCCCTTTAGTGTGATGTGACCCTTGTCAGGATCATAGTAAAAAATAATGACAGTATCTGGTTGCTATTGGTTAAAGAGCCTGTTTTATATTTGCACTGTTTTATTAAATAAATCTTCTTAAATTAATTATCGTATTATTTGGCTAAATTACCAATCTTGCACATCCACATAATATGATCTCCCATTGCTTTCACACTTCTCAAATTTACTTATTTAATCTTTTCAACTAGATTACTGGCT
Source organism: Pseudophryne corroboree (assembly GCF_028390025.1). Classification (NCBI taxonomy): domain Eukaryota; kingdom Metazoa; phylum Chordata; class Amphibia; order Anura; family Myobatrachidae; genus Pseudophryne; species Pseudophryne corroboree. The sequence goes on from NC_086449.1 coordinate 187,442,952, forward strand.
TGAAGAGAATAACCGCTTTACCTTTGTATATCTGTCTTGCATTCTAGTTCATACCTCCCTGGTCTCCAGGAACTTGTGGCAGATTTCCCGCTTCCCGTTTACTTCCTAATGAAGTCGGCAGGATGGGGAGATAATACTGGGTACCTTGGTCAATACGAAGGGGGCAGGGCTAAATGATCTGAATCGCATCATTTTACCCCCACCTCTCAAATTGCAGAGTTTATTTTCCCCTACCCTGTGAATAGCAGAATGTTGCAGCAACATGGGTGGGGCCTAATGACGTTGAGAACCAGCTTCAACCCCCCCTCCCACCCAAAGCTGTCAGCATCTCCCTTGCGGGCTTCTCCAGAGCGAAAGTTGGCATGTATGGTCTAGTTATAATTGTTCATTCACTACTTTATAACTCAGAGCTGGGGCATATTGTACAAGAAAATTGGCACCAGAAGCTGTGACTTTTGTGAGGGGCAGGGACTGATGTGAATGGCCAAATATTCTCTGTAAAGGGCTGTGGAATATGTGTGCGCAAATTTATAATGGATGTACCCTGCACCCATATAATTATACGTACCACTCCAGAGTCCTGTGTCTACTAGCGCTGCAGACAGAAATCACTGGGAAAACAGTGCAGCTGCCATTTTCCCAGAGATATGTACATGAGCAGTAGAAATGTATCTTATCTCCATGTTCCTGGGGGCTACGGTCATTAAGTCGACAACACTTAGGTCGACAGTCATTAGGTCAACCACTATTGGTCAACATGGTCACTAGGTCGACATGCGCTATGTCGACATGAGTGTTTCACAAATTTTTTTTTTCTTCATTTTTTTTTTACTTTTTCATATTGTACAATCCAGGTGGACTACGATTGGGAATAGTAACCTGTGCCGAGCGCAGCAGTAGCGGAGTGAGGCACCTTCTGCAAGGGGACACGGTGCACTAATTTGGGTTTCCCGTCACTTTACGAAGAATACGACACCAAAGAAAGTAAAAAAACTAATGTCGACCTTTTTCCATGTCGACCTAATGCATGCCGACCAATAGTGGTCGACCTAATGACTGTCGTCTTAAGTGTTGTCTGTCTAATGACCCATACCCATTCCTGGAGACCTGCACATTGCACTAGACTGACATAAAGCCAAAGTCTACTGCGGTGCCAGAGAGGAGAGGGCCAGCACTGAGCCTGCTCATGGGTCCTCACTCTCATACCCCTTTTACACCACCTGAAATATCCCGGGATTTTGCACGGGAGCGCGCAAAATCCCGGGACTGCAGGTGGTGTAAAAGGGTCACCCCTGGTCCACTTTTCCGGGAATCCAACCCGGCACATACGCAGGGTTGGACACGGGTAAGACCCAGGAAGGAGGCAGTGTAAATGGGTAAGCCGGGTCGGCCGACCCGGCACCCATTTACAGTATGGCAAACCTCCCGTACTGCAGTGTCCGGCGGGCGGGCGGGAGGCTGGGGGTCACGGCGCACGCTGTCTATGCAGACAGCGGCACCATGTCTGGTGCCTGGAAGCGCTGGAGGCTGGGGGCAGCACAGCAGCTTCCAGATTGCTGTGCTTGCCCCCGACGAGACGCTCCGGAGTCTCGATCTGCAGTGTGGGCTGGCGCTTGGAGATGACATCATCTTTAAGCGCCGGCCCACAAGACACTGCACCCGGTAGCAGTGTAAACGGTGCCGATCCGGGAATATCCCGGATCGGCACTGCAGTGAAATGGGGGGAGTCCCGGGTCTGACCCGGCTTGGAACCGTGTTCCAAATCCTGGGTCAGACCCGGGATTTTGGTGTAAAAGGGGTGTTACACAGCTTGTGTGTGTGCTATATAAATAACTGGTAGTAGTAAAAATAATAATGTCCACAATTGGCAGCGGAGAGAGATCCGAATTAACAACTTCCTGTCACGCCACCTCCTCCCAACTTGGTGCCCCCACTAGGCAAACACACACAGCCATCACCTGGGCCCATGCCCCATTGGCCCTATAGATTGTAAGCCTGCGAACAGGGCCTTCGTACAGTACCCCTAGGACTGGCTGGTATTACCCAGTTTTGTTTTATCACTGTTGTTTCCAATTGTAAATCGCAATGGAATTTCCTGTGCAATATAAGAAACTGTCAATAACACTGTTAATAATTGGCCCACCCCCTAGCACAAGGAGGAGGAAAGCTAATGTGATGAAATGCATTAAATAAAAATAAAATTCTATTTGGTGGCTAATGTGTTTTAGGACACCTGTTGTGTTTCTATGATATTGTGTATAATGCTGGATGCATACAGCAATTTTTAATCCAAACCAATCTCGAAAGAAGTGAAAAACACATTTATCACTGCATGTGTGGGTTAATTAGTGATCAAGAACGATTAATCCCTAATACCATATTACTCAGGAATGTTAACATAGTCCTGGCAAATTTCTACTAAGCTGAATGATCTTAATGCTAATGACCAGATTACTGACAATGTCATAATTCTCTGGTTCTTTAATTGGGTGCATTACCAAAAGTTCAGACAGCTGATCATTTTTCAACAAAACAGCGTGAAGTACTTCTGCAAATGGTGATACAGTCTATATCACAGTAGTTGTACTTAGGACAACACAATCACACAGACCTGAAACCTAGAGATGTGCGGCAGGCACATTTCGTGTTTTGGTTCTCATTCCCCGCTCGTGTTTTGGTTTTGGATTGGTTTTGCCAAAACCACCCTTTTGTGTTTTGGTTTTGGACCTGGATGATTTTTGAAAGGAACATAAAAACAGCTAAAATCACAGAATTTGGGGGTAATTTTGGTCCTATTGTATTATTAACCTCAATAGCATTCATTTCCACTAATTTCCAGTCTATTCTGAACACCTCACAATATTATTTTTAGGCCAAAAGGTTGCACCGAGATGGCTGTATGACTAAGCGAAGCGACACAAGTGTGCGGCACAAATACCTGGCCCATCTAGGAGTGGTACTGCAGTGGCAGACAGGATGGCACTTTAAAAAACTAGGCCCCAAACAGCACATGATGTAAAGAAGAAAAAGAGGTGCAAGATGGAATTGTCCTTGGGCCCTCCCACCCACCCTTATGTTGTATAAACAGGACATGCACACTTTAACAAACCAATCATTTCAGCAACAGGGTCTGCCACACGACTGTGGCTGAAATGACTGGTTTGTTTGGGCCCCCACCAAAAAAGAAGCAATCAATCTCTCCTTGCACAAACTGGCTCTACAGAGGCAAGATGTCCACCTCATCCTCCGATTCCTCACCCCTTTCACTGTGTACATCCTCCTCACAGAGTATTAATTCGTCCCCACTGGAATCCACCATCACAGGTCCCTGTGTACTTTCTGGAGGCAATTGCTGGTCAAGGTCTTCCCAGAGGAATTTATAATTAATTTTGATGAACATCATCTTCTCCACATTTTGTGGAAGTAACCTCCTATGCCGATCGCTGACAAGGTTACCGACTGCACTAAACACTCTTTCGGAGTACACACTAGAGGGGTGGCAATTTAGGTAAAATAAAGCCAGTTTGTGCAAGGGCATCCAAATTGCCTCTTTTTCCTGCCAGTATACGTACGTACGGACTGTCTGACATACCTACTTGGATGCTGTCACTCATATAATCATCCACCATTCTTTCAATGATGACAGAATCATATGCAGTGACAGTAGACATGTCAGTAATCGTTGGCAGGTCCTTCAGTCCGGACCAGATGTCAGCACTCGCTCATGACTGCCCTGCATCACCGCCAGCGGGTGGGCTAGGAAATCTTATAATTTTCCTCGCAGCCCCAGTTGTGGGAGAAAATGAAGGAGGAGCTGTTGACAGGTCATGTTCCGCTTGAGTTGACAATTTTCTCACCAGCAATTTTCTCTGCAGACACACCTCTGCCAGAAAGAGATATAACGTAGGCTTTAAACCTAGGATCGAGCACGGTGGCCAAAATGTAGTGCTCTGATTTCAACAGATTGACCACCCTTGAATCCTGGCAAAGCGAATGAAGGGCTCCATCCACAAGGCCCACATACTTTGCGGAATCGCTCCGTCTTAGCTCCTCCTTCAATTTCTCCAGCTGCTTCTGCAAAAGCCTGATGAGGGGAATGACCTGACTTAAGCTGGCAGTGTCTGAACTGACTTCACATGTGGCAAGTTCGAAGGGTTGAAGAATCTTGCACAAGACGGAAATCATTCTCCACTGCGCTTGAGTCAGGTGTATTCCCCCTCCTTTACCTATATCGTAGGTGGATGTATAGGCTTGAATGGCCTTTTGCAGCTCCTCCATCCTCTGAAGTATATAGAGTGTTGAATTCCACCTCGTTACCACCTCTTGCTTCAGGTGATGGCAGGGCAGGTTCAGGAGTATTTGATGGTGCTCCAGTCTTCAGCACGCGGTTGCTGAATGCCGAAAGTTGGCCGCAATTTTTTTGGCCACCGACAGCATTTCCTGCACGCCCCTGTCATTTAAAAAAAAATTCTGCACCACCAAATTAATTGTATGTGCAAAACATGGGACGTGCTGGAATTTGCCCAGATGTAATGCACGCACAATATTGGTGGCGTTGTCCGATACCACCAATCCCCAGGAGAGTCTAAATGGGGTAAGCCATTCTGCAATGATGTCCCTCAATTTTCTTGTAGAGCGATAAAGTGGAAAGAGATAAACTCACCAATCAGCTCCTGTCATTTTTCAAACACAGACTATAACATGGCAGTTAGGAGCTGATTGGCTGGTACTTTGTCCTTCTCCACTTTATCACTCTCCAAGGCTTAGTACATATCCCCCATTGACAATACTGAGCTGTGTAATTGCTGGATGATAATAATATTTGCCTGTGTTTTCAGAGCAATATCTGTTACCAAAAGCATGAAGGCAGAGGGGACTTGGTTTCCAACACTTGGTGATCCACCTCACACGTTTAGGTGGACCCCTAATTCTTGTGCTTTTGGGACTGTTCTGTGAAATTGCTGTGAGCCTCCTTTGTAGAACTAGAGGACCAGATGGAAATGTGTATGGTATAAGGTGTAAAGACCTCACTTCACAGAACTGCCTGCTTAGATTGTAGGATCACTCTTTTAGATTTGTCTTCTAATATATTGCTCAATTTATTTCTCAACTTAAGAGCAGTGGTCATTAGGCATCTCTATTACAGGAGTCACTTCTCGTTTCATTCTTTTACTTACACTGGAAGTAAATGTGCTCTGCAAAATAAAGTGGAAGGTGCTAAAAGGGACCCAATGTAAAAAAGATGCAGTTTATGCCACTACCAGTTGCGCCGAGGGGGGGGCGGATATAAATTACTCTGGCCCAGGCTGCTGGCTGGGCCCCTGATACCCCCCAAGTATACCTGCACTATTACCCGCGCCATCTTCTAAGTGATATCTTCAGGAAGATGGCGTCGCACATAGAAAGTAAAGGCACTGTGTCGGGGTCTTTGCTCTCTAGTGGCCAGTGTCATCTTCCCAAATATCACTGGGAAGAACATGCTGGCCAAAGCGGAGGGATGGAGGTGGATGCCCTCCCCCGCGCCACTGACCCTTCCCCCCCCCCCCCCCCCTTGATTAAAATTGTACATCCCCGTTGGAGCACGCGGACTCACAATTATATTATTGTATTAATAATTTAGTAGTTACGGGTGTTGCCACGTCCCTTGTGTAAGCCACGCCCCTTTACCAGGGCCCAGCATGGCTCTCTACGGCCCTGGCCACTACTGAAGTTATGTAACTATCAAGCCCTTTCACTGGGAGAAAACGGCTAGGATGTCCCATACTGTAGATGGAACATTTTAATATATCATCCTGCAAAATACCAGGCATCTAGGGCCTAATTCAGAGTTGATCGCAGCAGAAAATTTGTTAGCAGTTGGGCAAAACCATCGGGGTCATTCCGAGTTGATCGCTCGCTAGCTGTTTTTAACAGCCGTGCGAATGCATAGTCACTGCCCAGGGGAGTGTATTTTAGCTGTGTAAGTGTGCGAACGCCTGTGCAGCCGAGCAGTATAAATACAATTTGTGCAGGTTCTGAGTAGGTCTGAACTTACTCAGCCACTGCGATCACTTCAGCCTGTCCAGTCCCAGAATTGACATTAGACACCCGCCCTGCAAACGCTTGGACACACCTGTGTTTTTCCAACCACTCCCAGAAAACGGTCAGTTTACACCCATAAACGCCTTCTTCCTGTCAATCTCCTTGCAATCGTCTGTGTGAATGGATTCTTCATTAAATCCATCACCCAGCACCAATCCGCTTTGTACCCGTATGACACGCCTGCGCATTGCGGTGCATACACATGCGCAGTAGTGACCTGATCGCTGTGCTGCGAAAAACGGCAGCGTACGATCAGGTCAGAATGACCCCCCCCATGTGCACTGCAGGGGGGGCAGATATAACATGTGCAGAGAGAGTTAGATTTGGGTGGGGTGTGTTCAAACTGAAATCTAAATTGCAGTGTATAAATAAAGCAGCCAGTATTTACCCTGCACAGAAACAAAATAACCCACCCAAATCTAACTCTCTCTGCACATGTTATATCTGCCCCACCCGCACGTAGCAACTTTTTGCTGCCCGTGCGATCAACTAGACGCCGCCTATTGGGGAGTGTATTTCTTCATAGCAGGGCTGCGAATGCTTGTGCAGCCCTGCTAGGCAAAAAAAGTTTCCTATAAAAGAAGAACAGGGTATGAGTTACTTGGTATCCGTTCACATGGTCGACCATGTTATGGTCGACAGTCATTAGGTCGACCACTATTGGTCGACATTGACATGGTCGACATGGACACATGGTCGACACATGAAAATGGTCGACACATGAAAAGATCGACATACGTTTTTTAACTTTTTTTTCTTTTGGGGAACTTTCCCATACTTTACGATCCACATGGACTACGATTGGAACGGTAAAGTGTGCCGAGCGAAGCGGTAGCGGAGCGAAGGCACCATGCGAGGGGACGCGGTGCACTAATTGGGGTTCCCAGTCACTTTACGCAAAAAACGACACCAAAAAAAGTTAAAAAAGTAATGTCGACCTTTTCATATGTCGACCTTTCATGTGTCGACCATTTTCATGTGTCGACCATGTGTCCATGTCGACCATGTCAATGTCGACCAATAGTGGTCGACCTAATGACTGTCGACCATAACATGGTCGACCATTCATACCGGAACCGAGTTACTTACCCTGTGCGATCGATCCAGCATTGCAGGTCCTGGAATTGACGTCAGACATCAGCCCTCCAAACGCCTGGACACGCCTGCGTTGGACTCACTACTCCCCGAAAACGGTGAGTTGCCGCCCGGTTACGCCTTCATCCTGTCAATCTTCTTGCGGTCACCGCTGTGACCGCTTTCTTCGCTCGCTGCCTGGCGACGGCCATCGCCGGGCAACGACGCACCTACGCAATGCGGCCTGCCGCGCATGCGCAGTTCCGACCTGATCGCACGGCTGCGAAGAAGCGCAGCATGCGATCGGGTCGGAATGGGTCCCGGAATGAATGGTCGACCATGTTATGGTCGACAGTCATTAGGTCGACCACTATTGGTCGACATTGACATGGTCGACATGGACACATGGTCGACACATGAAAATGGTCGACACATGAAAGGTCGACATATGAAAAGGTCGACATGACTTTTTAAACTTTTTTTGGTGTCGTTTTTTGCGTAAAGTGACTGGGAACCCCAATTAGTGCACCGCGTCGGGTCGGAATGACCCCCATGGTTTTGCCCAACTGCTAACAAATTTGCTGCTGCGATCAACTCTGAATTACCCCCCTAATCCGCATTCAGCAAGCATTGGGGGTAATTCTGAGTTGATCGCAGCAGGAATTTTGTTAGCAGTTGGGCAAAACCATGTGCACTGCTGGGGGGACAGATTTAACATGTGCAGAGAGATTTAGATTTGGGTGCAGTGTGTTCAATCTGCAATCTAAATTGCAGTGTAACAATAAAGCAGTCAGTATTTACCCTGCACAGAAACAAAATAAGTAACCCACCCAAATCTAACTCTCTCTGCACATGTTATATCTGCCTCCCCTGCCGTGCACATGCTTTTGCCCAACTGCTAACAAAGTTCCTGCTGCGATCAACTCAGAATTACCCCCAATGTCCAGCTCTTTTCATTTGATGAAGCTACAATTTGAACACCCCACGGACATAGCCAGTGTCGGACTGGGGCATGTAGGGCCCACCGGGGAAATGCAGTGGTAGGGGCCCATGTTAGGGGTGTGGCCAGTATGCAGAGGGGGTGTGGCCTGCCACCTCATTGGTTTTACTAACCAATAGAGAGCGCAATGTCTGGGCCCCTTCATAAATATATACAGTAAATTCAGATGCTGCATGCATGATAATGTACCAGATTAACAAAAGATTAATAACAGCAATGCACTGTAGAAAATACACCATAGTCCAGTATAAAGTCACATATGTATAATGTATAATTCAAGTGCACAGTCTGGAACCTGATCCTTAGAGCAGAAGGTGGGCCCCTAGGCAGTGGGCCCACCGGTGGTTTCCCCTGTACCCTTGTGGGCCAGTCCAAGTCTGGACATAGCCATTTTGCCTTATAGCTTTATGTGCTTCTTGTAAATGAAATGTCGTTAGTACTTGGCGTCAAAGTTAAATGGTTAATTATCACTGATTTCTAGACACAACAGGGCTCTATCCTGGAAGCTGCTAATAGTTAATGAACATTTCTAATGTGACCTTATTCTGCGCAGGAGGATACCACAGCGATGCCTAAGATTCATGTGTGGGGGTTAACTAGTAAAATGTAATTTTAAAGGGGACAAGGGACATCTCTATCAGATCTGTTCTTGATAGCAAAGTCCTGTGAGCATCACAAAATGCATGCTTACAGTTTAATAGAAATGTCCCAAACAACTTTACTGATAACATCCTGAGAGTCAGATCCAAACTTGGTGAAATGCCTTCTGAACATCTAGGGCAATTAGACCACTTGGAGAGAACTTTAAAGACCATAATATAAACTAGGCTGTTGGACAGCAAAGTCACCCTGCACAATGATTGTGGAAAGTGTTAATTAGAGTAACTACAGATTTATCGTCCTTCAGTTTATGAAGAACTACCATTAGCATGGTTGGTCCCCAAGTTTTCTTATACATTACAAACGCAGAACAAAAATGACTAACATTGATTTGCATTAACAACACCTTAAAGAAACTGAAATTTATTTATTTTCATGATACATATACTGCAAACGTTAGAGTAATTTGCATGGTGGTCACTGAGAAGCTCTCAGTACTCACTCTCAGTACTTAGGGCATAATTCAGCAAGGAATGCAAAGCAGCAAAAATCGCAGAAAATGCGGAAAATCGCTAAATCTGCACTATATACCACAAAAGCTGAGAAAAAAAATACAACTTCTGAGACGAAGCAAAAACTGCGTATGCACTACAAAAAGTAGGCTGTAGGGGGCGCACTAAAAGGCTGGACTCGCAAAAACTACGAGCAGGGGCGTGTTGTGGGGCGTATGCTGATGTTCGGTAGGCGGTGCATACGCAATTTTTACAACTAATCGCACATTTGTGTTGTGCAGTTTCTGAGTGACTACAGGTCTACCTTAAAATCTGCACAAGCTGACCTCAGTTGTAGACTGTTCGATGTATACTGCAATCATTGCTTCATTACCCCCAGCTGAAGAAGCTCACATCTCACACCACAACACACTTCATTCAGCTGTATTGAAACTTCTAAACATGTAAGGGAGCTTTAAACTCTGTAACACATGTTTCTTTATAAAATATAGGTTAGTAACCTAATTGTTTTTACACTTACTAACAATCAAGGTTTGACAACCACACTATGGGGGTCGTCGCCCACCGGGGAGTGTATTTTTGCTTTGCAGAAGTGCGAACACTTGTGCAGCAGAGCGCCTGCAAAATCGTTTTGTGCACAACAAGACCAGCCCTGTAGTTACTCTTCGTGTGCGTTGATTCTAACGACGGAGGGACGGCTTTTGACATCACACACCCGCCCAGACACGCCAGCGTTTTTCTAAGCACTCCCTGAAAACGGTCAGTTGACACCCAGAAACACCCACTTCATGTCAATCTTCCTGCGTTTGGCCGTGAGACTGGAATGTTCGTTACACTCTGTGCAAACCTACGATGCTCATTGTACCCGTACGATGCGCCTGCACATTGCGGTGCATACGCATGCACAGAAGTGCCAATTTTTAGCCTGATCGCTGCGTTGTGAACAACGGCAGCTAGTGATCAACTCGAATGACCCCCTATTTGTTAAAAGCAAACGTTAATTAACATTTCCAAGCATTTTGTTTTGTAGGTTCTGCTTAATATCTTTTAGCTTCCTAACAGTTTTTTAATGCTTTTTAAGCAACCAACACGTTTTTTTGTTAACAAAACATACCCACATACATTTGGTTACATTTTTTATTTTTTTTGCCCAGGAAAGTAGATAGTGCAATATTTGAGGCTAAAACACAGTTGTTTGCAAAAATTGCAACATCAGAAACATGTACACAAAAAATGCATAAAATTGTACATTTATACGCAAATAATGCGTATTTTTTTAGGTCTTTGCAATATTTGCACATTTCACAAGCCCACCTTGTTTTTGTAACGTTAAATTAGTGTTGCAGTTTTTCCGTTTGGGCGTGCTTTCCCAATTTTGCGAATGGTCGCAATTTTTGCAAATTTGTAATTTTTACAATTTTTACTGAATTGGCCCCTTAATAAGGCAAATATTAACATATCAAGCACTTTATCACTAAGTTAAATACAAATTGGATCGATTCTTAGTAATGTGGTACTGGTGAAGAGAGATTGTCTCCGCAAAACAATCCTTTCTCAGTTCAATGAAACTTTTAACAGTCAGGACAAGATATTGAGAATAATAAAAATTGTGTAAGATATAATGAAAAATACCAATAAATTAAAATATCAAAAGTACTGTGCAAAAGTTTTAAGCAGGTCATAAAAAAAGGCTGCAAATAAAGTATGCTTTCAAAAATAGAAGTATTAGTAGTTTATTTTTATCAATTAACAAAATGCAAAGTGAATGAACAGAAGATAAATGTAATGCGTCGTACACACTATGTAACAATATGACGATATTGTTCAGTCCTAAATGATATTGCATAATGTGTATGCATGATCCGATGTACGATGCACGCTCCCGCGGGTCGCATGCGACGTCGTAAGTTAGACTGCATGTAGTCTTGAAGAGGTGATATTGTGTGGTTTTGTACTCCAGTGATGACTTTGTTTCTCGACATTGGGGGTAATTCTGAGTTGATCGCAGCCAGGGCCGGTGCAAGGTTTCTCAACACCCTAGGCAAAACTTCTGCATACTGCCCACCCCCACCCCCCCTCCCAATTACCTCTTTCCACCCAGGAAAGGGGAGAGGGGTGAGTTGTGAATCATAGTGTGTGAGGGGTGGATATAAGGTAAAGCAGCAGGGGGAGCAGGAGAGATAGTGAGAGAGAGAGATAAAGAGGTGGGTGGGGGAGTCAAGGGAGAGAGAGGGGAGAATGAGCCAGAGACTGTATCAGGGAGATAGAGAGGAGTGACATAGTGAAAAAGGGTGTCAGGGAGGGAGAGCGAGAGGGGAGCGAGAAAGCGATGAAGAGAGAGAGAGGGTGTCAGGGAAAACGGGCGGTCAGCGAGAGAGAAGGGTTGTCAACCAAGGAGAGGGGAGGTTTTGGGAAACAGTCAATGAGCACAGCAATTTAAGTCAAAGTAGTTAGAGAGGGGTCATAGAACAGTCCACATTAAAATGACATAAAATAACTAGCGTATATTTAATATAGCAGGTGGAGGTGTGCCCAGAGAGTAAATATAGTATTGACAGAAAAAAGAGAGAAATAAACTCTCTTGTTGGGGCACTATAGTCTATGAAAAAATTGAATTAGTTAAAATTTAACTTTTATTAGTTATAATTAGAATAGATATACAATAGCCTGTGAGAAAAATTTCACATGGGGCATAGCACTAGAAAAAATTTCTATGGTTTGCGAAAATATCAGGAATAATATTAAGAAATTTGAGTTCAATTACTCAATTCAAAACATAAAGGCAGTCCTATACAAATATATTGACAGTCTGATACTGTTATAAAATTGTCCGGAACCTGAAATATAGATAATAAAAAGCAGGATGCTTCGATATAAGGAGTTTCATCAATTATAGGTCAGACTGACACTATGGGGGGTCATTCCGAGTTGATCGTTCGCTAGCAGTTTTTAGCAGCCATGCAAACACATAGTCACCGCCAACGGGGCAGTGTATTTTCGCTTTGCAGGAGTGCGAATGCCTGTGCAGCAGAGCGGCTGCAAACACATTTTGTGCAAAACAAGACCAGCCCTGTAGTTACTTATCCTGTGCGATGATTGCTGCGACAAGTGACACGGTATTGACGTCAGATACACGCCCAGCAAACGCCCGGCCACGCCTGCGTTTTTCCAAACACTCCCAGAAAACGGTCAGATGACACCCAGAAACGCCCTCTTCCTTGCGATCGGTTGTGTGACTGAAAGCTTCGCTAGAACCTGTGCAAAACCACAATGCTCTTTGTACCCGTACGTCGCACGTGCGCATTGCGGTGCATATGCATGCGCAGATTAGCCTTTTTTTCACTGATCGCTACGCAGCGAACAACTGCAGCTAGCGATCAACTCGGAATGACCACCTATATTAGGTCAAAGCAATTTCCACACACACACACAATAAATTAGTAACACACGCAGTCACAAAATACATGAGTGGCATACAGGGCTGCCATCAGAAATTGCGGGGCCCGGGACTGACAAAATAGGCAGCCCCCCCCTGTGGAGGAGTCAGCTTTAGAATTGCACCAGTTAACATGTGTGTGTGTGTGTATGTGTGTGTTTGTATTATATACATAAACTTGCATGCATAGTCATACATACATACATGTGCCGCTGTGGGGAGGGCCCGGGATGCTGCTGCTGCCTGCCCGCCTCCATCTCCGCTGTTTTGCTGCTCTCCTCCGACCCTCCAGCAGCTATGTATTGAAAACGTCCCTCCTAAAATGGCCGCCGCCTCAGAGGAGACAGTTATTCAAGATACTAGAGGGCTACTCTAGTATCTTGAATAACTGTCTCCTCTGTGGCGGCGGCCATTTTGGGAGGGAAGTTTTCAATACAGAGCTGCTGGAAGGTCGGAGGACAGCGGCAGAACAGCGGGGACAGCGGCAGAACAGCGGGGACGACCGCGGAACGGCGGCGGGCTGGCAGGTGGCTGCATGAGCATCCCGGGCCCTCCCCTCTCTGTCAGAGAGGCTGGGCCCGGGACAGCTGTGCCCCCAGCACCCCCCTGATGGCGGCCTTGGTGGCATATGCAGTCCATTTCAATAACCTGTCATTAATGGTTAACAGATTCCCTCTGTATGGTAACATACAATAGTGTGTTGCTGAACTGGCTAACAATGTGTCAATATAAAACTTAATGTGATACAAAACTTCTGTTTAGGGATGGGGGTAATGAAAGAAACAAATCAGAATCATTAAAGTGCAGTTCAAAATAAGTCTGCCGCATAGATGGGTACAATGTATAAGTTCTGCCGCATAGATGGGTACAATGTATAAGTCTGCCGCATAGATGGGTACAATGTATAAGTCTGCCGCATAGATGGGTACAATGTATAAGTCTGCCGCATAGATGGGTACAATGTATAAGTTCTGCCGCATAGATGGGTACAATGTATAAGTTCTGCCGCATAGATGGGTACAATGTATAAGTCTGCCGCATAGATGGGTACAATGTATAAGTCTGCCGCATAGATGAGTACAATGTACAAGTTAGCTAGCAGTGAGAATATTACTGATTAGTTTAGATTCAATGATGTATCTACCACAATAAAACCATGCATGGGTACACTGGGTGTGGATCATAGAGTCGACAGTAACTAGGACAACAGTCCCTAGGTTGACCACTATTGGTCGACATGAACAAGGTCGGCATGGAAAAAGGTTGACATGGGTTTTTTATGTTTTTTTGGGTTGTTTTCTTCGTAAAGTGACCGGGAACCCCAATTCGTGCACTGTGTCCCCTTGTATGTCTCGCTTCGCTCGCCATGCTTCGGGCAAAATGCCTCGCTCTGCTACCACTGTGCTCAGCACAGGTTACCGTTCCGAATTGTAGTCCACGTAGATCGTAAAGTATGAAAAAGTTAAAAAAATTAAAACATTTTTTGAAAAACTCATGTTGACCTTTTTCCATGTCAGCCTTGTCCATGTCCACTTAAAGACCATATACTGGGCACACTCAGGGGTGATAGAAAAGAAGGTCTCACGATGTATGATCTCTGTGGGGCAGCTGCTGCTCTGTCATTAGCAAAGGGTCGCAGTGATGACAGAGTGACCATGTCCGCAGTGCCGGCACTCTAGAGAGGAGATGGGGGGTATATAGAATGTCTGCTATTGGAAAAAAGGAGACAGATTGTCACTGTTGAATTCAATTAATTAATTAAATTCAGCGCAGGGACACTGCTGACACGTGATCCAATGACAGCACTCTGGAGAGGAGAGGTAGAGAGATGAGGTGTGGGCAGAGGAGAGGAATAGAGCTGGAGAGGGGTAGAATAAAGTTACGGTGAGGTTGTGTAGAGCCGCTGCTGCCTGCTATATGTGATGTATAGTCACAGTGGACAGCGGTGAGCGCGTCCTGCCGCTGCTGTGACCAGATAGAAGGACGAAAGAGTTGGCGGCTGTGGAGAGCGGTCGAGTCAGCAGCGTACCCTGTTGCAGTGCCCTGTTTTGAACTGAATCATTGAACTCAAATTTCTTAACATTATTCCTGATATTTTCGCCAACCCTAGAAATCTCTTTCTAGAGTTATGCCTCATGTGAAATTTCTCTCAGAGGTAATAAAGTTAAGTTTTAAGTAATTCCATTTTTTCATAGACAAGACTGCCCCAACAAGAGAGTTTCTTTCTTTCTTTTTACTGTCCAGAGAAAGAGGGTGTCAAGGAAAGAGAGGGAATGAGAGAAAGAGAGCAGAGCGACAGAGACAGAGGGTGTTACGGAGAGAGAGAGAGAAGGAAAGAAAGGGGAGAGAGTGATGGAGAAAGAAAGAGGAATGAGAGGGGAGAGAGAGTGAGGGGGCAGAAAGGAGGGAGAGAGACGGTGTCAGGGAGAGAGGGAAAGCGAGTGGGAGAGAGACCAAGGGTGTCAGGGAGAGAGAGAGAGAGGTGAGAGCCAGTGAGAGGGAGCGAACTAGAGAGACAGAGGGTGTCAAGGAGAGAGAGAGCGTGTCAGCGAGAGAAAGAGGGAAAGACAAAGAGAGGGATAGAGAGGGTGGAGAGACAGAGAGGGAGGGGGAACAAGTGGGAGAGAGTGAGGGTGTCAGGGAGGGAGAGAGGCAGAGGGGGGAGCAAAATAGAGGGAGAGAGTGTTGGGGAGAAAAAGAGGCGGATAGAGAGGGACAGATTGAAGGGAGCAAGAGTGAAAGAGAGAGGAGAGACAGAGAGAGGGAGGGGTAGTGAGTGGGAGAGAGAGAGCATCAGGGAGAGAAAGAGAGGGGTGGGAGAGAGAGGGAGAGAGTAGAGAGAGAGATGGGGAGGGGAGAGATGGAGAGAGAGAGAGAGAGAGAGAGAGAGAGGGCGAGAGAGATGGAGAGGGGGAGAGAGATATAGAAAGGGGAGAGATAGAGAGGGAGAGAGATGGATAGAGAGGGGGAGAGAGAGGGAGGAGAAAGAGATGGAGAGAGAGAGGGAAGGAGAGAGAGAAAGGGGAGAGAGAGAGAGGGAGAGAGAGAGAGAGGGAGGGGGGGAGAGATAGAGAGAGGGAGAGAGAAAGAAGAGATGGAGAGGGGAGAGAGAGGGAAAGAGAGCTAGTGAGAGAGGGGGAGAGAGAGAGAAGAAGAGGGGGAGAGATAGAGAGAGCGAGGGAGAGATAGGGAGGGATGGGGAGAGACATACTACCTGTCCCAGCCTTGCTAGGCTTCAGCACAGGTCTGTGATGGGGGCGGGCACTTCACAGCATTAGGCCCTGCCCCCTTTCCACCCACGAATCGCGGCACTGCATTACCCTGCTGCCAGGAGCCGGCCAGGTAGAATGGTCCCGCCGGCCGAGCAATATTTGTCGCGTTCTGGGGGCCCCTGGATGACCGCCCGTCTGTCCTACAATCCGCCCTTGCACACATACACAGCAGGCCGGCACTACAGAGCCTCAGCAGTGCCGTCACCAGACCAGGCTCCAGCTGCAGGGGAAGAAACGCCCGGTGTCCCCAGCGCTGCCATAGTCACACTCACCATATGTCCTCCAGTTGGTGCCCTTGCTGCCCAGGATCCATCAGTGCTGTCATCATGCAGGGGGGTCCCGGCGGAAGTGGCTGTCCAGTCTGCCCTCAGAACAGGAGCGAAGGAGCACCGGGTACTGGAGAAGGGGGGCGGCATCAGGTCACGGTGTATGAAGCACATGGGGGGACCACCTGACCTATGCACGCTGATGTCCCCTCTGGCAAATTAGAAAAGGGATGGGCGGGCACACAGACTGCAGCATGCGAAAGGATGAACCGATCCCAGAGATCAGTTACTGCCATCACTGGGTGCCTGCCAATTGTTTGCTTCATCTTTCCCCCAGGCAACCTAAGTGGGCCGCCCTTCAGGTACCGGCGCCCATAGGCAGCTGCCTAAAGCTGCCTAATGGAAGCGCCGGCCCTGATCGCAGCAGGAACTTTGTTAGCAGTTGGGCAAAACCATGTGCTCTGCAGGGGAGGCAGATATAAAATGTGCAGACAGGGCCGGTGCAAGGTTTCTTGACACCCTAGGCAAAACTTTAGCCTGCTCCCCCCCCCCCCCTCTGCATGCTTACATAGTGGTACGTGGTGGATGCCGTACATGCAGGAGTCTGCAATTGTGGGGGTGGGGGCTAGCGGGCAACATGCGGAAGTCTGCAATCGCTGAAGGGGTGGTAGTCAAAAACACGCCTGAGAATGAAATCGCAAGGTGTGTGTGTGTGTGGGGGGGGAGAGGATGCGGACAACATGCCAGAGTCTGCGAATGGGCGAGGTGCGGACACTATGCCCGATTCTGCAATCGCTTGGGTGGGGGCTGCAGGCAACAGGCGGGAATTTGCAATCGCGTGGGGGGGGGGGGAGGAACATAACGGAGTCTGCAATAGGAAGGGGGGGGGGATTTGTGTTTTGCAGGCAACATGCCCAATTCTACAATTGCAGTATGTTGGGAGGGGGGGGGGGTTGCGGGCAACAAGCGGGAGTTTGCAATCGTGAGGGAAGGAAAAGGAATCATCACAGAGTCTGCAATAGAAGGGAGGGTTGTGAGCAACATGCCTGATTCTACAATAGTGTGGGGAGGGGGGTGGGGGGGTATCTGTCACTGAGTTTGTTAGTTATCTTTATAATAACACTTATGGTTTGACCTTCACTTGCACTCACCATCCTTCACAAATTAATTTTTTGGATGTTACGGTGGAGGTGGTAGAGGAAACTGTCACAGTGTCCCCATTTAAGAAAACAGTAGATGTATGCAATTATATACCTTATTCCAGTAATCATAATAAGAGTTGGCTCAGGAATGTTCCTAAGAGCCAAGTACACAGAATTAGAAGAAATTGCACATCTGACATTAAGTATCAAGAACAGATAACAGACTTAGTAGAAATTTTCAAAAATTGTGAATATCCACAAACAGTACTTGATGCAGCTTTGGATTATGCTTCCAAATTAGATAGAATAGATACCCTCTTCCCTGAAAAGAACATACCTCCTACAGAGTCAGAGGTACAGAGCCATGCTTATGGTTATGATATCTTGGAGAACCCACAAATCACACAGAGTAATTCAATCAAAAATGTCAGTTATAGTCATAATAGTGGTAGAAAGAAACTAAATACCAAGGAAGATCTGAAGGATCACGATAATTCTAAAAACACAGATTATGGTCTAGTATTTAAATCCAAGTTTAATATAGCTGCAAATAAAATTAGAACTATCATTAAGACAAATTATAGATTATTATTTACTGACCCAATTCTTAAGGAACATCTTGCTGAAACCCCTTCGATAGTTTTTAAAAAGGCAAAGAATTTGAAAAATATTTGGCCCTTAGTTTTTTTGGAGGGAGTTCCAAGAAACGGGTCTCTAAATATACACAAAGGACATTGATTGGACCTGAAGTTTTGGGGTTCTTCAGGTGCAACCATGCTAGGTGCACTGATGAGCGGATTCGGTTTTACTCGGTTTTACTCGGTTCTCAAAACCGAATCTTATTGGCTATCCAAAACACGTGACATCAGTGAGCCAATAAGATTCGGTTTTGAGAACAGAGTAAAACCGAGTAAAACCGAATCCGCTCATCACTAGCATTTGTCATGAATAAAACCAAAAATGTATGTGCAACTTCATCTGGGAAAATATATTCTATTGAGTCATTCATTAACTGCAGCACACAATATGTGATTTATTTACTGGTATGTCCGTGCAAACTGTACTATGTAGGTAGGACAATACGACCCCTCAAAATTAGATTTATGGAACACAGAAGGAATATTCCTAATAAATGTACCAATCACAGTGTTTCACGGCACTTTTTAGATTCACATGGGGGGGATCCAGCGGGGCTCCAGCTGGTTGGACTGGAACATGTCCCAGTCACCAGCAGGGGCGGTGACCGCTATAGAGTCTTGTGTAGACAAGAGGCGGCTTGGATTCTTAAATTACAGACACTCAATCCTCAGGGTCTTAATGAAACGATAGATTTGGAGTTCATTTAAGATCAGGGACCGCAAGGATCAAATTCAGCAAAGGGGATGCTTCATGCAAATGCACCCAGAGCTGTTTTTACCCTTAGTGGTTTGTTGCTATATGTGCCAGTATCGCTTGTTGCCTGTCACGATCCTGGTATCTGGACGCCATTACTTACCCTTCAGATGCCTCCTAAGGCTGGCTCAGCGTTCCAGGACCGGATCCCGCTGTTCCTGAGTTTCCACATGCAGAATGTCAGAGTGGTGATTTCATCAGCCGCGGCCTCCGCTGTGCCCGCGTGGTTAAATGTGCGCTTGTCAGTCTGGCGTCTCCTGTCTCCTGTGGCCGGCGTCGCCATTACTGTTCCAATTCTCACATGGATTACAAACCAAACTTCCCTCCAAGTGTCTGCATGGGCGCAGCCATCTTGGATTTTGTCATCTGATTATTTCCACCAATCTGCTGTCTGTATTGTTGATTTGCATAATTGCCTAGCCAACCCCTTCCTTGCTGCAGGTATAAGTATGCTGTGCCTGAGCAAGGAAGGCGTCAGTGCTTTGGTTGTCTAACCTAGTTCCAGTTTGTCTCTCTCCTGTGGTTGTCTTCCAGGTTCCAGCTCCTGTCTCCAGACTTCTGCTATAGAGACCCGCACCAGCATTCCATCTGCGGTGTAGCCTGACTCTCCGATCCATTCTGGACTCACCTGTTTCCAGCTACAACAATCACCTGCTTCCAGCCCAGCTTCCAGCAGTGTACAGCTTCTCTTAAAGGGCCGGTGTCCTTTCTGCAGTTTACCACTCTCCACCGGTATTATTATTTCACCGCTCTCAAACTCCAAACTTCATTATTATTTCACCGCTCTCAAACAATCACCTGCTTCCAGCCCAGCTTCCAGCAGTGTACAGCTTCTCTTAAAGGGCCGGTGTCCTTTCTGCAGTTTACCACTCTCCACCGGTATTATTATTTCACCGCTCTCAAACAATCACCTGCTTCCAGCCCAGCTTCCAGCAGTGTATAACTTCTCTTAAAGGGCCGGAGTCCTTTTCTGCAGTTTACCACTCTCCACCGGTATTATTATTTCACCGCTCTCAAACTCCAAACTTCATTATTATTTCATCGCTCTCAAGTTCGTTTATTATTTAACTGGTTCCAGCCAGTATCCACTCCGTACCAACAACAGTCTGGTTCCAGCCAGTATCCACAGCAGCCGTTTTACCTTCAGCAGCCCAGCCTTTCCTGGAACATCAGCTGGTACGATCCTGGGTTCTCTCCATTGCTACAGTCAGGCCTGGTAAGGACTTTCCAACTAGAAGATTATAAGAACTGTCTCACACTACCAGTGCCTGTGGCCCTTGCCACCCTGTAGTACCCAGGAATTGTATTTATCCTCTGTTGACTTTTATGTTTCCTTTTACTGCTGCTGTGTTACGGAGTTTGTCATAATAAACATCATTGACTTTTATCCTGGTTGTCGTGGTCACGCCTTCGGGCAGTTATTCTACATGTTACTTACATGTCTAGGGGTCTGATACAACCTCCCAGGTTCCGTTACATCTCAGCCCCTACAACTGAGGCTGCCTCCCGTCAGCCAAAACCCTCAGTTGTGACAGTAAGCACTGACCTAATGAATCCAGCCGGAGACCAGGATCAAGCGGCCAGGCCGATGCAAGAACTGGCAGCCCGACTTGAACATCAGGAGGCTGCACAGGGCCACATCATCCGCTGTCTCCAGGATCTCTCTACACGGCTGGATGGGATTCAAACGACCCTCCGTGGACCTGGCACGTCCGGTGCGTCCACTACAGTAACACCAGCTGTAACCCCACCCACCTTACCCATTTCCAGTCCACATCTTCATCTTCCAACGCCAGCAAAATTTGATGGATCTCCAAGGTTCTGCAGGGGATTTCTCAATCAATGTGAAATCCACTTTGAGCTTCTACCTGGCAATTTCTTCAGTGACCGTACCAAAATTGCCTATATCATCTCCCTTCTCAGTGGCTCAGCCCTTGACTGGGCATCACCTTTATGGGAGAAGTCTGATCCCCTGCTATCCTCCTATACTGACTTTGTAGCTACATTCAGGCGCATCTTCGACGAGCCAGGCCGGATAACATCTGCTTCATCTGAGATTCTCCGTTTACGCCAGGGAACACGTACTGTGGGACAGTATCTTATACAGTTTAAAATCCTGGCATTCGAACTGGCATGGAACGACGAGGCCCTGTATGCTGCATTCTGGCATGGCTTATCAGAACGCATCAAGGATGAGTTAGCTACCAGAGACTTGCCCTCTAAGTTGGATGAGCTAATTTCTCTTTGCACGAAGGTTGATCTACGTTTCAGAGAGAGAGCAACCGAGCGAGGAAGATCATCTACTCCTAAATCTTCTGCTCCTCCTCCTCGTCAACCATCTCCATCCAAGGATGAGCCTATGCAAATTAGTCGTTCCCGTCTATCTCCCGCTGAGCGCCGAAGACGTCTCTCTGAGTCTCTCTGTCTCTACTGTGCAGCTCCGTCGCACACTATCAATGCCTGTCCCAAACGTCCGGGAAACTCCAGATCCTAGCTCGCCAAGGAGAGGGCCGGCTAGGAGTAATGATCTCCTCTCCATCTCCTCATGACTGTAACCTCCCAGTGTCGCTCCAAATTGCTCAACGTTACAGGAACGTCATTGCCCTCCTTGATTCCGGAGCAGCTGGGAATTTCATAACCGAAGCTTATGTTAAACGGTGGTCCCTACCCACCGAGAGACTGTCCTCGTCCATCTCTTTGACTGCCGTGGATGGCAGCAAGATTTTTGACGCAGTCATTTCCTTAAGGACTCTTCCAGTTCGTCTGAGAGTGGGAGTTCTTCATTCTGAGTATATTTCTTTTTTAGTGATTCCAAGAGCCACACATCCAGTGGTTTTAGGCCTTCCATGGCTCCGTCTCCACAACCCATCAATTGACTGGACGACTACGCAAATACTGGCATGGGGTCCCTCCTGTGCTGAGACTTGTTTAGCCAAAGTTCTTCCTGTTTGTTCTTCCTTCCCCAGGTCATCTGATGTTCCGCCTCCTCCATATCAAGACTTCACGGACGTGTTCAGTAAAGCCTCTGCTGATATCCTTCCTCCTCATAGAGATTGGGACTGCCCAATCGACCTCATTCCAGGGAAGGTTCCACCGCGAGGCCGAACTTATCCGTTGTCTCTGCCTGAGACACACTCCATGGAAGAGTACATCAAAGAGAACCTGGCGAAGGGTTTCATCCGACCATCTTCTTCTCCAGCCGGCGCAGGCTTCTTCTTCGTTAAGAAGAAAGACGGTGGTCTGCATCCGTGCATCGACTACAGAGGTCTGAACGACATTACCGTCAAGAACCGATACCCTTTACCCCTGATTACCGAGCTCTTTGATAGAGTTAGTGGTGCAACTATTTTCACAAAGCTGGACTTGAGGGGTGCCTACAATCTCATCCGAATCCGTGAGGGTGACGAGTGGAAGACCGCCTTTAACACCCGTGACGGACATTATGAGTACCTCGTCATGCCCTTCGGATTGAGCAACGCTCCAGCAGTCTTCCAGCACTTCGTGAATGAGATTTTCAGGGACATCTTGTACCGCCATGTCGTGGTTTATCTAGACGACATCCTCATCTTTGCTAATAATCTCGAAGATCATCGTTTCTGGGTAAAAGAGGTTCTTTCCCGTCTCCGTGTCAATCACCTCTATTGTAAATTGGAGAAGTGTGTGTTTGAAGTTAAAACCATTCCGTTTCTAGGTTACATTGTGTCCGGTTCCGGACTAGAGATGGATCCTGAGAAACTCCAAGCAATCCAGAATTGGCCTATACCCTTAAGCCTCAAAGGGGTCCAGAGGTTTTTAGGGTTCGCCAATTATTATAGAAAATTTATACGAGACTTTTCCACCATCGTGGCGCCTATCACTGCATTAACCAAGAAAGGTGCTAATCCGTGCAAGTGGTCCGAGGAAGCTACACAGGCCTTTCACCTTCTGAAGCAACGGTTCATCTCTGCACCAGTTCTGAAACAGCCCGACACCGACTCTCCTTTTATCTTAGAGGTAGATGCCTCCTCCGTTGGAGTAGGAGCAGTGTTATCCCAGAGGGCCAAAGATGGACATCTACATCCTTGCAGTTTCTTCTCCCGGAAGTTCTCTCCAGCTGAGCGCAACTATGCCATTGGCGATCAGGAGTTGCTAGCCATCAAGCTCGCTCTGGAGGAGTGGAGATACCTGTTGGAGGGAGCTTCCCACTCAATCACCATACTTACCGACCACAAAAATCTTTTATATCTCAAAGGCGCACAATGTCTGAATCCTCGTCAGGCCAGATGGGCACTTTTCTTCTCTAGGTTTGACTTTAAACTCCAGTTCTGTCCGGGTTCTCAGAATCGTAAGGCCGATGCCCTTTCCCGCTCATGGGAGCAAGAAAATGAGTCCGAGTCTGCAGACAAGCATCCTATTATTAATCCGTTGGCATTCTCCACGGTAGGGATGGACTCTACGCCTCCACCAGGGAAAAGTTTTGTTAAGCCAGTTCTAAGGAAGAAGCTCATGCATTGGGCCCATGCTTCCCGTTTTGCTGGACATACAGGCATTCAGAAAACCCTTGAATTTATTTCTAGGTCCTACTGGTGGCCAACTCTGAAGAAGGACGTTATGGAATTTATTGCCTCCTGCCCAAAGTGTGCCCAACACAAAGTCTCCCGCCAGTCGCCTGCGGGGCAACTGGTTCCATTATCTGTTCCCCGTCGACCTTGGACCCATTTGTCGATGGACTTTGTTTCCGATCTACCTATCTGCAACAAGTTTAATACCATCTGGGTGGTAGTTGACCGGTTCACCAAGATGGCACATTTCATCCCTCTCACCAGTCTTCCGTCAGCTTCCAAGTTGGCTCAAGTGTTTATACAAGAGATCTTCCGACTTCACGGTCTTCCTGAAGAGATCATCTCGGATCGTGGAGTACAATTTGTAGCCAAATTTTGGCGAAGTTTGTGTCAAGCCCTCCAAGTCAAGTTAAAGTTTTCCACGGCTTACCATCCTCAGACCAATGGTCAAACCGAGAGGGTGAATCAGGACTTGGAGGCCTTCCTCCGTATATATGTGTCTTCCTCTCAAGATGACTGGGTTCAACTCCTTCCTTGGGCCGAGTTCAGCCACAACAATCAATACCATTCCTCATCTTCTTCTACACCATTCTTCATTAATTATGGATTCCACCCTAAAGTCCCAGAATTCCAACCGCTTCCCGCAACTTCTGTTCCAGCAGTGGATGTCACCTTGCGTCAGTTTTCAAATAACTGGAGGAACGTCCGCGCAGCCCTGCTTAAAGCCTCATTCAGGTATAAGAAGTTTGCCGATAGGAAGCGTAGAGCGGTTCCTGCTCTCAAGGTGGGTGATCGTGTGTGGCTGTCCACGAAGAATTTGAGGTTGAGAGTTCCCAGCATGAAATTTGCACCTCGCTACATCGGACCCTTCAAGATTGAACAAGTCATCAATCCTGTTGCCTACAGGTTACAGTTACCATCCTTCTTGAAAATACCCAGGACATTTCATGTTTCTTTGTTGAAACCGCTGATCCTGAATCGGTTTCATTCCGCACTTCCTCCAGCTCCCAAAGTTCAGACTCAACGGGGAGTCGAGTACGAGGTGGCCAAGATTTTGGACTCACGTTTCCGTTACGGTCAGTTACAATACCTCATTGACTGGAAGGGCTATGGTCCTGAAGAACGCTCTTGGACCAATGCCTCAGACGTCCATGCTCCTGCCTTGGTCCGAAATTTCCACGCAAAGTTTCCTTTAAAGCCTAAGAAGTGTCCTGGGGCCACTCCTAAAGGGGGGGGTGCTGTCACGATCCTGGTATCTGGACACCATTACTTACCCTTCAGATGCCTCCTAAGGCTGGCTCAGCGTTTCAGGACCGGATCCCGCTGTTCCTGAGTTTCCACATGCAGAATGTCAGAGTGGTGATTTCATCAGCCGCGGCCTCCGCTGTGCCCGCGTGGTTAAATGTGCGCTTGTCAGTCTGGCGTCTCCTGTCTCCTGTGGCCGGCGTCGCCATTACTGTTCCAATTCTCACATGGATTACAAACCAAACTTCCCTCCAAGTGTCTGCATGGGCGCAGCCATCTTGGATTTTGTCATCTGATTATTTCCACCAATCTGCTGTCTGTATTGTTGATTTGCATAATTGCCTAGCCAACCCCTTCCTTGCTGCAGGTATAAGTATGCTGTGCCTGAGCAAGGAAGGCGTCAGTGCTTTGGTTGTCTAACCTAGTTCCAGTTTGTCTCTCTCCTGTGGTTGTCTTCCAGGTTCCAGCTCCTGTCTCCAGACTTCTGCTATAGAGACCCGCACCAGCATTCCATCTGCGGTGTAGCCTGACTCTCCGATCCATTCTGGACTCACCTGTTTCCAGCTACAACAATCACCTGCTTCCAGCCCAGCTTCCAGCAGTGTACAGCTTCTCTTAAAGGGCCGGTGTCCTTTCTGCAGTTTACCACTCTCCACCGGTATTATTATTTCACCGCTCTCAAACTCCAAACTTCATTATTATTTCACCGCTCTCAAACAATCACCTGCTTCCAGCCCAGCTTCCAGCAGTGTACAGCTTCTCTTAAAGGGCCGGTGTCCTTTCTGCAGTTTACCACTCTCCACCGGTATTATTATTTCACCGCTCTCAAACAATCACCTGCTTCCAGCCCAGCTTCCAGCAGTGTATAGCTTCTCTTAAAGGGCCGGAGTCCTTTTCTGCAGTTTACCACTCTCCACCGGTATTATTATTTCACCGCTCTCAAACTCCAAACTTTATTATTATTTCATCGCTCTCAAGTTCGTTTATTATTTAACTGGTTCCAGCCAGTATCCACTCCGTACCAACAACAGTCTGGTTCCAGCCAGTATCCACAGCAGCCGTTTTACCTTCAGCAGCCCAGCCTTTCCTGGAACATCAGCTGGTACGATCCTGGGTTCTCTCCATTGCTACAGTCAGGCCTGGTAAGGACTTTCCAACTAGAAGATTATAAGAACTGTCTCACACTACCAGTGCCTGTGGCCCTTGCCACCCTGTAGTACCCAGGAATTGTATTTATCCTCTGTTGACTTTTATGTTTCCTTTTACTGCTGCTGTGTTACGGAGTTTGTCATAATAAACATCATTGACTTTTATCCTGGTTGTCGTGGTCACGCCTTCGGGCAGTTATTCTACATGTTACTTACATGTCTAGGGGTCTGATACAACCTCCCAGGTTCCGTTACATCTCAGCCCCTACAACTGAGGCTGCCTCCCGTCAGCCAAAACCCTCAGTTGTGACATTGCCATCGTCATTGTTAGTATAATCGCTAACCTCCTTGGAGGGTGGTTCCAGTTTTGGTGTTTCCCTATTTGTATTTATATGTCCTCCCTTCTTTTTCTGTTGTAGGGACAGCATTTTAGTATTTCCTTTATATATTTTATATATTTTTCAATAGCATTTAGGGAATATAATAGTAGATCTGAAGTGGTTAACAGTTTAGTACATCCCCAAGTAAGCATTTCTTTATGAAGATAGACTTAGTGACCATATCTAGTGGTCAGTTTGAAACCTCATATTCCCAGTCTCATGTTTTTTATATTTATATTTATATTCATCTGTTTGGATATTGTTATAGGATTATTCTGAGATATAAAGGGGAGAAAGTAGTTATAATATTAATACTAAATGTAGAAAATTTGGTATTGTTTTAAGAAATATGCACACATGTGTATATGTATTTATATATATATATATATACACATGGTTTTGGTCTGTGCATGCATATATATGGTTTGTAGAAGGTTTTATTTATATATTTGATATGTAAGAAAAAGTTCCCTTTTTAAATGTAGTATGCAATTATCCAGACTGAATGCTTTGAACTATAGCAATGGTTCGGACTCAATTATCTATAATTAGCATCACCTGCACACATACTTTCCTACCTGACCCTCTCCATGAGGGAGAAAATGCTCTGTTCCTGGACTTTCCTGGTAATGTATGATTGCCATCACCTGTGGTGAAACACCTTTCTTATCCATTAACTAGCTCACTACAGGTGATGGCAATCATACATTACCAGGGAAGTCCAGAAACAGAGCATTTCTCCCTCATGGAGAGGGCCAGGTAGGCAAGTATGCCTGCACATCAGGTATAAGTATCTCATACTTCTATTTGCTGTTATACCTGCCTTTTGGAAAAAGACGCCCTGCTGGTGTTGAAACGCGTTAAGGATACAGGTCATTCTCCCTCATTCCTGTATACCCCTGAGACTATTCTATCACTAAGGATCAGCTGCAGCACAAGCACGGCCACGGCGGCTGCTCATCATTCAGCTCACAGCCAGACACCGGCTATTGGAGTAATCTCATCACGGCACCTGTGCTTCTCAGCAAAGCCCTCCTGGAGCTCTGTGTGATAATTCAGTTACTATACCATCACTACCAGTGTGTTCGATTGCAGTTTACAAACACTGCAGACACCCTGTGACTCCATCATCATCTCACCTTCGCACAGGTGAACAACAGAGAGGCTCCTTCTGAGCTGCCCGTGGGAGTCCCGTCGTGCCGCTATTGGTGAGAGCCCGCTGACATCGGGCCGCACAGATAACAGCCTAGCCGTCCGGGAATTACCAACATCAGCCGCCAGCGTGTAGGGCTGCATTCCATCTTGGCCCGGCGGCTCAGTGCGGACCCTGCTCTCCCGTCCCCATGCAGGGGCATAGCGGCTGACCGAGACGACATCACTCCGGGCTCTCTCTGCTGTCATCATCACAGTGGGTAATTGTGTATTTGCATAGTTTCATTCTATATCACTCGGACACTGTTTGTTTATTTATTTATTCAAGATTCCACATCATTTAAAGATCACTGAAACTGTCATGTGCTGCTATAGATGTAAGACCTTGTTTTTGGGACTTTGTTTCCACGGATTAAGTGAGTTTTATTTTTCTGTATACAGACCTGCAGTTTACTTTTTAGTTCACCATTAATGTTACCAATTCTTTTCTAATCATTGGTAGTCCGCATCAAACAGCATTAGGCATTCTTTGCATAGAAAGCACCTTCTAATTAATTAATTACCAAAGCTCAGGGGTATTCTATTTGAGCAGATTATTATGTCATATTGAATTGTTTTTATTATACTCCCGGGAGAATTGTTGTAAATACTTTTATTACAATAAATTTTCATATTTTTTTGATTGTCAAGCGCAACCTGGTTTTTGTTGTTCATATTGTATTTCCTAGGGATTGGCTTTTCCCTTTTCCAGCTGCTGCTGACAATCGTTTACACCACCATTCACCGAGCGCTCAGCCTATTTGTTCTGGGGAGGGGGGGTGTTTGCGGGCAACATGTGGGAGTCTGCAATCGTGAGGGAGGGGTACCTGAGTCTGCCATCCAGGGGAGGGGGGAGACTGAGACATCCCAGAATCTGCAGTCACGCCGGGGTGTGGGGGGCGGATTTGGTGGTGTGTGCTACATGCCCCCGACTCTGCAATCGTGAGGGTGTTGCGGGCAACAAGCTGGAGACTGCAATCAGGGGGCGGAGGATTAGAGGCGATCGAACATCATGCCCGAGAACGCAATTCGCAGGGGGGGGGGGGGGAGAATCACGCCCGGGTCCGCAATTGTGGGGGGGGGTGCAGGCATCATGCCCGAGTCCGCAGTTCGTGCAGGGGGTGTGTGTATGTTGTGCGGGTATCATGCCCGTCTCCACAATCATGGGGGGATGCAGGCATCATGCCTGAGCCTGCAATTCGTGGAGGGGTGTGGGCATCATCCCCGAGTGTCCGCAATTCATGGGGGGATGGGTTGTGTGGGCATCCAGGGGCAAACGCAGGATTTGTGTGGAAGGGTTTCCGTGGGATATAGATTTAATATACATCATGTATATAGTAGTCGGTGTGCGGGCATCATTACAGAGTCCACAATTGTGAGGGAAAAGGCATGCGGGCATCATGCCCGAGTCCACAATTTGCAGGGCACGGGCATCATGCGGGGGTTGCAGGCAGGGCCGGTGCTAGGGTGATCAGTGCCCTCCTGCAAACTATACATTTTGCGCCCTCCTACAAATACAGATGTGGCCACTCTCATCCTACCAGCAAGCAGCCACATTGCGCTGATGACTAGCCACGGCAAGCTGCGTCCCATTCGCAGGAGTGTACACACCATGCGATCCTAATGATAGCGCATTCATGCACACCCGCAGGCACGCTTATTGCAGAAAACAAGTTGCATTTGCCACAATTAGCCTTTAAGCTGGGGAGGGACACAGCTGTATGTCTGCTTGACATGTCTCTTTACTATGTTTCATAGGGGTCTATTCATGATGCAGTGTAAACAGTGGAGAAGTTGCCTTGGCAACCAATCAGTGTTGAGGTAACATTTATAAAGTGTATTCTATAAAATTATATAAGCTGATTGGTTGCCATGAGCAACTTCTTCACTGACTTACTTCTCCACACTTTTCACTGCTTCATGAATAGACCCCACAGAAATATGAAAAGAGAGAGAGGGTGATCGGGTGAGTCTTAGAGACGGTGGGTGACAGGAAAGTCAGTAGGTGACAGGAGAGAGAGCGGACGGGGAAAGGGTAACGGCAGGGAGAGGCAGTGGGAGAATGGCAGAGAGTGAAGCTAGGTAGAGGCAGTGACCAGTGAGTGGAGGAAGGTGACAAGCAGACGGTGACATTGAGAGGGTGAGAGTCACTGGGTAACAAGCGAGAGAGGTGATGGGGAAATGGTGAGAATCAGTTGCCAACAGGAAGAGCGTAACAGAAGAGGGGTGAGGGTAATACCCCTTTTACACCACCAGCATATAACATGGGTTATTGCACATGAAGGTGCATAACCCGTGTTGCTGGCTGGTGTAAAAGGTTCGAGTTGGAATAATCCGGGTCGAGTGACCCGGTATTCCAACTCGGGTGGTTTGCAGGGTTGAACACGTGTTCAACTCGGCAAACTGTGCAGTGTACAGTGAATGTGCGGGCGGCGCTTGGAGATCATGTGATCTCCAAGTGCCACCCCCGCTGCATCACTGGCAATATGCCGGGTTGGTGAGTGCAGTGGGAAAGGGAGCTGACGCAGGGCGCAGCCGGGTAGCACCCGTGTCAGGCTCCCGGCTGCGACCCGCGCTGTTGGTCTAAAAGCGGTATAAGAGTCAGTGAGTGATAGGGAGAGGGTGTCAGGAGAGAGGTGACGGGCGGAGAGAGGCAGTGGGTGATAGGCAGTGGGAAACTGCATTAATTAAAAAACAAAAACACATTAATATGCCACTCCCCCATACACATTTTTAATATACCGTCCCCCCCTCCCCTGCACACATTAATATACCACCCCCCCTCCCCTGCACACATTAATATACCCCCCTGCACACACTAATATACCACCCCCCCTCCCCTGCACACATTAATATACCCCCCTGCACACACTAATATACCACCACCCCCTCCCCTGCACACATTAATATACCCCCCCTCCCCTGCACACACTAATATACCACCACCCCCTCCCCAGCACACCTTAATATACCCCCCTCCCCTGCACACACTAATATACCCCCCCTCCCCTGCACACACTAATATACCCCCCGAACACACTAATATACCACCCCCCCTCCCCTGCACACATTAATATACCCCCCTACGCTGCACACACTAATATACCATCCCCCCCTCCCCTGCATACATTAATATACTACCACCCCCCTCCCCTGCACGCATTAATATACCCCCCTCCGCTGCACACACAAATATACCACCACCCCTCCCCTGCACACACTAATATACCCCCCTGCACACACTAATATACCCCACCCCTCCCCTGCACACATTAATATACCACCCCCCTCCCCTGCACACATTAATATACCACCCCCCTCCCCTGCACATACTAATATACAACCCCCCTGCACACATTAATATACCACCCCCCCTCCCCTGCACACACTAATATACCACCCCCCCCTCCCCAGCACACACTAATATACCACCCCCCCTCCCCAGCACACATTAATATACCACCCCCTCTCCCCTCTCCCCAGCACACACTAATATACCCCCCCTGCACACATTAATATACCACCCCCCCTCCTCTGCACACACTAATATACCACCCCCCCTCCCCTGCACACACTAATATACAACCCCCCCTGCACACATTAATATACCACCCCCCCTCCTCTGCACACACTAATATACCACCCCCCTCCTCTGCACACACTAATATACCACCCCCCTCCCCTGCACACACTAATATACCCCCCTCCCCTGCACACATTAATATACCACCCCCCCTCCCCTGCACACACTAATATACAACCCCCCCTGCACACAATATACCACCCCCCCTCCCCTGCACACACTAATATACCACCCCCCCTCCCCTGCACACATTAATATACCACCCCCCCTCCCCTGCACACATTAATATACAACCCCCCCTCCCCTGCACACACTAATATACCACCCCCCCTCCCCTGCACACACTAATATACCACCCCCCCTCCCCTGCACACACTAATATACCCCCCCCCTCCCCTGCACACATTAATATACCACCCCCCCTCCCCTGCACACATTAATATACCACCCCCCCTCCCCTGCACACAATATTTCAATATCTAAATCAAATTAAATCACCATTTGCCTTCAAAACAGCATTAATTCTTTCAGTTACACTTGCACAGAGTTTTTGAAGGAACTCGGCAGGGAGGTTCCAAACATCTTGGAGAATTAATCACAGGTCTGTGGATATTGGCCCTCATTCCGAGTTGATCGCTCGCTAGCTACTTTTAGCAGCCGTGCAAACGCATAGTCGCCACCCACCGGGGAGTGTATTTTCACTTTGCAGGAGTGCGAACGCCTGTGCAGCGGCGCGGCTGCAAACACATTTTGTGCAGAACAAGACCAGCCCTGTAGTTACTTACCCTGTGCGATGATTGCTGCGACGAATGACATGGTAATGACGTCAGATACACGTCCAGCAAACGCCCGGGCACGCCTGTGTTTTTCCAAACACTCCCAGAAAACGGTCAGTTGACACCCAGAAACTCCCACTTTCTGCCTATCTCCTTGCGATCGGCTGTGCGACTGAAAGCGTCGCTAGAACCTGTGCAAAACCACAATGCTGTTTGTACCCGTACGTCGCGCGTGCGCATTGCGGTGCATACTTATGCACAGTTTTGCCGTTTTTTTAACTGATCGCTAAGCAGCGAACAACGGCAGCTTGCGATCAACTCAGAATGAGGGCCATAGGCTTGCTCAAATCCTTCTCTATCTTCATGTAATCACAGGCAGACTCAATGATGTTGATACCAGTGCTCTGTGGGGTCCATATCATCACTTTCAGGACTCTTTGTTCTTCTTTACGCTGAAGTTATTCTTAATGACACTGACTGTTTGGTTGGGGTCGCTGTCCTGCTGCAGAATAATTGTTTCAAGCCAATCAGATGCCTCCCTGATGGCATTTCATGATGGATAAGTACCTGCACTGATCTCAACATCATCAAGTCTGCCTGGGTTTACATGAAGAGACAGAAGGATCTGAGGAAGCCTATATCCACATCTGTGGTTAGTTCTCCTAGATGGAACAACTTTCCTGCCGAGTTCCTTCAAAAACTGTGCAAAGGGTGATTTGATTTAGATATTGAAATATTGAACTGATTAATGCTATGTACACATTATGTGATCCCATATGATACAATATCGTATGATATTGTTTAAGATATCATATCGGATCGTGTGTACACACTACAAACAATGAGGGTAATTCTGAGTTGATCGCAGCAGGAACTTTGTTAGCAGTTGGGCAAAACCATGTGCACTGCAGGAGGGGCAGATATAACATGTGCAGAGAGAGTTAGATTTGGGTGGGTTATTTTGTTTCTGTGCAGGGTAAATACTCGCTGCTTTATTTTTACACTGCAATTTAGATTGCAGATTGAACACACCACACCCAAATCTTACTCTCTCTGCACACAGGGCCGGCGCTATCACTACTGTGGGCCGCTTTTTCCACGCTTCTACATATCCTAGTTAATAAACTAACACCCCCTATAGGACCTCCGATGCCAGTACAACCGTATGTGGTCCCTGCAGCTAACCCGCCGTGGGCGGACGATTTATCTGCTCAATTGAAGAAGCTGAACCAGTCCCTGACTACTAAAAAGTCTGACCATCGCTCGCCTAAGCCCAAGTGGTCCTCTAAGCGAGCGATTGTCTCCTCACAATCCACTGCTGTCACTGACACCTCGTCTGATGAAGACGGCACTTACACTGACTCCACAGGTTCTGACTCAGATACTGCTGATGGGGAGGGTAGTTCACATGTGGATGTTCCTGATCTTTTGGAGGCTATTAAGTTAATTCTACAGATTACAGATGATCCCGAGCCACCCGTCCCTCCTCAGAAACCAGATAGGTTCAAGCGTCAGAAGGTGGTAAAACACTCACTCTGATCACCTAGTGGTTATACGTCAGGAACCCTGGGCAAACCCGGGTACGAAGTTTGTGCCTCAAAAGAAGATGCTGGCTCGCTATCCCCTCACGCCAGAGCTGTCTAAGAATTGGGAAACGCCTCCTCCAGTAGACTCACATGTGGCTAGGATGGTGGTTTCCTCAGCTCTACCTGTCACTACCGTCACGTCTCTAAAAGAGCCTACGGATAAACGTGTGGAGGGTTGTCTTAAAGCGATTTACACCCTCACGGGTGCTGCACAAAAGCCCACTATTGCAGCAACATGGGCTGCTGAGGCTATTGAAGCATGGGCCTTGGAGTTAGAAGCTGAAATCTCTTCTGACCATGCTAGACAATGCTTATCATATATTGTCACAGCTTCTCGCTATATTAAAGAGGCGGCTTCTGATGCCGGTATCCTAGCAGCCAAGGCCTCTACTACGTCAGTCCTGGCTCGCCGGATATTGTGGCTGAGATCCTGGTCTGTGGATCTGGACTCTAAAAAAACCTTGGAGGTACTCCCTTTCAAGGGAGATATTCTGTTTGGGGAGGACTTAAATAAGATAGTGGCTGACTTGGCTACTGCCAAAACTGCCTGTCTGCCAAGTACCGCTCCTTCTGTGTCCAAGGCTAAAGTTACTTCCTTTCGCCCCTTTCATCCTTCAGGTAAAGCAAAAGGTCAGGCGTACAACAAGCAGGCACGCACTTCCAAAGCCAAAAAGAGCCTGGGCGGCCCGTCAGCCAGCTTCCAAGGCCGATAAGCCTGCCGCATGACGGGGCGGGCCTCCCCCTGGGGGATCCCAGGGTGGGGGGCCGGCTTCTAGGGCATGCCCAGGAATGGTTGCAGACCACTTCAGATGCCTGGGTACGGGAAGTCGTCACTCGAGGTTACGCCATAGCCTTCAAAAACCGACCCCCTCATCGATTTTGCCAGACAGACGTCCCGTTGGACCAGACAAAGGCAAACACTCTGCAATCGGTGGTACAGACCCTCCTGGATAGAGGAGTCGTAGTACAGGTGCCTCTTGCGCAGGGGGTCCGGGGGTACTATTCTCCGTTGTTTCTAGTCCCGAAACCGAATGGGTCCTCCCTGCCCATTCTCAACCTCAAGGCATTGAACTGGTTTGTGAAGGTTTCCAAGTTCCGTATGGATACCCTTCGCTCTATAGTTCTGGCCTTGGAACCTGGGGACTACATGGTCTCCCTGGACATACAGGATGCTTACCTGCATATTCCTATAGCAGCGTCACATCAGCAATACCTGAGGTTTGCTATTGGCAACCTCCATTACCAGTTTCGGGCGTTACCTTTTGGTTTAACAACGGCTCCGCGAGTCTTCACAAAAGTTATGGCGGTGATGAAGGTGGTACTCCGCCGTCAAGGGGTCAGGATATTGCCATATCTGGACGACTTGTTAATCCTGGCAAATTCCCCAGAACTTCTCCTGCGTCATCTAGATATGACGGTCCGGTTTCTACAAGCCCACGGGTGGCTCATCAACTGGAAGAAATCCTCCCTGATCCCTGCTCAGAGCATGGTGCATCTGGGAGCGCTATTGGACACTCACAACCAGAGGTTGTTCTTGTGTCAGGAGAAAGTCCTCTAGCTTCAGGACAGGATTAGTTGCTTCCTTTCTCATCCGCAAGTGTCGATACATTCGGCGATGCAGGTGCTGGGCCTCATGGTATCAGCATTCGACATGGTGGAGTATGCTCAACTTCATTCTCGTCCCCCCCAGAGGCTGATTCTAGCCAAGTGGGACGGCCTGCCTCACCGGATCAGGTCTCAAATGATCTCATTGACTCCGGAGGTCCGTCTGTCACTGCTCTGGTGGCTCCGGGACCAACAATTGTGCAGGGGCCGTCCCTTCTGGATATCCGACTGGGTCCTGTTGACGACAGATGCCAGTCTTAGAGGTTGGCGCGCGGTGCTGGAGCAACACTCCCTTCAGGGTTGGTGGACCAAGGAGGAGTCCCTCCACTCAATCAACATTCTGGAATTGCGGGCGGTCTTCAATGCATTGAACCTAGCCCAGCATTTAATTCAGAACCGTCCTGTTCAAGTGCAGTTGGACAACGCCACCACAGTGGCTTACATAAATCATCAAGGAGGCACTCGAAGCCGTTTGGCAATGAAGGAAGTCTCACGGATTCTACATTGGGCAGAACGCCATCTACCGGCCACATCGGCAATATTCATTCCGGGAGTCCTGAATTGGGAAGCGGACTTTCTCAGTCGTCAGGACGTACATGCCGGCGAGTGGGGCCTCCATCCAGAAGTGTTTCAACTCCTAGTGGAAAAGTGGGGCCTTCCAGACGTGGATCTGATGGTGTCTCGACACAATCACAAGGTTCCGGTCTTCGGAGCAAGGACAAGGGATCCTCAAGCAGCATTCGTGGATGCGCTGGCGGTACCGTGGAAGTTTCGGCTGCCGTACGTGTTCCCTCCGGTGTCGACCTGCAAGGCCTATCGTCAGAGCGTCCAATTCTACTTCCACAATGCCCAGACCTCCTCGTTCAGGGCCCTTGTGTCTACCAGGACCTAGCCCAGCTGTCTTTGACGGCGTGGCTCTTGAAGCTTCCGTCTTAAGGGCTAAAGGGTTTTCTGAGGCGGTCATTTAAACTATGTTGCGGGCCCGGAAACCAGCTTCGGCTCGGATTTACTTTAGGGTCTGGCATTCTTACTTTGGTGTGCATCTAACGATTATGACGCTTCCAAGTTTAGTATAGCCAAGTTGTTGGCTTTTCTTCAGCAGGGCCTGGACTTAGGCCTGCGTCTGGCCTCCCTCAAGGTTCAAATATCTGCCTTGTCGGTGTGGTTTCAGAGAAAAATTGCGACCTTACCTGATGTGCATACCTTTACTCAGGGCGTGTTGCGTATCCAGCCTCCCTATGTCCCGCCTGTGGCTCCTTTGGACTTGTCGGTGGTTTTGGAGGCGTTACAAAAGTCTCAGTTTGAATCTCTTGGTTCAGCTGACCTTAAGTGGCTTTCCCTTAAGTTGGTGTTTCTGCTGGCTATTGCTTCAGCTAGAAGAGTGTCGGATTTGGGTGCCTTGTCCTGTAGTTCCCCATATCTGATATTTCACCGTGACCGGGCGGTTCTTAGGACTCGTCCCGGATATTTACCTAAGGTGGTTTCTTCGTTCCACCTTAACCAGGAGATTGTGGTTCCGGCACTTGTTTCTCCTGATCTGTCTCCCAAAGAGCGGTCTTTGGATGTGGTACGGGCTCTCCGTATCCATGTGAAGAGAACTGCTTCTATTAGGAAATCTGATTCTCTCTTTGTGCTGTTTGGATTTCACAAACGGGGCTGGCCTGCTCACAAGCAAACTTTGGCCAGATGTATTAGAATGGTGATTGCACATGCTTATGTGAGGGCTGGTCTGTCAGCTCCTGCTCACATTACGGCCCATTCTACTCGGTCTGTTGGACCTTCTTGGGCGGCCCGCCGTGGTGCGACCCTTGAACAATTGTGCAAGGCGGCTACGTGGTCCTCTGTGAACACGTTTATAAGGTTCTATGCCTTCGATACTGCCGCTTCCCAGGATGCTTCCTTAGGACGCCGGGTTCTTGTGCCCGCTACAGTGCGTCCCCTCCCATAAGGAACTGCTTTAGGACATCCCCTATGTCTATTCCTTGTGGAGCCCAGTGTACCCCGCAGCAGAAAACGAGTTTTATGGTAAGAACTTACCTTTGTTAAAACTCTTTCTGCGAGGTACACTGGGCTCCACAAGGCGCCCACCCTGATGCACTTAGCTTCTTTGGGTTGCTATGGCATTAGCCACTGACACTTCTCCTGTCGTGAGAGTGTGGTTTATGTGGCTACTAACCGTTGTCATCTCTTTTCCTGCTACTGCATTGGGCTGGTTAACTAAAAACTGAGCTCCTTTGTAGGGAGGCGGGGTTATAGAGAAGGTGGCGCTGTGCATTCTGGGAACAGTCAAAGCTTTGAGCCTGTTGGTGCATTGGATCAAGATCCTACTCTACACCCCTATGTCTGTTCCTTGTGGAGCCCAGTGTACCTTGCAGAAAGAGTTTTAACAAAGGTAAGTTCTTACCATAAAACTCGTTTTCGTGTTTTGGTTTTGGATCTGGATAATAAAAAAAAACAAAAAAAACATAAAAACAGCTAAAATCACAGAATTTGGGGGTAATTTTGGTCCTGCGGTATTATTAACCTCAATAACATTCATTTCCACTCATTTCCAGTCTATTCTGAACATCTCACAATATTGTTTTTAGGCCAAAAGGTTGCACTGAGGTGGCTGTATGACTAAGCTTAGCGACACAAGTGTGCGGCAGAAACACCTGGCCCATCTAGGAGTGGCACTGCAGTGGCAGACAGGATGGCACTTAAAAAAAACTAGGCCCCAAACAGCACATTATGCAAAGAAGTAAAAGAGGTGCAATGAGGTAGCTGTATGACTAAACTAAGCAACACAAGTGTGCGGCACAAACACCTGGTCTATCTAGAAGTGGCACTGCAGTGGCAGACAGGATGGCACTTTAAAAAAAAATAGGCCCCAAACAGCACATCATGCAAAGAGGTAGCTGTATGACTAAGCTAAGCAACACAAGTGTGTGGCACAAACACCTGGCCCGTCTAGGGTTGGCACTGCAGTCCCACTGCACTAATGGCGGATACCGGATGCACGTCTAACACCAACATAGCTGTCAAGGCCTCATTTATCCGCTTTGTAACAGGATGACTGCTGTCATATTTCATCTTCCTTGCAAAGGACTGTTGGACAGTCATTTGCTTAGTTAAAATAGTACAAGTGGTCTTCCGACTTCCCCTTTGGGATGACGATAGACTCCCAGCAGCAACAACAACAGCAGCGGCAGCGGCAGGATGAAGTGGTTCTGGATCTTTCCCTATTTTATCCTCCAAATTTTTGTTCTCCATTATTTTTCTGGAGTTATATAACAAAAAGCAGCAAAGGAGAGCGTACCTCTACACCACACAGGGCAAACCCTGTAAAAATTATTTGGATTAAATATTAATAACCCCTTTATTTGGAGTAAACAATATGCAGCACAGGGCAGCACCACTGAACTTATATGGCAGCACCACTGGACTGGATTTATACGGCAGTACCACTGGACTGGATTTATATGGCAGTACCACTGGATTTGTACGGCAGTACCACTGGACATATACAGCAGTATCACTGGACTGGATTTATACGGCAGTACCACTGGACATATACTGCAGTACCACTAGACATATACGTCAGTATCACTGGACTTATACGGCAGTATCACTGGACTGGATTTATACGCCAGTACCACTGGACATATACGGCAGTATCACTGGAATTATTTGGCAGTACCACTGGTCATATACAGCAATATTACTGGAATTATATGGCAGTATCACTGGACTGGATTTATACGGCAGTACCACTTGACATATTCGGCAGTACCACTGGACATATACGGCAGTATCACTGGACTGGATTTATACAGCAGAATCACTGGACAGAGAGTGAGAATTTGGTGGAGGGAGACAAGGCAATAGCAGATCACCTAAATAATTATTTTTGCTCAGTATTTACTACAGAAGGAGAAGGGAAGGGCCCCAGTTATGTTGCAAGGACATTCATAAAAATAAGGTAGATGAAAGTACATTTACAGAGGAGAAGGTCCTAACTGAACTTTCAAAACTAAAAGTGGATAAATCAATGGGGCCAGATGGGATACACCCAAGGATACTAAAAGAGCTAAAAGATGTGCTGGTGGCACCATTAACAGAATTATTTAACCAGTCACTAAATACAGGTGCCATTCCAGAGGACTGGAAAAGAGCAAATGTAGTTCCATTGTACAAAAGTGGAAGCAAGGAAGAAGCAAGTAACTACAGACCAGTAAGCCTTACATCAGTAGTAGGGAAAGTAATGGAAAAACTACTAAAAGAAAGAGTAGTGGAATATCTTAAATCAAACAACTTACAGGATCCAAAACAGCATGGATTTACTGGTGGGAGATCATGCCAAACAAATCTTATTGACTTTTTTGACTCTGTGATGAAAATAATAGATCAAGGGGGAGCTGTAGGTGTAGCATATCTAGACTTTAGTAAGGTATTTGACACTGTCCCACATCGCAGACTGCTAAATAAACTTGAAAGTGTGGGGGTAGATTATAAAATAGTTACATGGATAAGAACCTGGTTGCAGGATAGGAAACAGACAGTAGTAGTGAATGGAGTGCAATCTATGGAGGGAAATGTTACCAGTGGAGTACCCCGGGGATCTGTACTCGGACCAGTTCTCTTTAATATCTTTGTTGGTGACATTGCAAATGGTATTGAAGGGAAAGTATGCCTTTTTGCAGATGATACAAAGATATGCAACAGGGTAGACACACCAGGAGGGGTAAAACAAATGATTGATGACCTAGCTAGGCTTGAAAAATGGTCAAGAACATGGCAACTACAGTTTAATGCTAAAAAATGCAAAATCATGCACTTGGGTCTCAAAAACCCAAAGGCTAAATATAGTATCAAGGGTACTATAATGGAAACTACTGAGGAGGAAAGGGATTTAGGAGTCACTATTTCAAATGACTTAAAGGCAGGAAAGCAATGCAACAATTTATCTTGTCACATGCAAGAATAGCAGCAGTCTCTGTGCTACTTACACACTGGGACAGGACTCAGGAGGACAATTTACTGACGGTCAAAATCCCAACATGGTCAAAATCCCGACACTTCAAATGTTGACAGGTCAGAAATTGAAAAAAGGATTTTAAAACATTTTTTGGTGTGTATGTCGACATAGGTCAACATGGACACCGTATAAGTGTATCGCATCCCCACGCATGGCTGCTGCGCTCGCCACGCTTCGGTCACGGTGCCTCATTGTGCTTGGCACACTATTATATTCCCCGTCCAGGACCACTGGGATGGTAAAGTATGAACAAGTTGGTTTTAATGAAAAAATCACGAAAAACTCATGTCGACTTTTTGACTTGTCAACATTTTAAATGTCAATATGTTGACCTTGTCTGTATTTTAAATGTCGGGATTTTGATCATGTCGGGATTTTGACTGTCGTCAATGGTTGTCGGTATTATGACCATCAGGATTTTGATTGTAGGTAAAATGACTGCATCCCGGCAAACACATCTTATAACTGTCGTATCTGAAA
The DNA here is from genome assembly GCF_028390025.1 of Pseudophryne corroboree. Taxonomy (NCBI): domain Eukaryota; kingdom Metazoa; phylum Chordata; class Amphibia; order Anura; family Myobatrachidae; genus Pseudophryne; species Pseudophryne corroboree. The sequence goes on from NC_086449.1 coordinate 187,483,279, forward strand.
GGATTGTGGGCCTAATTCAGTAAGACTAACAAATAGAATTTGCTATCCTTTGGATCGCATACTGGGGGCCGCCCATCGCAGGGCAGAATAGGCTATCTCTAACGTTCTGCAGCTGCCTGGGCTGAGTAAGGCGATGCTTTCATCACAAAAGTTCGAACAAGAGTTGAACAAAACTTTTTTTTAAATTTTGGTTACAACACTATTATGGCCTCGATATAGCGTAGGGGGTCATTCTGAGTTGATCGCAGCTGTACTAAATTTAGCACAGCTACAATCAGTCATCTTCCCAGACATGCGAGGGGACGCCCAGCACAGGGCTAGTCCGCCCCACATGTCAGTCCCAGCCAGCGCAGCTCCTTCGGCCGGCTGGCTGGGAGTTGCTCGTCACTGCCCCGGGTCGCAGCGGCTGCGTGTGACATCACGCAGTGGCTGCGGCCCGCCCCCCGCACTGTCCGGCTACGCCTGCGTTGGCCGTACTGCGCCCTGAAAACGGCGTCTAAACGCCGCCACGCCGCCCCCTCCCGCCCAGTGAACGCCTCTGCCTGTCAATCAGGCAGAGATGATCTCTAGGTAACGACGGCCGTCTGGCATGCACCAGCGCACTGCGGCACCGGCACATGCGCAGTTCCGACCTGATCGCTGCGCTGCGAACAACTGCAACATCCCAGACATGCGAGGGGACACCCAGCACAGGGCTAGTCCGCCCCACATGTCAGTCCCAGCCAGCGCAGCTCCTTCGGCTGGCCGGGATTTGCTCGTCACTGCCCCGGGTCGCAGCGGCTGCGTGTGACATCACGCAGTGGCTGCGGCCCGCCCCCCCCCCGCACGGTCTGGCCTCGCCTGCGTTGGCCGTACTGCGCCCTGATAAACGGCATCTAAACGCCGCCATGCCGCCCCCTCCCGCCCAGCGAACGCCTCTGCCTGTCAATCAGGCAGAGGTGATCGCTAGGTAACGACGGCCGCCTGACATGCACCGGCGCACTGCTGCACCGGCACGTGCGCAGTTCCGATCTGATCGCTGCGCTGCGAACAACTGCAGCGTGCGATCAGGTCGGAATGACGCCCTTAGTGAGTGACAGGAATGTCCCCTCACTTATCCAGCTCCTTGTCTGGAGGAGTTATCACTCCCCTTACTGGAACTAGTATGATATGCCCTTTGGATCCTGGCAGTCCGACGCCGGGATCCCGAAGGTTGAAATACCGACAGGGGTGAGTTGAGGCTGTTCTCCACTGTACCCTACCCCCAACCTTAAACCTCCCTTGCCGCAGCCTCACCCTAACCGCCCCCCCTCCCTTCCCATAGTGCCTAACCCTAACATCCCAGCGGTTATGCCTAAACCTAAACACCCCTCCCCGCAGCCTAAACGTAACCCTCCCTCCCCCAAAGCCTAACCCTCACCGTGGGTGTCTAACCCTAACCCCCCTCCCTGCAGCTTGACCCTAACCTTTCCCCCTCCGCACCCTAACCCTAACCTCCCTGGGTAGCAGCTAACAGTTGGAGTTCCGACGTCGGTCTCTTGACCATTTAGGAATTTCAATGCCGGCATTGTGACTGCATACCTCCCAACTGTCCTGATTTTCGTGGGACGTTTTTTTTGGGACTGTCCCACCCGTGGGCAGCAGTGTCCCGTGGTGGGGAGAGGGGGGCAGTTGGGAGGTTTCTGCACTCGTTGCCCTGCTTAGCAGAGCAGCGGTGTCTATTCACTGGAGACAGAGGGACTGGGGACATGCCAGCAGCTCACAGAGCGCTGGCCATGCCCCCACTATGATGAAAACGGGAGGCGTGGCAGGCGGTCGTGGCATTGCTGCAAAGCCACACCCTTTTACTGAGGTCATGCCCCCTATTCGGGCGGGCGCCACTTCACCGAGTCCCGAATCGCTATGAAAAGTTGGGAGGTATGTGACTGGTGTCGGGATTCCGATAGCTGAGATCCCGGCTGCCGGTAAATTAACCGCATCCACCCTCTGAATACTTTGATGTTTTACCCTCCCTTATGTTAGAGGGCCAGAATGTGTCGTTTTGGGACTTAAAGTGGTGTATTTACCTTCAGCCTGAATAGAAGCAGTCATGTAGGGTGAGCGAAATCCTGCATTTAGATTGATATACAGTATTTCCACATTTGATTCCCAGTGGTTACATTCTAGATAGACAGATAGGGTTAGGTACGATACTGTATGTTGACATTACTCTATGTTGACATTGACTATGTCGATATTCTTCATGTAAACACTGATGTAATGTTGACATAATAGAATGTTGACATATCATCACTGGAGGCGCAGCTGTCACTTACCTACTCCAGGCAGCAGCGGTGTCTCATGTGGCTGCTTTGGGTCTCGGCGGTCATGTGACCATTAGTTTTGGTGGAGTCATCTGATGCGCCAGTGTTCCAGTAAGTATACCTGTCCTATCCCTAATCTAAATAACTACCCCTTGTGCCTTGTGCCAAGCCTAACCCTGTCACCCATAACCTAACCCTAATGTCAACATTCTGTCAAAGTTGGCATATTACATGTCGACATCCTAAGAAAGTCGACATAATAACTGTCCGCATTACATGTTCCCATAACGAATGTTGACATTATTATTGTTGACTTAATGACGATAGATAGATAGATAGATAGATAGATAGATAGATAGATAGATAGATAGATAGATAGATAGATTAGATAGATCATACTCTGGCAAGGGTAATGTTCTTAGATTTTTTAGGAAGGGTAACAAACAAATAAGGAACATATTCTGCAAAAACAGAAGTTGTGATTTGCCGGATGATACAGTTTTCCATGTTATCACAGTAATTGCATTACAATAACAGTCATATTTGCTTCCATATATAGTATATATAATACATTTGCCAGTTGAAGGTTTCCAGACCAAAGTCTTGACAAGAGACTTCACTCCATCAGACAGTGTAACACTTCATTCCATCAGACAGTCATAATCCAGAATGATTTATGTGGCTGGCTGCAGAGAGCAGGCCCAGTGTCACGTCACCTGTCAGGATTACAACTCTCCGAGGCTATAATCACAAGTGCTGCAGATACCTGTTAGGAAACAGAGCTTGTAATGTCAGCTGAAACGTTCCAAGCATTGAGTTTGTAGATTCCAATACAGCTGAAATACCAGTCACTTGCAGTAGTTACAGTACTCACAGGTTTATGGGCCTTGTCATATATCACATTCTGCTAATGACAAGGTGCTGGATTCCAGTGCTGTGATGAGGGTGATGTATATACTTCCCTTGGCCAATGCATGAGGGTACTACTTAAGCTGGAGGGTTGGGTATGGGTGACCGGCGTTTCGGATCCCGCCGGTCACCATAACGACGCCGGGATCCCAGGGGTTTAGAATGGCTGGGGGGGGAGGGGGGGGGGGGGGACACAAGCGCAAGTAAGCCCCTTGCGGGCTTGCTGTGCTTGCCACAGGTTCTATTCCCACTCCATGGGTGTCATGGACACCCACGAGTGGGAATAGTACCTGTTAGTCGGCATGCCAACTGCCGGGATTTTGAGGCGTCGGGATGAAGGCGTCGGTATTGTCACATAACTACATCCCGAACTGGATGCCTCCAGCACATTCACACTATTGCTATATATTATGAACTATATAACATACAGTAGGTGCTAGAGGTGATGGTACAATTTATAATTTTTCAAGGATAGGGGAATTGATAGATGTTTGGATGAGGGTATTTCATTAACAGGCCAGCATGATACCAGACACTGTTTTTACAGTATCTACAGGTGTGTTTATTTCTCTGTCTGCAACAAACTTTTAACATAATTGTGTTACAAATAAATATTTTATTTATATAAATATATATACATATCTATATACACACGCACACACACATACACCTGGTTAAACAGGACTCTGGCTTGGAACCAGTAGACGATAGCTGGACACTGGTCTGGAACTGGTGAAACTGGATACTCGACCAGAACCAGTGGACAAGGGCCGGAAACCAGGCCGAAGCAAGTGGAACTGGATACTGGGCTAGGACCAATGGACAAGAGCTGGACACCGGGTTGGTACTTGTATTTCTGGATGCTGGTCTGGGACCAGCGGTTCTGTAACTCTACACCAGGCTGGTACTGATGGTTCTGGAGACTAGGCGGAGACCAGTTGTTCTGTGACTGGACACCAGACTGGTAGAAGTGGTTCTGGATGCTGGGCTGGGACCAGCGCTCTGTGACTCTACATCGGGCTGGTACTGGTGTTTCTGGAGGCTGGGCTGGGACCAGTAGTTCTGTGACTGGACACTGGGCTGGTACTGATAGTACTGGATGCAAGGCTGGGACCAGTGTTTCTGTTACTGGACACCGGGCTGACACTTGTGGTTCTGGTAAACTGGATAATGCTGGGTTCAGTAGTGCTGCAGAGCAGATTAAAGCTGGGCTTGCAATAGAAATGTAGCAGCCTCAGGACACTTGAAGACTAAGCCTGTGTTTCAGGTGCTTGCACTGTGTCAGGAAGCTGAAGAAATGCACACACAAATACACATACAGTATATATATATATATATATATATATATATACACACAGATGGAGCCTCGCTCATCTAGGCTTCTCTGCTGCGCCTAGGTTCACCAAGGCTTATTGGCATAAGCCTCTCATCTATTGTTCTCAGCTGCAATACAATACAGAGAGAATAATACAGCAGGAGATTAAGTCATTACAGCAGGGGATTAAGACGGACTGCCCTGGCTCAATTAATCCTATTAAAGGGATAGATGAGGAGGGCTACATATCTGTATATGTATATATATTTTATATATATATATATATATATATATATATATATATATATATATACTTGCTGCAACAAAAATGCTAAAGAAATCAGGGAAACTATGTGCTAGCAGCACAGGACTGAAATTATAATGTCCTTTAAAATGAGCATTCAGTAGAAGACTGGAACTTGCACATGAAGCAGGTGAATAGCTTGCTTGCCAGAAGATGAGACGTTAACTACACCCTGAGATTTATAAGATTTGCTAGAAGTGAAGGGTGCACTTTCCCAAAAGTAGAATGTAGCTGGTTATTCGCCAATAAGGGCTGAGCTCTGCAATGCTTGAAATCAGTAAGAGGATACTCTGGAGTAAACTAGGTGAAGCACTCAGGTGGAAACACAGGGGGTAATTCCAAGTTGATCGCAGCAGGAATTCTGTTAGCAATTGGGCAAAACCATGTGTACTGCAGGGGAGGCAGATATAACATGTGCAGAGAGAGTTAAGGGCCCTACACACTGGCCGATTTTTTTGAAAGATATGAACGATCTCGTTCATAAATGAACGAGAACTCGTTCATATCTATCAGTGTGGAGACTCCTGCGATGAACGATGCGCGGCCCCGCGCTCGTTCATCGCTGGTCTCCCGTCGGCTGTGCATGCAGGCCAATATGGACGATCTCGTCCATATTTGCCTGCACTTCAATGCAGCCGGGTGACGGGGGGAGTGAAGAAACTTCACTCCCCCCGTCACTGCCCCCCCGCCGCCGGGTCGCTTGTCGGCCGTATCCGCCGTCGGGCAGCTCGGCAGCGGGTCGGCCAGTGAGTAGGGCCCTTTAGATTTGGTTGTGGTGTGTTCAATCTGCAATCTAATTTGCAGTGTAAAAATAAAGCAGCCAGTATTTACCCTGCACAGAAATAAAATAACCCACCCAAATCTAACTCTCTCTCTGCAAATGTTATATCTGCCACACCTGCAGTGCACATGGTTTTGCCCAACTGCTAAAAAATTTCCTGCTGCGATCAACTCAGAATTACCCCCACAATCAGGAGAGAGTCACAGCAAAACTAAGATGCAGGCTGATAAACAAGGCTGTAGATTTTTAGATGCTGAATCCAGCAGAGCTGTTACATGAAAACACTTCAGAGATTTGTAATTAGTGAATTGCAGCTGGAAGCAATACAGGCTTGTGAGACAAAGGTAACAGGTAATAACAGTAGCTTGGAATACTGAGGCTTAGCTGACTAGATGCACTGTAAAACACAGAAACAAATATGTGGTTTGTAAAGCTGTAACAGAGATGAGGCTTGCAAAAAGGAAACCCAGCAATCTGGAGTCACTGTAGATATCACTAGGAATTGCAAACTTATTGCTAAATAGGAGCCAGGATTTCAGCAATGTGGCTTATTGCTTTGGCAGAGAGTTAATGAACAGTAAAGGTTTACATAGGAGTTGCAGGTCATAGATTGGCTGCCAGAGTCAGCTGAGACAAGGAGCACTCTGACTGGAAAGGATGCGGTTAGCTGACAAGATCTGACATGGCAACCTCCATGCATCTGCTCCACAATACAAAGACAACTAGAAAACATGAATCAGTGCATGAAACAAGTTCAAAAGTCCACTTCACGACTGATACATTCCATCCCTATAGTTTTGTGGCCTGGTTAACCCCCTTCCCCCACTAGCATGTATGAGGCTTTGGGGGCAGTGAGGAGGTGGGGGGGGGGGGGGGGGGTTGTAAGGAAATTCTTGTACTGGTCTCCACACTATCAAGAGCTGGCCCTTATGGGATCCTGCCAGCTCATTCAAATAATCCCATCCTACAAAATAAGATCTTATATTGCTACTTAAGCATACTTCTGTTCCTAGCTAGACACGCTCCCAAGGCCAACTTCGATCAAACCATGCTATTATTTATATGCCCCCAGATGCTGCAATCTTAAACACTGTCAATCTCAAAGGCATTAATAAAACATACACAATTATAATGACTTTGCTAAAGGCAAAGATCTACTGTAAATTAACTACTCGCTATACTATGTGAGAAGTCATACAAGCAAATCATTTGCCGTCAGTTCCATCAAGCAATTTGTCTTTCTGAACAAATGCTCAGCCTTACATTTCCTGACCTTGCAGAAAGTACCGGGGATACTGACTGCAGTAAGGACTTTATCTTTCAGAAGAGCGACACTAATGGGCCCTACACACATACCGATCCACCGCCGAGCTGGCGGATACGGCCAACAGGCGACCCGGCTGCGGGAGGGAGGTGACGGGGGGAGTGAAGTTTCTTCACTCCCCCCGTCACCCGGCTCCATAGCACTGCATGCTAATATGGACAATCTCGTCCATATTGGCCTGCATGTATAAGCGACGGGGCACCAACGATTAACGAGCGCGGGGCTGCGCATCGTTAATCGTTGGTGCCTACACACAGAATGATATGAACGAGTTCTCGTTCATTTATGAACGAGAACGTTTATATCGTTCTGTTTTATCTGCCAGTGTGTAGGGCCCATAAGTTGGCCTGCACAGTACTCACTGTCAGGAAGGTGTATTGCTATTCAGAAAAACTTCAGTGTTCCATCATCTCCGGAATAATTAAATGTAGGAAATCCTTAAGCCATATTCATGCTTAATAGCGGCTATATCTGCAGTACATTACATTTACATTTTTTATGTGTTGTACGTATCAAATGATACCAAACAGGAATACAATGTTCACCATGCATGTAGTAGCCTAAATGGCCTTAGGTTTCTCATTAAATGTATTAAAAATAAATTAGTTTTGACTCTGTAGACAAGGACAATTGACTTGTCGAATCTTTAATTTAAAATTCCAGTTGTTGAAACCATGTTAACTAGTTTTGCTACCAAATATCTACAGTACGTAGGGCCCGATTCAGACCTGATCGCTCCCATTCCAATTTGCAGAGGTTTGCGATCACATAGTCGCCGCCCAGACAGAATGCTCGCCCAGTGCAAGTCTGTGTACTCCGTGCTAAAAGCTTTGCGTACGCCGGTCAGCTGCAAATCCGTTCGCAACTCACTCACCATCGAATGATTTTTCCAGTCTGTGCGTAGCCCAGGACCTACTCCTACAGTGCGATATAAACAGGCTGTTCGGGGCCAGAGCTGACGTCACACACCCGCCCTGAAAACGCTTGGGAACGCCTGCGTTTTTCCTGACACTCCCAGAAAACGGCCAGTTACCACCCCCAAAAGCAGACTTCCTGTTAACTTGTGTACGCCTAGCAATCAAAAAAGACGCTGGATTCTTTCGCAGTTTGGCCTCATTATGATCCATATGCATGCACAGTCAATCGATAATCGGCTGTCCTGTGAAAATGCACAACAGCGATCAGGTCGGAATCGAGCCCATAGTTCCAAATGTATTAGCCTGTGCGTTGCAGGCACCTGCGTGATTATAGCGATTTAACCCAATATAACCACTAGACTCAAATCGTTAATAATTTCAAAGGCAAAACCAACCAACCAGGTAATCGCACCAGTGCCTGCAACTCACAGGCTATTACTGTCAGAAACACCGCGCGGCGGCAGCCGCATTTACCGCTCCGCCAGGTCTTCTGGTCCGGGCTCAGGCGGGGGCATCCGTGGTCTTCTTCGTGCAGCGGTCTGCTGCTGTCTGACACCCGCGTGGTGCGGGATGCTGTGGGTTTCGGGTATGGGCGCCGTCATCTTCCCTATGCATCAGCTGACAGAATAGGCCAATCCAATGCAATTCCAGAGCAACTGACCTGCTCAGCCAATGGAGGCAAAGCGGGAGGTTTAAAAGCTTTGGCACCTGCACAACGTCGCTCTCAAGCTGCGTCCCAGGTTCCAGCTTGCATCCTCAGTATCCTTGCTGTGGTCCAGAGTTAACCGGTAAACAGCCCGGTCCAGCGGCAACCAGTACCTAGCCCGGTTCCGAAGTATCCGGTAACCAGCCCAGTCCAGAGTTAACCGGTAACCAGCCCGGTCCAGTGACAACCGGTACCCAGCCCTGTACCGATGTATCCGGTAACCAGCCCAGTTCAGAGTTAACCGGTAACCAGCCCGGTCCAGTGATAACCGGTATTCAGCCCCGTTCCGTAGTATACAGTAACCAGCCCTGTCCAAAGTCAACCGGTAACCAACCGGGCCCAGTGACAACCGTTACCCAGCCAGGTTCCAAAGTATCCGGTAAATGTAACCAGCCCGGTCCAGAGTTAACTAGTAACCAGTCCGGTTCCGTGAAAACCAGTCCCCAAACCCGGTTCCAAAGTATCCAGTAACCAGCCCGGCCCAGTGTCAACTGGTACCCAGTACGGTTCCGAAGTACCCGGTAACCAGCCCGGTTCAGTGTCAACTGGTACCAAGCCCGGTTCGCAGTATCTGGTAACCATCCCGGTCCAAAGTTAACCAGTAGCCAGTCCAATTCAGTGTATATCCGGGAATCAGTCTGGTTCAGGAGGAACTAGCAACCGGTCCAGTTCGAGATACTCACAGTCCTCTTGCCTACGGCCATGAACACTACTAGTTCCCCAGATTCGGATATACTCTCCTACAACTTCTCTAATCCTGTATGAGGAAGTCCTATATCAGACCGCCTCAGTTCCTACACCCACCTAGACTTCCTTCCCGCACATCGGAAGACACCCCGTGTACAAGCATCGTTAGTTCCGTGGCAATTACATTTGGGCCCTTGGGGCAGATTTGCTAAAACTTAAAAAATTCAAACGTGGTCATGTTACCCATATCAACCAATTAGATTCTAGACAACATTTCTCGATTGCAAACTAGAAAATGATAGCTACAATCTGATTGGTTGCTATGAGCAACATCACCACTTTTCCTTTTTAGAAGCTTTAGTAAATCTACCACCTTGAGTCTTAATTTATTATTTATTACCAGTTATTTATATAGCACACACATATTCAGCAGCGCTTTACAGAGTATATTTAGCCATTCACATCAGTCTCTGCCCAGTGGAGCTAACAATGTTCCCTAACACACGTACACACACACACATTCACGCTAGGGTTCATATTGTTTAAAGCCAGTTAACCTACCAGTATATTTTTGGATTGTGGGAGGAAACTGTAGGAAACCCACACAAGTACGGGGAGAATATACAAACTCCACACAGGGCCATGGTGGGAATCAAAACCCATGACCTCAGTATATGGGAATTCAGGTAACTGATATTCAATTAAACTTTAATTGAAATTTGTCTGTGGTATTTTTTATTTCTTCTTTTTTTTTTTTTTTTTTTTTTAGTTTGCTGTTATGTGCAGGCATCTTAAGAAACCTTTCCAATATACTGGGACCATAGGGCTTGCAAAGTTGCCACTCTAAGGTAAGAATTCAGTTGATGTCGGGAAATTCAAAAAGCCCCACAGGTACACGGTTTTGCTATTCAATTAGTGGACTGAAAATAGAAATCACTGCGTCTTCTTTTCACGCACCCCATAGGGCAAGTCTGCTTTTCCCTAAAATCATTATTCCATGCTGTGGCACTCTTGCAGTACTCTGTAAAGTGGTTTGTTTGTAACTGACAATAGTACTCTGGAGAACTGCAGAAGTGTGTCTTCTTCCTTCCCACTAGACCAGGGCTGGCCAAACCAGTCCTCGAGATCTACCAACAGTTAACATTTTCCAGACCACCTAGCTGGTGCACAGGTGTAGCCATTACTAATTAAGATGCGCTGCATTCATTCCTAACTGACAATTCTACAGATCTCCAGGAGGCCTGGAAAACATGAACTGTTGGTAGATCTCGAGGACCGGTTTGGCCAGCCCTGCACTAGACCATGCCTTTTTTGGGCCGGGGCTTTCCATCGCACCATTTGTCACTGACCCCAGTGACGCCCCTGCTAGGAATGCCTTAACTTGAACCAACTCTTCCAAATGTGGATACCCTGCTATGGAAAGCTATTCACCTCAGCAGAAATAGGTGCACTAGAACATACTGCAGTTTATGGCGAGTCCAAAGCTGCATATTTGTATGGAGCTGCTGCTTTGCTCTTCCTATATGACCTCATTTTCAAAGTAGTGTGGAAGAGTATGCAGTCAGAATGTTCACAGTGACAATGTTACCAGTCACTATGCTGACCTCTTATGTCGCACTCGGAAGCCAACATGGCTGAAATGCTACATACAGCATTTCATATGTGCAGGGTGTTATACAATTACCAGCATGTTTAAAGTTATTTAAAAAAAAAAACACACACAGGTCAAATACGTAGCATTTCAGCTGTGTCGGGATCCCGGTGCCAGCTTTCTGAGGTCAACAAAGGGATTGATGATACTAATACTGTTGACCTCCTGTACCCATCGTATCAAAGGGTTTGATCTCAAAATTTAAAGCGCAACTGGCTAAGTACTTACTGGACTGTTATGCTACTTTAAATTTTGGATGTTAAACCTGCCACTTTGTAATGATACAATATATATAGGGTAGCGAGCAGGTGATGGCATTTACGATGTCAACAGCTGCATTATTTATTATCCAGTAATGATAACCAATTACACATCTAGAGGCCATGAACACAGCAGGCACTTTTTTAGGTTCTTTAAAGCTGAATTGTGTTTCCTTTGAAGTAAAATAAAAAAATCTAAACTGAATTATTGATATTACATATGTCAAGAAAGGTCATGTAATTATACTAGTAAAAATAAAACTATCTTACAAATGTTTAATAGCTTAACATTTCTTTATTGGGATTCAAGGCCTGACTCAGAGATATACGCTAATTAATTCACAGCTGAAAATTTGTCCATAGCTAATGTGCAATAATATGCAAATGCTGCCAACAGTGCTTAAAGTGGTTCTAGAGAGGTGATGGAACTCACCCCCCCCCCCATAGCCACTCCCACATGGTAGATACCATACCCCTAGCCCCTCCCACTTGACAGATGACACACCTCTATCTTTTCCCCAGTACTTTCAAGGGGTTGGTATCCAGTCAATGACGGAAGTATCGGAGTCAATGGAGTCAGTTGCCGTCAGGCTCCCAGCCTGAGGGGGCCCCTCCTTCATTGCTCCAGTGGCAGTGCCGCCACTGAGTCCGGATAGCCTGCCTACAGGGGGCCCCATGTAACTGTCCGGTGGGGGAAGAGAACTGTTCAGGGAGAGCTGTGTCTGTGTGTGCTGCGTGCAGAGTCGGACTGGCCCACAGAGGTACAGGGGAAACCACCGGTGGCCCCACTGTCTGAGGGCCCACTCCTTCCTCTAGGGATCAGGTTCCAGACTGTTCACTTGTATTATACATGGTAGATATGTTGCATTACACTGCACAAGACTATTGTGCATTTCAAGCCTCTGTGGAGGCTGGCCACACCCCTAAATATGGGCCCCTATCACGGCATTCCCCCAGTGGGCCCTTCATACCCCAGTCCGACACTGGCTGCGTGTGTGAGAATCTGTGTGAGGAGGTGGGGATGTGTGTGAGAAGAGGGCAGCTGAGTGTATTGGGGGGTCTGTGTAAGGAGGAGAGCTATATTAGGGGGGTGATCTGTGTGATCATCTTACACTGTGAGCAGTGGCATCACGCGGGGGGGGGGGGGGGGTGGCTCGCACCCGGGTGTGACGCCTGGAAGACGTGACACCAAAATGTCGGCAACTCCACAGTGACAGGAGCCAGGTGCTGCAGTGTGAAAGTCTGCTACAGCACCTGCCTCCTGTCATAGAAGAGGAGCCAACAGCACTGGAAGGCAGTCTCCGGAGGCAGCCCAGTACAGCCCGGCTTCTCCAGAGATGCTGGGCACGCCCCCAGAGTGACGATCCAGCGAGGCCACGCCCTCTTTATGTACGGCCGGGCACGTCCCTTTTGCGGCAAACCCGCCTTGGAGTCACGATCATGTGAGACCACGCCCCCTTTTGCCACAAGCGCGCACCGGGTGTCACCACACCCGGTGACGCCTCTGACTGTGAGCATCTCTCTGCCATTAAATGTGTCTGCTGAGCTGGCCAAAGAGAACAATATTGGGTGGAACTTGGAAGAGGGCAATGTGGCAGCATCACTTATCTTACAATAAATATATTACGCAATTGCAATGCTTGTTTCTCTGACGTCCTAGTGGATGCTGGGGACTCCGTAAGGACCATGGGGAATAGACGGCTCCGCAGGAGACTGGGCACATCTAAAGAAAGCTTTAGGACTATCTGGTGTGCACTGGCTCCTCCCCCTATGACCCTCCTCCAAGCCTCAGTTAGATTTCTGTGCCCGGCTGAGCTGGATGCACACTAGGAGCTCTCCTGAGCTCCTAGGAAGAAAGTATATGTTAGGTTTTTTATTTTCAGTGAGACCTGCTGGCAACAGGCTCACTGCACCAAGGGACTAAGGGGAGAAGAAGCGAACCTACCTAAGTGGTGGTAGCTTGGGCTTCTTAGGCTACTGGACACCATTAGCTCCAGAGGGATCGAAAACAGGACCCGACCTCGTCGTCCGTTCCCGGAGCCGCGCCGCCGTCCCCCTTACAGAGCAAGAAGGTGGTCCGGAAAATCGGCGGCTGAAGACTTCTGTCTTCTCCAAGGTAGCGCACAGCACTGCAGCTGTGCGCCACTGCTCCTCATGCACACCACACACTGCGGTCACTGATGGGTGCAGGGCGCTGGGGGGGGGGCGCCCTGAGCAGCAATATTAACACCTTGGCTGGCGAACTGACACCATATATAGCCCCAGGGGCTATATAGGTGTTTATTAACCCCTGCCAGAACTTTTACAATAGCGGGAGAAAGCCCGCCGAAAAAGGGGCAGAGCCATCTCCCTCAGCACACTGGCGCCATTTCCTTCACAGCTCTGCTGGAGGGATCGCTCGCTGGCTCTCCCCTGCAGTCCTGCACTACAGAAAAGGGTTAAAAAGAGAGGGGGGGCACAAATTAGGCGCAGTATATATATATATTATGCAGCTATAAGGGAAAACACTCTCTATAGGTGATATCCCTGTGATATATAGCGCTCTGGTGTGTGCTGGCATACTCTCCCTCTGTCTCCCCAAAGGGCTTTGTGGGGTCCTGTCCTCTGTCAGAGCATTCCCTGTGTGTGTGCTGTGTGTCGGTACTGCTGTGTCGACATGTATGATGAGGATAATGATGTGGAGGCGGAGCAAATGCCTGTGAATGGGATGTCACCCCCTGCGGGGTCGACACCGGTGTGGATGGACTTATGGAAGGAATTACGTGAGTCAACTCCTTACATAAAAGGTTTGACGACATAGGACAGCCGGCTGCTCAGCTTGTGCCTGTCCAAGCATCTCACATGTCATCAGGGGCTCTAAAACGCCCGCTACCTCAGATGGCAGACACAGATGTTGACACGGATACCGACTCCAGTGTCGACGACGATGAGACTAGTGTACCTTCCAATAGGGCCACCCGTTACATGATTGAGGCAATGAAAAATGTATTACACATTTCTGATAATACCCCAGATACCACAAAAAAGAGTATTATGTTGGTGACAGAAAACTACCAGTAGTTTTCCTGCATCTGAGGAATTGATATGAGGTGTGTGAGGAAGCGTGGACTTCCCCCGATAAGAAATTGATAATTTCTAAAGCAGCGTACCCTTTTCCGCCAGAGGATAGGTCACGTTGAGAAATAACCCCTAGGGTAGATAAAGCGGTTACACGCTTATTAAAAAAGGTGGCACTACCATCACGGATACGGCCGCCCTGAAGGACCTGCTGATAGAAAGCAGAAAACTACCCTTAAAGCTATATACACACACACGGGCATTATATTGAGACCTGCTATTGCCTCGGCATGGATGTGCAGTGCGGCAGCTGCATGGTCAGGTTCCCTGTCGGATAATATTTATACTATAGATAGGGACACTATTTTGCTGAAAATAGAGCATATAAAAGACGCTGTCTTATACATGCGTGATGCACAGAGGGATATTTGCCGACTGGCATCACTAATAAGCGCTATGTAAAACCATTGCCGCCAGACGGGGGTTATGGACTCGGCAATGGTCGGGCGATGCCGATTCAAAACGGCACATGGAAGTTTGCCCTAGAAGGGGGTGGAACGGTTTGGGGATGGTCTTTCAGACCTCGTTTCCACAGCTACGGCTGGGAAATCAAAACTTTTGCCACAAGCTACCCCACAGCAAAAGTAAGCACTGTATTATCAGGTACAGTCCCTTCGGCCCCAGAAAAGTAGAGAGCTAGAGGCTCATCTTTTCTGCCAAGAGGAAAAGGTAGAGGGAAAAAGCTGCAGCACACAGCTAGTTCCCGGGAGCAGAAGTCCTCCCCTGCGTCCGGTAAGTCCACAGCATGACGCTGGGGCTGCTCAGGCGGACCCGGGTACGGTGGGGGCCCGTCTCAGAAATTTCAGCGCACAGTGGGCTCTCTCACAGGTGGATCCCTGGGTTCTTCAAACAGTATCTCAGAGGTACAGGCTGGAATTCGAGACGTCTCCCCCCCCCCCCCGCCGTTTCCTAAAATCTGCCTTACCGGCAACTCCCTCTGCCAGGGAGACAGTGTTGGTGGCTATCCAAAAAAACTGTATTTACAGCAAGTGATTATCAAGGTACCCCTCCTTCAACAGGAAAAGGGTTACTTTTCCACAATGTTTGTGGTACCGAAACCGGACGGTTCGGTGAGACCCATCTTAAATTTAAAATCCTTGAACACATATAACAAAAGATTCAAGTGCAAGATGGAATCGCTCAGGGCGATTATTGCGAACCTGGACGAGGGGGATTACAGGGTCTCTCTGGACATCAAGGATACTTACCTGCATGTCCCCATTTACCCTCCTCACCAGGAGTACCTCAAGGTTGTGGTACAGGACTTTCACTATCAGTTCCAGACGCTGCCGTTTGGATTATCCACGGCACCGAGGGTCTTTACCAGGGTAATGACCGAAATGATGATACTCCTTCGCAAGAAGGGAGTTTTAATTATCCCGTACTTGGACGATCTCCTGATAAAGGCGAGGTCCAAGGAACAGTTGGTAAGGGGGTAGCACTTTCTCGGGAAGTGCTGCAACAGCAGGACTGGATTCTCAATTCCAAAGTCACAGCTGGTCCCGACGACACGTCTTCTGTTCCTGGGAATGATTCTGGAAACAGACCAGAAAAAAGTGTTTCTTCCAATGGAAAAAGCCGAGGAGTTGTCATCTTTAGTCAGAAACCTCCTAAGACCGGGACAGGTGTCGGTACATCAATGCACACGAGTCCTGGGAAAAAATGGTAGCTTCGTACGAAGCAATTCCATTCGGAAAGTTCCACGCAAGGATTTTCCAGTGGGACCTGTTGGACAAATGGTCCGGGTCCCATCTCCAGATACAGCAGCGGATAACCCGGTCGGCAAGAACCAGGGTGTCGCTGCGGTGGTGGCTGCAGAGGGCTCATCTACTAGAGGGCCGCAGATTCGGAATACAGGACTGGGTCCTGGTGACCACGGATGCCAGCCTTCGGGGCTAGGGTGCAGTCACACAGGGAATAAAATTCCAAGGACTATGGTCCAAACAGGAGTTTTCACTTAACATAAATTTTCTGGAGATAAGAGCCATTTACAAGGCCCTAAGCAAAACAAGGCCCCTGCTTCACCAGCCGTACTGTTCCAATCAGACAACATCACGGCGCTCGCCCATGTAAACAGGCAGGGCGGCACAAGAAGCAGGAGGGCAATGGCAGAAGCCACAAGGATTCCCCATTGGGCGGAAAATCATGTGGTAGCACTGGCAGCAGTGTTCATTCCGGGAGTGGACAACTGGGAAGCAGACTTCCGCAGCAGACTCCACCCGGGAGAATAGGGACTTCATCCAGAAGTCTTCCAAATGCTAGTAAACCGTTGGGAAAGACCACAGGTGGACATGATGGCGTCCCGCCTCAATAAAAAATATATTGCGCCAGGTCAAGGGAACCTCAGGCGATCGCTGTGGACGCTCTAGTGACACCGCGGGTGTACCAGTCGGTTTATGTGTTCCCTCCTCTCCCTCTCATACCCAAGGTACTGAGGATAATAAGAAAAAGAGGAGTAAGAACTATACTCATTGTTTCGGATTGGCCAAGAAGGGCTTGGTACCCGGAACTTCAAGAGATGATCTCAGAGGACCCATGGCCTCTGCCACTCAGACAGGATCTGCTGCAGCAGGGGCCCTGTCTGTTCAAAGACTTACCGCGGCTGCGTTGACGGCATGGCGGTTGAACACCGGATCCTGAGTGAAAAAGGCATTCCGGAGGTAGTCATTCTTATCCTGATCAAAGCCAGGAAGGATGTCCGCCTGAAGTTCAGACGTTGTAAGGGAGTGCTGCATATTCAGCCCCTTCTTTGTGCCCCAGTGGCACCTTGGGATCTCAATGTGGTTTTGGAGTTCCTGGAATCACATTGGTTTGAGCCACTTAAAACCGTGGATTTGAAATATCTCACATGAAAAGTGGTCATGTGTTGGCTCTGGCTTCGGCCAGGCATGTGTCAGAATTGCCGGCTTTGTCATAAAAAAGCCCTTACCTGATTTTCCATATGGATAGGGCAGAGTTGAGGACTCGTCCTCACTTTCTCCCGAAGGTGGTATCAGGTTTTCACTTGTACCAACCTATTGTGGTGCCTGCGGCTACTAGGGACCTGGAGGATTCCAAGTTACTGGACGTAGTCAGGGCCCTGAAAAATTATATTTCCAGGACGGCTGGAGTCAGGAAAACTGACTCGCTGTTTATCCTAGATGCACCCAACAAGCTGGGTGCTCCTGCTTCTAAGCAGACTACAGCGCGCTGGATTTGTAGCACTATTCAGCTTGCGCATTCTGCGGTGGGACTACCGCAGCCTAAAAATCTAAAAGCCCATTCCACAAGGAAGGTGGGCTCATCTTGGGCGGCTGCCCGAGGGGTCTCGGCTTTACAACTTGGCCGAGCTGCTACTTGGTCAGGGGCAAACACGTTTGCAAAATTTTATAAATTTGATACCCTGGCTGAGGAGAACCTGGAGTTCTCTCATTCGGTGCTGCAGAGTCATCCGCACTCTCCCGCCCGTTTGGGAGCTTTGGTATAATCCCCATGGTCCTTACGGAGTCCCCAGCATCCACTAGGACGTCAGAGAAAATAAGATTTTACTCACCGGTAAATCTATTTCTCGTAGTCCGTAGTGGATGCTGGGCGCCCATCCCAAGTGCGGATTGTCTGCAATACTTGTAAATAGTTATTGTTACACAAATCGGGTTGTTATTGCGAACCATCTATTCAGAGGTTCCATTGTTATCATACTGTTAACCGGGGTTCCTATCACGAGTTATATGGTGTGATTGGTGTGGCTGGTATGAGTCTTACCCGGGATTCAAAATCCTTCCTTATTGTGTCAGCTCTTCTGGGCACAGTGTCCTAACTGAGGCTTGGAGGAGGGTCATAGGGGGAGGAGCCAGTGCACACCAGATAGTCCTAAAGCTTTCTTTAGATGTGCCCAGTCTCCTGCGGAGCAGTCTATTCCCCATGGTCCTTACGGAGTCCCCAGCATCCACTACGGACTACGAGAAATAGATTTACCGGTGAGTAAAATCTAATTTTTTTTTCCTTACATGTGAAGGGGCAGCAGCAGTGTCATTGAGTCTCCCTCCCTCCGTCCGTCCTTTCACTCAGCGTCCGCATGGCTGGGTAATCACAGTCAGGCTGGCTCCTCTGCTCCCTGCTGTTGCTACAGATGCGCGATGATGCCATTTTCACGCCGCCGGCAGCAGGTCCTGAGGAGGTGGGGCAGGCTATCAATCATTCCTTCTATAGCGCTGCCCACCCACCACCACATTAGCCACGACGCCAGTGGGCAACGCATAGGGAAGCCCAAAACTTGCAGCCAGTCTCGCCTGCTATTGTCGGAATCTTTCCGGCAGCCCTTAGCCCGGCATTTGAAGCATGCTGCCTCAGCCTGACAGCCCCTGAGCCTCAGAAAGAGCTTTTAAGTCCTCCTTTAGTTATTTAACAGCGGACTGTGATTGTGTTTAAACTTATTAGTTAAGGTGGGCGGGAGCTCCAATTTGAAGTGCCGGAACACAGTTTCGCCTCGTTTCCAGATCACTTTAACCCCTGGCTGCCACCTGGAAGAGTGTTGATACTCCTACCGTCAGCCTCGAAATCTCAGCGTCTGCATACAAAGACGCAACATCCATTGCAAATCATTCGATTATCGGAGTACCCCTAGCAAGGCCATAGGAAGTAAGACACCGGAACCCTTTCTACTGCATATGGGACCGCAGACGCAGACTGAGAAACGTCCCAAAAATTATAAACGCACCTGCGTTTTAGCTGCCCATTACCACAACAAACAGTCCATGAATGACAACAAATAATTCTCTCTCTGACCGCCGTCACAAGACAATCCCACCACATGCGCAGTGTGACTCAGAGGCATGAGCTGTCAGTCAATAATCGCTTCATTCCGGAAAAATTAGGTTTGCGTACAACCCTGAATCAGGCCATCAGTTCTCCCATTGAGCAGCAAATATCTGCAGTAAGTGCTGTTTCATTACACGTTTCATGTATGCCCTTACATATTTTAAACTAAATGTATTTATGTCAAAATAGCTTTAAAGACTAGAATAGTGATCACGTTCTTCTGCCATCTGTACTCCCAGAACCATTCCCTGTTAAAAGCATCAATAATCTCCCTCTTGCAACTCTCATTTTAAATGCAGTTTAATGGCTCTCCGCTTCAACCACAAAAACATAACAACTTCACAAGATTGGATATTGTGGAAGATTAATTTGACTATTAATAGCAAGTGAGAACTACCATTTGCAATGTAATTAATAGTTATGCTTATAAAGGGGAAAATATGATCAAATAATCTCAGACTGAAAGAAAAGATGTCTGTGGCTGAGATACTGTTCCAGTCCTCACAGAGCGCCGCTCAGAATAGATCCCGCCTGTGTTTTAGCTCTGCCAGCGAAGTAAATATTACAACTCTTAAAACTTAATATCCCCTAATTAAAAATGATGATTTGCAGATTATTGTGATTGAACTTTTCTGGTTTACTGCTATAAATATGAGGATAATCCAGAAAGTAAAGACCGTTTCGTATTCCCCGCAGCGGAGGTCATTCACCCTCCCTAATTTATGGCCAGACGATCTCTCTAACCTGTTTTTCAAGTACTCTGTGAGTGGCGTGCAGTCAGAGCCGGCCTTAACCAATATGATGCCCTAGGCAAGATTTCCACCTCTGACCCTGCGCCCCTTTCCCAGCACCATCACCCCTCACCCATAGCAGTCCTCATTTTGGTGTTCCTACCCCCTATATTTTAAATAGGAACAGTTCGCACATTCGGCACACAGCCCAAAAAGGGATGTGTTATTGCTGGGAAGGGGCATTGCCACACAATAGTACCCCCAATTCAAATTACGCCACACAGTAGTGCAACGTTATTCACATTATATCATGCGATAGTGTCCCTTATTCACGTTACATCACACAGTAGTACAACTTTACCTTATATATGTTACTCCTCACAGTAGTGCCCCTTATTCACATTACATCACACTACATTGCCCCTTATTCACATTACACCACATCGTATTGCTCTTTATTCACATTAGACCACACAGTAGTGCCCTTTCTATACGTTATGCCACACAGTAGAGCACCTTATAAACATAATGCCACACAGTAATGCCCCTTATACATGACACACATTATTAATTTCCTTATAAACATAATGCACCTTACATATGCCAACCTTTATTAATGCCCTTACACACATGACACACATAATGTCTCTTATACATATGCCAACCTTTTTTATGCATTTATACACATGACACACATAATACCCCTTACACATATGCTGAACACTACTGCATAACCAACCCACCCGCACACAGCACTCACATGGCCGCTAACACTGTGACCTCTGCCTCTGCTTGGATACAGATGTGTCCTCATACATCTTACCTCATTACATCATGCAGCAGGAGATGCCTGGTGTGAGTCAGCTGGCAGCTCTGCTAACGTCAGGCACGGTTTTTTAATGAAAATGCATCCTATTTGCATTATTATGTGGCTAGGATACACAAGCAGCTTCTGCTGATTAAAATAATATGCGGCATGCCTATATTCTGTGTGTGACTGTGGCTGTATCTGCATACGAAATGATACGTTACAGTGATTTCCAGGAATACACTGTAATGTATGATTTCGTATGCAGATACAGTCGCAGTCACACACAGAATATAGGCATGCTGCATATCATTTTAATCAGCAGAAACTGCTGGTGCCCCTAGGCATACCAAATGCCCTAGGCATTTGCCTAGTTTGCCTATGCCTAGGGCTGGCTCTGCGTGCAGTTATGGCTGGTTTTGGTGATGTTGTATGTTATTAAAATGAACCCTATGACAAAAAGGCCCAAATTAATTAAACTTTAACAAGAGGTAAAGTAGAGACAGATAAAGATTGATAAACAACCAGCCAATCCGCTTCCTAACTGCCATGTCTCATAGTTTATTCATACCTCCCAACATTCACTGGAGGAAAAGAGGGACATTCTGTGAGGCTCCAAATAGGGGGAGTGACCTGTGAGAAAGAGGGTGTGGCTTCATTATTCGCCTCCCATTTTAGTCACAGTAGGGGCATGGCCAGCGCTCTGTGAGCTGCTGACATGCCCCCAATCCCTCTACCTCCCAGGAACAGACGTTGTGCACATGCGCACAGTGTCTATTCACCGTTGCTCTGAACTGAGCAAAGTAGCGAGTGCAGGAGCCTCCCAACTGCCCCACACACCCCTCACCGCGGTACACTGTGGCTCGCGGGAGGGACAGTGGGACAGACCCAAAGAATCGGGACTGTCCCGCGAAAATCGGGACAGTTGGGAGGTATGGTTTATTGGAATTCTCAAGATTGATAAATAAATCATGTATGATAAATGCTTAAACTGAGGTGATGGAGAAATATACGGTACAAAAGGTACTCTGTGTTTAAAAAGAACATTTAACATTTGTTTTCTTCTTTTTTTACAGCCAGTCTTCATTTGCTGAATTACCCTCGCGTAATTCTGGAAAATATTTTTGTATTTGCAGATCCTATAATTATAGCTCAATTGGTGGGGACAGAGATCGTGGTTACATCATGAAACGTCATGTCCTGGTTATGGAGGGGTGTGGCCACAATCCCCTTGCCCAGGGGTCACTTAAATTGGGAGCAAGTTTGCAAAAGCAAGTTTGTTTCATGAAACTCACAGCACACCCGAAAAATGTGAGATCCAATTAGAAATGCCAGTTTGCTGTAGTTGTGGTGAGGTTGCATAGCTTTTCTACATGCTACCTGGGAGATGTGCATGAAAAAGTGGGGAAATCATCCGGGACCTCAAAAAGTGACAAATGAACTAGCAGAACCATATAGAAGGCTAGAAGGAAACCACCGGAGGTTATAAAAAGGTGTCAAATGGATGATCTTTGCACTTGTTATTAATGGTTGAAAAATGATAGCAAGCACACTTTTTTTTAGGAAATTGTAGTCTTCCCAGCATTTTGGGGTACAGAAAAATGTCTATATAGTAATACTACAGTGTTTTGTAAAACGTTGGAATAAACACTTTTACCTATCTGCAAGTTCAAAAACCTCTCTCTCATCAATACACCTCTAGGTACCTGTCCACTGTGTCCAGGGTCGGACTGGACCACAGGGGTACAGGGGAATTCCACTGCCTGAGGGCCCCACTACTTCCTCTAATGTCAGGTTACAGTCAGTGTACTCACATTCAGAGGCAGAACTCTGGGAGGCAACGGAGTCATCTGCCGCCGGGCTCCTGCTCTGAAGGGGGGCACCTCTCCTCCCATTCTGTGACACCATTGAATTAAGTTAATTGATAGCTGCCGCTGTCTTTTCAGTGGCCGACTTCCTCACTGGTCCCTGCACCTTACAAATCACACCCACTTTATTATACTGAATATACACATTTTACAAGTGTCACACCCAGGATTAGAAACCACAACCTATTACACTGGAAGCAGATGCCTTACTGATGAAGCTGTTTGCTCCTGTATAGGAAATATGAGAATTCTAACTATGGCCCTCATTCCGAGTTGTTCGTTCAGTAATTTTCTTTGCATTGCAGCGATTTTCCGCTATTTGCTCATGCGCAATGTTCGCACTGCGACTGCGCCAAGTAAATTTGCTAAGAAGTTTGGTATTTTACTCACGGCATTACGAGGTTTTTTTCTTCGTTCTGGTGATCGTTGTGTGATTGACAGGAAGTGGGTGTTTCTGGGCGGAAACAGGCCGTTTTATGGGAGTGTGTGAAAAAACGCTGCCGTTTCTGGGAAAAACGCGGGAGTGGCTGGAGAAACGGGGGAGTGTCTGGGCGAACGCTGGGTGTGTTTGTGACGTCAAACCAGGAACGAAACTGACTGAACTGATCGCAGTGGCAGAGTAAGTCTCGAGCAACTCAGAAACTGCTTAGAAATTTCTATTCGCAATTTTGAGAATCTTTCGTTCGCAATTTTGCTAAGCTAAGATTCACTCCCAGTAGGCGGCGGCTTAGCGTGTGCAATGCTGCTAAAAGCAGCTTGCGAGCGAACAACTCGGAATGAGGGCCTATATGAAGATACTTCTCTGCCAATTACACGTAACTTCATATAGTTAGCATTCTCATGCTTCCTCTACAGGAGCAAATAACTCCATCAGTAAAGTGTCTGCTATTAGTGTAACAGGTCATGGGTTCCACACACACACGCACATGTATATGTATATATATATATATATATATATATATATATATATACACACACACGCACACATACATACATATATTTATCTTAATATAGGAAATAGGGGGGGCACCAATATTTATCTTGCCTCCGGGTGACTGTGACGAACTTACGCCACTGCTCACATTATATACTCTATTAGAAGGTCAGTAATGGCTACCCACGCCTCTGTATGGGCTTGTCTCACCCTGTGGTAACTGGCCACACAG
This sequence comes from Pseudophryne corroboree, assembly GCF_028390025.1. Taxonomy (NCBI): domain Eukaryota; kingdom Metazoa; phylum Chordata; class Amphibia; order Anura; family Myobatrachidae; genus Pseudophryne; species Pseudophryne corroboree. The sequence continues at coordinate 187,506,902 of NC_086449.1, forward strand.
TTTAAGCATTGGCCCCTTGCACTGTATTCCCCCAGTGGGACCTTCATGCTCCAGTCTTAAACTGTACCTGTCCCACATCATTTACCCCATTATTCAGCTTCTTAGAGAAATGTATCTGAAATTTAATGTATTTATTGGCCAAATTATGCTACTTAACCCCTTCAAGTGCTTCAATATTCATTAGGAGGGTTGTACTAGAAGTTCTGCAGTATGTCTTAACAGTTTTACCTTAAAATAAAGATATTCCCTACCTTTTCACCTGCTCCCTACCATTTTCACCTGCTTTGGTGGGTACGCTCAGAAAAAAATGCAGATTTCCTCAAGAAAATCAATGGTACTGTAGTTTGGAATTGGATTGCAAATGTAATTCGCAGTGCAAGTTTGCAGTGAGAGTAGCTCACGGGACCCAGTTTGCACCATATTGGATTTGCCCCTTATCCCCCTGCTGTGAACCTTTAACTGCAGAATAGTGATGAAATGGGTGACACGCTTTTGCCACCGGAGTCTGTTGCACCTGTTCACCACTGCTCTGCTATACAAAGTTATAATTAACAGAAATACCTTCCTTTCTACCTGGCATTAGAGAAATGCTGTCACGATCATGACAGAGTACCTTAAAACTGTGATTCTCCAACAGAAATCAGCGGGAAAGTCTTGAGCAGGTTCAGTTTAAGAGAAAAGGGAGCTTTTGTGCAGTATGCGTGCAGGCATCCCTCTCTCTCACTGGCACATGCGCCAAGTACTGTAGACTGTGAAATATAAGGATTACAGATGCTGTCTCGGTATCCGTTTGGATGGTCGACCATGTTATGGTCGACAGTCATTAGGTCGACCACTATTGGTCGACATTGACATGGTCGACATGGACACATGGTCGACACATGAAAATGGTCAACACATGAAAAGGTCGACATGAGTTTTTAAAATAAAAAAAAATCTTTTGGGGAACTTTTCCATACTTTACGATCCACGTGGACTACGATTGGGAACGGTAATCTGTGCCGAATGCAGCGGTAGCGGAGCGAGGCACCTTGCCCGAAGCATGGCGAGCAAAGTGAGCCATGCAAGGGGATGCGGTGCACTAATTGGGGTTACCCGTCACTTTACGCTGAAAAGACACAAAAAAAACCGGAAAAAAAACTAATTTCAACCTTTTCATGCGGCGACCTTTCATGTGTCGACAATTTCCATGTGTCGACCATTTGTCCATGTCGACCATGCCAATGTCGACCAATAGTGGTCGACCTAATGACTGTCGACCATTCATACCAGAACCGCTGTCTCATGGGCCCCAAATCTAAATGAAAGCATCTGTGAGGCCTGCACAACTTGTATGTTTATAAGGTCATGGAACACCTTATTCTCTAATATCCGTATATATTACGGCAGACCCAATATAGATTAAAGTTCTGTCTAGGGCTGGACTTGCATGTCTGGTAAATGCCAGAAGGACAGATGGCCTGTTGGCTCGGTACGGTCACACAGGGCTGGGCGATCAGTGCAGCTTTCCGGCTCGCTGTTGGACCATCCACCCAGGGCCATCTTAACAGCAGTGTAGGCCCTGGGCACAACAATGCACTGGGGCCCCTACCCGTCCTCCAGAGGTAGGGGTGGGTTGTGCTATCAGCAGCAGCTTGGATGTCCCGTGGGCGGTAGGGGGTGTTCTATCTTCCGCTCAGCATGTAGGACCCGGAACAGTAATTTCTGCTAATTACTCCTTTACTGCACATATGGGGCAGGAGGCAGAACACTAAACTATAGAAGGGGGCATTGGGCTAAATGAAGGGTTCCTGGCACATGACTTCCAGGGTGTTAGGGGGTGTTTAATACACATGGGAGGGGTGGTTAGTGGAGTGGGCTTAATATTCATCATTTTCCGGTGGAAGGGCAGCTTGCTTGACTGCAGATATCTCAAGTTACTGGAAATCGATTTCTTAGCTTTGAATGGGATTTAAAAAAAAAAATAAGAATTTACTTACCGATAATTCTATTTCTCGTAGTCCGTAGTGGATGCTGGGAACTCCGTAAGGACCATGGGGAATAGCGGCTCCGCAGGAGACTGGGCACAAAAGTAAAGCTTTAGGACTACCTGGTGTGCACTGGCTCCTCCCCCTATGACCCTCCTCCAAGCCTCAGTTAGGATACTGTGCCCGGACGAGCGTACACAATAAGGAAGGATTTTGAATCCCGGGTAAGACTCATACCAGCCACACCAATCACACCGTACAACCTGTGATCTGAACCCAGTTAACAGTATGATAACAGAGGATCCTCTGGAAAGATGGCTCACAACAACAATAACCCGATTTAGTTAACAATAACTATGTACAAGTATTGCAGACAATCCGCACTTGGGATGGGCGCCCAGCATCCACTACGGACTACGAGAAATAGAATTATCGGTAAGTAAATTCTTATTTTCTCTGACGTCCTAGTGGATGCTGGGAACTCCGTAAGGACCATGGGGATTATACCAAAGCTCCCAAACGGGCGGGAGAGTGCGGATGACTCTGCAGCACCGAATGAGAGAACTCCAGGTCCTCCTCAGCCAGGGTATCAAATTTGTAGAATTTAGCAAACGTGTTTGCCCCTGACCAAGTAGCTGCTCGGCAAAGTTGTAAAGCCGAGACCCCTCGGGCAGCCGCCCAAGATGAGCCCACCTTCCTTGTGGAATGGGCTTTTACAGATTTTGGCTGTGGCAGGCCTGCCACAGAATGTGCAAGCTGAATTGTACTACAAATCCAACGAGCAATAGTCTGCTTAGAAGCAGGAGCACCCAGCTTGTTGGGTGCATACAGGATAAACAGGGAGTAAGATTTTCTGACTCCAGCCATCCTGGAAACATATATTTTCAGGGCCCTGACAACGTCCAGCAACTTGGAGTCCTCCAAGTCCCTAGTAGCCGCAGGTACCACAATAGGCTGGTTCAGGTGAAACGCTGAAACCACCTTAGGGAGAAATTGTGGACGAGTCCTCAATTCTGCCCTGTCCGTATGAAAAATCAGGTAAGGGCTTTTATAAGATAAAGCCGCCAATTCTGACACGCGCCTGGCCGAAGCCAGGGCCAACAGCATGACCACTTTCCATGTGAGATATTTCAAATCCACAGATTTAAGCGGTTCAAACCAATGTGATTTTAGGAACCCCAAAACTACATTGAGATCCCAAGGTGCCACTGGAGGCACAAAAGGAGGCTGTATATGCAGCACCCCCTTGACAACGTCTGAACTTCAGGAACTGAAGCCAGTTCTTTCTGGAAGAAAATCGACAGGGCCGAAATCTGAACCTTAATGGATCCTAATTTTTAGGCCCATAGACACTCCTGTTTGCAGGAAATGCAGGAATCGACCCAGTTGAAATTCCTCCGTTGGGGCCTTCCTGGCCTCGCACCACGCAACATATTTCCGCCAAATGCGGTGATAATGCTTTGCGGTCACATCCTTCCTGGCTTTGATCAGGGTAGGAATGACTTCTTCCGGAATGCCTTTTTCCTTCAGGATCCGGCGTTCAACCGCCATGCCGTCAAACGCAGCCGCGGTAAGTCTTGGAACAGACAGGGACCTTGCTGGAGCAGGTCCCTTCTTAGAGGTAGAGGCCACGGGTCCTCTGTGAGCATCTCTTGAAGTTCCGGGTACCAAGTCCTTCTTGGCCAATCCGGAGCCACGAGTATAGTTCTTACTCCTCTCCGTCTTATAATTCTCAGTACCTCGGGTATGAGAGGCAGAGGAGGGAAACACATACACTGACTGGTACACCCATGGTGTTACCAGAGCGTCCACAGCTATTGCCTGAGGGTCCCTTGACCTGGCGCAATACCTGTCCAATTTTTTGTTGAGGCGGGACGCCATCATGTCCACCTTTGGTTATTTCCAACGGTTTACAATCATGTGGAAGACTTCTGGGTGAAGTCCCCACTCTCCCGGGTGGAGGTCGTGCCTGCTGAGGAAGTCTGCTTCCCAGTTGTCCACTCCCGGAATGAACACTGCTGACAGTGCTATCACATGATTTTCCGCCCAGCGAAGAATCCTTGCAGCTTCTGCCATTGCCCTCCTGCTTCTTGTGCCGCCCTGTCTGTTCACGTGGGCGACTGCCGTGATGTTGTCCGACTGGATCAGCACCGGCTGACCTTGAAGCAGAGGTCTTGCTTGGCTTAGGGCATTGTAAATGGCCCTCAGCTCCAGGATATTTATGTGAAGTGATGTCTCCAGGCTTGACCACAAGCCCTGGAAATTTCTTCCCTGTGTGACTGCTCCCCAGCCTCGCAGGCTGGCATCCGTGGTCACCAGGACCCAGTCCTGAATGCCGAATCTGCGGCCCTCTAGAAGATGAGCACTCTGCAACCACCACAGGAGAGACACCCTTGTCTTTGGTGACAGGGTTATCCGCTGATGCATCTGAAGATGCGATCCGGACCATTTGTCCAGCAGGTCCCACTGGAAAGTTCTTGCGTGGAATCTGCCGAAAGGGATTGCTTCGTAGGAAGCCACCATTTTTCCCAGGACCCTTGTGCATTGATGCACTGACACTTGGCCTGGTTTTAGGAGGTTTCTGACTAGTTCGGATAACTCCCTGGCTTTCTCCTCCGGGAGAAACACCTTTTTCTGGACTGTGTCCAGGATCATTCCTAGGAATAGAAGACGTGTCGTCGGGATCAGCTGCGATTTTGGAATATTGAGAATCCAACCGTGCTGCCGCAACACTACTTGAGATAGTGCTACCCCGACTACCAATTGTTCCCTGGATCTTGCCCTTATCAGGAGATCGTCCAAGCACGGGATAACTAAAACTCCCTTCCTTCGAAGGAGTATCATCATTTCGGCCATTACCTTGGTAAAGACCCGGGGTGCCGTGGACAAACCAAACGGCAGCGTCTGAAACTGATAGTGACAGTTCTGTACCACAAACCTGAGGTATCCTTGGTGAGAAGGGTAAATTGGGACATGGAGGTAAGCCTCCTTGATGTCCAAAAACACCATATAATCCCCTTCTTCCAAGTTCGCAATCACCGCTCTGAGTGACTCCATCTTGAATTTGAACCTGTGTATGTATTCAAGGATTTCAGATTTAAAATAGGTCTCACCGAGCCGTCCGGCTTCGGTACCACAAACAGCGTGGAATAATACCCCTGTCCCTTATGTTGAGAGGCTACCTGGGGTAAAAATGTGGATTTCCCAGCAGTTGCCGTGGCCACCAGGTCTGATAGACCTACCCCAAATAACGCCTCCCCTTTGTAAGGCAATACTTCCATATGCCTTTTGGAATCAGCATCACCTGACCACTGCCTCGTCCATAACCCTCTTCTGGCAGAAATGGACAGCGCACTTACTCTTGATGCCAGTCGGCAAATATCCCTCTGTGCATCACGCATATATAGAAATGCATCTTTTAAATGCTCTATAGTCAGTAATATACTGTCCCTATCTAGGGTATCAATATTGTCAGTCAGGGAATCCGACCAAGCCACCCCAGCACTGCACATCCAGGCTGAGGCGATTGCTGGTCGCAGTATAACACCCGTGTGAGTGTATATACATTTTAGGATATTCTCCTGCTTTCTGTCAGCAGGTTCCTTAAGAGCGGCCCTATCAGGAGACGGTAGTGCCATCTGTTTTGACAAACGTGTGAGCGCTTTATCCACCTTAGGGGGTGTTTCCCAACGTGCCCTATCCTCTGGCGGGAAGGGGTATGATGCTAATAACCTTTTAGGAATTATCAGTTTTTTATCGGGGGAAACCCACGCTTCATCACACACTTCATTTAATTCCTCAGATGCAGGAAAAACTACAGGCAGTTTTTTCTCACCAAACATAATACCCTTTTTAGTGGTACTTGTATTATCAGAAATATGTAAAACATTTTTCATAGCATCAATCATGTAACGTGTGGCCCTACTGGAAGTCACATTCGTCTCTTCATCGTCGACACTGGAGTCAGTATCCGTGTCGGCGTCTGTATCTGCCATCTGAGGTAACGGGCGTTTTAGAGCCCCTGATGGCTTTTGAGACGCCTAGACAGGCACAAGCTGAGTAGCCGGCTGTCTCATGTCATCAACCGTCTTTTGTAAAGAGCTGACACTGTCACGTAATTCCTTCCATAAGCTCAGCCACTCAGGTGTCGATTCCCTAGGGGGTGACATCTCCATTACAGGCAATTGCTCCGCCTCCACACCATTTTCCTCCTCATACATGTCGACACAATCGTACCGACACACAACACACACACAGGGAATGCTCTGATAGAGGACAGGACCCCACTCGCCCTTTGGGGAGACAGAGGGAGAGTATGCCAGCACACACCAGAGCGCTATATATATACAGGGATAACCTTATAGAAGTGTTTTTCCCCTTATAGCTGCTGTTTTATTTATACTGCGCCTAATTAGTGCCCCCCTCTCTTGTTTTACCCTTTTCTGTAGTGCAGGACTGCAGGGGAGAGTCAGGGAGACGTCCTTCCAGCGAAGCTGTGAGGGAAAATGGCGCCCGTGTGCTGAGGAGATAGGCTCCGCCCCCTTCTCGGCTGACTTTTCTCCCGCTTTTTGCTGTATTCTGGCAGGGGTTAAAATACATCCATATAGCCCTGGGGGTTATATGTGATGTATTTTCGCCAGCCAAGGTGTTTCTATTGCTGCTCAGGGCGCCCCCCCCCCCCAGCGCCCTGCACCCTCAGTGACCGGAGTGTGAAGTGTGCCTGAGGAGCAATGGCGCACAGCTGCAGTGCTGTGCGCTACCTTGGTGAAGACTGATGTCTTCTGCCGCCGATTTTCCGGACCTCTTCTTTCTTCTGGCTCTGTAAGGGGGCCGGCGGCGCGGCTCTGGGACCGGACTCCGAGGCTGGGCCTGTGTTCGGTCCCTCTGGAGCTAATGGTGTCCAGTAGCCAAGAAGCCCAAGCTGGCTGCAAGCAGGCAGGTTCGCTTCTTCTCCCCTTAGTCCCTCGATGCAGTGAGCCTGTTGCCAGCAGGTCTCACTGAAAATAAAAAACCTAAAACTAAACTTTTACTAAGAAACTCAGGAGAGCCTCCTAGAATGCACCCTTCTCGGCCGGGCACAAAAATCTAACTGAGGCTTGGAGGAGGGTCATAGGGGGAGGAGCCAGTGCACACCAGGTAGTCCTAAAGCTTTACTTTTGTGCCCAGTCTCCTGCGGAGCCGCTATTCCCCATGGTCCTTACGGAGTTCCCAGCATCCACTAGGACGTCAGAGAAAAATGGAGAGTCCCATCTTTCAGGACGTACTGGGAACTTGGGGATCAGAGTTCAGGAGCCAGAGAATCCGATGAAAATATAAACCTGCATACCAGGCGTGTGGAGCTGGAGAAGGGACCAGCTGCTGTAAAGCTGATATCTCTGGTTCTGGGCATAGCAGAGACAAGCTGCCAATGTCCAGTGAAAGGGGAGAGTCCCAGCTTTTGGAGTATACCCTCAGAAAAACTCAGTCAGACAGAACCTGAGATATCTGGCTGGGAAGAGCAATTAACAGGCTTGGATGGGGAAAACTGCTTTAGAGTCCGATATCTCCGGTTCTCCAGTGAAGATTTTCAAAAATCCGGTACCCCTGGAAAGAGGGGACCCTCAGCTATCAACCTAGGGCCCTTATACTCCTGGGGCCCTTGGGCAAGTGCCCATTGAGCCCATAAAAAAAGACAACCCTGCACCCACCCCCTCCACCAGTAGCCAGCATAAAGATAGATTGGGGCATGACATGAGGCCAGGCCCTCCTGACTTGTGGAATGACCTCCTCAGCCATGGCTGCACCCCAATTGTCATGGGAGCACAAATGCTGCACAAGGACGTGCTAGAGTGGGATGTAGTCAGGATCCCGGCGGTTGGAATCCCGGTGGTCAGAATACTGATGCCGGGATCCCGACCGCCACAATGCCGACAGCGCCACCACAGCTATTCCCATTCCTGGGTGTCCACGACACCCATGGAGTGGGTATAGAACCTGTGGCGATCGCAGTGAGGCAAGTGCAGCAAGCCTGCAAGGGGCTTCATTGCGCTCGTCCCCCTGCCAGCATTCTGCTGGTCAGGATCCCGGCGTCGGTATTTTGACCACCGGAATCCTGTACCCAACCCGCCAGAGCTGCTTCGCAGCCCCAGTTCGTTCCTGATCTGTCAAACCCATCTTGTGAATTTGAAAATACTTTATTCTTTGTTGCAACAATGTTGCAACATTTGCAGAACCAGTTGAACCTTCCTACCACAGACAAGCTGAAACGTTTGCAGAACCAGTTGAACCTTCCTACCACAGACAAGCTGAAACTTTAACAAAGGTAAAAAGCAAGAACTCACTGTTAAATAGCGCCCCACAATTTTTGTTTATGTATATTCACAAATAATGTCAATATAAAATTGTCCTGGAAGACTGCGCATCCGTAAACACTATGTGTGGTAGTGATGAATTAGAATGAAAAAAGGAGAAAAAACGGACAGCGCTGAGTTCCAGGAAATATATAAGACGATGAGAGCCAACAATTCAAAAATAATACAAATTTAATATTGTGAATCAAGTAAAAAACGGAATATAAAATATATATAATTTTAATAAAAGCTGCATATACACCTAAAGAGAAAAAAATTTTGATTATAAATCACCTCTAAATATTCCGTGTCTGGACATAAAATGAGCATAAGTTCATATTAATCAAGAATGAAGAGAATGTCCATAATTGATAAACACCGGTGAATGCTGTGCGCTTAGCCGGCTATGGGAAATGTGCAGGCAGTCCCGAAATGTAGCTGACTGAGTATGAACACAAGACAGCTGGCAGTTAGGCGGGGGACTGTGATCCCGGAATGTGATTAGTTACAAACCACCTGGTTCAAGGTGACTGTTTTACCTCTCCTGTGGGCTGGCGACGGGCCGAGCGTCCTCGGCCTGATGTCCTGCAGTGCCCACTTGCGCTATGCAGCGTGAGGAGGTTCAGATGATATCCCGGGTATATAGAATATGCCAGTGTTGTGTTGTAAAGCCGCGGTCGGCGGTAGTTGAAAGATTACGATGCACTCGTACCGGAGCAGAACAAATGATGTAACGATGATGACACTGAGGTAGAGGTGAGCTGGAGGCGGAGTCCTAACGCGTTTCGTCACGCTCCACGTGACTTTGTCAAAGGTATACTCCTGCCGATGACTGGCCGATATTTAAGGCCAGTTCAGAGATTCTAACAGCTAGCTTCAGGTCGCTGAATCACACTGAACTGCTCCTTCTTATAGTCCCAGAATAGCCTCAGGCTGTAGGGGTGTGTTTCATACACACCCCTACAGCCTGAGGCTATTCTGGGACTATAAGAAGGAGCAGTTCAGTGTGATTCAGCGACCTGAAGCTAGCTGTTAGAATCTCTGAACTGGCCTTAAATATCGGCCAGTCATCGGCAGGAGTATACCTTTGACAAAGTCACGTGGAGCGTGACGAAACGCGTTAGGACTCCGCCTCCAGCTCACCTCTACCTCAGTGTCATCATCGTTACATCATTTGTTCTGCTCCGGTACGAGTGCATCGTAATCTTTCAACTACCGCCGACCGCGGCTTTACAACACAACACTGGCATATTCTATATACCCGGGATATCATCTGAACCTCCTCACGCTGCATAGCGCAAGTGGGCACTGCAGGACATCAGGCCGAGGACGCTCGGCCCATCGCCAGCCCACAGGAGAGGTAAAACAGTCACCTTGAACCAGGTGGTTTGTAACTAATCACATTCCGGGATCACAGTCCCCCGCCTAACTGCCAGCTGTCTTGTGTTCATACTCAGTCAGCTACATTTCGGGACTGCCTGCACATTTCCCATAGCCGGCTAAGCGCACAGCATTCACCGGTGTTTATCAATTATGGACATTCTCTTCATTCTTGATTAATATGAACTTATGCTCATTTTATGTCCAGACACGGAATATTTAGAGGTGATTTATAATCAAAATTTTTTTCTCTTTAGGTGTATATGCAGCTTTTATTAAAATTATATATATTTTATATTCCGTTTTTTACTTGATTCACATTATTAAATTTGTATTATTTTTGAATTGTTGGCTCTCATCGTCTTATATATTTCCTGGAACTCAGCGCTGTCCGTTTTTTCTCCTTTTTTCAAGCTGAAACGTTTGCAGAACCAGTTGAACCTTCCTACCTCAGACAAGATGAAACGTTTTACTGTTGCTTTTTAACCTCAAGGCTGCAGAAAAGTTATGAATATTAGAAGAATTTGCATGACTGCGGTCGATTTAGTTGCTTTGAATTAGAGATGAGTGGGTTCGGTTCTCAGAGAACCAAACCCCCCCCCCCCCCCCCCTTCCCCCCCAAACTTCATGCTCGGGTTTTCCCGCCTGACTCGGAAACCAGAATGAGGCAAAACATCATCATCCCGGTGTCGGATTCTCGCGGGGTTTGGATTCCATATAAGGAGCCACGCGTCACGGCCATTTTCACTCCGGCATTGGAGAGTGTAGAGAGAGGACGTGTCTCCATCCTCCATGTCCTCAGTGTCCGTGTCTTGTGCTGCATCTGTCCAGTCACAGTGGTGGTGTCCTCTGCTGCCATATGTCCAGTGCTGCTGTATAAGTCCAGTCTAGTGGTGAGGTCTTGTGCTGCATCAGTCCAGTGGTGGTTTGTTGTGCTGCATCAGTCCAATCACAGTGGTGGTGTCCTGTATAAGTCCAGTCCATTGCAGTGGTGCTGTGTTATCCTGCATCAGTCCAGTGGTGGTGTCCCTGTGCTGCTGTATATGTCCAGTGGTACCGCCGTATATGTCCAGTGATACTGCCGTATATGTCCATTGATACTGCTGCATATGTCCAGCGGTACTTCCGTATAAATCCAGTGATGCTGCCGTATAATTCCAGTGATCCTGTCGTATAATTACAGTGATCCTGCCGTATAAGTCCAGTGATCCTGCCGTATATGTCCATTGCAGTGGTGCTGTGTTATCCTGCATCAGTCCAGTGGTGGTGTCCCTGTGCTGCTGTATATGTCCAGTGGTACTGCAGTATATGTATAATTCTACTGATACTGCCGTATATATATATATATATATATATTTATATATATCCCTGTTGCAAAGCGGATTACTGAAGCCATAACAACTATGCTGGTGTTAGACGTGCGTCCGGTATCCGCCAATAGTGTAGTGGGACTGCAGTGCCAACCCTAGATGGGCCAGTTGTTTGTGCCGCACACTTGTGTCGCTTAGCTTAGTCATACAGCTACCTCATTGCCCTCTTTTACTTCTTGGCATGATGTACTGTTTGGGTACTATTTTTTTTTTTAAAGTGCCATCCTGTCTGACACTGCAGTGCCACTCCTAGATGGGCCAATTGTTTGTGTTGCTTAGCTTAGTCATACAGCTACCTCATTGCACCTCTTTTACATCTTTGCATGATGTGCTGTTTGGGGCCTTTTTTTTATATCTGCCCTCCTGTCTGACAATGCAGTGCCACTCCTAGATGGGCCAGGTGTTTGTGCTGCACACTTGTGTCGCTTAGCTTAGTCATACAGCCACCTCGGTGCAACCTTTTGGCCTAAAAACAATATTGTGTGAGGTGTTCAGAATAGACTGGAAATGACTGGAAATTAATGTTATTGAGGTTAATAATACCGTAGAACCAAAATTACCCCCAAATTCTGTGATTTTAGCCATTTTTATGTTTTTTTCAAAAATCATCGAGATCCAAAACCAAAACACGAAAGGGTGGTTTTGGCAAAACCAATCCAAAACCAAAACATGAGCGGGGAATTAGAACCAAAACACAAAACCCGAAAAGTGCCCGCCGCACATCTCTACTTTGAATGCATCTTTATATCATTAGCATGACATTTATTAGTGAGAAATCCCATTTTATCACCTTATCTTCCAAAGATATTAAGAAAGTGAAAAAATGCACTTTCTGTACTGCAAGTGTATAAAACTGCATGTGACAGGAGTAAACAGGCATTTATGGGGCTCCTTCCCGAGTGCAGACACATGTGTACATCACATTATGCACCAGAGGCGGAACTGTGGGAGGCAATGGAGTCGGCTGCTGCCGGGCTCCTGACCTGCAGGGGGCACTTCTCCATTGCCTCCCACTGCCCGACAATCCATCCTCGCATCTGACCGGACGGAGGAGCGTGTCAGTGTCATGACACGGCAGCAGCAGCTGCCTCCTCGTATGCAGAGAGACCAGCTGGCTGCAGCTAGGGGGAGCTCCAGCACACAGCTGCTCACAGGGACTTCCAATAGAGCTGGGCCGTCTGAAGCTCTGTCTTTCTCTGTCCTGGTGATAGCAACAGGTAGGCATTGGCACCACCTGCCGCCAGCTGCTGCATTGTGTGTGTGTGGTGCATGTCTGTGTGTGTGGGGAGGGGGGGTGATTACCGGGGGTATTTTTAATAAATGTTGGCAGCACTGTGTTTATGTGTGTGAATGGTTTTAAGTGAGGTGTGTATGTCTGTGTTTTTTCAAGGGAAGTTGTGTGTTTAAGTAAAAGAGGCGTGTGTGTGTGTGTGTGTGTTTGTGTGTGTGTGTGTGTGTGTGTGTGTGTGTGTGTGTGTGTGTGTGTGTGTGAAAGTAACGTGTGTGTGTGTGTAATTGTGCGTGTGTAAGTGAAAGTGTTGTGTTTTTGTGTGCATAAATGTAATAGGCATGTGTGTGTATGTGTGTGTGTGTGAAAGTGGCATGTGTGTGTGTAATTGTGTGTGTGTAAGTGAAAGAGGCATGTGCGTGTGTAATTGTGCATGTGTAAGTGAAAGTGACGTGTGTATAATTGTGTAAGTGAAAGTGGCACGTGTGTTTGTGTGTAAGTGAAAGTGACGTATGTGTAATTGTGTGTAAGTGAAAGTGGCATGTGTGTGTGTGTGTGTGTGTGTGTGTGTGTGTGTGTAAGTGAAAGTGGCATGTGTGTGTAATTGTGTGTGTAAGTGAAAGTGACATGTGTGTGTGTCTGTGTGTGTAATTGTGTGTAAGTGAAAAAGGCATGTGTGTGTAAGTGAAAGCGGCGTGTGTGTAAGTGAAAAAGGTGTGTGCGTGTGTGAGACAGGCATGTGTGTGTAAGTGAAAAAGGTGTGTGTAAGTGAAAAAGGTGTGTGTGTGTGTGTGTGTGTGTGTGTAAGTGAAAAAGGCACGTGTAAGTGAAAAAGGCACGTGTAAGTAAAAAAGGCATGTGTGTGTGTAACTGAAAAAGGCATGTGTGTGTATGTAAGTAAAAGAAGTGTGTGTACAAGTGAAAGAGGCGTGTGAGTTAGTGTAAACGGCATGTTTGTGAAAGAAGTGTGTGTGTGTTTTAAGTGAAAAAGGCATGTGTAAGTGAAAGATGTGTGTGTTTTAAGTGAAAAAGGCATGTGTGTGTGTGTAAGTGAAAGATGTGTGTGTGTGTATGTCTATATTACTATTGTGAAAGGCATCCAAGTACGCTGCTACTGTTCACCCTGAGTACCAGATATCTACATATGGCATATATGTGTGTGGGGGGGGGGGAAAGGGGGGCACCAACATTTTATCATGCCTCCGGGCGACTGGGGTGAACTTACGCCACTGTTATGCACCCATATGCAAACTGGACCTAAGTATTAAATAATATTGATAAAGTGGAGAGGTCTCATTGGGTTCTATATGAACACACGCCCAAGGCTACCAACCCAAACATGCTTATTATAACCCATCTAGTCGCTGTGGTAGCTTTTTGCCAAATTGGTTGAACGGAATACATACACTATCCCGGTTGTAGGAATGCCAGCGGTCACATGACTGACCGCAGCATCCCAACACTTATGATTTTAACATCAAAGTCGGTAAGTATCTTTATAAAAAAAAACCCCTCCCCTTCCCTGTCCCCTTACCTAACTCTTTGGGGGTGGCGGCTAGGGCTTTCCCCCCAGGGGTGTTGGCTATGGTAAAACCCTTGGTAGGGGGGGCGGGTAGGGCTATCCCGCCCCCAGTTTCTAACCCTACACCCCCCCTCCCAGGCCCTAACCCCAACCCCAATACTCACCTTCGAGATTTCGGCTGTCAATGATCCAGCGCCAGTGTCCTGAATGGTTTTGTGATTCTGGTGTCAGTTACATGACTGCCAGAATCCTGACAGCCGGGATGCGCTGAACGTTGTACTGTCACAGAGCTCAAAACTTATAGTTATACAGATGGGTCCACATTTATCTGCTGCGCGTAGGCACACCATGGTTTATTAACATAAACCCTTCATCTATTGTTCTCAGCTGCAATACAATAAAGAGAATAATACATCAGGGGATTAAGTCATTACAGCAGGGGATTAAGTCTGATTGACCTGGCTCAATTAATCCTATTAAAGGCCAAGATAAACATGGACCCATCTGTATGTGTTTAAAAACCAAACAATTAAGTAGATTCTATAAAATCCTTCAATTGCATGTTTGGGATCATCAATTAAACCAAAGTGTGTGTAGCGCTTGCTTTGCATTGTGATCTTGTTGTGCGTCCCAGCAGTGCCGTAACTAGACATTTTAGCGCTGTGTGCAAGAAACAGCAGTGGTGCCCCCCCCCCCCCCCCCCCCCCCCCCATATACAAAACAGGGCCAATCTATTAAAAATAGAGGCATGGCTTCATGGGAAGGGGCGTGGCCATAGAGCTCCCTTTTACACAGTATGGCAGGCAGAGTCCCCCTTTTTACACAGTACGGCAGGTAGAGTCCCCTTTCACACATTACAGCAGGCAGAGTCTCCCTTTTACTCAGTATAGCAGGTAGAGTCCCCTTTCACACATCACACATTGGGCAGATAGAGTCCCCCTTTTACACATTACGGCAGCAGAGTCCCCTTTTTACACATTACAGCAACAGAGTCCCCCTTTTTTTTTTTACACATTAGGCAGGCAGAGTCCCCCTTTTTTACACATTAGGCAGGCAGAGTCCCCCTTTTTTACACATTAGGCAGGCAGAGTTGCCCTTTTTATATATTATGGCAGGAAGAGTGTGTGTGCATACACAGTTGCCGGTGCTGCCAGCAACGAGCGATGGCAGGTGGGGTTCAGTGGGGTCCATGCTGCATTTGCCAGCATGGCTGCAGGGGATGGGGTTACGGTAAGGCTGCGGGGGATGGGGTTAGGGTAATGCTTCGGGGGAGGTGTTAGGGAAAGGCTGCAGGGATGTGGTTAAGGTAAGGCTGCGAGTGAGGTGTTAGGGCAGGCTTTTTCAACCAGTGTGCCGTGGCACACTAGTGTGCCGCAACCAGTTGCAAGGTGTGCCGTGGAGTCAGAGCAGCTTCCTGTACCTTCAGAGTGAACTGTTGGCCCAGGCTCTTAGAGGATCAGTCGTGCTCCGACCGTGACGTATGCCTTGAAAACAATGTGATATCATAGGTCACGGCCGCCGTGTCTCACCACCCAGCCAGCCCACCTGCCTGCGTACAGATCTTCCAGTTCCCACCTGCATACACAGCTTTCCTTGCCCACCCACATCCACACCTGCCCGACCGCCCGTTGCTCATTATTCGCAGAACTACACTATGAACAACCCCCACCACTGAGGGACAGGAAGGAGAACAGCTGATTATGATTGTTATTTTATTTCTCCAGTGGGGAACAATAGGATTTCAAGAGAATTTATGTGGGGAGAATTAGGATTTATTGGGGGAACAATGTGAATAATTCATGCGGGGAGCAATAGGATTTATGTGGGGAGAAATGTGATTGATTTTTCTGTGTAGGCCAATGTACATGTGGATGTTTTTTTACTGTGAGGGCCAATGTGTGTGTTTTTTTTTTCTGTGGGGAACTGATGGTGTGCCGTGGCAATTTTAAAATATTGTTCGGTGTGCCGCGAGTGAAAAAAGGTTGAAAATCACTGGGTTAGGGTAAGGCACTGGGGGGTTTAGGCTGCGGGAGGAGAGGGTTTAGTGTTAGGCTGCAGGATAGGAGGGTTAGTGTCAGATACTAGTGTTAGTATGCAGGATGTGAGGGTTAGGGTTAGGCACTAGGGGGAGGGTTAGGCTGCGTGACTGGAAGGTTTAGGGTAAGACACAAGGGGTAGGGTTTGGCTGCAGGGGGGGGGGGGAGGGGGTTAGGGTTAGTTTTATGGCTCTATATATTATTATGAGGACCAAGACTGTATATGTGAGAATTGGCAAAACCTGTTTGCAGTCCTCAAATCCAGCTCTGTAGTCTAGTTCAGGCACAGCAGGTGGTGGGCTCCCTTCGCCGCTGACTGCCTTTGATCTGGCTTCTTCATGTTGCTGGGCATCACCCACTGGGAAGGATCACTGGCTCAGTCCACCTCCTAAGGATCCCGGCGCCTCATCAGATTTAGGTGTCAGCGCTGAGATTTCCTTCACTACAAACAGCATCTCATGACACCCTCCATCTGACTCCACAGCAAGCACCCACACATGTACCACCGCGGGCTGCCCTCAAGATAGCGCCGCTCCCTCTCCTCACCCTGGCCGCCACTGCATCTTTCTGTCCTCAAGCCGACTTCCTCCCGGCGAGGTCATGTGTCACTCAGCAACCAGTGCCCTATTCCGTTGTCTCGCTCTCCTGCAGTTCTGCCCCTGTTTTAGAGTCAGTATCACCAGAGGGGGGGGGGGGGGGGGGGGCGATCCGCCATCCATGGCGTCATGTCCAGGAGCTGCCGCCTGCGGTAGCGCGCCGCTCTCAAAGGTGGCGCGGGTTTCAGTGAAGGAATAACGGGACGGGGTGGTGTGTGCTACGGCACCGCTCCCCGTCCCTTGCAGAGACGGCAGTGGGAGATAGGCAGCGGGGCTTTCAGTACAGACTCACAGGACTAGACGGCCATACGGGGGGGGGGGGGGGGGGTTGGTGTGCTGCTGATGGTGCGCCTGCAGTGCATGTGCGCTGTGGGCAAGGCACCATCGGCACACACCTAGTTACGGCCCTGCGGCCCAGAGCCTGTCACAAGGTTTATACTGGAATAAAACACATGATAGTCTCCATAAGGTGCCTTTCATCCCAAATCATCTTCTTTCACTTATATTGGTGTATGATATTTGATATACCTTGCGCTCACTTACACAGTTATTGGGGATCGGCAGCAAATTACGGGTGAAGCTACTCTGTTGAGCTTCACAAATATACTGTATAGTACAGGTTGGATTAGTAATTGCGCCTTATAGTAATGATTTACAAAGTTGATTACGTGAATAAAATTTCTTTACTTGGTCAAAATAATAATAATAAGGTAAATACAAAAAAGAACTATAATTGTATTATATCTCTGTTACACATTAATCCAGAGAAAAAACACATACAAGAGGAGGGTAAATGGGGATAGGGTAGTAGGTTATTGACTATGAATAAGAGTCACTAAAGTTGTCCAGAAATAACAATATATTCGTCGGTGAATATCCGCTCAATGGTGACGTCTCACCTGTATAATGAGTGGATAAATAATGATAATGTTAATTTCGTCAGAGCTCTTGGGGAATTTCCATATGTAGTTTTGGTGGTGATTCCACAGCTTAGGTGTTAAAAGTCTTTATATTTAGTAACGGGGTATCCCTGTCTTTAAGGCAGGGGGATCGGATGCGGGGTTCAAGTGTACGGACTCTGGTCTCGCCTTCCTCACCGGTGATCCGGCAGTGACCGCGATGACGCTGTGCTACAAGCGCATCGTGGCCGCAAGAACCACTCAGGAGGTGGTCACAGTCTTCGAGTGGTGGAAAAGGGTGCCGCTTTTAGACCTGTATAGGACTGACCGTGGCGTCCTCCCCCCTCTTACAGAGTCCTCCTGGTCCGTGTCCCAGCGTCCGCCTCTGCCCGTCTTCGCCTCACGTACAGCGGCTGTTGCTCTCTTTCGCTGTTCTCCTTCACTTCCTGGTTCCGGCTTTACCGGTGACGTGACCGGGGCACTCCGTCTGTTTAATAATCCTTCCCTCTATAGTTAGAGATTGGTTAGATATCAATATCAGTAGAGCTCTGTGGGTTGATTTGAGTTCATGCATGAAAAAAGGGGATGATGGTTAAGTAACGCTGAGTGATGCTCTTACGCGTATCCGCCCGTCTGGGCCTTCGTCAGGGAGTAGGTGCGGCCATCTTTGAAATGGGCTATTTAAGCCCATTCTGTGTGATAGGCTCTATCTAATATGCATGTAAACGAGAAACAGGGAACAGAAGAGGGAAAGGGTCAAACAGCATATGACAAAAATGACAACATAGTGATAGAATATGTTTAACAATAACTGCTCTTTATCTGGGTGTTGTCATCTGAGAAATTCCATAATAGATGATTATAAAGGGACACTAAATTGAATATAATAAACTAGTATACAAAAAACAATAATGTTTCATGTGATTAACCTGTGTATTGTTATATATGACACTAAGGGGGTAATTCTGAGTTGATCGCAGCAGGAACTTTGTTAGCAGTTGGGCAAAACCATGTGCACTGCAGGGGAGGCAGATATAACATGTGCAGAAAGAGTTAGATTTGGGTGGGTTATTTTGTTTCTGTGCAGGGTAAATACTGACTGCTTTATTTTTACACTGCAATTTAGATTGCAGATTGAACACACACCACCCAAATCTAACTCTCTCTGCACATGTTATCTCTGCCCTTCCTGCAGTGCACATGGGGGGTCATTCCGAGTTTTTCGCTCGCAAGCTGCTTTTAGCAGCTTTGCACAGGCTAAGCCGCCGCCTACTGGGAGTGAATCTTAGCATATCAAAATTGCGAACGAAAGATTAGCAGAATTGCGAATAGACACTTCTTAGCAGTTTCTGAGTAGCTCCAGACTGACTCGGCAACTGCGATCAGTTCAGTGCTTGTCGTTCCTGGTTTGACGTCACAAACACACCCAGCGTTCGCCCAGACACTCCTCCGTTTCTCCAGCCACTCCCGCGTTTTTCCCAGAAACGGTAGCGTTTTTTCACACACTCCCATAAAACGGCCTGTTTCCGCCCAGAAACACCCACTTCCTGTCAATCACACTCCGATCACCAGAACGAAGAAAAAACCTCGTAATGCCGTGAGTAAAAATCCAAACTGCATAGCAAATTTACTTGCCGCAGTCGCAGTGCGGACATTGCGCATGCGCATTAGCGACTAATCGCTCCGTTGCGAGAAAAAAATAACGAGCGAACAACTCGGAATGACCCCCATGGCTTTGCCCAACTGCTAACAAAATTCCTGCTGCGATCAACTCGGAATTACCCCCTAAGTTCAGAAAAGGAGTAACTTGGTCAGTTGTTGTTTAGAGTTATAATAATGACTCCATATTGGTGGTTGTTCTAAGTCTTATTTGCCTGTTATTAATGCTCTTATTTCATTATCTAGATTTAAACAGAATGGTTTGAGGGTTTTCAATGTGAACATCCATTTTAGTTCTTTGTTTATTTTTTTCAAGAAGTCTCCTCCCCTCCAATTCTGTCGAACCTGTTTGATTCCTAAATATTTAATCCCCACTGGTACTTGCTGGTTGAGACTATGGCCCTCATTCCGAGTTGATCGCTCGCTAGCAGATTTTAGCAGCCGTGCAAACACTATGCCGCCGCCCACTGAGAGTGTATTTTAGCTTAGCAGAAGTGCGAACGAATGTATCGCAGAGCGCATGCAAAAAAATTTTGTGTAGTTTCAGAGTAGCTCAAAACCTACTCAGCGCTTGCGATCACTTCAGCCTATTCAGTTCCGGATTTGACATCACACACCCGCCCAGCCACGCCTGCGTTTTTTCTGGCACGCCTGCGTATTCCCAAACACTCCCTTAAAATGGTCAGTTGCCACCCAGAAACGCCCACTTCATGTCAATCACTCTGCGGCAACCAGTGCGACTGAAATGCATCGCTAGACCCTGTGCAAAACTACATCATTTGTTGTGCCCGTACGTCGCGCGTGCGCATTGCACCGCATACGCATGTGAAGAACTGTCGTTGTTTAGCCTGATCTCTGCGCTACGAACAAATGCAGCTAGCGATCAACTCGGAATGACCCTCTATGTGTCTCTAAACCTTTTCTTATGTTCCTAATATGCTCGGCTATACTCGTTTTTAATGGTCTAATTGTTCTTCCTAGGTACTGTAGGTGACTTGGGCATTCTATCATCTTCTTTTACTTGGCTCATCAGGACAAGATTGTGTCTGTGCAGTATTATAAACAGAAAAGCTTCGAGGTGAAACATCCATATGGGGTGTCTTTACACTGATGCTTCTTGGTAACACATGCAGAAAAAGGTGATAAGGTTTTGTGTGGAAGGATGTTTTCAATTAACTGCTCATTGAATCACATGTGCTATTCTTGTAACATCAAAATGCGTCTGCACATAGATATATTTTTTTATTCACACACTGATAAATGAAAGTCTTAAAAAGTAACAGCTTAAAATAAGAGGTGTAGAGCCGGGAAAGCATTGGCCGTTCTCCAGTTATAGCTCTAGAGGAAGCCCGCCGCTATAGCCATTACATCATCTTCCTGGCACCAGCTGGAGACCCACAAGTTTAGTGGTGCCCTCGTTGGTACCCTGCAGAGACCGAGGATATCAATCCCTTCCTTGTGCAAGTTGGGAATTATTCCAATAGAATGCAGGCTGAGCGTGTAGGAAAAGGTGAGAAAAAAGAGGAAAGGTGGAATATAAAGTAAGCGTCATATTGGCAATGCATGCCTATTAAACATCACTCCCACTCTTGTCTTCACATGTAACGGTTTATCACACATCATTGCGTTTCTCCACACAAGGATACGTTAAGACTAAGAGGTCTTGCCAAGTTATGCAGTAAAAAAGGTATTGGTAACAGTAACACCTGCAATGAGAGGTGACCTCTATGAGAATGTTATGGTTCTAGTTTTAACTAATAAAAAACCCTAAATAAAATGTAGTGATATCTGGGGCTATAGGCTGAGGCAGCGCTGAATGCAAGTTGGTTTTGTGGATGTATCTTGAGTTTATTTTTGCACTGCACACACTCTAGAGTTAAACATGGAATTATGGGTGATGCAGACTCAGTCTCAGGGGTGTGATTGGGTGGTTACAGGACACCCACACATAGTCTAAATTCAGGGATGGCGCATTGAAGGAACTTGCAGGTTTTGCGGAGTTGTGCATATGTGGAATTACGCCACTTTTAAGGCGGATCATTTGCACCAAGGATAAGACTGGTGCTACTGGGCTCAGGCAATAATAATGAATGGGAGTGCTCCGGCCACAGGAGTATGTATATCGCTGCATATAGGTAAATCTCTGCATTTAATTCCATGCATGCAATGCGGCAACAATGTCTGACTTATGTTCAACTCTTGAGTCAGCCCCATGCAGATGTGTCTTCATATACTATTGCTGCAGCCGCGCCAAACAGCCCTTCTCGGCACGCCAGGTCTCAAGTGTCTTTTCTGTCATAAAAAATGCATCTTAGTCGCAATGCGGCAAGATGCCAGTGGCAAACGCAGGATTTCTAGAGGGGGGTTTCCAAATGCAATCCACAATCTCCCACTCTGCGGAACATGGAATACCGTATTAATATTTAACACTATAGATTGCCTATAGTATTGGCTGTATCAAACATATTTAAATAATATAAATAAGTGGTCAGGAAAAGGTTAAACATACTGTAATCAATACACAAATATAATAGAACCAGTACTGCACTTTCTAAGCACACATTCTCCCACCTCAGGGTTAGGCTCCTGTCTCTTCTTCCTGGTAGTAACTCTCTGGTCCATTGCACTGAGTGAGGACTAAGAACCACACGCACAGACTGGGCATGTGCAACAGCTTTGCTCTGTCCCTTACACTGCATGATGTGGCAGCAGCTCTAGTAATCATATTATATACCATTGCTATTGTCCTAATTTGAGCCACTTGCCAAGAGGAGGGGGGTTTCCAGGCAACCGGAATCCCCTCCCCCCACCCTGCGTTTGCATATGAGATGCGGATGTGACGGGCTGCTTCTGGACACTGCACTGATTAATTTGAAGACAAAAGTTTATTTGCTTTTTTAATTGTACAGAAACAAAAGTACAATACAAAGAGTAAATGCAATACAATACAACAAAATTAAACAGTAGAAAATTACTAAACCTCATGTGGCCAGCTCAAGACCGACCCGACATTCGGTATAAACAATAAAAAATACACGTTAGGGTATAAGACACAATATTAATAAGTGACAAGAAGCAAAATAAAATAATAATATTAAGAAAATATAAAGAAAGAGGAAAAGGAACCAGGGATGAGGGAAGATTGAGAGTGATACCACGGTGAGCACACCTTGTGGAAGGTGGCCAGGGTGTGGTATAATAAGATCTACAATGTCTAGGTGACAGTCAATGGGGGAGATTCAATTGTTTGAAAAGTCGGTTGGGTGTCTGTTTTTTCCTATCTAATAGACAGGAAAAAACAGACACCCAACCGACTTTTCAAACATTTGAATTCCCCCCAATATGTCAACAGGTACAAAAGTCCCACAGATAAAATGTCGACACTGGTTCAGGTTGACAGGGTAAAAAGGTTGATATGACAATGGTCAACACAAGTTTTTTGTTTATTTAGGCCAAATGTTGTATATTTCATGTTATAAACGGTTGAGCCACATTTTTATGACCACCAGCTAATAGCCAGAGTAACCACCGTGTGCAGCACAGACAGCAGCTAGATGGACTGGGAGTGACTCAATAAGGTGCTGGTAGGTTGGCACAGGAACATTTTGACAGTGAGCTGCTCCACTATAGCGTGTTGGTCAGCCCTCAAGCAGCTTCGTAGCCAACGTTCACCTCTCACATCAGTGATGCGTGGTGCTCCGCAGTTTCCACATCGGTTATTCGCAATGGTGCCATTTGTCCAGTCACGATACACCTTCACCACAGCAGCACGTAAACAGTTCACATACTGCGCTATATCAGAAATACCGCCACTCTTGGCCCGAAAGCCAATAATCATCACTTTTTGCAACTCTGATAAATTGCCCCATATATGTGCAGACGGCCTATTGCACGCCTTATATTCCCACCAAGCCAGCACACAACATGTGATGTACTTCATGGGCTATACGCTGCCAACGTCAAATGTAGGAGGTGGTCATAATAATTTGACTCAACCGTGTTTGACCACCATAAGTACAAACTTGTACCCTCACGGGCTCGCTTCGCTCACCATACAAGGTGGCTCACTTCGCTCAACCCAGGTTATTATTCACAGATGTCCACATGGATAGTAAATAAAGCAAATGTTGGGAAAACATGAAAAAAAAAAACATGTGTGAACTATTGTTATATCGACCTTTTGAACATGTCAACCTTAAACAGCACAGTCATCCTTCTGTCACGATCCGGGTATCTGGACGCCATTTCTTACCCATCAGATGCCTCCTAAGGCTGGCTCAGCGCTCCAGGACCGGATCCCATCTGTTATCCTAATGTTCACATTCCTGCATCCTCTCCTGTCTCTCTGAGACGCTGTCACAGTAACGCCTTATTACATCTGGCATGGCGTCTCCCGCGGCTTCCGCCGCCGTCCCTGAGCTTCTGCATGCAGAGTGTCAGAGTGGCGATTACGTCAGCCGCGGCCTCCGCTGTGTCCGCGTGGTTGGATGTGCACTTGTCAGCCTGGCGTCTCCTGTCTCCAGTGGCCGGCGCCGCCATTACTGTTTTCATTACCACATGGATTACAAACCAAACTTCCCTCCAAGTGTCTGCATGGGCGCAGCCATCTTGGATTCTGTCAGCTGATCATTTCCTCCAATCTGTTGTCAGTATTATTAATCTGCATAATTGCCTAGCCAATCCCTTCCTTGCTGCAGGTATAAATACACTGTGCCTGAGCAAGGAAGGCGTCAGTGCTTTGGTTGTCAAACCTAGTTCCTGTTTGTCTCTCTCCTGTGATTGTCTTCCAGGTTCCAGCTCCTGTCTCAAGACTTCCACCATAGAGACCCGCACCAGCATTCCACCTGCGGTGTAGCCTGACTCTCCAATCCATTGAGGATTCATCTGTTTCCAGCTACAGCATTACCTGCTTCCAGCTCAGCTTCCAGCAGAGTACAGCTTCCCTTAAAGGGCCGGTGTCCTTTCTACACTTTACCACTCTCCACCGGTATTATTATTTCTCCGCTCTCAAGTTCTACATTTCAGTTCATATTTCATCGCTCCCAAGTTCATCTATTATTTAACTGGTTCCAGCCAGTATCCACTCCGTGCTAACAACAGTCTGGTTCCAGCCAGTATCCACAGCAGCTGTTTTACCTTCAGCAACCCAGCTTTTCCTGGAACATCAGCTGGCACAATCCTGGGTTATCTCCATTGCTACAGTCGGGCCTGGTAAGGACTTTCCATCTAGAAGATCATAAGAACTATCTCACACTACCAGTGCCCTGTGGCTCCTGCCATCCTGTAGTACCCAGGAACTGTATTTATTATTTGCTGACTTTTACGTTTTCTTTTACTGCTGCTGTGTTGCGGAGTTGTCATAATAAACATCATTGACTTTTATCCAAGTTGTCGTGGTCACGCCTTCGGGCAGTTATTATTCATGTTACTTACATGTCCAGGGGTCTGATACAACCTCCCAGGTTTCGGTACATCTCAGCCCCTACAACTGAGGCTGCCTCCCGTCAGCTCAGGCCCTCAGTTGTGACAGTAAGCACTGACCTAATGAATCCAGCCGGAGACCAGGATCAAGCGGCCAGGCCGATGCAAGAACTGGCAGCCCGACTAGAACATCAGGAGGCTGCACAGGGCCACATCATCCGCTGTCTCCAGGATCTCTCTACTCGGCTGGATGGGATTCAGACAACTCTCCGTGGATCAGGCGCATCTGGTGCGTCAACCACAGTGACTCCAGTTATAACCCCACCCACCTTACCCATTTCTGCTCCACGTCTTCATCTTCCAACGCCAGCAAAATTTGACGGATCTCCAAGATTCTGCAGAGGATTTCTCAACCAGTGTGAGATTCAGTTTGAGCTACAACCTGGCAATTTTCCCAGTGACCGTACAAAAATTGCCTACATTATCTCTCTTCTCAGTGGCTCCGCCCTTGACTGGGCATCACCGTTATGGGAGAGGTCCGACACCCTGCTATCTTCTTACACTGCATTCGTGTCAACATTCAGGCGCATCTTCGACGAGCCAGGCCGGGTAACCTCAGCTTCATCCGAGATTCTCCGTTTACGCCAGGGGTCACGTACTGTAGGACAATATCTGATACAGTTCCAGATCCTGGCATCCGAACTGGCATGGAACGACGAGGCCCTGTATGCTGCATTCTGGCATGGCTTATCTGAGCTTATTAAAGATGAGTTAGCTACCAGAGACTTACCTTCTAAGTTAGATGAGCTAATCTCACTCTGCACGAAAGTTGATTTACGTTTCAGAGAGAGAGCAACTGAGCGTGGAAGATCATCTGCTCCAAAATCTTCTGCTCCTCCTCCTCGTCAACTGTCACCATCTAAAGATGAGCCCATGCAAATTGGCCGTTCCCGTTTAACTCCTGCTGAGCGCCGAAGACGCCTCTCTGAGTCTCTTTGTCTTTACTGTGCAGCTCCGTCTCACACCATCAATGCCTGTCCCGAACGTCCGGGAAAACTCCAAACCCTAGCTCGCCCAGGAGAGGGCCGGCTAGGAGTAATGATCTCCTCTCCATCTCCTCATGATTGTAATCTCCCAGTCTCGCTTCAAGTTGCTCAACGTTATCGGAACGTCATTGCCCTCCTTGATTCCGGAGCAGCTGGGAACTTTATTACTGAAGCCTATGTTAAACGGTGGTCCCTACCCACCGAGAGACTTCCTTCCTCCTTTTCCTTAACTGCCGTGGATGGCAGTAAAATTTTTGATACTGTTATTGCTCTAAGGACTCTACCAGTTCGTCTGAGAGTGGGAGTTCTTCATTCCGAACTTATTTCACTTTTAGTGATTCCAAGAGCCACACATCCTGTGGTCCTGGGCCTTCCATGGCTCCGTCTTCACAATCCTACAATTGATTGGACGACTACGCAAATCCTGGCATGGGGTTCCTCCTGTGCAGAGACATGTTTGTTTAAAGTATTGCCTGTCTGTTCTTCCTCCCCCAGGTCGTCTGATGTTCCACCTCCTCCATATCAAGATTTCACGGATGTGTTCAGTAAAGCTTCTGCTGATATCCTTCCTCCTCATAGAGAATGGGACTGCCCGATTGATCTCGTTCCAGGGAAGGTTCCACCTCGAGGCCGAACTTATCCGTTGTCTCTGCCTGAGACGCATTCTATGGAGGAATACATTAAAGAGAGCCTAGCAAAGGGGTTCATTCGACCTTCTTCTTCCCCAGCCGGCGCAGGCTTCTTTTTTGTAAAAAAGAAAGATGGTGGTCTGCGGCCGTGCATCGACTACAGAGGTTTGAACGACATTACCATCAAGAACCGTTATCCTTTACCTCTGATTACTGAGCTCTTTGACAGAGTTAGCGGAGCTACCATCTTTACAAAGCTGGACTTGCGAGGTGCATACAATCTCATCCGGATCCGTGAGGGTGACGAGTGGAAGACCGCCTTTAACACCCGTGACGGACATTATGAGTACCTCGTCATGCCCTTCAGATTGAGCAATGCTCCAGCTGTCTTCCAGCATTTTGTCAATGAGATCTTCAGAGACATTCTATACCGTCATGTCGTGGTCTATCTAGACGATATCCTCATTTTTGCCAACGATTTAGAGGAACATCGTTTTTGGGTTAAAGAGGTTCTGTCCCGTCTCCGTGTCAATCATCTCTATTGCAAATTAGAAAAATGCGTCTTTGAAGTCAAGTCCATTCCGTTTCTAGGGTACATTGTGTCCGGTTCCGGACTAGAGATGGATCCTGAGAAACTACAAGCAATTCAGAATTGGCCGGTACCCTTAACCCTCAAAGGGGTCCAGAGGTTCTTAGGGTTCGCCAATTATTACCGAAAGTTTATACGAGACTTTTCCACCATTGTGGCGCCTATTACTGCTTTCACCAATAAGGGTGCTAACCCGTCCAAGTGGTCTGAAGAAGCCATGCAAGCTTTTCATCTTTTAAAACAGAGGTTCATCTCTGCGCCTGTCCTGAAACAGCCTGACATCGACTCTCCTTTCATCCTAGAGGTGGATGCCTCCTCCGTTGGAGTAGGAGCGGTGTTATCTCAGAGGGCTAAAGATGGCCATTTACATCCTTGCAGTTTCTTCTCCCGGAAGTTCTCCCCAGCTGAGCGCAACTATGCCATTGGCGACCAGGAGTTGCTAGCCATCAAGCTCGCTCTAGAAGAGTGGAGGTATCTGTTGGAGGGAGCTTCTCATTTAATCA
The DNA here is from genome assembly GCF_028390025.1 of Pseudophryne corroboree. Taxonomy (NCBI): domain Eukaryota; kingdom Metazoa; phylum Chordata; class Amphibia; order Anura; family Myobatrachidae; genus Pseudophryne; species Pseudophryne corroboree. The sequence goes on from NC_086449.1 coordinate 187,534,076, forward strand.
CCATACTTACAGACCACAAGAACCTTTTATACCTGAAGGGCGCACAATGTCTCAACCCTCGTCAGGCCAGATGGGCACTTTTCTTTTCCAGGTTCGACTTTAAACTCCAGTTCTGTCCGGGCTCTCAGAATCGCAAGGCCGATGCCCTTTCCCGCTCATGGGAGCAAGAAAATGAGTCAGAGTCTTCAGACAAGCATCCTATTATAAATCCGTTGGCATTCTCCACGGTAGGGATGGACTCTACGCCCCCATCAGGGAAAAGTTTTGTGAAGCCGATGCTAAGGAAGAAGCTCATGCATTGGGCCCATGCTTCCCGTTTTGCCGGACATACAGGTATCCAAAAAACCCTGGAGTTTATCTCTAGGTCCTATTGGTGGCCAACTCTGAAAAAAGACGTCTTGGGGTTTATTGCATCTTGCCCAAAGTGTGCCCAACATAAAGTATCCCGCCAGTCGCCTGCGGGGCAACTGGTTCCACTATCCGTTCCCCGTCGACCATGGACCCACTTGTCGATGGATTTCATTACAGACTTACCCATGTGCAACAAGTTCAATACCATCTGGGTGGTAGTTGACCGGTTCACCAAGATGGCACACTTCATTCCTCTCACCGGTCTTCCGTCAGCTTCCAAGTTGGCTCAAGTATTCATACAAGAGATCTTCCGACTCCACGGTTTTCCTGAAGAAATTATCTCAGATCGAGGAGTTCAATTCACAGCCAAATTCTGGCGAAGTTTATGTCAAGTCCTCCAAGTCAAGCTAAAGTTTTCCACGGCTTACCATCCTCAGACCAATGGTCAAACCGAGAGGGTGAATCAGGACTTGGAGGCCTTCCTCCGCATCTATGTGTCCTCCTCTCAAGATGACTGGGTTCAATTACTTCCCTGGGCCGAGTTCTGTCATAACAACCAGTATCATTCTTCATCTTCTTCAACACCATTCTTCACCAACTTTGGATTCCACCCTAAAGTCCCTGAGTTCCAACCGCTTCCAGCAACTTCTGTTCCCGCAGTGGATATCACCTTGCATCAGTTTGCCAATATCTGGAAGAGCGTACGATCAGCTCTGCTCAAGGCATCGTTCAGGTACAAGAAGTTTGCGGATAAGAAGCGTCGAGCAGTTCCTGCTCTCAAGGTGGGTGATCGGGTATGGTTATCCACGAAGAATTTGAGGTTAAGAGTTCCCAGTATGAAGTTTGCACCTCGCTATATCGGTCCTTTCAAGATTGAACAAGTCATCAATCCTGTTGCTTACAGACTCCAGTTGCCTCCCTTCTTAAAAATACCCAGGACATTCCATGTTTCCCTGTTGAAACCGCTGATCTTGAATCGGTTTCATTCCTCACTTCCTCCAACTCCGAAAGTCCAAACTCAACGAGGCGTTGAGTATGAAGTGGCCAAGATCCTGGACTCACGTCACCGTTACGGTCAACTACAGTATCTTATTGACTGGAAGGGTTACGGCCCTGAGGAACGTTCATGGACCAATGCTTCTGATGTCCATGCTCCTGCCTTGGTCCGGAGATTCCATTCCAAGTTTCCTCAAAAGCCAAAGAAGTGTCCTGGGGCCACTCCTAAAGGGGGGGGTGCTGTCACGATCCGGGTATCTGGACGCCATTTCTTACCCATCTGATGCCTCCTAAGGCTGGCTCAGCGCTCCAGGACCGGATCCCATCTGTTATCCTAATGTTCACATTCCTGCATCCTCTCCTGTCTCTCTGAGACGCTGTCACAGTAACGCCTTATTACATCTGGCATGGCGTCTCCCGCGGCTTCCGCCGCCGTCCCTGAGCTTCTGCATGCAGAGTGTCAGAGTGGCGATTACGTCAGCCGCGGCCTCCGCTGTGTCCGCGTGGTTGGATGTGCACTTGTCAGCCTGGCGTCTCCTGTCTCCAGTGGCCGGCGCCGCCATTACTGTTTTCATTACCACATGGATTACAAACCAAACTTCCCTCCAAGTGTCTGCATGGGCGCAGCCATCTTGGATTCTGTCAGCTGATCATTTCCTCCAATCTGTTGTCAGTATTATTAATCTGCATAATTGCCTAGCCAATCCCTTCCTTGCTGCAGGTATAAATACACTGTGCCTGAGCAAGGAAGGCGTCAGTGCTTTGGTTGTCAAACCTAGTTCCTGTTTGTCTCTCTCCTGTGATTGTCTTCCAGGTTCCAGCTCCTGTCTCAAGACTTCCACCATAGAGACCCGCACCAGCATTCCACCTGCGGTGTAGCCTGACTCTCCAATCCATTGAGGATTCATCTGTTTCCAGCTACAGCATTACCTGCTTCCAGCTCAGCTTCCAGCAGAGTACAGCTTCCCTTAAAGGGCCGGTGTCCTTTCTACACTTTACCACTCTCCACCGGTATTATTATTTCTCCGCTCTCAAGTTCTACATTTCAGTTCATATTTCATCGCTCCCAAGTTCATCTATTATTTAACTGGTTCCAGCCAGTATCCACTCCGTGCTAACAACAGTCTGGTTCCAGCCAGTATCCACAGCAGCTGTTTTACCTTCAGCAACCCAGCTTTTCCTGGAACATCAGCTGGCACAATCCTGGGTTATCTCCATTGCTACAGTCGGGCCTGGTAAGGACTTTCCATCTAGAAGATCATAAGAACTATCTCACACTACCAGTGCCCTGTGGCTCCTGCCATCCTGTAGTACCCAGGAACTGTATTTATTATTTGCTGACTTTTACGTTTTCTTTTACTGCTGCTGTGTTGCGGAGTTGTCATAATAAACATCATTGACTTTTATCCAAGTTGTCGTGGTCACGCCTTCGGGCAGTTATTATTCATGTTACTTACATGTCCAGGGGTCTGATACAACCTCCCAGGTTTCGGTACATCTCAGCCCCTACAACTGAGGCTGCCTCCCGTCAGCTCAGGCCCTCAGTTGTGACACCTTCCATCTGTCATTTTGTACCTGTCGACATAATGCATGTCGACCATATGGTGTCAATCTATTGACTGTCTACCTAGACATTGTGGATCTATCATCGGGATACGAGTAGTTTCATAGGGTACCGATAAACCTGTTAACTGTGAAATCAAATTCCAAATTTGATTCCAGTACAAAATAATAATGGGACAAGACCACCAAGTGTGAAGGAACGTACCGTCTTCCCCACATTGTCTACAGCAGGAATTTGAAGTTGCGGGGAACATCTTGTGCAACTTAGAAGGTACTATGGCCCTCATTCTGACCTGATCGCACGCAGCAACTTTTTTCTGCCTATGCGATCAGGTAGACGCCGCCTATGGGGGAGTGGATTTTGGCATAGCAAGGCTGCGATCGCTTGTGCAGCCGTGCTATGCCAAAAAGTTTTGTGCAGGATAGGAGTAGGTCTGGACTTACTTTCCTGGTGCGATCACTTCAGCGTGTCAGGTCCCGGATTTTACGTCAGACACCCGCCCTGCAAACCCCTGGACATGTCTGCGTTTTACTCACCACTCCCAGAAAACGGTCAGTTGCCACCCAGATCCGCCTCCCTGCTGTCAATCTTCTTGTGGTCGCCACTGCGGCCGCTTTCTTCATTGTTCTTGTCGCTGCCCGGCGACGGCACAGCGCACTGCCGCCATCGCGCCTGCACAGTTCGGACCCGTTCGCACGGCTGCAATAAACAGCAGCATGCGAACGGGTCGGAATGACCCCCAAAGTACCATCAGGTAAAACCTTATAGCCACGCTGATAAAGGCCTTGGCAAATGTATATCCCTAGTCATGCCTTCCCTAGTCCTTCCCTAGTCATCAGTGGAGGTTGAAATGTCCAAAACCCAGTTCAGTTCATGGGCTTCATGATCAGGGAAAGGTGACACTTGAATGAAATGATATAAAACTGATATATTATCTTAACGTCTTATAGAATAGACACAGAGGTATGCAAATGAGGTTAGTGGCTGAGGTGTACAGTAGAGAGATTGCGAGTGAACAAAGCTGACTATTTGGTAATACAGACAGTGATAAGAGGGAACAGAGTTTGAAGGTCTACAGATGAGGACGGTGAGAATTTCCCGTGTACATGTCGAAATCTATCAATCTGGAATCCCTGTCAGAAGGAGCCTATAATGTTTTTGTTACCCAGAGGAAACAATGAATGAGTCTATGGTGGTCATTCCAACCCGATTGCTCTCTGCAGTTTATAGCAGCTCAACGACGGCATGCCAGCCGTCGTTGCCTAGCTATCGCCTCTGAGGCAGAGGCGGTCGCTGGGCGGGAGGGGGATGGACGGCGGCGTGGTCTGGTCAACGCAGGCGTGGGTGGACCGTTGGGGGGGCCTGGCCGCAGCAGCTGCGTGACGTCACATGCAGCTGCTGCGACCCGGGGCAGTGAAGAGGTTCTCCCGGCCAGCCGCAGGAGCTGTGCTGACCAGGAGTAACTCCTCTGTGCGATGCTTTTGTATTTCTGCGGGGGAAGGCCGACACTGACATGCAGGGCGGACTAGCCCTGTGCTGGGCGTCCCCCCGCATGTCTGAGTGCCTGACTGTAGCTATCGTAGCTATGCTAAATTTAGCACAGCTACGATCAACTCGGAATGACCCCCAATATACGAGACATGGGGGATGGGTGAGGAGCTAAGGCCATGCTCACAAGTAGTCTGTCCCAAATAGAGACAACCGAACCAAAGTGATGGAATAGACCGTGGCTTTTCTGAGCGATTTAGGTAACCAGAGAATTCTATCAACCCTCCCAGTTTGAAGCATAGCATTCTTCAAATCTAGCCAGATAAGAGAGTCAGGAGATAATGTGATTGAGTTGTGCCGCCTGATAGTAAGACTTGAGTATTGGAAGACCTGCACTGATTAATTTGAGTCTGAATCTGTATATGAAATTATACAATGCAGCGGACGCAGCTTTTTTTTTCATGCCAAGTTCCATTGTGCGTCAGGTACATACTTAGACAGACACAGATATACAAGTATCACATATAAAATGATTCAGTGCAAAAAGGCGTTCGGCACAAGCTGAGTCTTACGGGACCAGGCAGCTCACTCTCACCAGACATGTCACGCCACATAGCATATTGAGGTTAGATGTATGAGGACACATCCAATTATGTTGCATTGGGAAATTTTTATTTCAGCGATTGTACAATCCACATTACATGTACACAATATTATGCCCCACACTGTAATGCCCCTTGCACCATATTAAGCCCCACACAGTAATGCCCCATGTATCTTATTATGCCCCACACAGTAATGCCCCTAGCACCAAATTATGCCCGACACAAGAATGCCCTTGCATCAAACTATGCCCCACACAATAATGCCCCTTGTTATGCCCCACACTTTAATGCCCCTTGCACCAAAGTATGCCCCACACAGTAATTCCTCTTGTTATACCCCACATGGTAATGCCCCTTGCACCATGCCTTACTTAGTAATAATCACAATGCCTCTTAAAATTGGTCCTGCTCAATGTCAGGGGTTGTTTCAATCTGCTGCTGCTAGTCTGATCCCTCCTCTGCCACTGCTGCCAGCACCGTCACCACATTCCCAGCACCGCTGTGCCATTGCCTGCCAACTTCCATCGGACTCCATCTAAATGTCCCTCCCAAAATGGCCACTGCCTCCTCTAGTACCCATCAAAACTGTCCTCTCAGGTGGCGGCCATTTTGGGAGGGACTTTTTTTTATAGTATTGTGGGCCTAATTCAGACCTGATCATAGCCATGTTAAATTTTGCATGGCTACGATCAGCCACCCTGACATGTGGGGGGTACGCCCAGCATAGGGCTAGTCCGCCCCGCATGTCTGGCCCTCCCCCCGCCACACGGGTGCAATAGCATCACACGGTGGCGATGCTACCGCTCCCGGCGAGTAAGTCCCTACCAGCACAGCATTGCTGCGCTGGTAGGTGACTTTTCGCCGCGATCCGGGTCGCAGCGGCTGCGTATGATGTCACGCAGCCACCGCGGCCCGCCCCCCGCATGGCCCGGGCACACCTGCGTTGCCCGGACCACACCCCCAAAACGTCGGACGAATGCTGCCAGCCCGCCCCCTCCCGCCCAGCGAACGCTCTTCCTGTCAATCAGGCAGAGGCGATCACTGGGCTGAGATGCCGATCATGCACTGCGGCGCATGCGCAGTTCAGACCTGATCGCCGCTATGCGAAAACGCACAGCAGCGATCAGGTCTAAATTAGCCCCTGCATGCGGCTGGCCAGACTGCATAGAATACTGCACAAAATGGCCATGTGATTACATGGCTGGCCCGGCCCTAAAAACGGCACTGGCCCCTACCACTGTGGCTTTTCAGTGCACAATACAAATGTCTGGAGGACAAACATTGAGAGAATATATAGATATAAATTATAAAGGTACTGTAAGTCTATGCCAAACCTGCTGTCATAGACCTTTGTGGTATATAAAGCCATTTTCTTTAAGTCTTCAGTAATATATTCTTTAATCTTTTTTTTTTTTTTTTTTTTAGATAAGATGTACTGAGAAGAATGCCTGCTGGGAGGGAATGTGCCTTGACAGAGGTGGCAACATTTAAAGCCTTATGATGGGAGAATGAGAGTTATACTCCACTCCAGGATCACCTTCATGTTGCAAAGGTTTGCGCCAAGTTCAGTGCTAGAGCCGTTAATCTGCCTTATAGGGGGAAGTGCAATAAGTTTTCTGATGCACAAAAAGTATTGACCCTCATTCCGAGTTGATCGGTCGGTATTTTTCATCGCATCGCAATGAAAATCCGCTTAGTACGCATGCGCAATATTCGCACTGCGACTGCGCCAAGTAATTTAACAATGAAGAGAGTATTTTTACTCACGGCTTTTTCATCGCTCCGGCGATCGTAATGTGATTGACAGGAAATGGGTGTTACTGGGCGGAAACACGGCGTTTTATGGGCGTGTGGATGAAAACGCTACCGTTTCCGGAAAAAACGCAGGAGTGGCTGGAGAAACGGGGGAGTGTCTGAGCGAACGCTGGGTGTGTTTGTGACGTCAAACCAGGAACGACAAGCACTGAACTGATCGCACAGGCAGAGTAAGGTTGAAGTTACTCAGAAACTGCAAAGTAGTTTGTAATCGCAATATTGCGAATACATCGGTCGCAATTTTAAGAAGCTAAGATACACTCCCAGTAGGCGTAGGCTTAGCGTGTGTAACTCTGCTAAATTCGCCTTGCGACCGATCAACTCGGAATGAGGGCCATTATATTTGCAAAGTGAACATTACATTTTTTTATTAGTATTCGCCAGAGGAGTCTATGCAAAGTTGCATGCACTCAAACCATTTGGTTAAGCAGCTGGATCAGCCCGAAGCAGGTATGTCTTCTACATGCTGGATGAAGGTCTCCACTGCAGCTTCTGGCCACTCACCATGCATCTTGCGCTTGATTTGAGGGAATACAGAGAACTCGCAGCGGGAGTACGGCGGATGACCAGCTCCTAGATGTGTTCATGGGCCAGAAAATCCACCACTTCCTGTAATTGTGGGCAGATGCATTGTCGTGATGGAGAAGGGCACCATGAGCGCAAGTTCTTGGACGGCACCTGGAAATGGCTTCCAGCACTTCAGAAGGCATTGGTTAGCGTACCAGTCCCAAGCGATGGTGCACTGCTGCACAAGTGGTACAATAGCTACATGACCAGTATTGGCCACAAAAACAGCCACCATCTGCTTGGCTACGCTGCGCTCATGTCAGAACTTCTGTGGCAGTGCACCTCCAACTGGGGTCCACTGAGCCAACTTGTTTGGCCTCGGGGTCGAAACTGTAGATCCAGGATTCATTGCCACTGATGATTTCCCAGACAGAGTTTGAATGACTGCCATCAAACCTGGCCAGCATGTTGCAGCACCACGTCACCCGAGCCTCCTTCTGCTCTTGAGTTAACTTGCTCAGACCAAGCTTTTCATGGAGTATCAAGCAGATGGATCCCAATGAGATGCCTATCTCTCTAACTGGGCCAACAGGTCAGCTTTGGCCTGCACAACAACTTTGTCCTCGGTGATGGAGGACACAGGTCGGCCGCAAGCTTCCTTATCTTCCAGGGACCAACTCCTGTGCCAAAATTCTGCAAACCACTTAAACATAGTGGTTCGGAAGGGTGCTTCCTCCCCAAAAGCAGCTTGCGGTCACGACTCTCTCGCAGGCCACTCCTGTAGTTGCAGAAGATCATGGCTCTCCGGTGGTCTCTGTTGAGCTCCATAACGAGTTTGTGAAGGAAGTGAATATGCTGACTAATTCAGGGTGCAGTGCTGCTTACAGTATATACAGTTCTGTGCCGACTGTGTCTACTCTACCTATGCACTGCACATCCAGAAATTTACTGCACACCCCTCGTATTAATAATGCAGTTTTGATATTGATATATTTGTGTATAATAAAGTTCAACACAAGTCTACAGGGATTTCCCTACGCGTTTAGTCCTGTGATGACGAGAGTTGAGCACCACACTTGTAAATTGCAATCTAAATTGGCTGTTTAAAATTCTTACTGCACATTGCCCTTGAAAGGATTTCTATCCAGTGAAGGATCCAAGGATTGCTACATAATCAGATTTTAATAAAACATGCAAGATGGAACAGCAAGCAATTAACCTTATGCTGCATGTGTGTATGTAGTGATGTTGCTGTTCTGTGTGGCAACTATGATTGAACATGACAATCTTCATTGCATTCATTTAATTGCCTTGTGTTTTTGTACAAGATTCTTGCTGTTTTTCTGACCTGTGATGACAGTTGGCCAATGTTTGATGGAAATACTCTTTAATGCACCAGCGTTCAATGAGGTTGACTTTCTTTAGTTTAAAGTATTTTATCTTAACCATTATTTACAGATGGATAGAAAAACATTGAATGGTATACAAGGCCGTTGAGAGCCAGGATTGGCACGTGTGCTGGGGGCGTGGCCAAATTTGGGAAGCATGGCCACACCCCCTTAAAAATAAACCAAAAATACTATGCACACTGGTAAGGGGGACCGTGCACACTGCAAAGGTAGACATTTGTCCCCTCGGTAACGCTGCTCTGCAACTGACCTGGGCCCACAACGCTGTGTGCTGCAAAGGGGGGGGGGGGGGGGGGGGCATTTGTCCCCTTCAGCAACTGACTTTGGTCCCCCACCGGATCCCTCCAACAAGCCCGGGCCTCGGTAAACAGTACCTGCACCCCCCCTCTCGTCGCCACTGTGGCCACAAGATACTTTTTCAGAAACTCCTGAAACATTGGCCCTCATTCCGAGTTGATCGCTCGCTAGCTACTTTTAGCAGCAGTGCAAACGCTAGGCCGCCGCCCTCTGGGAGTGTATCTTAGCTTAGCAGAATAGCGAACAAAAGATTAGCAGAACTGCTCGAAAATATTTTCCTGCAGTTTCTGAGTAGCTCCAGACCTACTCCTAGATTGCGATCACCTCAGTCCGTTTAGTTCCTACTTTGACGTCACAAACACGCCCTGCGTTCGGCCAGCCACTCCCCCATTTCTCCAGCCACTCCTGCATTTTAGCCTGACACGCCTGCGTTTTTTAGCACACTCCCGGAAAACGCTCAGTTACCACCCAGAAACACCCACTTCCTGTCAATCACTCACCGATCAGCAGAGCAACTGAAAAGCGTCGCTCGCCCCTGTGTAAAATTGCTTTGTTTTGTGTGAAATTACTTAGCGCGTGCGCCCTGCGGCCCATATGCATGCGCAGAACTGACGGTTTTTAGCCTGATCGCTATGCTGCGAAAAACTGCAGCGAGCGATCAACTCAGAATGACCCCCATTGTACACAGTAGGAATGTTGGCCCTTTACTAAACAGTTAGGTGTTTTTCATTACGTTATTGCTTTGCCCGGATGCATGTTACTCTGCCTGTGATCTCCTAACATCCCTTTTTAGATGTGAGAAGTAATAAGATGTGCATACTATTAGCAACATGCATTTCCATCATCATTAGGCTTCCCAATCAAGACCCAAAGACTAATAATACTTCTCCTTATCTTAACTACGGCATCAATTTGTTTTGTCACTGCAACCGAAAGTCTTGTGCTCTGTTTAGGGATTTGGTTTCTGGGTTTTGGATCCGCATCTTCTATGTATTTTTAATCTGTATTCGGTTTCACAATAACCAACCTTGTGGGTTATAGTTTTGGTTTTGGATCAGGTTTTTTTTTTTTTATAATAAAAACAGCGAAAATCACAGAATTCTGGCCTATTTTTGTTCCTAGAGTATTATTAACCGTAATAACATTAATTTCCACTCATTTCCAGTCAATTTTCACCACCTCACAACTCACAATATTGGTGGAAATTTACTAAGGTCACGATTCCATTCAAGTTTGTTTTCTCAGCAATTTACTAAACTCAAATCTCGGCAGTGTTGGGGCTATTCATGTTGAGAAACACTGCCGACCACACAAATACGAATCAATAGACAATCGGTCAAATGCGGCTGTTATTTGACACAACACGGGAATTTACTAAGAATTTGTAGTCTCAATCACTGCCGACATTAGCCAAATGCTGCCGGGAAAGCATGGAATTCGTACAGAAATGGAGCTTTCAAATAGACCTGCTTTTTGTAGGCGTGTTTTGATAGCCATGCACGGATCAGTGAGATCTGTGCATGCTTCTCTATTCAAATGTATGCGAAAGAGTTAAAAATAAAAATAAAAATTGTGTGGGGTTTCCCCTCCTAAGCATAGCCAGTCCTGGTTCTTAAAATACTGGGAAAGAATTAGAGATGAGCGGGTTCGGTTTCTCTGAATCCGAACCCGCACGAACTTCATGTTTTTTTTCACGGGTCCGAGCGACTCGTATCTTCCCGCCTTGCTCGGTTAACCCGAGCGCGCCCGAACGTCATCATGACGCTGTCGGATTCTCGCGAGACTCGGATTCTATATAAGGAGCCGCGCGTCGCCGCCATTTTCACACGTGCATTGAGATTGATAGGGAGAGGACGTGGCTGGCGTCCTCTCCATTTAGATTAGGAGAGAGAGAGAGAGATTGACCTGAGGCTGATACTGTAGAAGAGAGTGCAGAGTTTAGTGACTGACCACAGTGACCACCAGCAGTGCAGTTGTTTTATTTAATATATCCGTTCTCTGCCTGAAAAAAACGGTACACACAGTGGCCCTCATTCCGAGTTGTTCGCTCGGTATTTTTCATCGCATCGCAGTGAAAATCCGCTTAGTACGCATGCGCAATGTTCGCACTGCGACTGCGCCAAGTAACTTTACTATGAAGAAAGTAATTTTACTCACGGCTTTTTCTTCGCTCCGGCGATCGTAATGTGATTGACAGGAAATGGGTGTTACTGGGCGGAAACACGGCGTTTCAGGGGCGTGTGGCTGAAAACGCTACCGTTTCCGGGAAAAACGCAGGAGTGGCCGGGGAAACGGTGGGAGTGCCTGGGCGAACGCTGGGTGTGTTTGTGACGTCAACCAGGAACGACAAGCACTGAACTGATCGCACAGGCAGAGTAAGTCAGGAGCTACTCTGAAACTGCTAAGTAGTTAGTAATCGCAATATTGCGAATACATCGGTCGCAATTTTAAGAAGCTAAGATTCACTCCCAGTAGGCGGCGGCTTAGCGTGTGTAACTCTGCTAAATTCGCCTTGCGACCGATCAACTCGGAATGAGGGCCAGTGACTCAGTCACATACCATATCTGTGTGCACTGCTCAGCCCAGTGTGCTGCATGCCTGCATCATCTATGTATATATTATATATCTGACTGTGCTCAGCTCACACAGCTTATAATTGTGGGGGAGACTGGGGAGCACTGCAGTGCCAGTTATAGGTTATAGCAGGAGCCAGGAGTACAAGACAGTCACATACCATATCTGTGTGCACTGCTCAGCCCAGTGTGCTGCATCATCTATGTATATATTATATATCTGACTGTGCTCAGCTCACACAGCTTATAATTGTGGGGGAGACTGGGGAGCACTGCAGTGCCAGTTATAGGTTATAGCAGGAGCCAGGAGTACATATTATATTAAAATTAAACAGTGCACATTTTTGCTGCAGGAGTGCCACTGCCAGTGTGACTGACCAGTGACCTGACCACACTGACCACCAGTATAGTTAGTAGTATACTATATTGTGATTGCCTGAAAAAGTTAAACACTCGTCGTGTGACTTCACTTGTGTGGTGTGTTTTTTTTTATTCTATAAAAAACTCATTCTGCTGACAGACAGTGTCCAGCAGGTCCGTCATTATATAATATATATACCTGTCCGGCTGCAGTAGTGATATATATATATTTTTTATATCATTATTTATCATCCAGTCGCAGCAGACACAGTACGGTAGTTCACGGCTGTAGCTACCTCTGTGTCGGCACTCGGCAGTATATCCATAATTGTATACCACCTACCCGTGGTTTTTTTTTCTTTCTTCTTTATACATACATACTACTACATCTCTTTATCAACCAGTCTATATTAGCAGCAGACACAGTACAGTACGGTAGTTCACGGCTGTGGCTACCTCTGTGTCGGCACTCGGCAGTCCGTCCATAATTGTATACCACCTAACCGTGGTTTTTTTTTCTTTCTTCTTTATACATACATACTACGACATCTCTTTATCAACCAGTCTATATTAGCAGCAGACACAGTACAGTACGGTAGTTCACGGCTGTGGCTACCTCTGTGTCAGCACTCGGCAGTCCGTCCATAATTGTATACCACCTACCCGTGGTTTTTTTTTCTTTCTTCTTCATACATACATACTACGACATCTCTTTATCAACCAGTCTATATTAGCAGCAGACACAGTACAGTACGGTAGTTCACGGCTGTGGCTACCTCTGTGTCGGCACTCGGCAGTCCGTCCATAATTGTATACCACCTAACCGTGGTTTTTTTTTCTTTCTTCTTCATACATACATACTACGACATCTCTTTATCAACCAGTCTATATTAGCAGCAGACACAGTACAGTACGGTAGTTCACGGCTGTGGCTACCTCTGTGTCGGCACTCGGCAGTCCGTCCATAATTGTATACTAGTATCCATCCATCTCCATTGTTTACCTGAGGTGCCTTTTAGTTGTGCCTATTAAAATATGGAGAACAAAAATGTTGAGGTTCCAAAATTAGGGAAAGATCAAGATCCACTTCCACCTCGTGCTGAAGCTGCTGCCACTAGTCATGGCCAGACGATGAAATGCCAGCAACGTCGTCTGCCAAGGCCGATGCCCAATGTCATAGTACAGAGCATGTCAAATCCAAAACACCAAATATCAGTAAAAAAAGGACTCCAAAACCTAACATAAAATTGTCGGAGGAGAAGCGTAAACTTGCCAATATGCCATTTACCACACGGAGTGGCAAGGAACGGCTGAGGCCCTGGCCTATGTTCATGGCTAGTGGTTCAGCTTCACATGAGGATGGAAGCACCCAGCCTCTCGCTAGAAAAATGAAAAGACTCAAGCTGGCAAAAGCACAGCAAAGAACTGTGCATTCTTCGAAATCCCAAATCCACAAGGAGAGTCCAATTGTGTCGGTTGCGATGCCTGACCTTCCCAACACTGGACGTGAAGAGCATGCGCCTTCCACCATTTGCACGCCCCCTGCAAGTGCTGGAAGGAGCACCCGCAGTCCAGTTCCTGATAGTCAGATTGAAGATGTCAGTGTTGAAGTACACCAGGATGAGGAGGATATGGGTGTTGCTGGCGCTGGGGAGGAAATTGACCAGGAGGATTCTGATGGTGAGGTGGTTTGTTTAAGTCAGGCACCCGGGGAGACACCTGTTGTCGGTGGGAGGAATATGGCCGTTGACATGCCAGGTGAAAATACCAAAAAAATCAGCTCTTCGGTGTGGAGGTATTTCAACAGAAATGCGGACAACAGGTGTCAAGCCGTGTGTTCCCTTTGTCAAGCTGTAATAAGTAGGGGTAAGGACGTTAACCACCTCGGAACATCCTCCCTTATACGTCACCTGCAGCGCATTCATAATAAGACAGTGACAAGTTCAAAAACTTTGGGTGACAGCGGAAGCAGTCCACTGACCAGTAAATCCCTTCCTCTTGTAACCAAGCTCACGCAAACCACCCCACCAACTCCCTCAGTGTCAATTTCCTCCTTCCCCAGGAATGCCAATAGTCCTGCAGGCCATGTCACTGGCAATTCTGACGATTCCTCTCCTGCCTGGGATTCCTCCGATGCATCCTTGCGTGTAACGCCTACTGCTGCTGGCGCTGCTGTTGTTGCTGCTGGGAGTCGATGGTCATCCCAGAGGGGAAGTCGTAAGCCCACTTGTACTACTTCCAGTAAGCAATTGACTGTTCAACAGTCCTTTGCGAGGAAGATGAAATATCACAGCAGTCATCCTGCTGCAAAGCGGATAACTGAGGCCTTGACAACTATGTTGGTGTTAGACGTGCGTCCGGTATCCGCCGTTAGTTCACAGGGAACTAGACAATTTATTGAGGCAGTGTGCCCCCGTTACCAAATACCATCTAGGTTCCACTTCTCTAGGCAGGCGATACCGAGAATGTACACGGACGTCAGAAAAAGACTCACCAGTGTCCTAAAAAATGCAGTTGTACCCAATGTCCACTTAACCACGGACATGTGGACAAGTGGAGCAGGGCAGGGTCAGGACTATATGACTGTGACAGCCCACTGGGTAGATGTATGGACTCCCGCCGCAAGAACAGCAGCGGCGGCACCAGTAGCAGCATCTCGCAAACGCCAACTCTTTCCTAGGCAGGCTACGCTTTGTATCACCGGTTTCCAGAATATGCACACAGCTGAAAACCTCTTACGGCAACTGAGGAAGATCATCGCGGAATGGCTTACCCCAATTGGACTCTCCTGTGGATTTGTGGCATCGGACAACGCCAGCAATATTGTGTGTGCATTAAATATGGGCAAATTCCAGCACGTCCCATGTTTTGCACATACCTTGAATTTGGTGGTGCAGAATTATTTAAAAAACGACAGGGGCGTGCAAGAGATGCTGTCGGTGGCCAGAAAAATTGCGGGACACTTTCGGCGTACAGGCACCACGTACAGAAGACTGGAGCACCACCAAAAACTACTGAACCTGCCCTGCCATCATCTGAAGCAAGAAGTGGTAACGAGGTGGAATTCAACCCTCTATATGCTTCAGAGGTTGGAGGAGCAGCAAAAGGCCATTCAAGCCTATACAATTGAGCACGATATAGGAGGTGGAATGCACCTGTCTCAAGCGCAGTGGAGAATGATTTCAACGTTGTGCAAGGTTCTGATGCCCTTTGAACTTGCCACACGTGAAGTCAGTTCAGACACTGCCAGCCTGAGTCAGGTCATTCCCCTCATCAGGCTTTTGCAGAAGAAGCTGGAGACATTGAAGGAGGAGCTAACACGGAGCGATTCCGCTAGGCATGTGGGACTTGTGGATGGAGCCCTTAATTCGCTTAACAAGGATTCACGGGTGGTCAATCTGTTGAAATCAGAGCACTACATTTTGGCCACCGTGCTCGATCCTAGATTTAAAGCCTACCTTGGATCTCTCTTTCCGGCAGACACAAGTCTGCTGGGGTTGAAAGACCTGCTGGTGAGAAAATTGTCAAGTCAAGCGGAACGCGACCTGTCAACATCTCCTCCTTCACATTCTCCCGCAACTGGGGGTGCGAGGAAAAGGCTCAGAATTCCGAGCCCACCCGCTGGCGGTGATGCAGGGCAGTCTGGAGCGACTGCTGATGCTGACATCTGGTCCGGACTGAAGGACCTGACAACGATTACGGACATGTCGTCTACTGTCACTGCATATGATTCTCTCACCATTGAAAGAATGGTGGAGGATTATATGAGTGACCGCATCCAAGTAGGCACGTCACACAGTCCATACTTATACTGGCAGGAAAAAGAGGCAATTTGGAGGCCATTGCACAAACTGGCTTTATTCTACCTAAGTTGCCCTCCCACAAGTGTGTACTCCGAAAGAGTGTTTAGTGCCGCCGCTCACCTTGTCAGCAATCGGCGTACGAGGTTACATCCAGAAAATGTGGAGAAGATGATGTTCATTAAAATGAATTATAATCAATTCCTCCGCGGAGACATTGACCAGCAGCAATTGCCTCCACAAAGTACACAGGGAGCTGAGATGGTGGATTCCAGTGGGGACGAATTGATAATCTGTGAGGAGGGGGATGTACACGGTGATATATCGGAGGGTGATGATGAGGTGGACATCTTGCCTCTGTAGAGCCAGTTTGTGCAAGGAGAGATTAATTGCTTCTTTTTTGGGGGGGGTCCAAACCAACCCGTCATATCAGTCACAGTCGTGTGGCAGAACCTGTCACTGAAATGATGGGTTGGTTAAAGTGTGCATGTCCTGTTTTGTTTATACAACATAAGGGTGGGTGGGAGGGCCCAAGGACAATTCCATCTTGCACCTCTTTTTTCTTTTATTTTTCTTTGCGTCATGTGCTGTTTAAAGGAGGGTTTTTTGGAAGGGACATCCTGCGTGACACTGCAGTGCCACTCCTAAATGGGCCCGGTGTTTGTGTCGGCCACTAGGGTCGCTAATCTTACTCACAAAGTCAGCTACCTCATTGCGCCTCTTTTTTTCTTTGCGTCATGTGCTGATTGGGGAGGGTTTTTTGGAAGGGACATCCTGCGTGACACTGCAGTGCCACTCCTAAATGGGCCCGGTGTTTGTGTCGGCCACTAGGGTCGCTAATCTTACTCACACAGTCAGCTACCTCATTGCGCCTCTTTTTTTCTTTGCGTCATGTGCTGATTGGGGAGGGTTTTTTGGAAGGGACATCCTGCGTGACACTGCAGTGCCACTCCTAAATGAGCCCGGTGTTTGTGTCGGCCACTAGGGTCGCTAATCTTACTCACACAGTCAGCTACCTCATTGCGCCTCTTTTTTTCTTTGCGTCATGTGCTGATTGGGGAGGGTTTTTTGGAAGGGACATCCTGCGTGACACTGCAGTGCCACTCCTAAATGGGCCCGGTGTTTGTGTCGGCCACTAGGGTCGCTTATCTTACTCACACAGTCAGCTACCTCATTGCGCCTCTTTTTTTCTTTGCGTCATGTGCTGATTGGGGAGGGTTTTTTGGAAGGGACATCCTGCGTGACACTGCAGTGCCACTCCTAGATGGGCCAGGTGTTTGTGTCGGCCACTAGTGTCGCTTAGCTTAGTCATCCAGCGACCTTGGTGCAAATTTTAGGACTAAAAATAATATTGTGAGGTGTGAGGTATTCAGAATAGACTGAAAATGAGTGGAAATTATGGTTTTTGAGGTTAATAATAATATGGGATCAAAATGACCCCCAAATTCTATGATTTAAGCTGTTTTTTAGTGGTTTTTTTAAAAAACACCCGAATCCAAAACACACCCGAATCCGACAAAAAAAATTCGGTGAGGTTTTGCCAAAACGCGGTCGAACCCAAAACACGGCCGCGGAACCGAACCCAAAACCAAAACACAAAACCCGAAAAATTTCAGGCGCTCATCTCTAGAAAGAATATAGTAGGGTTCCCCAGTATTTATACAACTAGCACCGGGCTCTTGGACCAATCCTGGTTCAAAAAACACAGGAGAAAAAAGATGTAGGGGTCCCCCGTATTTTTTAAACCAGCACCGGGCTCCACTAGCCAGGGAGATAATGCCACAGCCGGGGGACACTTTTATATTGGCATTAACCCCCAATTAGTCACCACTTGTGTATTTATTTTGGGTATTTCTTTTGTTGTGGAACTACAAATACCAACAGGCTCGTTAATTCCACGCATGCTGGTACTTGTGGTTCTCCAAGTGCCAGCGAGCTGGGGAGGCTTGCTGGGACTTGTAGTTCCACAGCAAAAAGACAATATTCTTTTTTTTACAGTTTAAAGGCTATCAGCCCTCCATCCACGGCCCAGGGATGGGGGGGGGGGGGGCAGCCTTGAGCTTCACCCCTGGCCCTTGGGTGCCTGGAGGAGGGAATCCCTTGATTTAAGGGGTCCCCACTCCCCCAGGGAACCCCGGCCAGGGGTGACTAGTTGGGAGGGTAATGCCACAGCCGCAGGGACCTACATAAATGTGTCCCCCGGCTGTCGCATTATCTCCCTGGCTAGTGGAGCCCGATGCTGGTTTAAAAAATACATCTACGTCTTTTGTCCCCTATATTTTTGGAACCAGGACTGTCCCAAGAGTCCGTTGCTGGTTGTATAAATATCGGGGACCCCTCCCCAATTTTTCCCCGGTATTTTAACAACCAGGAGCAGCTCAAAGAGCCCAGGGCTGGTTATGCTTAGGAGGGGGGACCCCATACAATTTTTTTTTTTAAACTTTTAGCTATTTCTATACGTACACAATGAAGCCCTGCACGGATCTCACTGACAAGGCCGGGCTTCATTGTGTTAAAACAGGCAGTGTTTTACTATTCTCTCCCATAAAACACTGCCAGCAATATGAATTACACTGACATCAGTGAATTTGAACTGAAAAAATATGGCAAAAATTACCGTGTTTTTTCTCAAAAAGTTGCAAACTCACACTGCCAATGTCAGCCAAGACTGATCTCGACTGAAATTGGCAGAAATACGAATTTTAGTAAATATACCCCATTGTTTTCATACATTTTAGGCCAAAGGCTGCAGCGAGCTGGCTGGTTACTAAGCGACAGTAGCACAAACACATGGGAGTTTACAGCACATCTATGAAACATTGCCACACAGCAGTGGTAGAAAGGTGGTGAAAGATGGATTTGATCTTGGGCCCTCCATCCCATCCTTATGTTAGATATTAAAAAGGACATGCACGGTTTTGCAAACCAAGCACTTCAGTGACTGACTGACTGACACTTTTGTGGCTGAAGTGCTTGCTTTGTTTGGGCCCCCACAATTTTTTTTTTGGAAAGGACTACTTCTGATCACTAATGAGGAGGTTGATGATGAGGGTGTGTTAATTACATGTTAATTACATTCTAATCTTGTAAAATAAATTTCATGAACTCACTGCAAATAACGTAACATGGAGGAGGTGCCTAGATGGCTAATGTCCCTACCTCTACTAAAATTCTACACCCAAGAGGTGGCTTTTTTGGTCATCAACATCCTCAGTGTTAGATAGTAGTAGTATACACATATTCCCCTCATGTTGGACACAGACCCCTTTATGTACAACAAAGCATGCCTGAGGAAGGACCACCTACTGTGTCATAATATGTGTATGATACACTGTGGCCTGAGCCAGCAGTGTCACAGAAAAATAATAGTATAGTACACTAGGGTATTGCACACACAAAAAAAAAAGTTAAAAAAATATATATTTTTTTTCAGTTATATTAGATGCTTTTATTTCTTTTGAGGTAGCGCCCCTAGATTGACAGAGCACCCCTGGAGGAACACAGACAGCAGTCCCTTGTCTGACACAGCACCCCTTTATGTACAACAAAGCACGCCTGGGGATGAACCACCTACAGTGTCACATTACGTGTATGATACACTGCGGTCTGGAGTAAAAAGCAGCCCCACCCCCTTGATAGACACACTGCAGTACCCCTGGGTGAACAACACAGCACCCCTGGATGGACACAGTATGGACAGAGCACCTCTGGAGGACAAAGCAGCCCCAGTCCCTTGATAGACACACTGCAGCACCCCTGGATGGACAACAAACCACCCCTGGACGGACACAACACGGACACGTCCTCTCACTCATGGCACAATAATGGACATATTCTTTTTAGATCAGAGACACATTCCCAGCATTAGAATTTTCTTCAGTTGGGACCTCACAGTTATGGGGGGAGTGTAATAGGGTGTGAGAATCAGAAAGTGAGAGACTTTTTGAGAGTTCTGTTTTTTTTACAGTGGCAATCATTTACATGGCAAAATCAACCTGGTATTGCCATATAAATGATTGACACTTTAAAAAAAAAAAACAACAACAACAACAGGAGAACTCTCACAAAATCTCTCACTTTCTGATTCTCACACCCTATTACATTTCCCCCATGAGAACTTTTTGTTTCCACTCATTGATTATTTTCCAGTAACAGAGAGACTGAAAGATCTATAGTAAGCATTATTACAGATAAAGAACAAAGAAAAAAATATTTGGTTGATGGATAGGTTGAATTCAATAGATGAAAATTGATGGATTGTGCAGCTTTGATGGGCAACAGTGACACAATTTATAGGACCTGGGACCCTGGCCTTTTCAGGGAGTCACCAACTATACCAGTGATTGGAGCTTGCTCTGTGCTGTACTGGAGTCACTGTGCATCTCAATGAATTAGATAAGACACACTGGGGTGTTTACATAAAGGCTGAAAGGTGATAGGTTAGTTATGCCACAGAAAATGCACACCGATCAGCTGTCGGTATGACACGTGACTGGAAAACAATTTGATGGCTTATTGTGATGTGCTATATTTCATAGCATATAATACTAGAATCCGGAGCAGAGCAATACATTAGTGGGGCCGTAGCAGAGCAATACATTAGTGGGGCCGTAGCAGAGCAATACATTAGTGGGGCCGTAGCAGAGCAATACATTAGTGGGGCACGGTAGCAATAGCTGAGGTAGCTTGCATTGCTGGCTCATGCTCAAGCTCTCTGCCTTTCTGAACAAACTGTGGCCAGCGCATGCTTAGAAGATGCCTCTGCTGTGCTACTCTGAGGAAGAAAGAGGGGATCTGCAAAGACAATCTCAGCCTCCCTCCACCTACAGGCCTCATATCAGAACCACTGCCCCGCAGTGGTGGTCATTACACCACCGACTATGATCCAGTCATTTTCTCTGAAATTTAGAACATTAAAATAGAAAGGTCTGTAGTGCTAGAGTCACTTCATGGCTAAAGGTGGAATGTATTAACAGGAAAATGCGGTCAAAAGGCTGAGAACAAGGTTTGCCCGCATTTCCCCTATGTACAAAGCTCTGGAAAGCAAAACTATCCAGAGCTTGTAGCCGATAGGCAATGCCATCTATAGATGCAGTGGTGTATCTATGATGGGTGCAAGGTATGTGGTGCACACAGGACCCTGGGTACATGGGCGGCCCACACCACACACTCTGCACCCATTTCTTGAATACTTACCTCTCAGGAGTCCCACGTCGGCAGCAGCAGCGCTGCACAGATCACCGGGAAAATGGCGTCCATGCTATTTCTCCAGAGACTTGTGCGTGCGCACTAGACACTGGCACAGGGTTGGGGTCTAATAGTGACCCAGGTGCTCAGAGTCTACTGCAATTCCGACTAGATAGGAGGGGCCGGAATGGAGACTGCACCTGCCCCCCCTTCCCCCTCTTCTCTTAATATGCCTCTGCCTTCCTAACAGAAGCTTATGAACTGCTTTCCAGCAGGATCCCTCCCAGTGTCCCCTGCGGCTCGCGCATGCGCTGGCCAGCAGCTGCGCCTGCACATTAGGATTCCCAGGTCTTGAACCCGAAGTCCTTACATCGCAAAATAGAGCTCTTATTGGAAGATCTGTTCTTTGTGGGTTTAATAAAAAAATCTACATGCATGCCACCATTATTTACAGCACTATGCATGCGGTAAGCATACATTCCGAGATTCTGGCTGCCCCCTCCGGGAAGAGACCGCCAGGTCGGCAAAGTAGGGGGAATGGCACTGGGGGGGGGGGGGGGCATAGTGCGGAGACCACATGGGGCCGTGGCATGAATATCACATCATCGTGGACCCACCACATAATGCCGAAATTACCACCTGGGAGAGTAGGCAAGTAACTATGCAGTAAGTTTTGGTTGCGATACATCCCACCCTTAGTATTAAAAAAACAAAAGTAGTAACCATTTTGGACATGTGGTAACTATTTCTGGGCGGGACAATTATTAGTTTGGCAGAATAACTTCGTTAAATTAATGTTAGGGTGAAATTCACCATTTAATTGTTTGTTTGTTTGTTTGTTTTGACTGGTGTCTATGACATTTGTAATTAATGTTTGAACCTCTCAGTGAAAACTAGTAATCTTTCTATCCATAGACTTTATTATTGCTGATAATGAAACCATCTGGAATGGTTCCGGTATGAATGGTCGACAATGTTAAGGTCGACAGTCATTAGGTCGACCACTATTGGTCGACATTGACATGGTCGACGTGGGCAAATTGTCAACACATGAAAAGGTCGACATGGATATTTGAACTGTTTTTGGTGTCATTTTGCCCGTAACATGACCAGGAACCCCAATTAGTGTACCGCGTCCCCTTGCATGGCTTGCACTGCGGGCAAGGTGTCTCACTCTGCTGCTCTTGGCACAGGTTATTATTCCCAATCGTAGTCCACGTGGATGGTAAAGTATGAAAAAGTAAAAAATCTTTGACATTTTTTTTTCAAAAGCCATGTCGTCCTTTTCATGTGTCAACCATTTGTCCATGTCGACCAATAGTGGTCGACCTAATGAGCGTTGACCTTAACACTGTCAACCATCTGAACGGATACCATCTGGAATACCTATATCATCACCGTGTGACTTTAGACTGTATAAATCCTCAACCAGTGTCACCATTGGGATTAGTATTTTGTTTTTATTTAAATCAACTTATTTAAAATCTCTGCATTGTAAAATTCCATAGCATAAGTTTCTGGAAGAGCTCCAACATCATCAGTTTGGCATTGCAGTGTAATCTTGCAGTAACAATGTATCGCAAGAATGAGCCAAGCTAAATTAGAGGAATCAGCAATACTCAGCCATAAACATTTAAAAGGATTTGCATGAAAATGAGCGAGTTTCCTATCTAGGGAAACACATGTTTTGTTTCTGTAAATGTCTTAGAATTAATCTGCTTCCAAATGAACTTCACCCTAAGAGCGGCTCTGGTGGGACGCATTCCTATCCCTCACCTTGTAATTGCCATTTAAAGAGAATTACCAGTCACCACTTTGTGATCCCAGCAGACACTGGAGATATGTAAATGGGGCATATACTGAATGTGACACCTGGCTGAACAAGATCAGACGTCTACTGTACACTATTAACCAAAGACTGGAGGTCCTCTGTATAGTGTCAGCTAGATACAATTGTTGTGTAATATTTACAGTACCAAAGTAGTTTTTTTTTATTAGCTACCATGTTGGATGATTGCCCTACTGTATACAGATGTCTCCTCACAGACTATTGCTGCAATCACCCAAATAACCCTTTCTCAGCACACCTAGGGCCTAATTCAGAGTTGATCCCAGCTGCAAATTTGTTAGCAGTTGGGCAAAACCATGGGGGTCATTCAGAGTTGATCGCTAGCTGCCGTTGTTTGCAGCGCAGCGATCAGGCTAAAAATCGGCATTTCTGTGCATGCGTATGCTCCGCAATGTACACGCGCAACGTACAGGTACAAAGGCATTTGTTGTTTAGCACAGGTTCTAGCGAAGTTTTCAGTCGCACTGAAGGCCGCAAGAAGATTGACAGGAAGGGGGCGTTTCTGGGTGTCAACTGACCGTTTTCAGGGAGTGTTTGCAAAAACGCAGGCGTGTCTGGGCGGGTGTATGACGTAAAATCCGGACACGAATAGGCTTAAGTGATTGCAAGCACTGAGTAGGTTCAGAGCTACTCAGAAACTGCACAAACTGTTTTTGCAGATCTCGGCTGCACATGCGTTCGCACTTCTGCTAAGCTAAAATACACTCCCCAGTGGGAGGCAGCATAGCGTTTGCACGGCTGCTAAAACTAGCTAGCGAGCGATCAACTTGGAATGATCCCCGATGTGCACTGCAGGTGGGCAGATATAACATGTGCAGAGAGAGTTGGATTTGGGTGGGGTGTGTTCAAACTGAAATCTAAATTGCAGTGTAAAAATAAAGCAGAGAGTATTTACCCTGCACAGAAACAAAATAACCCACCCAAATCTAACTCTCTCTGCACATGTTATATCTGCCCCACCTGAAGTGCACATGGGGGGTAATTCCAAGTTGATCGCAGCAGGATTTTTGATAGCAATTGGGCAAAACCATGTAAACTGCAGGGGAGGCAGATATAACATGTGTAGAGAGAGTTAGATTTGGGTGGGTTATTTTGTTTCTGTGCAGGGTAAATACTGGCTGCTTTATTTTTACACTGCAAATTAGATTGCAGATTGAACACACCCCACCCAAATCTAACTCTCTCTGCACATGTTATATCTGCCTCCCCTGCAGTGCACATGGTTTTGCCCAATTGCTAACAAAAATCCTGCTGCGATCAACTTGGAATTACCCCCCATGGTTCTGCCCAAGATGCTAACAAATTTGCTGCTGCGATCAACTCTGAATTACCCCCCTGGTTCCATGCAACTCGTCCTGCGCTGAGCGTCTTTTTCTAGACTTTTTCGCTCGAATGTGTTTCTTAGTCGCAATACAGTGTGACAAAACCACTTGACGAAACTGCACTGATTAATTGGATATTGCACACATGTGTATCTGTGTGCCACTGAGTCTGAATCTGTATATGAAGTGCTACGATGCTGCAGATTTTTTTTTTAACAGAGTACTGTTGTGCTTCATTTGCGACTGTACATATTTAAAATGAATTCCTGTGCGGCGAAAGTCACAGTCTGGCATCTCTGGTAGAGACTGAATGGTGTTACGCTGGGGGTCATTCAGGTTTGTTCGCAAACCAAAAAAGCACACTAACGGGCAAAACCATGTTGGGGCAGATGTAACATGTGCAGAGATATTTAGATTTGGGTGGGTTATATTGTTTCTGAGCAGGGTAAATAATGGCAGGTTAGATTTCAGTTTGAACACGCCCCACCCAAATCTAACTCTCTGCACATTTTACATCTGCCGCACCTACAGTGTACATGGTTTTGAATAAGGCCCTTAAATCGCAAATATAAAAATAAAGTTCAACTTGCGCCAGGCGCCTCGTGCCGCATAGACTACTAAGGCTAGGTGTACAAGGGCGAGGACACATCTGTACATTTCTAACGACCCCAACTCCTCCCAAAATTGTCTCCAGCTTCACATGCCTGGATTATATGCCTGTTTTATAGGCTAATTTCCATTTTACAGTTGAAAAGGTTCTGCACCTGCGGTTATAGTGTTGTGTGTGTAAATAAGAATCTGTGAGAATGCAATAAATGGAAATGTACTCACCTTGATGTTACTGTCTCAGGACAAGATAGCATGCACTGATATGAGAGTGGGCCCACGGATAATGTGACTGTGTTGACGGAAAATTGGTGGGATGTCCACTGATGTGTTTAAAACACAAGGCTCAAGGTGTGGAGGGTAGCACAGCAAAAAGTAGGCGAATGGGGTGTATGGGGGGGGTTGGGAATGGGTAATGCTTTGTCTTAGGGTGACATTTACTAAGAAGTGATAAGAGTGGAGAAGTGAGGCAGTGAAGAAGTTGCCCATGGCAACCAATCAGCACTGAAGTAACATTTATAATTTGCATACTATAAAATTATACAGAGCAGCTGATTGGTTGATGGGGCAATTTCTCCACTGGCTCACTTCTCTGCTCTTATTACTGCTTAGTAAATGTCCCCCTAAATTTTGATTGTATATATAAGAATTATGTCCCAGAATCAAAGTCCAAATACAAAGTTCAACAATCAATGTTGCAAAGTAAAAAATAAAAATGATGAGGAAAGACCACTGGCAACCTTGGGATTTGCAGTTAGACTTTCATAATCATTTGTATTTTTCACGTTTTTCATATTCTTCAAATATAGACTATGAAGAGTAAGAATAAAACATTAACCATTCCCTTTCCAACCTCCTGATGCCCCCATTCACCTACTTTTTGTTGAGTTTGGATACTGTTCTCCATACCTCGAGCCTTGTGTCTTAAAAACATCAATAAACACCCCCCCCCCCCCCCTCAGCTTTCCAGCAACACACAGCCCTATCCTATGAAGGCCCACTCACATATCAGTGCACGCAGGGCCGGGCTGGCCACCGGGCACTTCTGGCACATGCCAGAAGGGCCGATGGGCAGGTGGGCCGAACTGGTCCCTCAGAGAGACGGGAAGGCTGCGCACGCTCTCAAATGCCCGGGCTGATTTTGAACCCCAGTCCGTCGCTGAGTGCGCGCTATTTTGGAGAAACACATAGGGGGTAATTCAGAGTTGATCGCAGCAGCAAATTTGTTAGCTATTGGGCCAAACCATGTGCACTGCAGAGGGGGGCAGATATAACATGTGCAGAGAGAGTTAGATTTGGGTGGGTTATATTGTTTCTGTGCAGGGTAAATACTGGCTGCTTTATTTTTACACTGCAATTCAGACTTCAGTTTGAACACACCCCACCCAAATCTAACTCTCTTTGCACGTTATATCTGCCCCCCCCCCCTCCTGCAGTGCACATGGTTTTGTCCAACTGCTAACAAATTTGCTGCTGCGATCAACTCTGAATTAGGCCTATAGTACCATCAAGGGGGGTACATTCCCAGTTATAGTGTTATATTATGACACACAGATCAGGTCACAGGTACCCATATACACACACAACACTATAAACTTAGGTGTAGAGCTTAGTACCCATCTTTCTTTCAGTTGCACCATTCCTGGGTGTCCGACATCATCATCCTGTCTTCTAAGCTCCTGCGCAATATTCCCCTAAGGGCTTACTACTTCAGCGTGCAGGCGGGTACAGAATTTTCCACTAGTCACCATTTTAAATTAGCTTTATTTACCAGTCATTATAATTTAAACTTACTCTAATAAGAAACCATCAAATGAGAACTATGCTTTACACACTAGCCAACGGTTCTCTTAGTAGTTACCAGAGTGGAGGCTGCCTCTATACACTAGCACCATATTTTAGGTTTAGGTCATACTTAAAAACCAAATTGAAGATATTTTTATATAGTAGCCATCACAGTTGATGTGTATAGTTTATATACTAGCATTGGGCTCTGCATTGTAAAAGGTCTAACATGATGGACTGGGATTTGTATATTACCATTTAGCAGTATAATATTCAAAATTGCGTCTGTGTTGTATAGACAGGGCCACTGAGGCTTTGGAGGGGTGTGATGTTAGTGTATTAGAATGCTTAATATTTGCACACACTCCCTTACTAATCTGTGTAAGCCTGTATGTAAGTCTGTATCTTCAGTGATGGTCCCTGGGACCAGGGGGATGCTGGGAAGTGGGTGGTCCAGTGTGCAGTGTGCCTGGAGTTGGAGGGAATAAAGCAGCACAGCAGTGAACTCACATATCTCTGTGTCCTGATGACTGGATTTACAAACGTATGAACAAACATGGTATCAGAAGAAGTTTAACTTGGACTGCTAGTGCTCTCAGAGTGTGAAAGAATCTTGCAGAAGTCTGTGGCTGGGATACTCTGTGTCTGCAAAACCTGCCGTGTGCTCCTTTCTTCAAACAGTGAGTAACCATGGATAAACTAGCTCCTCCAACCGGCATGCTGATGTCTGGTAACTTGTCTGAAAACTGGAAAAGATTTAAGCAAAGGTTTAATATATATCTTACTGCATGTGGAGCTGATTCAGAGGCTGACAAAACGAAGGCATCCATTTTCCTCCATGTGATAGGAGAGGATGTGCTAGAAATTTATAATAGTTTTCAGTTTGATGAGGGGCAGAATATGGTGCTATCTTCTATAATGCAAAAGTTTGAAGATTACTTTGTGCCAAGGAAAAATGTGACATATGAAAGATATAAGTTTTTCACATGTGATCAGAAGTCTGTAGATGGATTTGATCAGTACGTTACAGAGCTGCAATCACTCAGTAAAACCTGTGAGTTTGGTGATTTAAAGGATTCACTGATTAGAGATCGTATTGTCTGTGGAATACCTGATAATGGACTCAGAGAGAGATTGCTGAGAGAGCAAGACCTAACACTAGACAAGGCAGTGACTATGTGTAGATCTGCAGAAATAACTAGATTTCAAGCCGTTACACAAGGAAGCTGATGTGCATGTAGTGCAGAAAACAGAGCCATGCAAACCTCCATTCTCAAGAATGAAGCAGTCTAAGCCACTGTCTAATAAGGAAATGTGTAGTAGATGTGGAAATGCTCACAATCCTAAAATGTGCCCTGCTTATGGTAAAACCTGCATGAAATGTGGTAGACTTAATCACTTTGCCAAATGCTGTAAAATTAAAAGTAAAACAACCAAAGTGCATTCTGTTAAACAAACAGATGAATTCTTTGTGGATTGCATTGAACTTTGCAGTGCAGATAAGAAAGAATGGATTGTCCCTTTAACTGTGAACGAGATTGTCATTCCCTTTAAGCTTGATACTGGTGCGCAGGTGAATTTAATATAATTTCAAGACTATAAGACTTTTAGAGTAAAACCTAAAATTCACCCAGCCAAAGTGAAAGTTAGAGGGTACACTGGAGAGGAAATTCCTGTGAAAGGTACATGCTTAGTGACACTGAAATATAAGGGACAACAGTTTAAAACATCTCTACTGATTGTGGATAAAAATGTGCAACCGATTCTAGGATTAAGTTCCTGTGAGAAACTAAGCTTGCTAAAGAAAGTTTTTATGGTGACATCACAAGTAGAAGATGACTGCAAATCGATGTTTACAGAATACAGAGACTTGTTTGAAGGTCTAGGTTGTTTGCCTGGAGAGCATAAAATAAATATAGACACGTAAGTTTCTTCAGTGATACACCCATGTAGAAAAGTGACGTTTGCGCTGAGAGAAAAACTGAAACAAGAGTTAAATCGCATGGAAGCCTTGGGTGTGATACAGAAAGTTGATGAGCCTACTGAATGGGTAAACTCCTTAGTAATTGTTGAAAAGAAAAATGGACAACTCTGAATATGTCTAGACCCCAGAGATTTAAACAAAGCTATTAAACGAGAACATTTCAAACTACCAACCAGATATGAAATCATGTCGCAATTTGCGGGAGCAAAATGGTTCAGTAAATTGGACGCATCTTCAGGATTCTGGCAAATGAAGCTAGATGAGGCCAGCTCAAAGCTTTGTACATTTAATACACCAGAAGGTCGATACAGATTTCTTCGACTACCATATGGAATATTGTCTGCTCCAGAAGTATATCACAAAAAGATACACATGATTTTTGAACATATTCCAGGTGTTGAAACAATGATGGATGACATTATTGTCTGGGGATCTACAAAGGAAGAACATGATTCTAGATTGAGACAAGTAATGGAACTTGTCAAGAAAGTGAATCTAAAGCTAAACAAGGACAAATGTGAATTTGGCGTGAATACACTTACCTTTATGGGCGACGTGGTCTCGGATCAAGGTGTAAAACCAGACCCAAGGAAAATATCAGCCATAGTGAACATGGAACGTCCTAGCCACAAAGACGACGTCAGAAGATTCCTAGGAATGATTACTTACTTAGCAAAGTTTATTTCTCAACTCTCTGAATGAACAGCCTCTCTTAGATGGTTGTTGGACAAAGATAACGAGTGGATGTGGTCACATGAACAAGAAGAAAGTTGGCAAAACTTGAAACAGATCATTACAGAGCAACCAGTGCTAAAATTCTTTGATCCTGCGAAAAGAATAAGAATTTCAGCAGATGCTTCACAATTTGGCCTAGGCTCAGTGCTGTTACAAGAATATGAGGATACATGGCAACCAGTAATCTATGCATCAAGAGCACTGACAAGTGCTGAAACAAGGTATGCTCAGATAGAAAAAGAACTTTTAGCGATCACATATGCATGTGAGAGATTTCATCAGTTTGTGTATGGTCAAACATTTACAGTGGAAACTGACCACAAGCCATTGATAGCTATCATGACTAAATCATTACATGACTGTCCCATGAGAATTCAACGAATGCTTATCAGACTACAGAAATATGATGTACACTTGTTGTACTGTCCCGGCAAATACATGTACATTGCTGATACACTTTCTTGTGCTGTGGACAAAAGTGAAGGTTCCAAAAGTCTGATGGATGAAGAGATAGAAGCCTATGTTAATTTGATCGTAGCTTCTCTACCAGTGTCTCTTGCAAGACAAGAACAGATTAGGAAAGAAACTGAGACAGATGACACAATGACAGTGTTGAAAGATATCATTCTGAAAGGTTGGCCAGCAGAAAAACATGCCCGCTGTCTATCCATGATTATTGGATGTACCACAGTGACCTTACAGTTGTCGATGGTATTATTTACAAAGGCAATAGGTTTGTCATACCTGCACGACCAGGGGCGTCAGAACGTTTTTTGGTTGGGGGGGCCAGAATAAAATCTCAGTTTGGCGCCCCTACCTCCTGGCCACCTTGGACAGGTCTCTATGAAGCAGCTGGGAATGGCTGCTTGCACAAATTATACCTGGTAGATCCCCTTATACACATTATGCTAGGTAGAGCCCATTACACACATTATGCCAGGTAGAGCCCAATACACACATTACGCCTGGTAGAGCCGCTTGTACACATTACACCCGGTAGAGCCGCTTGTACACATTACGCCTGCTAGAGCCCCTATACACATTACGCCTGGTAGAGCTCCTATACACATTATGCCAGGTAGAGCCCATTATACATATTATGCCGGATATAGCCCCTTGTACACATTACGCCTAGTAGATCCCATTACACACATTACGCCTGGTAGAGCAGCGTTTACACATTACGCCTGGTAGAGCAGTGTTTACACATTACGCCTGGTAGAGCAGCGTTTACACATTACGCCTGGTAGAGCAGCGTTTACATATTACGCCTGGTAGAGCCGCTTGTACACATTGGGGGTCATTCCGAGTTGATCGTAGCTGTGCTAAGTTTAGCACAGCTATGATTGCTAACTCAGACATGTGGGGGGGATGCCCAGCACAGGGCTAGTCTGCCCCGCATGTCAGTGCCGCCCCCCCCCCCCACCCCCGCACAAATACAAAAGCATCGCACAGAGGCGATGCCTTTGTATTTGAGGAGTAACTCCCGGCCAGCACAGCTCCTGCGGCTAGCCGGGAGTTGCTCATCGCTCCCGTTGGCTGCAGCGGTCGCCGCGGCCCGCCCCCCCAATGGTCCGGCCACACCTGCATTGGCCGGACCACTCCCCCTAAATGGCGGCTTAACGCCGCCGTTCAGCCCCCTCCCGCCTAGCGACCGCCTCTGTCTCAGAGGCGATCGCTAGGTAACGAAAGCTGCCATGCGCCGGCGTACTGCGGCACCGGTGCATGCGCAGTTCTGACCCGATCGCTGCGCTGCGACAAACTGCAGCGAGCGATCGGGTCGGAATTACCCCTATTATGCCTGGTAGAGCCGCTTGTACACATTACGCCTGGTAGAGCCCATTATACATATTACGTCGGATATAGCCCATTATACACATTACATGGAGAAAAGGACAGAGGTACAGATGGCATAGGGAGCAGAGGTAAAGAGGGGGGAAAAGGGGGGAGTATCAGACACAGACAGAGGGGACAGAGGCATGGATGGAGAACATGCCATAGATATACAGACTGTACAGTATATAGGAAAGTGAGCAGAGGCACTAATGGGAAAGAGGACTGAGGCATAGAAAGGGGAGGGGTAAAGGCACAGTTGGAGGGGTGGGGAAAGCGGCGCACTTGGGGACACAGGGGAAAGAGGCGCACATGGGGACACGGGAAAGAGGCACAGATGGGGACATAAGGGGAAGAGGCAGACATGTGGATATAGGGGAAAGAGGCACACATGGGGACATAGAGGAAAGAGGCACAGATGGGGATATAGGGGAAAGAGGCACAGATGGAGATATAGGGAAAGAGGTACATAGGGGAAAGAGGTAGACATGTGGACATAGGGGAAAGAATCACACCTGGGAATCTTGTGAAAGCCTCTATCCAGTCCAGCCAGGGGATGCGGGGGGAGGAGGAGAACGGAGGAGCAGCAGGAGACCTGGGGGCGGGGCTACATGCAGATGAGTGAGTAGAGGAAGTTGAGCTTGTCAGGAGATCTAAACATTCCCCTGCGAGGCTGCTACTCCAGAGTGAGGGGGGCATACAACCCCCATGCCGTTAACTACAGTCTGCATATAACGATATAGTGCTGGAGAGGGGGGCCGCTGGCATTAATAATCCCAGCTCCGACCTGCTCCTTCTTACCCAGATGCATGTCTGCAGCCGAGAACATCAGGGGCCCCTGTAGACCCTGTGCTTCCTGTAAACCCCTTTCTCTATTGCTTTGACTTCAGTCCCACTCAGCTGTACAGCGCTGTCTGCGAGGGGAGACCCAGCCGGGGGATCGCGGTGAAGTGCTCCCTCCTCCACTGCTGTAGCTTGCCACATCCTGTCAGTAGTGTGACAGGCGCAGCAAGCAGCGGAACGGGGAGAGCGGCTTTCCAGGCAGGCGCCTCCCTGCATCGCGGGCCACGCTGAGTGGCTAGCACCAGCTCTGCTGCTGGGTAACGTGCTGCTGTATTAGCAGCGCTGCCGGACACAGTGCTGCTAATACAGCAGCACGGGCAGCGCTGAACTAGCGGCTGCACAGGCGTCCGGGTGGATGGCGCCTCTCTCAAGTTTTGGGGGGAGCGAGCTGCCCCCTTGCCCCCCCTATTCTGACGCCCCTGTGCATGACTAAGAAAAACTATGCTGTGCAAGATACATGAAGGCCACTTAGGAGAAGAAAAATGTAAGCGGAGAGCGCGTGAAGTTATGTATTGGCCAAGAATGAACCAAGACATAGCACAGACTACAGCTACATGTGAATTATGTCTTACGTACAGACTGAAACAACAAGTCGAGCCACTGAGTCCTCACGCAGTGCCAGAGAGACCATACCAGAAAGTTGGCGCAGATTTGTTTGATTGTAATGGGAAAACGTACATTGTCGTGACTGATTATTACTCTAACTACCCTGAGGTGAAGACACTACATACAACTACTAGTAAAGCCGCAATCAATTGCATGAAGTCAATCTTTGCAAGGCATGGTGTTCCTATGGAAGTGTTCACTGACAATGGTCGTCAGTTTTCCAGTGCTGAATTTAGACAATTTGCTGATGAGTGGGAATTTGTCCATACTACGTCAAGTCCCCACTATCCACGCTCAAATGGGTTGGTGGAAAGTTCAGTAAAAACTGTAAAGAGTCTCATGAAAAAAGCTCAAGAAGGTAAAGAAGATTTCTACAAAAGTCTTTTAATCTACCGCAGTACACCTTTACAGAATGGACTTTCTCCTGCACAAATGCTGATGGGAAGGAGGATTAGAGCAAATCTCCTGATACATGATGAACTGCTTAATACACATAACTCAGCGATGGTCAGACTGAGTAAGGAATGTCAACAGGCGAAACAGAAACTGTTCCATGATAGGCGAGCAAAAAGCTTATCTGATCTAAAATCGGGTGACCAAGTCCGTCTCAGAGATCACGAGAAAGGTATTTGGGTGCAGAAAGGTATTGTGCAATCACAAGCAGCACCAAGATCTTACACTATACGTACAGAGCATGGAACAGAAGTAAGAAGAAATCGGGTGGATTTAAGATCTCAACCTAATCATAATGAAGACAACATGACTGAAGAATACCCTTCATCTGACATGTATGATGATCCTGATAATGGTGAACAAACCACGATTCTAGAAAGGTCCAACATGGTCGATGAAACACAGACTGTGTATGAAAGACCCAAAAGGGAAATACGCAGACCTGAGAGACTCATTGAAACGTATTAGATGATGTTCTTAATATGACGTTGTTAATTGTTGCATTGAAGCGTACAGGGCTTATCTTTAAAGAAAAGAGGATGTGATGTTAGTGTATTAGAATGCTTAATATTTGTACACACTCCCTTACTAATCTGTGTAAGCCTGTATCTTCAGTGATGGTCCCTGGGACCAGGGGGATGCTGGGAAGTGGGTGGTCCAGTGTGCAGTGTGCCTGGAGTTGGAGGGAATAAAGCAGCACAGCAGTGAACTCACATGTCTCTGTGTCCTGATGACTGGATTTACAAACGTATGAACAAAACAAGGGGCATGGGTGCTGAGGAGGCATGACTACTGACGGGGCACTGCTGCTTTCCCACATTGTATGCATTATTATGGTGCGTTCATATAGAGACATGATGGCTTGGCTATGCCTCCTCTGTACTGCTACAGAGA
The DNA here is from genome assembly GCF_028390025.1 of Pseudophryne corroboree. Taxonomy (NCBI): domain Eukaryota; kingdom Metazoa; phylum Chordata; class Amphibia; order Anura; family Myobatrachidae; genus Pseudophryne; species Pseudophryne corroboree. The sequence goes on from NC_086449.1 coordinate 187,567,938, forward strand.
CCTGAGTAATCTGTGCTCCCCCCTTGTCCCCCTGTATATGGAGGGAATCAAAAAGTGACCCGTATTGTAGTCACCTGATTGAAGGAAGGAGCAGGAAAAGGTCCTGCTACTCAGGTTGTAGTGGTCCCTAACATTTCTGACAGGGGCACTGGCGCCGTCAGACCTGATCGCAGCAGCAAATTTGTTAGCAAATGGGCAAAACCATGGCCCTCATTCCGAGTTGATCGGTCGCAAGGCGAATTTAGCAGAGTTACACACGCTAAGCCGCCGCCTACTGGGAGTGAATCTTAGCTTCTTAAAATTGCGACCGATGTATTCGCAATATTGCGATTACTAACTACTTAGCAGTTTCAGAGTAGCTTCAGACTTACTCTGCCTGTGCGATCAGTTCAGTGCTTGTCGTTCCTGGTTGACGTCACAAACACACCCAGCGTTCGCCCAGGCACTCCCACCGTTTCTCCGGCCACTCCTGCGTTTTTTCCGGAAACGGTAGCGTTTTCAGCCACACGCCCCTGAAACGCCGTGTTTCCGCCCAGTAACACCCATTTCCTGTCAATCACATTACGTTCGCCGGAGCGATGAAAAAGCCGTGAGTAAAATTACTTTCTACATAGCAAAGTTACTTGGCGCAGTCGCAGTGCGAACATTGCGCATGCGTACTAAGCGGATTTTCATTGCGATGCGATGAAAAATACCGAGCGAACAACTCGGAATGAGGGCCCATGTGCACTGCAGGGGAGGCAGATCTAACATGTGCAGAGAGAGTTAGATTTGGGTGGGGTGTGTTCAAACTGAAATCTAAATTACAGTGTAAAAATAAAGCAGTCAGTATTTACTCTGCACAGACACAATATAAACCACCCAAATCTAACTCTTTCTGCACGTTATATCTTTTCCCCCCTGCAGTGCACATGGTTTTGCCCATTTGCTAACAAATTTGCTGCTGCGATCAGGTCTGAATTAGGCCCTGAATCATTATAGTATGTATGCATGGTACTCGGTTGAATAATGGTCCCATCCAGAATATTGCAAAAGAAGTGCAAGACATAGTACACATATATAGTTTTGTTTATATAACATAGTAAAGGATCACTGTCATGTAAGTGCAGAAAAAGCAGCACAGAGGCCTTCAGCCTACCAGTAAAAGCAGTAAGCCGCTCTGGTTAGCATCCACCTCCACCACTCCAAAGAGTAATCAAGAGATAAACTTCCTGTACTGTAGATGGGAGTACCACAGACTAAAGGGCCCCATACACTAGAACGATAATGCCCAATTTCATCCGATTTCGGGCATTCGGCCCGATATATCGGATGAAATCGGGCATTTTGGAGGTGTTTCCGATCCGATGCGCGTTCCTGTGAGCATCGGATCGGATCCTCCAGATTGACCGTTCTGCACTAGCGATCATGCCCAACCCCGCAGGAATGGCTGGGATCGCCCAAGATACATCGTTTGCGAAAAGACAGCATACGATGTATCTTGGGCGATCCTGCCGCCCGGGAAGCTGCCGGGGTGATCGCCTGCGACATGATGGTCGGACATGTCGCAATAGTGTACGGGGCCCTTTACTTTGAAAGGTCAGCATTTCTATATTAACCCATAAACTGATGAATGTACTGAGTATATCACATTCATTAATACAGTATATATTTACTGGTTTCAGCCAGGTCTGAATATAGAAATACATCCAGTGCTGGAAAGCCATACAAGGATATCTTGTAGTATCATGTAGTGTGGAGACAATATAAGGCGCTAAGCCAGGCCTGGGGCAACCTGTGGATATCCAGCTTTTGTGAAACTACAAGTCCCAGCATGCTTTACTAGCTGATCAATGGGAGGGTATGCTGAACTTGTTGTATCACTACAGCTGGAGAGCCACAGGTTGGCCAGGCCTGCGCTAGGTGCAAGGGCATCTTTTAATCCAATTCTCCTTCATTACATTTTTTGTCTGGGTAAACGGAAGAAAAGCAATTTCATAGAGATCATTGATTTCTATGGATTGATACTGATGCACATACCCACCTTACCAAAGCCGTCGCTGAAACATGGATAGATGTCATGTTTTTACCTGCTCCTGTTACATCATTGGTGTTATGAGTTGGTTGTGTGCACTACACCAGTGTCTTTCCACAGAAATCAATTGTCTCTGTGTAAGTATCCATCTACACTTCTTTTACCTGTCAAAAACTGGCATCCAGTAGACGCAGTGTGACGCAAATTATTTCCTCACTCAGAACAGCCATGATTGGTCTGATCTAAGGTAGATGCCAGATTCATCACCTTTATTTTAATCATAGCATACTTTTTAATTATACAATTCCCCAATCCCCATACACTAGAACGATTTTATCCAATTTCGGACATTCTAGCCGATATATCGGGTAAAATCGGGCATTTTGGATGTGTTTCCGATCCGATGCGCGTTCCTTGGGGGTCGGATCGTCTTCCCTAGATCGTTAGTGCTGCATGTCAGTTTCTGCAGGCACGGCTGGGATTGTATACGATATATCGCATGCAAAATGTACCAAATCGTATGGAATCGTATGGTACCACTCCCGGGAAGCTCCCGGGAAAGTTCAAGGGAAATCGCCTCTGACTTCAGCCTCAGACATATCGTTGTAGTGTATGGGGCCCTTTATACTGCAACTCCCCACTGTTTTTTCATGTTTGCCGAGCTCTTTGTGTGTAGAGTATAGGTTAATGCCAGGCTTACAGGCCTACCCAGAACCAAGATACAATACAAACACCATGTACTCACCGGGCAGGGAGATGTATAGTAATATAACTGCTCAACTTAAAGAACAAATATACACAGCAATAATGTCACAATGTCCTAGTCATCTGGTAAAGTTATATATGCTTAAAATAAATACAGGTTAAAAACAAATCATAAGATGCAATAACAAGTCATAAGAGCACACAGCTGTAAAACAGTATACAGAAAACTCTAAAAATGATTTTTTTAAAAATGTAACAAATCAAATAAAAACACAGATCAACATTAACCAGTCTCTTGGCTGATACCAAAATATTTCTCATCAGACTTAATTGCTCCACAACAATTAGTGTAATGCTGTGGCTAATCTGAGACACCATATTAATTACTTCTGACGAGACGTGTTTAAAATTAGCCCCTTGCCATCTTGACAATGTAACAGATAAAACAACTAGAAAGTCCACCTCTAAACTAAAGCATCTTTGCATTATCCAAGTTGAACTATTGCTGATATAAATGAGCTAGTGATTTAGGATTGTAACCATAACCTGTGTCCAAATATACAGAAACCTTAAGCACATTATATAATATGGAGATATATACTGTCATCAATCATCTATATATACAACAATGTATTATTGTATTTCTGGAACATGTGCCATAGCATCGTACCAACCTACAGAGTAATGATAAATACATATCACAATGCTACTGTATGTGCACATACATGCACCATGTGTTCTATCAGTACCATTAAGTCTAGTTTAAAGGTTGCAATGATCTAAACTGAAAATAACTCTTAATGAGCAAGCCCTCAAGTGTTTTTCCCGTGCTGATCCCTTGAGCTTTGTTCAACCCCTCCAGGGTTTTTCAGCACCCCCCTACCCCCCAGGCCTTCTCCGACTACTTACCTGTATCTCAGTGCTGGCTGCAGACTGCAAGAACTAGCAGGTTGTTGTTATATTCGGGGTTTGTTTCTCCTTGTTGACAGGTGATACTAAATGTATGTTTTATAGTGGTGCTGTGTACAATCAGATAGGTATAGTGTGCAGTACTGTAGTGCAAATATCTATCTATCACTCATGGTGTATATGTTGCACCTGTCGTGCACAGTATTGGTAATGTACAGCTCACTGGTGTGTTATTAGAACTCTGCTGAGTTTGGCTGTGTCATATTTGCAACGTGTGCGTTAATGTGATCTTTCCTGCAGAGAGATGTGTATGGGGTGCTGTAAGTAAACAGTGGTTTCTGTGTATGTCAGTGACAGTAACAGTCCGTCGGCTTTTTGCAATTGACTATGTGATGTTGTCTGCCTTTATTACCTTATGTTTATATAAAATCACAGTGCACGTTACCGACATAGGTGTCATGAGACGCTTGCAGTGTGCAGGATGTGTGTTTTCAGCAGATACAGTGCATGTGTAATGAAATGATCATATCACGCAGAATCACCAGCTGCCCTCCGAGAAGCACACATTGCTTTATAACTGTGTCTATGCGTAATATTGTCTGTTTTATTGGCAGATATCTTGTTTCCTAGTGAAACAGTGTTGTGTCTGGTAGTATGTGTGGCTAGCTGCTGTCATGTCTATGTTCCTCTGTGCGCTCCTTGTTTCATGCACAGACAGCCTCCGTCCTGGTAGCAGGGTCTTTTCCTCACATCCTCAGCTGCAAGAATGAAGGGTGTCCAGTAGACACAAAGCTGAGCCTTGCAGACCCCAGACCATTCACCGCCGCAGAAGTCCTGGTTGCTCATTCTCCCAAGCACCCAGCAGCACCCGGCTGCAAGGCATTTCTGTCACACCATCCCCCCTTTTTACAATCCCATTTTTACATTAGAGTGTCTCTCTATCCTGCAGCCTGATTTGTTGCTCTTCCTTTATCTTCCCTGGCTTCTCTTACTAACCTTCCACCTCCCACAATTTCATATCCCTCCTCTTTTTTTTTTTTATTAATCCCAGAATGAATTTCAAGGGACACCTATATAATATCCCAAGAATGTGAATGAAGGGCTTTGTTGTGGTCCCTTTTTTTTTCATTATTTCACTGAAAGGAAGATGAAAACTGGGACTATAATGGCTCTTGAGATAGATTGTAGATACCATGTACCTGTGCAATACATCTGACAGGAGCACACAGGGTCTCATCTATGGCAGCACTCTGCAGTGGGAGATGAAATGAAGGGTGTATAATGAGAAGGAGGAAAGGACAAGCCCACATTCTGTATCCGTGATGAAAGGGAAGTAGGTTCTCCTATGTGCATAGTTCTCTCTGTGGGTCCCTCATTGCAGTGAAGCACAGGATTTGATTAGCATTAATTAGGAGTTTCCTGGCTAGGGTACTTGGCTTGCTGGTCAGGTCTGTAGAGAGAGAGAGAGACGTACCTACCCCCTGATGATTGTTTGGATGTAGGAAAAAAGGGAGAGTAGACATGAATCCCCTATTGATTATTTTTTCAACATGATCAAATTATAGGAATCAATTATTGGAATACTGTTCCACAGCTATAAAACTAATTTTGCAGCTGTGTTCTTTAAGCTTAATTAAAACTGCCAAACCTTGAACTTCACTAGAACTCAAGAATCCTTAAAATGTGGTTTGTGTATGACTGTTTTATTTTTCCCTTGCTAGCGCATTATGCTCTCATCAGTTGAATACTGCCTGATTATGACTGACAAATATAGATAAAACCGTTTAGTGAAAAGCAGTTTATATGTGACTCACAGACAGATAGTATTTTGGCATTATGCAGTCTGCTGTAATTGATTCCTGGCTATTGGAGCAGTTCCCATGCTCTTAAGTGGCCTATCAGATTTATTTAAGTCTATCAGAAGACACTTCTAAAGTGGAATGTACAAATTACTATACAGTCATTAAATGGTGATGTCTGCACCAATGAATGCAGGTCATGTGGTATCAGTAGCAAGGACATTTGATCACTACACTGTGTAAATGTATACAATTAGTTGTGGCTGTTGCCCCTGGGCTGCAGCGCCAACCACACATTGCAGGGGGAGCCAGTCAGCACATATAAACATACATGCAATATTGTATGTAATATGCTGGCTGCCTTACCCAGTGATCAGCAGCCACTGGATACAAGAAGATCAGGGGTACATTTACTAAGCAGTGATAAGAATGGAGAAGTGAGCCAGTGGAGAAATTTCCCCATCAACCAATCAGCAGCTCTGTATCATTTTATAGTATGCAAATTATAGCTGTTACTTCAGGGCTGATTGGTTGCCATGGGCAACTTCTCCACTGGCTCACTTCTCCGCTCTTATCACTGCTTAGTAAATGCTAAATGTACCCCCAAGGGCCTAATTCAGATCTGATCGCAACAGCAAATTTGTTAGCTACTGGGCAAAACCATGTGCACTGCAGGGGGGGGGGGGGGGGGGGGAAGGGGGAGGGGGCAGATATAACATGTGCAGAGAGAGTTAAGGTGTGTACACACCGTTTGATAAATCTGTAAGATTTTGACTATATAGTCAAAATCTTAAGGAAAGTTAGTGCTCTCAAGGTGTTTGGCAGCTTGCAATACCGATTCGATCCCGATGCGTACTCCCACGGGGTCGGTATCGTAAGGCTAGATAGACTGTGCAGGCAAGTCAATGTTGACTATGTAGTGTACTGTCTAGTACAAAGTATAGTCAAAATTGGCACTTAGTCAAAATCGTACATAGACAAAATCTCAAGCACAGATAGTCAAAATCTGTCCTATCTGTGCTATCTGGGCTCTGGCGGAGTTCAAGGGAAATCGCATAGTCAAAATCGGGCATAGCAAGGATCTCACCAAGGCCCTCATTCTGAGTTGTTCGCTCGCTAGCCGCTTTTTGCAGCAGTGCACACGCTAAGCCGCCGCCCTCTGGGAGTGAATCTTAGCTTAGCAGAATTGCGAACGAAGTATTCGCAATATTGCGAAAAGATTTTTCTTTGCAGTTTCTGAGTAGCTCGAGACTTACTCTTCCAGTGCGATCAGTTCAGTGCTTATCGTTCCTGGTTTGACGTCACAAACACACCCAGCGTTCGCCCAGACACTCCCCCGTTTCTCCAGCCACTCCCGCGTTTTTCCCAGAAACGGCAGCGTTTTTTCACACACTCCCATAAAACGGCCAGTTTCCGCCCAGAAACACCCACTTCCTGTCAATCACACTACGATCAGCAGAACGAAGAAAAAACCTTGTAATGCCGTGAGTAACATACCAAACTTCTTAGCAAATTTACTTGGCGCAGCCGCAGTGCGAACATTGCGCATGCGCAGTTAGTGGAAAATCGCACCGATGCGAAGGAAAATAACGAGCGAACAACTCGGAATGAGGGCCCATGTGTACACATCTTTAGATTTGGGTGCGGTGTGTTCAAACTGAAATCTAAACTGCAGTGTAAAAATAAAGCAGCCAGTATTTACCCTGCACAGAAACAAAATAAACCACCCAAATCTAACTCTCTCTCTCTGCACATGTTATATCTGCCCCACCTGCAGTGAACACAGATTTGCCCATTAGCTAACAAATTTGCTGCTGCGATCAGGTCTGAATTAGGCCCCAAATTGTGTTAATTTCTGTAAGTGTTGAGGTTAGGACATCCTTAAAAGGAAGGAATCTACTTACCAAGACCCTGCCATAATATTATTATCCTATATTTATATGGCACCACAAGGGATCCGCAGCGCCTATTACACATTACATAATGAAATGAGCAAACAAGAAAACAGCACTTACAGGTATTCATTTTGTAACGCTGCATCATACTTGCCTACTCTTCTGGAAGCTGTGGAAGGCTCAGGATTTTTCGAGTAGTCCCCCCTCCCCCTCGGATGAGTAGTCAGATTTCACACATCCCGTCCGCTTCCTAATCAAGCGGGTAGGATGTGGGGATAATACAGGGATTTGTGGCTCTGTGTGGAGGAGGGGGCTAAATGACGCAAAATTGTTATATTTTAGCCCCGTCCCCTCTACCCAGAGCCACGAATAGAAGCATTTTACCGTTAAAGGGGCGGGGTCTAATTATGCTGGCACCCGGCCCCGCCCCCCAAACTGGCAGGCTGCATCTCCTTTTCAGTCTTCTCCCAGAGAGAAGAACTGAAAAGGAGGCAAAGTGCTGTTAGTGTAAGTCATAGTTACCTACTTTTTTTGGCTCCTCTGGGAGGAGCCTGGAGAGGAGATGCAGCCTGACACATCGGGGGCGGGACCAGACTACCGCATCACTAGGCCCTGCCCCCACCCCATATCCCCAAAACATGGAAATTCCCACGATTTGCGGGTCCGTGTGTAGGTGGCGTGGCTAAATGACGAAATCACTACTTAAGCCACACCCCCTCCACCCCGCAGCTGTTTTTCCAGTGTCTATCTCCACCCTGCCCGCACTGCAGGAAGGGCAGATATAACATGTGCAGAGAGAGTTAGATTTGGGTGGGGTGTGTTCAAACTGAAGTTTAAATTGCAGTGTAAAAATAAAGCAGACAGTATTTACCCTGCACAGAAACAAAATAACCCACCCAAATCTAACTATCTCTGCAAATGTTATATCTGCCCCCCCTGCAGTGCACATGGTTTTGCCCAATTGCTAACAAACTTGCTGCTGCGATCAACTCAGAATTAGGCCAGATGAGACAAAGATTGAGCTCTTTCGCGTGAATGCCAGGCATCATGTTTGGAAGAAACCGGTCACTGCTCATCAGCAGGCCAATACCATCCCTACAGTGAAGCATAGTGGTGGCAGCATCATGCTGAGGGGATGTTTTTCAGCTGCAGGAACTGGGAGACTAGTCAGGATAGAAGGAAAGATGAATTCAGCAATGTACAGAGACATTATGGATGAAAACCTACTCCACAGCGCTCTTGACCTCAGACTGGAGCGACGGTTCATCTTTCAGCAGAACAACGACCCTAAGCACACAGCCAAGATAGCAAATGAGTGGCTTCAGGACAACTCTGTGAATGTCCTTGAGTGGCCCAGCCAGAGCCCAGACTTGAATCCGATTGAACATCTTTGGAGCAATTTGAAAATGGCTGTGCACCGACACTTCCCATCCAACCTGATGGAGCTTGAGAGGTGCTGCAAAGAGGAAAGGGCAAAACTGGCCAAAGATAGGTGTGCTAAGCTTGTGGCATCATATTTAAAAAGACTTGAGGCTGTAATAGCTACCAGCGGTGCATCAACAAAGTATTGAGCAAAAATCACTAAAAACCTTTTTTGTTGTCATTATGGGGTATTGTGTGTAGAATTTTAAGGGAAAAATGAATTTATTCCCTTTTGGAATCAGGCTGTAACATAACAAAATGTGGAAAAAGTGAAGCACTGTGAATACTTTCCGGATGCACCGTATATTGAGGGTCATTCTGACCCGTTCGCTCGCTGCTTTTTATCGCAGCTGACCGAACGGGTACCCACTGTGCGGCGCCGGCGCATGCCAGGCGGCCGAAGGCCGTAGCAGGGCTGCAATCGCCTCTGCCTGATTGACAGGCAGAGGCGGTCGCTTGGCGGGAGGGGGTGGGGGAGCGGCGTTTGCCCGCCATTTCGTGGGCGCGGTCCGGCCAATGCAGGCGTGGCCAGAATGTGCGGGGAGCGGCCCGCATCGGCTGCGTGACGTCATACGCAGCCGCTGCGGAGCGACGAGTAGATCCCGGCCAGCATGCTAAACCTGCGCTGGTCGGGAGCTACTCTTGAAGTGCAAAGGCATCACCGCTGTGCGATGCCTTTGCACTTCTGCGTAGGGGGCCGGCACTGACATGCGGGACGGACTAGCATTGTGCTGGGCGTCCCCCCCGCATGTCAGTGTGAATGATCATAGCTGGGCTAAATTTAGCACAGCTACGATCATCTCGGAATGAGGGCCATTACGCCAAGACGTGCATATTACACTACATATAGCTGTGCCAAGAAGGATGGGGGATGTATGAAGCATACAAGACTCTCTTGGGGCCTTGGCAGTGATAGGTTATGTTGCATGGTTGAGACCAAAGTGGTCCCTATTATAGGTGGGTTAAATAGCAACCTACTGACTCTCATGGTCACCCCACCCCCAGCCCAACGTACTTGGAAAAAAAAAAATTTCATGGGAAATGCCCTTGTACAGATGACAGTGTGTGGTCCCAAGAGTCTTTTGAATGGATAGTGAGTCAATTCCATGAACAGACCTATGGACCCCTAATACATTTTATTCTCTCACCCTCCTTACACCTCACTACATTGTTGTGTATTTTGTGTGAGTGACTCTCAGTAATACCTGATGGATTCCACATTATTAGGGAAAGATGTTCTTCTTGCTTTTTCATAGACACTCATGATCCACCCTTATGACTGTAAGCCTGTCATTTTTATCATTAGGAGATGGCTTTTCCTCTTCAGAACTGATTATTCCAACTGTTTACCACTTGGAGGGCTGTTATAATTATAGTCTAATCAGGATAATTAGCACAATGATATAGCATTGATGTCATAATCTATCCTAAAATCTAAATGTACTTTACATAAAAGGGTTTTCAGCAATCACTTTGTGCTAAAGTATTTTGATGATGGAGACTGCCATACTGCAGGTGGTTGTTTTCTGCTGATCTGCGTTGTTTACACAGAGATGCACTGTTGGTACAGAAGAGCAGTGAACCCATTTTTATTGCCCAGTTAAGAGCCCCACAAATTCTAAAACCCAGTGCTTAAAGTGGTCACCCCCCCTCCCCACGGCGCACATGCAATAAAGGTATTGCGTGTGCCGTAGGCGCGCGCCGCAAAAAAATGGGCGTGGTCACACAATAGTAATAATGCCCACAGTAGTAGCACCCCATAATACACATAATGCCCACAACAGTAGCGCCCCTTATACAATGCCCACAGTAGTAGTGCTCCTTATGCAGTGTACACTGTACTGGTAGTGCCCACTGTGGTAGTACCCCTTATATAGAGCCCATAGTAGTGGTGCCCCTTATGCAATGCCCGCAATAGTAGTGCCCCTTATGTCCGCAGGAGTGATACCGCTCATGAAGTGCCCCCTTTACAATGCCCTCATTAGTAGTGCCTCCAGTAGTAATGCCCTTAATGGTAATGCCCCTGTGTAGTATTGCTCCCAGTAGTAATGTTGCTGTAGTAATGCCCCCAGTCATTTAGCCCCAGTAGTTATGCCCCCAGTGGTAATGCCCCTGCAGTTATGACCCCAGTAGTTTACCCGCCCCCCTTTAATTTAGCCTCCCAGTGGTAATACCCCCAGTAGTTTAGCCCCAGTAGTTTGCCCCTAGTAGTTTAGCCACCAGTAGTAATGCCCCCAGTAGTAATGCCCCCCTGTAGTTTGCCCCCTTGTAGTTTAGCCCCTGTAGTTATGCCGCCAGTAGTTTAGCCCCTGTAGTTATGCCCCCTTGTATTTTAGCCCCCAGTAGTAATGCCCCCAAGTAGTAATGCCCCCAGTAGTTTAGCCCCTGTAGTTATGCCCCCAGTAGTTTAGCCCCCCAATAGTAATTCCCCAAGTAGTAATGCCCCTGTAGTTAAGCCCCCAGTAGTAATGCCCCTGTAGTTATGCTCCCAGTAGTAATGCCCTCCTGTAGTTTGCCCACAGTAGTTAACACCCTTGTAGTTTGCCCCAGTAGCTTGCCCCTTATAGTTTGCCCCAGTAGCTTGCCCCCTTGTAGTTTGCCCCAGTAGCTTGCCCCCTTGTAGTTTGCCCCTTTGTAGCTTGCCCCCAGTAGTTTGCCCCCTTGTAGTTTGCCCCCAGTAGTTAGCCCCAAGTAATAATGCCCTCCAGTAGTTTGCTTCCAGTAGATGCCCCCCAGTATGTTTTTCCCAGTAGATGCCCCAGTAGTAATGTCCCCCAGTAGATGCCCCCGTAGTAATGCCCCCAGTAGATGCCCCTCAGTAGTAATGCCCCCCAGTAGTTTGCCCCAAGTAGATGCCCCTCAGTAGTACTGCCCCCCAGTAGTTTGCCCCCAGTAGATGCCCCTCAGTAGTAATGCCCCCAGTAGTTTGCCCCCAAGTAGTAATGCCCCCCAGTAGATGCGTCGCTACACAAAGGAAAAAAAAAATCACAATACTCACCGAGCCCCACTCCCGTGCAGTCCTCTGGGCATCCGCTCCTCGGCACTATGGGAGAGACGTCTCACCCATAGCGCACAGTGACAGCGCCGGAAGCCGGAGCTCAGTACTGAGCTCCTGCTTCCGGCTTCCGCTGTGGAGAGAGAGCCGGGCGCCCGTTGGTAACACAATCTCAGCGGGCGCCCGGCATCTCCCTGCGGCGCCGGCCACACATCGGGTTAGGTGAGCCGGAGGAGGCAGAACTGCGTTCCATCTCCAAGTGGAACTGACGCAGTTCCGCTCCGTTCCGGCTCACTTTAACCCCTGCTAAAACCCAAATGTCAAAACACAGGCAATAATCCAATTGAGTCAGGAGCAGAGGTTCAGAGAAGCTGGGTCACAGAATCTAATATACTGGCAATGTGTGGTCCTCAGAAAGCTGCTTACTATATAGGTTTGAATTCAGCCTCAGAAGCTGGTAACTTACTCCTAGCAGTAGCTCATTAGGCCATACCCTGATGCAGATCTACACAGATGAAGGGAAACTTGTGCAGTGTTAAGGTGCCCACACACTAGACGACCTGTAAATGATGCATTCTCGTTAACAATTTTGCTTGAACTCCCCTGGCTCCCCGTAAGTCCTGGGTAAACGATACAGTACAATACACATAAGATATATCTTAAGATCTGGGAGTGGGTACATCCAGAAGCATGCTGTCATTGAAGATAGCTTCAGATCTTCCCTGCAGCAGGGAAGATCAGAAGCTCCGACCAACGACCAGCGGGACCGCGCATTGTGACCGTTATCGTTTACAGACACTGAACGATCTGCACTATTATGAACGATTTGTAGTTCCGATCCATCGGAAATGGCCAAATCGCTCATAATATCGTCTAGTGTATGGGCACCTTTAGTTATCTGAGCTAAAGGTGCCCATCTCACTGCGGGACGTGAACTAAGCCTTGAAAAGTTATACATTTCACAGTGATAGTGAAAGTACCAGCCAATCAGCTCCTACCTGCCATGTTACAGGCTGGGGTTGAAAAATGACAGGAGCTGTTTGGTTGGTTGGTACTTTATCACTGTGTAATTTATCACTTTTCAAGGCTTAGTACATCTGGCCCACTGTGTAGAGACTACAGTACTGCAGCCCAGAGTTTCTAGTTTCAACTCTAAAGGTCCCCATACACTAGAACGATAATGCCCGATTTCATCCAATTTCGGGCATTCGGACCAATATATCGGGTGAAATCGGGCATTTTGGATGTGTTTCCGATCCGATGCGCGTTCCCATGAGGGTCGGGTCGGCTCCCCTAGATCGTTAGTGCTGCACTCATGATATGTCGGTTTCCGCAGGCATGGCTGGGATCGCATACGATATATCGCATGCTAAATGTACCAAATCGTATGGAACCACTCCCGGGAAGCTCCCAGATTTCAAGGGAAATCGCCTCCGACTTCAGCCTCAGACATATCGTTGTAGTGTATGGGGCCCTTAACAGCACCAGATTCTCTCCATTGGGAAACTCTGTGGCAGAAAAGTGATAGTGTTATTTTGGAGGGATGCGGTCAGGAGATTCTGACAGAATACCAATAGGGGAATCCCGACGGTCTGAATCCCAGTAGATCCTGAAGATAAATACAGGCCTTGGGTTTAGGGTTAGGCAATAGGGGGAGGGTTAGGCCCGTAAGGGGGTCTGGGTTAAGCTGCGGGGGGGTGGAGGTTAGGCTGCAGGAAGGGCCTATTAGGGTTAGCCTGCGGGAAGGTAAATTTAGGGTTAAGCTGCGGGAGGGGTGGGTTAGCGGTAAGGTCAAAATCAGTGGCGGTTCTAGGCTAGCAGGTGGCATGTTTTAATCACCCTTAAAACATCAACTAAGAGATTACAGTTACACCATTCAACAGTCGTACCACAGACGGGAGACTATTATGCAGACTCCCCGTGTATACCATCAGTGCCCTGAACCTCCTCTGAGACAAGAGTTTATCAAAATACACATAAAAGGGGTGACTTGGATCCAATAGAATATTCCTAGTTCTCGTTTGAACCCTAGATCTGTAAAAGCTTGTGAATGGTTGGCAACCGCACTCCAATCATTTTACTAGCTGTCATAACCATGCGCTCTAATGCACCCTGCTCACTTGCAGTGCAGTTGCCATTCCAGAGGGGCATATGTATTAAGCTTTGAGAAGGGGTAAATCAGTTATAAGTGGAAGATGATAACACAACAGCTAGTCAGCTCCTAATTGTGATTTTTCAAATCCGTAATGATTGGCGGGTGCGTTATCACCTTGCGCTTATCACTGGTTTATCACTTCTTTATCCCTTCTCCAAGTTAATACATCTGCCCCAATCATAGGCAAAACTAGACATTTGATAATGGGTGGTCCCAGTTGGGCCCCCACTCCCAAATAGACCTGCAAAGCTGATCATGTGCGTACACCTTCGCACGCAGCGAAAAAATGGCCATGGCCACATACCAGAAGGGGCGTGGTCACTGAAAATGGGGTGTGTCAACATGACATGCCGTCTGTTTCCCATCACACTGGGAACATTCTATTCAATTCTAAATGCACCTTACCTATATGAGGGTTGATCACAATGTGGAACCTCTGAAGAACTGTATCCTCTAAGGCAGACGGCAGGGCAAATTTACTAAGGTGGGAGTTTTTTAGACCTAGTAGAAAAATGTTAAGTAGAATCTGATTGGTTGCTTTGAGCAATGAGCAAATCACCAGTTCTAAAAAACTCCCACCTTAGTAAATTTACCCCGACGTCTTCAGTCGGTATTCACTATTCATGTAGTAGATTACATCGTCCAGAAGATGCCTGTTTGTGTAGGAAAATTAACAAGGTCATCATCATACAACAGCGGTTCGTTCCACCAGACTCACATCCTGCCCCCTGCGTCTCTCATCCACACCATCATCTCCCCCTCGTGTTGTCTCTCAGTCACATCATCACATACCCCCTGCATTGCGTCTCAGCACACCATCACCTACCTCCTGCATTGCCTCTCAGTACACAATCACATACCCCCTGTGTCATCTCTCAGCACACCATCACCTACCCCCTACGTCGTCTCTCAGCACACCATCACCTACCCCCTGCGTCGTCTCTCAGCACACCATCACCTACCTCCTGCGTCGTCTCTCAGCACACCATCACCTACCCCCTGCAACATCTCTCAGTACACCATCACCTTCCTGTCTGTCGTCTCTCAGCACACCATCACCTTCCTGTCTGCCGTCTCTCAGCACACCATCACCTACCCCCTGTGCCGTCTCTCAGCACACCATCTCCCCCTCGTGTTGTCTCTCAGTCACATCATCACCTACCCCTGCATTGCGTCTCAGCACACGATCACCTACCCCCTGCATTGCGTCTCAGCACACCATCACATACCACCTGTGGTCTCTCAGCACACCATCACATACCCCCTGCGTCATCTCTCAGCACACCATCACCTACCCCCTGCGTCATCTCCCAGCACACCATCACATACCTCCTGCGTCGTCTCTCAGCACACCATCACCTATCCCCTGCGTCGTCTCTCAGCACATCATCACCTGCCCCCTGTGTCATCTCTCAGCACACCATCAACTCCCGCTGCATTGTCTCTCAGCACACCATCACATACCTCCTGCGTCATCTCTCAGCACACCATCACCTACCCTCTGCGTCGTCTCTCAGCACACCATCACCTACCCCCTGCGTCGTCTCTCAGCACACCATCACCTACCCCGTGTCGTCTCTCAGCACACCATCACCTACACCCTGTGTTGTCTCTCAGCACACCATCACCTACCCTTGCGTCGTCTCTCAGCACACCTTCACCTACCCCCTGTGTCGTCTCTCAGCACACCATCACCTACCCCCTGCGTCGTCTCTTAGCACATATATCCCCTGTGTCGTCTCTCAGCACACCATCACCTACCCCATGTCGTCTCTCAGCACACCATCCCCTACCCCCTGCATCATCTCTCAGCACACCATCCCATACCCCCTGCATCGCCTCTCAGCACATCATCAGCTACCCCCTGCATCATTTCTCGGCACACCATCACCTACCCCCTGCATCGTCTCTCAGCACACCTTCACCTACCCCTTCGTCGTCTCTCAGCACACCATCACCTACCCTCTGCGTCGTCTCTCAGCACACCATCACCTACCCCCTGTGTCATCTCTCAGCACACCATCACCTACCTCCTGCGTTGTCTCTCAGCACACCATCACATACCCCCTGCGTCGTCTCTCAGCACACCATCACCTACCCCCTGCATCATCTCTCAGCACATCATCACCTACCACCTGCGTCCTCTCTTAGCACACCATCACCTACCCCCTGTGTCATCTCTCAGCACACCATCACCTACCCCCTGTGTTGTCTCTCAGCACACCATCACCTACCCTTGCGTCGTCTCTCAGCACACCTTCACCTACCCCCTGTGTCATCTCTCAGCACACCATCACCTACCCCCTGCGTCGTCTCTCAGCACACCATCACCTACCCCATGATGTCTCTCAGCACACCTATCCCCTGTGTCGTCTCTCAGCATACTATCACCTACCCCATGTCATCTCTCAGCACACCATCACCTACCCCCTGCGTCGTCTATCAACACACCATCACCTACCCCCTGCATCGTCTCTCAGCACATATATCCCCAGTGTCGTCTCTCAGCACACTATCACCTACCCCATGTCATCTCTCAGCACACCATCACCTACCCCCTGCGTCGTCTATCAACACACCATCACCTACCCCCTGCATCGTCTCTCAGCACATATATCCCCTGTGTCATCTCTCAACACACCATCACCTACCCCATGTCGTCTCTCAGCACACCATCACCTACCCCCTGCACCATCTCTCAGCACACCATCACATACCCCCTGCATCGTCTCTCAGCACATCATCAGCTACCCCCAGCGTCATCTCTCAGCACACCATCACCTACCCCCTGCGTCGTCTCTCAGCACACCATCACCTACCCCCTGCGTTGTCTCTCAGCACACCTTCACCTACCCCCTACGTCGTCTCTCAGCACACCATCACCTACCCCCGCGTCATCTCTCAGCACACCATCACCTAGCCCCTGCATCATCTCTCAGCACACCTTCACCTACCCCCTGCGTCATCTCTCAGCACACCATCACCTACCTCCTGCGTCGTCTCTCAGCACACCATCAACCTACCCTGTATCGTCTCTCAGCACACCATCACTGAGACTTGTAGTTTGGCAGGTTGACGGTGCGGGCCAGCTTTGGCAGGCAGTCAGACAGCATGGGAAGGGGAGAGGGCAGGACGCTTCTGCTCAGGCTGTGCTGAGTCAGTCTCCACCCTCTGGGTGTAATAATGGCTGCGGGAGGACGGAGGGAGGACTGCAGCGCTGCAGAAGCACTTCTTGGCTGTAACAGTCCTGGGCAGCCGCCGGCCAGTGTTGTGTGTGAATACAGTTCAAAAATCGTTTTTAACATTTTTTGAATGTAATGAAGTTTCAAAAGTATTTTTTTTTTTAAATATTAAAATATTATATTATGCAAATCTGCAGAATGGATCTCCTTGTCAAAAATTGGAGGACACAGTGGGGCGGCACAGTCGCATGTGTTCTGACCATGCCAATTAAGTGGTTAAACACCTTAAAAAGGAGGCGTTATGGGCTGTAGGTCTGAGTAAAGCAACTATGTTAAACAGACTCCCCTTATCAGACATTGTTCCCCTACAAACTGTCAATCATCAGCAATCTCTCAACTAACTTTATACCTATATCACACAATTACCCAGATATACAATGGCGATGATTCACCACAACCTCAGGGTTTACACGCCACCAGGGCTTCTGTCGTTTACAATAAACCCACCCATGTATAATAAAAAAGTCTGCTTTTAGACAATGAGATGGTCACCTGACGTGCAGATAGACCATGTCATATGTTAGAAATTGTCAGGGGCAGTTGCCTTGAGGGCTGTGGCACGCTGCTGATGTGCTAACTGGTGTATATACATTATTCAGCAGTCACTCCAGAGAGGTTAAGAGGAGCGGGTTATGGAATACAGAGGTGATTTATCATTATAGCCTGCTGTCTATTTCTTTGGAACTTATAATAATAAATTCCTAGAGTATCTCCACAGCTGCTTCTATTAACCTCTCTATGGGGTATATTTACTAAGCTCCCGATTTTGACCGAGATGCCGTTTTTTCATCAAAGTGTCATCTCGGTAATTTACTAAGCACTAATCACGGCAGTGATGAGGGCATTCGTAATTTTTTGCAAGTTCAGGTAAAAAATTACGAATGAATACACCATCGGTCAAAACGCGGCTGTTTAAGTATGAATCTCGGTCATTTACTAAGAAGTGCAAAGCAAAAAAAGAACAAACACTCCTGTGAAAAATTACAACTCGTAAAAAAGTGCTAAAAAAAAACAGACCTGCTTTTTTTATTCGTGATTGGATAGGCATGCACGGATCCATGAGATCCGTGCATGTATATCAGTGGGAAGGGGTGGGAAAGTTGTTATTTTATTAAAAAAAATTGCGTGGGGTCCCCCCTCCTAAGCATAACCAGCCTCGGGCTCCTTGAGCCGATCCTGGTTGCAGAAATATGGGGGAAAAATTGTCAGGGGTTCCCCCATATTTAAGCAACCAGCATCGGGCTCTGCGCCTGGTCCTGGTCCCAAAAATACGGGGGACAAAAAGAGTAGGGGTCCCCCGTATTTTTAAAACCAGCACCGGGCTCCACTAGCTGGACAGATAATGCCACAGCCGGGGGTCACTTTTATATAGTGCCCTGCGGCCGTGGCATCAAAAATCCAACTAGTCACCCCTGGCCGGGGTACCCTGGGGGAGTGGGGACCCCTTCAATCAAGGGGTCCCCCCCCCCAGCCACCCAAGGGCCAGGGGTGAAGCCCGAGGCTGTCCCCCCCCATCCAATGGGCTGCGGATGGGGAGGCTGATAGCCTTTGTTGTAAAAGAAAAGATATTGTTTTTAGTAGCAGTACTACAAGGCCCAGCAAGCCTCCCCCGCATGCTGGTACTTGGAGAACCACAAGTACCAGCATGCGACGGAAAAACGGGCCCGCTGGTACCTGTAGTACTACTACTAAAAAAATACCCAAAAAAAGACAAGACACACACACCGTGAAAGTATAATTTTATTACATACATACATACACACATACATACATACTTACCTTAAGTTCCCACGCAGGTCGGTCCTCTTCTCCAGTAGAATCCAAGGGGTACCTGTTGAAGAAATTATACTCACGAGATCCAGGGGTCCAGGCTCCTCGGGAAATCCAGGGGTAATCCACGTACTTGACAAAAAAAACAAAACGGTGTCCCGACCACGAACTGAAAGGGGACCCATGTTTGCACATGGGTCACCTTTCCACGAATGCCAGAAAGCCACTCTGACTTCTGTCTAAGTGGGTTTCTTCAGTCAATCAGGGAGTGCCACGTTGTAGCACTCTCCTGATCAGCTGTGTGGTCCTGTCCTCACTGACAGGCAGCACACGGCAGTGTTACAATGTAGCGCCTATGCGCTACATTGTAACCAATGATGGGAACTTTCTGCCCTGCGGTTGACCTAAAGTGACGTCACCGCTGAGCAGAAAGTTCCCATCATTGGTTACAATGTAGCGCATAGGCGCTACATTGTAACACTGCCGTGTGCTGCCTGTCAGTGAGGACAGGACCACACAGCTGATCAGGAGAGTGCTACAACGTGGCACTCCCTGATTGGCTGAAGAAACCCACTTAGACAGAAGTCAGAGTGGCTTTCTGGCATTCGTGGAAAGGTGACCCATGTGCAAACATGGGTCCCCTTTCAGTTCGTGGTCGGGACACCGTTTTGTTTTTTTTGTCAAGTACGTGGATTACCCCTGGATTTCTCGAGGAGCCTGGACCCCTGGATCTCGTGAGTATAATTTCTTCAACAGGTACCCCTTGGATTCTACTGGAGAAGAGGACCGACCTGCGTGGGAACTTAAGGTAAGTATGTATGTATGTGTGTATGTATGTAATAAAATTATACTTTCACGGTGTGTGTGTCTTGTCTTTTTTTGGGTATTTTTTTAGTAGTAGTACTACAGGTACCAGCGGGCCCGTTTTTCCGTCGCATGCTGGTACTTGTGGTTCTCCAAGTACCAGCATGCGGGGGAGGCTTGCTGGGCCTTGTAGTACTGCTACTAAAAACAATATCTTTTCTTTTACAACAAAGGCTATCAGCCTCCCCATCCGCAGCCCATTGGATGGGGGGGGGACAGCCTCGGGCTTCACCCCTGGCCCTTGGGTGGCTGGGGGGGGGGACCCCTTGATTGAAGGGGTCCCCACTCCCCCAGGGTACCCCGGCCAGGGGTGACTAGTTGGATTTTTGATGCCACGGCCGCAGGGCACTATATAAAAGTGACCCCCGGCTGTGGCATTATCTGTCCAGCTAGTGGAGCCCGGTGCTGGTTTTAAAAATACGGGGGACCCCTACTCTTTTTGTCCCCCGTATTTTTGGGACCAGGACCAGGCGCAGAGCCCGATGCTGGTTGCTTAAATATGGGGGAACCCCTGTCATTTTTTTCCCCATATTTTTGCAACCAGGATCGGCTCAAAGAGCCCGAGGCTGGTTATGCTTAGGAGGGGGGACCCCACGCATTTTTTTTAATTATTTTACAGTGTTTAATTAAAAAAAAAAAAAAACCCCAGCACGGATCACACAGATCCGGCCGAGATTGATTGTAAAAAAAGTCGGCAGTGTTTTGCTAATCACTGCCGTAAAAATAGGTAAAAAACCACGAATGACATCGACATCGGAAGAAAAGAAAAACCCGAATACGACAGCTTAGTAAATCCATCGTAATCAATTCAAAAAGTTGCAGTTTTACACTGTCGATGTCAGTCGTGATTGAACTTTGACCTTTTTTCGGAAATTACGAATCTTAGTAAATTTACCCCTATGACGTGTCCAGAGTAACTCATGGAAAGCAGGGAGCCCTTGGGGTGATAAAGCCACAGAATTTCCAGTGGTTATTTTATTCCTCTCACATTCCCATACCTTAGAGCAGCCCAACGCACTGCAAACCAGGAGATACATATACAGTATCTACACACACATTGGAAATACAAGTCTACATTTTCAGACACCGAACATACACTTCAATGTACATAAGATAATGGCGGTCATTCCGAGTTGTTCGCTCGCTAGCTGCTTTTAGCAGCATTGCAGACGCTAGGCCGCCACCCTCTTAGCTTAGCAGAATAGCGAACGAAAGATTAGCAGAACTGCTACTAAATAATTCTTTGCAGTTTCTGAGTAGCTCCAGACCTACTCCTAGATTGCGATCAGCTCAGTCCGTTTAGTTCCTGGTTTGACGTCACAAACACGCCCTGCATTCGGCCAGCCACTCCCCCGTTTCTCCAGACACTCCTGCGTTTTTGCCTGACACGCCTGCGTTTTTTAGCACACTCCCGGAAAACGCTCAGTTACCACCCAGAAACGCCCCTTTCCTGTCAATCATTCACCGATCAGCAGTGCGACTGAAAAGCGTTGCACGAACACCAGCAAATCTACTAAGTTTTGTGTTAAATAACTTAGCGCATGCGCTCTGCGTACCATGCGCATGCGCATTTAGCAACAAATCGCAGCATATCGAAAATCGGCAACGAGCGAACAACTCGGAATGACCACCAATGGGCCTAATTCAGAGTTGGTTGCAGCAGCAATTTTGTTAGCAGTTGGGCAAAACCATGTGCACTGCAGGGGGAGGGGCAGATATAACATGTGCAGAGAGAGTTAGATTTGGGTGGGGTGTGTTCAAACTGAAATCTAAATTGCAGTGCAAAAATAAAGCAGCCAGTATTTACCCTGCACAGAAACATAATAACCCATCCAAATCTAACTCTCTCTTAACATGTTATATCTGCCCCACCTGCAGTGCGCATGGTTTTGCCCAACTGCTAACAATTTTGCTGCTGCAACCAACTCTGAATTAGGCCCAATATCTTATGTACATTGAAGTGTATGTTCTCTGTAACTCTGAATTACCCCCAATATGTAATGGCATACATATACACTGTAAGCATGCTTCAGAGTTGCACACAAGTCCATCTGTGGATTGATCCTGCAATTTGTAGCAATTGTGCATGCATTGAAGCCAGTGGCGGAACTACCGCCAGTGCAACCAGTGCGTTGCACTGGGGCCCGCCACTGTCTAGGGGCCCAAAGCAGCGCGGCATGTAATGAGTTAAACTGACTCACTACATGACGCTGTGTGCTGCGGGCAACCGCTGCCCGCAGCACACTGCCGCCGCCGAGGACAGGAGAGGAGCAGCGGCTACGGGGGTGGAGGAGGGAGGAGGAGGAGGGAGCTGCAGCAGCGCACTGTAATTGGTAGAGGCGTTGCTGCTGATGCTGTCCCTTTCCTTCCCCATAAGCTGTCCTCCGCCGCTGTGAATGCTGGGAAGCGCATCCCAGCATTCACAGCGGCGGAGGACAGCCAATGGGGAAGGAAAGGGACAGCAGCAGCACCTCCACCAATAACACAGCGCTGCTGCTGCTCCCTCCTCCACCTTCTCTCCTGCCCGGGATCATCAACTGCCAGAAGCTGCACGAGGAGCCTGAGCCAGCTGAGACTGTAAGTATAATTCATTCTTTCTTTCTTTCTTTCTTTCTTTCTTTCTTCCTTTATATTCTGTCTGCCATAATGTGTAAAAAGGGGACGCTGTCTGCCGTAATGTGTAAAAAGGGGGGCGCTGTCTGCCGTAATGTGTAAAAAGGGGGGCGCTGTCTGCCGTACTGTGTAAAAAGGGGACGCTGTCTGCCGTACTGTGTAAAAAGAGGACGCTGTCTGCCGTTATGTGTAAAAAGGGGGTCGCTGTCTGCCATTATGTGTAAAAAGGGGGTCACTGTCTGCCATTATGTGTAAAAATGGGGTCGCTGTCTGCCATTATGTGTAAAAAGGGGGACGCTGTCTGCCGTAATATGTAAAAAGGGGACGCTGTCTGCCGTAATGTGTAAAAAGGGGGGCCCTGTCTGCCGTACTGTGTAAAAAGGGGGGCGCTGTCTGCCGTACTGTGTAAAAAGGGGGACGCTGTCTGCCGTTATGTGTAAAAAGGGGACGCTGTCTGCCGTTATGTGTAAAAAGGGGATGCTGTCTGCCGTAATGTGTAAAAAATGGGACGCTGTCTCCCGTAATGTGTAAAAAGGAGACGCTGTCTGCCATTATGTGTAAAAAGGGGGGCGCTGTCTGCCGTACTGTGTAAAAAGGGGACGCTGTCTGCCGTACTGTGTAAAAAGAGGACGCTGTCTGCCGTTATGTGTAAAAAGGGGGGCGCTGTCTGCCGTACTGTGTAAAAAGGGGACGCTGTCTGCCGTACTGTGTAAAAAGAGGACGCTGTCTGCCGTTATGTGTAAAAAGGGGGTCGCTGTCTGCCATTATGTGTAAAAAGGGGGTCACTGTCTGCCATTATGTGTAAAAATGGGGTCGCTGTCTGCCATTATGTGTTAAAAGGGGGACGCTGTCTGCCGTAATATGTAAAAAGGGGACGCTGTCTGCCGTAATGTGTAAAAAGGGGGGCCCTGTCTGCCGTACTGTGTAAAAAGGGGGGCGCTGTCTGCCGTACTGTGTAAAAAGGGGGACGCTGTCTGCCGTTATGTGTAAAAAGGGGACGCTGTCTGCCGTTGTGTAAAAAGGGGATGCTGTCTGCCGTAATGTGTAAAAAATGGGACGCTGTCTCCCGTAATGTGTAAAAAGGAGACGCTGTCTGCCATTATGTGTAAAAAGGGGACGCTGTCTGCCGTAATGTGTAAAAAGGGTACTATTTTGTGGCCACACCCCTTCCCCACAAAGCCATGCCCCTATATTTTTTGCCCGCCTATGGCGCGCACTGCCCTTGTTTTACATGGAGGTGGGGGGGCTCTGATGCCGTTTCTTGCACACAGTGACGGCACTGTTGCTAGGTATCCATTTCTCTGGCCCTGAGCAGGTCCTCCTCACCAGATCCTCTCCAGGGGTGAGAAGCTGGACTTGGATGGGATGGGGGGGTCCAAAGCATTTTGTCGCACCTGGGCCCACCGCTCGCTAGTTCCGCCACTGATCGGAGCTTAGCCGTGCATAGACGTACGGATCTCCTTCACTGTATCTGGGCGTCTGGGCTGTGGGAGTGTAGGCAGAACTGCAGGTTGTTCAGAGTTGGAAACAATGTAGAGCTCTGTCTGCCTTCAGTCGGATCTCTTGCACTAGGAATAGGGCTGGTGCACATGCATACTTATGGGCTTAGTGGGGTTGGACACCGCACTGGATTTCTGTTTGTGGAGGGTTCTGCATATGTCTTTGCAGAGACCAACAATATGTAACAAATAAATGATCCCTACTATGGTATCTATTGTGTATATGTATATGTTGGTGGTGCTCCCAGAATCAGTAATACAAGTCGTAGTTTTGGAAGGAAAAAAAAAAAGACTGTGTTGGGGCACACTTTGGAAATATGAAATATGTTAAAACTTAACGTTTATTAAAGTTAATCATAAGAAAAAAGATCGACATAGACTTTAGTGTAAAAACAAACATATATAGGATACTTTAATTATGTAAATATTAGGGTTAATACACCCTCTAAACATTGGCTTTACCTCTATATCTACATCCTCTTGTTAGGAATAGAAATCTAATGACACATATTCAAATACCAAAAAATGAAACTTTGCTCAGCTGATTACCCACAGCACCAAGGGAGCAATTATCACGGAGTTTACACGATACTCATTTAATTTTATTACAGTAGTAAATGTACTCCTGATACGCTTAGATATCATATATATCTCTGTGTTTTTAAATATTTCTCACCTTAGGCGTAAATCTCAAATTGACACTGTCCACTATGGAATATGATTAGTGTCAATAGAGGGCATTGTAACCCTAATATTTACATAATATAAGTATCCTATAGGTGTAGGGGTGTAGTGAGGATGGCTCCAGTGGAGCGCAAGCTCCGGGTGCTAAAAAAGTTAGAGGGCGCAGATGGGGCACACACTGACTCAGAGACTAGGTGGTGAACAGATCAGGTCAGTGGTGACAGCAGGAGACACTGACCCCCCAGCACATGCCGGAGCTCTGCCCACCCAGGGCCGGTTCAAGGGCGCAGAGCGCCCCGGGCAGGAAAGGGGCGTGGCCTAATACAGGGGGCGTGGTGAGTCACGCCCCCTGTACATTGAAAGCGCCGCTTGAATGCTGAGCGGTGCGCGATGACGTCATCGCGCACCGCACAGCAAAAGGTCCTCTCCACGAAGAGAAACTAGACGCTATGCGTCTAGTTCCCTTCGTGGAGAGGACCTTTGCTGTGCGGTGCGCGATGACGTCATCGCGCACCGCTCAGCAGTTACTCTCCACGAAGGGAAACTAGACGCATAGCGTCTAGTTCCCTTCACAGGAGGCGCCGAGGACGGGGACGGCAGCGGGCAGCGGAGGCGGACGGGGGACACAGCGGGCAGCAGTGGCGGATCTTGCCACGGTGCGGCGCCCTCCGGATGGCGCCAGCGCCCTCCGGAAGGCGGCGCCCCGGGCAAAAGTCCTGCTTGCCCGTGGCAAGAACCGCCACTGTGCCCACCCTCTTTATATGTCTCATTGTCTGCTTGTAGCTGTGCAGCCAGGTTACTTTTGTCCTGCAGCCCTCACTGCTGCAGTACCTCTTTCTGCCCTGGCTGTTGCAACACCTCTCTCTGCCCTGGCTGTAGCGCCTCTCTCTGCCCTGGCTGTAGCGCCTCTCTCTGCCCTGGCTGTTGCAGCACCACTTCCTGCTTCGGATGCTGCAGACCTCTGTCTGCCCCAACTGTTGTACCACCCCTCTCTGACCCGGCTGCTACAGAACCTCTTTCTACATTGATGCTACAGCGCCTCTCTCCGCATTAAAAGCTGCAACATAACATATATAAATGGCTCTTCTGTGGTGTAACGTCTATAAACGACTCTAGTGTGGTGTAACATGTATAAGTGGCTCTACAGTTTAATGCTAAAAAATGCAAAATCATGCACTTGGGTCTCAAAAACCCAAAGACTAAATATAGTATCAAGGGTACTATAATGGACAGTGCCGTAACTAGGCATTTTAGCGCTGTGTGCAGGCGCGCAAAATTTATAGGGGCATGGCTTCACGGGGAAGGGGCGTGGCCACAAAATAATAGCAATTCATACTACGGTGCACAGTAGTCTACATTATTCAAATTACGCTGCACAGTAGCGCCACTACACCAGGTAGAGCCCCTTTTATACATTACAGCAGACAGTGTCCCCCTTTTTACACATTGCGGCAGCCAGTCCCCCTTTTTACACATTGCGGCAGCCAGTCCCCCTTTTTACACATTGCGGCAGCCAGGACCCCTTCTTACACATTGCGGCAGCCAGGCCCCCTTTTTACACATTGTGGCAGATAGACCTTTTTTACACATTGCGGCAGCCAGTCCCCCTTTTTACACATTGCGGCAGATAGACCCTTTTTACACATTGCGGCAGCCAATCTCCCTTTTAACACATTGCGGCAGCCCAGCAGCCAATACGGAAGGAGAGGGGGATGCTGCAGCGGCGCTTACTACCAATAACATAGCGCTGCTGCGGCTCCCTGCTCCCCCTCCCTCCTCCTTCTCCGCTGCCCGGCGGCGACGCTGATGTCTTCTATCTTCACAGCGCGGCGCACGGCGCAGAGACTTAGAGGCGGCATGTAATGAGTCAATTTGACTCATTACATGCCGCTGGCCGTGCGCCCTCAGGGCAACTGCGCTGTGTGCCAAGCCCACTTGGCACACACGTAGTTACGGCCCTGATAATGAAAACTACTGAGGAGGAAAGGGATTTAGGAGTCACTATTTCAAGTGACTTAAAGGCAAGAAAGCAATTCAACAAAGCAATGAGAAAGGTAAGTCAGATGCTTGGTTGCATAGGGAGGGGAATCAGTAGCAGGAAAAGAGAAGTAATAATGCCACTGTATAGGTCATTGGTGCGGCCTCATCTGGAATACTGTGTCCAGTTCTGGAGACGATATCTCCAGAAGGATATAAATACATTAGAGAGTGTACAAAGAAGGGCAACTAAAATGGTGCATAGCCTACATCACAAAACTTACCCGGAAAGGCTAAAAGATCTTAACATGTATAGTATGGAGGAGACAAGGGAAAGGGGAGACATGATAGAAACTTTCAAATATACCAAAGGTTTTAACAAAGTTCAGGAGGGAAACATTCTTCAAAGGAAGAGAAGTATTAGAACTCGAGGACATACACTGAAACTGGAGGGAGGGAGGTTCAGGGGAAATTGAAGGAAAAATTACTTCACAGAAAGGGTAGTAGATAAGTGGAATAGCCTCCCATCAGAGGGGGTAGATGCTAAGACTGTTGAGCAATTTAAACATGCTTGGGATAGGCATATGAATATCCTTACAAAGAATTAAGGTTCAAAAAGGGTTGAGATTACCTAAAGGATAAAAAAAAGGGGCAGACTAGATGGGCCAAGTGGTTCTTATTCTTATCTGCCGTCAAATTCTATGTTTCTATGTTTACTGTGTGGCGTAACATGTATAAGTGGCTCTACTGTGGTGTAACATATATAAGCGGCTCTACTGTGTGACGTAACGTGTATAAGGGGCTCTACTGTGGTGTAACGTATATAAGCGGCTCTGCTGTGTGGCGTAATGTGTATAAGGGGCTCTACTGTGGCATAACGTGTATAAACGGTTCTTCTGTGGTGTAACATGTATAAGTGGCTCTACTGTATGGTGTAAAGTGAATAACGGAAACTACTGTGCGGTGTAATGTGAATTGGTTCTATTCTGTGGTCACATCCCTTCCCCATGAATCCCCAACCCTGTTTTAAACTTGGAGGGGGGTGCTCAAAGGGAACTTTCGCCCTAAACTCTACAAGGTCCTATCACCAATTTAGAATTTTTAAAGTATTTTGTTATTTTCAAATGTAACATGCCACCACATGTTTGGCGCCCCCCTCCCCAAATCAGTACAGGGGAGGGGGCACCAAAACATACCCTTGCTCCGGGCACCATGGTGCCTAGCTACACCTCTGTATAGGTGTTTGTTTTTATACTAATGTTGATCCTTTTTCTTATGATTAACTTTAATAAACGTTAAGTTTTAACATATTTCATATTTCCAAAGTCTTTCTTTTTCCTTCCAAAACTAGCAGATGCATACTTCCCAACTTTCTGGAGGAAGGTAGTGGGACCCCATCGCGGCATAGCTGTGCCTGCCCGGGAAAAGGGGGCATGGCTTTGCGGTACTGCTGCACTCGTGAGCCACACCCCCATTTTCCGTCACTATGGGGCATGGCCTGCGCTCTGTTAGCTGCTGGCATGCCTCCAGTCCCTCTTGTCTCCGTAAATAAATGCTGTGCGCATGCGCACAACGTCTATTCACCGCTGCAGAGCAGTGAGTGACAGGAGCCTCCCAACTGCCCCCCATCACTACCACCACGGGACACTGTGGCCTGCGGGTGGGACAGCTTCCATACTGGAAGCACAATGGGTCTTACTCAGGTTTGTTAGCAAACCAAAAAAGCAAGCAACTGGGCAAAACTTTGTTGCACTGGAGGTGGGGCAAATGCAACATGTGCAGAGAGAGTTATATTTGGGTGGGGTGTGTTCAATCTGAAATCTAAATTGCAGTGTAAAAATTAAGCAGCCAGTATTTACTCTGCACAGAAACAGTATAACCCAGCCAAATCTAACTCTCTCTGCACATTTTACATCTTCCCCACCGGCAGTGCAACATGGTTCTGTCCAGTTGCTTGCTAACAAAGCTGAATAACCCCCGATATGTGCAAAAACGGGGATCAGTATGATATCCCGGCTGTCAGGATCCTGGCGGTCGGGAGACCGACGCCGGGATCCCGACAGATGGGATACCAGTGGCAAACACAGTGTGTCCCCTCGCAGACTCGCACTACTCGCCACGCTTTAGGCCCGGTGATGACCTTTGGTCACCACATGGTTATATTACCCCTTGGGTGGTGGTGTGGACCACCACCCAAGTGGGGATTCCAGCCTGCAGTCAGGATTCTGACCACCGGTATTTCATCAGATGTTGGGATTCCGACAGCCCTTAAATTGACTGCCTCCCCAAAAACGCTGTTGTAGAATTATGGGATAATTAACATAATTCCTGATAAAAGGCCTAATTCAAGGTTGATTGCAAAATAAAATTTTCCTCTAATGGGCAAAACCATGTGCACTGCAGGTGGGGCAAATAGGATTTAAATTACCTACCGGTAAATCCTTTTCTCGTAGTCAGTAGAGGATGCTGGGGTTTCATTTAGTACCATGGGGTATAGACGGGTCCCTTGGGAGCCATGGGCACTTTAAGAGTTTAATAGTGTGGGCTGGCTCCTCCCTCTATGCCCCTCCTACCAGACTCAGTCTAGAAACTGTGCCCAAGGAGACAGACATACTTTGAGAGAAGGAAATACACAGATAGTGGTGAAATCGTCTGATTAGAAGCAGGACACCCAACCTTGTTGGGAGCATAAAGGACAAACAGAGCGTCCGACTTCCTGTGACGAGAAGTTTTCTTCACATAAATCTTCAAAGCCCTCACCACATCCAAGGACTTAGATGTGATTGAGGAGTCAGTAGCCACTGGCACCACAATAGGTTGGTTGATATGAAAAGCCGACACAACCTTTGGAAGAAATTGCTGACGCATTCTGAGCTCAGCCCTATCTTCATGGAAAAAAAGTAGGGGCTCTTGTAGGACAATGCCCCCAATTCTGACACACGCCTAGCAGATGCCAATGCCGACAGTGTGACAGCCTTCCAAGTAAGAAACTTGACCTCAACCTCCTGTAGAGGTTCAAACCAATCCGATTGCAGGAACTGCAGCACCACATTAAGATCCTACGGTGCCGTAGGAGGCACAAAAGGTGGTTGAATGTGCAGAAACCCTTTCAAGAAAGTCTGAACCTCAGGAAGAGCAGCCAATTGTTTCTGGAAGAAAATGGACAGGGCCGAAATCTGGACTTTTATGGAGCCGAAGCGTAGGCCCACATCCATACCTGCTTGCAGAAAGAGGAGAAACCCTCCCAGTTGAAACTCCACCGTAGGAAACTTCTTGGATTCACACCAAGACACATACTTTTTCCAAATCCGATGGTAATGTTTAGACGTTACTCCCTTCCTAGCCTGTATCAGGGTAGGAATGACCTTTCCCGGAATGCCCTTCCAAGTTAAAATCAGATGTTCAACCTCCATGCTGTCAAACATAGCCGCAGTAAGTCTTGATAAGCGAACGGCCCCTGTTGCAGAAGGTCCTCGCGAAGTGGCCTCGGATCCTCCAGCAGTAATTCCAGAAGATCCGCGTACCCGTCTTGGCCAGTCCATAGCAATGAGGATCGCCTGAACTCTTGTTATTTTTATGAGTTTTGGAACAGTACCTCCGCACCTTCTTGTTGAGGCGGGAGGCCATCATGTCTATTTGAGGTACACCCCAATGACTTGTTACCTCCTCGAGCACCTCCGGGTGGAGACCCCATTCTCCTGGATGGAGATCGTGTCTGCTGAGGAAGTCCGCTTCCCAGTTGTCCACTCCCAGAATGAAGATCGCTGACAGAGCCACCGCGTCCTTTTCTGCCCAGAGGAGGATTCTTGTTACCTCTGACATTGCGGCTCTGCTCTTCGTTCTGCCCGGTCGGTTTATGTAGGACACCATCGTTGCATTGTCCGACTGAACCTGAATAGCCTGATCTTGTAGAAGACGTGCCGCTTGTAGAAGGCCGTTGTACATGGCCCTTAGTTCCAGAATGTTTATCGGAAGGATGGATTCCAGACTTGACCACTTTCCTCGGAAGTTTTCCCCTTGGGTGACTGCTCCCCATCCACTGAGACGTGCATCCGTGGTTAGATAGATCCAATTCTGAATCCCGAACCTTCAGCCCTCGAGAAGGTGAGAAGTTTGCAGCCACCAGAGGAGTGAAATTCTGTCTTTCGGCGACAGGCGTATCCGCTGGTGCATGTGAAGATGAGATCCCGACCATTTGTCCAGGAGATCCAGTTGGAAGGATCGTGCATGAAATCTTACGTACTGTAGAGCCTCATAGGAGGCAACCATCTTCCCCAGAAGGCGAATGCACTGATGAACCGATACCTGGGCAGGCTTCAGGACATCCCGGACCATTGACTGGATCACCAACGCTTTCTCCACCGGGAGAAACACCCTCTGTACTTCCGTGTCGAGGAGCATTCCCAGGAAGGACAGTCTCCTTGTCGGTTCCAAATGTGACTTTGGAAAGTTCAGGATCCACCCGTGATCCTGGAGTAGTCGAGTTGAGAGAGAGCAATGCTCTGTAACAGCTTCCTGGAAGATGCCTTTATCAACAGATAATCCAGATATGGAATGATGTTCACTCCCTGCTTACGGAGGAGTAGCATCATCTCTGCCATGACCATGGTGAACACCCTCGGTGCTGTGGAGAGGCCAAATGGCAGCGCCTGGAACTGATAATGACAGTCTAGCAGCGCAAATCTCAGATAAGCGTGGTGAGGCGGCCAGTTCGGAATGTGAAGGTACGCATCCTTGATATCCAGGGATTCCAGGAATCCCCCCTCCTCCAGACCTGAGATCACCGCTCTCAGAGACTCCATCTTGAATTTGAATTCCCTCAAGTAGGGGTTCAATGACTATAGGTTTAATATCGACCTTACCAAACCGTCCGGCTTCGGTACCACAAACAGGTTTGAGTAATAACCCTTGTTTGTTAGGTGAGGTGGAACTGGAACAATGACATTTGTATGTACACATTTTCTAATGGCTTCCTGTAGGATAGCACTTTCTGTCAGCGAAGCTTGTAAGCTTGATTTGAAGAATCTGTGAGGTGGGAGTTCTTGAAACTCCAGTCTGTACCCCTGGGTAACCATGTCTTGTACCCAGGGGTCTAGGCATGATGATGCCCAGATGTGACTGAAATCCCTTAGTCTTGCTCCCACCTGCCCGATCCCTAGGCATGGAGGTCCACCGTCATGATGAAGATTTGGAGGAAGCAAAACCTGGCTTCTGCTCCTGGGAACCTGTTGGTGCAGGTTTTCTATATTTCCCCTGACCACCTCTAAAGAAAGTGGAGGGGGATTTGGACTTTTTAACTTTTGCGGCTTGAAAGGACTGCATCGTAGATGTAGGATAAGATTTCCTAGCCGGTGGCGCTGCTGAGGGAAGGAAAGTTGACTTACCCGCAGTTGCCGTGGAGATCCACGAGTCCAACGCTTCCCCAAACAGAGCCTGACCTATGAAGGGTAGGATCTTCACACTCTTCTTGAA
Organism: Pseudophryne corroboree; assembly: GCF_028390025.1. NCBI lineage: Eukaryota > Metazoa > Chordata > Amphibia > Anura > Myobatrachidae > Pseudophryne > Pseudophryne corroboree. The sequence continues at coordinate 187,599,953 of NC_086449.1, forward strand.
TTCTGCATCCGCAGACCATTGGCTCAACCAGAGTCCTCTGCGTGCCGAGACAGCCATGGAAGAAGCCCTTGCATTATGGTGGCCAATGTCCTTCATGGCCTCCACCATGAAACCTGCAGAATCCTGTATGTGAAGTAAAAACAAGTCAATGTCATTCCTATCCATAGTATCTAAATCCTCTAGTAATGTGCCTGACCACTTTACTATGGCTTTAGAAATCCATGCACAAGCAATCATGGGCCTTAAAGCCACGCCTGTAGCTGTGTATAGTGCTTTGGGCGTAGTCTCAATCTTACGGTCAGCGGCTCTTTCGAAGCAGGGACAGGTAAAACCACATTTTTAGACAACCTAGATACAGAAGCGTCTACTGTAGGCGGGGTTTCCCACTTTTTCCTGTCCTCTTCAGGGAAGGGAAAAGCTATGAGAACCCTTTTTGGGATCTGTAATTTTTTTCTCTGGGTTTTCCCAGGATTTTTCAAACAAGGCGTTTAACTCCTTACAAGCGGGGAAGGTAAGGGAGGATTTCTTATTGTCTGTAAAGTAAGTCTCCTCTACCTGCTCAGGTACTTTTTCAGTAATGTGTAAAATGTCCCTAATGGTCTCAATCATGAGTTGCACCCCCTTAGCAAGGGATGCATCTCTCCCCTGCATATCCCCATCACCGTCCCCTGTATCCGAGTCGGTGTCTGTGTCAGCCTGCATTATCTGGGCAAGAGCATGTAACAGGGGCTTAGATGAGGTAGTGGGAGCTGAGTACTGCAAAACCTCTACAGATTGTTGTAAAACCTGCATTACATTCTTATTATGTGATATCCTAGATGAAATCTGGGATATCATTCCCCTTATAGAATCCGCCCATGGGGGTTTGGACTGAGAAGGTACACGGCAGTCCTGAATACATGGAATAAACTCATCAGGAGAAGATACACAGCACAAGATACAGAGTCCCTAGACATGTTAATGTGAGCTATACAGCCACACACACACACACACGGAAATGTCAGACACAGTTTCCCCCAGAGTACCTTCAGAGAGTCACAGAGTATAAGGAGCCAGCCACACAGCGCCCCAATAGGCAGTTAATATAAGAAACGTCCGGCGCTGACTGAGTGACCTTAATTGGATAAAGTTTATTTATAAAACCACTCCCCCCCCCCCCCCCTGTCTATAACACCCTGGTACCGCAGAGGTATGCTGGAGTTATGTGGAGGGCAGCACTCCCTGTCAGCGTCTCTTCAGTGTGATCTGCAGGGAGAAAATGCCGCTGGTGAGTGCTGGATCTGCTCTGAGGAGAAGTCCCGCCCCCTGTAATGGCACGTCTTCCCACAATTATGAGATTATACTGGCCTGAGGTATTCTTGCAGCTATCAGCGGGATTAGCCCCTGTTAGCCTTGTCGACCAGTGTAGGGTATGTGCGCTGGCCCAGGACGGCCCTCACAGCGCCTTACACAGTGTGTCCGCTGAGCCTTCCGGAGCACAGCCTGTCAGAGCTGCGCTTCGACCCTTGTGACGCCATTCATGCTGGCGACCCGCTTCCTGGGCTGCCGGCGTCATACTCACCACTCTTCTTTCTTCTGGCTCTGTTAGGGAGTGGCGGCCGTGCTGCGGGAGTGAGCGGTCGCCTCGTGGGCTTGCGATCAGCACCCTCAGGAGCTCAGTGTCCTGTCAGCGGAGATAGAGAACCATTACCTTCTAGAGTTGGTTCCTACTCCCCCCCTAAGTCCTACGAAGCAGGGAGGCTATTGCCAGCAGCCTTCCTGTACACTCCAATTTAGAGTTCAATTTGAACACACCCCACCCAAATCTAACTCTCTCTGCGCATGTTATATCTGCCCAACCTGCAGTGCACATGGTTTTGCCCATTAGAGGAAAATGTTGTCTTGCAACCAACCTTGAATTAGGCCCAATATCCCAAAAGTACCAAATGACCGTCTAAGCATTCTTCCATGCGACGGACTTAAAAAAACCTGAGATTCCCATTTTATATATGTAAGTAATGCTCAAGTGCACTGGAGGATCTGATTACTCAACCATCGATGCACCATTGGTCGCAACATCAACTTCTTGATCAGCCTCTGCCTGGTGCAGACTTTCCCTTGTAGCGTTCTTAACATATGGCCACTGTGGCTACATGCATGCGTACACCATCGCACAGCTTGCTCGTGTGCAGTAAGGGTTTCCTAGACTTTTAATACATGCACAGTAGCAAATAATTGCTCAACAGTGCAAACATTGGTTCTGCGCATACCCCTGAATCAGGCCCTGTATTTTGTGTACTTTATAAATGTTACAGCAGCATATACCTTGCCCTTGTACCCAGGGCCGGCCCGCCCGTTACGCGGAGTACGCGTACGAGTAAGGCGCCACAGTGAGGAAGGCGCCGGCAGCCTGCACCACGCACGTGCCGTCACGCCGCACTCTGCTGAAGCTGCTGTCTCCTGCCTGGGTGCCCGGCCGCGCTGTCAGTAGCTTTCTCGGCCGCCCTCCCGCCTGCGCTGTCAGTGTCTCTATCCCCTGCCCGCCCTGTCAGTGGCTCCCCCCCCACCCGCGCTGTCAGTGGCTCTCCTCCCCTACCCGCCCGCGCTGTCAGTGGCTCTCCTCCCCCACCCGCCCGCGCTGTCAGTGGCTCCCCCCCCCCTGCCTGAGCCTGAGGAGAAGCTGCTGCTGCAGTGCTGTGCCCCCTCCCTCCCGAGCTGTCTTCCTATGGGCGTTGGGTGGGCTGCCTGCAGCTTGAACCAGAGGATAATGAAAAGGCTACCGGCATGCTGACCCTGGGCGCCGCCGCAAGCACCAAGAGACCTGCGCAACGGTGAGTGCATCTGCCCTGTGACCCCAGCGGCATGTGTGTCCGCGCACTTCAGCAGGCTGTGTGGGGTGGTGGATGGGCTTACTGTAGGGGGTTCCAGCGTCGCTGTCTGCGGTGGACGACTGAGGGGCTGAGGTGTGTATAACGTGCTCTACCTGGCGCAATGTGTATAAAGTTGTCTACCTGGCACATTGTGTATAACGTGCTCTACCTGGCGCATTGTGTATAACGTGCTCTACCTGGCGCATTGTGTATAACGTGCTCTACCTGGCGCATTGTGTATAACGTGCTCTACCTGGCGCATTGTGTATAACCTGCTCTACCTGGCGCATTGTGTATAACCTGCTCTTCCTGGCGCAATGTGTATAACGTGCTCTACCTGGCGCATTGTGTATAACGTGCTCTACCTGGAGCAATGTGTATAACGTGCTCTACCTGGCGCATTGTGTATAACGTGCTCTATCTGGCGCAATGTGTATAACGTGCTCTACCTGGCGCAATGTGTATAACGTGCTCTATCTGGCGCACTGTGTATAACGTGCTTTACCTGCCGCACTGTGTATAACGTGCTTTACCTGGCGCACTGTGTATAACGTGCTGTACCTGGTGCAATGTGTATAACGTGCTCTACCTGGCGCATTGTGTATAACGTGCTGTATCTGGCGCAGTGTGTATAACGTGCTCTATCTGGCGCAGTGTGTATAACGTGCTCTATCTGGCACAATGTGTTTATGAGGTTCTACTTGGTGCAAGGTGTATAAGCGGCACTACTGTGTGGTGTAATGTGAATTGGCACTATTATGTGGCCACGCCCCTTCCCCACAAAGCCACGCCCAAAAAAAATTTGGCGCGCCTTCGGCGCGCACTGTCTGTTCTTTACTATCTAGGAAGTGGAGCACCTATTCACTTTCTGCCAAAGGGAACTAAAATGTCTAGTTACAGCTCTGGGGCAGAGTGTCCTGCATGCAACACAGCCCAGCAGCATTGTCACCCACCCTCCTCCCCTTGCAACACTTTTGTACTGTCCAAATCAAGTCTGTATTTTTATATTTTAATCATTAATAAGTACCTTCATTCCGATGGGACCCAGAAAAGGACAGGTAGGACCCCAATTTTTAAAAGTGAGGGGTCCCTGGGACCCACTTTTTTGGGGGGCTCAGCACGATCACTGCTCCCTGTCACCCCAGCCTTCCCTGTCACCCACTATCTCCCTGTCACCCCAGCCTCCTCAGTCATCCACTATCTCCATCACCTCTGCCACCCAGTCACGCACTTTCTCCCTGTCATCGTCAATCTCCCGGTACCCCTGGGGAAACTATTGTGTGGCCACGCCCCATCCTTGTGAGACCACACCTCTTTTAAAATTTGATCCCATCAAGGGGCGCTAAATTCTAAATTCGCTTACCAAATTTTTTTAACTTGGGCCGGCCCTGCTTGTACCATCAGGATTTAATGATTGGAAGACTTTTGGAACACTTTTAAAGGAGAATGAGACCTCTGGTGTATGTAACACAGTTCACACATCAACACAGTTCAAACATCAATAGACCATGACCTTGTATAACAAATGGATAATGATCAAGAATACTGGAGAGGAAATTTTAAATGGGTTTTTGCTGTTATCAGGTTCCATTTGGAACTTAATGCCCTTATATGTGATGGTCTGCTCATGCTGATAAAAGCTTTCAGTAGAGGTTTGAAATTTGTTAGCGAAGCATATAATGAGTTGAAGCCCTCAGAAGTCAACATGTTGGTGCTCAAGATGAAGGTAAAGTTCTGGAAGACTAGCTAGGGCTAGCCATCGACCACCAATGGTTAAATACCAACAATAGATAGTTTTGCCTTTGATGTCGGAGAACCAGTGGTTTTCCACCTTCAATGGCACAGAGCCCCCTGATGTTTTTTTATTTCTATTTCTTTCCACCCTAGTTGGTGCCAGAACACAGATCATAGCTCAGCCCATGATGTATCTGCAAAGCCTCGCACCCAGGTTCTTATTGGCCAACAGGCCAGCCAGTGAAAGAGCTGGGATGCCTATTTGTGGGTGAAACCATTGATGGGTCCCCATTACATAGTTTGCTACCATCGATGGTCACTTCCAGTTTTACCATTGACTGTGAGCACACCGATGACCAGCTAAATACATTTTAACCTGCTATTGCTCTTATTGTATAGGGAAATATACTGGAAAGACTGTAACAAGTCACAGTTTCTACAAAGCAAACATGTCTGCAGCCAGAAGCCCCTCTATTGTTCAATTTGTTTTCCAGCATGTTTGGCAGTGACTTGTGCTTATTACTGTACATCAGTGATTTGTATGAACAACACAGAAAACTAGGATGGTGACTGCAAAAAAAAAATTAAAAATGTCTACATTGCCAGTGCTCTAGGACAGGAAATATCATATATTACATATACTATGTGATACATCCTGCCCCTATTCACATGCATACCAGTCTTTATTAATGGAATTGGCATGATTACTTACACGAGGTACATCTCTTCCGCTAAGAGCTCTCCCTTGAGGACATCTGGCTTACTCACTATTGTTAGAATTCATTAATTATACCACTGTGTCTTAAGGTGTCTGTGAAGTATCTTACAATATAATCAAGTTAGATGCATACCCTCCAACCAGATACAGCATTCTCTGTTCTTAAGCTAGGTTCATGCCATGTGAATTTTTGTTGTTGTACTGACAATCTGCCCATTTTTTCTGCAGTGGGTGGGCCCGATATCTGCACTAACCATTAAGCTTTATTTTCTTTTATCTTTTTTTTTTCTTTACGATTTTCTGACACACCACATTGAATTTGCATATATCCTCCTATAAGGACGAGAAAAGAAGGGGAACTATGAGTAGATTATGGAGAATGCACACATACTGTACAAATTTCGGGAACTTTTTGATGATATTTTCTATCAGGGCTGACCAATCAGATAATCGAAGGTGAGTGTTTCTGGCCGTGAAGGATTACTCCAAGACGGTGCACTTGGGGGATAGAGGAGATAGTAGTGCAATCAATAGATAATGCAATTGTAGGAGGTGAGCTTGTGCAGCAGTATGGGAAGATGATCAGCTTAATCTTGGACATGTTAAGTTTAAGAAAGTGCTAGGACATCTAAGAAGCGATAGCAGAGAGCCAGTTGTAGACACAAGTGATGAGAGCTGGGTAGAGGTCAGGGGAGGAAAGGTAGATTTGCGTATCATCAGCAGAGATTATATTGTAAATCAAAAGAGCTAGTGATCTCACCAAAAGAGGGTCATTCCGAGTTGATCGTAGCTGTGCTAAATTTAGCACAGCTACAATCATCTTCCCAGACATGCGGGGGGACGCCCAGCACAGGGCTAGTCCGCCCCGCATGTCAGACCGACCCCCCCCCGCACAAGTACAAAAGCTTCGCAAAGCGGCGATGCTTTTGTACTTGAAGAGTAACCCCCGGCCAGAGCAGCTCCTGCGGCTGGCTGGGAGTTACTTGCCGCTGCCCCGGGTCGCAGCGGCTGCGTGTGACTTCACGCACGGTCCGGCCACGCCTGCGTTGGCTGGTGCCGCCCCCTCCCGCCTAGCGACTGCCTCTGCCTGTCAATCAGGCAGAGGCGATCGCTAGGTAACGACGGCCTTCAGCCATCTGGCATGCGCCGGCGCACTGCTGTGCAGTTGCATGCGCATTTCCGATCCGATCGCTGCACTACGAACAACTGCAGCGTGCAATCGGGTCGGAATGACCCCCATAGACACAGCAAAAGAGAGGACGAAGAACAGAACCTAGGGGGACACTTGCTGTTAGTGGAAGTTGGAGGGAGGTGCAGTCATGAGAGGACACAGGAAAGGAATGGCCAGAGAGTTAGGATGACAGCCAGGAGAGGGCAGTATCATGCAGATCAAGGGAGTGAAGGAAGGATGGTCCACAGTGCCAAAAGCAGCAGAAAGGTCAAGGAGAATAAGCAGAGAGTAGTGGTCCTTGGATTTAGCAGAAAGAAGGTCATTGCAGACTTTCGTGAGGGCAGTTTCAGTGGATTGGAGAAAGATGGAAGCCAGACTGGAATGGGTCAAGCAGTGAGTGGGAGGAAAGAAAGGCAGTAAGGTGATTGTAGATAATACGCTCAAGGAGTTTAGAGGCAAAAGGTAGGAGAGAGATGGGTTCATAGTTGGAGAGGGTGTTTGGATCAAGGGTAGGTTTTTAAGAAGAGGGGAGACAAGTGCATGCTTGAAGGCAGAGGGGACAGTGCCTGATGAGAGGGAGAGATTGAGGAGGTGAGCGAGATGGGAATAGGCAGCAAGAGAGATGTAGTGGAGCAGGTGGGAGGGGTTAGAGTCATGTGGGGAGGTTGATGGGGGGAATTGGATGAGGGCCATGACTTACTCACCAGATACATGGGAGAAAGATGTAAGAGTTGGTAAGGGGGATGGGGACGGGCGGTATGGGAAATGATGTGGCTGGTTGCTGATGCTCTGATGTGATGTCCTGATACATGGAGTCAATTTTGTATGCAAAGTAAGTGGCAAAGTCACGGGCAGAGAGTGAGGAGGGGAGATGAGATGAAAGTGGGAAGAGGAAGGAGTTGACAGTGGCAAAGAGGCGCCGGGGGTTGGAAGACTGGGAGGAGATGAGGTTCTTGAAGTATGACTGTTCAGCGAGGGAAAGAGCAGCACTGAAGGATCAGAGCATAAGTTTGAAATAGAGGAAGTCTGCCTTAGAGCGTGATTTCCTCCAGTGTCGCTCAGCAGTACGTGAGCATTTCTGCAGATATCTGGTACATATTGTGTGCCAGGATTGAGCTGTTGATCTGCAAATGTGAATAGTGGTCGGTGGAGTGACACAGTCAAGGGCAGAAGTAAGGGATGCATTGTATAAGAAAGTGGCTTGTTCAGGGCATGAGAGAGAGAGAATAGGAGAGAGAAGTGAGTCAAACAGGGAGAATAGGGATATGGTTTTGATAGCCTCAATGTTACATTTAGTGATAGTAGCCTTCGGAGATAGAAATGGAGAGGGAGAGAGAGAGATAAGTTAAAAGAGAGCAGGTGGTGGCCAAAGAGGGAAAATAGGGAGTTGGAGAAAACAGAAATATCACAGAAGTAAGTGAAAACCAGATCAAGTGAGCTCCCATTAACATGGAAGGGCAAGGAGGTCCACTGGGAGAGACCAAGTGAATATGTGAGGTTAAGGAGTTTAGAGGCAGGGGATTTTGTGGGGATATCGATTAGGATGTTGAAATCGCCTAAAATAATGGAGAGAATGTCAGAAGTGAGGAAGGGATGGTAAATGACAGCTACTCAAAGATGAGCAGGTTGGAATATAGCATGGACCTCAAATGTAGAGAATGTAAGGGACGGTTCTGGGAGTATGAATTGGTAGGAATAGCTAGGGGGTAAAAGGACCCCAACACATCCCCAGGTCGGGAAGTGTGTCTGAGAATGTTGGGCCCCAGCAGAGAGAGCAGTAGGAGAAGTGGTGTCAGAAGGAGTAATCCAGCTGTCAGTAATAGCTAGGAGATGCAGGGAGATGGAAATGAAAAGGTCATGGGTGGTGACCAGTTTGTTTCAAATAGATCTGGCATTTCATAGGGCACATGATAAGGAGTGTGAGTTTGTGTGAGAGATGTGGATGAGATTATCAGGGTTGCTGTAGCGTTGAGGTGAGATTAATTTGGAAGGCAGGGATACAGAGGATGTAGTGATGGTGCTGGCTCCTGAGCTGGGATCAGTATGTATTACCGACGGTTGGAATGCCGGCAGTCAGTATACAGACAACGGCATCCCGGCAGCGGCGCGAGCACTAGAAAGCCCCTTGCAGGCTCGGTGGCTCGCCACAGGTTCTATTCCCACTCTATGGGTGTCGTCAACACCCACGAGTGAGAATAGCACCTGTGAGCAAGGATTCCGGCTGGCGGCATTGTCAGCAGTCGATATTCCGGCATCGGTATCCTTACCGCTGGGATCCCGACTGCCGGCAATGTAACTGCATCCTCCTGAGCTACTGTAAGAAGGAAATCAGCAGGAGTTAAACATAGAAACATAGAATTTGATGGCAGATAAGAACCACTTGGTCCATCTAGTCTGCCACTTTTTTACCATATTTTTACCTCAAACTTTATTTGATCCTTATTTCTTTGTAAGGATATCCTTATGTCTATCCCATGCATGTTTAAAGTGCTCTACTGTCTTAGCCTCTACCACCTCTGATGGGAGGCTATTCCATTTGTCCACTACCCTTTCTGTGAAGTAATGTTTCCTCAAATTTCCCTTGAATCTACCTTCCTCCAGTCTCAGCGCATGTCCTTGTGTCTTATTGCTTCTCTTCATTTGAAGAATGTTTCCCTCCTGGGGGTATATTTACAAAGATTCGTGTTTTGGCCGTTTTGAAGGGTGTTTGAACTCGAATGGTATCGGGTGCATTTTACTGCAACTTTTTAAATCCTGATCCGATCATTCACTAAGCTGCCGAGTTTTGCACAATCGTTTTTTCCGATGTCGATGTGATTCGTAATATCAGGCAGTGTTTTACGGGAGTGATGAGTAAAACACTGCCTGAAAAAACACAAGGAATCCCGCCCGGATCTGTGAGATCCGTGCAGGGCTTCATTGTGTACCTTAAAAAGTTGATTAAAGTCTTAAAAAATCTGAAAAAAATTGCGTGGGGTCCCCCCTCCTAAGCACAACCAGCCTCGGGCTCTTTCAGCCAGTCCTGGTTGAAAAAATATGGGGGAAAAAATGATAGGGGTTCCCCCATATTTAATCAACCAGCACCGGGCTCTGCGCCTGGTCCTGGTTCCAAAAATACGGGGGACAAAAAGCGTAGGGGTCCCCCGTATTTTTGTAACCAGCACCGGGCTCCACTAGCTGGGGAGATAATGCCACAGCCGGGGGACACTTTGATATCGGTCCCTGCGGCCGTGCCATTAAAACCCCAACTAGTCACCCCTGGCCGGGGTACCCTGGAGGAATGGGGACCCCTTCAATCAAGGGGTCCCCCCCCTCCAGCCATCCAAGGGCCAGGGGTGAAGCCGAGGCTGTCCTCCCCATCCAAGGGCGGCGAATGAGGGGCTGATAGCCTTGTGAGAAAGTGTGAATATTGTTTTTAGTAGCATTACTACAAGTCCCAGCAAGCCTCCCCCGCAAGCTGGTACTTGGAGAACCACAAGTACCAGCATGCGGTGGAAAACCGGGCCCGCTGGTACCTGTAGTACTACTACTAAAAAAATACCCCAATAAAAACAGGACACACACACCGTGACAGTACAACTTTATTACATACATGCACACCAACATACACACATACTTACCTATGTTCCCACGAGGCTCGGTCCTCTTCTCCATGTAGAATCCTAGGGGTACCTGTGAAAAAAATTATACTCACATAATCCAGTGTACCTTCTGTTCTTTGTATAATCCACGTACTTGGCAAAATAATAAAACGGAAACCCGACCACGCACTGAAAGGGGCCCCATGTTTAACCATGGGACCCCTTTCCCCGACTGCCAGGACCCCCCCTGACTCCTGCAAAGAGGGTCCCTTCAGCCAATCAGGGAGCGCCACGTCGTGGCACTCTCCTGATTGGCTGTGTGCTCCTGTAGTGTCTGTCAGGCAGCACACGGCACAGATACAATGTAGCGCCTATGCGCTCCTTTGTAGTCAATGGTGGGAACTTTGCGGTCAGCGGTTGACCGAAAGTAACCTCACCGCTGACCGCAAAGTGGCTGGAGGGGGGGACCCCTTGATTGAAGGGGTCCCCACTCCTCCAGGGTACCCCGGCCAGGGGTGACTAGTTGGGGTTTTAATGGCACGGCCGCAGGGACCGATATCAAAGTGTCCCCCGGCTGTGGCATTATCTCCCCAGCTAGTGGAGCCCGGTGCTGGTTTCAAAAATACGGTGGAACCCTACGCTTTTTGTCCCCCGTATTTTTGGAACCAGGACCAAGCGCAGAGCCCGGTACTGGTTGATTAAATATGGGGGAACCCCTGTCATTTTTTCCCCCATATTTTTTCAACCAGGACCGGCTCAAAGAGCCCGAGGCTGGTTATGCTTAGGAGGGGGGACCCCACGCAATTTTTTTTTCAGATTTTACACTAAACAGACCATTTCCTATTAGAGATGAGCGGGTTCGGTTTCTCTGAATCCGAACCCGCACGAACTTCATGTTTTTTTTCACGGGTCCGAGCGACTCGGATCTTCCCGCCTTGCTCGGTTAACCCGAGCGCGCCCGAACGTCATCATGACGCTGTCGGATTCTCGCGAGACTCGGATTCTATATAAGGAGCCGCGCGTCGCCGCCATTTTCACACGTGCATTGAGATTGATAGGGAGAGGACGTGGCTGGCGTCCTCTCCATTTAGATTAGGAGAGAGAGAGAGAGATTGACCTGAGGCTGATACTGTAGAAGAGAGTGCAGAGTTTAGTGACTGACCACAGTGACCACCAGCAGTGCAGTTGTTTTATTTAATATATCCGTTCTCTGCCTGAAAAAAACGGTACACACAGTGACTCAGTCACATACCATATCTGTGTGCACTGCTCAGCCCAGTGTGCTGCATGCCTGCATCATCTATGTATATATTATATATCTGACTGTGCTCAGCTCACACAGCTTATAATTGTGGGGGAGACTGGGGAGCACTGCAGTGCCAGTTATAGGTTATAGCAGGAGCCAGGAGTACAAGACAGTCACATACCATATCTGTGTGCACTGCTCAGCCCAGTGTGCTGCATCATCTATGTATATATTATATATCTGACTGTGCTCAGCTCACACAGCTTATAATTGTGGGGGAGACTGGGGAGCACTGCAGTGCCAGTTATAGGTTATAGCAGGAGCCAGGAGTACATATTATATTAAAATTAAACAGTGCACACTTTTGCTGCAGGAGTGCCACTGCCAGTGTGACTGACCAGTGACCTGACCACACTGACCACCAGTATAGTTAGTAGTATACTATATTGTGATTGCCTGAAAAAGTTAAACACTCGTCGTGTGACTTCACTTGTGTGGTGTTTTTTTTTTTATTCTATAAAAAACTCATTCTGCTGACAGACAGTGTCCAGCAGGTCCGTCATTATATAATATATATACCTGTCCGGCTGCAGTAGTGATATATATATATTTTTTATATCATTATTTATCATCCAGTCGCAGCAGACACAGTACGGTAGTTCACGGCTGTAGCTACCTCTGTGTCGGCACTCGGCAGTCCATCCATAATTGTATACCACCTACCCGTGGTTTTTTTTTCTTTCTTCTTTATACATACATACTACTACATCTCTTTATCAACCAGTCTATATTAGCAGCAGACACAGTACAGTACGGTAGTTCACGGCTGTGGCTACCTCTGTGTCGGCACTCGGCAGTCCGTCCATAATTGTATACCACCTAACCGTGGTTTTTTTTTCTTTCTTCTTTATACATACATACTACGACATCTCTTTATCAACCAGTCTATATTAGCAGCAGACACAGTACAGTACGGTAGTTCACGGCTGTGGCTACCTCTGTGTCGGCACTCGGCAGTCCGTCCATAATTGTATACCACCTAACCGTGGTTTTTTTTTCTTTCTTCTTTATACATACATACTACGACATCTCTTTATCAACCAGTCTATATTAGCAGCAGACACAGTACAGTACGGTAGTTCACGGCTGTGGCTACCTCTGTGTCGGCACTCGGCAGTCCGTCCATAATTGTATACCACCTACCCGTGGTTTTTTTTTTCTTTCTTCTTTATACATACATACTACTACATCTCTTTATCAACCAGTCTATATTAGCAGCAGACACAGTACAGTACGGTAGTTCACGGCTGTGGCTACCTCTGTGTCGGCACTCGGCAGTCCGTCCATAATTGTATACCACCTAACCGTGGTTTTTTTTTCTTTCTTCTTTATACATACATACTACGACATCTCTTTATCAACCAGTCTATATTAGCAGCAGACACAGTACAGTACGGTAGTTCACGGCTGTGGCTACCTCTGTGTCGGCACTCGGCAGTCCGTCCATAATTGTATACCACCTAACTAACCGTGGTTTTTTTTTCTTTCTTCTTCATACATACATACTACGACATCTCTTTATCAACCAGTCTATATTAGCAGCAGACACAGTACAGTACGGTAGTTCACGGCTGTGGCTACCTCTGTGTCGGCACTCGGCAGTCCGTCCATAATTGTATACCACCTACCCGTGGTTTTTTTTTTCTTTCTTCTTTATACATACATACTACTACATCTCTTTATCAACCAGTCTATATTAGCAGCAGACACAGTACAGTACGGTAGTTCACGGCTGTGGCTACCTCTGTGTCGGCACTCGGCAGTCCGTCCATAATTGTATACCACCTACCCGTGGTTTTTTTTTCTTTCTTCTTCATACATACATACTACGACATCTCTTTATCAACCAGTCTATATTAGCAGCAGACACAGTACAGTACGGTAGTTCACGGCTGTGGCTACCTCTGTGTCGGCACTCGGCAGTCCGTCCATAATTGTATACCACCTAACCGTGTTTTTTTTTTCTTTCTTCTTCATACATACATACTACGACATCTCTTTATCAACCAGTCTATATTAGCAGCAGACACAGTACGGTAGTTCACGGCTGTAGCTACCTCTGTGTCGGCACTCGGCAGTCCGTCCATAATTGTATACCACCTAACCGTGGTTTTTTTTTCTTTCTTCTTCATACATACATACTACGACATCTCTTTATCAACCAGTCTATATTAGCAGCAGACACAGTACGGTAGTTCACGGCTGTAGCTACCTCTGTGTCGGCACTCGGCAGTCCGTCCATAATTGTATACTAGTATCCATCCATCTCCATTGTTTACCTGAGGTGCCTTTTAGTTGTGCCTATTAAAATATGGAGAACAAAAATGTTGAGGTTCCAAAATTAGGGAAAGATCAAGATCCACTTCCACCTCGTGCTGAAGCTGCTGCCACTAGTCATGGCCGAGACGATGAAATGCCAGCAACGTCGTCTGCCAAGGCCGATGCCCAATGTCATAGTACAGAGCATGTCAAATCCAAAACACCAAATATCAGTAAAAAAAGGACTCCAAAACCTAAAATAAAATTGTCGGAGGAGAAGCGTAAACTTGCCAATATGCCATTTACCACACGGAGTGGCAAGGAACGGCTGAGGCCCTGGCCTATGTTCATGGCTAGTGGTTCAGCTTCACATGAGGATGGAGGCACTCAGCCTCTCGCTAGAAAAATGAAAAGACTCAAGCTGGCAAAAGCAGTAGCACCGCAAAGAACTGTGCGTTCTTCGAAATCCCAAATCCACAAGGAGAGTCCAATTGTGTCGGTTGCGATGCCTGACCTTCCCAACACTGGACGTGAAGAGCATGCGCCTTCCACCATTTGCACGCCCCCTGCAAGTGCTGGAAGGAGCACCCGCAGTCCAGTTCCTGATAGTCAGATTGAAGATGTCAGTGTTGAAGTACACCAGGATGAGGAGGATATGGGTGTTGCTGGCGCTGGGGAGGAAATTGACCAGGAGGATTCTGATGGTGAGGTGGTTTGTTTAAGTCAGGCACCCGGGGAGACACCTGTTGTCCGTGGGAGGAATATGGCCGTTGACATGCCTGGTGAAAATACCAAAAAAATCAGCTCTTCGGTGTGGAACTATTTCAACAGAAATGCGGACAACAGGTGTCAAGCCGTGTGTTCCCTTTGTCAAGCTGTAATAAGTAGGGGTAAGGACGTTAACCACCTCGGAACATCCTCCCTTATACGTCACCTGCAGCGCATTCATAATAAGTCAGTGACAAGTTCAAAAACTTTGGGTGACAGCGGAAGCAGTCCACTGACCAGTAAATCCCTTCCTCTTGTAACCAAGCTCACGCAAACCACCCCACCAACTCCCTCAGTGTCAATTTCCTCCTTCCCCAGGAATGCCAATAGTCCTGCAGGCAATGTCACTGGCAATTCTGACGAGTCCTCTCCTGCCTGGGATTCCTCCGATGCATCCTTGCGTGTAACGCCTACTGCTGCTGGCGCTGCTGTTGTTGCTGCTGGGAGTCGATGGTCATCCCAGAGGGGAAGTCGTAAGCCCACTTGTACTACTTCCAGTAAGCAATTGACTGTTCAACAGTCCTTTGCGAGGAAGATGAAATATCACAGCAGTCATCCTGCTGCAAAGCGGATAACTGAGGCCTTGACAACTATGTTGGTGTTAGACGTGCGTCCGGTATCCGCCGTTAGTTCACAGGGAACTAGACAATTTATTGAGGCAGTGTGCCCCCGTTACCAAATACCATCTAGGTTCCACTTCTCTAGGCAGGCGATACCGAGAATGTACACGGACGTCAGAAAAAGACTCACCAGTGTCCTAAAAAATGCAGTTGTACCCAATGTCCACTTAACCACGGACATGTGGACAAGTGGAGCAGGGCAGGGTCAGGACTATATGACTGTGACAGCCCACTGGGTAGATGTATGGACTCCCGCCGCAAGAACAGCAGCGGCGGCACCAGTAGCAGCATCTCGCAAACGCCAACTCTTTCCTAGGCAGGCTACGCTTTGTATCACCGGTTTCCAGAATACGCACACAGCTGAAAACCTCTTACGGCAACTGAGGAAGATCATCGCGGAATGGCTTACCCCAATTGGACTCTCCTGTGGATTTGTGGCATCGGACAACGCCAGCAATATTGTGTGTGCATTAAATATGGGCAAATTCCAGCACGTCCCATGTTTTGCACATACCTTGAATTTGGTGGTGCAGAATTATTTAAAAAACGACAGGGGCGTGCAAGAGATGCTGTCGGTGGCCAGAAAAATTGCGGGACACTTTCGGCGTACAGGCACCACGTACAGAAGACTGGAGCACCACCAAAAACTACTGAACCTGCCCTGCCATCATCTGAAGCAAGAAGTGGTAACGAGGTGGAATTCAACCCTCTATATGCTTCAGAGGTTGGAGGAGCAGCAAAAGGCCATTCAAGCCTATACAATTGAGCACGATATAGGAGGTGGAATGCACCTGTCTCAAGCGCAGTGGAGAATGATTTCAACGTTGTGCAAGGTTCTGATGCCCTTTGAACTTGCCACACGTGAAGTCAGTTCAGACACTGCCAGCCTGAGTCAGGTCATTCCCCTCATCAGGCTTTTGCAGAAGAAGCTGGAGACATTGAAGGAGGAGCTAACACGGAGCGATTCCGCTAGGCATGTGGGACTTGTGGATGGAGCCCTTAATTCGCTTAACAAGGATTCACGGGTGGTCAATCTGTTGAAATCAGAGCACTACATTTTGGCCACCGTGCTCGATCCTAGATTTAAAGCCTACCTTGGATCTCTCTTTCCGGCAGACACAAGTCTGCTGGGGTTGAAAGACCTGCTGGTGAGAAAATTGTCAAGTCAAGCGGAACGCGACCTGTCAACATCTCCTCCTTCACATTCTCCCGCAACTGGGGGTGCGAGGAAAAGGCTCAGAATTCCGAGCCCACCCGCTGGCGGTGATGCAGGGCAGTCTGGAGCGACTGCTGATGCTGACATCTGGTCCGGACTGAAGGACCTGACAACGATTACGGACATGTCGTCTACTGTCACTGCATATGATTCTCTCACCATTGAAAGAATGGTGGAGGATTATATGAGTGACCGCATCCAAGTAGGCACGTCACACAGTCCATACTTATACTGGCAGGAAAAAGAGGCAATTTGGAGGCCATTGCACAAACTGGCTTTATTCTACCTAAGTTGCCCTCCCACAAGTGTGTACTCCGAAAGAGTGTTTAGTGCCGCCGCTCACCTTGTCAGCAATCGGCGTACGAGGTTACATCCAGAAAATGTGGAGAAGATGATGTTCATTAAAATGAATTATAATCAATTCCTCCGCGGAGACATTGACCAGCAGCAATTGCCTCCACAAAGTACACAGGGAGCTGAGATGGTGGATTCCAGTGGGGACGAATTGATAATCTGTGAGGAGGGGGATGTACACGGTGATATATCGGAGGGTGATGATGAGGTGGACATCTTGCCTCTGTAGAGCCAGTTTGTGCAAGGAGAGATTAATTGCTTCTTTTTTGGGGGGGGTCCAAACCAACCCGTCATATCAGTCACAGTCGTGTGGCAGACCCTGTCACTGAAATGATGGGTTGGTTAAAGTGTGCATGTCCTGTTTTGTTTATACAACATAAGGGTGGGTGGGAGGGCCCAAGGACAATTCCATCTTGCACCTCTTTTTTCTTTTATTTTTCTTTGCGTCATGTGCTGTTTGGGGAGGGTTTTTTGGAAGGGACATCCTGCGTGACACTGCAGTGCCACTCCTAAATGGGCCCGGTGTTTGTGTCGGCCACTAGGGTCGCTAATCTTACTCACACAGTCAGCTACCTCATTGCGCCTCTTTTTTTCTTTGCGTCATGTGCTGATTGGGGAGGGTTTTTTGGAAGGGACATCCTGCGTGACACTGCAGTGCCACTCCTAAATGGGCCCGGTGTTTGTGTCGGCCACTAGGGTCGCTAATCTTACTCACACAGTCAGCTACCTCATTGCGCCTCTTTTTTTCTTTGCGTCATGTGCTGATTGGGGAGGGTTTTTTGGAAGGGACATCCTGCGTGACACTGCAGTGCCACTCCTAAATGGGCCCGGTGTTTGTGTCGGCCACTAGGGTCGCTAATCTTACTCACACAGTCAGCTACCTCATTGCGCCTCTTTTTTTCTTTGCGTCATGTGCTGATTGGGGAGGGTTTTTTGGAAGGGACATCCTGCGTGACACTGCAGTGCCACTCCTAAATGGGCCCGGTGTTTGTGTCGGCCACTAGGGTCGCTTATCTTACTCACACAGTCAGCTACCTCATTGCGCCTCTTTTTTTCTTTGCGTCATGTGCTGATTGGGGAGGGTTTTTTGGAAGGGACATCCTGCGTGACACTGCAGTGCCACTCCTAGATGGGCCAGGTGTTTGTGTCGGCCACTAGTGTCGCTTAGCTTAGTCATCCAGCGACCTTGGTGCAAATTTTAGGACTAAAAATAATATTGTGAGGTGTGAGGTATTCAGAATAGACTGAAAATGAGTGGAAATTATGGTTTTTGAGGTTAATAATAATATGGGATCAAAATGACCCCCAAATTCTATGATTTAAGCTGTTTTTTAGTGTTTTTTTAAAAAAACACCCGAATCCAAAACACACCCGAATCCGACAAAAAAAATTCGGTGAGGTTTTGCCAAAACGCGGTCGAACCCAAAACACGGCCGCGGAACCGAACCCAAAACCAAAACACAAAACCCGAAAAATTTCAGGCGCTCATCTCTATTTCCTATAGATAACCATGCACAGATCTCACTGATCCGTGCATGGTTATCCAAACTCGACTGGAAAAAGCAGGTCTATTTTATTGCTGCTTTTTTTAACGAATCGAAAAAAAGCAGACCCGCACTTGAGCACTCAGAAACTAACACCCAAATACGAATGAATAGTGAATGCCCGTATTCTATTAAATAACAGCCGCGTTTGACCGATGGTCTATTCATTCGTATTTGTGAACGTTGTCATTCAAACCATTACGAATAGTCCAAACACTGCCGAGATTGGTGCTTAGTGAATTCCCGGATTGGGACTTACAAAAAAAAACACAAATCGGACAAACTCGGATTCTTAGTAAATACTGGCCCTGGACTTTGTTAAAACCATTGATATATTTGAAAGTTTCTATCATTTCCCCTTTTCCCTTCTCTGCTCCAAACTATACATATTGAGATTTTTCAGTCTTTCTGGGTATGTTTTGTGGTGTAGGCCATGCACCATTTTAGTTGCCTTTCTTTGTACAGTCTCTAATGTATTAATATCCTTTTGAAGATATGGCCTCCAGAACTGAACACAGTATTCTAGATGAGACCGTACCAATGACCTATACAGTGGCATTATTACTTCTTTCTTTCTGCTTCTGGTTTCTCTCCCAATGCAGCGAAGCATCTGACAAGCTTTCCTCATTGCTTTGTTACGTTGCTTACCTGCCTTTAAGTCACCTGAAATAGTGACTCCTAGATCCCTTTTCTCTTACGTCCTAGAGGATGCTGGGGACTCCAAAAGGACCATGGGGTATAGACGGGATCCGCAGGAGCTTGGGCACACTTAAAAGACTTAATCTGGGTGTGAACTGGCTCCTCCCTCTATGCCCCTCCTCCAGACCTCAGTTAGACTTTGTGCCCAGGAGTGACTGGATGCACACTAGGGGAGCTCTCCTGAGTTTCTCTAGAAAAGACTTTATGTTAGGTTTTTTATTTTCAGGGAGACCTGCTGGCTACAGGCTCCCTGCAGCGTGGGAGTGAGGGGAGAGGCGCAGACCTACTTCTTCTTAGTTAAGGGCTCTGCTTCTCGGCTACTGGACACCATTAGCTCCAGAGGGTTCGATCACTTGGTGCGCCTAGCTGCTTGTTCCCGGAGCCCCCTCACAGAAGCCAGAAGAAAGAAGTCGGGTGAGCATGAGAAGATCAGAAGACTTCAGGACAGCAGAAGACTTCAGTAGCGGAAGGCAGGGGCGTCGGAATAGGGGGGGCAAGGGGGCAGCTCGCTCCCCCCAAACATGAGAGAGGCGTCTCTGCAAAGCAGGGAGGCGCTCTCCCTGCTTTGCTACTCTGCAGCTGCCGATTGCCGCTGTGCCTGTCACACTGCATGACAGGCAGCAGCGCTGGCTGGCAGCACAGGGATGGGAGGAGGGGTTAGCTTGTACTCACTGAGAGCAGCAGCAGGGGAAGTCCTTGCAACTCACTGCAGTGCCTCGTCTCCTCCCCTCCCTCAACAATAAGGTCAGAAGAATATGTGCCGAGCAGTGATTGGAGGAGCTCGGCACATGCTGATTAGAAGAGCCCCTGATTGGAGGAGCTGTCACATGCTCCTCTGACCCCTGAAACACGGAGGATGTCACACAGCATGGC
Organism: Pseudophryne corroboree; assembly: GCF_028390025.1. Classification (NCBI taxonomy): domain Eukaryota; kingdom Metazoa; phylum Chordata; class Amphibia; order Anura; family Myobatrachidae; genus Pseudophryne; species Pseudophryne corroboree. The sequence continues at coordinate 187,619,645 of NC_086449.1, forward strand.
CCTTGTCTAAATGTGAGTAATGTATTCAACCTGACTCCTCTGTCTCCATAGCTCCTGCCTGTCTCTGCCACCCTCTCTATGCAGCTGCTGTCTCTCTCTCTCTCTGACTGCTACATGTTTTTCTCTCTGTCAAGCATCTGCCTCCCCTCCTGTCTCTGCCCAGCATCTGCCACCCCTCTCCGCAGCATCTGTCCCCCCCTCTCTCTGCCCCCCTCTCTGCAGCATCTGTCCCCCCTTCTCTCTGCCCAGCATCTACTCCCCCCCTTTCTGACCATCATCTGCCCCCCTCTCTGCAGCATCTGTCCCCCCTTCTCTCTGCCCAGCATCTACTCCCCCTCTTTCTGCCCAGCATCTGCCCCCCTCTCCGCAGCATCTGCCTCCCCTCTCTCTGCCCAGCATCTGCCCCCCTCTCCGCAGCATCTGTCCCCCCTCTCTCTGCCCATCATCTGTCCTCTCCACAGCATCTGTCCCCCCTTCTCTCTGCTCAGCATCTGCTCCCCCTCTTTCTGCCCCCCTCTCCGCAGCATCTGTCCCCCCTCTCTCTGCCCATCATCTGCCCCCCTCTCCGCAGCATCTGTTCCCCCTCTCTCTGCCAATCATCTGCCCCCCTCTCCGCAGCATCTGTCCCCACTCTCTCTGCCCATCATCTGCCCCCCACTCCGCATTATCTGTCCCACCCTCTCTCTGCCCATCATCTGTCCCCCTCTCCACAGCATTTGTCCCCCCTTCTCTCTGCGCAGCTTCTGCTCCCCCTCTTTCTGCCCATCATCTGCCCCCCTCTCCGCAGCATCTGTCCCCCCTCTTTCTGCCCAGCATCTGCCCCCTCTCCACAGCATCTGTCCCCCCTCTCTGCCCAGCATCTGCTCCCCCTCTCCACAGCATCTGTCCCCCCTTCTCTGCCCAGCATCTGCTCCCCCTCTTTCTGCCCATCATCTGCCCCCCTCTCCGCAGCATCTGTCCCCCCTCCCTCTGACCAGCATCTGCCTCCGCTCTCTCTGCCCATCATCTGCCCCCCTCTACGCAGCATCTGTCCACCCCTCTTTCTGCCCATCATCTATCCTCCTCTCCGTAGCATCTGTCCCCCCCCCCCTCTCTGTCCATCATCTGTCCCCCTCTCCGCAGCATTTGTCCCCCCTTCTCTCTGCCCAGCATCTGCTCCCCCTCTTTCTGCCCATCATCTGCCCCCCCCTCTTCACAGCATCTGTCCCCCCTCTCTCTGCCCATCATCTGCCCCCCTCTCCGCTGCATCTGTCTCCCACCCTCTCTGCCCATCATCTGTCCCCCTCTCCACAGCATTTGTCCCCCCTTCTCTCTGCGCAGCTTCTGCTCCCCCTCTTTCTGCCCATCATCTGCCCCCCCTCTCCACAGCATCTGTCCCCCCTCTCTCTGCCCATCATCTGTCCCCCTCTCCGCAGCATTTGTCCCCCCTTCTCTCTGCGCAGCATCTGCTCCCCCTCTTTCTGCCCATCATCTGCCCCCCTCTCCGCAGCATCTGTCCCCCCTCTCTCTGCCCAGCATCTGCCCCCTCTCCACAGCATCTGTCCCCCCTCTCTATGCCCAGCATCTGCCCCCCTCTCCACAGCATCTGTCCCCCCTCTCTCTGCCCAGCATCTGCCCCCCTCTTCGCAGCATCTGTCCCCCCTCTCTCTGCCCAGCATCTGCTCCCCCTCTCCACAGCATCTGTCCCCCCTTCTCTGCCCATCATCTATCCTCCTCTCCGTAGCATCTGTCCCCCCCCCCCTCTCTGTCCATCATCTGTCCCCCTCTCCGCAGCATTTGTCCCCCCTTCTCTCTGCCCAGCATCTGCTCCCCCTCTTTCTGCCCATCATCTGCCCCCCCTCTCCGCAGCATCTGTCCCCCCTCTCTCTGCCCATCATCTGCCCCCCTCTCCGCTGCATCTGTCTCCCCCCCTCTCTGCCCATCATCTGTCCCCCTCTCTGCAGCATTTGTCACCCCCTTCTCTCTGCCCAGCATCTGCTCCCCCTCTTTCTGCCCATCATCTGCCCCCCCCCCTCTCCGCAGCATCTGTCCCCCCTCTCTCTGCCCAGCATCCACACCCCCTCTTTCTGCCCATCATCTGCCCCCCTCTCCGCAGCATCTGTCCCCCTCTCTCTGCCCAGCATCTGCTCCCCCTCTTTCTGCCCATCATCTGCCCCCTCTCCGCAGCATCTGTCCCCCTCTCTCTGCCCAGCATCTGCCCCCCTCTCCGCAGCATCTGTCCCCACTCTCTCTGCCCAGCATCTGCTCCCCCTCTTTCTGCCCATCATCTGCCCCCTCTCCGCAGCATCTGTCCCCCTCTCTCTGCCCAGCATCTGCCCCCCTCTCCGCAGCATCTGTCCCCCTCTCTCTGCCCAGCATCTGCCCCCCTCTCCGCAGCATCTGTCCCCACTCTCTCTGCCCAGTATCTGCTCCCCTCTTTCTGCACATCTGCCCCCCTCTCCGCAGCATCTGTCCCCCTTCCCTCTGACCAGCATCTGCCTCCGCTCTCTCTGCCCATCATCTGCCCCCCTCTCCGCAGCATCTGTCCACCCCTCTTTCTGCCCATCACCTATCCTCCTCTCCGCAGCATCTGTCCCCCCCCTCTCTGTCCATCATCTGTCCCCCTCTCCGCAGCATTTGTCCCCCCTTCTCTCTGCCCAGCATCTGCTCCCCCTCTCCGCAACATTTGTCCCTCCTTCTCTCTGCCCAGCATCTGCTCCCCTCTTTCTGCCCATCATCTGCCCCCCCCCCTCTCCACAGCATCTGTCCCCCCTCTCTCTGCCCAGCATCTGCCACCCTCTCCGCAGCATTTGTCCCCCCTCTCTCTGCCCATCATCTGTCCTCGTCTCCGCAGCATCTGTCCCCCCCTCTCTCTGCCCAGAATCTGTCCCCCTCTCCGCAGAATTTGTCCACCCTTCTCTCTGCCCAGCATCTGCTCCCCCTCTTTCTGCCCATCATCTGCCCCCCTCTCCGCAGCATCTGTCCCCCCTCTCTCTGCCCAGCATCTGTTCCCCCCTCTCTCTGCCCATCATCTGTCCTCTCCACAGCATCTGCCCCCCCCCCCTCCCTGCCCATCATCTGCCCCCCTCTCCGCAGCATCTGTCCCCCCTCTCTCTGCCCAACATCTGCCCCTCCTCTCTCTCTGCCTGGCATCTGCCTCCCGCTGATGGTGCTCCTGTATACCAGCGCCTCTGCCCCTGCTCACGCCGGCACTGGGAGCGCTGCGGTTGGATACCTGCCGCGCAGCGACGGAACTACTGCACCGGGGCCCAAAGCAACAAAGGGGCCCACAGCAGTAGTATGAACAGTACTAATAATGAGTCAAACTGACTCAGTCATTATAGTACTCCAAGTACGCAGCCGGCTGCAGGACATGACAAAGAGGAAGGAGGCGGTCCGGAGGCTTCTGTTTCCCTCCATCCCCTCCTCTCTCCTCTGACCTCCTCCGCTGGCGCTGACACACTGCTGCTTCTGGCTGAGGTCTGACTGTGACATCTGATCTCATGACTTCCCCAGTGCAGAAAATTGAGGAGAGGACACCCACTGCAAGGTACCCGCTTTTGCAAGTTTGGCAATATACCAGAAAGCAGCCAGTGCTTACCAAGCACTATGAGATATTAACTTGTGTACTGTATGTGGGGCTGAACTGTCAAGCTGACGCAGAGACCAGCCAGGGTACAGTATATATTATTCAACTGCCTGCACACTGTCAGAACACCTAACACTGCATCCCCATGCACAGAATCCGACACCTGGGAGTTATGTGTCCTAACCCTCCCCCTCTACCCCCCTAACCCTCCCTACCTGCAGCCTCACCTTAACCCTCCAATCCCCGCAGCCTAACCCTCCCTCACCACAGTCGAACCCTAACCCCCCGCCCCTCTTTAGTGCCTAACCCTCCCCCCTTAGTGCCTAAACTTCCCTCCCCGCAGCCTAACCCTAACCCTCCCCCTCAGAGCCTAACCCTCCCCACCCCGCAGACTAACCCTCCCCGGGGGTGCATAACCCCAATCCCCCCCTTCCCACGGCCTAAACCTAACCTCCCCCCCTCCCCGCAGCCTAACCCTAACACCCACTTCCCGCAGCCTAAACCTAACTCCCCCCCCCCCCACCCACCCACCCACTTCAACCCTCCACGGCTTACTTCTCCGGTTGCATATCACACAGACATCTAGGATCCGGCGTCGGGATAGTGATCCTATTCGGGATGCCTACGCCAGCATTCCGAGCAGTGTCGGGATTCCGACGTAGGTATTTCAAATGCCGGGATCCAAACCAGATCCCATGTTTACCATGTTGCTGGTAATGCTAATAATCATAATGACGCACCGACACATATGCCTTTCATGTCACCCACTGTCACACTGTTCTGGGAAGCTAGGGGCGCCAAACTGAGATTATATCTTGCCCCCCCCAACCTAAAAACGTTCTGACGCCCCTGGCGGAAGGTACAGCACAGCGGTAACGCTGTGCTCCATGCTCCCACACACATCACCAACGGTATTTACTGGGTGCAGGGCGCTGGGGGGGGCGCCCTGGGCAGCATGTTACTGGAGTTTTGCGACTGGCAGAGAGCTTTTCGGTGCCTCGGCACCGTTTCCAGAAACCCCCGCCGGCATTTTTCATTTTTAAATTTGGCGGGCCGAAGCGCGCCAGGAAGGGGGCGGAGCTTCGTCCCGCGGCTCACAGGCGCCATCTTCTCCTTCAACACGTGGCTGAAGGGAGACGCTGCCGGGACCTCCACATTCCTCAGACAAGTAACGGGGAGATATTCAGAAGGGGGTGCTTATTATCATTACAAAGCAGCGCTGGGTACATATATCTTTTCTTGGGATATATGGGCGCTGGGTTGTGAGCTGGCATACTCCCTCTGTGTCCTCTATCTGGGCTTCATTGTGGGCCTGTCACCTAGCTGGGACGTTCTGTGTGTTGTTGTGTGTCGGTACTACATGTCGGCATGTCTGAGGCTGAATGTTATTCACCAGAGGAGGTTATTGGGGGAGCGGATGCGGGGCTAGATTTAGGACTGTCGACGCAGCCGACACCTGATTTACTCGCATTGCTCAATACTATAAATTCGAATGTTGCTTCTTTATCAAAGAGGTTAGATAAGTCTGAGTCACAGACGCAGGTGTGGAAAAAGTCCATGGAAGAGGCTTTGTCTCAGGTTCAGACCCCATCCGGGTCACAAAAGCGGCCATTTACTCAGGTGGTAGATACTGATACCGACACGGATTCTGATTCCGAGGTCGATTTCACTGAGGCTGCTTTACATCCACGGTTAGTTAAGAGTATTCAGTACATGATTGTGGCTATAAAAGATGTTTTACACATTTCTGATGAACCTGCGGTACAGGAAACAAGGATTTGCTTGTTCAAGGGAAAAAAACCTGAGGTGAAGTTTCCCCCCTCTCATGAAATGAATACTCTTTGTGAAAAGGCTTGGGAGTCACCGGATAAGAGGTGGCAGATTCCCAAGAGAATTTACATGGCGTATCCTTTCCCCTCTGATGACAGGGAAAAATGGGAGGCGTCTCCAAATGTTGACAAAGCTCTATCTCGTTTGTCTAAGAAAGTGGCACTTCCGTCCCCTGACACGGCAGCTCTCAAGTATCCGGCGGATCGCAAGCTGGAGACGTCTTTGAAGTCCATTTTCGCTAATTCGGGTGCATTGCTCAGACCTGCTGTGGCGTTGGTATGGGTGAGTAGTGCTATTGCTAAATGGGCTGAGAATTTAGCTAATGATATGGATACCCTTGATAAAGATAATGTCCTTTTGACTCTCGGTTATATCAAGGACGCTGCAGATTACCTGAAGGATGCGGCGAGGGACGTCTGTCTCTTGGGTTCAAGAACCAATGCCATGTCGATATCAGCCAGAAGGGCGTTGTGGATCCATCAATGGAACGCTGATGCCGACTCCAAGAGGGCTATGGAAGCGTTACCCTTCAAAGGTACTGTCTTGTTTGGGGACGGCTTGGCTGACCTGGTCTCGACCGCGACTGCGGGTAAGTCCTCTTTTCTTCCTTATGTTCCCACACAACATAAAAAGGCACCACATCAGTAAATGCAGTCCTTTCATCACAATAAATACAGGCGTGGAAAAGGTTCGTCCTTCCTCGCTTCAAAAGGTAGAGGAAGGGGAAGGAAACCTCCTGCAGGCTCAGGCGCCCAGGACCAAAAGTCCTCCCCTGCTGCTACCAAGTCCACCGCATGACGCTGGGGCTTCCCTGGGGGGGTCCAGACCGGTGGGGGGCCGTCTACAAATATTCAGTGAGGTCTGGATTCAATCAGACCTGGATCCTTGGGTCCTAGAGGTTGTGTCTCAGGGATACAAACTGGAGTTTCAGGAGATACCCCCTCACCGGTTCTTCATTTCGGCATTACCAGTAGCTCTTCCGGACAGGGAGGTGGTGCTGGCAGCGATTCAAAAATTGTGTCTACAGAGGGTCATTGTTCCCGTTCCCTCGTCCCAGCGGGGGGAGGGGTTCTACTCGAGCCTCTTTGTTGTGCCGAAGCCGGACGGTTCGGTCAGACCAATTCTGAATCTAAAATCCCTCAATCCATACTTGAAAGTTTTCAAGTTCAAGATGGAATCCCTTCGAGCGGTAATTGCCAGCCTGGAAAGGGGGGGGATTTTATGGCGTCAGTCGACATAAAGGATGCCTACTTACATGTCCCAATATATCCTTCGCATCAGGCCTTCCTCAGGTTTGCGATACAGGATTCTCATTACCAATTTCAGACGTTGCCGTTTGGGCTCTCCACGGCTCCGAGGATTTTCACCAAAGTCATGGCGGAAATGATGGTTCTCCTTCGCAAACAAGGGGTTACAATTATCCCGTACTTGGATGATCTCTGATAAAGGCGAGGTCCAAGGAACGGTTGCTGAGAAGTGTAGATTTGTCACTGTCGGTTCTACGACAGCACGGTTGGGTACTCAATTTGCCAAAATCTCAGTTGATTCCGACCACTCGGCTGCCTTTTCTGGGCATGATTCTGGACACGGATTTACAGAAAGTATTTCTTCCAGAAGAAAAGGCTCTGGAACTGCAGGCGATGGTCAGGGAACTTCTGAGGCCGACGAGTGTGTCAATCCATCACTGTACTCGGGTTCTGGGGAAGATGGTTGCGGCGTACGAAGCCATTCTATTTGGCAGGTTTCATGCCCGGGTGTTTCAGTGGGACTTGCTGAGCAAATGGTCCGGGTCTCACCTGCACATGCACCGGAAGATAAGTCTATCTCCCAGAGCCAGAATTTCTCTCCTGTGGTGGCTACAAGATCATCACCTCCTAGGGGGACGCCGGTTCGGTATCCAGGATTGGGTGCTTCTAACAACAGATGCTAGTCTCCGGGGCTGGGGCGCAGTCACCCAAGGAAGAAACTTCCAGGGGAAATGGTCGCTCCAGGTAGCCTGTCTCCACGTAAATGTTCTCGAGTTAAGAGCCATTTACAACGGCCTGCTGCAATCAAGAAGCCTTCTTCAGGGTCGACCTGTCCTGGTACAGTCAGACAACATCACAGCGGTGGCGCATACAAACCGTCAAGGCGGAACAAGGAGCAGAGCGGCAATGGCGGAGGCCACAAGAATCCTTCGCTGGGCGGAACAACACGTGCAGTCTTCCTACCGGGAGTGGACAACTGGGAAGCAGATTTCCTCAGCAGACACGATCTCCATCCGGGAGAGTGGGCTCTTCACCAAGAGGTATTTGCAGAGGTGATAAAACGTTGGGGAATTCCGTTGATCGACATGATGGAGTCTCATCTCAACAAGAAGCTCCCGAGGTATTGTTCCAGGTCAAGGGACCCCCAAGCCAGTGCAGTGGACGCCCTGGTGTCTCCATGGGTTTTCCAGTCGGTGTATGTGTTCCCTCCACTTCCTCTCATTCCAAAGGTACTGGGGATCATTCGACGAGCAAAGGTTCAGGCGATTCTCGTCGTTCCAGATTGGCCAAGAAGGGCCTGGTACCCGGATCTTCAGGAATTACGGGTGGAAGATCCTTGGCCGCTTCCTCTAAGAGAGGACTTGTTGTTGCAGGGTCCATGCGTGTTTCCAGACTTACCGCGGCTGCGTTTGACGGCATGGAGGTTGAGCGCCAGATCTTAGCTCGTAAGGGTATTCCCAGGGAGTGTCACGATCCGGGTATCTGGACGCCATTTCTTACCCATCAGATGCCTCCTAAGGCTGGCTCAGCGCTCCAGGACCAGATCCCATCTGTTATCCTGATGTTTACATTCCTGTATCCTCTCCTGTCACTCTGAGACGCTGTCACAGTAAACGCCATATTACACCTGGCATGGCGTCTCCCGCGGCCTCCGCCGCCGTCCCTGAGCTTCTGCATGCAGAGTGTCTGAGTGGCGATTACGTCAGCCGCGGCCTCCGCTGTGTCCGCGTGGTTGGATGTGCACCTGTCAGCTTGGCGCCTCCTGTCTCCGGTGGCCGGCGCCGCCATTACTGTTTTCATTACCACATGGATTACAAACCAAACTTCCCTCCAAGTGTCTGCATGGGCGCAGCCATCTTGGATTCTGTCAGCTGATCATTTCCACCAATCTGTTCTCAGTATTGATAATCTGCATAATTGCCTAGCCAATCCCTTCCTTGCTGCAGGTATAAATACACTGTGCCTGAGCAAGGAAGGCGTCAGTGCTTTGGTTGTCAAACCCAGTTCCTGTTTGTCTCTCTCCTGTGATTGTCTTCCAGGTTCCAGCTCCTGTCTCAAGACTTCCACCATAGAGACCCGCACCAGCATTCCACCTGCGGTGTAGCCTGACTCTCCGATCCATTGTGGATTCATCTGTTTCCAGCTACAACATTACCTGCTTCCAGCCCAGCTTCCAGCAGAGTACAGCTTCTCTTAAAGGGCCGGTGTCCTTTCTACAGTTTACCACTCTCCACCGGTATTATTATTTCTCCGCTCTCAAACTCTACATTTCATTCATATTGCATCGCTCTCAAGCTTCATTTATTATTTAACTGGTTCCAGCCAGTATCCACTCCGTGCCAACATCTGTCTGGTTCCAACCAGAACCCACAGCAGCTATTTTATTTACAGCAGTCCAGCTTTCCCTGGAACACCAGCTGGTACAATCCTGGGCTTTCTTCATTGCTACAGTCAGGCCTGGTAAGGACTTTCCAACTCGCAGATAATAAGAACTGTCTCATACTACCAGAGCTCTGTGGTCCCTGCCACCCTGTAGTACCCAGGAACTGTATTATTTCTCTGCTGATTTTATGTTTCTTTTACTGCTACTGTGATGCATGGAGTTCTGTCATAAATAAACATCATTGACTTTTATTCAAGTTGTCGTGGTCACGCCTTCGGGCGGTTCTTCTTCATGTTACTTACATGTCCAGGGGTCTGATACAACCTCCCAGGTTCCGGTACATCTCAGCCCCTACAACTGAGGCTGCCTCCCGTCAGCTCAGGCCCTCAGTTGTGACAGTAAGCACTGACCTAATGAATCCAGCCGGAGACCAGGATCAAGCGGCCAGGCCGATGCAAGAACTGGCAGCCCGACTAGAACATCAGGAGGCTGCACAGGGCCACATCATCCGCTGTCTCCAGAATTTCTCTACTCGGCTGGATGGGATTCAGACAACTCTCTGTGGATCAGGCGCGTCTGGTGCGTCAACCACAGTGACTCCAGCTATAACCCCACCCACCTTACCCATTTCTGCTCCACGTCTTCATCTTCCAACGCCAGCAAAATTTGACGGATCTACAAGATTCTGCAGGGGATTTCTCAACCAGTGTGAGATTCAGTTTGAGCTACAACCTGGCAATTTTCCCAGTGACCGTACAAAAATTGCCTACATTATTTCTCTTCTCAGTGGCTCAGCCCTTGATTGGGCATCACCGTTATGGGAGAGGTCCGACACCCTGCTATCTTCCTACACTGCCTTCGTGTCAACATTCAGGCGCATCTTTGACGAGCCAGGCCGGGTAACCTCAGCTTCATCCGAGATTCTCCGTTTACGCCAGAGGTCACGTACTGTAGGACAATATCTGATACAGTTCCAGATCCTGGCATCCGAACTGGCATGGAACGACGAGGCCCTGTATGCTGCATTCTGGCATGGCTTATCTGAGCGTATTAAAGATGAGTTAGCTACCAGAGACTTACCCTCTAAGTTAGATGAGCTAATCTCACTCTGCACGAAAGTTGATTTACGTTTCAGAGAGAGAGCAACTGAGCATGGAAGATCATCTGCTCCAAAATCTTCTGCTCCTCTTCCTCGCCAACTGTCACCAACTAAAGATGAGCCCATGCAAATTGGCCGTTCCCGTTTAACTCCTGCTGAGCGCCGAAGACGTCTCTCCGAGTCTCTCTGTCTTTATTGTGCAGCTCCGTCTCACACCATTAATGCCTGTCCCAAACGTCCGGGAAACTCCAAATCCTAGCTCGCCAAGGAGAGGGCCGGCTAGGAGTAATGATCTCCTCTCCATCTCCTCAAGATTGTAATCTCCCAGTCTCGCTTCAAGTTGCTCAACGTTATCGGAACGTCATTGCCCTCCTTGATTCCGGAGCAGCTGGGAACTTTATTACCGAAGCCTATGTTAAACGGTGGTCCCTACCCACCGAGAGACTTCCTTCGTCCATTTCTTTAACTGCCGTGGATGGCAGCAAAATTTTTGATGCAGTTATTTCTTTAAGGACTCTACCAGTTCGTCTGAGAGTGGGAGTTCTTCATTCCAAACTTATTTCTTTTTTAGTGATTCCAAGAGCCACACATCCTGTGGTCCTGGGCCTTCCATGGCTCCGTCTTCACAATCCTACAATTGATTGGACGACTACGCAAATCCTGGCATGGGGTTCCTCCTGTGCTGAGACATGTTTGTTTAAAGTATTGCCTGTCTGTTCTTCCTCCCCCAGGTCGTCTGATGTTCCACCTCCTCCATATCAAGATTTCACGGATGTGTTCAGTAAAGCTTCTGCTGATATCCTTCCTCCTCATAGAGAATGGGACTGCCCGATTGATCTCGTTCCAGGGAAGGTTCCACCTCGAGGTCGAACTTATCCGTTGTCTCTGCCTGAGACGCATTCTATGGAGGAATACATTAAAGAGAACCTAGCAAAGGGGTTCATTCGACCTTCTTCTTCCCCAGCCGGCGCAGGCTTCTTTTTTGTAAAAAAGAAAGATGGTGGTCTGCGGCCGTGCATCGACTACAGAGGTTTGAACGACATTACCATCAAGAACCGTTATCCTTTACCCCTGATTACTGAGCTCTTTGACAGAGTTAGCGGAGCTACCATCTTTACAAAGCTGGACTTGAGAGGTGCATACAATCTCATCCGGATCCGTGAGGGTGACGAGTGGAAGACCGCCTTTAACACCCGTGACGGACATTATGAGTACCTCGTCATGCCCTTCGGATTGAGCAATGCTCCAGCTGTCTTCCAGCATTTTGTCAATGAGATCTTCAGAGACATTCTATACCGTCATGTCGTGGTCTATCTAGACGATATCCTCATTTTTGCCAACGATTTAGAGGAACATCGTTTTTGGGTTAAAGAGGTTCTGTCCCGTCTCCGTGTCAATCATCTCTATTGCAAATTAGAGAAATGCGTCTTTGAAGTCAAGTCCATTCCGTTTCTAGGGTACATTGTGTCCGGTTCCGGACTAGAGATGGATCCTGAGAAACTACAAGCAATCCAAAATTGTCCGATACCCTTAACCCTCAAAGGGGTCCAGAGGTTCTTGGGGGTTCGCCAACTATTACCGAAAGTTTATACGAGACTTTTCCACCATTGTGGCGCCTATTACTGCTTTCACTAAGAAGGGTGCTAACCCGTCCAAGTGGTCTGAAGAAGCCATGCAAGCATTTCATCTTTTAAAACAAAGGTTCATCTCTGCGCCTGTTCTGAAACAGCCTGACATCGACTCTCCTTTCATCTTAGAGGTGGATGCCTCCTCCGTTGGAGTAGGAGCGGTGTTATCTCAGAGGGCTAAAGATGGCCATTTACACCCTTGCAGTTTCTTCTCCCGGAAGTTCTCCCCAGCTGAGCGCAACTATGCCATTGGCGACCAGGAGTTGCTAGCCATCAAGCTCGCTCTAGAAGAGTGGAGGTATCTGTTGGAGGGAGCTTCTCATTCAATCACCATACTTACAGACCACAAGAACCTTTTATATCTGAAAGGCGCACAATGTCTCAACCCTCGTCAGGCCAGATGGGCACTTTTCTTTTCCAGGTTCGACTTTAAACTCCAGTTCTGTCCGGGCTCTCAGAATCGCAAGGCCGATGCCCTTTCCCGCTCATGGGAGCAAGAAAATGAGTCAGAGTCTTCAGACAAGCATCCTATTATAAATCCGTTGGCATTCTCCACGGTAGGGATGGACTCTACGCCCCCATCAGGGAAAAGTTTTGTGAAACCGATGCTAAGGAAGAAGCTCATGCATTGGGCCCATGCTTCCCGTTTTGCCGGACATACAGGTATCCAAAAAACCCTGGAGTTTATCTCTAGGTCCTATTGGTGGCCAACTCTGAAAAAGGACGTCTTGGAGTTTATTGCATCTTGCCCAAAGTGTTCTCAACATAAGGTATCCCGCCAGTCGCCTGCGGGGCAACTGGTTCCACTATCTGTTCCCCGTCGACCTTGGACCCATTTGTCGATGGATTTTATTACAGATTTACCCATGTGCAACAAGTTCAATACCATCTGGGTGGTAGTTGACCGGTTCACCAAGATGGCACACTTCATTCCTCTCACCGGTCTTCCGTCAGCTTCCAAGTTGGCTCAAGTATTCATACAAGAGATCTTCCGACTCCACGGTCTTCCTGAAGAAATTATCTCAGATCGAGGAGTTCAATTCACAGCCAAATTCTGGCGAAGTTTATGTCTAGTCCTCCAAGTCAAGCTAAAGTTTTCTACGGCTTACCGTCCTCAGACCAATGGTCAAACCGAGAGGGTGAATCAGGACTTGGAGGCCTTCCTCCGCATCTATGTGTCCTCCTCTCAAGATGACTGGGTTCAATTACTTCCCTGGGCCGAGTTCTGTCATAACAACCAGTATCATTCTTCATCTGCTTCAACACCATTCTTCACTAACTTTGGATTCCACCCTAAAGTCCCTGAGTTCCAACCGCTTCCAGCAACTTCTGTTCCCGCAGTGGATATCACCTTGCATCAGTTTGCCAATATCTGGAAGAGCGTACGATCAGCTCTACTCAAGGCATCGTTCAGGTACAAGAAGTTTGCGGATAAGAAGCGTCGAGCAGTTCCTGCTCTCAAGGTGGGTGATCGGGTATGGTTATCCACGAAGAATTTGAGGTTAAGAGTTCCCAGTATGAAGTTTGCACCTCGCTATATCGGTCCTTTCAAGATTGAACAAGTCATCAATCCTGTTGCTTACAGACTTCAGTTGCCTCCCTTCTTAAAAATACCCAGGACATTCCATGTTTCCCTGTTGAAACCGCTGATCTTGAATCGGTTTCATTCCTCACTTCCTCCAACTCCGAAAGTCCAAACTCAACGAGGCGTTGAGTATGAAGTAGCCAAGATCCTGGACTCACGTCACCGTTACGGTCAACTACAATATCTTATTGACTGGAAGGGTTATGGCCCTGAGGAACGTTCATGGACCAATGCTTCTGATGTCCATGCTCCTGCCTTGGTCCGGAGATTCCATTCCAAGTTTCCTCAAAAGCCAAAGAAGTGTCCTGGGGCCACTCCTAAAGGGGGGGGGGGTGCTGTCACGATCCGGGTATCTGGACGCCATTTCTTACCCATCAGATGCCTCCTAAGGCTGGCTCAGCGCTCCAGGACCGGATCCCATCTGTTATCCTGATGTTTACATTCCTGTATCCTCTCCTGTCACTCTGAGACGCTGTCACAGTAAACGCCATATTACACCTGGCATGGCGTCTCCCGCGGCCTCCGCCGCCGTCCCTGAGCTTCTGCATGCAGAGTGTCTGAGTGGCGATTACGTCAGCCGCGGCCTCCGCTGTGTCCGCGTGGTTGGATGTGCACCTGTCAGCTTGGCGCCTCCTGTCTCCGGTGGCCGGCGCCGCCATTACTGTTTTCATTACCACATGGATTACAAACCAAACTTCCCTCCAAGTGTCTGCATGGGCGCAGCCATCTTGGATTCTGTCAGCTGATCATTTCCACCAATCTGTTCTCAGTATTGATAATATGCATAATTGCCTAGCCAATCCCTTCCTTGCTGCAGGTATAAATACACTGTGCCTGAGCAAGGAAGGCGTCAGTGCTTTGGTTGTCAAACCCAGTTCCTGTTTGTCTCTCTCCTGTGATTGTCTTCCAGGTTCCAGCTCCTGTCTCAAGACTTCCACCATAGAGACCCGCACCAGCATTCCACCTGCGGTGTAGCCTGACTCTCCGATCCATTGTGGATTCATCTGTTTCCAGCTACAACATTACCTGCTTCCAGCCCAGCTTCCAGCAGAGTACAGCTTCTCTTAAAGGGCCGGTGTCCTTTCTACAGTTTACCACTCTCCACCGGTGGTATTATTTCTCCGCTCTCAAACTCTACATTTCATTCATATTGCATCGCTCTCAAGCTTCATTTATTATTTAACTGGTTCCAGCCAGTATCCACTCCGTGCCAACATCTGTCTGGTTCCAACCAGAACCCACAGCAGCTATTTTATTTACAGCAGTCCAGCTTTCCCTGGAACACCAGCTGGTACGATCCTGGGCTTTCTTCATTGCTACAGTCAGGCCTGGTAAGGACTTTCCAACTCGCAGATAATAAGAACTGTCTCATACTACCAGAGCTCTGTGGTCCCTGCCACCCTGTAGTACCCAGGAACTGTATTATTTCTCTGCTGATTTTATGTTTCTTTTACTGCTACTGTGATGCATGGAGTTCTGTCATAAATAAACATCATTGACTTTTATTCAAGTTGTCGTGGTCACGCCTTCGGGCGGTTCTTCTTCATGTTACTTACATGTCCAGGGGTCTGATACAACCTCCCAGGTTCCGGTACATCTCAGCCCCTACAACTGAGGCTGCCTCCCGTCAGCTCAGGCCCTCAGTTGTGACAGGGAGGTTATTCCAACTCTCATTAAGGCTAGGAAGGAGGTTACGGCGAAGCATTATCACCGTATTTGGAGAAAGTATGTTTCCTGGTGTGAGTCTAAAATGGCTCCTGTGGAAGATTTTCACTTGGGTCGCTTTCTCCACTTTTTACAGGCGGGAGTAGATGCAGGCCTGAAATTGGGTTCCATCAAAGTGCAGATTTCGGCTTTGTCTATTTTCTTTCAAAAAGAGTTAGCTGTCCTCCCAGAGGTTCAGACTTTTGTGAAAGGAGTAATGCATATGAACCCTCCGTTTGTGCCTCCTGCAGCTCCATGGGACCTTGATGTAGTCTTACGGTTTCTCATGTCTTCCTGGTTTGAACCTTTGCATAAGGTTGAGTTGAAATTTCTCACTTGGAAGGTAGTTATGCTATTGGCACTGGCGTCTGCCAGGCGGGTGTCAGAGTTGGCGGCCTTATCTCATAAGAGCCCGTACTTGATTTTTCATTCGGATAGGGCGGAATTGAGGACTCGTCAACAATTTCTGCCGAAGGTGGTTTCTTCATTTCACATTAACCAACCTATTGTGGTCCCGGTGGCTACGGAAGCTGTGGCGATTCCAAAATCTCTGGATGTTGTAAGAGCGTTGAAGATCTACGTCACTAGGACAGCTGTTGCTAGGAAAACTGAGGCGCTGTTTGTCTTGTATGCTTCCAACAAAATTGGTCATCCTGCTTCAAAACAGTCTATTGCACGCTGGATTTGTAGTACGATTCAGCAGGCTCATTCTTCGGCCGAACTACCGGTGCCGAAGTTAGTAAAAGCCCATTCTACCAGGAAAGTGGGCTCATCTTGGGCGGCTGCCCGAGGCGTCTCGGCGTTACAGCTTTGCCGAGCAGCTACTTGGTCGGGTTCAAACACTTTTGCTAAGTTCTATAAGTTTGATACCCTGGCCGATGAGGACCTTGCGTTTGCTCAGTCGGTGCTGCAGAGTCATCCGCACTCTCCCGCCCGTTCTGGAGCTTTGGTATAATCCCCATGGTCCTTTTGGAGTCCCCAGCATCCTCTAGGACGTAAGAGAAAATAGGATTTTGGTACTTACCAGTAAATCCTTTTCTCCTAGTCCATAGAGGATGCTGGGCGCCCGTCCCAGTGCGGACTATTACTTGCAGTGTTTTCTTGCTGGTTAAATTAATTTATACACGGGTTGTGTATTTCTTGTTTCAGCTTGTTGCTGGTGTTAATTCATACTGTTATCTGGTTTAAAGTTACTCCGGTTTTACGGTATGTTTGTGGTGTGGGCTGGTATGTTTGTAGCCCTTAGTTTAAACAAAAATCTTTTCCTCAAAATGTCCGTCTCTCCTGGGCACAGTTCCTATAACTGAGGTCTGGAGGAGGGTCATAGAGGGAGGAGCCAGTTCACACCCAGATTAAGTCTGTTAAGTGTGCCCAAGCTCCTGCGGATCCCGTCTATACCCCATGGTCCTTTTGGAGTCCCCAGCATCCTCTACGGACTAGGAGAAAAGGATTTACCGGTAAATACCAAAATCCTATTTCCTCCTCAGTAGTTTCCAGTATAGTGCCATCAATACTATATTTACTATTTGGATTTTTGAGACCCAAGTGCATGATTTTGCATTTTTTGGCATTAAACTGTACTTGCCACACTCTTGACCACTCCTCTAGTCTACCTAGATCCTCAATCATTTGTTTTACCCCTCCTGGTGTGTCTACCCTGTTGCGTACCTTTGTGTCATCTGCAAAAAGGCATACTTCCCCTTTAATGCCATTTGCAATGTCACCAATAAAGATATTAAAAAGCACTGGTCCAAGTGCAGAACCCTGGGGTACTCCAGTGGTAACATTTCCCTCCTGTGAATGCACTCCATTTACTACAACTCTCTGTTTTCTATCCTGCAACCAAGATCTTATCCATCCAACAATCTTAGTATCCAATCCCAAGCTTTTGAGTTTATTTAGCAGTCTGTGATGTGGAACAGTGTCAAAAGACTTACTAAAGTCTAGATAAGCTATATCCACGGCTCCACCTTTATCCTTCACTTTAGTCACACACAGGGCCGGATTAACAATGGGGCGGGTGGAGCTGCAGCTCGAGGCCCCCCATGAAAATAGGCCCAGACTGTGCTAGTAGACTTTGGTGACCATAAAAAATATATATTTTCTTGTCACCATCAATGGCTGCCTGAAGACAGAGAGCCCACTCCCTCCCTCACACGTTCAACCCACCCAGTGCCCACATACACCCCACTAGTGCAGCGCAGTGGTATGTGCGGATCCAGTGGCTGGCCCTGGCCGCTGGTCGAGGCGGTCCAGTCCCTCCCCTCCACTTACATTTACTCCCTTTCCTCTCACCGGCCGCCTCCCCTCGGGACGCTGCTGTTGCCCGGTTCACAGGAGCGAGATCCAAATAATGGGGCCCCGCTGCTATCGCAGCAGCTAAATACGGGGACCCGCTGCTGCCGGATCTACACTAGAGACGGGAACCGCTGCTACTTGAGCTACAGACGGGACCCGCTGCTGCCGAAGCTAAAGATGAGGAGCCGCTGCTACCAGCGATATTGGCGGGGACCAACTGCTGTAAGAGGTACAAAATGCCGCAAAAGGTACAAAATGCCGCCTGTCCTGATGGGGAGAGGGGTTACACAATGCTACCTGTAGGTGGGCAGGAGGAGGAGGGGGAAGATTTAGGGGATGGCTGTCTCAACCCTTTCTCTGTCTCCCCTCTTCTCTCTCTCTGTGCCCCCCCCTCCACCTCAATCTCTGTCTACCCCTTCTCTATCTACCCCTTCTCTTTCTCTGTCTCCCCACTTCGCTCTGTGCCCCCCCACCTCACTGTGTCTCTCTCTTCTCTCTCTCTACCCCTTCTCTTTCTCTGTCTCCCCACTTCGCTCTGTGCCCCCCACCTCTCTGTCTCTCTCTCCTCTCTCTCTCTCTGTCTCCCCCCTTCTATCTCTCTCTCTGCCCCCTTCGCTATCTCTCTTTCTGACTTGCCCCATCTCTCTCTCTGTCTCCACCCTCTCTGCCCCCCCCCCCCCTGAGGTCAATTCAATTTGGCGCAGATTGAATAGCGTCGGGAATTAGCTTCTGGAGCTATTCAATGCAGCACGCAGTGACAGCCGACGGGGATGCGAATAGGAATCAAAACAACAATCCTCGCGCAATGCTGATTTCTGACCTTAGCGTGGTGGAAACAGTATCGCCCAGGCACTTATGTCTGAGAATGCCAGATCTTGCGACAAAACACCATGTTTAGTCAGTGAGAACCGGCCTCGTGACATTGCGCTGAACTGTATAGCCCCGGGAGCTAATTCCCAGCGCTATTTAATCCGCACAGAATTGAATTGACCCCTCTGTGTCTCCCCCTTCTCTCTCGCGCTCTCTGTGTTTCCTCACTGTCTCTGTGTCTCCCCCTTCTCGCTCTGTCTCCCACCATTCTTTCTCTCACTTCCCCTTCTCACTCTCTCTGTCTTCCACCCTTTCCTCTGTCTCCCCCTTCTCTCTCTGTTTGTGTCCTCCACCCTTCTCTCTCTCTCCCTCTCTGTGTTTCCCCACATCTCACTCTCTGTGTCTCCCCCTTCTCGCTCTCTCTGTCTCCCACCCTTCTCTCACTCTCTTCCCCTTCTCACTCTTTCTGTGTCTTCCACCCTTTTCTCTCTCTCTCTGTCTCCCCTTCTCTCTCTCTCTGTGTCCTCCACCCTTCTCTTTCTCTCTGCTTCCCCTTTCTCTATCTCCCCCCTTCTCTCTCGCACCGTCTCTGTGTCCCCCAGCCTTCTTTCTATCTCTCCCTTTTGTCTTTCTGTGTCTCATTGACTCCCCCTTTCTTATTCCCTTTCTCTCTCCTCTCTCTCTTCTGCCTCTCTCACCTCTCCCCTGCTCTCTCTCTTCTCCCTTGTCTCTCCCATCTCCCTCTCTCCCTCTTCTCTATCTCTCTCTCTCTCTCTCTCTCTGACTCATCCCCTTCTCTGTATTTCCATATCTCCCTCTTCTCTCTCCCTCCTCTCTCTCTTTCTCCCCTTCTCTTTCTCTGTCTCTCCCTCCCCTCCTTTCTCTCCTCTCTCTCTTCCACTCACCTTTCACCCCCTCTCTCTCTCTCTCTCTCTCTTTATCTTCCCCTTCTCTCTCTCTTGCTGTCTTCCCTTCTCTCTCCCTCTCACTCCTGTTCTCTCCCTCTCACCCCTGTTCTCTCTCTCCCTCTCACCCCAGTTCTCTCTATCTCTCCCTCTCACCTCCATTCTTTCCCTCTCACCCCAGTTCTCTCTCTCTGTCTCCGCTGTTCTCTCTCTCTGTGTCTCCCCGTTCTCTCTCTCTGTGTCTCCCCCGTTCTCTCTCTCTGTGTCTCCCGCCGTTCTCTCTCTTTGTGTCTCCCACCATTATCTCTCTCTCTGTGCCTCCCGCCATTCTCTCTCTCTCTCCATCCGTGTCTCTCGCCTTTCTCTCTCTCTCGGTGTCTCCCACCGCTCTCTCTCTGTCTCCCACCATTCTCTCTCTCTGTGTGTCTCCCGACGTTCTCTCTCTGTGTGTCTCCCGACGTTCTCTCTCTGTGTGTCTCTTCATTCTCTCTCTCTCTCTCTCTCTCTCTCTTTGTCTTTCTCACTGTCTCCTCATTCTCTCTCTGTCTCCCCCACTTCTCTCCATCTGTGTCTCTTTCTCTCATTCTCTTTTCCTATTCTCTTCCCCTTCTCTCAGTCCCACTCACCCCTTCTCTCTCTCTGTGTCCGCCCTTCTCTTTCTGTCTCTCCCTCCCTTCCTCTTTCTCTATCCCTCTCTCCCTCTCTGTGTCTCGCGCTTGTTTCTGTCTCTGTGTCTCCCCCCTTCTCTCTCTCTTCTTTAATATAAGTATGCCAGTGAAGGTTAGGGTTAGGCACTAGGGTGAAGGTTAGTGTTAGGCTCCGGGAATGGAGGTTAGAATTAGGCTGTTGATGGGGAAGGTTAGGGTTAGGTTGCATGAGGGGAGGATTAGGGAGAGGGTAAGGGGCAGGGTTACTTTACTTACCAAAAGTGTCAGTATTCTGACCACCAGCATCCAGCTGTCGGGATCCTGTACCCAACCCATAGAGGAGCACATACAGACATAGCAGGGCACATATGGACATAGGCCATGGGGCTTCTCTAGAGAGGAGGGGACCCGTGTGTGGGCTACCTCCTCTCCTGTAGCCGTTGCGCTGCTGCTAGCGCTCTGAGTGCTGTAGACTCTGGCACAGTGCCAGAGTCTACAGCGCATGCGCAGGACTCTGAAAAATGGCCGCTGCGCCATTTTTTCAGAGTCCTGCGCATGCGCTGTATACGGCACTGTGCCAGAGTCTCTAGTGGTCAGTGCGCTAGCAGCGGTGCGACGGCTACGGGAGAGGAGCGAGCCCTCACACGGTCAGCGATGGACTCCGAAAAGGTAAGTATAGGAGAAATGGGTGCAGTGTGTGCGGTGTGGGCCCCCCTGGACTCAGGGGCCCATGTGCACCGCACACACTGCACTCATTATAGAAATGCCAATGACATATGCACATACAGACATAGCAGGGCACATATGGACATAGAGGAGCACATACAGACATAGGCACATAAAGACAGAGGAGCACATATATGCATACTGTAGGCACATACGGACATAGAGAACCACCTGAGCTCCAAATTTTAACTTGCCACTGGAATGACTTTACACCCCTGGATGCCACCCCACAGCACAGGACACACCATCACATCATTAGTCACACCACCACAGCACTGGTCAAGCCCCTGTGGTGGCACACAATAGGCCCTTCAACAATTTCAGCTTCAGGCCCTTGTGGACCTTAATCTGGCACTGGTCGCACACTCAAAAAAGTCAATACGGTTTGTTTGACATGATCTCCCCCAGTGAATCCATGCTATTTAGTATTCTGTAAATTGCTTGATTTGAGATAATCTACAACTCTTTCTTTTAAGAGTGTTTCCATCAATTTCCCTACTACTGATGTAAGACTCACTGGTCTGTAGTTGTTTGCCTCTTCCTTGCTTTCACTTTTGTGCAGTGGGACTACGTTTGCTGTTTTCCTGTCCTCTGGAATTACTCCTGTAGCTTATGACTGGTTGAATAATTATGTTAATGGTGCTACCAGCACCTCTTTAAGCTCTTTTAGTATCCTTGGATGTATCCCATCTGGCCCCATAGATTTGTCCACTGTCAGCTTTGAGAGTTCTGTTAGGACCTTCTCCTCTGTAAATGTACTTGTTTCATTTTCCTGAATATCCTTGCAACTTAACTGTGGCCCCTTCCCCTTTCTTTCAGTAATGAATACTGAGCAAACATAAATTATTAAGATGATCTGCTATTACATTGCCTCCCTCAACTAAATTCCCAGTTTCTGTCTTTAGTTTTATTATTCCGCCTTTTATTTTTCTACTTTTGCTTATATACCTAAAAAAAAGTTTTGCCTCCTTTACCGACTGACTGGGCAATTTTCTCCTCAGCTTGTGCCTTTGCACATCTGATTACCGTCTCCTTCTGTCTAACAAGATATAACTCTTTGTCTTCATTATTTTGTGTCTGCTTATATTTCCTAAAAGCCATCTTTTTTTGCTTTCACAATACTTGCTACTTCTTTCGCAAACCACACTGGCTTCTTTTTCCTTGTGTTTTTCCTAACACTTTTGCTACAAAGGTCTGTTGCCTTTAATATTGCACTTTTTAATGTTTCCCAGCTCTCCTGCACTGCTTCCAAGTGCCTCCACTCTGCCAAAGTATCACTTACACATTTTATCATCCCTACAAAATCAGCCTTCCTACAATCTAACACCTTTGTTTTTGTATGGGATGAGTCAGTCTCTGTCTTTATGCTGAACCATGCTGCTTGATGATCACTGGATCCCAGGTTTTCACCCACTTTTATGTCCGATAGTCTGTCTCCATTTGTAAGTATTAAGTCTAATTTTGCGTCTTTCCGAGTGGGCTCCCTCACCAAGTGGTGGAGGGATGCTCCCTGCAGGGAATTTAAAATGTCCCTACTTCTAGTGGAGCTAGAAATAGACACCTCCCAGTTTACATCAGGAACATTAAAGTCTCCCATGATTATTACCTCTCTTTTTAATGCCATTTTAGTTATGTCCTGCAATAGGTTCTTGTCCAGTTTCTCTTCCTGACCTGTTGGCCTGTATATCACGCAAATACGAAGAATCGACTTCTCCCGTGTTTCGATGGTCACCCAAAGGGCCTCAGTTTTTTTCTTCAATTCTTTTTATTAACGTAGGATTTATGGTTTTTTTCTATATACATTGCTATCTTTCCTCCGATTCTTCCCATTCTGTTCTTCCTAAATAAAGTATATCCCGGTATAGCTATGTCCCAGTCATGATTTTCATTGCACCATGACTCTGTAATTGCCACAATATCTAGATCATCCCGAGGCTGTTCCCCCATCCGTGGGTGGTGGATGGGAGGCTGATAGCCATAGTGTAAAAATAAAGAATATTGTTTTCTGTAAAATAACTACAAGTCCCAGCAAGCCTCCCCCGCAAGCTGGTACTTGGAGAACCACAAGTACCAGCATGCAGGAAAATAACGGGCCTGCTGGTACCTGTAGTTCTACTACAAAAAAAATACCCCAAAAAATACACAAGACACACACCGTGACAGTACAACTTTAATTTACATACATGCACACTTACATACACACATACTTACCTATGTTGACACGGAGCACCTCGGTCCTCTTGTCCAGTAGAATCCACGGGGTACCTGAAAATAAAAATTATACTTACAAACAATCCTGTGTAGATCTGTCCTCTTCTTTAAGTTTGTAATCCACGTTAAAAAAAAATGAAGAACCCGGTCCATGCACTGAAAGGGGTTCCATGTTTACTCATGGAACCCCTTTCCCCCGACTGGCGGGACCCCCGTGACTCTTGTCAGTGAAGGTCCTGCCAGCCAATCAGGGAGCGCACTCTCCTGCACTGTCAGTGCGCTCCTCCTGCACTGTCAATCAGGAGGAGTGCACTGGTTACAATGTAGCGTAGCGGCGCTCCATTATAACCAATGGTGGGAACTTTGCGGTCTGCGGTTAACCGCAAAGTTAATTGGGGTCAGTCTTGTGGGTGACCCCCATTAACTTTGCGGTTAACCGCAGACTGCAAAGTTCCCATCATTGGTTACAATGGGGCGCCGCTACGCTACATTGTAACCAGTGCGCTCCTCCTGATTGGCTGTGCACTCCTGCACTGTCAATCAGGAGAGTGCCATGACGTAGCACTCCCTGATTGGCTGGCGGGACCTTCACTGACAGGAGTCACGGGGTGTCCTGCCAGTCGGGGAAAGGGGTTCCATGTGTAAACATGGAACCCCTTTCAGTGGGGGGGACAGCCTCGGGCTTCACCCCTGGTCCTTGGGTGGCTGGAGGGGGGGACCCCTTGATTTAAGGGGTCTCCACTCCTCCAGGGTACCCCGGCCTTGGGTGACTAGTTGGGGGGGTAATGCCACGGCCGCAGGGACCTATATAAAAGTGTCCCCCGGCTGTGGCATTATCTCTCTGGCTAGTTGACCTGGTGCTGGTTTAAAAAATACGGGGGACCCCTACGTCTTTTGTCCCCCGTATTTTTTTAACCAGGACCAGACGCAGAGCCCGGTGCTGGTTGTATAAATATGGGGGAGCCCTACACAATTTTTTTCCTGTATTTTTACAACCAGGACTGACTCAAAGAGCCCAAGGCTGGTTACGCATAGGAGGGGAGACCTCACGCAATTTTTTTTTTTTTGCTTTTTAACCCTTTCATCACTTCATAGAATATACACAATGAAGCCCTGCACGGATCTCACTGATCTGGCTGGGATTCATTGTGTTATGTCCGGCAGTGTTTTACTCATCACTCCCATAAAACACTGCCCGACAATACGAATCACATCGACATCGGAAAAAACGAAACTAGAAAACTCGGCAGCTGAGTAAATTACCGTAGATGGATTCAAAAAGTTGCAGTAAATTACGTCCAATAAAATTTGAGCTCAAACTCCCTTAAAAACGTCCCAAACACGAATATTAGTAAATAATCCCCAATGTTTGGGCTAGTGCAGTGCAATGGATGTAATGCATTTGTTTTGCAAGAGGCATTGTGGAGACTCAGCTGCTGTCCAATCTGTGAGCAATTTTCTATGCTGAAGGAGGAGAAAGCTAAACTGCATGCTGAGATTTATAGGATGTCTGTGTCTTTGAGCCTGCACTGCCTCTGAGAGCCATCACAAGACATTCTGCCTGGACTACTTTGGGCTCTCAAACGCAGAGATTTCCAGAGAGACATAGACCCCTCCCACAAGCTGTGACACTGCAAAACTCATATGCTACTCTTGCAGGGATGGAATATGCAACTAATAGGGGCACTACAGAACAGAGCAATTTTTTTTTTACATTTTTAACCTAAACAGACCCTTTCCCATAGATAAGCATGCACGGATCTCACTGATCCGTGCATGACTATCCAAACATGCCAGGAAAAAGCAGGTCTATTTTTTTGCTGCTTTTTTTAACGAATCGCAAAAAAATACAACCGCAATTGACCATTCAGAGAAAAACACCCAAATACGAATGAATAGTAAATTCCTGTGTTGTATGAACAAACAGGCGCGTTTGACCGATGGTCTATTCATTCGTATTTCTGATCTCTGCCGTGAAAACCATTACGAATAGCCCAAACACTGCCGAGATTTGTGCTTAGTAAATTCCCATGTTGACACTTAGAAAAAAAAAAAAATCGGACAAAATCGGGACTTTAGTAAATATACCTCATTGTATCAGATGTTAATAGTTATGCCATACTTGCTTACTTTTGAAAAGTAGTTTCAAGGAGATTATAGATCGCACTTGTGAATGCCAAATTGCTTTCTCACAAATATTTAAAATGCCCGCTCTAATATATACTGCAGACGCCAAGCACATCTTATTACCATATACGATAAACGTGCGCTGTACATCGCAAAACACTGCATCCCATAAGAGAAAACAATACACCCACACATTATCTGAGTTCCAAAGCTCATTGATGTATATATTTGTTATTAAAAGGATATGGATTCAATATATCACAATGTACAGTATACACATAATTACATGGTTACAACTCACACAGTAAGCAGTTAAAAACATACAGTTACAGTTACAGGCCAGTTACAGCAAATACATCACCATATCTTTCTCGTATAAAAGTCTCTCCATATCACTCTCTCTCTCTCTGTAAAATCATGCTGGAACTCCATCATCGTCTGGTACCAAACAGCAACTGAGGGGAGGGGACTCTCATTCATGATGAGTCACTGGTTTGTTCGTGTGCTGATCAGGTTCAGCCTTGGGGATGTCTGAGGGGGCTGGCCTGAGCTTTCTGTCCACTACCTGTTGGGAATATCTATTGTTCTAATAAAAGTGATTTTAGCTTACATACATTTAATCATAACTATTTGTTGCAATGTCCTATAACTTAATAACAAGTATCAAATGAATCTACACATTAATCTGGTTGCTTTAATAGTAAATATGACAGGTCTATCTTGCTTCGTTCCCATAATACACATACATGACATTACTTCATTATATAATTTTAAATCATCATGATGTCTGGCGCTTGATATTATTATAGTTATGTACTGTATGAAATAAGTGTCGAATCCATCTCTGTGGCATGTCCGTGTAAATGCGTGTGTTACCATATATTGCTGTGCTCGCTGCGCGTATTTGCAAGTATATCGACTCATAATGTGTGTAGTTTGTATGTTCTTTTTATGTAATATTTTTGACTTTGACAGTCCACCCTTTGGCAGCAAACAATAACTGCCATCAATTATTAACATTAAAAAAAAAAAAAAAATATTTTATACAATAATCGGTGACCTAGACACAAGTATGTATACGTTTGCAAATCAGACACTTGTCTATATTTGGGGAAGACAGGGAGGAGGATGAGACATCCTCTATATGCACTCGGCGGTCACGGGACCACTGGTTGGGTGTGGGACAACATTCAACCTATAGAGTATGCTGGGACAGTGCTTTGGCCTATAATGTCTGATTTGCGAGAAACATTTCACACACACATGTACCTACGTCTTTGTACACTGATGTTTGGATTCGATTGAGGTTCTGCTGGGTAGATGAAGAAGACACAAACAAATCGTGACAGTGACATATAACATTTTCATGATCTACATATTCCTATCATTTTCTGAACATTGTTTCCATTTCTGTAACGTATGCTAGGTCTGTTTAATCATTGAACAAGGGTTATAAGTAGTGTCCTTCCTAAATAACATAAACCTTCGGAGTTCGGGGAGAGCCACTCATAAACCTTTCTTCCACATATATTAATGAACTCTTTATCTGCAATGTGTGAATAGCCATTGTCTGATTGTTCCTGATTACCTCTGAACTCCATAACTATTAGACCTTTGATTTTTCTCTGACTTTAACAAACTGATCGGCTAATCCTGGGATCCTATAAGGAAATCACTCCTTCCTCCAGAACCAGTTCCAGTCCCACACTTGACTCCTCATAAAAAAACCTCGCAAAAACAGAATATCCCGAAAAAAATGTTTGTCAGCGGGAAAGAGAGAAAAGAGAAATAGAACAAAACAACACTTGTTCATAACAAATCAATTACAATGACTGGTCTTTCTGCAGTCCTTTAGTACGCTCAGGTAGTGTTCAACAGTGCCGCCTCTCAGTCTTCACGGAACAGAGTCTCTGGTGATACTTTTGCGATCTCACTCCATTTACGAGTTCCTTCCGGACTACCGACTTTCCTGCAATGGGAATCGTGGACCCAAGTCTCTCTCTCGGCTACTTTCACTGGGATAGTGCTGTCAACAAAACTTGGTATGGTCCTTCCCACCTGTCTATTAGGCAACCTGAGCGTAAGAACAATCACACAGTCTCTTGGTTCACAATCAAGACAGTTAGTATTTGGCATACCAGCAATCAACAGTTTCAAGTTCTTTTGTCATGTTCTCAAATGCTGGCTCATCTCAATAAGGTACTGTACTGTCACCTCATTGGTGTATTTCTGATCATTGTGCGGATCAATCATGACATGAGGTTGTCTTCCAAAAACAACCAAAAAGACACAAATACCAAAACAAAAACAAATTTCGAAGAGGGTGATTCGTTAAGTGAAGATCTGGGAGTGGTTCCGATGCTACATAATACTAGTGGCAGTATCTATGATCACAATAGTACAATTTCAAGCTTTGCTTATACTTCTAGGGGTACCATTATCAACACACAAATTTCTGCACAATTTTTTTCTTTGCGGTAAACACAGCAGCATCCGTGGCGGCAGGAAATGCCTCTACCCAGTTTGAGAAAACATCAGTGCACACCAATACATAACAATAATCCCTAAAGGGTGTTAACTGTACGAAGTCGATTAGTATTTCCTGAAAAGATCCGTCTGCAGGAGGGATATGGGATGGCTCTGTGTTATGCACACCAGTGCCAGCAGGAATGTACTGGTGTCTGAACGGAGAGGGATGCAAAACAAATGAACTCACAGACAGACTGGGGAATATGACATTACATACACAGAAGGTGATAGGGTAACAAAATAAACACAAAGTGAACAGAGAAGCCCAAAGGCTAAGAAACTGGGTGTCTCCCTAGTATTAGGAATGCTCAGATGGAAAGAAGCGAGATGTTGTGATTTAATACGTAGAGAACCCGAAATGCTGTTGCTAAGGGCAACAGCAAAACCCTAAAGGGTTACCAACGGGTGTGGCAGTAAACTCCTTGGTCAGAGATGGAATAATAGACACAAGGAGAGTCTCCACAATCCTAGTCCTCACTTGCAGTGCACTGGTTCAGCTTACTGCCACTAAACTGACACCTGAACACCTTGCACAGCGAGAAAGGATTTTGGCAGGCAAGTCTGAGAATACAGCCGCAAACTTGCTAGGTTCACAGAGTAGCAAAAGAACCCCAGCAGGTTAAATGACTGACTCCAGTCTTACTGCTAGGTCTGGATTGGCAGAGTGTAATACCAAATCCCAAGGCCTATTTGCAGTAAGCAACAAACAAATACAAAGTTTACACAGTACTAGCTAGCTTTCAGGAACTGACTAACCAACAAAGATTCAGCAGCATCTGCCTAACCTGAGAAGAGGGTTTATATAGCAGGTGCTGTCCACGCCCCACTCAGACCTCACAGACTGTGAGCACAAAAACCAGCACCGGATCCCCTGCCGTGCACAGAGCCTGTAACCACTGCACAGCAAAAGACCCGAACCGGAGTATCAGCTACGCTCAGGTTACTCCGCTAGCACTTGTCTCCCGGTTGCCATGATGACGTGGCAGCACAGAGCAGGAGACCCTAACAGTACCCACCCTCTGACGAGGGGTCAAAGAACCCCTACCACCGGGTTTATCAGGGAACTGCGAGAAAAAAGAGCGTAACAGTCTGGGGGCATGAAGATCACAACTGCGCACCCACGACCGCTCCTCCGGGCCATACCCCTTCCAGTGCACCAAAAATGACAGCCGACCCCGAACCATCTTGGAGTCAAGAATCCTTTCAACAACAAACTCCCTCTGGCCACGTATCAGAAGAGGGGAAGGTCTTCCACTGGAAGAAGGATTACTAATCGCCCGTTTTAAAAGGGAACAATGAAATGTTTTAATGATACCCAAAGAACGGGGCAGATCTAACTGAAATGCCACCGGATTGATAACCCTAGTGATCTTATAAGGACCGATGAACCGGGGGCCTAACTTATGAGATGGCTGTCTCAACTTCAAATTCTTGGTAGACAACCAGACGAAGTCTCCTAATTTGAAGCTGCAGGGTCTTTTCCGCTTATCAAAAACCCTTTTGGTCACTAATGACACAGACACAAGGGCTTTCTTCACTTTCCTCCAAATACCTCTAAGGACCGAAACCACAGAGGAACCACCAGGCGTGGAGTCCAGGGGTTCAAAAGAATTGGCCTTAGGATGATGCCCATACACACAAAGAAAGGGAGAGATCCCTGTAGCAGAGTGAGCCGCGTTGTTATAGGCAAACTCCGCCATGGACAGATGAGCAACCCAGTCAGTCTGACACTTGGAGACATAACACCTGAGGAACTGCTCCAAGGACTGGTTCACCCTTTCAGTCTGCCCATTAGACTGCGGATGGTAGCCTGACGACAAGCTGACAGAAATCTGGAGATCGGAACAAAATGCCCTCCAGAATTTGGCCACAAACTGGGATCCGCGGTCAGAGACCACATCAAGTGGCAACCCGTGGAGGCGCACAACATGCAGCATAAATAATTCAGACAGGCGTCTGGCCGATGGCAGCCCAACCAATGGAATGAAGTGCGCCATCTTCGAAAACCTGTCAACGACAACCCAGATGGCTGTCATCCCCGAGGATTTGGGCAAGTCCACCACAAAATCCATTGAAATGTGGGTCCATGGCTTAGATGGAATAGAGAGTGGATGTAATGGGCCAACAGGAACCCCTCTAGGAGTCTTATTTCGGGCACAGATGTCACATGCCCGAACCCACTGATCCACATCCCTAGCCACCGAGGGCCACCACACCGCCCTAGATAGCAACTCCCGAGTCCTGGCAATACCCGGGTGACCTGCCGACTTCTTGGCATGGAATTCCAGGAACACTCGCTGTCTTAACCTAGGAGGCACAAACAAAAGACCTACCGGAAGGTCTGGAGGAGCCTGCTCCTGTGCTCTAAGGACTAATGACAAGAGGTCCTGGATAATGCCCACTTTAATACATGATGGGGACACAATGGGCAATGGCTCCTCGGTGGTCTCCTGGATTGGAGCAAAACTCAGCGAGAGCGCATCAGCCTTGATGTTTTTTGACCCAGGACGATATGTTATCAAAAAATTAAAGCGAGCAAAAAACAAAGCCCATCGTGCCTGCCTGGCATTGAGGCGCTTCGCTGACTCTAAATATGCCAAATTCTTATGGTCGGTGAGAATTGAGACCACAAACTTAGCCCCCTCAAGCCAGTGTCTCCACTCCTCGAGTGCATCCTTAATAGCCAACAATTCCCGGTTACCCACGTCATAATTCATCTCGGCAGGCGAAAATTTACGGGAAAAGTAAGCACAGGGATGAAGGCGATTATCAGACACCCCCATCTGAGAGAGCACTGCCCCAATACCCATCTCAGAGGCATCCACCTCCACCACAAAAGGACGCTCTGGATCTGGGTGTCGCAGCACCTTGGCCGAGACAAATGCCCTTTTGAGACGGGCAAGAGCCGCTTTGGCCTCACAAGACCAGTGAGCAACATCCGCCCCTTTCTTAGTGAGTGCCACCAAGGGCGCCACTATAGACGAAAATCCAGCGATAAATCGTCTATAAAAATTCGCAAAGCCCAGAAAACGCTGAAGCGCCTTCAAACTAGTGGGCTGCACCCAATCCAGGACTGCCTGTACCTTGGAACCCTCCATTTGGAAACCTTCTGGGGAGATAATATATCCTAGAAATGCGATTTGCTGAACTTCAAATTCGCACTTCTCCAGCTTCGCCCCAAGCCGGTGGTCTCTGAGTTTCTGGAGGACTAAGCGTACATGCTTCCGATGTTCCTCCAGGGAATGGGAGAAGATTAGGATGTCATATAAGTATACAACTAAGAATCTATCCAAATATTCCCTGAGCACATCGTTCATGAAGTCCTGGAAGACTGCCGGGGCCTTACAGAGCCCAAAAGGCATCACCAAATATTCATAATGCCCTGAGTGGGTATTAAAGGCAGTCTTCCATTCATCCCCCTCTCTTATTCGGATTAGATTGTACGCACCGCGTAGGTCAATCTTAGAAAAAATGGTGGCAGTACGAAGCTGGTCAAACAAGACCGAAATGAGAGGCAGTGGGTATGAGTTTTTAATCGTGATACAGTTCAATTCCCTGAAGTCGATGCAGGGTCGCAACGAACCGTCCTTTTTACCCACGAAGAAGAACCCCGACCCAACTGGAGACTGTGAAGGTCTGATAAATAACTTAGCCAAGTTCTCCTGAATGTACTCTGCCATAGCCTGAGTCTCAGGACGTGACAGGGAGTACAACCTGCTCTTGGGAAGCTTAGCATTCGGCAACAAATCAATGGCACAGTCATAGGGGCGATGGGGAGGTAGTACCTCTGCAACTCTTTTGGAGAACACATCCGCAAAATCTGCATAACATCCTGGCAATCCTGGCAAACTTAGATGCGAAAGCCTGACTGGAAGGCTCAACCAACTCCTGAAACAATCAGTACCCCAACTAAGAATCTCCCCAGAGACCCAGTCAAATTGAGGATTGTGGGCCCTTAACCAGGGTAACCCCAACACCAATGGGGCAAAAGTACAGACAGTCACAAAAAGGACAATTTTTCAGAGTGTGTGGCTCCAATAAACAAAGAAATCTGGCTAGTGCAAGAGGTAATTTTACCCTGGGATAATGGTTCCCCGTTTAACCCACAAATCTCAATTTCCGATGCCAAGGGTACTAAGGGAACAGAGTGTTTCAGGGCGAATTGGCGGTCCATAAAAACCCCGTCGGCCCCACTGTCCACAAAGGCCTAAGTCTTGACAGTTTGACCGAGGATCTTCAAGGTCACCGGAATGATAAAAGTCTTCTTGGGAAATTCTGACTTCTGGCCTGACAGGATATTTCCCATCACCCTCAGGCCCTGAAGTTTTCCGGCTTTTCTGGGCATGATACTACCACATGACCTTTATTCCCACAGTACAAACATAACCCCTGCTGTCTCCTCCGCGTCTTCTCACGCGAGGAGAGGCGGGTAGCCCCAATCTGCATAGGCTCCTCGGAAAATTCCTCAGAGTCTGAGGTTCCCTTGGGAAAGAAGGAAACCTCTGTCTCCCTTTCAAGCCTGCGCTCTCTCAGCCGTCTATCCACCCGAATGGATAACTGCATGAGCTGATCCAAGCTATCAGGCAAGGGATATTGTACCAGTTGGTATTTTAACTGGTTAGAAAGACCTCTTCGGTACTGGTGTCTCAGGGCTGGGTCATTCCACTGGGTATCATGGGCCAACCTCCGAAACTCCGTACAATAAACCTCAACTGGCCTTCGCCCTTGCTTAAGGATCGAAATCTGAGCCTTGGCTGAGGCCGTCTTGTCAGGGTCATCATACAACATGCCCAGTGCCGTAAAAAAAGCATCAACACTTTTAAGCGACGGACAGTCAGGCTGCAACCCATATGCCCATATGTAGCAAGGAAATCACTATGCCCACCCGCTGAATCTCCGACCCAGAAGACTGAGGCCTAAGCTGGAAATATAGCTTGCAGCTCTCCTTGAAACAAAAGAACTGCGAGCGATCTCCAGAAAAACGATCCGGGAGATTTACTTTCGGCTCCTTAACCCCTGAAGGTACTGCTGCTGCGGGAGCTCCTCCAGCGGCCTGCGAGATGTGCATTTTAATGGACAAATCATTAAATTGTCGAGTCAGGACCTGCACCTGATCGACCACCTGTTGCAAAGTATTTTGAGGGGTATGCTCCATATTCCCACAAAATTTCAACAGGAGTATTAGGCTGCTGAATATGTTATGCACACCAGTGCCAGCAGGAATGTACTGGTGTCTGAACGGAGAGGGATGCAAAACAAATGAACTCACAGACAGACTGGGGAATATGACATTACATACACAGAAGGTGATAGGGTAACAAAATAAACACAAAGTGAACAGAGAAGCCCAAAGGCTAAGAAACTGGGTGTCTCCCTAGTATTAGGAATGCTCAGATGGAAAGAAGCGAGATGTTGTGATTTAATACGTAGAGAACCCGAAATGCTGTTGCTAAGGGCAACAGCAAAACCCTAAAGGGTTACCAACGGGTGTGGCAGTAAACTCCTTGGTCAGAGATGGAATAATAGACACAAGGAGAGTCTCCACAATCCTAGTCCTCACTTGCAGTGCACTGGTTCAGCTTACTGCCACTAAACTGACACCTGAACACCTTGCACAGTGAGAAAGGATTTTGGCAGGCAAGTCTGAGAATACAGCCGCAAACTTGCTAGGTTCACAGAGTAGCAAAAGAACCCCAGCAGGTTAAACGACTGACTCCAGTCTTACTGCTAGGTCTGGATTGGCAGAGTGTAATACCAAATCCCAAGGCCTATTTGCAGTAAGCAACAAACAAATACAAAGTTTACACAGTACTAGCTAGCTTTCAGGAACTGACTAACCAACAAAGATTCAGCAGCATCTGCCTAACCTGAGAAGAGGGTTTATATAGCAGGTGCTGTCCACGCCCCACTCAGACCTCACAGACTGTGAGCACAAAAACCAGCACCGGATCCCCTGCCGTGCACAGAGCCTGTAACCACTGCACAGCAAAAGACCCGAACCGGAGTATCAGCTACGCTCAGGTTACTCCGCTAGCACTTGTCTCCCAGTTGCCATGACGACGTGGCAGCACAGAGCAGGAGACCATAACACTCTGTTGGTATTGCTTTACCAATATTCTTCCTCAAGCAAGCAAAACAGGTCATTGCTCTCTTACCTGCATGAGAATAGAATCCTGGCACACACCAGTAGGCTCTCATCAGCCTGCACATGCCCTCTTTGCCTAGATGAGTCAGACCGTGTGCCACCTCAGCTAGACTTGGAAGGTATGCTCTGGGGGCTACTGGCTTACCGTGTCCACCTGTCCACAGTCCTGAGGACTCCTGGCCATACCCCTTTGTCCTCCAGACTGCCTTTTCCTGTAGGGAACACAATTTTTTTATTTTAATTTACTATCGTGTGTTTGCAATGTAGAGTACCATGAGCATAACTCAAAAAAAGAAAAGAAAAAAGAAACATCTCTAGAGGAGAGAAAGAAGAAAAAAATGAAAAAGAAAATGTCAGGTTTGCCATTCACCAACAGGCATATCAGTGTCTATACGAAATTTCCCTTCACCAGTATTCCCATTCTCCACCCTTTGTGCATGACAAGGCACACTGCAGTAATACTGGTGTCATTGTGCTGTTGAGATATACTGGGTTCGGGCAGAACTCTGAAGGACCTAGGCATGTGGAGTTTGAACTGTACTTGGGTCCATGTATTGTACCACCCTGTGTGAACGCAAAAGATGAAGAGTAAACTGTACAGAAACAGAATAGAGGTTGGTGACAGATGAGTTTGTAGAGGTGAAGTAGATTTTATAAAAATGTGACAACTGGATTGGGCACTACGAGACTATCCCAGCCATCAATCCAGTGTCCTGTCCATCCTAAGTTCATAGGGAACCCGGTATCTGTGAGATAATTTCCTCTACCTGTGATGGACATGCATCTAGAACAGTAGAATGCGACATTAGTCTTCGTGGGTGTCTAACATACTTTGTACTTCCTGAGCGGGAGCACAGTATATGTATATCATATCTAACAAAATTAAGTTAATCAGGGGCCATTTCTGCTAGGAAAAAGAAGCAAACGTTTAGAGGCCCCATCTTAACCCCAGCAAGTTTTGTCAAAGGGTAATGTTGCATTTATTTTGCTCTTCCCATTAGCCGAATCTGTGTTTTCTATATGGCTTATGATTCCTTACTATATGTCCCTTGGTCCAGTCTATGTGTTTAATAATGTGGCTTGTGTTTTCTGTCTAGGGGATCTATATTGACTATGTGTCCTACTACTCCTACAATCTCTGGCAAAATGCCCTTCCTTCCTACAAGTGTAACATATTATTGACCATTAGGGATCTGGGGTTTGGACTGATGGGTCTTTCCTGTATGTGCCAGTATACTTACCGTCCTCAACTTCTCCACCTGTTGTTCTCTGCGCCTAGCACTATTCTTGTGATGTTCAATCGCACACTATCTAAGATTAGCTACTGTGACCCCTTTCCAATTTTGCAAAGAAGTCTGCACCCTGACACTCAATGCCTTATTGAGCCCGTCCATTTGCACAGAGACAGCCACCTCCCATTTGCCGAATTAATGTTTACCAGTGATCTTATCCAGATGGAGAATTTTCTATTTCTGCAAGAGACAAAAAAAAAAAAAAAGTTTAACAAGCTTCTAGGTCATGCAAAGTATTCATTCAATCCTTCTCATCCCGTATTAAGGGTCTGTACATGGTCCAACAAACATTTCCGAGCTCGTCTTGACTAGGGGCATTACTAGGAATGAATACTTCTTATATGGTAACTGAAAGAAATACCCTGGGGTTACCTTGACTCTGTCCGCTTTCCTACTGGCAAATACTGATGTGCGGACAAGTTTTTCTCCATTTCTGATGTTACTTTCTTGATTTTTTTTTTTTTTTTGGTGGGGGGGGAGGTTTACTATATATGTACATGAATGATACCATACTTACCTGTTCCACTGGTCTCAGCCACTTCCCCCACAGGCTACTGCTCTTCTTTTACCGGTTGGATACTCCTCTGGGTGCATGAGAAATGGCTGAAAACAATCAGGTCACCTTCTCCTCCTAAATAAAACTTCAACATTCATTAGTACATATATAGGTTACAGTCATATTTTTCATATTTTTATTATTTTCTATAGTTTGTATGCTGGCCGTAACTGCTTCCACATCTACATAAGGCGGTGTACTTGCATTCTCTTTTTTTCTTCCTACTTGTTTATTGTTGCTACAAGTTCAAACAGTTCTATTTCCATTCTTGTCTTATATGACTTTGGTTAGACATACCACCTGCAATACCTTAGGATCAAACTCACCAACCCCTCTTGCTGCCACAGGTTTAAACAATTTATATGTCTGACCCTTTGTTTTTGGGATTTTATCAGACATATCCTTATCCTTAAGTTCTGCAATACCTTTGGTTCAAAGCTGTCCACCTTAGGGAATGGTTCCCTATCTTTGTCAGTCATACATAACCATTCATTGCAAAAAGCCTCCGTGTGTGAACCATACTTTTCACACATAATAAACCTTGCTGACCCTCTCGGTCGCAATTCTGAACTTTTCGATCCCACTTCTTCAGCCTGAACCCTAGCTACTAAACGCCCACTGCTTGTGCAATTGGATCCCATCGCGGACTTTTTGCCAATAATCCCCAATGCACACCGCAGATAGTCGGTAAAAGACACCTAGCGCTTTCACTCGCTCCTTCTCCGCTGAGTACCACAACTCACTCCAATAGTGAACACCGCGTACCCAGTGAGGCCCTATTAGTTTCTATTTACTGGAAGTGTTAGGAGTGACTTACCTTTTTCAGTAAATATCTGCCGCTGGAGATTTTCCTGAGAGAGACCAGCGAAAACTCCCTATACACTTATACACAAATCACGCTTGCGTATGCTCTATACAGCGCTAATGATACCGCAATTCTACGCAAAAAAACTTGTAAAAAGGGTATCAAGTTGCGCTATCTATCGCACCCACAAACGCGTGGTCCATTCGCACAGCGTATAGGTACTTGTTACCTATCTGCCGTACAACCACGGGTCAATGTACAAACTGTGACCCTCAGCTCGGAGCGTAACAAAAAACCTTTTTACTTCAATACTACACAATGCACAATTCCCTATTACGCTCCTCTGCAAATCTCACGATTTGCGTATTTCAGTCTATATTAACGTGAGTCAGCCGCCTCATGCCACCAAGCCTCCACTTACTTGGTGTACCACGGGACCCGATTTCCGGGGTTCAAATCCACTCACTCCTACGTTCACCCAATCAAATACACTTTGGTTTTTTTCTGTACAGAAAATTTTAATTCATTCAGATAGGCAGCTTTACCCCAGAGACAACACAGCTTAAACAAAAGTTTTATACTAATCTGCTTTAGAAGCCGAGTAGTTTTGTGCTATTGTATTAAAGGTCTACTATCCCACCTTTGAATTAAACGACACTATTGTGTAATTTGTACTTAGCGCCCGCACTCTTATGCACTTTGCGTAAACAGGCGACCGTGCGTGTCTTACGCTGCATGTGCAGTCCTTTACTTTGTCCGAGACACGTGTACAAAACCCTGCGTCCGCAATAAAACAAATCACACAGCTCTATAAATGTGAACAATACTAATTACTATTGCCCACTAGACACAACTTGTTCTGTATAAACTTTTATGCAGACCTGCATTTGTGTCTTTACACTTACTTCCTTAAAATACTGTTATTTCAAATTTACCTATATAGCAACAAATGTATCCTATTTCACACAGATCTATAATGACTCTAGCAATAATCAATAATTTAAATGATATGATTCAGATTGGATAGCTATCTTGCAGAACATACACTGATATAAATATACACATAATTATTATAATAATATTATATATATGTACCATTCACTAGCCTTCTATGTGACTCATTTACCCATTCAGTGCTTCTAATTTGCATATCAAAGCTATTTGCTTTTCACTGCTAAGAAAAAGCAGTTACACAGGTTAATTTGCATTTCAGTGGCTATCCTCCCTGTAAGCAGATTCTACAAGTCTTGGAAGGAAAAAAAACAAAACCAACTCTTTCTTTCCTTTTTCTATCTGTGTGCAACCCCCTCACTTGATGTAAAGTAATTACACACAGACAAGAAGGACAGGAGAAAAAAAAACCTTATCTCACCATTTACTCTCACTAGGCCCAACTGAAACTATTTGTAATTGACTATGGCATGGTTTAAATAAATGCATTGGTAACTCATAAATGGTGTTTGATGTGACCACGGAAACTGATTGTTCTGAGCAGAGTGAAAATCAGCTATTTAGAAAATGACCTTCCTAAAATGGCTACTGCTCCTCCCCCTTCCACATCCATGAGGTTTACACAAAATGGTGGACAGGCCATGTGGTTAGTCCAAAATGGAGGACAGACCATGCGGCTTCCTTTGTCACAAATAAATCACACATTATACAAGCACCTGAAGTTATTTTAGGCCTGAGTTAAAAAAAATTATATCAAGGCTGTGCAGCAACTTTTAAATGTACTTTTAAACCTACTTAACAGATAAACAATCCAATCTGAATCAAACACAATATGACTTATTTGAACTTTGTTTTGCAACAATAAAAAATACATTTTAGCATCTTAAATATTATGAGAAACGCATTGTCCCTTGAAATTTCATATCATTGGCTTACTGATAACACAACAATACACGTCGATGTTATTCATCAGCGTCGCGATGCGTCCATCGGAGCCGGTCGATCACAGCCGCGTTTGTAATGTACAGTGCATCATTAAGACCCTGATATCGCGGACCAGCCCCCATCTGTGAATGCCAAATTGCTTTCTCACAAATATTTAAAATGCCCGCTCTAATATATACTGCAGACGCCAGGCGCATCTTATTACCATATATGATAAAAGTGCGCTGTACATCGCAAAACACTGCATCCCATAAGAGAAAACAATACACCCACACATTATCTGAGTTCCAAAGCTCATTGATGTATATATTTGTTATTAAAAGGATATGGATTCAATATATCACAATGTACAGTATACACATAATTACATGGTTACAACTCACACAGTAAGCAGTTAAAAACATACAGTTACAGGCCATTTACAGCAAATACATCACCATATCTTTCTCGTATAAAAGTCTCTCCATATCACTCTCTCTCTCTGTAAAATCATGCTGGAACTCCATCATCGTCTGGTACCAAACAGCAACTGACCTCTTGTGTGATCAGCAATGTGTTATCTAGTTTTTGGGGGAGGGGACTCTCATTCATGATGAGTCACTGGTTTGTTCGTGTGCTGATCAGGTTCAGCCTTGGGGACGTCTGAGGGGGCTGGCCTGAGCTTCCTGTCCACTACCTGTTTGGAATATCTATTGTTCTAATAAAAGTGATTTTAGCTTACATACATTTAATCATAACTATTTGTTGCAATGTCCTATAACTTAATAACAAGTATCAAATGAATCTACACATTAATCTGGTTGCTTTAATAGTAAATATGACAGGTCTATCTTGCTTCGTTCCCATAATACACATACATGACATTACTTCATTATATAATTTTAAATCATCATGATGTCTGGCGCTTGATATTATTATAGTTATGTACTGAATGAAATAAGTGTTGAATCCATCTCTGTGGCATGTCCGTGTAAATGCGTGTGTTACCATATATCGCTGTGCTCGCTGCGCGTATTTGCAAGTATAGCGACTCATAATGTGTGTAGTTTGTATGTTCTTTTTATGTAATATTTTTGACTTCGACACACTCTTAATGTGCCGCTCGGCGCACCATTGAGGGGGCGTGTCACATACCACCCAAGGGGTGTGTCTATCTCCACCTATGGGCGTATCTGTCAATCAGGGGTGTGTCCTGCAGTGGTTGGTGAAAACCGAAGTACAAAGCTCAGTACTGGCTACACAATGACATCGCAGCTATATTACACAGCAGGGCGACACACTGACATCACAGCTACATTACATGGCTACAAACTGACATTACACCAACATTACACAGCAGGGCTACACATTGACATCACACATGGGGCTATATACGGACATCACACCTACATTACACAGCAGAGCATAATACTGGCATCATATCTACATCATTATACACATACAGTATATGTGTCATATACGGGATGTAGTCATGTGACCGGCAGACACATAACCTCCCCCAACATCCCGCGACCAACAGGGACTTTTCCCACACGGCACGGTCGCCACCGAGCCCACAAGGGGCTAGCTAAACTTGCCCCCCCCCCCCCCCCCCCCGGGATTTCACTATCGGGATCCCGGCATTGGTATGTTGACTGGCGGTCTCCTGACCGCCAGTCACGCTTGCCACTCCCATCATATACATTTGACAGACTTTAATCCGGCCCTGGTGAGAACTACTAAGTTTGACTTCTAATGTTGACTATTTACATGCCACCTGGGGTGGGGGGATCTTATCCAGTGTCAGGGAGAGGAGGGCGTCAGAGAAAGTGAGGAAATGAGAAGTAGAGCGCAAGAGAGTGTCAGGGTGAGAGAGAGCGGTGAGAGGGAGAGAGAGGAATTCGAGAGATAGAGGATGTCAGGGAAAGTGAGGTAATTACAAAGTGAGAAGGGAGAGCGAGAGTGTCAGGGATAGAGTGGTGAGAGAGAAAATGTGTCAGGGATAAAGAGAGGGGGTGAGAGTGTGTCAGAGATGGAAAGAGACGGGGGTTGGAGAGAGAGGGTGTCATTGATAGAAAGGGGGGTTAGAAAGAGAGAGTGTCATTGATAGAGAGAGAAGGGGTGAGAGAGAGTGTGTCAGGGATAGAAAGATAGGGGGTGAGAGGTTGCGAGGGATAGAGAGGGGGAGTGAGAGAGAGAGAGAGAGCGCGCGGGGGTGAGAGAGTGGGTGTCAGGAATAGAGAGGGAGAGAGAGTGTGCCATGGATAGAGAGAAAGAGAGAGGGAGTGTGTGTCAAGGATAGAGAGAGAGGGAAGAGAGAAAGGGGGGTGAGAGAGGTAAGAGAGAAAAGTGGGTGAGAAACGGTGTCAGCGATAGATAGAGGGGGTGAGAGGGAGAGAGAGCGAATCAGGAATAAAGAGAGAGGGTGAGAGAGACAATGTCAGGGATAGAGAGACAGGGAGGAGAGAGAAGGGCGTGAGAGACAGTGTCAAGGATAGGGAGAGAGAGGGAAGAGAGAGAAGGGAATGACCGATAGAGGGTGGCAGGGATAAAGAGGGAGGGAAGAGCGAAAGGGGGTTAAGAGAGAGAGATGGTGTCAGAGATAGAGAGAGGGTGTCAGGGATAGAGAGAGGGGATGAGAGGAAAGAGAGAGAAGGGAGTGAGAGAGAGGGAAGAGAGAAAGTGAGTGAGAGATGGTGATAGAGAGAGGGGTGTCAAGAATAGAGAGAGAGAGAGGGTAAAAGTGTCAGGGACAGAGAGGTGATGAGAGAGACAGTGTCAGGGATAAAGGGGGTGAGAAAGAGGAATGAGAGAGAAGGGGGTGAGAGAGGGTGTCATTGATAGACAGAGGGGGAGAGAGGGTATCAGGGATAGAGAGGGGGGTGAGAGAGTGGGAAGAGAGAAAGGGGAGTGAGAGAGAGATGGTGTCGGAGATAGATAGAGAGAGGGTGTCAGGGTTAGAGAGTGAGGGGGTGAGATGGTATCATTGATAGAGAGAGGGGGCGTGAGAGAGGGGGTTGAGAGAGAGGGTGTCAGGAGTAGAGAGAGAGGGAGTAAGAGAGAGATGGTGTCAGGGATAAAGAGAGAGGGGGTGAGAGAGGGTGTCAGGGATAGATAGACAGATAGCTAGATAGATAGGAGGTGAAAGAGAGTGTGTCAGGGATAGAGAGAGGATAGAGAAAGATCTGCCTTCAGATCTCTCTTTCTCTCAGAGAGACAGAGAGAGAGAGAGAGAGAGATCTGAAGGCAGATCTTTCCAAGCCCCCCTCCCCCCAATCCCAACAGGAATCCGGTCCTGCAGCAGAGAACACTAACCAGTCAACATGGAGGTGGCTGTGGGGAGTTGCCGGCATCAGACTTCAGCAGCCAGGTCCCGCCCATGCTGGAGTCGCGCGCTGGGAGAGGGGACAGCAATGAAGAATGTACTGCTTCCACACTCCAGCCAGCAGCCCTCACCTAATTGACACTGCTGGTCTCAGGACCCTGTGAGGAGAGAGATAGAGAGCATGAGAGGGGAAACTGTGGGAAGGGGGCATTGGGGGTGCCGTGGATGGGGGACGGGGATGTGAGGAGAGAGTGAGCAGGGGGGGAGGTGAGAGAGGGTGGGTTGGGGGTGCCGTAGATGGGGGATGTGAGGACAGAGTGAGCAGGAGAGGCGAAGCTGTGTGGGGAGGGGTGGGGGGTCAGGGGTGCTGTGGATGGCGGAGGTAGATGTGAGGAGAGAGTGTCGGGGGTTGGGGGTGCCGTGGATGGGGGATGGCATGTGAGGATGGGAGGGTCAAGGGTGCCGTGGATGGGGGAGGGGATGTGAGGAGAGAGTGAGCAGCAGAGGGGAACCTGGGTGCCGAAGGGGTGGTGGTCAGGGGAGCTATGAATGGGGGAGAAGGATGTAAGGAGAGAGCGAGCAGTTGGAGAAATCTGTGTGGGGGAGAGGGGGTCAGGAGTGCTGCAGATGGGGGAGGTGGATGTGAGGAGAGAGTGAGCAGCAGAGGGGAAACTGTGTGGGGGAGAGGGGGGTCAGGGGCGCTGTGCATGGGGGAGGTGGATGTAAGGAGAGAGCGAGCCGGTGGGGAATCTGTGTGGGGCAGAGGGGGTCAGGGGTGCTCTAGATGGGGAAGGGGGAAGTTTGCAGCTGTGAGGAGAGAAAGTGAAAGCCTAAGGAAACAAGCCACTCTGCAAACAGAGTCTGCCTGCTGTATAATGAGACCGCTGTGGCTCTGCTACGTGTGCTGGGCATGCTGTCACAGTGGATGCCGCCGGGGACTGGTGGCTCAAGGAGCTTCTGGTTCCAGATCAGAAGCACAGGTTCCTCAAAGCTGCGGAGTCTCTGTAGCTGCTGGTGCGCTGTCTGGAAAGCATGGTGAGTGATGTATTACGGGAGAGGGGCCACATGCTGCGTTCCTTCCCACAGTCCTACCAGCCCTGCCCCCATTAATTCCAGACTCGCATGCGCAGTCCATATTCTATGGGTGGGGGGGGGGGGGGGGGGGCTCGCGCTGTGGAATCCGGAAGCTGTACTTCAATTTGCGGGGCAGTGGGGGACTCTGGTAAAAAGCAGGAGCCTGCCCCAATATTACCCCCTGTGCAACATTATACACAGCATACACAGCCACCCTTCTCCATAATACACCCTGCACATTAAAGTATACACAGCATACATCCCCCATATTACACCCAGCAATTACATTACACACAGTCCTCCCCATATTACACCCAGCAATTACATTACACACAGTACCCCCCATATTACACCCAGCAATTACATTACACACAGTACCCCCCATATTACACCCAGCAA
Organism: Pseudophryne corroboree; assembly: GCF_028390025.1. Classification (NCBI taxonomy): domain Eukaryota; kingdom Metazoa; phylum Chordata; class Amphibia; order Anura; family Myobatrachidae; genus Pseudophryne; species Pseudophryne corroboree. Next base: position 187,662,413 of record NC_086449.1, read on the forward strand.
TTACATTACACACAGTACCCCCCATATTACACCCAGCACATTACATTATACACAGCCCCCTCCCCCACATTACACCCAGCACATTACATTACACACAGCCCCCTCCCCCATATTACACCCAGCACATTACATTACACACAGCCCCCCTCCCCCATATTACACCCAGCACATTACATTATACACAGCCCCCTCCCCCACATTACACCCAGCACATTACATTACACACAGCCCCCCTCCCCCATATTACACCCAGCACATTACATTACACACAGCCCCCCACCCCATATTACACCCAACACATTACATTATACATACCCCCTCCCCTTATTACACCATGTACTAGATTACACCCAGTCCCAGTGCCACATTACAGGACACACAGCCCCCATTCCACACAGCACCCACCTGGCTAATGTTGCTCCTTCCTATAAGGAGTGGGAGCCAGCCCCAGGACAGTGTGGGTCTTTGGGAAGACAGCACAGTGCAGGCACAACCTATCGAGGAGCAGGAGGAGGGAAGGTGCTGATACACGCTGCCACCTGACTCAGTGTGGTGGGAGGGGCCAGCAACCAGGAAGCAAAGCCCAGCTTCAGACTGCCTCGCTCTCTGTGTACACGGCAGGGGAGAAACCGCTGCACACAACCCTGCGGTGGCCGGCTCTGAAGTCTCCCGTGCCGCCCCCCCCCCCGATCTCCGGACTTGCACATGCGCAGTCCAGAATTTCAATTTAGGACCCATAAAATCCGGCTGTCTGGGTGTGCGGGGCAGCGGGAGGCTCATGTAAAAATCGGGAGCCACCCACTGAATGCGGGAGGGTAGGCAAGCCTGAGTATTGCCAATATTTGTGTTCCTGTTTGTGTATTATAAAACTCACCTTTTTCTGTATTCTAACTCACCTGCTACTGTTTCAAACACACAATTCACTTAAAAAGCTAAGCTCCACTTTAAAAGGCAAGATTTTACAATGAGCAAGCTTCACACAGGCACAGAGGGAGTACAGTGTAATACTGGTGAAGGTTAGGTGACAGGAAGAGGAGGGAGGGAGCAGGGCTGAGTGTTGGGGTTGAATGTAGATTGTGTTGAGGATAGGGCCCAGGGACGTGCAGTGAGCTAAATTGTTCAGGAGGCACTGGCTTGCACAAGTGCCAGGTTTACATGCAATATATGAGCCAAAGGGTACATGGGGGCATTATACACATGTACAGCAGTATAAACTCCTAAAAAAATTGTGAGTTTTGATTAGAGATGTACTGAAAAGATGGACAGGTGAGGCACTGCCTCACCTGCCATAGACTTTTTACTCCACAGTTTTGGCTATATTTTTTTTTATATACTTTATACCAGGGGTGGCCAACCAGTCAGAGGCAAAGAGCCCCCAAAAATCTGTAGTCAAGCCAAAGAGCCGGTATCATGTACGCGCCTGAGGCGCGCACGCCCCCAATACTGGGGCGTGGCCTAACTGGCACAAGGCCACGCCCCATTTTTGGGCACCCGCCTTCAGTATTACGTTCGTAGGAGCATGACTGTGTGTCACACCCCCATTTTTAGTTACACTGGGGGTGAGAAACAAACATTTTACACATTACGGCAGGCAAGAGTCCCCATTTTACATATTAGACAGGCAAGAGTACCCATTTTACACATTGCGGCAGGCAAGAGTCCCCATTTTACACATTGCGGCAGGCAAGCGTCCCCATTTTACACATTACGGCAGGCAAGAGTCCTTATTTTACACATTGCGGCAGGCAAGAGTCCCCATTTTACACATTACGGCAGGCAAGAGTCCCCATTTTACACATTACGGCAGGCAAGTGTCCCCATTTTACACATTGCGGCAGGCAAGAGTCCCCATTTTACACATTACGGCAGGCAAGTGTCCCCATTTTACACATCACGGCAGGCAAGAGTCCCCATTTTACACATTGCGGAAATTAAGAGTCCCCATTTTACACATCACGGCAGGCAAGTGTCCCCATATTACACATCACGGCAGGCAAGAGACCCCATTTTACACATTACGGCAGGCAAGAGTCCCCATTTTACACATTACGGCAGGCAAGAGTCCCCATTTTACACAATACAGTTGGCAAGGGTCCCCATGTTACACATTACGGCAGGCAAGAGTCCCCATTTTACACATTGCGGCAGGCAAGAGTCCCCATTTTACACATTCCGGCAGGCAAGAGTCCCCATTTTACACATTCCGGCAGGCAAGAGTTCTAATTTTACACATTGCGGCAGGCAAGAGTCCCCATTTTACAAATTACGGCAGGCAAGTGTCCCCATTTTACACATCACGGCAGGCAAGAGTCTCCATTTTGCACATCACGGCAGGCAAGTGTCCCCATATTACACACCACGGCAGGCAAGAGTCCCCATTTTACACATTATGGCAGGCAAGAGTCCCCATTTTACACATCATGGCAGGCAAGAGTCCCCATTTTACACATTACGGCAGGCAAGGGTCCCCATGTTACACATTACGGCAGGCAAGAAGCCCCATGTTACACATTACGGCAGGCAAGAGGCTCCAGGTTGCAGGCTCCAGTCTCCCCAGGCTCGCCCCCCCAGGCAGGCTGCAGGCTGCCCCCCCTCCACAGCATAATGTCTGTGGGCTATTAGGCCAAGGGATGCAGAGGGATACATACTGCGGCATCGACGAGTCCCTGCGACCTCATCTCTTCTCTCCTTGTCGCAGTGGTGCCACCTCTCATTACACAATGTGACATCATGACGTCACATCGCGCACGAAGCGGCACATCCCAAGCCTCCTGTGAACTTGTGAAGGAGGCAGGATGATATTGGCTGCTAGTGGGAGGCTGAGACCAGTGGCAGGTGCGGGAGCGGGAGCCGCATCAAATGAAGGGGAGAGCCGCGGGTTCGCCACCCCTGCTTTATACAGTAAAAACTCTGGCACGAATGTTGGTATGACAGGAAAGGCTCTGCCTCACCTGCCTCACCCCACCGCACGTCACTGGGATAGTCCCCCCCCCCCCAAAAAAAAAAGCCAAGGTCATTCAGACTTGATTTATATAGTATATAAACTATGGTTATCAGTGAGGCAAATGCTTAGTTGATGAAAGGTGATAAATTACACTGTGTTTGACTATGCAAACCCCAACCCAATATGCCTCAATTAATCAGAATCAACTTTATTGGCCAGGTATACTTGCGTATACTAGGAATTTGTCTTCGGTTTGCTATACAACAGCTAAGTAGGTAACAGATAAGCTGGTGGGGGCAATTCAAGTCATACAGATAGGAATACCGTAGGGACACAAGTTAGTTACATGTACGTCTAGTCAGTCAATGTTCAGGAGTTCAGCAGGCGGACCGCCTGGGGAAAGAAACTTTTGAGGCTTCTGGTGTACCTGGCGGGGACGGCCCTGTAACGCTTGCCTGAAGGAAGCAAGTTAAACATACTGTGGCCGGGGTGTAGCTGGTCCTTTACTATCTTCGTTGCCCGCTTTTTAGCTCTGGACAGGTACAGGTCCTGGATTGAGGGAAGGTCGGGCCCGATGATCTTCTCTGTGGTTCTGACCACCTTTTGGAGCCTGCATCTGTCCCTCGCGCTGGCTGAGCCATACCTTACCAGTATCGAGGAGCACGGTACCGACTCCACAATCGTAAAAGAGGAGCAGAAGCTTCTGTGGGATGCAGAACTTCCTTAGTTGCCTGAGGAAGAACAATCTCTGCTGCGCTTTTCTGACCGTGGCGTCAGTGTTGGACCCCCATTTAAGGTCCCGGGATATTGTGGTCTCTAGGAACTTGAAGGCGTCCACTAGCGATACTACACTGTCAGCAATCGTTAGCGGAGGTGCAGTAGCTAACTCAATTTTGCCTCACTGACCAAAATTTCAAACACTGGTATTTATAATCATATTAAAATGTTTGTAAACACAAACAGGTTGTATAGCGTTCACAGGCAGAGTGAGGATTGCAGCGTGTGAGAAATTAACATACATTAGAAGTTTTGAAGCAGTCCATCTGTTGTTGTAGCTGTAAGATGTTTCTCATTCAGTTTCCGTTAAGTTTAAGTCCAGTGTAAGTCCACCTTAGATATAACATTTTAAGCATACATAATTTTCACACTTTGAATTCTTTACGCTGACCAGTGTATAGGCCTCCAATACATCTAATAAGTAAAGGATGATAATAAATCACTGTCAGGAGCTGCTAGAGGTGTATGGCTAAAGCATGAAAAGGGAGCAGGAAGATACTTTGATGAGTCTGAATTAGTGAGAGAATACTATACTTAGTCTTAGGATGTTTTATAATAATCTTATCCAACTGTGAAATATGATCATTTTTAAAATACTCATGTCTTATTTTTACTAATGTTTATTATTTTACTAGTTCTGTGAAAAAAATTCTGATACTCCAGGGTACCGTGATTCAGAAAAGTGTGGGAACCACTGGCATACGCCATATTTCTTCTTTCTTCAAAAGAAATCACAGTAAAATGGTGTAAATGGCCACCAGCTAAGCAATGGCTGCAGGGTGGGTGGCGCTGCTCCGCGGCTCAGGAGCCACTGTGTACCACAAACTCTGTACCCATAATAGATATGACACAGTATCTATGCTATGGTACATTACAGTGACCACATTTAGATCTATCCTTTGTTTTAGGAACATCTAGAATGTAATAATGTTCCCATGTCAGCAGGGGCGGATCCAGAAAAAAATTACAGGGGGGGCACCATAAGTGGTTGGGCTATCAAGGAGGGGTGGAGTTAGAAGTGGAGTAGGCGTGACCACGTTTCAGTGGGTGTGACCAATTGTGTGAGGGTGTGTGGTCAAGTGCTCAATGTGCCAGCACTTAATGTTAATTAGCGAAATTGTCCTGTATACTTAGGGGCAGATGTATTAACATACAGAGAAGGCATAAGGGAGTGATAAACCTGTGATATGTGCAAGGTGATAAAGGCACCAGACAATCAGCTCCAATATGTAAATGAACACCCAGGGGTTGAGTTCAGTTAAGCTAAATACCAGATATCTTCTATAGGAATAAGGGGTTTGGACACCCCTACCAGCAGCATGCAGCACAGAAACCCCTAATATATGATTCATTCACCCAGTGCGCAGATCACCCACCCCCTTTATTCCTGGCCCTTCTACCCTGCCTCACCCAGCTCACCAGACACTGACCACCAGTGAAGAAAGCAGGGACAGGCCGCAGCGTCTTCTTTTGCTTACTGGCCTGGGCGTCCGGTCCGCAGCGGCAGCACCACTGGTGCTGTGCTGTGTCTTCATTCTTGGGGGTCTATTCATGGAGCAGTGAAAAGCCCTTTATTAGATATAACAGGGCTTTTCACTGCTATCTCCTATTCATAGAAGGGGTTACCATGGAGAAATCACTGCTCCGTAGCAGGTTCACTTCCCCATACATTAGTACGGGGAGAGCAATTCATAGAAGCTTGGAAAGCTCAGCTTTCAGTTTCGCTTCTTACACAAAAATCGCCACTTGAGGTTTGCGTAAGGAGGCTGCAGAGTGGAGAAGAGCAGCGGTGATTGCTGTCTGCCCGCCTCCTAACCATGGTCTCTGCCCCCTTCTCCTATGCTGGCCAAATAGGTGCACAAGGGAGAGATAGTGGCAGAGAAAAAAATCTGCCCGTCTCCCTGTGTAACCGCCCCGACGGGACAGCATGCTAGTGTCTGTTTAGTAGTTTCTAATTGTGACTGTCGGCTTGCTCTGTCCCTCGGCGGTGGGTGTCGGCTGTCTCTCACCCTCGGCGGTGGGCGGCGGTGCGCTGTGTCTGGGTGGCTGGCGGTGCGGGTGTGCTGTCTCTCATCCTCGGCGGTGGGCGCCGGTGCGCTGTGTCTGGGTGGTGGGCGGTGCGGGTGCGCTGTCTCTCACCCTCGGCGGCGGCGGCAAGGCTGAATCTAGGATGCCTGCATGTCACATGTCTTCAGACTCCAGGGAGCCAATCAGGAGGAACGCTTGCCTGCTTAAATCAATTCCTCAACGACAGGGGGGTGCACGTGCCTTGGTGCGCCCCACCCCCCCTAAATCCGCCACTGCATGTCAGTGTAAATTGATTTGTTTTTTGTGTTCTTTAGCTCACTGATTAGATTCTGATGCATCATTGCTTGGAGAGTGATAAAATGGAGGGAGAAAATGTACCAGCCAATCAACTCTTAACTGTCATTGTTCAAACACAGCCTGTGACATGGCAGTTAGGAGCCGATTGGCTGGTACTTTTTCTCTCTCCATTTTATCACTCTCCAAGCGATGACGCATCTATCTCATATGATCATGATGGTGTCTGTGGTGGCTTTTTAACATATGAACAAATGATGTAGACTATTCTAGAGCCTCATTTGGTGGTGCGTGCAGTTGGATGCGCAGCTGCAATTTTGTTCGCAGTGGACTCGCAAAAATATGCTAATGACTCAGCCGCCTTCTTGGGCACAGAGACGCCCAGTGTCGGCGTCTCGCATCCACCGTTCACACACATAATCACAAACATTGTAAACTTTGGGCACATATCGGCTGGACCAACCTGCATCTGAGTAATCCTATACCGTCTCAGACAGAGCGTCTCTCTTAAGACGGCGGGACTACTCCAGCTGTAAACGAATCCACAGTGGCTAGGGAACACCTAGAAAACAGTCCCGACACGCCTGTGTTTTCTAGCCACTCCCATTACCTACCCAAACGCTGACTACTTGTCTCTCACTTTGCAAATAAATCCTCTGTGCGTCTGCAATCACTAATCATTTGCTGCAACATTGCGCACCACCGCTAAATCAGGCCCCCGGGAAGGTGTGTTCTGTGCTACTATTTCACAATACTGAAAGCTTGCAACAAAAATCAAAACGAAAAAAAAAACTGTTAAATGTAACATAAATGTAATGATATTTCCCTTTTATTATTGTACAAATACAGAGAGACTGGAGCTTATAAATCCAAGATTGGGTTCGTTAAAGGATGTGCTTGCAAAACAAGAATATCAGCGGATAGATTTGTTACTGTTGTGCTACAGAGATTAATGTTGCATTGAAGAAATTACAAATGACCTTTTAAACAGCCTTTCAGCAAATGCATTTTGGATGGTGTATTGAGATAAATTATTTTCTCAGCTGTTTATAAAGTCCTGTTTTGTAATAGGATAAAGGAGGGACCAGCATAATTAACATAATGTTGACAACACATCCTAATTACCACACTACAGTCCTGATTCAGAGTTTTACGTTAACCCGATAGTTTGCATACAACTCTGAGGGCTGGTGGACTGCACATACGCAGGATCTGTCGACCACACTTAGGTCGACAGTGTCTAGGTCGACCACTATTGGTCGACATTAAGTAGGTCGACATGGTTTCTATGTCGACATGATCTCTAGGTAAACATGTACAATGTCGACATGACAGAAGGTTGACATGCTGTTGTTTTCACTGTAGAGTGTCTGGGAACCCCAATTAGTGCACCGTGTCCCCACGCATGGCTCACTTCGCTCGCCATGCTTCGTGAAAGGTTACCATTCCCAATTGTAGTCCATGTGGATCGTAAAGCATGAAAAAGTTTTACAAAATGAAGAAAAAAAATGTGAAAAACTCATGTCGACCTAGAGACCATGTCGACCTAGACACCATGTTGACCTACTTACTGTCGACCAATAGTGGTCAACCTAGACATTTTCAACCTAAGTGTGGTCGACCTAGAGACCGGATACCCTGTTCTTTGCAGGATCTGTTTTGTGTATGTGCAGAACGGGTCCTGTGTTGTCACTTACAGAGCCCCCAAACTGTAGCATGATTGATATGCTGCAGACGTTTGGGGGGAGGGGAGGCAACAGGGACTGTTCTACAAATCAGTGGAATGTCACCTCCATGTTTTTTTAGATACTCCAAGAACAAAGTCTCCTCTTCAGGGGCAGGGGCTTAGGCAGGCAGGCTACAGACCTAGTGCGAAATACATATGATATCCCGGCAGACGGGATGCCGACTGTCATTATACTGACAGCGGCATCCTGTCTGCCAGAATCCTGGCAGGGAGGCAGCGAGTCCCCTCGCAGGCTCGCTGCGCTCTCCGTGCATCAGGCCCGGTGGCTCGCTTTACTCGCCACAGGTTTTATTTCCACCTGGTTGGTAGTGTGGACCCACCAACCTAGTGGGAATACCGACTGTCGGGATTCCGGCGTTGGTCTTCTGAACGCCGGGATCCCAACAGCCATTATACTGATTGCATCCCCCCGGTGTGGGGGGCAGGCAGCTGTGTGTAGTACACCTCGTCCCGTCGCCCAGCAGCTGCTTCTCAGTCTTCCCTGCTTATCGGTTTTCTTCCACCACCGTGGCCGCTCCCAGAATGCCGTGCGAGATGATAATGCGCCCACACCGGCATTCTGGGAAGGTGGAAAGGAAGAGGAGAGCACTTTTCTGCTGAGCAAGGAGAGAGGCCCACTGGGGCTGCTCGGACAGGCGCCCATCTGGCCATATGCCCTTCTGGCATTTAGTAGAAGTACCAGATATCCAGGCCGGTCCTGGTGTGGAGAAACAGATTATTTTTCATTCCTATAGATTACTGATTTAGGCCAGTCAGTTACAGTTTGAGGTGTCTGTCCCAGTATCCCAACCATCTTCAACTTGGTCCATACAGATAGATGGTAGGCAGGGCAATAGAGAGCTTTCCTAGGCCCCGGTAATGAAGGGGTGTGTGCCCCTCAGACAGGGTCACATCCAGGGAGAAAGCACGATTAGTGCAATTGTTTCTCCCCTTGCAGGCATAGGAGACTGCTGCACTCAGTGGCTGCAGCCTCCCTGGACCTACTGAAGCCCAGCACAGGCTGAGGCTGCAGTCCGTCATACAGTAGGTAAGAGGGGAAGTGGGGGTGAGGGGTAGCACGGACCTAGGCCCCCATCAGACTCCTTCAAGAAGCCCGGGTAATTAGTACTTGTTCCCCTCCCCCTCTCAGCACCACTGATGGTAGGTGTGTTCCGTTCACACCTGTCTCTCCCACATCCACTTTATGTATTTTGAAAACAAGGTACATCCACAAGGTACATCCACAACACAATATATTGTACCTTTCAAGTGCTGAGCAGGGCACCGTTTATTGGGGGTAATTCTGAGTTGATCGCAGTAGGAACTTTGTTAGCAGTTGGGCAAAACCATGTGCACTGCAGGGGAGGCAGATATAACATGTGCAGAGAGAGTTAGATTTGGGTGGGTTATTTTGTTTCTGTGCAGGGTAAATACTGACTGCTTTATTTTTACACTGCAATTTAGATTGCAGATTGAACACACCACACCCAAATCTAACTCTCTCTGCACATGTTATATCTGCCTCCCCAGCAGTGCACATAGGGGGTAATTCCAAGTTGATCGCAGCAGGAATTTAGTTAGCAATTGGGCAAAACCATGGGGGTGATTCCGAGTTGTTCGCTCGCAAGCTTTTAGCAGCATTGCACACGCTAAGCCGCCGCCTACTGGGAGTGAATCTTAGCTTAGCAAAATTGCGAAAAGACTTCTCTGTGCAGTTTCTGAGTAGCTCGAGACTTACTCTTCCAGTGCGATCAGTTCAGTGCTTGTCGTTCCTGGTTTGCCGTCACAAACACACCCAGCGTTCGCCCAGACACTCCTCCGTTTCTCCAGCTACTCCCGCGTTTTTCCCAGAAACGGTAGCGTTTTTCACACACTCCCATAAAATGGCCAGTTTCCGCCCAGAAACACCCACTTCCTGTCAATCACACTCCGATCTCCAGAACGAAGAAAAAACCTCGTAATGCCGTGAGTAAAATACCAATCTTCATAGCAAATTTACTTGGCGCAGTCACAGTGCGAACATTGCGCATGCGCAATAAGCGGAAAATTGCTGCGATGCAAAGAAAATTACAGAGCTAACAACTCGGAATGACCACCCATGTGCACTGCAGGTGTGGTAGATATAACATGTGCAGAGAGAGTTAGATTTGGGTGGGTTATTTTGTTTCTGTGCACACCACACCCAAATCTAACTCTCTCTGCACATGTTATATCTGCCTCCCCAGCAGTGCACATGGTTTCTCTTACGTCCTAGAGGATGCTGGGGACTCCGTAAGGACCATGGGATAGACAGGCTCCGCAGGAGATTTGGGCACTTTAAGAAAGACTTTAGATCTGGTGTGCACTGGCTCCTCCCTCTATGCCCCTCCTCCAGACCTCAGTTTGATACTGTGCCCAGTGGAGACTGGGTGCTTTTCAGAGAGCTCTCCTGAGCTTTCTGACAGAAAGTATATTTGTTAGGTTTTTTATTTTCAGGGAGCCTGCTGGCAACAGACTCCCTGCATCGAGGGACTGAGGGGAGAGAAGCAGACCTACTTCTGTGAGTTTCAAGGCTCTGCTTCTTAGGCTACTGGACACCATTAGCTCCAGAGGGAGTCAGAACACAGGTCTCACCCTGGAGTTCGTCCCGGAGCCGCGCCGCCGTCCTCCTCACAGAGCCGGAAGATAGAAGCCGGGTGAGTATGAGAAGAAAAGAAGACTTCAGAGGCGGCAGAAGACTTCATGATCTTCACTGAGGTAACGCACAGCAGTGCAGCTGTGCGCCATTGCTCCTCACACACGGCAGTCACTGTAAGGGTGCAGGGCGCAGGGGGGGGGCGCCCTGGGCAGCAATATAAACCTAATTTCTGGCAAAAGAGATATATATATACAGCTAGGCACTGTATATATAAAGAGCCCCCGACAGTTTTTATTATATTTAAGCGGGACAGAAGCCTGCCGCCGAGGGGGCGGGGCTTCTCCCTCAGCACTCACCAGTGCCATTTTCTCCACAGCACAGCTGAGAGGAAGCTCCCCGGACTCTCCCCTGCTTATCCACGGTGAAAGGGGGTTTCAGAGAAGAGGGGGGGGGGGCACATAATTGGCAGCAAATAATAGTATTACAGCGCTACTGGGTAAACACATCGTGTGTTTTTTCCTGGGGTATTAGCGCTGGGTGTGTGCTGGCATACTCTCTCTCTCTGTCTCTCCAAAGGGCCTTGTGGAGGAACTGTCTTCAGATAAGCGAATTCCCTGAGTGTGTGGTGTGTCGGTACGTGTGTGTCGACATGTCTGAGGTAAAAGGCTCTTCTAAGGAGGAGATGGAGCAAATGTGTGTGTGTGGTGTCTCCGTCGACAACGCCGACACCTGACTGGATATGTGGAATTAAGTGCTGAGGTAAATTTATTGCACAAAAGATTAGAGAACAGACAGGGAATCTACCCAGTCTGTCCCTATGTCGCAGGGACCTTCAGAGTCTCAAAACGCCCACTATCCAAAATAATAGACACTGATACCGACACGGAGACTGACTCCAGTGTCGACTACGATGATGCAAAGTTACAGCCAAAACTGGCAGAAAAGTATTCAATATATGATTATTGTAATAAAAGATGTTTTGCATATCACTGATGGCCCATCTGTCCCTGACACGAGGGTACACATGTTTAAGGGGAAGAAAGCTGAGATAACATTTCCCCCCTCTCATGAACCAAATGAATTGTGTGAAAAAGAGAGGGAATCTCCAGACAAGAAACTGCAGTTTCCCAAAAGAATTCTCATGGCGTATCCTTTCCCTGCTAGGGCCAGGATACGATGGGAATCCTCCCCTAGGGTGGACAAGGCATTGACACGTTTACCCAAAAGGTAGCGCTGACTTACCAAGATACAGCTACCCTCAGGGATCCTGCAGATAGCATGCAGAAAAGTACTTTGAAGTCCATTTACACACATTCTGATACACTGCTCAGACCGGCGATTGTGTCGGCATGGGTTTAAAGCGCTGTAGCAGCGTGGACAGATACCTTATCAGCGGAGATTGAAACCCTAGATAAGGATACCATGTTATTGACCCTAGGATATATAAAAGATGCTGTCATATATAAGACATGCTCAAAGAGACATTGGTCTACTGGGTTCTAGAGTCAACGCTATGTCGATTTCTGCTAGACGTGTCCTGTGGAACATGCAATGGACAGGTGATGCCGACTAAAAGAGGCATATGGAGGTTTTACCTTACAAAGGTGAGGAATTGTGTGGAGAAGGGCTGTCGGACCTGGTCTACACAGCTATAGCTGGTAAATCTGATCTTTTGCCTTATATTCCCTCACAGCCTAAGAAAGCACGACATTATCAAATGCAGTCCTTTCGGTCGCAGAAAAACAAGAAAGTACGAGGAGCGTCCTTTCTTACCAGAGGTAAGGGCGCAGGGCACAGCTAGTTCCCAGGAACAGAAGTCCTCCCCGGCCTCTACTAAATCCACCGCATGACGCTGGGGCTCCGCTAAGGGAGTCCGCCCAAGTGGGAGCACGTATTCGACTCTTCAGCCACATCTGAGTTCACTCACAGGTGGATCCCTGGGCAATACAAATTGTTTCTCAGGGTTACAAGCTGAAATTCGAAGAGGTGCCTTCTCGCCGGTTTTCCTTATCGGCCCTACCGGCTTCTCCCCCAGAAAGGGAGATAATATTAAATACAATTCACACATTGTATCTCCAACAGGTGGGGCTCAAGGTTCCCCTCCTTCAACAAGGAAGGGGATATTACTCAACCTTGGCTGTAGTCCCGAAACCGAATGGTTCGGTCAGACCTATTTTAAAATTAAAATCTCTGAACCTATACTTGAAAAGGTTCAAATTCAAGGTGGAATCACTCAGAGCGATCATCGCCAGCCTGGAAGGCGGGGATTTTATGGTGTATCTAGTAGGGATGAGCGGGTTCGGTTCCTCTGAATCCGAACCCGCCCGAACTTCAGCTTTTTTCCACGGGTCCGAGCAGGCTCGGATCCTCCCGCCTTGCTCGGTTAACCCGAGCACGCCCGAACGTCATCATCCCGCTGTCGGATTCTCGCGAGACTCGGATTCTATATAAGGAGCCGCGCGTCGCCGCCATTTTCACACGTGCATTGAGAGTCATAGGGAGAGGACGTGGCTGGCGTCCTCTCCGTTTAGAGAAGAGAGAGACACAGTATTTTGGGGAGCATTATTAGGAGGAGTACTACTATACTGTATACTACTCTACTACTTGCTGAAGTGATATTTATAGAGTCATAGGGAGAGGACGTGGCTGGCGTCCTCTCCGTTTAGAGAAGAGAGAGACACAGTATTTTGGGGAGCATTATTAGGAGGAGTGCTACTATACTGTATACTACTATACTACTTGCTGAAGTGATATTTATAGAGTCATAGGGAGAGGACGTGGCTGGCGTCCTCTCCATTTAGAGAAGAGAGAGACACAGTATACTATTTTGGGGAGCATTATTAGGAGGAGTACTACTATACTGTATACTACTATACTACTTGCTGAAGTGATATTTATAGAGTCATAGGGGGAGAGGACGTGGCTGGCGTCCTCTCCGTTTAGAGAAGAGAGAGACACAGTATTTTGGGGAGCATTATTAGGAGGAGTACTACTATACTGTATACTACTCTACTACTTGCTGAAGTGATATTTATAGAGTCATAGGGAGAGGACGTGGCTGGCGTCCTCTCCGTTTAGAGAAGAGAGAGACACAGTATACTATTTTGGGGAGCATTATTAGGAGGAGTACTACTATACTGTATACTACTATACTACTTGCTGAAGTGATATTTATAGAGTCATAGGGAGAGGACGTGGCTGGCGTCCTCTCCGTTTAGAGAAGAGAGAGACACAGTATTTTGGGGAGCATTATTAGGAGGAGTACTACTATACTGTATACTACTATACTACTTGCTGAAGTGATATTATAGAGTCATAGGGAGAGGACGTGGCTGGCGTCCTCTCCGTTTAGAGAAGAGAGAGACACAGTATTTTGGGGAGCATTATTAGGAGGAGTACTACTATACTGTATACTACTATACTACTTGCTGAAGTGATATTTATAGAGTCATAGGGAGAGGACGTGGCTGGCGTCCTCTCCGTTTAGAGAAGAGAGAGACACAGTATACTATTTTGGGGAGCATTATTAGGAGGAGTACTACTATACTGTATACTACTATACTACTTGCTGAAGTGATATTTATAGAGTCATAGGGAGAGGACGTGGCTGGCGTCCTCTCCGTTTAGAGAAGAGAGAGACACAGTATTTTGGGGAGCATTATTAGGAGGAGTACTACTATACTGTATACTACTCAGACACAGTATTTTGGGGAGCATTATTAGGAGGAGTACTACTATACTGTATACTACTCTACTACTTGCTGAAGTGATATTTATAGAGTCATAGGGAGAGGACGTGGCTGGCGTCCTCTCCGTTTAGAGAAGAGAGAGACACAGTATTTTGGGGAGCATTATTAGGAGGAGTACTACTATACTGTATACTACTCAGACACAGTATTTTGGGGAGCATTATTAGGAGGAGTACTACTATACTGTATACTACTCTACTACTTGCTGAAGTGATATTTATAGAGTCATAGGGAGAGGACGTGGCTGGCGTCCTCTCCGTTTAGAGAAGAGAGAGACACAGTATTTTGGGGAGCATTATTAGGAGGAGTACTACTATACTGTATACTACTCTACTACTTGCTGAAGTGATATTTATAGAGTCATAGGGAGAGGACGTGGCTGGCGTCCTCTCCGTTTAGAGAAGAGAGAGACACAGTATTTTGGGGAGCATTATTAGGAGGAGTACTACTATACTGTATACTACTCTACTACTTGCTGAAGTGATATTTATAGAGTCATAGGGAGAGGACGTGGCTGGCGTCCTCTCCGTTTAGAGAAGAGAGAGGCACAGTATTTTGGGGAGCATTATTAGGAGGAGTACTACTATACTGTATACTACTATACTACTTGCTGAAGTGATATTTATAGATTAGATAGTGTGACTGTAAGTGTATTATCTGACTTGTGGGGGAGACACTGACAGTGGGGAGCAGTTAGAGTCTGAGAGCAGGACTCAGGAGTACATATAACGTACAGTGCACACTTTTGCTGCCAGAGTCAGTGCCACACTGCCATTGTTGTGACCACACTGACCACCAGTATAATAATATATTTTGTGATTGTCTGCTTAGGACTCGGAGTACTAGTTGCAAGTTGCAACGTGACCTGACCACCAGTTTAATAATCAATCACCACCAGTTTAATATATATATAATTGTATATAATATATATATATATATAATATTGTATACCACCTACCCGTGGTTTTTTTTTTTTTTTTTTCTTCTTTGTACATACTACTATAGTATAGTAGCTTACTGTAGCAGTCTGCGGTGCTGCAGAGCTGACAGTGTCCAGCAGGTCCGTCATCAGTCATCATTACCAATACCTAATAAATATATTATCTACCTGTCCGGCTGCAGTACTAGTGATATTATATATACATACATATATATATTGATTTCATCTCATTATCAATCATCCAGTCTATATTAGCAGCAGACACAGTACGGTAGTCCACGGCTGTAGCTACCTCTGTGTCGGCACTCGGCAGTCCATCCATAATTGTATACTAGTATCCATCCATCTCCATTGTTTACCTGAGGTGCCTTTTAGTTGTGCCTATTAAAATAAGGAGAACAAAAATGTTGAGGTTCCAAAATTAGGGAAAGATCAAGATCCAATTCCACCTCGTGCTGAAGCTGCTGCCACTAGTCATGGCCGAGACGATGAAATGCCAGCAACGTCGTCTGCCAAGGCCGATGCCCAATGGCATAGTACAGAGCATGTCAAATCCAAAACACCAAATATCAGTAAAAAAAGGACTCCAAAACCTAAAATAAAATTGTCGGAGGAGAAGCGTAAACTTGCCAATATGCCATTTACCACACGGAGTGGCAAGGAACGGCTGAGGCCCTGGCCTATGTTCATGGCTAGTGGTTCAGCTTCACAGGAGGATGGAAGCACTCAGCCTCTCGCTAGAAAACTGAAAAGACTCAAGCTGGCAAAAGCACCGCAAAGAACTGTGCGTTCTTCGAAATCCCAAATCCACAAGGAGAGTCCAATTGTGTCGGTTGCGATGCCTGACCTTCCCAACACTGGACGTGAAGAGCATGCGCCTTCCACCATTTGCACGCCCCCTGCAAGTGCTGGAAGGAGCACCCGCAGTCCAGTTCCTGATAGTCAGATTGAAGATGTCAGTGTTGAAGTACACCAGGATGAGGAGGATATGGGTGTTGCTGGCGCTGGGGAGGAAATTGACAAGGAGGATTCTGATGGTGAGGTGGTTTGTTTAAGTCAGGCACCCGGGGAGACACCTGTTGTCCGTGGGAGGAATATGGCCGTTGACATGCCTGGTGAAAATACCAAAAAAATCAGCTCTTCGGTGTGGAAGTATTTCAACAGAAATGCGGACAACATTTGTCAAGCCGTGTGTTGCCTTTGTCAAGCTGTAATAAGTAGGGGTAGGGACGTTAACCACCTCGGAACATCCTCCCTTATACGTCACCTGCAGCGCATTCATAATAAGTCAGTGACAAGTTCAAAAACTTTGGGCGACAGCGGAAGCAGTCCACTGACCAGTAAATCCCTTCCTCTTGTAACCAAGCTCACGCAAACCACCCCACCAACTCCCTCAGTGTCAATTTCCTCCTTCCCCAGGAATGCCAATAGTCCTGCAGGCCATGTCACTGGCAATTCTGACGAGTCCTCTCCTGCCTGGGATTCCTCCGATGCATCCTTGCGTGTAACGCCTACTGCTGCTGGCGCTGCTGTTGTTGCTGCTGGGAGTCGATGGTCATCCCAGAGGGGAAGTCGTACTCGTAAGCCCACTTTTACTACTTCCACCAAGCAATTGACTGTCCAACAGTCCTTTGCGAGGAAGATGAAATATCACAGCAGTCACCCTTCTGCAAAGCGGATAACTGAGGCCTTGGCATCCTGGGTGGTGAGAAACGTGGTTCCGGTATCCATCATTACTGCAGAGCCAACTAGAGACTTGTTGGAGGTACTGTGTCCCCGGTACCAAATACCATCTAGGTTCCATTTCTCTAGGCAGGCGATACCGAAAATGTACACAGACCTCAGAAAAAGAGTCACCAGTGTCCTAAAAAATGCAGCTGTACCCAATGTCCACTTAACCACGGACATGTGGACAAGTGGAGCAGGGCAGGGTCAGGACTATATGACTGTGACAGCCCACTGGGTAGATGTATGGACTCCCGCCGCAAGAACAGCAGCGGCGGCACCAGTAGCAGCATCTCGCAAACGCCAACTCTTTCCTAGGCAGGCTACGCTTTGTATCACCGCTTTCCAGAATACGCACACAGCTGAAAACCTCTTACGGCAACTGAGGAAGATCATCGCGGAATGGCTTACCCCAATTGGACTCTCCTGTGGATTTGTGGCATCGGACAACGCCAGCAATATTGTGTGTGCATTAAATATGGGCAAATTCCAGCATGTCCCATGCTTTGCACATACCTTGAATTTGGTGGTGCAGAATTTTTTAAAAAACGACAGGGGCGTGCAAGAGATGCTGTCGGTGGCCAGAAGAATTGCGGGACACTTTCGGCGTACAGGCACCACGTACAGAAGACTGGAGCACCACCAAAAACTACTGAACCTGCCCTGCCATCATCTGAAGCAAGAAGTGGTAACGAGGTGGAATTCAACCCTCTATATGCTTCAGAGGTTGGAGGAGCAGCAAAAGGCCATTCAAGCCTATACAATTGAGCACGATATAGGAGGTGGAATGCACCTGTCTCAAGTGCAGTGGAGAATGATTTCAACGTTGTGCAAGGTTCTGATGCCCTTTGAACTTGCCACACGTGAAGTCAGTTCAGACACTGCCAGCCTGAGTCAGGTCATTCCCCTCATCAGGCTTTTGCAGAAGAAGCTGGAGACATTGAAGGAGGAGCTAACACGGAGCGATTCCGCTAGGCATGTGGGACTTGTGGATGGAGCCCTTAATTCGCTTAACAAGGATTCACGGGTGGTCAATCTGTTGAAATCAGAGCACTACATTTTGGCCACCGTGCTCGATCCTAGATTTAAAGCCTACCTTGGATCTCTCTTTCCGGCAGACACAAGTCTGCTGGGGTTGAAAGACCTGCTGGTGAGAAAATTGTCAAGTCAAGCGGAACGCGACCTGTCAACATCTCCTCCTTCACATTCTCCCGCAACTGGGGGTGCGAGGAAAAGGCTCAGAATTCCGAGCCCACCCGCTGGCGGTGATGCAGGGCAGTCTGGAGCGACTGCTGATGCTGACATCTGGTCCGGACTGAAGGACCTGACAACGATTACGGACATGTCGTCTACTGTCACTGCATATGATTCTCTCAACATTGAAAGAATGGTGGAGGATTATATGAGTGACCGCATCCAAGTAGGCACGTCACACAGTCCGTACTTATACTGGCAGGAAAAAGAGGCAATTTGGAGGCCCTTGCACAAACTGGCTTTATTCTACCTAAGTTGCCCTCCCACAAGTGTGTACTCCGAAAGAGTGTTTAGTGCCGCCGCTCACCTTGTCAGCAATCGGCGTACGAGGTTACATCCAGAAAATGTGGAGAAGATGATGTTCATTAAAATGAATTATAATCAATTCCTCCGTGGAGACATTGACCAGCAGCAATTGCCTCCACAAAGTACACAGGGAGCTGAGATGGTGGATTCCAGTGGGGACGAATTGATAATCTGTGAGGAGGGGGATGTACACGGTGATATATCGGAGGATGATGATGAGGTGGACATCTTGCCTCTGTAGAGCCAGTTTGTGCAAGGAGAGATTAATTGCTTCTTTTTTGGTGGGGGTCCAAACTAACCCGTCATTTCAGTCACAGTCGTGTGTCGCTTATCTTACTCACACAGCTACCTCATTGCGCCTCTTTTTTTCTTTGCGTCATGTGCTGTTTGGAGAGGGTTTTTTGGAAGGGACATCCTGCGTGACACTGCAGTGACACTCCTAGATGGGCCCGGTGTTTGTGTCGGCCACTAGGGTCGCTTATCTTACTCACACAGCTACCTCATTGCGCCTCTTTTTTTCTTTGCGTCATGTGCTGTTTGGAGAGGGTTTTTTGGAAGGGACATCCTGCGTGACACTGCAGTGACACTCCTAGATGGGCCCGGTGTTTGTGTCGGCCACTAGGGTCGCTTATCTTACTCACACAGCTACCTCATTGCGCCTCTTTTTTTCTTTGCGTCATGTGCTGTTTGGGGAGGGTTTTTTGGAAGGGACATCCTGCGTGACACTGCAGTGACACTCCTAGATGGGCCCGGTGTTTGTGTCGGCCACTAGGGTCGCTTATCTTACTCACACAGCTACCTCATTGCGCCTCTTTTTTTCTTTGCGTCATGTGCTGTTTGGGGAGGGTTTTTTGGAAGGGACATCCTGCGTGACACTGCAGTGACACTCCTAGATGGGCCCGGTGTTTGTGTCGGCCACTAGGGTCGCTTATCTTACTCACACAGCTACCTCATTGCGCCTCTTTTTTTCTTTGCGTCATGTGCTGTTTGGGGAGGGTTTTTTGGAAGGGACATCCTGCGTGACACTGCAGTGACACTCCTAGATGGGCCCGGTGTTTGTGTCGGCCACTAGGGTCGCTTATCTTACTCACACAGCTACCTCATTGCGCCTCTTTTTTTCTTTGCGTCATGTGCTGTTTGGGGAGTATTTTTTGGAAGGGCCATCCTGCGTGACACTGCAGTGACACTCCTAGATGGGCCCGGTGTTTGTGTCGGCCACTAGGGTCGCTTATCTTAGTCATCCAGCGACCTAGGTGCAAATTTTAGGACTAAAAATAATATTGTGAGGTGTGAGGTGTGAGGTATTCAGAATAGACTGAAAATGAGTGTAAATTATGGTTTTTGAGGTTAATAATACTTTGGGATCAAAATGACCCCCAAATTCTACGATTTAAGCTGTTTTTTAGTGTTTTTTGAAAAAAACACCCGAATCCAAAACACACCCGAATCCGACAAAAAAAATTCGGTGAGGTTTTGCCAAAACGCGGTCGAACCCAAAACACGGCCGCGGAACCGAATCCAAAACCAAAACACAAAACCCGAAAAATTTCCGGCGCTCATCTCTAGTATCTAGACATAAAGGCTGCATACCTTCATGTTCCCATTTATCCACCCCATCAGGCGTACCTGAGAATTACGGTACAGTATTATCATTACCAATTTCAGGGTAATTGGCGGAAATGATGGTGCTCCTACGCAAGCAATTATCCCATACTTGGACGATCTCCTAATAAGGGCGAGATCAAAAGAGCAGTTGTTGAACAGCGTGTCACTTTCGCTGAAGGTGTCACAGCAACTCGGCTGGATTCTCAATATCCCGAAGTCACAGTTGGTTCCTATGACTTGTCTGCCCTTCTTGGGTATGATTCTGAATACGGACCAGAAATGGGTTTATCTTCCGATAGATAAGGCCCAGGAACTAATGACTCTGGTAAAAAACCTATTAAAGCCAAAACAGGTGTCAGTGCATCACTGCACTCGGGTCCTGGGAAAGATGGTGGCATCTTACGGGGCCATTCCCTTCGGCAGGTTCCATGCGAGGACTTTCCAATGGGATCTACGGGACAAGTGGTCCGGATCACATCTACAGATGCATCAGTTAATCACCCTGTCCCCTAGGGCCAGGGTGTCTCTCCTATGGTGGCTGCAGAGTGCTCACCTTCTGCAGGGTCGCAGGTTCGCCATCCAGGACTGGATTTTGGTAGCCACGGACGCGAGCCTCCGAGGTGGGGGAGCAGTCACACAGGGAAGAAACATCCAAGGTCTTTGGGTCAAGTCAAAAAACTTGTATTCAAATCAACATCCTGGAGCTGAGGGCCATATACAACGCCCTTCGGCAAGTGGAAACATTGCTTCGCGACCTACTGGTTCTGATCCAGGCAGACAACATCACCGCAGTGGCTCATGTAAACCGCCAAGGCGGCACAAAGAGCAGAGTGGAATTGGCAGAAGCCATCAGGATTCTCCGCTGGGCGGAAAATCATGTAAGCGCATTTTCAGCAGTTCATTCCGGGAGTGGACAACTGAGAAGCAGACTTCCTCAGCAAACACGACCTGCATCCAAAAGAGGACTTCTTTAGGAAGCCTTCGCACAGATTGCAAGTCAGTGGGAACTGCCACAGATAGACATGATAGCGTCCCGCCTCAATAAGAAGCTACAGAGGTATTGCACAAGGTCAAGAGACCCTCAGGCAGTAGCTGTAGATGCCCTAGTGACACCGTGGGTGTTCCAGTCGGTCTATGTATTTCCCCCTCTTCCTCTCATACCCAAGGTGTTGAGAATAGTAAGAAAAAGAGGAGTGAGAACAATCCTCATTGTTCCAGATTGGCCACGAAGGACCTGGTATCCGGATCTGCAGGAAATGCTCACAGAAGATCCGTGGCCTCTTCTTCTAAGACAGGACCTGTTGCAACAGGGGCCCTGTCTATTCCAAGACTTACTGCGGCTGCGTTGGACGGCATGGCGGTTGAACGCCGGATCCTAGCGGATAAGGGTATTCCGGATGAGGTCATTCCTACGCTAATAAAGGCTAGGAAGGACATGTCATCTAAACATTGTCACCGTATATGGCGAAAATATGTTTCTTGGTGTGAGGCCAGGAATGCTCCTACGGAAGAATTCCATCTGGGTCGTTTCCTTCACTTCCTGCAAAATGGAGTGAATTTCGGCCTAAAATTAGGATCTATTAAGGTTCAGATTTCGGCCTTATCCATTTTCTTTCAAAAGGAATTGGCCTCTCTCCCTGAAGTACAAACTTTTGTGAAGGGAGTCCTGCATATTCAGCCTCCTTTTGTACCTCCGGTGACGCCTTGGGACCTTAACGTGGTGTTAAGTTTCATTAAGTCACACTGGTTTGAACCATTTAAAACGGTGGAGTTGAAAAATCTCACTTGGAAGGTGGTCATGTTATTAGCCTTGGCTTCGGCTAGGCGAGTGTCGGAATTAGCGGCTTTATCACATAAAAGCCCATATCTGGTTTTCCATATGGATAGAGCGGAATTGCGGACCCATCCTCAATTCCTGCCAAAAGTGGTTTCATCCTTTCGTATGAACTATTGTGGTGCCTGTGGCTACGCGTGACTTGGAGGATCCCGAGTCCCTTGATGTGGTCAGGGCTTTGAAAATTTACGTGGCCAGATCGGCTACAGTCAGAAAAACAGAAGCACTGTTTGTCATGTATGCAACCAACAAGATTGGTGCCCCTGCTTCAAAGTAGACTATTGCTCACTGGATCTGTAACACGATTCAGCAGGCGAATTCTACGGCGGGATTGCCGTTACCTAAATCGGTCAAGGCCCATTCCACTAGGAAGGTGGGCTCTTCTTGGGCGGCTGCCAGAGGGATCTCGGCGCTACAGCTGTGCAGAGCTACTACTTGGTCGGGTTCAAACTCCTTTGCAAAGTTCTATAAGTTTGATACCCTGGCTGAGGAGGACCTCCTGTTTGCTCAATCGGTGCTGCAGAGTCATCCGCACTCTTCCGCCCGTTTGGGAGCTTTGGTATAATCCCCATGGTCCTTACGGAGTCCCCAGCATCCTCTAGGACGTAAGAAAAAATAAGATTTTAAACCTACCGGTAAATCTTTTTCTCGTAGTCCATAGAGGATGCTGGGCGCCCGTCCCAAGTGCGGACTACTTCTGCAAGACTTGTATATAGTTATTGCATAAATAAGGGTTATGTTATAGTCTCATCGGTCTTGGACTGATGCTATGTCGTTTTCATACTGTTAACTGGATAGTATATCACAGTTATACGGTGTGATTGGTATGAATCTTGCCCTTGGATTAACAAAAATCGTTTCCTCGTACTGTCCGTCTCCTCTGGGCACAGTTTCTCTAACTGAGGTCTGGAGGAGGGGCATAGAGGGAGGAGCCAGTGCACACCAGATCTAAAGTCTTTCTTAAAGTGCCCATGTCTCCTGCGGAGCCCGTCTATCCCATGGTCTTTACGGAGTCCCCAGCATCCTCTACGGACTACGAGAAAAAGATTTACCGGTAGGTTTAAAATCTTATTTTTGCCCAGCTGCTAACAAAGTTCCTGCTGCGATCAACTCAGAATTACCCCCAGGCCCGGCGACAGGGGGGGTCAAAGGGGACACCCGTATGGGGCCCCAAGGATCAGGGGGGCCCCGAGCATCAGGGGCACAAGAAATGTGTAGGCAGCGCCTAAGAAAGCTGTGGCTCCCGTGCACTCCGGGACGCCCATACGTCAATTAACAGACAATTACTTCCCAATACAAACACCACCCCCGCCGCATACCCCATCACTTGGTCTGAGCTGGTCCCGTGCTGTGTTGCCAGCGTTGCGGCGTCACTACGCATGAACCCGCACCAGCCCGTCCCTGCTGCTGCCGCTGACTCCGAGGAGCTGAGCGGCACAGCACTGCCAGGCACACTGACTGGGAATATCAGACAGCAGCCGACTGCAGCTTTACCAATGTGATGTCCCTACAGACAAGGTCAGTCCCTCCTGGGTCCTTGCAATCTCCCTCACCGTTGTGACAATCTGTTGGTCTGTGTCTATATATGTATGTTTGTGTCTGTGTAGTATATGTACATGTATGTGTGCTTATATATGTATGTTTGTATATGTGTATGTATATGTGTGCGTGTGTATGTATATACTGTATATTTATATATATATATATACACACACATTTATATTGAGGGGAAGAGTTGAGGGGGTATGGGGCCCCAAGATTTCTGTTGCCGGCCCTGATTACCCCCATTGTATTGAAAGGAGTGACAAAGGTGTTAACACAAGTTTTCTTTACTCGGAGCTTTGTAAACTTTGCTGCAAGTAGATGCGTTATCCTGTACTGTACGTATAGTACATGTGATTAGCATATCCTGGTGTACATTATTTGTATATTTCTGTATACTATGAGGTCTCAGGATAATTTTTTACCTTTTACAAAACTGCAATTACTAAAGGGGACTATTGCAGATGCAGTGGCCCATCATCTTGTTTTGTGCTGTAGAAGAGATCATAGATACAGTAGACCCATTCCTCTGCTAAGTGCACCTTCAAATTGTGTTGTCAACCATGAGTCCTATGGGGTTTGACACTATACCTAGTAGATCGCTATGCCAAGTAACTTAATGTCTCCCTATATGCAGTCATTGCTTGGATCACGCTCAATATATGATCGTTTCCAGATCCTATTAAAATGTTTATGTCATACTGTATGATTTATGGAGTATATCAGGAAGCTGTGAACTTTGATTTGGGCTGAAACTCAGATTGTTCTAAATAAAAATGGTGTTTATTTTTCATTCGTTGGAAAGTCTGACATGTCCTGGTAGGAGGCAAATCACAAAGGGACTTATTTAGTGACAATTCAGACTTAAGCTATGACAGAATGAGGTCATCCAATGATTCATTTTCTGAAATACAAGTCCTCACAATGAACCATTTAAATCTCCCAGGAAATAAAGTGTCTGGGGCTGTGTATTATCTCAACCGTTTCATTGGCAAAGTGCCTATGTGTGTTATTATGTGGTGATTCAATTAAATAATCAGTAATAAAACATGTCTGACCAGTGGCATTCTCAAAATGACCAGCAGATGGCAGGATTACCATTAGAATGGAAGCAATGCACCGTATTACAGTTCCAATTCAGTACAGTAAAATAGGGTTGCCTTCAGGAATTGTGGGACCCGGGACTGATATAATAGACAGGAACGCCCACCCATCCCGCTCTGGGGCTCCACCGCTATGTAACAACACATGTTGTGACATCACTCCAACATTTTACACATAAAAATCGGTACAAATTAGGAAAGGGGCATGGCCACGGGTAAAGGTTCAATGGAAGTTTAGAGAGCCAAAAATCGGTACAGACCATAAAAAAAAGGTACTGTACCTGCCAAAAAGGTACAGTTGGAGGGTATGCATAATGATTCACAGAAGGTCAAGGCGCAGGGAAAGTTTGTTATTAAGAAGTCTTGACTGCACATCGGCTTGCTGTTGTTGCGCAGTCTGATCCAGCAAGTTTCTGTGCATATTTAAGCCATATGGCAGATTTAAAAATTAATGTAAAAATACCGCATACTGGATGGAGTGAACAAAGAAAAGGTAATTCCAAACAGTTACAATTTACAGGACAGTGTTGCGTGAAAATTTTGTTATAACTGGCTATTGTTTTTTATGATTTGGAACTTCTACATTGGCAATGATAAACCTATGTAAAATGTGGCTTAAAGTTCAATAAAAGTAGTTTCTTATACTTTGGAATGTGTAGATTTAATAAATATAAACAAATGCTGGTTAGTGAAAGTTTATTTTTTGTACTTTATGTTCACTTTCTGGAGAACCGCTCTTTCTCCAACAGGACTCAAGGCACTTAACAGAATCAACATAATACAGTACAGAAACAATGAAGAACAGAAAAGCTTTTCAACACAGTTTATTGGACAACTGCATAGTACAGATACACAAAAATAACCGATAGTGAGACATTATACATATGTCAGACAATATGAGAACAGTACAAACAATATGGTAGGAATAAAGGGTCACAGATACAAAGATTGATCTACCGATGGGGGTTCCACATCTTAAGTGGAAGTTCAGGGGAGATGCTGTAAGTGCTTATAGGAAAATACATTCTTAAGAATTAAAATTAAAATGCGGGCGACCTAAAGCAAGCCTTTCTAGATTATACCAGGAGGTAAGTGTTACAGCCTGTCTAAGAGAATCCTTTACTGAATCTGGTAACATTCGAACATATGGGAGCCAAATTTTTAAAAATCTCTCTACTCTCTTTTCTTTGTTTATCGCTATCTCCAAAAACCACTCCATATGGAACAGGTACGATAAACGAGGCAGCAACAAAGCCAGAGAAAGAGTATCCGTGGATATCCATTGTGATAGAATGTTTTTCTTACCACCACCAGCTATTTTAGCTAATAAGACACGTTGTCCTGGCAGTAGTCTGGGGGTACAGTGTGGTGGATGAATATCCCAAAAAATCCACTCAGGAGATATATCAATACTTATATCTAATTTCTCCTTAATAAAAATTTGAATTAAGCTTCAGAATTGAAATACCTCTGGGCAACCCATAAACAATGGTATATATCAGCGTCTACCAAGTCACATTTGAAACATTTAGAGTCAGATGATACGCCCATTTGAAACCTTAATTTAGGGGTAATGTAAGAGCTGTGCAATATTTGGTAATTAATTTCAGCATAGGAAGCTGATATGAGGCATTTATTCAAACGATTAAAAGCAGTAAGGATTGTTGGGATCGTGATGGATGGGAAAACGATGGACCACTTAGTTAGTCCTGTTTGGGTGGTTTCCCAATCAATAGTCCTTCTAATATAAGTATATAGTAATGACGTTGAGTGATTCTCATCCGGAGAGTCTCAATAATTTATCTAAATCATTAGCTTTGTCATCTTCCGTCAGATCTGCCAATGAGCTATTAATACAACTGCGTATTTGAAAATATATAAATAAAGGAATATATATTTGTGAGAACAGTTCACAAATACTTGCGTAGGGGCGAATTTGGAGAATACGGTGATCTAATAGCTGATATAGTAATCGGACATTTTGTCGAGACATAGCAGTTAACGTGGAATGGACAGCAGTCCCCCGGAATCCTGCATTATGGGATAGTGGGAGGCAGGGGTGTATCTAGGGGTCCGAGCGCCCCTGGCAAAGTAAGGGGCTACCCCCCCCCCCCTCCCCACACACACATTTGGAATAAGGTGTGAGTATTGGAAATGGGGCATGGTCTTGTGGGGGAAGAGCATGGACACAATAGTACTTCCAATTCAAATTATGCCACACAGTAGTGTCTCATTCACATTACACCGCACAGTAATGTCTCGTATTCACGTTACACCATCCCTCCCCCCTAACCCACCTTTCCCACAGCCTGACATTAACCCGCCCCCCTCCCCCAAAAGCCTCTTCAGTGGTGCCTAACCCTAACCCACCCTTCCTAATCTCCCTCCCTGCAGCCTAACCCTAGCCCTCCCGCCCTCGCAGCCTAACCCTAACCCTCCTACCTGGCTTGCCAGTGGAGTCTTTGGCACCAACTCAATCCGGATTTTGGCATTCTGCATCGCTATCTATGTTGGGATGCCAGCATCAGCATTCCGAGCAGTTTCGGGATACTGGCGTCAGCTTTCCGACCGCTGGGATGCCAAACGCTGGCATCTTGACTGCACCCTGAATGAAATGCTAATGAGCTGCTGTGAGATGAGCCTCAAATGGACCCAGCCATTAACCAAACACCATTAGTTGGATGGTAGAAGTGCTTCCTGTTAGAAAAAACATCAGGGTGCCATTACTTCCAAGATAAAATGATCAATTATACAATTAATTGATATACATTTCCTTAACATGGCCTTGAAATAGGTAAGATATGTATTTTCTTTATTACACTCAACAAGTTAAAGTTTTCGCTTACTAGTTACTACATACTTACATTACATCTAACATGCATGAAAATTGTGTGGTTTTCCAGGTACTACAGTCTCTTCTCCCAAACACTGACACTTTTTTATTATCTTCAACAACAAATAGATCTATAGCTGTTATGAGCCACGGCTGTGGCTCATTCCTGTTTTGCAGTTTTGTTCTGTATTTCATGTTATACTTCTGTTTATGTTCCCCGTGGGTGTCATGGGGTGCTCGGAGCTCACCCTTAAGGAGGGGATACTGTTATGAACCACAGGTAGTGGTTCATTCCTATTTTATGTTTATAAAGTTGTCTTGCATGCCAGGATTTCCTGTTGCTCTGTTTTAGAATACTCTTGTCTGCTGCCGCTGGTGAGTCTGTGTAATTGCAGCTTGTTCCCTTGTGTTCAGCCTCACCTGGCTGCTAATTGCATCTGGTCAGTTTGGAATCTTGCAACAAGGCAGCTGCATGGGATTATTAATTAGGCCTCTCTGTTATATGCTGGCTGTTTGCAATTCACAGATGCCGGTGATATTCCTTGGTTTGCAGTCTGCTTGAGTTCTGAGCTTGGTTCCTGCTAGTTCCTGAGCTTCCTGTGTCGATTCCTGTGTCAGTCCCTGTGTCGATTCCTATGTCTGATCCCGTGTACTGCCGTGAGGCGTTCCTGTCCTGAGGTCCAGTACCGTTGCCTGTGCAAGTTTCTGGCTTCTTGGTGTCCACCGGTCTGCCGTTTGGGATTCTGCCTGTCCTCCAGTTCTGAGAGTCTGTGTCAGCAGCATTGGGAGTTCCTGTCCGTTTGCCAGTATTCGTACCGGTTCCGTGAGTAGCGGCACTACCGCGTCCGTGGGCCTAGGCTGCTGTATTCCCTTATTATTTCTGTCACTGGTGTTTTGCAGAGGGTTCTGCTTATGCTGTCACCGCCGGTACACAAAAGTATTGTCGGCGTGTGGTCAGCATTTCCTTTGTTGTTTTCCTTTGGCGGCAAGCCGCACATACTTTGGTTTTAGGTTTGTTAGTAGCCCCTGGCCTTGTTGTTTAGTCAGAGGGTCCCTTGTTATCACCCTGTCTCGGTGCACTCTTTGTCTCTCATTAAGACCTGAGGGGGCATCGAAGTTGGGCAGACGTAATCCGCCCTTCAAACGCGGCTGCCATGGGCTCAAGCAACCATAGTCTCGCAAGAGTGTACTGACAGCACGGGTGAGACAACGGAGATAGGGCGCCAGGGGCTATTCCCTTTCCATTCCCCTTTCCCAGCATTCCGTCCTGGTGCTCTGGACTCGCTTCATAACATCTCCCTTGTTCTGAGCACCAGGAACCTAACATTATCACCAGCCATACCACAAAAAAGAAATAAAACTTTTTTTTCTTTTTTGGCCCAGTCCAGTGTCTAGTCTAGAATCCAGTCCTGTCTAGAATTCGGTGTTTAGAATCCAGTCCAGTGTTAGAATCCAGTCTTGTCTAGAATCCGGTGTTTAGAATCCAGTCCGGTGTTTAGAATCCAGTCCGGTGTTTAGAATCCAGTCCGGTGTTTAAAAAAAAAAAAAAAAAAGTCTTGTTTTGTTTAGCAAAATTTAGTCTTGCCTTGTCTTGTCTTGTCTTGTCTAGTTTTAAATCCTCCTATGTCTACTATGCAAGCCCTGCAGGCATCTCTCGCAGCCCTGAACTCTGTATTCAGTGCTTTGAGACCAGAGCGACTAGAAGTTTTGCAGCAATCCCTAAAGCAACTGCAAAACCTACTGACTAAAATCTTGCTCATCTTGCCAGAAGTCGTTGAGAGTACATCTATCTCTAAAGAGACTCTTGTTCACAGTATGGTGACAAGAGAATCCTCTGGTTTAATTGAAGAGAAAAGATTTAAAAGTTTTCTGCGGCCCAGGCTCTCAGAAGAGGAGCGTCTGCGTCGCAGAAACTTAAACTTGTGCCTATATTGTGGGGGTTTAGGCCACTATCTGCAGACCTGTGAGTTGCGCAAGCCAAAGTGTGGTGACGAGTCTTGCCCTCTGGCCAAGTTGAGTCAGGATACAAGACCTACTCCTGTCTCTACTGTGGCAGAGGTACTTGTCACACAACCCACACTAAAAAGCTCTCTGTCCTATAATTGGGGTCCTTGGGCAAGGGAGCCCCATTATAGATTCAGGAATCAAAAAAGAATGTTTTTCTCCTCTCTTGAGGCTCCTGTGGAAGCGGAGTTGCAAGCCCCTGGAGTGGTGCCCGTAGCCCAGGGTCCTGGAGTGGTGCCCGTAGCCCAGGGTCCTGGAGTGGTGCCCGTAGCCCAGGGTCCTGGAGTGGTGCCCGTAGCCCAGGGTCCTGGAGTGATGCCCGTAGCCCAGGGTCCTGGAGTGGTGCCCGTAGCCCAGGGTCCTGGAGTGGTGCCCGATGCCCAGAGTGCTGGAGTGGTGCCCGATGCCCAGAGTGCTGGAGCGGTACCCGATGCCCAGAGTGCTGGAGTGGTACCCGATGCCCAGAGTGCTGGAGCGGTACCCGATGCCCTAGCTTATAGAGGGACATCAAATATTATAGTTCAGGTGTCCATACCGGAAGGGGTCTCAGAAGCTGTCACCCCAGGTAGGGACTTGAAAAGCGCAACCCAAGAAAGGGTCTCTAAAACCATAGTTCTTGAAGGGAACTCGAGAAGCAAAACCCCAGAAGGGATCTTTGAAGTAATATCCCCAAGTGGGGTCTCGAGAGACGCAGCCCCAAAGAAGGGTCTAGAAGTCGCTTCCCCAGGAAAGAACTTAAGAAGCATAGCATTAGTGGAGGATCTGAACGTTATTGCTTCAGCAAAAGTCCCGGAAGTCATAGTCCCGGGAGAACTTTCGATAATTATCGACTCAGAGAGGGAGGCCGATGGCCCGATCCCAGTCAGGGAGGCCAACGGCCCGGTCCCAGTAAAAGAATCCGAGGTGCTGGCTCCAGCGGGGTTCCCGGAGGCCACTGCCCCAGCGGGGTTCCCGGAGGCCACTGCCCCGGCGGGGTTCCCGGAGGCCACTGCCCCGGCGGGGTTCCCGGAGGCCACTGCCCCGGCGGGGTTCCCGGAGGCCACTGCCCCGGCGGGGTTCCCGGAAGTCTCTGCCCCGGCGGGGTTCCCGGAAGTCTCTGCCCCGGCGGGGTTCCCGGAAGTCTCTGCCCCGGGTGGGGTTCAGGAAGTCTCTGCCCCGGGTGGGGTTCAGGAAGTCTCTGCCCCGGGTGGGGTTCAGAAAGTCTCTGCCCCGGGTGGGGTTCAGAAAGTCACTGCCCCGGGTGGGGTTCAGAAAGTCACTGCCCCGGGTGGGGTTCAGAAAGTCACTGCCCCGGGTGGGGTTCAGAGAGTCTCAGCCTCGAGTAAGGTCAATAGTGACCAGGTCCTAGCAAAGCACTCCAGTCAGTCAGATGAGAAGGAAACAGATCCTGACTCTGATATCTCAACATCCATAATCTTTGATGGGGACTTAGCCCAATTTTTGACACTTTACAAACACTATTACATTATTATGTTGTCTAGACCATTTCTGGGCATCACTTCAGAGAATATTGTGCTTTATCTGATTTATTCTTTTAGAGGAGAGCCTTTTGAGTGGGCGACCAGCCTAATGAAAGCTGAAGATCCCATTCTTCAGGATCCCCTAGCATTCAGTGATGCAATTATTAAAAGATATGGTTCCAAAGAAATTGGTTCAGGTTCCTCTAGGTCACCCGTCTTATATACTGAGAGTCCACCAAATACTGTAAACTCAGCACAAGAGTCTCAGCCCGTTGTTTTGACTGCAGGATGTGCTTTTCTGACTACTTCTTCTAATAATAGTACTTTACCAGAAAGTTCAGCTCCCAAGGGTAAGAGACCTGTCTCTGATTTGAACGCAGCCTTGCTGGGTGGTACCATCAGTTCAGACAATGTGTGGGGAATTACCTTGGTCAGACCTAAAGAGCTTTGTAAAAAGAAGAAGAAGAAAAAGAAATAATTTTTGACTCTTGCCTTGATAAAAAAAAAGAGTTTTTTTTGTTTTTTGTTTTTTCCCCTTGTCTTGTGTCCAGTGGCCACCATCAAGGGGAGGGCACTGTTACAAGTTGTTGCTACAGCTTGTTTTTGTTTTCTTGTCTGTTAGACCAGTGTGTCAGGTTTTTTTTTTTTTGTATCCCTTGTTCTGGATAGTCTGAATTTTGGGGTCTTTTGACCCCTCCTCAAGGGGGGGGTAATGTTATGAGCCACGGCTGTGGCTCATTCCTGTTTTGCAGTTTTGTTCTGTATTTCATGTTATACTTCTGTTTATGTTCCCCGTGGGTGTCATGGGGTGCTCGGAGCTCACCCTTAAGGAGGGGATACTGTTATGAACCACAGGTAGTGGTTCATTCCTATTTTATGTTTATAAAGTTGTCTTGCATGCCAGGATTTCCTGTTGCTCTGTTTTAGAATACTCTTGTCTGCTGCCGCTGGTGAGTCTGTGTAATTGCAGCTTGTTCCCTTGTGTTCAGCCTCACCTGGCTGCTAATTGCATCTGGTCAGTTTGGAATCTTGCAACAAGGCAGCTGCATGGGATTATTAATTAGGCCTCTCTGTTATATGCTGGCTGTTTGCAATTCACAGATGCTGGTGATATTCCTTG
Organism: Pseudophryne corroboree; assembly: GCF_028390025.1. Lineage (NCBI taxonomy): Eukaryota > Metazoa > Chordata > Amphibia > Anura > Myobatrachidae > Pseudophryne > Pseudophryne corroboree. Next base: position 187,694,274 of record NC_086449.1, read on the forward strand.
GTTTGCAGTCTGCTTGAGTTCTGAGCTTGGTTCCTGCTAGTTCCTGAGCTTCCTGTGTCGATTCCTGTGTCAGTCCCTGTGTCGATTCCTATGTCTGATCCCGTGTACTGCCGTGAGGCGTTCCTGTCCTGAGGTCCAGTACCGTTGCCTGTGCAAGTTTCTGGCTTCTTGGTGTCCACCGGTCTGCCGTTTGGGATTCTGCCTGTCCTCCAGTTCTGAGAGTCTGTGTCAGCAGCATTGGGAGTTCCTGTCCGTTTGCCAGTATTCGTACCGGTTCCGTGAGTAGCGGCACTACCGCGTCCGTGGGCCTAGGCTGCTGTATTCCCTTATTATTTCTGTCACTGGTGTTTTGCAGAGGGTTCTGCTTATGCTGTCACCGCCGGTACACAAAAGTATTGTCGGCGTGTGGTCAGCATTTCCTTTGTTGTTCTTTTCCTTTGGCGGCAAGCCGCACATACTTTGGTTTTAGGTTTGTTAGTAGCCCCTGGCCTTGTTGTTTAGTCAGAGGGTCCCTTGTTATCACCCTGTCTCGGTTCACTCTTTGTCTCTCATTAAGACCTGAGGGGGCATCAAAGTTGGGCAGACGTAATCCGCCCTTCAAACGCGGCTGCCATGGGCTCAAGCAACCATAGTCTCGCAAGAGTGTACTGACAGCACGGGTGAGACAACGGAGATAGGGCGCCAGGGGCTATTCCCTTTCCATTCCCCTTTCCCAGCATTCCGTCCTGGTGCTCTGGACTCGCTTCATAACATCTCCCTTGTTCTGAGCACCAGGAACCTAACAATAGCACTGTGCTATGTAACAATTGCTTTGTACCTGGTGAGAGTCTGTTACTGCCGGCGCGGCACCAGTGTCCGTCAGCCACGCACTGCACTAGTGATCAAACTGGTGTCCGGCAGCACCACACTTGTAATCAGACTCACAATAAACTACAGTTCCCAGCATCCCTTGCTGCCGGGAGCTCCCAACAACAAGGGCTGCTGGGAGCTGTAGTTTATTTTGAGTCTTATTACAAGTCCGGTGCTGACGGACACCGGCGCCGCTCCGGCAGTAACAGAGTCTCACCAGGTACAGTCTGACAGTACTGCTTTTCTATCCTTTAGCCGCGGGTGGCACAGCCAGATGGCGCCCCCTCCTTGCCTGGCGCCCCTGGCGAGTGCCATCCTGGCCAATAGGTAGATACACCCCTGGTGGGAGGAAAACTGTTATGACTGGAGATGCCCATCCTAGAGCGTGCAAGTCTCCACGCTGTGCATGGGGACGTTATCAGTAAGAAAAATGTAATTGAATTTGGAAAAGTAGAGGGGCGCATATGTAGTAGGCTAACAAGCGATATTCTGGGACAAAAGCCTGTTCCAAGCCAGTGCTGGTGAAGATTTCCCTCGCATGTATCCAGTCGACGGCGTAATGGTAGTTCGCAGCCAACATGTAACTCCCGAGGCAGGGTAGATTGACACCCCCCAATTTCGGCGACTGACTCAGTTTAAACAGAGAGATCCTAGGTTTTTTATTAGCCCAGATAAACCCACTGACGGCTTTGGGCAAAACTGACAAATCTGTTGCCGACAACAATAAGGGCAGCATCTGCATAGGGTACAATAATCTCGGGAAGGTGACCGTTTTAATCAGTTGACACGGTCCCAAGTAAGAAAGAGGTAAGTGCCTCCAAGCGTGAAAGTCAGCTAAAGTACGAGCAATAAGTTGTGGGAAATTGGACATATATAGTTGAGATGGATTAACGGGGATTTGAAGCCCTAGGTATGATATTTTTTTATTTGCCCAGTGGAAGGGAAATTGGATATTCCAGTCCTGAGATGCTTTTGGGTGTAAGGCCAATGCTTCTGTTTTTGCTTTGTTGATTAAAAATCCTGAGACAGATTCAAAGGTCGCCAGCAGTTGTAACAAACTACGGAGAGCTATATGTGGGTTTGAGAAATACAACAGCAAGTCGTCAGCATATGCCGAGACCTTGAGGTTGTAAGATCCTATTTCAATCCCTTGCCAGGTGGAATTTAGATAACAATGCCAAATATGTGGGCCAAGGCTAGGTTAAAGAGAAGTGGAGACCTGTCTGGTGCCCCTGTGTAAGGTGAAAGCATCGGTATTCATCCAGTTCACAGTAAGGAATGTGGAGGGCAAGGCGTATAAGGTGTGGAAAAACCGGACAAAGCCCGTACAAAATTGTTGCCAGTGAAGTACTCGCAACAGATGGGACCAAGACACTCGGTCAAATGCTTTGTCGGCATCGCAGCTTACTAGCAAAAATGTACCATGTGGTAATTGGGCCGATTTGGCCAAAGCAGCTATCAATTGTCTTATATTATGTACCTATGGTCTCCCCTTCACAAAGCCAGTTTGGGACAGATGAAGTAGTCTGGACAAAATAGGTTGTAGTCTGTTTGCCATAAGAGCGGACAAAAGTTTAAAATCATACTTTAATAAAGAAATCGGGCGGTAAGATTGTACTAAGGTAGGATCTTTACCTGGCTTGATTAAAGGTGAGAGGGGCATCATTACCAGATAATAAAGAGTTAAATAAATCTAGCACATGAGGTGTTACATGCGGTAATAATAACTTAAAGTATTCAGCGCTTAGTCCATCTGGGCCAGGAGACTTGCCATTAGCAAGGCAACTGATCAGCGTAACCAATTCTAGGTCAGTAACAGGTTCTGAGAGGGAGTCTCGCTCCTCCTCCGTCAATGTAAAAGATCCGGCAGAGGGGAGGAAGCACATGCCTCCAGTGGGGTCATCTGGGGGAGCTGTATACAGCTCGTTATAATAACCTAAGAAAGCATTAGCAATATCCCCCGAGTCAGACAATGTTTGGGTAGCAGTGTTAAGAGTAAGAATGTTAGCTATAGGGCGCTGTCCGCGAACTACATTCGCCAAAAGCTTTCCGGCCTTGTTGCCCCATCAAAAATATGGGTGGTATTTAGTTTGCCAGCTGTTGGGATCCCGGCGCACAGAATACCGGAGCCGGAATCCCGACACCTGGCATACCAACACCTTTTCTTCCTCTTGAGGGTCCATGACCCCCCTGGAGGGAGAATCCACCGTGCCCGCAGCGTGGCGAGCATAGCGAGCCCGCAAGGGGCTCATTTGCGCTCGCACAGCTGTCGGCATGCCGGCGGTCGGGATTCCGGCACCAGTATGCTGGCCACCGGGAGCCTGGCCGCCGGCATACCATACTACACCCCTAAAATATTTATGCTTTTGATAGTCTAAGGCAGGGGTCAGCAAACTTTTTTACCTTTCACCCCAAATATATTTAGATATGCCGACGTTACCGCCTTGATTTGAAAGGAAGGAAATCATATGTTATTGTGCATATATACTGATTATCACTGTTTATATGCCATTTCTGAGATACTGTGTGTATATATATATATATATATATATATATATATATATATAGGCATACTGTGTGTGTGTATATATATATATATATATATATATATATATTTAATTGCAAGAGAATGCCGCGCCACTTGTGATAACACAAACTCTCAATTAGAAAAACTCCCAGTTATTTGGGCGTCAGCTGCCCCCTAAGGAAACGGCAATGGTGTGTTGCCGCAAAACAAAGGATAGGGATACCGGATAGGGGTATGAGCGACCTAAGGTGTTTATATGTTGCCAAATATAATAAATATAATAAAAAGATGTATGAGATTTATAAAAATATATTATTAATTTATTTCACAACATTAGGAATGAATTTAAAGTGCAATGTAAATAAAAGAGACAAAAAATGATTAATTAAAAGTTAAAAAAAAAAGGAAGAGAGAGTCTCTTACATAAAATATGGTTCTAAAAAGACAGTTCTTTTAAAAAAGAGAATGGGCATATGTTAGATCCTCAATTAAAGTGCAAATTGCCTGTGCAAATAAGCTCATTTAAAAAGTGGAGTAATAGCATATATAATCTTAACTGATATGGCAGGAGGTCTCTGGGTGAAGGCCCAACGCGTTTCGTCTCCAAGACTTCTTCATGGGGTTACCCCATGAAGAAGTCTTGGAGACGAAACGCGTTGGGCCTTCACCCAGAGACCTCCTGCCATATCAGTTAAGATTATATATGCTATTACTCCACTTTTAACATATGCCCATTCTCTTTTTTAAAAGAACTGTCTTTTTAGAACCATATTTTATGTAAGACTCTCTCTTCCTTTTTTTTTTTTTACTTTTAATTAATAATTTTTTGTCTCTTTTATTTACATTGCACTTTAAATTCATTCCTAATGTTGTGAAATAAATTAATAATATATTTTTATAAATCTCATACATCTTTTTATTATATTTATTATATTTGGCAACATATAAACACCTTAGGTCGCTCATACCCCTATCCGGTATCCCTATATATATATATATATATATATATATATATATACACTCTAAGGCATACTGAGCTCTCTCTGTGCACAGAGTATCAAAAAGCTGTTTCGAGGTATATGTTGCGATTACCATCATTCGGTGAAGACAGGAAGGATGCATAAGAATCGGTGAGTTTTAAACCTGAAACTTATGAATGAGCATCTTGCGTTTATTCGCGACATACGCTATAATATGACCCCTCAGCACTGGCTTGGATGCTGACCAAAAGAGGTTTATATCATCCGTATGTTGAATGTTATCATCAACATAGTTCAAAAAATGAATCTCTAAGTAAGATTTAAAATCGAGGGCTGTGAATAAATAAGTGGGAAATCTCTAATTATAAGTAGTCAGTTTCGGGGAGACTAGGGAAAGGGTAAACCATGTGGGTGCATGGTCGGAGATAGCTATGTTTTCCACCTTTGAATCACATACTCTAGAGGACAATACCGTAGAAAGTAAGCAATAATCGATTCTGGAGAAAGTGTTATGTGGGTGTGAATAAAAAGTGTATTCTCGGCTGTCTGGGTGTTGATATCGCCATGGATCAAACAAATTTAGGGAAGATAGTAGGAATTGCAGCGCTGTTGGAGCGTTAGGTCCTCTCCCACTAAGAGTCCTGGATCTATCTAAAATCGTATTTAACGTGGAATTGAAATCTCCCCCCCAAAATTAGTTTGCCCTCAGCCCAATCCTGGAGGCGAATGTATATATCAGTAAAAACGGCATTGTACTCCGTGTTTGGAGCATACAGGGTTGCTAGGGTATACAACTCCCCTTCTAGCCGTAGCTTTATAAATAAATATCTACTATCTCCATCTTCAAGTGTATCTAAAATAGAATATCTGAGGGATTTGTTAAACATAATCACCACCCCCGTTTTTTCGAGGTGAAGGAAGCCCCTTTATACTCATTAATCCAATTGTCCCTAAGTACATTAGGGTCCCCCGACTTCCAATGAGTCTCCTGCAACAGCGCCACATCTGGTTTCAGGCGTTTCAGATGTTGCCGTATTTTCCTACGTTTTATCGGTGTACTTAGACCCTCCACATTCCATGTAAGGAATTTTAAACATGTTTTAGTTCTAGAAGAAGTGGCCATAATAACCTCAGAGTTAACCAATACCTGTCCTGTTGGACATGGTTAGCAGCGATAAAACAATAGGCTTAGTTTCCCATATCCCAGCGAGTAGGGAAACCCGACCATTATCGGAAAAAATCAACCTATACTATATGAATAACATCAGAAACATTGTCAAATAACAAAGTGCAGTATGTCCATTATTCAGCATTTGCTGAACCCAGAACCTGGGTCTATACAACCTATCACAGACCAAAAACAGTTTTCTGATTAGAAAGAAGGAGGGGGGGTGAATGGTGATGGAGAGGGAGGTGGAAGGGGGAGAAGTGGGAAAAAGAAAAGGAAAGAAAATAGGATTTTGGTTACCTACCGGTAAATCCTTTTCTCGTAGTCCGTAGAGGATGCTGGGGTCCACATCAGTACCATGGGTATAGTTGGGTCCACCAGGAGCCATGGGCACTTTAAGAGCTTGAGAGTGTGGGCTGGCTCCTCCCTCTATGCCCCTCCTACCAGACTCAGTCTAGAAACTGTGCCCGAGGAGACGGACATCTTCGAGAGAAGGATTTAACACAGATAGTGGCGAGATTCACACCAGCTCACACATACAAGGCACATCAGGCTAACTTAGCCTGAAAACTCGGCAACCACTGAAAACATTACTTACCAAGTAACAATGCAGTACTTAACTAAAAACAAAGTTGTACTGAACCAGATAACAATTGCAGTAAAACGAAGCGCTGGGCGGGCGCTCAGTATCCTCTACGGACTACGAGAAAAAGATTTACCGGCAGGTAACCAAAATCCTATTTTCTCTTACGTCCTAGAGGATTCTGGGGTCCACATTAGTACCATGGGGATGTACCAAAGCTCCCAGAACGGGAGGGAGAGCGCGGAGGCTCCTGAAAAACTGATTGACTGAACTTCAGATCATCAGACGCCAAAGTATCAAACTTCTAGAACTTTGCAAACGTGTTCGACCCAGACCAAGTTGCAGCTCGGCAAAGTTGTAATGCCGAGACACCCCGGGCAGCTGCCCAGGAAGACCCCACCTTACGAGTAGAGTGGGCCTTGACAGACGTAGGACATGGCAAGCCTGCCATAGAATACGCATGCTGGATAGTAAATCTGATCCAGCGAGAGATCATCTGCTTAGAAGCAGGACACCCAATTTTCTTGGGATCATATAGGACAAACAGAGAGTCCGATTTCCTGTGACGAGCAGTCCTCTTCACATAGATTTTCAGAGCCCTTACAACATCCAAGGACTTTGATGAAATTGAGGAGTCAGTAGCCACTGGCACCACAATAGGTTGGTTGATATGAAATGCCGACACAACCTTCGGAAGAAACTTCTGACGTGTCCGGAGCTCAGCTCTATCTTCGTGGAAGATCAAGTATGGGCTTTTACAGGACAAAGCCCCCAACTCCGACACACGTCTAGCAAAAGCTAAAGCCAACAACGTGACAGCCTTCCATGTAAGAAACTTGACCTCAACCTCCTGTAGAGGCTCGAACCAGTCCGATTGGAGGAACTGCAACACAAACAATTAAGGTCCCAAGGCACCGTAGGCAGTACAAAGGGAGGTTGGATGTGCAGAACTCCCTTCAAAAAGGTCTGAACCTCAGGGAGTGCAGCCATTTGTCTTTGGAAGAAAATGGATAGGGCCGAAATCTGGACCTTCACAGATCCCAACCTCAGGCCCATATCCACACCAGCTTGTAGGAAGACGAGAAACCGTCCCAGTTGAAATTCCACTGCAGGAAATTTCTTGGACTCACACCAAGATACATATTTTTTCCAAATTTGATGGTACTGTTTAGACGTTACTCCTTTCCTAGCCTGTATCAGGGTAGGAATAACTTTGATCAGAATGCCCTTTCGAGCTAGTATCAGGCGTTCAACCTCCATGCCGTGAAATGTAGCCGCTGTAGGTCTTGCTAGGCGAATGGCGCCTGCTGCTGCAGGTCCTCCCGAAGAGGTAGAGGCCTCGGCTCTTCTTGCAGTAGATCCAGAAGATCCGCGTACCAAGCCCTTCTTGGCCAGTCCGGAGCAATGAGGATCGCTTGAACCCTTGTTCTCCTTATGAGCTTTAGAACGCTTGGGATGAGTGGAAGTGGAGGAAACACGTACACCGACTGGAACACCCACGGAGTCACTAGGGCATCCACCGCTACTGCTTGCGGGTCCCTCGACCTGGAACAATACCGCCGAAGCTTCTTGTTGAGACGAGAGGCCATCATGTCAATCTGGGGTATGCCCCAAAGATCTGTTACTTCCTTGAACACCTCCGGATGGAGGCCCCACTCCCCTGGATGGAGATCGTGTCTGCTGAGGAAGTCCGCTTCCCAGTTATCTACTCCCGGAATGAAGATTGCTGACAGCGCCAACGCGTGCTTTTCTGCCCAGAGGATGATTCTTGTTACCTCTGCCATTGCAGCTCTGCTCTTCGTTCCACCCTGTCGGTTTATGTAAGCCACCGGTGTCACATTGTCCGACTGCACTTGAATGGCCCGATTTCACAGAAGATGGGCAGCTTGGAGAAGACCATTGTAGACGGCTCTTAGTTCCAGAATGTTTATCGGCAGGCCAGCTTCCAGACTTGACCACCTTCCTTGGAAGGTTTCCCCTTGAGTGACTGCGCCCCATCCCCGGAGACTTGCAACCGTGGTTAGAAGGATCCAGTCCTGAATTCCGAACCTGTGGCCCTCCAGAAGGTGAGGTAATTGAAGCCACCAGAAGAATGAAATCCTGGCCTTTGGCGACAGATGTATTCTCTGGTGCATGTGTAGATGGGATCCCGACCACTTGTCCAGGAGATCCAGTTGGAAGGACCGAGCGTGAAACCTCCCATACTGCAGAGCCTCGTAAGAGGCCACCATCTTCCCCAGAAGGCAAATGCACTGATGAACTGGCACCCGGGCTGGCTTCAGGACATCCTGGACCATCGTTTGAATCACCAATGCCTTTTCCTCTGGGAGAAACACCCTTTGCACCTCTGTGTCGAGGATCATTCCCAGAAAGGACAACCTCCTGGTTGGTTCCAAATGTGATTTTGGAAGATTTAGGATCCAACCATGTTCCCTGAGAAGCCGGGTCGTGAGTGTTATGGACTTTACCAGCTTCTCCTTGGACGATGCCTTCATCAGCAGATCGTCCAGGAATTATGTTCACCCCCTGTCTGCGGAGGAGAATCATCATTTCCACCATCACCTTGGTAAAATACCCTCGGTGCTGTGAATCGAAGATAAGCTTGATGCGCCAGCCAAATCGGAATGTGGAGGTACGCATCCTTGATATCCAGGGATACTAGGAATTCCCCCTCCTCCAGACCTGATATCACTACCCTTGGAGACCCCATTTTGAACTTGAACTCCCTCAGAAAGGGGTTTAGTGATTTTAAGTTCAGAATGGGCCTGACCGAACCATCCAGTTTCGGTACCACAAAAAAGTTTGAATAGTAACCTTTGTTTTGCATATGAGGAGGTACTGGTACAATAACCTGTGCCTCCACCAACTTCTGGACGGCTTCTTGCAGGACAGTCCTGTCTGCCGCAGAGCTGGCAAGCCTGATCTGAAAAATCGGTGAGGAGGGAGATTTTGAAATTCCAGCCTTGCACCCATGGGTCCAGGCCAGAGGACACCCAGACATGACTGAAATGTCTGAGTCTCGCTCCCACTGGCCCCACCTCCGGGGCATGCAGTCCACCGTCATGCGGAGGACTTTGGTGTACCTGAAGCAGGTTTCTGTTCCTGGGAACCTGAAGCCGCAGGTTTCTTGAACTTGGGCCGACCTACCCGCAAGAAGGTGTTGGACGGCTTGGTCTTTCTGGGCTTGTTAGACCGAAAGGGCTGTGATGTAACTGAAGAAAAGAGTTTCTTCAGAGCAGGTGTAGCTGAGGGAAGAAAGGGTGACTTACCAGCCGTGGCCATGGAGATCCACGCATCTAACGCTTCCCCAAAGAGAGCCTGACCTGTGTAGAGTAGGGTCTCCACACTTCTCCTGGATTCCGCGTCGGCAGACCAATGGCACAACCACAGTCCTTGACGAGCTGATACCGACATGGAGGAAATCCCCGCAGCCATGGAACCCAGGTCTTTCATGGATTCTACCAGAAATCCTGCCGAATCCTGAATGTTACGTAAAAAAAATTGAACATCACATTTCTCCATAGAATCCAAGTCCTCAAGCAACGTGCATGACCACTTTGCTATATCTTTGGCAATCCAAGCACTGGCAATAGTGGGATGTAGGATCGCCCCAGAAGCCGTGTACATGGATTTGAGTGTATTATCAATTTTACGATCAGCCGGCTCTTTCAAGGCGGTAGATCCTGGAACAGGTAAAACCACCTTTTTTGAGAGTCTGGATACTGACGCGTCAACAATAGGTGGGTTTTCCCATTTTTCCTATCCTCTACCGGGAAAGGAAACGCTACCAGAGCCCTTTTAGGTATCTGGAATTTTTTATCCGGGTTTTCCCAAGCCTTTTCAAAAATAGCATTTAATTCCTTTGACGCAGGGAAGGTTAGTGAGGCTTTCTTATTTTCAGTGAAGTAAGCCTCCTCAACCTGCTCGGGTGTTGTATCAGCAATATTCAACACATCCCTAATAGTCTCTATCATCAACTGCACCCCTTTTGCAAGAGATGCAGCCCCCCGCAACACATCCCCGTCACCGTCTGCAGTATCAGAATCGGTATCATCCTGCATGATCTGAGCAAGAACATGTTTATGTGAATATACAGCGGGGAGTCCTGATGTACCAGAACTGGGCCAGACTGCCATAGAGTTCTGTAAAACTTGAGTTGCAGATTCATTTTGTGCAACCCTATTTGAAATCTGAGAAATCCATAGATTTGATAGAGGATAACCACTCAGGCTCCCTTGCTGGAATCTGTGCTAAACCAGTGCAATCCTGATTACATGGAATAGGATCATCCTGAGAGGACATATCCTCTGCAGCATATGACACAGAGTCCCTGGACATTGCTTAATGGAGACCACAGACACTCCACACACACACAGGGGAGGGCAGACAGAGTTTCACCCCCAAGAATGGCAAGAGAGACACAGAGATTGGAGCCAACCCACACACAGCACTTTTAATATAAATGGAGACCCCCTATCAGCGCTGACTGTGCACCTTAATAGGTTACACAGTCGTTTTGCAGCATCCCCCCCCCCCACCTTCTACAACCCCCTGGTACCGTGATAGATAGCTGGAGTTGCTGTGGAGGGACTTGCTCTTCACTGACAGCGCTGTGCAGGCAGGAAAATGGCGCTGAAACGCTGCTGGGTCCACTCTGAGGAGAAGCTCCACCCCCAAAATGGCGCTGCCTTCCCGCTCTTCACAGGATTATACTGGCCTGAGGATTGATGCTGGCTGAGATCCGGGGACCCCGACAGGCTGTGTGACCAGTGTAGGGTATAGGTGCTGGCTCAGGGCGCCCCTCACAGCGCCGCACTTTGTACCGCTGAGCCTCCGGAGCGCAGGTAATTCTGTGCTCCTACCCTGATGCCACCATCTTCACACCGCCTCCCCACCCCCTGCTTGCTAGGGCGGTCGGTGACTCACTCGCCAAAATCTTCAGCTTTGTAATGGGGTGGCGGCATGCTGCTGGGGTGAGCGATCCCCTACAGCGGGGAACGATCTATCCCCTCTGGAGCTCAGTGTCCAGTCAGCGGAGACAGTGGCTCAGACCCCGCAGGGTGGACACTGCTCCCCCCCTCAGTCCCTCGTTGCAGGGAGGCTGTTGCCTGCAGCCTCCCTGTAAAATAATAAGCTCTAAAACTAAACTTTACTAAGGAAACTCTGGAGAGCTCCCCTAGCTGTGACCGGCTCCTCCGGGCACATTTTCTAAACTGAGTCTGGTAGGAGGGGCATAGAGGGAGGAGCCAGCCCACACTCTCAAACTTTTAAAGTGCCAATGGCTCCTGGTGGACCCGTCTATACCCATGGTACTAATATGGACCCTAGCATCCTCTAGGACGTAAGAGAAACATAGTCTGGCTACCCAAAGAAAACACAAACATAAGATAGCAAACAATATAATAGCATCAATAAGAGTGGAAATGATAAGCATCAACAATAACACATTACCACACAAATGGGCATTAAGGGAGGTGTAACACATACGATACTTGCGATCAAAGTGTAAATTCAGTCCTTGAACCTGACGAGTAGCTTTGTGAAGAATCAGCAAGAGTTTTGGCGGCAGTCACCGTGTCGAACAGATGGGACTTTCCATTGTACTGCACACGAAGCTTCGCTGGGTAGAGTAGTGCGAAGCGAATCCCTGCATTGAATAGGACGTTGCAGACAGGTGAGAATTCCCTTCTCCTCATGGCCACATGATAAGAAAAGTCCTGGAAAAGAAGCAGCCTGTCACCGTGGTAGGAGAGCTCTTGCGCTTTGCGGTACACCTCCATTATTTTGACTTTAACCACATAATTGAGGAATTTAAATATAACTGGTCTGGGTCAGCGGCGGTCCGCTTGGTGGTCAGGGCCTATGCGATGGGCCTGTTCAATGGCCATCGTTTCTCCATCAGTTATGCAGCCCAGCTCCGTCGGCAGCCATGTAGAGACCAGGGTCATCAGCTCTTTGGGTGTATTGGCAAGCCAATCATACGTAAATTGTTATGACGGTTGCGATTCTCTAACTCCTCAAGCTTGTCCTGCATGGCAGCAATGGAGGCTTCATGAGTATCTATGATGGAGCGAGCGGTAGTAAGGTCGTCTTCAAGATTGGAGACACGTTGCTCAGCTTCGTCAAGTCGAGTGCTACATTCCTTCAGTTGCGTCATGCTAGAGTCAATAGCATCCTTTAATCCAGTAAGTTTCTTATCCAACAATGGAGAGAGTACTGTAGGTCAGAGATTTCCTGTGCTCTGGCCACAGAGGTTGTCACATATTTAGAAGGATCGGATACGTCGTCCAGGACATTGTCACCTGGCAGGGAAGGTGGAGGGCTAGAGGGAGTTGAAGACAAAGCTCTGGTGTCTCTGACTTTAGCTGGTGCAGGTCCCCGTACCCCTTTCGTGCTCTTGGCCATGTACTTATCCATGGGAGTAGAAGCATGCCGTTAGTAGTGTGTCTCAGAGGAAGAGATGAATAAAAAATCCTGCTCAGCAGGGAGTATTATTCCACTAAAGTAAGACGAGCTGTGCGATACAGAGCCGTTGTGTGGTGCAAAGCCGTTCACCATACGATACCTCAGGTCGTGATTAGTAATGGCATTAATTGAGACCTATAGGGTGGAGCAGGAGCAATGAAGAGGACAGCCTGTAACATAGGGGAGCAAGTGAGAACAGGATAACAGCCATAGTTGTTACAGAGTAGAGTAAAAGCGAATGTCAAGGCGGTACCACGGTAGGCAGTGTTACAATATGTGCGGAGCACTGAAACTTCCAAATGACCACCTCTAGACACAGGTGTCCAGTGGAAGAGGTGAAGTGCAGGCGTTGAGGACCCTCAGCTACGACCAATGTGGCGGCCGTGTGACATTTGAGCCTCCGGCTCCAACACTGAGTACACAATGAGATGCCAGTGGAAGAGGCTGATTACCTCCACTCGTATGCAGCCGGGTTTAGCCGGTTAGGTACAGTGACAGATAGACATTCATGAAAAGGGTGAACTGGCTGTAGTAAGGTGGCAGCCGTGAGCAGTGTATCATATAATACGTATTGGGGCGGCAGGGAGAAGCCAGGGGTAGGAGAACGGTGCCTCTGGTACATTTGCAGACCACGCCGGGTATCAGTGATGGCGGTGTGAGCAGCACCGGTGGCGTAGCCACAACAGAGAGTGCCTGGCAGGGGAGATGGTGGAAAGTCAAGGGAAGCGTCTGCAGAGCAGCCCCTAACATGAAAGGCAGCAGTGTCTCCGGTGCTTCAGGGAGTTGGGAGCGGGGCTGCAGCAGGGAGTGCACGGCCGGATTCAAGATGGCGGCCTTGGGTAGCAGGTATCACTACTGACACTGGGACCCCAGGGATAGAGGCAGCGTAGGGATAATCAGAGCATTCGTCAGGGTGTCATGCCAGCGCTGCCAGGTAACGGGAATGAGTGATGTCCTCAGTACTAGTGGAGCGGGTTGCAGCAGAGGGGCGCCTGGCCACTTCCAAGATGGCGGCTGCGGGCAGCGTGCACCACAACTGGTGCTGAGATTCCGGGGAAGGGAGCGGTGGGGAGCCGGAGGCATGACCTCCTCTTACCCACCACTATCTCCGACGGGTACTGGTGTAGGATGCAATCCCAGGTTACGGCACGGTCTGTGCTGAGGGCAATATCAGCAGCAGGAGACGGAGAGCTCTTTCTAAAACTCGCCCATCTCCAGGTCCGCCCACCGGAAGTCCCCCAGAAAAGCTTTTCGTAAAATATAGAGAGCATGGAGATAATAAAGGGACAATTATGGAAATGCTTGAGTAAACAGGAAAGTCTTGAGTTCATTTTTGAAGGACTCTAGAGTGGGGGCTTCTCACACTGCGGGGAAGCAAGTTTTATAGAGTTGGAGCCACATGGCTAAAAGCTCGAACCCCAGATGAATGACGTCAGATTTTCGGTACTGCTAATAGTCCTTCATCTACAGATCGCAGTAATCAAGTGGGACAGTATGGAATCAGAAGCTGCTTCAGGTACCTAGGGCTCTAGTCATGTAGTGCTTTGAAGTCAGCAAGCCAATCTTGAAGACGATTCACCATTTTATCAGCAGCCAGTGGAGGGAGTAGAGAGTGTGTTATGTGGCTTGTACGGGTTGGTTGGTTGGTTGGTTGGTTGGTTGGTTGGTTGGTTGGTTGGTTAACAGTCTGGCAGCTGCATTTTGTACCAGCTGTAAGAAGTGCAATTCTTTTACTGGGAAAACAAGGTAGAGGGCATTGCAGTAGTCTAATCGAGATGATACAAATTAATTTATCATTTTTAGCAGATCTAAAGAGGGAATTAAGTGCTTGATTTTGGATACCGTATATACTCGAGTATAAGCCGACTTTTTCAGCACTTTTTTTTGTGCTGAAAAATCCACCTCGGCTTATACTCGAGTCAGCTTTAGTGCCAGATATGCCCCACAGTGCCAGGTGTGCCAGATATGCCCCACAATGCTAGATACTTACCCTCCGTCGCTCCCGTGCTGTCTTCTGAAGGAGGGACACGGAGAGCGCAGCTCTCCTGTGTCCCTCCTGCATCTCCAGCGGCAGCGGTGTCTGAGTGGTAAAGGAAGTGCACGAACTGGCACTTCCTTTACCACACGCCGCTGCCGCCGGAGATGCAGGAGGGACACAGAAGAGCCGCGCGCTGCGCTCTCCGTGTCCCTCCTTCAGAAGACAGCGCGGGAGCGACGGAGGGTAAGTATCTAGCACTGTGGGGCATATCTGGCACACCTAGCACTGTGGGGCATATCTGGCACACCTGGCACTGTGGGGCATATCTGGCAGACCTGGCACTGTGGGGCATATCTGGCAGACCTGGCACTGTGGGGCATATCTGGCACACCTGGCACTGTGGGGCATATCTGGCACTGTGGGGCATATCTGGCACACCTGGCACTGTGGGGCATATCTGGCACACCTGGCGCTGTGGGGCATATCTGGCACACCTGGCACTGTGGGGCATATCTGGCACTGTGGGGCACATCTGGCACTGTGGGGCAAATCTGGCACTGTGGGGCACATCTGGCACTGTGGGGCATGTCTGGCACATCTGGCACTGTGGGACATATCTGGCACTGTGGGGCATATCTGGCACATCTGGCACTGTGGGGCATATCTGGCACTGTGTGGCATATCTGGCACTGTGGGGCATATCTGGCACATCTGGCACTGTGGGGCATATCTGGCACTGTGGGGCATATCTGGCATATCTGGCACTGTGGGGCATATCTGGCACTGTGGGGCATATCTGGCACTATGAGGTCTGTGTACGGGTAGAGCTGCATTTCCCACCCTAGGCTTATACTCGAGTCAATAAGTTTTCCCAGGTTTTTGTGGTAAAATTAGGTGCCTCGGCTTATATTCGGGTCGACTTATACTCGAGTATATATGGTATATTCCTCAGATGAAAGAATGAATATTTGATTGTGGCTGATATCTGATGTTTAAGTATTAAGCCACCATCCAGGACAATGCCAAAATCCCGCACATGATCAGTGGTTTGTAATTCTGAATCCCCAAGTGTAAGTCCAGTTAATTGGCTATGTTGCAGTTTTGTCCTTTGATATTGCGGTCCTATCATAAGGACCTCTGTTGTAGCCGGATTCAGTCACAGTCAACTGGCACTCATCCACTCCTGGAGCTCAGCTAGACAGCCATTTTAAGGTTGTTACTGAGTTCTCAGTAGCCAGAGAAAAAGGACAGGTACAGTTGTGTATTATCTGCATAGTCATGGTGTCCGATTATTTCACCCAGTTGTAGCATGGGGGATAATGTAGAACCTTGTGGGACACCACATGGCAGTGGCACTGGTGATGATGAGTGGACTCCAGATGAAATGCTCTGTGACCTGCCAGTGAGAAATGATTTGAACCAGCTAAGGACTGTGCCATCCAGTCCACAGAAATTTTTCAGGCGCTCAATCTGAATCCTATGGTCCACGGTATCAAATGCTGCAGAGAGACCCAGAAGGATGAAGATGGAACTGTCACCTCTGTCTCTTGTCATAAGATGATCATTTAACACACACACCAGGGCTGTTTTAGTGCTGTGTCTTCTCCTTAATCCTGATTGAAACGGATCATTGATTTCATGGGTTGACAGGCTGGTTTCCAGTTGATTAGCAACCACTTTCTTAATCACCTTTCCTAGAAAAGGAAGGTTTGATACTGGTCTGAAGTTGGTCATGCAGTCAGGATCTAAATTAGGTTTTGAGAACCAGGGCTGGTTCTTCAAATAATTATTGACTGTACAGGCATTAACTTACAGTATATGTGGCTTTTAATGTTTTATGTGACTAAGGAGTCTATTTACTAAGCCTTGGATGGAGATAAAGTTGATGGAGATAAAGTACTAGCCAAACAGCTCCCAACTGCCATGTCACAGGCTGGGGATTGAAAAATGACAGTTAGGAGCTGGTTGGCTGGTACTCTTTTTAGTCTATTTATTAACCCTTGGATGGAGATAAAGTGGACGGAGATAAAGTACCAGCCAATCAGTATCCAACTGCCATGTCACAGGCTGGGTTTGAAAAAGGACAGTTAGGAGCTGGTTGGCTGGTACTTTATCTCCATCCACTTTATCTCCATCCAGGGCTTAGTAAATAGACCCTTTATCTCCGACCACTTTATCTCCACCCAAGGCTTAGTATATAGACCCCTAAGGGGGAGATGTACTAAGCAGTGAAAACAGTGGAGAAGTGAGGCAGAGAAGTTGCCCATGGCAACCAATCAGCATTGACGTAATATTTATAATTTGCATACTATAAAAGTATACAGAGCAGCTGATTGATTGCCATGGGCTACTTCTCCACTAGCTCAGTTCTCCACTATTATCACTGCTTAATACATCTCGCCCTGAAGGGTCTATGTACTAAGCCTTGGAGAGTGATAAAGTGTGCAGAGAAAAACTACCAACCAGCCAGCTCCTAGCTGTCATTTTTCAAACACAATGCAAAAGAAAATTGAAGCGCTGATTGGTCACATATGAGAGAAGAAGGTCACATGAAAAAACACATATTTATTTAAATGATAAAAGGGAGTTAAAAATGTTAAAAAATGTTAAAAAACACAATGTGAAAGGAATTGGAGAACACAATTGGGTGTTAGATCTCGAAACAGCTGTGCCCCTCTCAGTCTCAGTGGGAATTAATGTGTAGAGTTCAAACCTGTTCCAAAAAACAGTCCCCTAGTAATAGACTCTGGGTTTCCCGTTAGTAATCCACCGTGTACAATATTTACCACCAGCAGTTGTCCAAGGTGTTTAAGCGGTTGGCATCCGCAGAAGCTTGTCCCTTGTATGGCTGTGTAAAGGTTCCACGGTGGAAAGATGTCCTTCTAACGGGGTCCGCAAATGGAGGCAATGGTGGGGACCTGGTCCAGGTAGAAATTCCTCAGGAGATTGAATTGTAGACAGAGGGCACGCACAGCAACAATTACCAACGCGTTTCGTTGCGTTCACGCAACTTTTTCAAGGTATTGACAGTGCTGCTAACCAGGGTTTTTATACCCTTAACAATATGGTTGCTCATTTGCATATGTGATTGACAGTGACCAAATCCTCTCATTATACGACCAAATAATGACAGACAAAGGGGGAAATTTACTAAGCTCCCGATTTTGACCGAGATGCCGTTTTTTCATCAAAGTGTCATCTCGGTAATTTACTAAACACTAATCACGGCAGAGATGAGGGCATTCGTAATTTTTTGCAAGTCCAAGTAAAAAATTACGAATGAATACACCATCGGTCAAAACGCGGCTGTTTAAGTATGAATCTCGGTCATTTACTAAGAAGTGCAAAGCAAAAAAAAAAAAAACACTGCCGTGAAAAATTACAACTCGTAAAAAAGTACTAAAAAAAACCAGACCTTTTTTTTTTATTCGTGATTGGATAGGCATGCACGGATCCATGAGATCCGTGCATGTATATCAGTGGGAAGGGGTGGGAAAGTGCTTTTTTTTTCAAAAAAAATTGCGTGGGGTCCCCCCTCCTAAGCATAACCAGCCTCGGGCTCTTTGAGCCGATCCTGGTTGCCGAAATATGGGAAAAAAAATGACAGGGGTTCCCCCATATTTAAGCAACCAGCATCGGGCTCTGCGCCTGGTCCTGGTCCCAAAAATACGGGGGACAAAAAGAGTAGGGGTCCCCCGTATTTTTAAAACCAGCACCGGGCTCCACTAGCTGGACAGATAATGCCACAGCCGGGGGTCACTTTTATATAGTGCCCTGCGGCCGTGGCATCAAAAATCCAACTAGTCACTCCTGGCCGGGGTACCCTGGGGGAGTGGGGACCCCTTCAATCAAGGGGTCCCCCCCCCCCCAGCCACCCAAGGGCCAGGGGTGAAGCCCGAGGCTGTCCCCCCCCATCCAATGGGCTGCGGATGGGGAGGCTGATAGCCTTTGTTGTAAAAGAAAAGATATTGTTTTTAGTAGCAGTACTACAAGGCCCAGCAAGCCTCCCCCGCATGCTGGTACTTGGAGAACCACAAGTACCAGCATGCGACGGAAAAACGGGCCCGCTGGTACCTGTAGTACTACTACTAAAAAAATACCCAAAAAAAGACAAGACACACACACCGTGAAAGTATAATTTTATTACATACATACACACATACATACATACTTACCTTAAGTTCCCACGCAGGTCGGTCCTCTTCTCCAGTAGAATCCAAGGGGTACCTGTTGAAGAAATTATACTCACGAGATCCAGGGGTCCAGGCTCCTCGGGAAATCCAGGGGTAATCCACGTACTTGAAAAAAATAACAAAACGGTGTCCCGACCACGAACTGAAAGGGGACCCATGTTTGCACATGGGTCACCTTTCCACGAATGCCAGAAACCCACTTTGACTTCTGTCTAAGTGGGTTTCTTCAGCCAATCAGGGAGCGCCACGTTGTAGCACTCTCCTGATCAGCTGTGTGCTCCTGTCCTCACTGACAGGCAGCACACGGCAGTGTTACAATGTAGCGCCTATGCGCTACATTGTAACCAATGATGGGAACTTTCTGCCCTGCGGTTGACCTAAAGTGACGTCACCGCTGAGCAGAAAGTTCCCAGCATTGGTTACAATGTAGCGCATAGGCGCTACATTGTAACACTGCCGTGTGCTGCCTGTCAGTGAGGACAGGAGCACACAGCTGATCAGGAGAGTGCTACAACGTGGCGCTCCCTGATTGGCTGAAGAAACCCACTTAGACAGAAGTCAAAGTGGGTTTCTGGCATTCGTGGAAAGGTGACCCATGTGCAAACATGGGTCCCCTTTCAGTTCGTGGTCGGGACACCGTTTTGTTATTTTTTTCAAGTACGTGGATTACCCCTGGATTTCCCGAGGAGCCTGGACCCCTGGATCTCGTGAGTATAATTTCTTCAACAGGTACCCCTTGGATTCTACTGGAGAAGAGGACCGACCTGCGTGGGAACTTAAGGTAAGTATGCATGTATGTGTGTATGTATGTAATAAAATTATACTTTCACGGTGTGTGTGTCTTGTCTTTTTTGGGGTATTTTTTTAGTAGTAGTACTACAGGTACCAGCGGACCCGTTTTTCCGTCGCATGCTGGTACTTGTGGTTCTCCAAGTACCAGCATGCGGGGGAGGCTTGCTGGGCCTTGTAGTACTGCTACTAAAAACAATATCTTTTCTTTTACAACAAAGGCTATCAGCCTCCCCATCCGCAGCCCATTGGATGGGGGGGGACAGCCTCGGGCTACACCCCTGGCCCTTGGGTGGCTGGGGGGGGGGGACCCCTTGATTGAAGGGGTCCCCACTCCCCCAGGGTACCCCGGCCAGGGGTGACTAGATGGATTTTTGATGCCACGGCCGCAGGGCACTATATAAAAGTGACCCCCGGCTGTGGCATTATCTGTCCAGCTAGTGGAGCCCGGTGCTGGTTTTAAAAATACGGGGGACCCCTACTCTTTTTGTCCCCCGTATTTTTGGAACCAGGACCAGGCGCAGAGCCCGATGCTGGTTGCTTAAATATGGGGGAACCCCTGTCATTTTTTTTCCCATATTTCGGCAACCAGGATCGGCTCAAAGAGCCCGAGGCTGGTTATGCTTAGGAGGGGGGACCCCACGCAATTTTTTTTTAAAATTTTACAGTGTTTAATTAAAAAAAAAAAAAAATAGAACCCCAGCACGGATCACACAGATCCGGCCGAGATTAATTGTAAAAAAGTCGGCAGTGTTTTGCTAATCACTGCCGTAAAAAACACAAAAAAAACACGAACGACATCGACATCGGAAGAAAAGAAAAACCCGAATACGACAGCTTAGTAAATCCATCGTAACAAATTCAAAAAGTTGCAGTTTTACACTTTCGATGTCATTCGTGATTGAACTTTGACCTGAAACGGGAAAATACGAATCTTAGTAAATTTACCCCAAAGAATCTAAAATGTTGGATAATCAACACATAATTATTCATATATATAATATGCCTTAGTATTCATAGCATCAAACGTATTCAATTCTATAAGAGACAAATCACATGACTTGCATGATGCAATAAGGGGACGGGGTAGTATAAAACCCGGAGTGGGATATAGGGAGGCCCCTATTAGTCCTTTAATAGTATAACTCAGGGTCTTGTCCATATATTGCACAAATTCAACCGGCCTGAATATATACAGGTGAAAATTAGTCTCTTAATGAGAGACCTACACCTATCATATAGGCGGCGCGTCATTAATCCGCGACAGGGAGTCCGGGCGACGGCATGTGAGCATCCCCACAGGGCGCGTCACTAGCCGCCGCATCCGGTTCAATGACGCGCTCGTCGAGTACAGCCTACGTCAGTAGCTGTGCGCGGCAGAGAGTTGTATATCATCCAAACGCGACCACGATAACATGTGGGCGTGAGGGTTGCCATGGCAACGGACACCGCAGTGCGCGTCACCTAGGTAACACACACCACACTGCCCATCCCCGCGGCAACCAAAGGTCCATATCAAAGGGACAGTTGTATGTTAATCAAAATGCAAAGAATAGGTAAAGTAATCACGATCAGTGGATCGAGTTGAATCAATGAAATGGAAGAGGTGGACCAGGAGGTTCAATAAATGTAATGATAACTTCTATAACTTCTATAATGAGCGATAATTAATGATGCTAATGGTAATATACATTGTAGAGTAACAAATTTGTCCATGTAAAATGGAAATTGATATATGTACATACATAGAATCAGGACATCAAAGGAATATAAATAGTGAAAATGAAAAAGTGAAAAAGAAAAAAGGGTATAGTAATGGATGTGTACATACATGAAGTATACACCCCTGTCAGGGGTGATTAGATATGAGCATACACAGACCAAAGACCTGTCTAAAAAGAACAGGAGGAAAAGTCACGAGCTCATAGTACTGGATTCAATTCAACCTGTTCATTTAGACCAGAGGGATATATCGTGTTCAGCCTGAACATCCAGTAAAGTTCTTGTTTACATAGTAATTTGTAACGATCACCACCTCTCTTGGTTTTCACAATATGTTCAATGGCTACTACACCAAGGAGACTGGGATCACTATCATGACAATCTCTAAAATGCCTAGAGACACTATGTGATTGTGATTTGTTAATGATATTCCGACGGTGTTCCATGAAACGGACTTTGATGCTTCTCGTCGTCCGTCCCACATACCTTTTATTACAGGCACATGTCAGCAGATATATAACATAATTGGTATCACAATTCATGAAGTTAATCAGATTGTATTCCTCACCTCCCTCAACTGGAATCGATGTAATTTTCCTAGGGATGTGTTTACACGTGGTGCACCTGTTTGCACCACAACGATGGAAACCCGGGAGACGCACTGGTATCCATGATTCCCATATCTCTCCCTCTATATCTGTTGGGGGAATTGTTTTGAGAAAGCTGGGTGCCAGGATATTTTTGAGAGAGCGTCCTTTTTAAAAAATAAAATTAGGTCTATTTGGCAGAGTTCCTCTAAGTAGTGTATCCTGATTAAGCATCCCAAAATTCCTACATATTATTCTCTTAATAGACATACTTTCACTGTTAAAGGTTGAGATGAAGGCTAGATCTTCCTGGTGAGCAGTGTGAGCATGGCTACTCTCCTGCCCTATTGGGGGTTGTTTCTTGTTAATTTTTGGTTTAAGAAGAGTGTCCCTATCTATTTGTAGGACTTCTTGCATAGTTTTCTTTAACAGTGGCAGTGGGTAACCCCTTAGTTGGAAAGCTTCAATCATTGAATTTGCTTGTTCCAAATACTTATTATCATCCGTACAATTACGCCTCAAGCGTAAAAACTGCCCCCGAGGAATATTTTTCTTCCAAGGGGGGTAATGAGCGCTCTGGTAGTGCAGATAGGCATTGGTTGCGACTTCTTTGGTGAAATTAGAGGTGTGTATTTTACCATCCCTGGCTTCTAGTGTTATGTCCAAAAAATTAATAGTGTTAGGGTGATAGGAGTGAGTGAAACGAAGATTAAAGTGATTAGAGTTTAAACTAGTAACAAAGTGAAGTGCCGATGATAGATCCCGTCCCAAATAATAAATAGATCATCTATATAGCGGCCATAGAGGACCAGATTCGCGCCAAAGTCCCCGCCCCACACATGGGTGTCCTCAAAGGCACCCATGTATAGGTTGGCGTAACTCGGCGCAAACCTGGTCCCCATGGCCGTACCCATCACCTGGAGATAATAAGTGTCCAAGAACATAAAATAATTGTGTTTGAGAATAAAAGAAATAGCATCCAACAAAAAGGTCTCGTGTCTCTCCGGAAGGTCACCATCAGCTCGCAATCTCTTTGCTATTGCATTGCGGCCAAGGTCATGCGGGATATTGGTGTACAAACTTTGTACGTCAAGGGTCATGAATGCATAACTCTCTTTCCATGTCACACCTTGCAACTGTTGTAAACAATGGGTGGTATCCTTGATATGGGACCTTAGCGTAGAGACACGAGGTTGGAGGAAGGAATCAACATAAAAGGACAGATTGGAGGATAAAGAACCTATACCCGAGATAATGGGGCGACCAGGAGATGCACTGAGTGATTTGTGTATCTTGGGAAGGTGATAAAAGATTGGAACCGTGGGGTGTTTATTTTTTTAATAAACAAAAAATTAAATTCATCCTTGGAGATGACTCTATCGGCCAGGGCATCATCGAGTATGTGCTGAATCTCCCTAAGAAAGTTTTGTGTGGGATCAATATCAAGTTTCCTATAAAATGCAGTATCCTTTAATTGTCTATTAGCCTCATTAATATAATCCATTCTATTCTGCACTACCAGACCGCCCCCCTTGTCAGCCTCCCTAAATACCAGGGAAGTATCTTTAGTCAGGTCCCGTAATGCTTTACGCTCCCATTTATTTAGATTGGTATGGGGCCTCTTGTTTTTAACTTTTCCCTGTTGACAGAGATTTCTGAAATCGTTAAGGGTAGTCTTATAGAAGCATTCTATCATTGGACTCTTATAGGAGAGGGGGTAGAACTCGGACTTGCGTCTGAAATTACTCCTATTGACATCAAACACTTTTCTTGGGACGTCAACTGGATTTTCAGAATTAACGTCCAAAAGTTCTTGAAGGATAGTGAGGGCCGGGTCATCCCCTGAATCAAGGGTAATCGCAAAACCCTCTTCATTATGCTGTCGTAAATTACGCTGTATGAAATAACGTTTCCTGCATAGGGTGCAGATAAATCTGTTCAGTTCTATGAACAGATTAAACATGTTGGGGGTATTTGTGGGTGCGAAACCAAGTCCTTTGGTTAGTATGGACTTCTCAGTTTCAGAGAGTTTCTTGCTGGACAGGTTAAAGATGTTATTGGGGGGTCTTAATTTATCTGTTAATCCCAACCTCTTGGCTGTCTTCTTTTTCCCCTTCCCTGCACCCTCTGTACTTCTTGATCTCCTTCTTTTTGGTGTTTGTTTTCCCCAGTTGGTTCTTGGTGGTGGGCCTCGTCCTCCTCCTTGTTTTTCTTCTAAAAAAAACCTCGGATTTGGGATCATCTTGTTGTCTCATAGGTCTTTTTTCCCTAAGTCTAGCTCCCAATTGTGAGGGGGGATTGGTACAGTTAGACCAGTCAGTCTGATCCATATCAGATTGATTGGGAGGGTGGTGGTAGCTCTCTATCCCTCTGGTACTAGATTTAGCAGAATATGCTCTAGGTGTCCCTTTTTTCCTCCACTCTCTAGTTGTGGTGGTATATTCTCTATTTACATCTCGATTGGTATTCTTATAGTTCCTAACATGTCCTGTTTTATAGTCCTCTAAATCTCTCTGAAATTTCTTGCATTTGTTATCTACAACTGATTGTTCGAACTTGGTCATTCTTTCCATGACTATTTGGTCTCTCTCTTGGTAATCCTTTGTATTAGCAAAAGGTTCCAATTTAATTTTGAGAGACTCTATCTCTAACTCCACCTCCTTAGCCTTCTGATTCCTATATTTGATTACAAGTTCCATTAGGTTAAGGGAACATCTATCTAGAGTTTTTTCCCATAATTCTTCAAATTCTCTATTCCCTTTTTTCTTTTTCACTTTTTCATTTTCACTATTTATATTCCTTTGATGTCCTGATTCTATGTATGTACATATATCAATTTCCATTTTACATGGACAAATTTGTTACTCTACAATGTATATTACCATTAGCATCATTAATTATCGCTCATTATAGAAGTTATAGAAGTTATCATTACATTTATTGAACCTCCTGGTCCACCTCTTCCATTTCATTGATTCAACTCGATCCACTGATCGTGATTACTTTACCTATTCTTTGTATTTTGATTAACATACAACTGTCCCTTTGATATGGACCTTTGGTTGCCGCGGGGATGGGCAGTGTGGTGTGTGTTACCTAGGTGACGCGCACTGCGGTGTCCGTTGCCATGGCAACCCTCACTCCCACATGTTATCGTGGTCGCGTTTGGATGATATACAACTCTCTGCCGCGCACAGCTACTGACGTAGGCTGTACTCGACGAGCGCGTCATTGAACCGGATGCGGCGGCTAGTGACGCGCCCTGTGGGGATGCTCACATGCCGTCGCCCGGACTCCCTGTCGCGGATTAATGACGCGCCGCCTATATGATAGGTGTAGGTCTCTCATTAAGAGACTAATTTTCACCTGTCTATATTCAGGCCGGTTGAATTTGTGCAATATATGGACAAGACCCTGAGTTATACTATTAAAGGACTAATAGGAGCCTTCCTATATCCCACTCCGGGTTTTATACTACCCCGTCCCCTTATTGCATCATGCAAGTCATGTGATTTGTCTCTTATAGAATTGAATACGTTTGATGCTATGAATACTAAGGCATATTATATATATGAATAATTATGTGTTGATTATCCAACATTTTAGATTCTTTGTCTGTCATTATTTGGTCGTATAATGAGAGGATTTGGTCACTGTCAATCACATATGCAAATGAGCAACCATATTGTTAAGGGTATAAAAACCCTGGTTAGCAGCACTGTCAATACCTTGAAAAAGTTGCGTGAACGCAACGAAACGCATTGGTGATTGTTGCTGTGCGTGCCCACTGTCTACAATTCAATCTCCTGAGGAATTTCTACCTGGACCAGGTCCCCACCATTGCCTCCATTTGCGGACCCCGTTAGAAGGACATCTTTCCACCGTGGAACCTTTACACAGCCATACAAGGGACAAGCTTCTGCGGATGCCAATCGCTTAAACACCTTGGACAACTGCTGGTGGTAAATATTGTACATGATGGATTACTAACGGGAAACCCAGAGTCTATTACTAGGGGACTGTTTTTTGGAACAGGTTTGAACTCTACACATTAATTCCCACTGAGACTGAGAGGGGCACAGCTGTTTCGAGATCTAACACCCAATTGTGTTCTCCAATTCCTTTCACATTGTGTTTTTTAACATTTTTTAACATTTTTAACTCCCTTTTATCATTTAAATAAATATGTGTTTTTTCATGTGACCTTCTTCTCTCATATGTGACCAATCAGCGCTTCAATTTTCTTTTGCATTGTGTTTATTGGCTTGGGGGTCTGACCAACCCCCTTTTGTTTTAGCTGCTGTGTTGCACCTCCCCAATCAGCGCCTGGAGTAAAATCCACCTCTGGGTGTTTTTTTCTTCTCCTTGCAATTTCACATAGTCCTGCTCCAGGCTGCAGGGATGGGGAGTTTCTCCACTTATAATGACAGACATACTAGGAGGATGGGCTTTCTCAGTAAATGGGATAACCCTACAGAAAATGATGTTACTGATATGACTAATCAACTAAAAAATGAGTTCTATAGACTGGAGGATTTGATGAGGTCTGAGACAAAACATTGGCTCGACGGTGTCAATCTTCAGAAGTATGTGGATAAAAACATGATACCTAGAGGTCTCAGGCTCTTCAAACCCTCCATTTTTAATGGGAATAGAGAATTTGAAGAATTATGGGAAAAAACTCTAGATAGATGTTCCCTTAACCGAATGGAACTTGTAATCAAATATAGGAATCAGAAGGCTAAGGAGGTGGAGTTAGAGGTAGAGTCTCTCAAAATTAAATTGGAACCTTTTGCTAATACAAAGGATTACCAAGAGAGAGACCAAATAGTCATGGAAAGAATGACCAAGTTCGAACAATCAGTTGTAGATAACAAATGCAAGAAATTTCAGAGAGATTTAGAGGACTATAAAACAGGACATGTTAGGAACTATAAGAATACCAATCGAGATGTAAATAGAGAATATACCACCACAACTAGAGAGTGGAGGAAAAAAGGGACACCTAGAGCATATTCTGCTAAATCTAGTACCAGAGGGATAGAGAGCTACCATCACCCTCCCAATCAATCTGATATGGATCAGACTGACTGGTCTAACTGTACCAATCCCCCCTCACAATTGGGAGCTAGACCTAGGGAAAAAAGACCTATGAGACAACAAGATGACCCCAAATCCGAGGTTTTTTTAGAAGAAAAACAAGGAGGAGGATGAGGCCCCCCACCAAGAACCAACTGGGGAAAACAAACACCAAAAAGAAGGAGATCAAGAAGTACCGAGGGTGCAGGGGGGGGGGGGAGAAGAAGACAGCCAAGAGGTTGGGATTAACAGATAAATTAAGACCCCCCAATGACATCTTTAACCTGTCCAGCAAGAAACTCTCTGAAACTGAGAAGTCCATACTAACCAAAGGACTTGGTTTCGCACCCACAAATACCCCCAACATATTTAATCTGTTCATAGAACTGAACAGATTTATCCGCACCCTATGCAGGAAACGTTATTTCATACAGCGTAATTTACGACAGCATAATGAAGAGGGTTTTGCGATTACCCTTGATTCAGGGGATGACCCGGCCCTCACTATCCTTCAAGAACTTTTGGACGTTAATTCTGAAAATCCAGTTGACGTCCCAAGAAAAGTGTTTGATGTCAATAGGAGTAATTTCAGACGCAAGTCCGAGTTCTACCCCCTCTCCTATAAGAGTCCAATGATAGAATGTTTCTATAAGACTACCCTTAACGATTTCAGAAATCTCTGTCAACAGGGAAAAGTTAAAAACAAGAGGCCCCATACCAATCTAAATAAATGGGAGCGTAAAGCATTACGGGACCTGACTAAAGATACTTCCCTGGTATTTAGGGAGGCTGACAAGGGGGGCGGTCTGGTAGTGCAGAATAGAATGGATTATATTAATGAGGCTAATAGACAATTAAAGGATACTGCATTTTATAGGAAACTTGATATTGATCCCACACAAAACTTTCTTAGGGAGATTCAGCACATACTCGATGATGCCCTGGCCGATGGAGTCATCTCCAAGGATGAATTTAATTTTTTGTTTATTAAACACCCCACGGTTCCAATCTTTTATCACCTTCCCAAGATACACAAATCACTCAGTGCACCTCCTGGTCGCCCCATTATCTCGGGTATAGGTTCTTTATCCTCCAATCTGTCCTTTTTATGTTGATTCCTTCCTCCAACCTCGTGTCTCTACGCTAAGGTCCCATATCAAGGATACCACCCATTTTTTACAACAGTTGCAAGGTGTGACATGGAAAGAGAGTTATGCATTCATGACCCTTGACGTACAAAGTTTGTACACCAATATCCCGCATGACCTTGGCCGCAATGCAATAGCAAAGAGATTGCGAGCTGATGGTGACCTTCCGGAGAGACACGAGACCTTTTTGTTGGATGCTATTTCTTTTATTCTCAAACACAATAATTTTATGTTCTTGGACACTTATTATCTCCAGGTGATGGGTACGGCCATGGGGACCAGGTTTGCGCCGAGTTACGCCAACCTATACATGGGTGCCTTTGAGGACACCCATGTGTGGGGCGGGGACTTTGGCACGAATCTGGTACTCTATGGCCGCTATATAGATGATCTATTTATTATTTAGGACGGGGATCTATCATCGGCACTTCACTTTGTTACTAGTTTAAACTCTAATCACTTTAATCTTCGTTTCACTCACTCCTATCACCCTAACACTATTAATTTTTTGGACATAACACTAGAAGCCAGGGATGGTAAAATACACACCTCTAATTTCACCAAAGAAGTCGCAACCAATGCCTATCTGCACTACCAGAGCGCTCATTACCCCCCTTGGAAGAAAAATATTCCTCGGGGGCAGTTTTTACGCTTGAGGCGTAATTGTACGGATGATAATAAGTATTTGGAACAAGCAAATTCAATGATTGAAGCTTTCCAACTAAGGGGTTACCCACTGCCACCGGTAAAGAAAACTATGCAAGAAGTCCTACAAATAGATAGGGACACTCTTCTTAAACCAAAAATTAACAAGAAACAACCCCTCTCCCCCAGGAGAGTAGCCATGCTCACACTGCTCACCAGGAAGATCTAGCCTTCATCTCAACCTTTAACAGTGAAAGTATGTCTATTAAGAGAATAATATGTAGGAATTTTGGGATGCTTAATCAGGATACACTACTTAGAGGAACTCTGCCAAATAGACCTAATTTTATTTTTAAAAAAGGACGCTCTCTCAAAAATATCCTGGCACCCAGCTTTCTCAAAACAATTCCCCCAACAGATATAGAGGGAGAGATACGGGAATCATGGATACCAGTGCGTCTCCCGGGTTTCCATCGTTGTGGTGCAAACAGGTGCACCACGTGTAAACACATCCCTAGGAAAATTACATCGATTCTAGTTGAGGGAGGTGAGGAATACAATCTGATTAACTTCATGAATTGTGCTACCAATTATGTTATATATCTGCTGACATGTGCCTGTAATAAAAGGTATGTGGGACGGACGACGAGAAGCATCAAAGTCCGTTTCATGGAACACCGTCGGAATATCATTAACAAATCACAAACACATAGTGTCTCTAGGCATTTTAGAGATTGTCATGATAGTGATCCCAGTCTCCTTGGTGTAGTAGCCATTGAACATATTGTGAAAACCAAGAGAGGTGGTGATCGTTACAAATTACTATGTAAACAAGAACTTTACTGGATGTTCAGGCTGAACACGATATATCCCTCTGGTCTAAATGAACAGGTTGAATTGAATCCAGTACTATGAGCTCGTGACTTTTCCTCCTGTTCTTTTTAGACAGGTCTTTGGTCTGTGTATGCTCATATCTAATCACCCCTGACTGGGGTGTATACTTCATGTATGTACACATCCATTACTATACCCTTTTTTCTTTTTCACTTTTTCATTTTCACTATTTATATTCCTTTGATGTCCTGATTCTATGTATGTACATATATCAATTTCCATTTTACATGGACAAATTTGTTACTCTACAATGTATATTACCATTAGCATCATTAATTATCGCTCATTATAGAAGTTATAGAAGTTATCATTACATTTATTGAACCTCCTGGTCCACCTCTTCCATTTCATTGATTCAACTCGATCCACTGATCGTGATTACTTTACCTATTCTTTGTATTTTGATTAACATACAACTGTCCCTTTGATATGGACCTTTGGTTGCCGCGGGGATGGGCAGTGTGGTGTGTGTTACCTAGGTGACGCGCACTGCGGTGTCCGTTGCCATGGCAACCCTCGCGCCCACATGTTATCGTGGTCGCGTTTGGATGATATACAACTCTCTGCCGCGCACAGCTACTGACGTAGGCTGTACTCGACGAGCGCGTCATTGAACCGGATGCGGCGGCTAGTGACGCGCCCTGTGGGGATGCTCACATGCCGTCGCCCGGACTCCCTGTCGCGGATTAATGACGCGCCGCCTATATGATAGGTGTAGGTCTCTCATTAAGAGACTAATTTTCACCTGTCTATATTCAGGCCGGTTGAATTTGTGCAATATATGGACAAGACCCTGAGTTATACTATTAAAGGACTAATAGGAGCCTCCCTATATCCCACTCCGGGTTTTATACTACCCCGTCCCCTTATTGCATCATGCAAGTCATGTGATTTGTCTCTTATAGAATTGAATACGTTTGATGCTATGATTACTAAGGCATATTATATATATGAATAATTATGTGTTGATTATCCAACATTTTAGATTCTTTGTCTGTCATTATTTGGTCGTATAATGAGAGGATTTGGTCACTGTCAATCACATATGCAAATGAGCAACCATATTGTTAAGGGTATAAAAACCCTGGTTAGCAGCACTGTCAATACCTTGAAAAAGTTGCGTGAACGCAACGAAACGCGTTGGTGATTGTTGCTGTGCGTGCCCACTGTCTACAATTCAATCTCCTGAGGAATTTCTACCTGGACCAGGTCCCCACCATTGCCTCCATTTGCGGACCCCGTTAGAAGGACATCTTTCCACCGTGGAACCTTTACACAGCCATACAAGGGACAAGCTTCTGCGGATGCCAACCGCTTAAACACCTTGGACAACTGCTGGTGGTAAATATTGTACACGATGGATTACTAACGGGAAACCCAGAGTCTATTACTAGGGGACTGTTTTTTGGAACAGGTTTGAACTCTACACATTAATTCCCACTGAGACTGAGAGGGGCACAGCTGTTTCGAGATCTATCACCCAATTGTGTTCTCCAATTCCTTTCACATTGTGTTTTTTAACATTTTTTAACATTTTTAACTCCCTTTTATTTAAATAAATATGTGTTTTTTCATGTGACCTTCTTCTCTCATATGTGACCAATCAGCGCTTCAATTTTCTTTTGCATTGTGTTTATTGGCTTGGGGGTCTGACCAACCCCCTTTTGTTTTAGCTGCTGTGTTGCACCTCCCCAATCAGCGCCTGGAGTAAAATCCACCTCTGGGTGTTTTTTTCTTCTCCTTGCATTATTCAAACACAGCCTGTAACATGGCAGTTAGGAGCTGGTTGTCTGGTACTTTATTTCTCTCCAATACTTAGTATAAGCTTAATCTTATTTGTTTAAAACTTATTGCACTGTGTGCCAGTGCCGTAACTAGACATTTTGGTGCCCTGTGCCAGAAAAATAATTGGTGCCCCCTCTCCCACCATAATTAAAATAGGAACAGTACGGGCTGAAGACGCGTGCCAAAAATATAGGGGCATGGCTTTATGGGGAAGAGGCGTGGCCACAGAATAGTACCAATTCACATTACACAACACACTAGTGTCTGTTATTCATATTACACCACACAGTAGTGCCCCTTACAAACATTACACCACAGTAGAGACCTTGATGCACATTATGCCATATAGTCCCCTGATACACATTGACAGGTACAGCCTGCATTATGTAAGGTAGAGCCCATGATACACATTATGCCAAGTAGAGCATACATTATGCCAGGTAGAGCCCATGATACACATTATGCCAGGTAGAGTCCACAATATACCAGGTAGAGCACCTGAAGCACATTATGCTTGGTAGAGCCCACATTGTGTCAGGAAGAGTCCCTCATACACATTATGCCAGGTAGAGTCCACATTATGCCAGGTAGAGCGTCTGAAACACATTATGACAGGTAGAGCCCACATTATGCCAGTTACATCTTTGCTACATCCCGCCATGTATGACACAGTTTTGCATGCCATAGACTCAGATTTAGCCATGACTTGTGATTTTTCTTAATTTGCTTCTCTAATATGTTACTATATATATATATATATATATATATATATATATATATTCTATTATAGCAAACAAAACAAAAAATTTCATATCCACCCACTCGCTACTCGTGAAAAACAGCTTAGCCGTGTTTTGCATGTTGTGCCAAATTGAGCAACATAGCAAAAGATATAAGTGGACACATCTGTAGAGTCCACATTATGCCAGGTAGAGCATCTGAAACACATTATGCCAGGTAGAGCCCACATTACATTATGCCAGGTAGAGTCTGGGCTGAGAATCCACAAGAGAGTTACAGATTACTTAGAGCTAGGTCAGCCGCACTAATTTTTACTTTTCTATTTTTGGAACTTAAAGCATGGGAAGAACTGTGCATGACTATCTAAAAATGATAACTCTAAAAAAACTTTACAAAATCTGGAGCCTATTTATTAAGGCAGCAGGGGTATCAGCTGCCATGGGTCATAACAGCTGAGGTTGAGCACCCAAGGGCCACTATAAAATGCCCTCTACAACGTTGCCAAAGTTAGACTCTGGGTTAAATATTTATTTCTAGACTATTGGGGTCATTCTGAGTTGATCGTAGCCCTGCAAATTTTGAAGGGCTACGATCATGTCCATAGACATGCGGGGGGACGCCCAGCACAGGGCTATCCCGCCCCGCATGTCAGTGCCGGGACCCCCTGCAGAAGTGCAAAAGCATCGCACTACGGCAATGCTTTTGCACTTTAGGAGTAGCTCCCGGCCAGCGCAGCTTTAGCGTGCTGGCCGGGAGCTACTCGTCGCTCCCCGGCCCTCAGCGGCTGCGTGTGACGTCACGCAGCCCCTGCGGCCTGCCCCCTGCATGGTCTGGCCACGCCCACGAAACAGTGGCCAAACGCCAATGTTCCACACACCCCCCCCCCCCGGCCAGCGACCGCCTCTGTCTGTCAATCAGGCAGAGGCGATCGTAGCGCAGCGACGGCCGAATGGCGCACGTGCAGTTCTGACCCGATCGCGCCGCTGCGATAAACTGCAGTGTGCGAATGGGTCAGAATGACCCCTTATACCTCTAGCTGCCTCCCCCATCCCTTCACACAGAGACACACACACACAGGGCAACAGGGCGTCAGCAGCTGGCATGCCTGGCAAGGCCCCCTCCCCCCTCCTGCGGCTCCCGACTCATGTGCCAGATGTTGACACAAGCAGCTCCCCCAGACTTGTGCAGGACGCTTACCAGGTCACACACACACACCCGAGGACTCCCTCTGCCGGGCGCCAGCATTCAGCCAGACAGCTGCACAGTGTGCTGAGCGGGCCTCAGTGCAGCTACACGTACCTGTATGTGGCAGTGATGCCAGTGTAACATGTGGGGAGGATCTCAGTGGCAGCACAGCTGTAGCCTGACCAACTCGCTCTGGAGGAGGATGGTACAGAAGCAGCAGCAAAGAGCCCACAGAATGGAGGAGGAGGAGCTTCTGTCCTATACCTGCTCCGTGTCCTCCAGCAGCAGCCTACCCTTACCCCAGCAGCATCCAATTCCCACTGCCTGCAGCAGCTCTGAGGGCAGACAGCTCCTCATCCTCACTGCTGCGATTACAGGCACCTTCTCTGCCTGGGCCGTGTTGCCAGTGGTTCTGCGCCCACACCTTGCATATGCGCTGTGTGCCAGGCACCGCTGGCACACAACTAGTTATGGCCCTGCTGTGTGCTCTCGTTTTTCTTTTGGAGATATCATCAATGGTGGAAAAAGGAATTTTGGGATACGTCTATACGAAATAGCAGCTGAGCGCTCATTTGATCTTGTATCTGGAATGAATTGACTTCATCCAAAGGAATTGAGCCTGTTTTTATTTTCATAAATTGGTATGGTTCTCCATATAGTAGAGCACTTTTTGGGATATATTATTTTGAAGTGTGGTTGTTGGATCTCTGGGTCCAACGTGCGATATTTCTTACAGGGCCATGCTGCTGAATGCAACATGACCCCGCTCCCCCCCCCAATGCAGTCAACATCGTCAAGTGTGTATGCACTTGCCGATGTTGGGGCCCCATTGCAGACGATGTTGCATCGAGCAAACCTTGTTCTGATGTGTACACAGCCTAAGAGAAATTACTGTTGCTCATTTCTGGCACATGTCCAGATAATATAGTTATCCACATTGAGTTTCATTGATGACAAAATGCCACATGCTGAGCAGCATAAGTTTTGCAGCAGCTGATCTGTAATAGAGTTTCTTGCAATCTTTTTATATAGTGTACAGAAGTTTAGTCCTGCAGAGGGGAGAATTTATAAGATACTTATAAAATACTTTCCTCAGGTAAGAATAATCTACACTGTCATATGATGTGTGCACTCTGTACAGCCTAGTTATGAAGGTATTAGATAGGGGATGCAGTCAGGATCCCGCCTGTTGGGATCCCGGCAGTCATATTACCGACGCCGGAATCCAGACACTATTTGGAATGCCGACACTAGCACCTCGAATAGACATCCCAGCGTCGGAATCCCAACAGTTGGGATGCCGAATGTCCTGACACCGCACCGCAGAAGAGGTAAGCCGGGAGGGGGGGTAGGTTTAGCCTGCGGGGGAGGGTTAGGCTGCACCCCGGGAGGGTTAGGGGGTTAGGGGGTTAGGGTTATGCAGCTGGAACGGGAGGTTAGGTTTAGGCACTTACGAGGGGAAGGTTAGGGTTAGGCAGCGGGTAGGGAGGGAGAGGGTTAGGGTTCCGGTATGAATGGTCGACCATGTTATGGTCGACAGTCATTAGGTCGACCACTATTGGTCGACATTGACATGGTCGACATGGACACATTGTCGACACATGAAAATGGCCGACACGTGAAAGGTCGACACATGAAAATGTCGACATGAAATTTTTTTCTTTTTTTGGTGTCGTTTTTTGCGTAAAGTGACTGGGAACCCAAATTAGTGCACCGCGTCCCCTCGCATGGTGCCTGCGCTCCGCTACCGCTTCGCTCGGCACAGATTACCGTTCCAATCGTAGTCCACGTGGATCGTAAAGTATGGAAAAGTTCCCCAAAAGAAAAAAAACACAAAAAACTCATGTCGACCTTTTCATGTGTCAACCTTTCATGTGTCGACCATTTTCATGTGTCGACCATGTGTCCACGTCGACCATGTCAATGTCGACCAATAGTGGTCGACCTAATGACTGTCGACCATAACATGGTCGACCATGTGAACGGATACCGAGGGTTAGTGGTTAGGGGAGAGGGTATAAAACCCCTTACTCACCCCTGTCGACTTCTTCGTAATCTGGATCCCGACGTCTGTATTTTTCACGTCGGGAACCCACCCGTCGGCTTGCTCTACTGAACCCTTAGAAAGGAGTACTCACAGTGCCTCTGTATGGTTATTGCTGTTGCAGCCTTTATAATTGCTGAAAAACTCCCAGACACAGGGCCTGATTCAGCACGCAGATTAACGATTATCCGGAATGTCTGCAAGCTCAGAACCCGTTCTGCACATTTGCAGAATGGGTCCTGGGTGATTGCACGTAGTTCCACTTCTGCCTCTGCCTGGCTGACAGGCAGAGGTGTTTGGGGGGCGGTGACAGACGGCGTTTCTGGAAATGGGGGCGTGTCTCCTCCATTTTCTAGGAGTGGCAAGGGCGCATACTTCCTGGCCTTGCAAGGCAGCCTGTGACGGTTAGCCTGAGAATAGCACTGCTGTCCAGGTCATCTGTGGTTCATACGTCCGCTCATGTGTGGAAGAGGACTTTATGCCTGCATTTTTCAAGGAGGAAATCTGTCCATTCTTTCTGAACAAGCTATTCCAACCTACAGTATCTGCATTAAGGTGAGTGACGAGGTACAGTAGCATTGTTCCTCTGCTCCAATTCCACCTCCTTTTTCTCCTGAAAATGTTTAATCTTAGCCACTCGGGAAATTAAAGTGCCTTGAAGAAAGGCATTAAAGGTGTTCCAAATTAGAGGGGCATTAGTTAAACAGGGCCAATTCAACCAATTCAGAGGCCGCTCCCATCTGCACCAACCAAAATGGGTTAAATCTCCAGAAGGAGGCTCCCTTGGGAAAACTGAAATCAAAGGTTAGCAACAGTGGGGAGTGCTCCAAAACACCACAAGATATTTAAGCCACTGGCTGGACATCAGGGAGTAAAGAATTGGATACTAAACTCACATCTAAAGTATGACAAGAGGAAGAGAAGCAAGAGTAACACCGCACCTGAGGATAAGCATCCAGCAATCTTAGAAATATGATGGGAAAAAGTGGAGGCCTCCTACACGAATATGGCGAGAAATCGCATAACTACAACTCATGCCCCGCATGCCGGTCTGCCCCTGCTGAAATGCGAGCGCATTGCTAAAGAGCGATTCACCCGCATCTTAAGGGTTGTCCCCAAGGCAGTCACCGGGCTGCCATATTTTGGGTTGCAGTGGCTACATGTGACGTCACGCAGCCGACACTGCCCGCCCAGCAAATGGTTCTGTCTGCTCCCCCCCCCCAACGCCGCCACAGAGCCCCCAAAAGGTTGCAGTTTAAGTTCTTGTGCATGCACACAGCGGTGTGCACGCATGAGCAGAAGTGCAGTGATTGCCAAATAGCGATTTCCGCACTTCTGCGATTCATGCTGAATCAGCCCCATGGTGCGGGCCTTCCTGCCATTTATCTAACTCATCATCCAGGACCATATTAAAATCCCCCACATAAATAACAGGGTCCATAGAGAAATCAGCTTTAAAATCACAGCATTTAGCTAGGACCTCAAAACCATATGGTGGTGGAATGTAAATATAGGCAGTAAAACAAAAAAAAGAGACATGGGCCAAAATTTACTAAGAATTCGAGTTTGTCCGATTTGTGTTTTTTTTTCTAAGTCCCAATCCGGGAATTCACTAAGCAGAAAACTCGGCAGTGTCTGGTCTATATGTAATGGTTTGATTGGCAAAGTTCAGATATACGAATGAATAGACCATCGGTCAAACACGGCTGTTAATTCATACAATACGGGCATTCACTATTCATTCGTATTTGGGTGTTAGTCTCTGAGTGCTCAAGTGCGGGTCTGTTTTTTTTCGATTCGTTAAAAAAAGCAGCAAAAAAATAGACCTGCTTTTTCCATTCGAGTTTGGATAACCATGCACGGATCAGTGAGATCTGTGCATGGTTATCTATGGGAAAGGCTCTGTTTAGTGTAAAAACAAAAAAACAAAATTGCGTGGGGTCCCCCCTCCTAAGCATAACCAGCCTCGGGCTCTTTGAGCCGGTCCTGGTTGACAAAATATGGGGGGGGAAATGACAGGGGTTCCCCCATATTTCATCAACCAGCACCGGGCTCTGCGCCTGGTCCTGGTTCCAAAAATACGGGGGACAAAAAGCGTAGGGGTCCCCCGTATTTTTGTAACCAGCACCGGGCTCCACTAGCCAGGTACATAATGCCACAGCCGGGGGACACTTTTATACTGGTCCCTGCGGCCCTGGCATTACATACCCAACTAGTCACCCCTGTCCGGGCTACCCTGGAGGAGTGGGAACCCCTTAAATCAAGGGGTCATCCCCCCTCCAGCCACCCAAGGGCCAGGGGTGAAGCCCGCGGCTGTCCCCCCCATCCAAGGGCGGTGGATGGGGGGCTGATAGCCATGTGTAAAAAATTTGAATATTGTTTTTAGTAGCAGTACATGGGACCCCTTTCCCCGACTGCCAGTACCCCCCCTGACTCCTGTCAAAGAGGGTCCCTTCAGCCAATCAGGGAGCGCCATGTCGTGGCACTCTCCTGATTGGCTGTGTGCTCCTGTAGTGTCTGTGAGGCAGCACACGGCAGAGATACAATGTAGCGCCTATGCGCTCCATTGTAGCCAATGGTGGGAACTTTGCGGTCAGCGATTGACCGAAAGTAACCTCACCGCTGACCGCAAAGTTCCCTGATTGGCTGAAGGGACCCTCTTTGACAGGAGTCAGAGGGGGTCCTGGCAGTCGGGGAAAGGGGTCCCATGTGTAAACATTGGACCCCTTTCAGTGCGTGGTCGGGTTTCCGTTTTTTTGTTTTGCCAAGTACGTGGATTATACATTGGACACAATCTACACTGGATTATGTGAGTATAATTTTTTTCACAGGTACCCCAAGGATTCTTGAGGGAGAAGACGACCGAGCCTCGTGGGAACATAGGTAAGTATGTATGTATGAAGGTGTGCATGTATGTAATAAACTTATACTTTCACGGTGTGTGTGTCCTGTTTTTTTGTGGGTATTTTTTTAGTAGTAGTACTACAGGTACCAGCGGGCCAGGTTTTCCACCGCATGCTGGTACTTGTGGTTCTCCAAGTACCAGCTTGCGGGGGAGGCTTGCTGGGACTTGTAGTACTGCTACTAAAAACAATATTCACATTTTTTACACATGGCTATCAGCCCCCCATCCGCCGCCCTTGGATGGGGGGGGACAGCCTCGGGCTTCACCCCTGGCCCTTGGGTGGCTGGAGGGGGGGGACCCCTTGATTTAAGGGGTTCCCACTCCTCCAGGGTACCCCGGCCAGGGGTGACTAGTTGGGTATCTAATGCCAGGGCCGCAGGGACCAGTATAAAAGTGTCCCCCGGCTGTGGCATTATGTACCTGGCTAGTGGAGCCCGGTGCTGGTTACAAAAATATGGGGGACCCCTACGCTTTTTGTCCCCCGTATTTTTGGAACCAGGACCAGGTGCAGAGCCCGGTGCTGGTTGATAAAATATGGGGGAGCCCCTGTCATTTTTTTTCCCATATTTTGTCAACCAGGACCGGCTCAAAGAGCCCGAGGCTGGCTGTGCTTAGGAGGGGGGACCCCACGCAATTTTTTTCTGCTTTTTTACGACTTTAAACACCTTTTTAAGGTACACAATGAAGCCCTGCACGGATCTCAAAGATCCGGCCGGGATTACTTGTGTTTTGTCAGGCAGTGTTTTACTCATCACTCCCGTAAAACACTGCCTAACATTACGAATCACATCGACATCGGAAAAAACAAATTGGGAAAAGTCGGCAGCTTAGTGAATGATCGTATCAGGATTCAAAAAGTTGCAGTAAAATGCACCCGATACCATTCGAGTTCAAACACCATTCAAAACGGCAAAAACACGAATCTTTGTAAATAATATATCCAATGGATTCACCCACTGACAAAAACAGAATGCTCCAAAGAATCCATCTGTACCTTTTGGCAAATTAAATTTAGGGATTTACTAATAAGGACAGTGTCACTCACAATCCTGACTATGGGGCCTATTTATGAAAATAATTTTTACTAAAATAATGTGAAAAAGGGTGTTTTCGGGAGATGTGCACCAGAAATTTTTCGGGTTTTGTGTTTTGGTTTTGGGTTCGGTTCCGTGACCGTGTTTTGGGTTCGAACGCGTTTTGACAAAACCTCACCGAATTTTTTTTGTCGGATTCGGGTGTGTTTTGGATTCGTGTGTTTTTTTTCAAAAAACCCTAAAAAACAGCTTAAATCATAGAATTTGGGGGTCATTTTGATCCCAAAGTATTATTAACCTCAATAACCATAATTTCCACTCATTTTCAGTCTATTTGAACACCTCACACCTCACAATATTATTTTTAGTCCTAAAATTTGCACCGAGGTCGCTGGATGACTAAGCTCAGCGACCCAAGTGGCCGACACAAACACCTGGCCCATCTAGGAGTGGCACTGCAGTGTCACGCAGGATGGCCCTTCCAAAAAACACTCCCCAAACAGCACATGACGCAAAGAAAAATGAAAGAAAAAAGAGGTGCAAGATGGAATTGTCCTTGGGCCCTCCCACCCACCCTTATGTTGTATAAACAGGACATGCACACTTTAACCAACCCATCATTTCAGTGACAGGGTCTGCCACACGACTGTGACTGAAATGACGGGTTGGTTTGGACCCCCACCAAAAAAGAAGCAATTAATCTCTCCTTGCACAAACTGGCTCTACAGAGGCAAGATGTCCACCTCATCATCATCCTCCGATTCATCACCGTGTACATCCCCCTCCTCACAGATTATCAATTCGTCCCCACTGGAATCCACCATCACAGCTCCCTGTGTACTTTGTGGAGGCAATTGCTGCTGGTGAATGTCTCCACGGAGGAATTGATTATAATTCATTTTAATGAACATCATCTTCTCCACATTTCCTGGAAGTAACCTCGTACGCCGATTGCTGACAAGGTGAGCGGCGGCACTAAACACTCTTTCGGAGTACACACTTGTGGGAGGGCAACTTAGGTAGAATAAAGCCAGTTTGTGCAAGGGCCTCCAAATTGCCTCTTTTTCCTGCCAGTATACGTACGGACTGTCTGACGTGCCTACTTGGATGCGGTCACTCATATAATCCTCCACCATTCTTTCAATGGAGAGAGAATCATATGCAGTGCCAGTAGACGACATGTCCGTAATCGTTGGCAGGTCCTTCAGTCCGGACCAGATGTCAGCATCAGCAGTCGCTCCAGACTGCCCTGCATCACCGCCAGCGGGTGGGCTCTGAATTCTGAGCCTTTTCCTTGCACCCCCAGTTGCGGGAGAATGTGAAGGAGGAGATGTTGACAGGTCGTGTTCCGCTTGACTTGACAATTTTCTCACCAGCAGTTCTTTGAACCCTTGCAGACTTGTGTCTGCGGGAAAGAGAGATCCAAGGTAGGTTTTAAATCTAGGATCGAGCACGGTGGCCAAAATGTAGTGCTCTGATTTCAACAGATTGACAACCCGTGAATCCTTGTTAAGCGAATTAAGGGCTCCATCCACAAGTCCCACATGCCTAGCGGAATCGCTCAGTGTTAGCTCCTCCTTCAATGTCTCCAGCTTCTTCTGCAAAAGCCTGATGAGGGGAATGACCTGACTCAGGCTGGCAGTGTCTGAACTGACTTCACGTGTGGCAAGTTCAAAAGGTTGCAGAACCTTGCACAACGTTGAAATCATTCTCCACTGCGCTTGAGACAGGTGCATTCCACCTCCTATATCGTGGTCAGTTGTATAGGCTTGAATGGCCTTTTGCTGCTTCTCCAACCTCTGAAGCATATAGAGGGTTGAATTCCACCTCGTTACCACTTCTTGCTTCAGATGATGGCAGGGCAGGTTCAGGCGTTTTTGGTGTTGCTCCAGTCTTCTGTACGTGGTGCCTGTACGCCGAAAGTGTCCCGCAATTCTTCTGGCCACCGACAGCATCTCTTGCACGCCCCTGTCGTTTTTTAAATAATTCTGCACCACCAAATTCAAGGTATGTGCAAAACATGGGACGTGCTGGAATTTGCCCAGATTTAATGCACACACAATATTGCTGGCGTTGTCCGATGCCACAAATCCACAGGAGAGTCCAATTGGGGTAAGCCAATCTGCGATGATCTTCCTCAGTTGCCGTAAGAGGTTTTCAGCTGTGTGCGTATTCTGGAAAGCGGTGATACAAAGCGTAGCCTGCCTAGGAAAGAGTTGGCGTTTGCGAGAAGCTGCTACTGGTGCCGCCGCTGCTGTTCTTGCGGCGGGAGTCAATACATCTACCCAGTGGGCTGTCACAGTCATATAGTCCTGAGTCTGCCCTGCTCCACTTGTCCACATGTCCGTGGTTAAGTGGACATTGGGTACAACTGCATTTTTTAGGACACTGGTGAGTCTTTTTCTGAGGTCTGTGTACATTTTCGGTATCGCCTGCCTAGAGAAATGGAACCTAGATGGTATTTGGTACCGGGGACACAGTACCTCAAACAAGTCTATAGTTGGCTCTGCAGTAATGATGGATACCGGAACCACGTTTCTCACCGCCCAGGATGCCAAGGCCTCAGTTATCCGCTTTGCAGCAGGATGACTGCTGTGATATTTCATCTTCCTCGCAAAGGACTGTTGGACAGTCAATTGCTTGGTGGAAGTAGTAAAAGTCGTCTTATGACTTCCCCTCTGGGATGACCATCGACTCCCAGCAGCAACAACAGCAGCGCCAGCAGCAGTAGGCGTTACACGCAAGGATGCATCGGAGGAATCCCAGGCAGGAGAGGACTCGTCAGAATTGCCAGTGACATGGCCTGCAGGACTATTGGCATTCCTGGGGAAGGAGGAAATTGACACTGAGGGAGTTGGTGGGGTGGTTTGCGTGAGCTTGGTTACAAGAGGAAGGGATTTACTGGTCAGTGGACTGCTTCCGCTGTCGCCCAAAGTTTTTGAACTTGTCACTGACTTATGATGAATGCGCTGCAGGTGACGTATAAGGGAGGATGTTCCGAGGTGGTTAACGTCCTTACCCCTACTTATTACAGCTTGACAAAGGCAACACACGGCTTGACACCTTTTGTCCGCATTTCTGTTGAAATACTTCCACACCGAAGAGCTGATTTTTTTGGTATTTTCACCAGGCATGTCAATGGCCATATTCCTCCCACGGACAACAGGTGTCTCCCCGGGTGCCTGACTTAAACAAACCACCTCACCATCAGAATCCTCCTTGTCAATTTCCTCCCCAGCGCCAGCAACACCCATATCCTCCTCATCCTGGTGTACTTCAACACTGACATCTTCAATCTGACTATCAGGAACTGGACTGCGGGTGCTCCTTCCAGCACTTGCAGGGGGCGTGCAAATGGTGGAAGGCGCATGCTCTTCACGTCCAGTGTTGGGAAGGTCAGGCATCGCAACCGACACAATTGGACTCTCCTTGTGGATTTGTGATTTCGAAGAACGCACAGTTCTTTGCTGTGCTTTTGCCAGCTGAAGTCTTTTCATTTTTATAGCGAGAGGATGAGTGCTTCCATCCTCATGTGAAGCTGAACCACTAGCCATGAACATAGGCCAGGGTCTCAGCCGTTCCTTGCCACTCCGTGTGGTAAATGGCATATTGGCAAGTTTACGCTTCTCCGACGACGATTTTATTTTAGATTTTTGAGTCCTTTTTTTACTGATATTTTGTGTTTTGGATTTTACATGCTCTGTACTATGACATTGGGCATCGGCCTTGGCAGACGACGTTGATGGAATTTCATCGTCTCGGCCATGACTAGTGGCAGCAGCTTCAGCACGAGGTGGAAGTGGATCTTGATCTTTCCCTATTTTTGGAACCTCAACATTTTTGTTCTCCATATTTTAATAGGCACAACTAAAAGGCACCTCAGGTAAACAATGGAGATGGATGGATACTAGTATACTTATGGATGACGAGTGACTGACGACACAGAGGTAGCTACAGCCGTGGACTACCGTACTGCGTCTGCTAGTATAGAGATGATAATGATATAAAAAAAATATATATATATCACTACTGCAGGTATATATAATATAATGACGGACCTGCTGGACACTGTCAGCAGACTCCTAAACTACTAGTATGAAGAAGATAGAAAAATAAACCCCACCACAGGTAGGTATACAATTATGGACGAGCACTGACGACACAGAGGTAGCTACAGCCGTGGACTACGGTACTGCGTCTGCTAGTATAGAGATGATAATGATATAAAATATATATATATATCACTACTGCAGGTATATATAATATAATGACGGACCTGCTGGACACTGTCAGCAGACTCCTAAACTACTAGTATGAAGAAGATAGAAAAATAAACCCCACCACAGGTAGGTATACAATTATGGACGAGCACTGACGACACAGAGGTAGCCACAGCCGTAGACTACCGTACTGCGTCTGCTAATATAGAGATGATAAAGATGATAGAGATGAACAAAAAAAATATAACACTACTGCAGGTAAATATTTATATAATATAATGAATGACGGACCTGCTGGACACTGTCAGCAGAATGCGTTTATAGAATAAAATAAAAAAAAACACCACAGGAGTGTTTAACTTTTTCAGGCAGACAATATACTGGTGGTCACTGGTCAGTCACACTGGCAGCAAAAGTGTGCACTGTACTCCTGCTATAACTGCACCCAGTGCTTAAAGTGGTCCTAGAGAGGTGGTGGAACTCACCCCCCTTCCCACGGTGGCAATTCAACAAAGGTATTGCGCGCGCCGTAGGCGCGCGCCGCAAAAAGGGGCGTGGTCTCAAAAAAGGGGCGTGTTACACAATAGTAATAACGCCCACAGTAGTAGCACCCCATAATACACATAATGCCTACAGCAGTAGCACCTCTTATACAATGCCCACAGT
Organism: Pseudophryne corroboree; assembly: GCF_028390025.1. Taxonomy (NCBI): domain Eukaryota; kingdom Metazoa; phylum Chordata; class Amphibia; order Anura; family Myobatrachidae; genus Pseudophryne; species Pseudophryne corroboree. The sequence continues at coordinate 187,738,461 of NC_086449.1, forward strand.
GGTAGCGCCCCTTATATAGAGCCCATAGTAGTGGTGCCCCTTATGCAATGCTCGCAATAGCAGTGCCCCTTATGACCCCAGGATTGATGCCCCTTATGAAGTGCCCCCTTTACAATGCCCTCATTAGTAGTGCCCCCAGTAGTAATGCCCTTAATGGTAATGCCCCCAGTCGTTTAGCCCCTGTAGTTATGCCCCCTTGTAGTTTAGCCCCCAGTAGTAATGCCTCCAAGTAGTAATGCCCCCAGTAGTTTAACCCCTGTAGTTACGCCCCCAGTAGTAATGCCACTGTAGTTATGCCCCAAGTAGTAATGCCCTCCTGTAGTTTGCCCCCTGTAGTTTGCACCCAGTAGTAATGTCTCCCAGTAGTAATGCCCCCAGTAGTAATGCCCCCAGTAGATGCCCCTCTGTAGTTTGCCCCCCAGTAGTAATGCCCCCCCAGTAGTAATGCCCCCCAGTAGTAATGCCCCCCAGTAGTAATGTCCCCCAGTAAATGCCCCCCAGTAGATGCCCCTCAGTAGTAATGCCCTCCTGTAGTTTGCCCCCTTGTAGTAATGTCCCCCAGTAGTACTGCCCCTCAGTAGTCTGTCCCCCAGTAGTAATGCCCTTCTGTAGTAATGTCCCCCAGTAGTAATGCCCCCTGGTAAATGCCCCCCAGTAGATGCCCCTCAGTAGCTTGCCCCCCAGTAGTAATGCCCTCCTGTAGTTTGCCCCCTTGTAGTAATGTCCCCCAGTAGTACTGCCCCTCAGTAGTCTGTCCCCCAGTAGTAATGCCCTTCTGTAGTTTGCCCCCTGTAGTTTGCTCCCAGTAGTAATGTCCCCCAGTAAATGCCCCCCAGTAGTAATGACCCCAGTAGATGCCCCTCTGTAGTTTGCCCACCAGTAGTAATGCCCCCCCAGTAGTAATACCCTCCTGTAGTAATGTCCCCCAGTAGTAATGCCCCCCAGTAGTAATGTCCCCCAGTAAATGCCCCCCAGTAGATGCCCCTCAGTAGTAATGCCCTCCTGTAGTTTGCCCCCTTGTAGTAATGTCCCCCAGTAGTACTGCCCCTCAGTAGTCTGTCCCCCAGTAGTAATGCCCTTCTGTAGTAATGTCCCCCAGTAGTAATGCCCCCCAGTAAATGCCCCCTAGTAGATGCCCCTCAGTAGCTTGACCCCCAGTAGTAATGCCCTCCTGTAGTTTGCCCCCTTGTAGTAATGTCCCCCAGTAGTACTGCCCCCCAGTAGTAATGACCCCAGTAGATGCCCCTCAGTAGTTTGCCCCCCAGTAATAATGCCCCCGTAGTAATGACCTCTCAGTAGTTTGCCCCCCAGCTGCTACACAAATAAAAAAAATAAAAAAACACAGCACACACCATACTTACCAAGCCCCGCTCCGTGTCCGGCCGCTGCAGTCCTCTCGTCGCCCGCTCCTCTGCACTATGAGAGAGACGTCATGACGTCTCTCCCATAGCGCGCACTGACTGAGACGGAAGGCGGAGCTCAGTACTGAGCTCCTGCCTCCGGCTGCCGCTGTGCGGGAAGACGGGCGCCGCGGGCGCCCGTCATCTCCCTGCAGCGACGGGGGACACATCGCCGGGTTAGGTGAGCCAGAGGAGGCGGAACTGCGTTCCGTCTCCAAGTGGAACTGACGGAACGCAGTTCCGCCCCGTTCCGGCTCACTTTAACCCCTGACTGCACCCCAGTCTCCCCCACAATTCAGCTGTGTGAGCAGTGAGCACTCAGCACAGTCAGATATACATAGATGATATTATCATGCAGCACACTGAGGCTGAGCACAGATATGGTATGTGACTGTGTATCGTTTTTTTTCAGGCAGAGAACGGATTATATTAAATAATAAATAAAACTGGTGGTGGTCACTAGTAACTATCAGCAAAACTCTGCACTCTGAGTACTCCTAATGCTCCCCAAAATTACTAAGTTAGTAGTAAATCAACTCAAGTGTCTCTATCTATTCTAACGGAGAGGACGCCAGCCACGTCCTCTTCCTATCAATCTCAATGCACGTGTGAAAATGGCGGCGACGCGCGGCTCCTTATATAGAATCCGAGTCTCGCGATAGAATACGAGCCTCGCGAGAATCCGACAGCGGGATGATGACGTTCGGGCGCGCTCGGGTTAACCGAGCAAGGCGGGAAGATCCGAGTCTGCCTCGGACCCGTGTAAAAAGGCTGAAGTTCGGGGGGGTTCGGATTCCGAGGAACCGAATCCGCTCATCTCTAGTGTTTTCACACCCATTACACATTATTTTAGTTTCATCTAAATGTACTAAAGGGATATTGTAGGATCAGTCTCCAAATTCTCCTCTAAACCCTAATTATCACATTTTTTAAGTAAGCAGATCGCATTTCCCATAATTGTAATGGAAAATGTTATCTACTCAGATTTACTAACCTTCAATTGTAAAAAAAAATACCAGAGGTTAGCCTAGTGTTAATAACGCCAGCTCTAGCCAGCATTATCTAAGCTAAGCCAGTGCCGTAACTAGACATTTTAGCGGTGTGTGCAAGAAATGGCATCAGCGCCCCCCTTATATAAAATAGGGGCAGTGCGCGCCGCAGGCGCTCGTTAAAAATATAGGGGCATGGCTTCATGGGAAAGGGGTGTGTCCACAAAATAATAACAATTCATATTAATGTGCACAGTAGTCTCCATTATTCAAATTACGCCACACTATAGTGCCACCACACCAGGTAGAGCCCCTTTTACACATTACGGCAGAGTCCCTTTTTTACACATTAAGGCAGACAGAGTCCCTTTTTTACACATTACAGCAGACAGCGCCCCCTTTTTACACATTACGGCAGACAGCGTCTCCTTTTTACACATTACGGCAGACAGCGTCCCCTTTTTACACATTACGGCAGACAGCGTCCCCTTTTTACACATTACGGCAGCCAGTCCCCCTTTTACACATTACGGCAGACAGCATCTACCTTTTACACATTACTGCAGCCAGTGCCCCTTTTTAAACATTACGGCAGACATTCCCCCTTTTTACACATTACGGCAGACAGCGTCCCCTTTTTACACATTACAGCAGACAGTGTCCCCTTTTTACACAATGTGGCAGACAGCGTCTACCTTTCACACATTACGGCAGACTGTCAGGCTCCTCAGTGCAGGCAGTCAGGCATATCCCAGGCAGGGGAGGAGGAGGAGGAGGGAGGGGGACTCGGGAGCCGCAGCAGCGCACTGTAATTGGTGGCGGTGCCGCTGCAGCTGTCCCTCTCCTTCCACATAGGCTGGTCGCCGCCGCTGTCAATGCTGGGATGAGGGAAGCGCAGGCAGCTTGTAATGAGCCAGTCTGACTGACTAAAGTTCCCTTGGAACGGGGATGCGGCCAGTTGCGCCCTCAGGGCGACTGCATCGTGTGCCAGGCACACCTGGCACACACGTAGTTACGGCCCTGCTGACCGCCGGCATAACTAAGGAACCCACTACAAAACAGATCACTTATGGACTCACACGTCACATATGTACGTAAAAGTGCTGTTAAACACTGTTTCACTAACCTAATTTTATTTTACAGGTATTAGCGTTTTTTAGACATTCAGCGCTCCATTTCTCATTTATTACATACTACTATTTTTTGAACGGAGCTGCTTAACATTTTTAGCGCTGTGACTATATATTTAAAAAAGAAAATTGTAAATAACCTTTCAGATACTGTATATCCAAATGGATGTATTTTTTTCTCTTTATAAAACATAATTTCTCTTTCAACTATCAGCTCCTCGCTCGCTGTGCAGCGGTAGAGCAGGGGGCAGGGCAGTGTAGAAGAGTCTCTATGTAAGCCGGGAGAGTTGTCTAACGTCATCACGTCTCTTTACGAATTGCAGGTGGGCCGAGCCGGCGTTCAGGGCTGGGCCAACTAGCAGAGGCAGACACTCATCACAGCGCTGCCGCCAGCTCCCGGGTTCTTTACAGCAGCAGCGGCAGTGGCGGGTGATAGGAGACAGGCGGTGCCGTCAGCGGGACACAGGCAGCGCCGTCAGCGGGAGACCGCCAGGGCCGTCAGTGATACTCAGGTGGCACCATCAGCGGGACACAGACGGCGCCATCAGCGGGACACAGGCGGCGCCGTAAGCGGGACACAGGCGGCACCGTAAGCGGGACACAGGCGGCGCCACCGCCGGCAGTGAGTGTGTGCACTACACGGGAGTCTGGAGATAGCGGCCGTGTGGGTGTGCTGCCAGATGGTGCGCCCTCAGTGCATTTGCGCTGTGGGCAAGGCACCATCAGCACACACCTAGTTACGGCCCTGAGCTAAACCCTGTGTCCAGTTGCGATAAGGCTGTTTTTTTACAGGAGAGAGCGAGCTTTCCAGCTCCACCCTCCTTCCTCCGCCCTCCCCCACCCTACTCCGTGTATACCAAGGAGTAAAACCAACCGGCAGCTGCAGCGGCAGGAACGTTGAAGAGTCCTCCGTGCACAGACGTGCTGAGTGACAACAGTAATGAATCTATTTTTATTTCTTTAAATAAATAACTTTAATTACTAGCTGCCTGCGTCCCTGGAGCGTCGGGCTGCCCAGGCATATTCCTGTGTTTAGTCAAAAGAACATCAAAGAAGAGAGCCGCAGCTCACTTCTTTGATGTTCTTTGAAGGTGCGCATGTGCAGTAGCAGACTGTATATCGCAATGCGATATACACACGCTACAGCTGCGGAAGGGATTCGCCAGGACAGGGCTGTAACGCAAGCTCTGTCCCGCCACCACACTTTCAATACATTCATGCGTTATGTTCTCTTGCTAACCGCAATTAAATTGCGGATATTGATAAAAGTCCCCCTTAGTCCCTCTTGTTTTGTGAGTTACCTCTGCCATCAGCCCTGCATCCCAGGAGTGTCTGCTTACAGGGTTTAGCCCAGCTAACCAATACCAAGTATATCCTAAATCCATTGTCTGAGAGGTCTCCTCAGCTTACTAGCTGCAGTCTGTGTTGCTGGCTGCTGAATCTTCTTATTAGCCAATAGCCACCTGTGTGAGTAATCTGCAGAGTTCTGAATTCAGCGGCGTAGTCTGTCCGTGCTGTCCTGCACAGTGAACCCAACATGGCTTGCTAATTTCAGTTCCAGCTCTGCTTCTCCAGCATGCAGGCCTACTTCCTCTACACCAGAGTTTCCTCCAAAACTCAGACATGGGCGCTGTCATGACGCTTGCGATCAGCTTACCGCTGATTCCCCAACCACAGACTCTGCAGTGGTCACCTGACTCTGCACACCAATGCGCTGCTGATTTCTGCTTTACCAATCCCTGGCCTAGCAGCGATCATCTGACCAGATCCTTTAATCACCGCACTCCAAGGAGGATATAAGGATTGCACAGACAAGTACCAGTGCCTTGAACAGTGTCGCTTCACAGAGTTACATCCTGGGCTCCAGACTGCTATTCCCAGTAGTTTGTCCACAGCCGTATAAGCGAGCAGGGCCCTCCTACCTCTATGTCTGTCTGTGTTTGCCCAGTTTGTTCTATTACTGTTGTTCTAATTGTAAAGCGCAACGGAATATGCTGTGCTATATAAGAAACTGTTAATAACTAAATAATAAATAAATTATCCTCTACCAATGGTTCCACCCCAACATAAGAAGCACCATCGGTTCTAGCCCGATATAAGAAGCACCATTGGTTCCAGACCAATATTAGAAGCACAATTTGTTCCAGCCTGTTAAACCTGTATCATCGGTTCGTCAACAATTCAGTAGAAACCAGTCTCCTGTTCCTGCTCATGCACAAGAATTTCTTCAAGCCTCAAAACTTCCTCCATCAAGCTTTCCCCACTGGTCCACTGGTCCACCAGTGTCACAGCCGGGAACACAAAAGACCCCAGTCCTGACAGACAGAGACCCCTCTAGAGTAAGTATAAAAAGTAGAGTGAAAATACCAGCCCACATATGGCCATTTCGTGGACAACACTCTTCTACCTTTCAAGTGAGTTTCCAACAAACAAACTCTTCAAGGGGACTGAGCCTTACATTGACATTGGACCAAGGATCATTTGATCTTGTTATTCAGTCCACAGATGTTCCAAGACAGTACTTTCAACAAATAAAATTAATAATCAAGAGATGTGGAGGGGCTATAAACCCCCCCAATAATATCAAGATAATAGTAAAAGGAGCTCCATCAGCCTCAAATACATAACAAATGATCTCACGTGCAACAGACAAACAATAAGAAAAATTATATAACAAAATACATAAAATAACAACCACCCACATACCAACCCCAATAATCACTAACACTATAACTATCACTAACAACAAAAAACAACTAACTCCCGAAGTGAAAAGTAGTGGTTAAGAGGTAAGCATGGTAACAAATGGGATTAGAAAAGAGAAAGGAGTCAACTGCTATTATGCGCTCTTAGGACGTGGTGCATCCAGTCCAAAAACTACAGATCAGCCTCAGATCTTCTAAATGAGAATAAACAGGATATAAACAGACAAATATCTCCGCCTGTATAGAAACAGAGAGTAAGCCATAAGCAGACATATATTAAATCATCTGTTGAATTACATATAAATGGAAGGTCCATCAAGTATAAACAGATTGTATGGCAAAGCATATAGAAAAACACAAAATAATGAAACGGTGGGCTCTCAGCCAGGGGAATTCCATGCCTGGGTATCTGCAGGTCAAGCCAATTAACAACATTCTTGGGAGTGTCAAAGAAATGTCAGAGAACACCAGATGCAACTCACAGGCGAGCAGGGAAGAGCATGGAGCATGCAAGGACCAAAAATGTCTCCTAAACTTGAGCAAATTTATCTCTGTTTATTTGCACTAATGTGGAAAAATCTTGCAGTACATTGATTCACTGACCATTGTGTTCCAGGAGCTTCTTGGACCAAGCCATATGTAACATAATTATACTTATAATGCAGGATTTTTGCATTTCAAGTCCGTAGTGGAACCCCAGGTTGGAAAAGGCCTGGTGGGAATCCGATGAGCTCATTCAAGAGCTAATTAGGGAGTGAAGACAAATGTAAAAATGGTCAGGTACAGAATAAAATAAAGTGTTTACTGTGGTAATAGTGTACTGGTGGCCCCACCACCATACAGGAGGAAAGAAAAGTAGTATAACTGCTGTAAGATGGACTTTGGCGCTCCAAACACAGAGGAGCTGAAATCCAAAATGGTGGCCAACACTGCCTTAATGCTGGGGAGTAAAGTAGCAAGGCAGGGAGAGGAAGCTGCTGGTAAGCCAGTAGGATGAACAACTCCCCAGACAGTCAAAGCAGTAGCTTGCAGGCCACCCGAGGATGACCGATACATTGTGGCTCCCAGAACGCCAGGCCTGTGCAGAAGGAACCACACAGAGAAGAACCTCACCAGCGGGCAGAGGAAAACCCGGACACATACAACCACAGCCAGCATGAACAAAAGCTGCAGAGACCGGAGAAGACAACAGGAGAGATGAGCAGGATAAAATGGCCATAGAGTGCAGATCTCCGCATCCTACTCCATGCCTGACCAGACCAGCTTCACCACCACTACCCATTTTTAAACTCCCACCTTAAAACACTGTATACCTTGTGTAATAGAACCCCTGTGTGGGAGTGGAGTCATACCTGCTTTCTCCAGACGACGCTTGCGGCTTTCAGACCTCTCACGACTTCTTCCTCAGGAGCCTGTGGCAGAAGAATAGTCACCGAAAGGAGGACCGCTCGGATAAAGGAAATGCAAATGGATGGTGACAGCACGTTTATTAAATCAGGGGAAAGAAAAGTAACCATTTAATGTATTCAAATGCCGGCTAATAAGTCAACTCTACTTCAGAGGGCACATGGCGGAACATCGCATATCATTTGCATAATAGGCATAAGTGTTATCACATATCATTTGCATAATAGGCATAAGTGTTATCACATATCATTTGCATAATAGGCATAAGTGTTGTCACAACCTCAACATAAGTGTTTTTCAGAACATAGAAGAAAACCCAAATGTCATTTAACCAGGAGGGTTCAGGAATGTTCAAACAGTATACTAATGCACCACTAGGTGGCAATATGAACTCAAATAAGGAAGTCTCTGGCTATCCTTGCGGGAGTTTAGAACAGATCACAAAAGCCACTTAGCATAGAGAAAGCGGTTGCAGATGACTAAAAGGGTAATTGGCATCGGCCAGCGTGCGACCGTTTAGAAAAATGGTACCAGGGCACGGTGAATATCCTCTCCTTTGAGATAAGACATGAACTGGCAAGTGTTCCTGTGGCAGACAGTATTTATTTATTTATTTATTTATTAACAGTTTCTTATATAGCGCAGCAAATTCCGTTGCGCTTTACAATTTGAAATAACAATTACAAACTGGGTGATAACAGTCATAGAGGTAGGAAGGCCCTGCTCGCAAGCTTACAATCTATAGGCATATGTACATAAGGAAAGGTGCTATCTATTGCATAGAATGAGAAGACATGTGAGGATATGTGTGGACTGTACAGAGTGGATGTAATTTGATAGCAAGGTTTATGAAAGTTATGTGGGCGGTTCAGGAATTTGATACGCTTGCCTAAAGAGGTGAGTTTTGAGGGAACGCTTGAAGGTTTGGAGACTAGAGGAGAGTCTTATTGTGTGTGGTAGGGCATTCCACAGAGTGGGTGCAGCCCGATGAAAGTCCTGCAGTCGTGAGTGGGAGCGAGTAATGAGTGTGGATGAGAGACGCAGGTCTTGTGAAGAGCGCAGAGGTCGGGTTGGGAGATATTTTGTGATAAGCGAAGTGATGTACGTTGGTGTAGTTTGGTTAATGGCCTTGTGTGTGAGTAAAAGTATTTTATATTGAATGCGGTAGAATACAGGTAACCAATGGAGGGACTGACAGAGTGGATCTGCAGACGATGAACGTCTAGCGAGGAAGATAAGCCTCGCCGCTGCATTCAGAATGGATTGTAGTGGTGAGAGTCTCGTTTTGGGAAGACCAGTTAGGAGACTATTGCAATAATCAATGCGGGAGATAATGAGAGCATGGATTCGAGTTTTAGCAGTGTCTTGTGTAAGGTATGGTCGTATTTTGGATATGTTTTTTAGATGCATGTAACATGATCTTGAGACAGATTGAATGTGGGGAACAAAGGACAGATCAGAGTCAAGGATGACACCTAGGCAGCGAGCTTGTGGCGTAGGGTAGATAGTCGAGTTTTCAACAGTGATAGAGATATCAGGTTGGTACCTATTATTGGCCGGTGGAAATATAATTAACTCTGTCTTTGAAATATTAAGTTTGAGGTGGCGAGATGTCATCCAGGATGAGATAGCAGAAAGGCATTCAGTGACACGGTCCAGTACAGATAGGGACAAGTCAGGGGAGGATAGGTAGATTTGAGTATCATCTGCGTACACATGATACTGAAAACCAAAAGAGCTGATTAGTTTACCAAGAGATGAGGTATAGATAGAGAAAAGCAGAGGACCCAAGACTGAACCTTGCGGTACTCCAACTGAAAGAGGTAGCGAAGAGGAGGTAGATTCAGAGAAGCGAACACTGAAGGAGCGATTAGATAGGTACGAGAGGAACCAAGAAAGGGCTGTGTCTTTAAGACCTAGGGATTGTAGTGTCTGTATGAGAAGAGAGTGGTCTACAGTGTCAAATGCAGCAGATAGATCTAGAAGAATAAGTAGTGAGTAGTGGCCTTTAGACTTCGTAGTGACCAAATCATTAACCACTTTAGTCAGTGCCGTCTCTGTGGAATGTTGGGAACGGAAGCCTGACTGAAGTGGGTCCAACAGAGTGTATGAGTTAAGAAAGTGTGTGAGTCGAGTGTAGGCAAGTCTCTCAAGTAGCTTAGAGAGACAAGGGAGCTGAGAGATAGGGCGGTAGTTTGAGAGAGCATTAGGGTCAGAATTTTGTTTTTTTAAAATGGGAGTAATAACTGCATGCTTGAAGAGTGAAGGAAAAATACCAGTAGAGAGAGAGAGATTACAGATGTTAGTTAAGGTAGGGATGAGCACCAGAGACAGAGCTTTACTTATTTGTGAGGGTAAAGGATCAAGAGGAGAGGTAGTAGAGAAGCAGGATGAGAAGAGTGATGATACTTCATCTTCATTTGTGGGATCAAATGAAGAAAGAGTGCCAGAGGGTTCAGGTAAAGAACGGAGCAGGTCACTGGCTGCCGAAGAGCATACCATTTCATCTCGGATCTTATCAATCTTCTCCTTGAAGTAGGAAGCAAGATCCTGTGCCTTGATAGTGGCTGGTGGGGTAGGTGCGGGAGGATTCAGAAGTGATTTAAATGTATTAAAGAGTCGTTTGGGGTTAGAGGCTTGAGCAGAGATAAGAGTTTGGAAATATGTTTGTTTGGCAATGTCCAGGGCATTTTTATAACAGTACGAACTTTGTAATGAGTGATCTGGTGTCTTTAGAGTACCGGAGGTATGTGGTTGCCTGGCTCACTAACTTTGGCAGTAGTTCCTGAGCATACCTCAGACAGAGTTCTTAGTATTTGCGGGCGCTTAGATAGTTCTATGAGTCGGCTGTGACCTGGTCACAATGTCCCTCTTCAGTGCCTGACTGTTGCACTAGTAGTGCTAATGGGGCGTAATCTGTGCCTAACTTAATGGATGGGCAGAATGTGAGGGCTTAACTGTCCTGGCGGCTGTGTGGTGGGGGTATTCCGCTAGGCTTACCCTGGGTCTAGGGCAGGCTGGCGGCTGTACCTGGCTCCAGACTCGCAGCGCTGCAGTGGCCAGCTGTGCAGGGCTTCCCCTTAGTGCGGTGGTCCGTGGCTCTCCTCAGCGGCTGCAGGTGGACTACGGCTGTCGAGTCCCGGCTCCCTCTTCAGTGCAGCTTCTCTTCTGCCCGATGTGGCTGTACTTTGTTCCCGTCTCTGATCCCTGCAGCGGGCGATGTGCGGCAGCGCAGGGCTCTGCTCTCCGCAGCGGCGTCTCTCTTTTCCAGTGGCCAGCAGCAACGGGGCTCTCCTCTCCTGGCGGTCAGCGTGACGTCACTCCTCCGGGCGCCGTCTCCGCTCTCTGCTCTCAGGACACCCGGCAGCTTCGACTCTTCCACAGCTCTGCATATAGCCACGATGTGGCTCGGTCTCTCCTGTTGCTACCCGCCGCTCAGTCCACTTCAGTGCTCAGCCACAGGACTCCACTTTATAACTCTCAGGTTGGTTCTTCCTCCCTTCCTCTTCGCGCCTCTTCTTAGCCAATCCCCGGCGCTCCTGGGCTCCCGCTCTCAGGACTCTGTCCAGATAGCCCTGAGTCTCAGTGCCCCAAAGCTCAATTCTCTCCCTGGGCCGTCGCCAAGTGATCAGACAAGAGACTTAACCCTTACAGTGCCTTCCCCAATGTCTTTCAGGAAGCGTTGGCTGCCATTTCAGGGCTGCAATGGTATGCAGCGGAGTACCCCAAACGTGGGTATCACACTTGCATTCCCCTCTGGAGTATCCCATTCACCATTGTTACTTTGCTCCCCTTCCCCACATTCCACCTACTCCACTTCCATATTTCCCACTTCCCGCAGACCAGTGCTGCCATTCTGACTCTACTAGCCCTTACCATTACACACACTTCCATCCATCATGCCAACATATGCTTCTTTCTCCTAACTTTTTTCTGTGACCCTTGCAGCTCATCATCTACATCAGAACTGCTTATCTCCATTGCATCACTGCCCAGCAGTCTTATCTACAGGATAAAAACAGATGGCTACAAACAGATAAGTGAGATCTGTTATGGGCCCCATACACTAGAGCGATAATGCCCGATTTCGGGCACTCGGCCCGATATAACGGATGACATCGGGCATTTTGGAGGTGTTTCCGATCTGCATTCCCGTGAGGATCGGATCCTCCAGATTGAATGTGCTGCACATTCAATCAGGTCCAACCTGGGGGCATGGCTTGGATCACCCAGGATCGCCTAAGATACATCGTATGCAAAAGGACAGCATACGATGTATCTTGGGCGATCCTGCCCCCCGGGAGGGTGCCGGGGTTTTCTCCTACGATCGCTTGCGACATGTGGTCGCTTAAGTGTATGGGGCCCTTTACTGCATTGCATTCACCAATCTGGTGTACTGTATGTACAATCAACTTCCCAGCATTGTGCATAAACTGTCCATAGAATGGTAGTGATTTCTTCATGTATAAAGACAGGTGGCGCTGTTGGACTGCAGACAATTTACTTTGCATTTATTGATGTGGAAAGATTCTGAATCCATTTCCCAATTCCTGGTATGTGATGTAAGATCTCTTTTTAACCAATAATACAAATAAGACCAAAAATGACAATAATATTTTCTCGTAAAATACTGCCCAGTTGTCTTATATATAATGTTTTAAATGAATAATTAGAAGTAGGACATCAGGTATGTTTAAGTGGTTATAAATTATTCCTGTTATTCATTATTTGATGAGTAACCAATTGAAATACATTTCTTATAAACAATTACATATAGAAAATAAATGTTTCAAGTAGCCTTGCAATTTGCTAATGAGTTATAGTAAAGAAACACACATTACAAAATATAGTGTGGAATAAGTTAACAAAAGCACGATATTGCCAACATTGTCCCAATAGAATATAATATGCCAAATATCTGTTCGGGATATTTACTGTATATAACCACCTTTTACTTCTAATATCTAGGTAACTATAGATTTAGCCTACCATATGGATGTTAAAGGGATATTGTTTTAGATAGTCTCCTATAAATTCTACTCCTAACCCACATACTCATCTCCAGAAGAGTGGTCATGAAAAGCTCTGAGCCCCGGTACTTTTAAGAGGGCGTGGCAAATTGTGGACATGTGGAATATAGATGTTGTGATGACTGCGCAGAGTACACTGTAGAATTAGCAGCACATACACTTAGCGAAAAAATCACAGAATTTTCAACAGATTACAATATAGGGTAAAGAAAGTGTATGATTGCGCTTACACTGTACAAGGATGTGACAATCTGGGTATGAGGCTCTCATGGATTTCAAATGAAGAAAAACAATGAACCAGAGGGGAAACCCTTCAATAATAAAAGAAAAGAACACAATAGTGCAAGTATGCCAATATAAAGTGCAGTTCCCTTTAATGGTCTGTATATCAAACTCACAAACGTAGGTTTTTTGAAAGCATGTCAGAATGTGATGATTCACAGTTATGGACAATAGATGAGAGTCGTACTTCTTCCTTGTGATAGGATGGGAAATAAAACATAGAATAAAAAGGGCTTGTAATAAAATGCTGGTAGATGGAGTCTATACTTATCAAGAGATAAGTCTCATGGAGGTCCCACAGAGTTCCGGATGCTCAAGGGGGTTCTCAGAGAAGCTCCAGGTCCAGTATGTCCAGATATAGCCACAGCTGCTTAATGCATTTCGAACCAACGGGTTCTTCCTCAGAAGTGTTTGAACCCGTTGGTTGGGGTTGATAAGTATAGACTCCATCTACCAGCATTTTATTACAAGCCCTTTTTATTCTATGTTTTATTTCCCATCCTATCACAAGGAAGAAGTACGACTCTCATCTATTGTCCATAACTGTGAATCATCACATTCTGACATGCTTTCAAAAAACCTACATTTGTGAGTTTGATATACAGACCATTAAAGGGAACTGCACTTTATATTGGCATACTTGCACTATTGTGTTCTTTTCTTTTATTATTGAAGGGTTTCCCCTCTGGTTCATTGTTTTTCTTCATTTGAAATCCATGAGAGCCTCATACCCAGATTGTCACATCCTTGTACAGTGTAAGCGCAATCATACACTTTCTTTACCCTAAATTGTGGACATGGACATATCAGACCTGCACGGAGATGCTATACCACTGGAGGGGGTATGGCTATGCTTTTTAGCTGTCCCGAGTCCCTGAACTTTATACCTACAGTACTTCCCACTCGGTACCCCTGATCTCTAGGACTGTACCACTCATCTATTGAGTGGTACTTCAGATTCCCATTAAAATAACTTTTGCCATGAAGGAAGAGCCATATAGTATCTATAGAGCCATTCTTTGGAAGTAACTAATGCAATTCCTATTTTTTGTATATGGTTTGGGCAAGCTTGCAGGTCCAGTGGATTGTGAAAATAGGAACTTGGTTACAGAGGGTAATCTTACAGTTATATCCTTTTCACACAGAGCCGAGAACCTGGGATATTGCTGGGGCAAGTCAGCGCAACCCTGGTCCAGGCTTGGTGTGAAAGGTTCGACCCAGGTTGTGTAACCCGGGTCAGCTGCAGTGTAAAAAACGGTCATACATTACCTTGGTCATGCCAAAAAGGCTGCCGATTGGCTGGCTCAGGAGTGCTTAGAGGTGACATCATCTCCAAGCGTCCTGTGAGAGCAGCGATGATGGGGGGCCCGACGGTGCTGTGAAAGGGGAAAAATATCTCTGAAGCCCCAGCTTCGACCCGTGTTCAGTATCCCGTGTCAGACACGGGTCAGAGCCGGAACTTTAGTGTGAAAGGGGTATAACAGACACCAGTACTTCAGAACCAGAAGACAATTGTAGCTCTTTATTCTGCTCTTCAACATTTATCCAGTTTTTCTAGTTCCTCAGAGAAAGGAATTTCTCAGGACATGAAGCCCATGACATACGGTTTTTAAGTTGTTGTGTAGAATAAAACAAGATTTATCATTCCCCAACTCTCGGCCCCTTCTTTGAGGGTAGGTAAAAAAAGCTCAGCACCCTATGTTACGATGATTCGCCCCACTATGTCTGTTCAGCTCATGCCCTCTATTTCTGTCCAGCACCATTGCCCATCATCTTTCTGCCCCCACTTTCCTTCTTTCTTCTGCACAGTGCCCGGCCATTGGCTGCTCCTCTTCATAGCAGTAGCACAACGTCATGATGTCATGTAATGACATTACATGACATCATGACGTTGTGCTACTGCTATGAAGAGGAGCAGCCAATGGCCGGGCACTGTGCAGAAGAAAGAAGGAAAGTGGGGGCAGAAAGATGATGGGCAATGGTGCTGGACAGAAATAGAGGGCATGAGCTGAACAGACATAGTGGGGCGAATCATCGTAACATAGGGTGCTGAGCTTTTTTTATCAAAATTTGAACAACACACCCAGTTTTTATGTACTCACACACTGGCAGTATATTATTGTTAGCACGGATAGATTTTGTATATATATATATATATATATATATGGCATTAATACTGCCACACAGCTGGTACCAAGTACAATAATGGTAAAACTGCAAACGGGCAAATGTCTTTTCTGTTTTGTTTCAAAATGTTGCCTACTACTATCACGGTTGCTTCCAATCACGGCTATAAAAGGCCTTGTTGGGTGAGGCTTACAAGCCAGCCCTTGTATAGATGTCCTAGACCTGCTCCTCAATCTAAGACAATTCACTTGGAAGACTACTAAGTTCTGTTGAAATTCAGAATCCCCTCTATCCGGATGACACCCAAAATGTTTCTAGACTCTCCAGATCTTCTGCCATCCAGGTCAGCCCACATTACTGAATGTCTTGCTGCCATTTCAATTTGCCATCTTAAGCTCAATCTTTCCAAAATAAAAAAGTTCCAGTCAAAATTTGGGAACTGCTAGGACCCCAGAATGTGATCTTACACTTTTCTGTTACTAACAGAGTCGGACTGGCCCACAGGGGAACAGGGGAATCCACCGGTAGGCCCACTACCTGTGGGCCCTCCTCCTCCTCTAGGGATCAGGTTCCAGTCTCTATCCTAGTGCACATAAATTATGTATTATACATATGTTACATTATACTTCATAAGAACATGGTTTATTATATATTTACCAAGGGCAACAGAACATGTACTCTGTAATGGTTAGCCAAACCTCTGTGGTGGCTGGCCACACACTTAAGCATGGGCCCTTACAACAGCATTCCCCCGGTGGGCCCTTCATTGCCCAGTCCGACACTGGTTACTGACATTTGTTGGCTCAACACAAATTGGATGAGGAACTAGAATTTTTATATCCACATAGTCACTGTGTGTAAATAATGTGTGAAAGAATTTAGAGCTGTAATGTTACAATAACAGATATCTGTTGATCATACACAGGGCCGGATCTAGCCCTTGTGGCGCCCCGGGCGAAAAAAATAGAGGTGTGGCTTCGCGAAGGGGCGTGGTCAGTTATGCCCCCAGTAGTATTGCCCCCAGTAGAGTTGTTGTGCCCCCTAGTTTGTGCCCCCAGTAGTATTGCCCCCAGTAGAGTTGTGCCCCCTAGTTTGTGCCGCTTACAAAAAGAATAAGTTAATACTCACCATCCCCGCTCCTGATTCCCGACCGCTGCTGCCCTCTGTGTCTGGCCGCCGGCGCCGCTCCTCTGATCTATGGGAGAGACGTCATGACGTCTCTCCCATAGCACCGCATAGACACTAGAGGTCAATCATGACCTCTAGTGTCTATGTGCCGCACAGTCAGCACCGCACAGCACTGGGGTGCACCACCAGTAGCAGATCTTGCCACAGCGGCGGCGCCCTCCGGAAGGCAGCGCCCCGGGCAAAAATCCTGCGTGTCCATAGCAGAATCCGCTACTGATAATACAGCACATATGGTATAGCTGCATACAGTACTTGTAAGTGTTGTGCACGATAATCTGTCACCTCTAGGGGGAGTACTCACAAAAGAAATGATTGCCAGTGCTGCAGTGAAATGGCATTTTTGCAGTGAAATTGAAATGGCAGTTTTCTTCCACTTTTTTATCATCAGTTTTATTTATACATTTATTTGATTATCAGCTTAGATATTTTTGTTGCTGCTTGTTCACACATTAGCATTTTAATGTGGACGTCCTGCAATTTGCTGCCAAGAAAATCAAACAAATAAAATAAATAAATTAAAATCAATATGACATTTTAAACCCCAGCAGAAGCCAGAGGCAAATGCAGGATTTCTGGAGGGGGTTTCCAAATGTTTGATTTTAAAGCGATTGTCACCAGCCCATGAAAGATGCATACTGTAATTAGCATGTTAACAAGCTATAGTCTGCCCCAAAGTGCAGTTTATGTGGTACAGTAAAGACATATGCAGAACCTATGATCATGGTAAGCCACTTAATAGATTCTTTCTCAGGTGCGATGAGTGAGCACTCAGATCCACAGACACACATAGCAGGCTTGGTAAAAATATCTGTTGCCACTGGGCATGTGCACCAGCGCCATTCCGCCCTTTATACTGCATGCAACTGCTGCTGGCCAGGCTGTGGGGAAGAGGGGTTTCCGGGCAGCTGGAAACCCCTCTGCATTTGCCTATAGATGCCTCCATATTGACCCATAAATCCGTCTTCTTATCGATAAAATAGTGTTTCCTTGCAAAATAGTAGGCATGTGACATCACAGGGGGCTATTTTGTGCTTCTCTTTTACCCCTTTTGCACAATAGGAAATTACAATTGGGGAGAAATGTAATAGCCTGCAGATGCAGCCTCTGGTGAGATTCCCTGGGAGTCTTGTCAGGTTTTTTTTTAAGTGCCTATAATTTAAAAGGCAAAACCAGGTTGGCTCAGCATTTAATATTATTACTGTTTTATAAAAATGGGCAGAGTCACAGGAATTTGTTATAGTGCTGCTACTTCTGTGCAAATGATCTCTCTTGAATATTATTCATTATTCTAATGAAAATAAACTGAAAAGCTGTCTGTAGTGAATAATTTATGAGTAACGAAGCACCCTGATTTAGAGTATGAAATATTTGTATCCATTACTTTGTTTGGAGGGGCAGAAAGATTCTTCGCTTATGGATAGTTCATGGACTCCAATCACTGCCTCTAACACAGAATGGCAGAGCAGCACCATTGTTGGCTTGAATCATGGATAGTTACCGTCCCTCACAACTATCCTTCACTTTATAAAACTGCTCAGATAAGACAGCTTTGTCCCAGAACAGAAAAGGCCATTGTGGTAATTTTCTTTGACATATGACTGTGGCTTAATTTTAGATTGTCAATACTTCAGATACTGGGGCATATTTACTAATTATCAGGTTTTACATCCGATAATTATAATTTCTTCATGCTGTTATCTAAATTATAGATCATCTGAATGTACTATTAATCGCTCACAGAGAGTGGGGCTCAGAAAGGAGCTTAATTTGGCCCTGGGTACTGCAGCAGATACGGAGCTACTGTATCTGCTGTTGTCCCTCCTTTATGCATTTCAGTGGTCCTTAATATTTGCAGACACCCCTCAAAAATGGGTGTTTTGGGGGATTATGCTGCAAATATTATTTGATAAATAGGCCCCTGTCACTAGGACTACTTTGTTTCAAGGGCTTCCAGGTGGCACCAGGTGGCGCTCATACAGTTAAGGTTGCCCAGCAGTCCTTTAGCCTCCTGCTATGCTAGACTTCACCTTTAGCAGCCGCCTTTCCAGGGTGAATTAGGTCCACCCCATACTCAGATGCCCCCAGGTCTTAAGGATGGACAAGGTTGCTATTGGAGGCTGGGCAAGAACTAGCTATAGTGCGGAGAGACGCTCACCGGATGCAACCAAGACTGACTGCCCAATTCTCAAACTGATATTATGACAATGTAACAATGCACAAGATGGAATCAATGACAAAACATTAATTGTTTGTGAATGCAACGATGCATAGGGTGGAATAAGTGACAAAACATTAATGGTATGTGAATGCAACAATGCACAGGGTGGAATAAGCAACTGAGAATAACTATATATAAATGCAACAATGCACAAGATGGTAAACACTAAAGGAGAAAGGGTAATCACTGTGGAAGGTCCACACTAAAAACCTGATCACAAGGTGGACTGGATCTGATCAGGAACACGATCAAGACTTTGCAACCGGTTTCAGGACCACACAGAGCTGACAGGTTTTCACATGTAGCAGGAACTATAACCAGCGATTTGGTAGTGAACTGGAAGTGAATATAAAGGGAGACATTCCCAATCAGAACAGCCAGCAAAACCAAGCCTCCTGATGAGTAGATACAATGCAGCTGGACAGCTAGACATGTAGAGGCAAACTACTAATTATACAGCAGCTGAGGCTGAACACAGGGATACATGCAGGAATCTAGCTGCTGGAGTGCAGTAACACAGAAGCGCCGCTAGCAGCTTGTAACAGCCCCACTGTGTTGCCGTTTCATGATTCCACTATGGTGGCCCTAACCATGTACGGATCTCTTTCAATAGGTATAGAACTGATGCAAGTGTGCAATGATAATGATGACAGTTGTTTCCTTCCACAAGTGGAAGGATATTGGCATTGCAGTTACATAGATGTGTACATCACGGTATTAAGACCCAAATTTATTAAGCTTTAACAAGAGATAAAGTTGAGACGGAAAAAGAGTGATAAATCACTAGCCAATCAGCTTCCTAACTGCCATGTCACAAGCTGTGTTTGAAAAATGACATTTAAGAGCTGATTGGCTGGTCATTTATTACTCTTTGGGGGACATTTACTAAGCAGTGATAAGAGCGGAGAAGTGAGCCAGTGGAAAAGTTGCCCCATTGACCAATCAGCAGCTCTGTATAATTTGCTGATTGGTTGCCATGGGCACTTCTCCACTGGCTCACTTCTCCTCTCTTATCACTGCTTAGTAAATGTCCCCCTTTATCCGTCTCCACTTTATAGAAACATAGAATTTGACGGCAGATAAGAACCACTTGGCCCATCTAGTCTGCCCCTTTTTTATTTTATCCTTTAGGCAATCTAAACCCTTTTTTAACCTTAATTCTTTGTAAGGATATTCATATGCCTGTCCCAAGCATGTTTAAATTGCCCTACAGTCTTAGCCTCTACCACCTCTGATGGGAGGCTATTCCACTTATCCACTACCCTTTCTGTGAAGTAATTTTTCCTTAAATTTCCCCTGAACCTCCCCCCCTCCAGTCTCAATGTATGCCCTCGAGTTCTAATACTTATTTTCCTTTGAAGAATGTTTCCCTCCTGAACTTTGTTAAGACCCTTGATATATTTGAAAGTTTCTATCATGTCCCCCCTTTCCCTTCCCTTTCACTTTATATCTTGTTAAAGCTTAATACATCTAGGCCTAACTAATTCAGACCTGATCGTAGCAGCAAATTTGTTAGCAGTTGGGCAAAACCATGTGCACTGCAGGGGGGGGCAGATATAACATTTGCAGAGAGAGTTAGATTTGGGTGGGTTATATTGTTTCTGTGCAGGGTAAATACTGTCTGCTTTATGTTTACACTGCAATTTAGATTTAAGTTTAAACACACCCCACCCAAATCTAAATCTCTCTGCACATGTTATATCTGCCCCCCCCCCCCCCCCTGCAGTGCACATGGTGCCTAATTAAGACATGATCTCTAGGCTGCGTTTTTGTACAGCGGGCGATCAGGTCTAAACTGTGCATACGGGTACAAAGGGGATCGCCGCTCAGCTATGGGTTTGTGCAAAGGATCCGTTCGCATGGGCGTTCGCAAGGAGATTGACAGGAAGAAGGTGTTTGTGGGTGTCAACTGACCGTTTTCTGGGAGTGTTTGGAAAAACGCAGGCGTGTCCAAGCATTTGCAGGGAGGGTTAATCATGTCAATTCCGGTCCCGAACAGGCTGAAGTGTTCGCAGTGGCTGAGTAAGTCCTGGGCTACTCAGAGGCTTTACAAAATCTGTTTGTACAGCTCTGCTACACATGTGTTCGCACATTTGCAAAGCAAAAATACACTCTCCTATGGGCGGCGACTATGCGAATGCAGGACTGCAAAAAAAACCTAGCGAGCGAACAGGTCTGAATTAGGCCCATAGTTTTGCCCATCTGCTAACAAATCTACTGCTACGATCAGGTCTGAATTAGGCCCTAAGTTCCTTGCACGTAGTGTGAGTAAAGTACAATTGCGGCTCACGTCTGTGCTGAATTTGCCACTCTGTGTATTCATTTTAAAATGTCCCTCACTTACAGTCCCCTTACATCACATGGGCCCTATTTATTTGTAAACATTTGTGTGATATACCCCAAAATAGCCATTTTCAGGGTATACGCAAAACAGAGCAATGGACAGAAATCATGGTGATTGCTAAATCAGCAATCAGGTTACACCAGAGGCGGATTGGCCATAGGGTCTACAGGGAAGATTCCCGGTGGGCCGACGCACCTGTGGGGCCTGTTTTGTTTGAGGACATGTGGTCCTTTTTATAGACATAATGAAAAAGATGCAAAATAATTTGCATATATGAAAATGACTTTGCCACTTAGCCTGTGATTGCAGATGATCTAGTGTATGCTCTGTCTGCCTGCTTGGCTGACATATAAGATTGAGTGAATAGTGATTGGGATACGGTAAGTGTAATAAGCAAGAAAATATATCTTTCTAAAGAATGATATAGTTTCCTAAATTCTAACGGTGTATCATATAATGGGCTCATAATATTTAATTTTATTTATTTTTAACTTCCCCCTTGATGCTGGACATGCCCACTATCTGGAAAGTCTTGGGGGGAGGGTGCTGCTGCCATGGCCCATGGCTAGACCTTACATCTCTGGTGCTGCCCATGTGGGGCCACTAGTACACATTTTTCCAGGGCCGCTTTTTGTTCCCAATCCGCCCCTGGGTTACACTCATTGTGGCCCGTACTGCATACCCTAATTGGCAGACATATATTTGCCACACAGGCCTACTACACAGTACGCGTATATGCCCATCCAACCCTGTATTACTTAACCCTATTACCAACACAGTGGTCCTCCTCTTCAGCTGGTATGTCCTGTCACTGCAGTGGAAGCCATTGGGGGAGTGGCTTATCTGAGCAAGACCATCTTCTATTTCATGTCATTGTTTGAAATTAATTTGTGACCTGTCGCCTTATAGATCAGCGCTGCTTAAGTCTGTGTTTTATAAATAATAAGACTGATCTTTTTCTCTCACCTCTACAAATTACTCCCCATATCCTATAGAATCCTATAGAAACAAATCCAAGTTACTCTTCTTCATTTACAACACCTTGGACAAAGCTAGCCCTTCAGACATTTCATACACACCATATTACATCCACCTCTGATCTGCGCCTCACCACATCACCGATACATCTCTTGCACCGGCATATGTGTCTACTAAACTGTGGCACTGCTCAAGAGTCTACTGTGTACATCTACTGTAAAATGGTGCTGGTGCCATTTTCTTGATGATTTCTCCACTGCTCATGGAGATGCTCTGGAAAAATGGCTCCAGGGGTGGTTTTTCATTATCACTTATCACAGTTCTAGAAAACCAAAGAACGCCATAAAAGTATCACTGGAGCAGCTGTTATAAACTGAGTATTGGTGGCTCCACACATGCTACCTGCCAGGTCACACATGCTCAGTGGAATTGAAAGACCTTAAAATAAATGAACATTAAAAAATGTTCACCTGCCCAGATGCACGAGCCAAGAACTGCTTTAATGAGTCACAGCAGAAAAGAGGCGCCACTGTACATGCGTTGTCATATGCTCATGTTTTCTCACATACTCTCACTCAGCTCCATCAGAGTGGAGGACTTGTACGGTGGAAGAGCACCCACTATTTTTCAGTGCAGGTAGGCCACTCCGCCCCCTTTTGCCGGCAGTTGCGATGCAAGCACCATGTTTTTGCACGTACAAGCTCACAGCTGATGGCAGATATACGGCCAAAAAATGGGCATGACACGCCTGCATCGATATAACCACTCCCTGCAAACTCCATGTTCACACCTCCAAACAGTCAGTTTCTGTCAATCACTTTAACATGAAAGCCTCGTTGTGAGCGGGATCGTAGAGGTACCTTGGTGCATGCACATTGCGATTGCAGCATATACGCAGTCTGACGATAATCGCTCCATTGCATACAAACATGAATTAGGCCCTATATTATACCTCAGCCGGCTGAGGGACACAGACGAAAATAGGGGGCATGTCCTCATGGAAGTGCCGTGATCGCGGGTCATGCCCCCATTTTCGTGGGGGGGGGGCATGCCAAGTGCTCTGTGAGGGGTCTCCCAACTGCCCCCCCCCCCCCACCGTGGGTCAATGAAACCCACTGGTGGGACAGCAGGGTCAGTTGAGAGTTATGCTATATATATACATATTTATGGCAACTGACATATAATGCCTCTATTTTGAAAACTGTGGCTTAAGCGTGACACTAATTTAAGAATCAGTCGCCATTTAATTTGCAATCACTAGTTTTACCTCCAGGGCAAATTGCCTGCTTTATAAATGCAAACTGAGAGTTAAAAAAAGAAATAGATCAGATCATTGACAAGTGTGCATTGCTTTTCAACGTAATAAGGCTAATAGTGATTGTAAAGAGACAATGAGGGCGCATTGCTGTAATACTTTATCTAGCGGCTTCTTTGTGGCTGTCATGTGGAGGAGGCAAAGGACAAGCCAGCTAGGTGTCTGCACATTGTGCTGCTGTGGCCTTGGCCATGGGGAAATGTGCTCTTGGGAATGGCGTCTGCACACTTGCTGTATGCTTTCTGTTAAGGCTGGTATTTCCTGTCCTCAGCCTGCATGTCATGAGCAGGAAAGAGCACGGTCTGCAGAGCATTGCAGGGTGGCAGAGGCAGCCCAGCCTTTGATCCCGGGCCTCACATACCAGACGAAGCTGTGTTGGGTTTGGGGATTTGCTGGGATGAGCAAATTATTATTCCTCCTGGAAATTGCGCTGCCACTGACATTCCTGTGTGTCGGGACCTAAATCCATCTATTCAGAGCTAATAAAACAAGAGCAGAAATCTGGAATGGAATGAGACGAGAAGAGACAGGAGCAGCGAGAGCAGAAGCCAGTAGAGAGCATCTGTCACCTGCAACTTCTGTATTCCGGCTGCTCAGTAGCTCCACACAGCTTACACTCATCAGTGCGTGGAGAAGAGATGTACTTTATTATCCCAGAAATGACTGACAAAGATCACTTTCCACAGCTATCACATTGTAGATAATAGAGGATAGTCTTATGTCTAGCGCTGTATAAATATTTAGGGGTCTATTTACTAAGCCTTGGAGAGAGATACAGCGTAAAGAGATAAAGTACCAGCCAATCAGCTCCTAATTGTCATGTTTGAAAAATGACAGTTAAGCTAAACACACACTGTCAGATTATTTGGTCGGACCAACAATCGGCCAATATTTTGGGATATTGTAGGCACCAGGGGCGTATCTATAATGGGTGCAGGGTGAGCGGTGCACACGGGCCCCTGGGTTGAGAGAGGGCCCACACCGCACACACTGCACCCATTCTATACTCACCTTTCCGGCGTCCATCGGTGACTGTGTGTGGGCCCCTTTCTCTGCCGTAGCCGTCACCGCCGCTGCTAGCGCACTGAGCACTAGAGACTCTGGTATAGTGCCAAAGTCTACAGCGCATGCGCAGGACTCCGAAAAAAACGGTGCGGCAGCCATTTTTTCAGAGTCCTGCGCATGCGCTGTAGACTTTGGCACTGTGCCAGAGTCTCAGTGCTGAGAGCGCTAACAGCGGCGGTAACGGCTACAGGAGAGGAGGGGGCCCACACACGGAGTCTGCACATGGGCCCCCTCCTCTCTAGAGACGCCTCTGATAGGCACATAATATATGAGGTACGCACGAAAAGATTTTTTGTGATATTTTGTATTTTTTTTTTTTAATTCAATATTTTTTATTTGAGTTTTTGATTTTGCATTAACAACTTACACAAAAAGTAAACTTAAAACTACAAACATACACAAAGAACATAAAAACAGCTGTACATACATAAGATCCATGGTATAACAAGCTGATATGATGTCTCATAAGTTATACATTCGCAAAGCATCGGCGTCCGGGAGTAAAACAACCCAAACAAGCCACTTCCAATATAAGCACAAGCATAGCAGAGTGAGCACAGTATATCGAAATACAACATAGCAAGGCCGGCCGCGGGGTATCCACCTCCACAACATCCCAGGAAAAAATTAAGGAAATAAATACAAATCTGAACTTTATTTATCCCTAAAATATCTATCCACCTCCCCCATATTGTAAATAATTTCCTTTCCACCCTCCTAGCCAGGAACACAATTTTTTTGTGTGCAATAGTTTCGTTAACCAGAGATATCCAGGCCTTAGGTGCCGGGGCCTCCACAGCCAACCACAGCCGGGCTATGCAAACCCTAGCCAGGGCACATAGATTGATGACATATCGCCTGCTGGGCGGATCTAGAGCCTCCTCGTCCACAACCAGCAGTGCACACAGCACAGGCGTAAATATGGGAGAGGGAATACCTGTATCAATTATGGTACGTATAACTGCCTTCCAAAACAAAGATATACTAGGGCACAACCAAAGCAGATGCCAAAAGTCGGCACCCATGGCTCCACACTTAGGGCACTGTGAGCCATGAGACCCCCCCAATATGTGCTAACCTCACCGGGGTCATATACACCCTATGCAGTATGTATAATTGTATCTGCTGGTACCTAACAGAGGAAGTGGAGATCCGATGGGATCCCAAAGCAGTGTTCCATACATCATCCGATAACTGACCCACATCCAACTCCCACCTACCCCAAAGAGAAGCTAGAGGGTCAATATGGTGCATCTGGAGAATGCGACCATATATCTTAGAAACCAGGTGTCCTGAGTCCAACGTCCGCAACATTAATTTGACCGGGGAATCAGCGAGGACCGGAGGGCCATTCGGGAACTGGGTAGCCAAAGCGTGTCTCAGCTGAAGGAACCGAAAGAAGAACCCTGAGGGGACATTATGCGCCTGTTGAAGTTGCTGGAATGAGTTAAGGGTCCCACCACTATATAAATGGCCCAAAGAGTACACTCCCCAGTTTCCCCAGACTTCCCGGTCTTGAAGTTGACACAGTTCCGGCAAACCCGTAAGCATTATCCAGTGGGGTATCAGGATCAACACCGTGACCATGCATCACAGAGTGCACCAATTTCCATATCAGGATGGACTGTTTAATCAGTGGCAGTGTGGACATTTTTACGCTACCGCAAAGGAGTAGCTGTAACGGGGAGCCACCGGGATAGTCATGGTGCATCATCAGCGAATGCAAAGCCAGGGCATCGAGGTCGCTAACCCAATCCCAGACATGTGTCAGTTGTGCGGCATAGTAATAAAAGCGGATGTTGGGGAGAGCCAAACTCCCCAGCTCCCGTGACCGGTTCAGGGTATCCAGTCTCAAACGTGCCCGCTTACTAGCCCACACCAGGGAGGAAAGCAACCCATTTATTTGTTTAAAAATCTCCTGAGGAATATAAACGGGAGAGTGCTGCAGAACATATAGAAGTTTGGGCTAGAAAACCATTTTTACCATATTAACTCTCCCTGTGACCGTTAAAGGTAGCTTCCCCCAGGCCTTCACCCTACTACGAAGATATGTTATTTGTGGAGTGATATTCAGGTAGGAAAATTTCTGAGGATCATTAGACACCCAAATGCCCAGATATTTGAAGGAGTCCACCCACCGCAATGGGAGAGCTACCAACGGGGAGGCAGGAACCTCGCCCCGGAGTGGGGTAATAAAGGATTTCTCCCAATTAATCAGGAGCCCAGAGTATCGCCCGAACTCATTAATAATTTCCAAAATCCTAGGCATAGACTCAGCATAGCGATCCACAAACAACAAAACGTCATCGGCATATAAGGCCACCCTATCCTCTCGGGCATCCACCTTAAAACCAGAGATCTCCCCGTCCGCCCTCAGGAGACATGCAAGGGGCTCAATGGCCATAGCAAACAAAGTAGGGGACAGTGGGCATCCCAGGCGCGTGCCCCGAGATAGGGGAAAGGAGTGAGACACGAAACCATTTACCGCCACCCTAGCCGAAGGAGAAGAATACATCAAGCGAACATATTTAATAAAGTTTGGGCCTATACCGAATCTACGCATAACTTCCCACAAATAATCCCACTCCACAGAATCAAAAGCCTTAGTGGCGTCCAATGAAACAACTATGGAGGAGGAGGGATCCTCGCGGGGGATTTGGAGGTGAGTAAACAGACGTCTGAGATTAATGGAAGTCGATTAATTGGGCATAAATCCCGTCTGATCCGGGTGTATTATGTGAGAAATAACTGCATTTAATCTACTAGCCAACACCTTAGCCAAAATTTTAATATCAGTGGGTAAAAGGGATATAGGGCGATAGGACTCAACTTTCCTAAGATCCTTGTCAGGTTTAGGGAGAACCACAATCACTGCCTCCGCCATAGACGGGGGAGAGACTCTTGTGCAAAGATTTGGCCATACAACTCAAGTGTCAGGTCCGGGTGTTTTTGTGAATCCGTTAACCTGGAACCAACCACAGGTGTAGGTGCTGGGGTATGAAGAAAACAGGGAGGACGAAGGAAGTTCCGTTTCATATATTTATTAAAGTAACAATTCAGTAAGGAGTTAAATGACTAGTTGTTAATCATCATTATACTGAAGTATTGCAGGAATGACAGAAATAATATGCAAGAGAAAACTCAGAAATAAATAAAAGAAATGTTCATGGAAACATATGCAAAAACAAGCTGAAGAATAAATGTTGAATTGTCCAAATATAAACAGGCTTTGATGCTGAACTGTAGATTGTGTTTAACTGGTTAATGCAGACATGGAGAATTAACTGTAAGAATTTGCAATGGAGTTTTAAGAGTTAACTGAGAGACTGTGAAGAATTATCCTTGTAATGACAACATAGAAAAAGTACTGAATTGGGTTACTTGCGGGTTCCGGAGATCACTGTGAAACTGTAGTAGATGGCAAGGTGATGAATGGGTTAAATGCAGAGTTGAACAAACGAACAGCTGAGGGAATTGGAATCCTCCAGACTTTGTATGATAGGCAGACAGACAAGGTAACCTCATGCAGGACACTGGGAATCCAAGTATTTCCAATAGGTGTGCAATTGACTGATAGCACAATGGAGAGCCGGTAGATCTTTGGCAGTGAAGGCTGCAAAACGGACCTCTGGGAACGGAGGCGATATCTGGACCACGGGAATCACACAGGAACGCACGGAGAGAGTTCAGAGCTAGAGCACAGCTTTGATACAACAAAGCACTGGCCCAGAGTGACATAATCCCAGCCTACTTAAAGGCAGCACAAGCACGGGATTGGCTTACACCTGCCCACAGGTGTTTTCACAAGTGCTCAGTATTAGCTATTTGGTCTCCAACATGGCCACCTCCTATATAGCAGACACACCGCAGTGCCTTAGGCCATTTGGTCCCCGCACTCACAGTTCCCAGACTCTGCATTACCTGTGCCATTGATCACGCCGTGTCCCCACACGGGCGCACAGCACCGCGAGCAACCGCACTGGCAACGGATGAACCCCAGAACCCGCAAAGGTGAGAGACCGGTTCGTGACAGTACCCCCTCTTCTACGGGTGGTCTCCGAACACCTTTGAACCTTGTCAGGATTTTTGGAGAAGTATTTCTGTACCAGTCTTGGAGCATGAACATCTTCAGAGAAAACCCAGGATCTCTCCTCCGGGCCGTAACCCTTCCAGTCGACCAGAAACTGTAAACGTCCATATCGGGAACGTGAGTCCACAATCTCTTTAACTTCAAATTCCTCGTTCTGCAAAGAGTGAACTTTAGGAGATTTGGACTGGGTAGTACGGAACTTATTGAGAATCAAAGGCTTCAGTAAAGATGTATGAAAGGCGTTAGGAATTCTCAAAGACGGTGGCAGCTTGACTTTGTATGACACAGGGTTGAGTACCTTTACAATGGGAAATGGACCAATAAACCTGGGAGCAAATTTCTTAGAAGGAACTTTGAACTTGAGATTGCGCGTAGAAATCCAAACTTGGTCTCCCACTTTGTAATTCGGTACAGCTTTACGTTTTCTATCTGCAAAAGATTTATAACGAGCGGAAGTTTTGACCAAGGACTTACGTACACAACTCCAGATGCTAGATAGACGTTGAAGCTCTTGATCTGCTGCTGGGACCTCTAGGGCTGGCAATGGATGAAACTCTGGCACACGAGGATGAAAGCCGAAGTTAATATAAAAGGGCGTAGATTCTGAAGATGAATGGAAGAGATTATTATGAGCAAATTCTGCCAATGGAAGGTAGTCAACCCAGTCATCCTGAGAGGACGATATATATAGCCGGAGAAATGTTTCAAGGTCTTGGTTGACTCTCTCAGTTTGTCCATCTGTCTGAGGATGATATGCAGAAGAAAAGTTCAACTTGACATTTAAAGATGAACAAAGCGACCTCCAAAACTTGGCCACAAACTGTGTTCCCCGATCAGAAACAATTTCTCGAGGAAGGCCATGCAACTTGAAGATTTCAGAGATGAACAATCTGGCTAGTAAAGGGGCTGATGGTAACCCAGTTAATGGAATGAAATGTGCCATTTTCGAAAATCGATCCACTATCACCCAAATGGTATTTCGCCCTTTTGATGGAGGTAGATCGGTCACGAAATCCATTGAGATATGAGTCCATGGTTGTTTGGGTATGGATAGTGGATGTAACAAACCTGGTGGAGAACTTCTTGGACTCTTATGTTGGGCACATTTAGGACATGCTGCTATAAACTCTTGGACATCGGCTTTGAGACGTGGCCACCAATAAGACTGTTGAATAAACTTGAGAGTCTTTAGAACCCCAGGATGACCCATGAAGGAAGAGGAGTGAGCCCAGGTAAGCAGCCGTTTTCGAAGACTTGTGGCGACAAAGGTCTTGCCAGGCGGAGGAACTGGAGAGGTTCGAGTCATTAAAAAGGACCTAGGATTCACAATGGCTTGATTCGTGGTAGCATCATTTAATTCAGAAGAAGCAAAGGACCGGGAAAGGGCATCTGCCTTTTTGTTCTGAGACCCTGGACGATAGGTGAGTTTGAAATCAAATCGTGAGAAGAAAAGCGCCCATCGAGCTTGTCGTGGATTTAAACACTGAGCTGACTGCAGATACAGAAGATTCTTATGATCAGTATAAACTGTAATGCGATGTTGAGCTCCTTCTAGAAGGTATCTCCACTCCTCAAATGCCAACTTGATGGCAAGTAACTCTTGCTCACCGATTGCATAATTACGTTCTGCCGGGAGGAACTTACGGGAGAAATATCCGCAGGGATGGACCTTTTTATCTTCAAAGACTTGTGACAACACAGCTCCTACTGCTTCTGTAGATGCATCCACCTCTAGTAGAAAGGGACGATTCAGATCAGGCTGTCGAAGAATGGGGGCTGACACAAAGGCTTGCTTTAAATCAGAGAAGGCTTTGATTGCTTCTGAAGACCAGTTCGTAGGATTTGCTCCCTTACGAGTTAGGGCTGTGATGGGAGCAGCTAACGTGGAATAATTCTTAATGAATCTCCTATAGAAATTAGCAAAGCCGAGAAATCGCTGAATCCCCTTGAGAGTTGTAGGAGTGGACCAATCTCGGATAGCTTGGACCTTACCGGGATCCATACATAGCTCTGATCCAGAAATGATGTAACCAAGGAACGGTATGGAAGATACTTCAAAAGTGCACTTCTCTAACTTACAATAAAGTTGATTTTTTCTCAGACGTGTCAGTACCTCTTTAACTTGGTGACGGTGAGACTTTATATCCCTAGAGAATATTAGGATATCATCCAGGTACACTACTAGACACTTGTAGAGAAGATCACGAAAAAGTTCATTCACATAGCTTTGAAAAACTGCAGGTGCATTACAAAGACCGAAAGGCATTACAAGGTATTCGTAATGCCCATCCCGGGTATTAAAAGCAGTCTTCCACTCGTCCCCTTCTCGGATGCGGATTAAATTGTAGGCCCCTCGGAGATCCAGTTTAGTAAACACAGTAGCTCCTTTTACCCGGTCAAATAATTCTGGAATTAAGGGTAATGGATACTTGTTTTTCACAGTGATCTCATTGAGTCCACGGTAATCTATGCATGGTCGTAACCCACCGTCCTTCTTCTTAACGAAAAAGAATCCGGCTCCTGCAGGTGAAGAAGATGGTCTGATAAATCCTTTGGTTAGATTTTCTTGTATATAATCAGACATAGCTTGCGTCTCTGGGATGGATAGCGGATAAATTC
The DNA here is from genome assembly GCF_028390025.1 of Pseudophryne corroboree. Lineage (NCBI taxonomy): Eukaryota > Metazoa > Chordata > Amphibia > Anura > Myobatrachidae > Pseudophryne > Pseudophryne corroboree. The sequence goes on from NC_086449.1 coordinate 187,769,348, forward strand.
GTCCCCTAGGAGGTGTTTTACCCGGAACCAGGACAATTGGGCAGTCCCATTCGCGATGAGGAGGTAGAGAGTCTGCCGCTTGTTTACTGAAAACATCCGCAAAGGATTGATACACCGGAGGTAGGTCGGGAGGGCTGATTGACCGGAGAGGTACAATTGAGGCTAAACAGTCCTTGGTACAAGATTTACCCCATGAAAGGACTTCCATGGTTTGCCAATTAAGTTGAGGGTTATGTTTCTGCAGCCAAGGTAAACCAAGTATCACATCTTGAGAGGCTTTGGGAATCACGTAGAAGGAGAGGTATTCGGAATGGAGCACACCAACTTTCATCTTGAGACATACGGTTCGATGAGTAATTATACCATCTGGAATTCGACTTCCATCCACTGCTGTAACGGCAACTGCTGCTTCCAGAGGCATGGTTTGAACTTTAGACCGCATGACAAAGGCTGAGGAGATGAAGTTCTCGGCTGCCCCAGAATCTAGGAGAGCTGAAACTTTCACTGTAGAACTTGGAACTTCTAATTGAATAGACAAGGTCGGCTCTTTCCCAGAACGTGATTCTAGAGTAACTCCTAGCTTAACCTCTCTTGAATAAGCTAGGAGCGAGAGTTTCCCGGTCGGAGTTTGCAGAATTTAACTAAGTGTTCAGAGGACCCACAGTACATGCAGAGGTTACCCTGTCGACGACGAAGTCGTTCCTCTTCTGTGAGGCGAGAGCGCCCAATCTGCATAGGTTCGTCTGTCGTTACCGGAGACTGTGATGAAGAATCTTGTCGAGGCCTAGGATGATAACGTGGACTGGATCGCTCTGCCCTGGATTTCTCTAAACATCGCTCCCTGTAGCGTAGGTCAAGTTTGTTACAGAGAGAAATCAATTCATCCAGTTTAGTTGGCACATCCCGGATAGTTAAATCGTCCTTGATTCTCTCAGAAAGTCCATTCCAAAACGCGGCGATCAGGGCCTCCTCATTCCAGTTTAACTCTGAAGACAACGTGCGAAACTGAACAATATATTGATTGACAGGACGTAAACCTTGACGTAGACGGAGAATCTCCAAAGATGCTGAGGTGGTCCTGCCGGGTTCGTCAAAGATTCTCCGGAAAGAAGATACAAACTCTTTGTAATTAGAGAGGATAGGATCACCTCTCTCCCATAATGGTGATGCCCACTCCAGAGCCTGACCGGAGAGGAGGGCAATAATATATGCGACTTTAGAACGAGCTGATGGGAAACTGGCGGACATCAGTTCGAACTGGATCTCGCATTGATTCAGGAATCCCCTGCAAAGTTTTGGAGTTCCGTCAAACTTACTCGGAGAGGGTAACTGCAAGCGGGACGTAGGCAGCATCACAGGAGAAGCTGTAGTGGTAACTGGGACAACCGGAGTTGGAATCTGGACTTGAGACGTTTTAATTGCTGTATGAAGAGTCTCTAAACGGTCTGCCATAGTTTGCATAAACTGCACTATTTGTGTCTGTATAGACTCCTGGTTTTCCAGACGGGAAAGGATATTTGACGTAGCACCGCCTCCTGCGAATTGGTCACTTGACGGATCCATGTGGCCAGTGCTTACTGTCAGGTCCGGGTGTTTTTGTGAATCCGTTAACCTGGAACCAACCACAGGTGTAGGTGCTGGGGTATGAAGAAAACAGGGAGGACGAAGGAAGTTCCGTTTCATATATTTATTAAAGTAACAATTCAGTAAGGAGTTAAATGACTAGTTGTTAATCATCATTATACTGAAGTATTGCAGGAATGACAGAAATAATATGCAAGAGAAAACTCAGAAATAAATAAAAGAAATGTTCATGGAAACATATGCAAAAACAAGCTGAAGAATAAATGTTGAATTGTCCAAATATAAACAGGCTTTGATGCTGAACTGTAGATTGTGTTTAACTGGTTAATGCAGACATGGAGAATTAACTGTAAGAATTTGCAATGGAGTTTTAAGAGTTAACTGAGAGACTGTGAAGAATTATCCTTGTAATGACAACATAGAAAAAGTACTGAATTGGGTTACTTGCGGGTTCCGGAGATCACTGTGAAACTGTAGTAGATGGCAAGGTGATGAATGGGTTAAATGCAGAGTTGAACAAACGAACAGCTGAGGGAATTGGAATCCTCCAGACTTTGTATGATAGGCAGACAGACAAGGTAACCTCATGCAGGACACTGGGAATCCAAGTATTTCCAATAGGTGTGCAATTGACTGATAGCACAATGGAGAGCCGGTAGATCTTTGGCAGTGAAGGCTGCAAAACGGACCTCTGGGAACGGAGGCGATATCTGGACCACGGGAATCACACAGGAACGCACGGAGAGAGTTCAGAGCTAGAGCACAGCTTTGATACAACAAAGCACTGGCCCAGAGTGACATAATCCCAGCCTACTTAAAGGCAGCACAAGCACGGGATTGGCTTACACCTGCCCACAGGTGTTTTCACAAGTGCTCAGTATTAGCTATTTGGTCTCCAACATGGCCACCTCCTATATAGCAGACACACCGCAGTGCCTTAGGCCATTTGGTCCCCGCACTCACAGTTCCCAGACTCTGCATTACCTGTGCCATTGATCACGCCGTGTCCCCACACGGGCGCACAGCACCGCGAGCAACCGCACTGGCAACGGATGAACCCCAGAACCCGCAAAGGTGAGAGACCGGTTCGTGACATCAAGTAGGTGAGGGACGAAGAAATCCAAGTGCTGCTTATAGACCTCAGAGGGTATGCCATCCAAACCCGAGGCTTTACCACTAGGGGAGGCCTTAACAGCGGCCATAATTTCCTCAGGGGAGATAGGTGCCTCCAAAAGGTCGCAGGCCTCACTGGTTAGAGCGGGGAAACAAACACTGTCTAAATAATTGTTCAGTTGCGGCGAAGTACAGTCCAGTTTGGAATCGTACAAGCGTCTGTAATAGGATACAAATTCAGATGCAATCTGTGGGGTCTGTGTCAGGGGAACACCATCAGGGGTCACAATTTCAACCACAACATTAGTAGGTCTATCACCCCGAGCCAGGGAGGCCAGGTATGTCCCCGGCCTATCACCAGTAGCGTAAAAGGTATGGGAAGAGAAAAGGAGTCTATGCTGAGTCTTTTCCATTAAGTAATCTTTCCATTCTCTCTGAGCCGATAACCAGGCTAGTTTAGAACTGTTCAAAGAATCCTGTAAATATTGTAATTCTGCAGCGACACTCTGGGCCTCCAACTCAGCCTCCCGGCGCCTATAAAAGGACTTCAAATTAGACACCCGTTTAATTAAGCTCCCCCTCAGAAATGCCTTGAATGTGTCCCATAAATTAGAGATAGCTTTTTCTGCACTGTTCAGTACAAAGAATTCCTGCCATGCAGCCACCAAATCAGAGCCGTCCCCCATGTGGACGAGCTAAAATGGATTAAATTTCCATACGGCCTGGCCCCTAGAGCAGTTGAAGTCTAAGGTAAAGGTCAAGGGGGAGTGATCCGATATACCCCTAGTCTCATATCTGATACCACTAACCCGGGGAACCATGTCGCTCGAGAGGAGGGCCAGGTCAATTCTGGAGAACGAAGAATGAGAGTGAGAGAAACAAGAGTATTGTTTAAGAGACGGGTGTCTCAACCTCCAAGGATCGACCAGGCCCAACCCCGACACCACATCTGCAAAGGTGGACTTCCCAGGATACGCAGCAGATGGAGATATAGAGAACCTGTCCTTCGCCGCATCTAGTACATTATTGAAGTCCCCAAGGCATATAACAGATATCCCGGGAAATGAGGCCATGAACCCAGCAGACTTCTTAAGGACATCCCTCGCCCCCCACACCGTACACCACCCCCAACTTGCAGCATACTTGGATCCCAAAACTAAGTGCAAATACCTAAAAACAAAAATAAACAGAACTTCTTAGCACCATTGACCAGTGCAAACACACCTTAATCGGGGCCAAGAATATAATGACAAGAATTGAGCCCTATCTTTTTGTACATCCACCGCGAAATCCGTGAAAACCGGTATGGGCGACCCATTCCATTTAAAAGGGCCTTTGGTACGAGCCAGCCTCAGAACTGTGTCGCGGTCACGGAAGTGGAGGAACTTAGCAATAAAGGTGCGAGGTGGAGCCCCTGGAGGCAGCGGACGCATCGGAACTCTATGGGCCCGTTCAACGGTGAAGTAAGGCGAAAATTCCTCAGTTCCAAAGGCATCCCGGAATCATTTTACAAGAAACTCTTCAGGAGCTGAGCCCTCCTCCTTCTCTGGCAGGCCAACGAAGCGGACGTTATTGCGCCGCAGACGTCCCTCCATATCTGTCAGCTTTTGCGCACCTCAGTCATTTGAGATTCCAAAGCATCAGCACGGCGACCCAGCGTGCCGACAGAGTCTTCAACATTGGATATACGGGTCTCAGCCTCTCCCACTCTCTCTCTCACCCGCTGAAGGTCCTGATGGACAATGGAGAGATCAGACTGCACTTGCCAAATTTTATCAGCCAGACGCGTCTCACTGGCAGTCACCGCATCCAATACTCTCTGCAGTGCAGCATCCGGAGGATCAGAGGAGGTGGAACTATACGCAGGAGATGGGGGCGATGCCTCAGATCTTACAGTCTCTCCCCTTTGCTGTTGAGGGCCAGGATTACGGACAAACTTATCCATCGCGCCCGCCGCCGCACTACTTCGGCGGCCTCGCACCATTTTGGACAACACGGTGTCGCTCCGTCCAGCCAACAGTGTATATCAAAGCAAATACAGGCAAGAGGGGGCGTCCGCACCAACACCCTATGGAAAGGCCAGCGGGCGCGAGGGAGTATATAGATATGTATAGATAGACAACAGGACCAAAGTTTCCGGTTATAATGCAAAGTGTCCGCCTAATGGAGCAGGAGAATAGGCAATATCACCCTCAATCAAAGCCGTGAGGTACAGATGATCAGTCCCCCAGCACTAACTTCCAGGCACAGCAGGGGAGCCCGCATCACATAGGGTGAGGGCAAGGTCAGCGAGCCAGAGGAGTATAGCAGGAGGAGGGGGGAAAGGGTATATGCAGCCCAATGGCCTCCCAGCCAGCTCAGTTAAAGCCCCAAATAATAATCCTCCCCGCAGCAGTGGGCACGCGCCCCGTGTACCTGGGTCCCAGTCAGAATGGGAGCATGCAGCAGCAGGAGATCCAGCAAATGGCCGCAATGGCAGGCAGCAGAGGATGAGCAGGATGGCCACGCTGTGAGCCCTCCAGGCTCGCTCACAGCTAGAGGGGCCGGTTGGTGTAGTTCCCCACTCCCGCTCGTCAGCGTCTCAGCCAGCTGCAGTGGGCGGTGATAGATCGCGGGAGCCGCACTTCCGGTTCCCCGGGCAGCACGGGTCCGCGGCAGTACAGGGTTGTCCAGGCAGCCCCAAACAGGTCACCCCCCGGGCACTCCTGCAGGCAGGCGGGGTGGCAGATGAGAGCCCCTCACTCCCCTTCACCAGGGACACGGCCGGCTGTAGCGGGCGGCGGCGGGTAGCAGGAGCCGAACTTCCGGCTAGAGGTGAGCGCAGGGCAGCGGCTTCACGCGCCGGCCCAGCGCAGAACAGGGCCCGCCAGGCAAACAGGGCTCCAGGAGCATGGGAGACAGTGGCAGCCGGATCAAACCCACTCCAGGGGGGGCAGGAGACACTCATAAAGCTATGGCCCCAATATCAGACCCAGGGGGGGAGTATAGGATAATAAAACAGGATGTAGTGGCTGGAGAGCTGCACAGTACAAGTGCTACTCCATGCCCGTCCAGGCCACGCCCCCGTGATATCTTGTATTTAGCGATTTTTTGTGACAGGAAAACAGGAAATCTGTGCAGATTATTGAGAATGTACACACACTGCTCGATATCGGGAGTTTGTGGCTGATAATTATGCATTGGAGCGACAGATCGGAAAATTGATCATATGTGTTTGTGGGCAAGATATTCCCGATTTATTGGCAAAACGCTAAAACGATCGTTTGTACACGCTATACGATAAATCAGGCCGATGTCCCAATTATTGGTAAATCGGCCCAATAATTGTATAGTGTGTACTTAGTTTTAGGAGCTGATTGGTTGATAATTTATTTCTCTCTGCTGTATCTCTATTCAAGTCTTAGTAAATAGAGCCCTGTGTTCCAAAGTGCATATTTAGAATTTTTTATTATATTTTATTCTGAGCTACCAAGGATAAAGATAATATAACAGCTGTTTTGGAACTACAGGCCCCAGCACGGGAAATCTGCAGGCAATGCAGGTACTTGTAGTTCTGCAACAACTGGCAAGCCACACCTTGTTTGATCAGTATGCTAGTTATTAGAGATGAGCGGGTTCGGTTTCTCTGAATCCGAACCCGTCCGAACTTCACGTTTAGTAGTTATGTGACAGATGTGGTTTATTAACTGGGCTCTGGTTATTTTCTGATAGTTGTCATGACCGGCATTTCTTCCAGATCTAGTGGATTGTGGACGTAAGTCTTCTGCATCATTCTATTGAGAGCTGCCTGAAGCTACGATTACAAGTGAAGTGCATAGTATCAAGTGAGGCAGCACACATTTACATAGACTACTGCAAAGCTAGAAATCTTATTATTGCTGATTGCAGGTCTCTAGTGACTGAGCCTCCTTTCTCATGATTCTAGTACATATACCTGTAGGTTGGTACTTTGCACATCTGTCAGAGAACATCCTGCTTACATGATTAGCTACTAGGGTGTCATTTATGGACGGTGTCATCCGAACCTACAAGGCAAAACACATTTACATACCCTCCAACTGTACCTTTTTGCATACTTGCCGACTTTTTGGCTGCTTTCTCAGGGAGAGAGCAGTTAGGTCGGCTCAGCAGGGGGGCAGGCTCCGACGAGCAGTGCAGAGGAGGGCAGGCCAGAGGCGTGGCGGAACGGGGCGCGGCGGCGGGACGCGTCATGTAAGCCACGCCCCCCCGCTGTGTAATGCCGCTATTACCGGTATTGTCCAGCAAGGGGCGTGGCTATGATGACGCGATTCAACAAGAATCGCGTCATCGCCTGCCCGGACCGCCCACTTTACTCTCTAAGTGGGCAGCTGGGCAGGGGGGGACCCCCGAAATCGGAAGACTTGCCTGCTCTTCCGGGGGGCCGGGAGGGTCATCTGATTTTCGGGAGCCTCCCGGCCATTCCAGGAGAGTAGGCAAGTATGCCTTTTTGGCAGGTACAGTACCTTTTTTTTATGGTCTGTACCGATGTTTGGCTCTCCAAACTGCCATTGAAAGTATAGGAAAAGGGGCGTGACCACACCACTTTACCCATGGTCACGCCCCCTTTTCAAATTTGTGCCGAATTTTCTGTATAAATTGTTGGAGGGTATGTATTTATAAAACAAAGTTGCAGAAATAACTGCTTCTAGATCAGGGGCAGGCAGCCTGAGGCACTCCAGCTGCAGCAGAATTATACCTTCCAGCATGCCCTGCCACCCTGTCAGCACACCTGTAACAGCAAAAATATAGCAGAACATGCTGGGATATGTAGTTGCATAGCACCTGGAGTGCCGCATGTTGCCCATCCCTGTTCAAGATCACATATTTTCGGTCTTTGATTTGGCTGGGGAAGGAATTGGGGACAATCTACCTTTCATGATTTTTTTAACCTCTCATCTTAGGGGGAGATCATGATGTACTAAGCATTGAAAAGAGTGGAGAAGTGATCCAGTGGAGGAGTTGCTGATGGCAACCAATCAGCTCAGCATAGTTTTATAGTATGCAAATTCTAAATGCTACTTCAATGCTGATTGGTTGCCATGGGCAACTTCTGCACTGGCTCACTTCTCTACTCTTTACACTGCTTAGTACATCTGACCCGTAGTGTAGAGAGAAGTCCTTACGGACACCTCAGCTGCAGGGTAAATAACATCACTTTTTCGAAATCCTGCTTCTCAAAATGAGCAGTTTTTCGGAAATGATATTTTGGCATGATGAATAGTGAAAAAATTGTGAAATAAAAGGGTTAGAAGTGAGTCAAAATCCATCCCTACTTAATGCTCATGGGGGGTCATTCCGAGTTGATCGTAGCTGTGCTAAATTTAGCACAGCTACGATCATCTTCTCTGACATGCGGGGGGACACCCAGCACAGGGCTAGTCCGCCCACATGTCAGTGCCGCCTCCCCTCCCCCCCCCCCCCCCCCCCGCACAAATACAAAAGCATCGCACAGTGGCGATGCTTTTGTATTTCAGGAGTAACTCCCGACCAGTGCAGCTCCTGCGTCTTGCTGGGAGTTGTTTGTCGCTGCCACTGGCCGCAGCGGCTGTGTGACGTCATGCAGCCGCTGCAGCCCGCCCCCCGTTCGGTCCGGCCACGCCTGCGTTGGCCGGACCGCGCCTATGAAACGGCGGCCAAACGCTGCCATTCCGCCCCCTCCCGCCCAGCGACCGCCTCTGCCTGTCAATCAGGCAGAGGCGATCGCTGCCCTGCTATGGCCTTCGGTCGTCTGGCATGCACCGGCGCACTACGGCAGCTGGCGCATGCGCAGTAGAGACCCGTTCGGCTGCGATAAACAGCAGCGAGCGAACGGGTCAGAATGACCCCCATGAACAGGAACACCAAGACATTGCCAGGCCCTGGTACAGGAGGGGGTGTGGCCATTGGTGGGGCGTGGCTACGCTCTGTCACATACTCTGTTGCTATTATGGCAGTAAAGCATTGGAATGAAGAGAGGGTTGTTTGGCCATTAAACATTACCTGTGTAAATAGTATTGTGAGTCTAATTCTTCGGGATACAGCCATTAGGTCGACCACACTTAGGTCGACAGTCATTAGGTCGACCACTATTGGTCAACATGCATTTGGTCGACATGGTCACTTTTTTCATTTTTTTTTACTTTTTCATACTTTACGATCCACGTGGATTACGACTGGGAATAGTAACCTGTCCCGAGCGCAGCGAGCCATGCGAGGGGACAAGGTGCACTAATTGGACTTCCCCGTCACTTTACAATGAAAACGACACCCAAAAAACAACAACTCATGTCGACCTTTTTCCATGCTGACCTTGTTCATGTTGACCTAATGGCTGTGTCGACCTAGTCACTGTTGACCAATAGTGGTCGACCTAATCAGGGCCGAAACTAGGGGGGGGGCTAGGGGGGCAGGCGACCTGGGCGCCGGATTGGAGGGGGCGCCGAGACCCCCTAACACCCGCCGCGGCACTTTTATAACGTTGAAACCCCCTTCTCCCGAGTGCCCAGCTCGGGGGGCGGGGTTTCGCGGAATGACGCGATTGCGTCGTGATGTCACGGCGCAAACGCGTCATTCCACGAAACCCCGCCGGAGGAGGGAGAAGGGGGAGCCGCGCAGACCGGACGAGGAGGGAGAGGCGGCTGAAGAGCGGCGAGAACCGCTTCAAATGTAAGTCAGCCCCTCTCCCTTCCTCTCTCTCTCTCTCCCTCCACCACCGTCCTGCCGCAATGTGTAAAATGGGGACCTGTGCCTGCCGCAATGTGTAAAATGGGGACACTTTTTCCTGCCGCAATGTGTAAAATGGGGACACCTGTCTGCCGCAATGTGTAAAATGGGGTCACCTGTCTGCCGCAATGTGTAAAATGGGGAATGGGGACACCTGTCTGCCGCAATGTGTAAAATGGGGACACCTGTCTGCCGCAATGTGTAAAATGGGGTCACCTGTCTGCCGCAATGTGTAAAATGGGGACACTTTTTCCTGCCGCAATGTGTAAAATGGGGACACCTGTCTGCCGCAATGTGTAAAATGGGGTCACCTGTCTGCCGCAATGTGTAAAATGGGGAATGGGGACACTTGCCTGTCGTACTGTGTAAAATGGGGACTTTTTCCTGGATATGAAATTCATGTTAGAAAAGGCAATTTTTCAGGTAAAAAAGTTCTGAAAGAGATATATATATATATAATATTTTTATTCATGTATTTATTTATTTTAATTTTTTTTTTTATTATTTTTATTTATTTATTGTAAAAGAATTTTTTTTTTTTTTGCCGGGGGGGGGGGGGGGGGGGTGTCAAATGACTACCTTGCCCCGGGTGACAAAAATCCTAGTTTCGGCCCTGACCTAATGCATGTCGACCCTATGACCCATACCCAATTCTTCAGCAGAGCATTTTGTGTCAGGTAAAGTGGAGCCATGGCGGGGAGCAATGTCATTATATCACCCCACAGGCAGGGCCAGATTAACAATGGGGCGGATGGAGCTACAGCTCCAGGTCTCCACATAAAAATAGGCCCGTCATGCTGGCAGTAGGATTATGACAGCTACCCAAACAATCATAAATCATAAGTATTAAAACTGGTTTTGTAGTTTTCTCATAAACGTATCCAATTTTTCTATGTTTATGTATGTAGGGAGACATTGGGGCACATAGTGACCCACACGTGACTCAGGCCACACGCACACAGCACTGGTCACAACACCTCTCCATCTCAGTATAGGCCCTTGACAGTTTTCAGCTCCAGGCCCATGTGGCCCTTAACCCGGCCCTGCCCAGGTGCACCCAGAACTTTGCTAAGACAAAACAGGATTGTGCTTGCAGCACACACGCGTACTTTTTTTCAGTTCACAGAAATGCTTTTGTGCTTCTCCCAGGTGTTGTGATCAGAATGACTGAGCAATCGATTGTGACACAAGCAAAAGAGTGTGTCATGTGCAAAGGCAGGATTGTGCTTACAGCACGCATTCTCTTCCATTTCTAAATTGCAGCCTGTCACACCTTGTTTGTAGACAAATACACAAAACGTTGTCACATGAATGATAAAGGTCAGCGCATTTCCTCTTTAATGAGCTCAGCTTCCAGAAAACACTGCGCTATTTGGATTTATGATTGTGCATTCATGAAGGATACATTTTTAAAATGCACTAAACTTTAAAGGGATGTTGGGGCATTAAAAAAAAAAATCAAAGCAGGGGACAAGTCAGAGCCTCAGACCCTCCAATAGGATCCACTCCTTTGCCACCAAGGTTTCACCTTATTTCTAGACTGCAATTGCCAGGGCTGAACTAATTGATAAAAAATATGTTTTTTAACATCACCTAATTAGTACAAGTTACTGTGAAGCTGGATACACACTAGATCAGTGGTTCCCAAAGTTTTTCGTATCAGAATTTTTTTCACGGCACCCCTAGACCAAAAGTTTCTTATTGAGAAATTTAGAAAGAAATTTTAAATGAAGTAAATTGTGTTTATATGTCATCCTTTGGGTCAGTTGTGTGGTGAGGGGCAAGATTTGCTTCAATTTGTCCACATATTTATGATTGGCAAACACCAGCACTGGTTTTGCCTATTATATTGACCATAAATAATTTTAACTGGTCCTGGACCACCAATCCAAGGCACCCCTGCAAGTACCCGAAGGCACCCCAGGGTGCCACGGCACACAGTTTGAGAACACTGCCCTAGACCATATTTTGAACGATTTACTACTTTCTGATGGATCGTAAGCGACAAGACATTCTATCATACTTACCTACATTTTATTTCTCCGGAGAGGAGACGCTGCAAGTGTCTTCGGGGGGCGGGGCCGGATTGTGACATCACTAAGCCCCGCCGCCGCATCGGGAAAGGCGGGAGGTTATCTCTCCATCCTGCTCGCATCACTAGGGTGCGAGCAGGATGTGGGAGACCTGCCCACTCTTCCGGGGGTGCGGGGGGCTACCCCAAAAAACGGGAGCCTCCCGCAGCTTCCGGGAGAGTAGGTAAGTATGCATTCTATACGCACTGTGTCTTTTGTCGCAAGGTCAGATTGAGATTACTGTACCAAGGGCCTGTTTCGTGTTTGTAAATAAAGCAAAAAAGCTATGTCTAGGTCGACAGTCAAAAGGTTGACCCCATATGGTCAACATGCATTAGGTCCACAGTGACAAAATGTCGACATAGACAAAAGGTTGACCTATGAAAGGTCGACATAGACAAAAGGTTGTCCTATGAAAGGTCGAAATGGACAAAAGGTCGACAGGTTAAAATGTTCGACCTGGCAATGATTTTTGGGGGGTTTTCATGTTTTTTTACCTTTTCCATTCTTGACTATCCATGTCACAAATCATAACCTTTAGCAACCTCATGTCGAATGAAGCAAGACACCGTGACTGAAGCACGGTGATCGAGGGGCCGCCCTTCTACAAATGGGGGTCCATGGCGACTTTTTGCCAGTGTTGACCTAATGCTTGTTGACCATATGGGGTCGGCCTAGACATTGTAGATCTTCTATACCACACCCGTGTCTAGAACAAACCCTGGGGGTGATTCAGACCTGATCGTAGCTGTGCTAAATTTGCCACACTGACATGCGGGGGGACGCCCAGCACAGGTCTTTTCAGGCCCGGCCCCACCGGACAAGTACAAAAGCATTGCACAGCGGCAATGCTTTTGTACTTGAAGAGTAACTCCCTACCAGCGCAGCTCATGCGTGCTGGCTGGGAGGTACTCGTCATTGTGATGGTCGCAGCGGCTGCGTTGGCCGGACCGCACCCATAAAACGGTGGCAAAACGCTGCCGTGCTGCCCCCTCCGACCCAGCGACCGCTTCTGCCTGTCAATCAGGCAGAGGCCGTCGCTGGGCTACGACAGCCGTCGGCTGTCTGGCATGCGCCGGCGCACTGCAGCACCAGTGCATGTGCACTTCTGACCTGAACACTGCGCTGCTGTGAAGGGCAGTGTGCGATCAGGTCAGAATGAATGTTCAGAATGTTGCCATGCACGGGGAGCAAATGCATTTATATTTTTTCTGTACAAGGTAAATACTGGCTGCTTTGCATCCAGCCCACAAATGTTAGCTTGTTTTTACACTGCAATTTAGATTTCAGTTTTGACACCCACCCAAATCTAACTCACTCTGCACATGTTATATCTGCCCCACCTGCAGTGCAGCATGCTTTTGCTCAGTTGCTTTCTTTTTTGTTTTACTTACAAATATGATTCAGGCTCCAAGTCAAGTAGGATGGAGAATCTGGAAATCTTAGAAAAAGTGGATATCAACAGTGAGCGAATGACAAACATTTGGCAAACTTTCTGCACTACTTCCCACTGAAAATTAGCCCTGCATGCCTGCTAGAAACACAAATGGAGTAAACAGATCTATACCGCTGACAGTGATCCTCTGCAATTAGGACATTACTGTTATATAATTTATGTGTCTGTCACTAACACTATCATGCCAAACTCACCCACTCTTCCTGGGGGGCGTGGCCTACAGGAAAAGGGGTGTGGCTTCATGGGAGATCCACAATCGCAAGCCACTCCCCCATTTTCCATCACTATGGGGCCATGGCCAACGCTCTGTGAGCTGCTGGCATGCCCTCAGATCTCTCTGACTCTCATGAATAGACGCTGGGCGCATGCGCGCAGCCAGGGCCGGTGCTAGGGTGTTTGGAGCCCCCCTGCAAACTATAAATTTGCGCCCTCCCAAACTTCACAAAGGGTCAGCGCGCACCTTCGGCGTGTGTCAGGAAAAGGGTGTAGTCTCGCAAGGAAGGGGCGTGGTCACACAATAGTACCCCCATTTGAATTTCCGCACACATTAGCACAATCTTATTCACATTACACCACAAGTAGTAGTGCTGCTCATTCACATAATGCCCCCCCAGTAGTAGCGTCATTATACATAATGCCCGCCAGTAGTAGCGTCCTTATCCGTAATACACACACACACACACACACACACCATACACTCCCCACACACACACACACACATACACACCCCCACCATATACACACAGATTTCTCTCTCACCCGCCACTGTTGACGCTCCCCTTGTACAGCAGCCTGGACCAGTGTAGCTCCGCCCATCCATGCTGTGTAGCTCTGCCACTCATGACAGGTAGCGCCGCCCCCTTTCCGGGACCCGCAGCCCGCACTGCACACAGCCGCTTCACAGGGAGGAGGAGGCTACAAGCTACCGGCGCCGCTGCCTGTCATGCAGTGACAGGCACAGCAGCTGGCAGCATCAGCAGGGGACATGCGGCAGGCGCAGCAGCGGGGATGCAGGGCAAGTAGAGTGGCTGTCCTGCCTGGCGCCTACCTGCTGTGCATCCCTTCGCTGAGCGGGTAGCGCCGGGCCTGTGCGCAGCGTCTATTCTCCGCTGCTCTGCTAGGCAGAGTAGTCATTGACAGGAGCCTCCCAACTGCCCCCCCTTGGAGAGAGATAAAGTACCAGCCAATCAGCTCCTAACTGCCATGTGACAGGCTGCATACCTCCCAACTTTGTATAACGGCAAGTTTGGACCTCTGTGTACAACAAAGTCGCATGCGCCCAAAAAGGGGATGGAGCCTAGTGGGACCCCAGTTTTCACTCTCTGAGTTGCTGGGCTGTTCCCATGATCTCCCTGTACTAGGAACAGGCCCGGCGACGGGAAGGGGGGGGGGACAAAGGGGGCAACAGTAACGGGCCCCATGGGTCAGAGGGGCCCCAAGAATCATGGACAACAAATATGGAACAGCAGTACCAATAAATATGTTTTATAATACCCGCTCCACCCGCCGTCCGCTGATGCATCATTGCACCAGCTCTTCCTGGTCTCTTACCGCTGCCGCCGGCGAGGAACAGCCCAGCATCCAGCAAGTGTACACAGCAAGTGTATGCAGCAGCAGCCCACAGCCCCACCACTGTCCCTGCAGACATGAGAGACATGTCGCACCTATGCCCAGTAACGGGCCCCATGGGTCAGAGGGGCCCCAAGAATCATGGACAACAAATATGGAACAGCAGTACCAATAAATATGTTTTATAATACCCGCTCCACCCGCCGTCCGCTGATGCATCATTGCACCAGCTCTTCCTGGTCTCTTACCGCTGCCGCCGGCGAGGAACAGCCATGCATCTTACCGCTGCCGCCGGCGGGGAACAGCCCTGCATCTTATCGCTGCCGCCGCCGAGGTACAGCCCAGCATCCAGCAAGTGTACACAGCAAGTGTATGCAGCAGCAGCCCACAGCCCCACCACTGTCCCTGCAGACATGAGAGACATGTCGCACCTATAGCTGTAGTGAGTACCTTCTGGGTCCTGGCACCCTCCCCACAGTCTAATGATTTTTTAAGAAAATGTAAATCACCTGAACTATATGTGTGTAATATATTTTATATACATATATATATATATATATATACAGAGAAGTTGAAGTGGCACTCAATGTGTATCCAATAACACCTGCTGGGGTGCCTAAATTCCAGGGAGAAGACTTGTTTCCACAAGGTCCCAAAATATAGTCAATTTGATATAAAGAAGGTACTCACCAGACTTGTAATGAATTGCAAATAAATCTATTTATCAAACCTCACATCAGCAGCTTAATCATAGTTGGTCTATGTTTGACCAACTATGATTAAGCTGCTGATGTGAGGTTTGATAAATAGATTTATTTGCAATTCATTACAAGTCTGGTGAGTGCCTTCTTTATATCAAATTGACTATATATATATATATATATATATATATATATATAAGAGATGTGCAGCGGTCATTTTTCGTGTTTCGTGTTTTGGTTTTGGATTCGGTTCCACGGTCGTATTTTGGATTTGGACGCGTTTTGGCAAAACCTTCCTTAAGAATTTTTGTCGGGTTCGGGTGCGTTTTGGATTCAAGTTTTTTTTTTAAAAACAGCTTAAATCATAGAATTTGGGGGTAATTTTTTTCCTATAGTATTATTAACCTCAATAACCATCATTTCCACTCATTTCCAGTCTATTCTGAACACCTCACACCTTACAATATTATTTTAAGGCCTAAAATTTGCACCGAGGTCGCTGGATGACTAAGCTAAGCGACCCAAGTGGGTGGCACAAACACCTGGCCCATCTAGGAGTGGCACTGCAGTGTCAGACAGGATGGCACTTATAAAAATTAGAGATGTGCACCGGACATTTTTCGGGTTTTGTGTTTTGGTTTTGGATTCGGTTCCGCGGCCGTGTTTTGGATTCGGACGCGTTTTGCCAAAACCTCCCTGAAAATTTTTTGTCGGATTCAGGTGTGTTTTGGATTCGGGTGTTTTTTTACAAAAAACCCTAAAAAACAGCTTAAATCATAGAATTTGGGGGTCATTTTGATCCCATAGTATTATTAACCTCAATAACCATAATTTCCACTCATTTTCAGTCTATTCTGAACACCTCACACCTCACAATATTATTTTTAGTCCTAAAATTTGCACCGAGGTCGCTGGATGGCTAAGCTAAGCGACACAAGTGGCAGACACAAACACCTGGCCCATCTAGGAGTGGCACTGCAGTGTCAGGCAGGATGGCACTTCAAAAAAATAGTCCCCAAACAGCACATTATGCAAAGAAAAAAAGAGGTGCACCAAGGTCGCTGTGTGACTAAGCTAAGCGACACAAGTGGCCGACACAAACACCTGGCCCATCTAGGAGTGGCACTGCAGTGTCAGACAGGATGGCACTTCAAAAAAATAGTCCCCAAACAGCACATGATGCAAAGAAAAAAAGAGGCGCACCAAGGTCGCTGTGTGACTAAGCTAAGCGACACAAGTGGCCGACACAAACACCTGGCCCATCTAGGAGTGGCACTGCAGTGTCAGGCAGGATGGCACTTCAAAAAAATAGTCCCCAAACAGCACACGATGCAAAGAAAAAAAGAGGCGCACAAAGGTCGCTGTGTGACTAAGCTAAGCGACACAAGTGGCCGACACAAACACCTGGCCCATCTAGGAGTGGCACTGCAGTGTCAGACAGGATGGCACTTAAAAAAATAGTCCCCAAACAGCACATTATGCAAAGAAAAAAAGAGGTGCACCAAGGTCGCTGTGTGACTAAGCTAAGCGACACAAGTGGCCGACACAAACACCTGGCCCATCTAGGAGTGGCACTGCAGTGTCAGACAGGATGGCACTTCAAAAAAATAGTCCCCAAACAGCACATGATGCAAAGAAAAAAAGAGGCGCACCAAGGTCGCTGTGTGACTAAGCTAAGCGACACAAGTGGCCGACACAAACACCTGGCCCATCTAGGAGTGGCACTGCAGTGTCAGGCAGGATGGCACTTCAAAAAAATAGTCCCCAAACAGCACACGATACAAAGAAAAAAAGAGGCGCACAAAGGTCGCTGTGTGGCTAAGCTAAGCGACACAAGTGGCCGACACAAACACCTGGCCCATCTAGGAGTGGCACTGCAGTGTCAGACAGGATGGCACTTCAAAAAAATAGTCCCCAAACAGCACACGATACAAAGAAAAAAAGAGGCGCACCAAGGTCGCTGTGTGACTAAGCTAAGCGACACAAGTGGCCGACACAAACACCTGGCCCATCTAGGAGTGGCACTGCAGTGTCAGGCAGGATGGCACTTCAAAAAAATAGTCCCCAAACAGCACACGATACAAAGAAAAAAAGAGGCGCACAAAGGTCGCTGTGTGACTAAGCTAAGCGACACAAGTGGCCGACACAAACACCTGGCCCATCTAGGAGTGGCACTGCAGTGTCAGGCAGGATGGCACTTCAAAAAAATAGTCCCCAAACAGCACACGATACAAAGAAAAAAAGAGGCGCACAAAGGTCGCTGTGTGACTAAGCTAAGCGACACAAGTGGCCGACACAAACACCTGGCCCATCTAGGAGTGGCACTGCAGTGTCAGACAGGATGGCACTTAAAAAAATAGTCCCCAAACAGCACCTGATGCAAAGAAAAATGAAAAAAAAAAGAGGTGCAAGATAGAATTGTCCTTGGGCCCTCCCACCCACCCTTATGTTGTATAAACAGGACATGCACACTTTAACGAACCCATCATTTCAGCGACAGGGTCTGCCACACGACTGTGACTGAAATGACTGGTTGGTTTGGGCCCCCACCAAAAAAGAAGCAATCAATCTCTCCTTGCACAAACTGGCTCTACAGAGGCAAGATGTCCACCTCATCATCATCCTCCGATTCCTCACCCCTTTCACTGTGTACATCCCCCTCCTCACAGATTATTAATTCGTCCCCACTGGAATCCACCATCTCAGATCCCTGTGTACTTTCTGGAGTCAATTGCTGCTGGTGAATGTCTCCACGGAGGAATTGATTATAATTCATTTTGATGAACATCATCTTCTCCACATTTTCTGGAAGTAACCTCGTACGCCGATTGCTGACAAGGTGAGCGGCTGCACTAAACACTCTTTCGGGGTACACACTGGAGGGAGGGCAACTTAGGTAGAATAAAGCCAGTTTGTGCAAAGGCCTCCAAATTGCCTCTTTTTCCTGCCAGTATACGTACGGACTGTCTGACGTGCCTACTTGGATGCGGTCACTCATATAATCCTCCACCATTCTTTCAATGGTGAGAGAATCATATGCAGTGACAGTAGACGACATGTCAGTAATCGTTGGCAGGTCCTTCAGTCCGGACCAGATGTCAGCACTCGCTCCAGACTGCTCTGCATCACCGCCAGAGGGTGGGCTCGGAATTCTTAGCATTTTCCTCGCACCCCCAGTTGCGGGAGAATGTGAAGGAGGAGCTGTTGACGGGTCACGTTCCGCTTGACTTGACAATTTTCTCACCAGTAGGTCTTTGAACCTCTGCAGACTTGTGTCTGCTGGAAAGAGAGATACAACGTAGGTTTTAAATCTAGGATCGAGCACGGTGGCTAAAATGTAGTGCTCTGATTTCAACAGATTGACCACCCGTGAATCCTGGTTAAGCGAATTAAGGGCTCCATCCACAAGTCCCACATGCCTAGTGGAATTGCTCTGTTTTAGCTTCTCCTTCAATGTCTCCAGCTTCTTCTGCAAAAGCCTGATGAGGGGAATGACCTGACTCAGGCTGGCAGTGTCTGAACTGACTTCACGTGTGGCAAGTTCAAAGGGTTGCAGAACCTTGCACAACGTTGAAATCATTCTCCACTGCGCATGAGTCAGGTGCATTCTTCCTCCTTTGCCTATATCGTGGGGAGATGTATAGGCTTGAATGGCCTTTTGCTGCTCCTCCATCCTCTGAAGCATATAGAGGGTTGAATTCCACCTCGTTACCACCTCTTGCTTCAGATGATGGCAGGGCAGGTTCAGGACTGTTTGCTGGTTCTCCAGTCTTCGGCACGCGGTGGCTGAATGCCGAAAGTGGCTCACAATTCTTCGGGCCACCGACAGCATCTCTTGCACGCCCCTGTCGTTTTTTAAATAATTCTGCACCACCAAATTCAATGTATGTGCAAAACATGGGACGTGCTGGAATTTGCCCAGATGTAATGCACGCACAATATTGCTGGCGTTGTCTAATGTCACAAATCCCCAGGAGAGTCCAATTGGGGTAAGTTATTCTGCGATGATGTTCCTCATTTTCCGTAAGAGGTTGTCAGCTGTGTGCCTCTTATGGAAAGCGGTGATACAAAGTGTAGCCTGCCTAGGAACGATTGGCGTTTGCAAGATGCTGCTACTGGTGCCGCCACTGCTGTTCTTGCTGCGAGAGGCAATACATCTACCCAGTGGGCTGTCACAGTCATATAGTCCTGAGTCTGCCCTGCTCCACTTGTCCACATGTCCGTGGTTAAGTGGACATTGGGTACAACTGCATTTTTTAGGACACTGGTGACTCTTTTTCTGAGGTCTGTGTACATTTTCGGTATCGCCTGCCTAGAGAAATGGAACCTAGATGGTATTTGGTACCGGGGACACAGTACCTCAATCAAGTCTCTAGTTGCCTGTGAATTAACGGTGGATACCGGACACACGTTTCTCACCACCCAGGCTGACAAGACCTGAGTTATCCGCTTTGCAGCAGGATGACTGCTGTGATATTTCATCTTCCTCGCAAAGGACTGTTGGACAGTCAATTGCTTACTGGAAGTAGTACAAGTGGTCTTCCGACTTCCCCTCTGGGATGACGATCGACTCCCAGCAGCAACAACAGCAGCGCCAGCAGCAGTAGGCGTTACACTCAAGGATGCATCGGAGGAATCCCAGGCAGGAGAGGACTCGTCATACTTGCCAGTGACATGGCCTGCAGGACTATTGGCTTTCCTGTGTAAGGTGGAAATTGACACTGAGGGAGTTGGTGGTGTGGTTTGCAGGAGCTTGGTTACAAGAGGAAGGGATTTAGTAATCAGTGGACTGCTTCTGCTGTCATCCAAAGTTTTTGAACTTGTCACTGACTTCTGATGAATGCGGTCCAGGTGACGTATAAGGGAGGATGTTCCTAGGTGGTTAACGTCCTTACCCCTACTTATTACAGCTTGACAAAGGCAACACATGGCTTGACACCTGTTGTCCGCATTTGGGTTGAAATAATTCCATACCGAAGAGGTGATTTTTTTTGTATTTTGACCAGGCATGTCAATGGCCATATTTGTCCCACAGACAACAGGTGTCTCCCCGGGTGCCTGACTTAAACAAACCACCTCACCATCAGAATCCTCCTTGTCAATTTCCTCCCCAGCGCCAGCAACACCCATATCCTCATCCTGGTGTACTTCAACAGTGACATCTTCAATTTGACTATCAGGAACTGGACTGCGGGTGCTCCTTCCAGCACTTGCAGGGGGTGTGCAAATGGTGGAAGGCGCAAGCTCTTCCCGTCCAGTGTTGGGAAGGTCAGGCATCGCAACCGACACAATTGGACTCTCCTTGGGGATTTGTGATTTTGAAGAACGCACAGTTCTTTGCTGTGCTTTTGCCAGCTTAAGTCTTTTCATTTTTCTAGCGAGAGGCTGAGTGCTTCCATCCTCATGTGAATCTGAACCACTAGCCATGAACATAGGCCAGGGCCTCAGCCGTTCCTTGCCACTCCGTGTCGTAAATGGCATATTGGCAAGTTTACGCTTCTCATCAGACGCTTTCAATTTTGATTTTTGGGTCATTTTACTGAACTTTTGTTTTTTGGATTTTACATGCTCTCTACTATGACATTGGGCATCGGCCTTGGCAGACGACGTTGATGGCATTTCATCGTCTCGGCCATGACTATTGGCAGCAGCTTCAGCACGAGGTGGAAGTGGATCTTGATTTTTCCCTATTTTAACCTCCACATTTTTGTTCTCCGTTTTTTAATGTGTGGAATTATATGCCAGTATCAATAGCAATGTCCTACTACTATATATACTGCGCACAACTGAAATGCACCACAGGTATGGATGGATAGTGTACTTGACGACACAGAGGTAGGTAGAGCAGTAGCCTTCCATACCGTTCTGCTATATATACTGGTGGTCACTGTCAGCAAACTGCAAAACTAAAAGGCACCACAGGTATAGAATCTAGATGGATAGTATACTTGACGACACAGAGGTAGGTAGAGCAGTGGCCTTCCGTACCGTACTGCTATATATACTGGTGGTCACTGTCAGCAAACTGCAAAACTAAAATGCACCACAGGTATAGAATCTAGATGGATAGTATACTTGACGACACAGAGGTAGGTAGAGCAGTGGCCTTCCGTACCGTACTGCTATATATACTGGTGGTCACTGTCAGCAAACTGCAAAACTAAAATGCACCACAGGTATAGAATCTAGATGTATAGTATACTTGACGACACAGAGGTAGGTAGAGCAGTGGCCTTCCGTACCGTACTGCTATATATACTGGTGGTCACTATCAGCAAACTGCAAAACTAAAATGCACCACAGGTATAGAATCTAGATGGATAGTATACTTGACGACACAGAGGTAGGTAGAGCAGTGGCCTTCCGTACCGTACTGCTATATATACTGGTGGTCACTGTCAGCAAACTGCAAAACTAAAATGCACCACAGGTATAGAATCTAGATGGATAGTATACTTGACGACACAGGTAGGCAGAGCAGTGGCCTTCCGTACCGTACTGCTATATATACTGGTGGTCACTGTCAGCAAACTGCAAAACTAAAATGCACCACAGGTATAGAATCTTGATGGATAGTATACTTGATGACACAGAGGTAGTTAGTGCAGTGGCCTTCCGTACCGTACTGCTATATATACTGGTGGTCACTGTCAGCAAACTGCAAAACTAAAATGCACCACAGGTATAGAATCTAGATGAATAGTATACTTGACGACACAGAGGTAGGTAGAGCAGTGGCCTTCCGTACCGTACTGCTATATATACTGGTGGTCACTGGTCCGCAAAACTCTGCACTGTACTCCTCCTATATAATATACTGGTGGTCCCCAGTCCCCACAATAAAGCAGTGTGAGCACAGATATATGCAGCACACTGAGCACAGATATGGATCGTTTTTCAGGCAGAGAACGGATAAAACTGGTGGTCACTGATCAGCAAAACTCTGCACTGTACTCCTCCTATATAATACAGCTGCTCCCCAGTCCCCACAATTAAGCAATAAGCACAAACGGAGAGGACGCCAGCCACGTCCTCTCCCTAACATTTCCAATGCACAAGTGAAAATGGCGGCGACGCGCGGCTCCTTATATAGAATCCGAATCTCGCGAGAATCCAACAGCGGGATGATGACGTTCGGGCGCGCTCGGGTTAACCGAGCCATACGGGAGAATACGAGTATGCCTCGGACCCGTGTAAAATGGGTGAAGTTCGGGGGGGTTCGGTTTCCGAGGAACCGAACCCGCTCATCACTAATAAAAATAGTCCACAAACAGCACATGATGCAAAGATAAATAAATAAAAAAAAGAGGTGCAAGATGGATTAGTCCTTGGGCCCTCCCACCCACTCTTATGTTGTATAAACAGGACATGCACACTTTAACAAACCCATGATTTCAGCGACAGGGTCTGCCACACGACTGTGGCTGAAATGACTGGTTGGTTTGGGCCCCCACCAAAAAAGAAGCAATTAATCTCTCCTTGCACAAACTGGCTCTACAGAGGCAGGATGTCCACCTCCTCCTCATCGTCTGATTCCTCACCCCCTTCACTGTGTACATCCCCCTCCTCACAGAGTATTAATTCGTCCCCACTGGAATCCACCATCACAGGTCCCTGTGTACTTTCTGGAGGCAATTGCTGGTAAATGTCTCCACGGAGGAATTGATTATAATTCATTTTGATGAACATCATCTTCTCCACATTTTCTGGAAGTAACCTCCTACGCCGATCGCCGAGAAGGTTACCTGCTGCACTAAACACTCTTTCGGAGTACACACTGGAGGGGGGGCAACTTAGGTAAAATAAAGCCAGTTTGTGCAAGGGCCTCCAAATTGCCTCTTTTTCCTGCCAGTATACGTACGGACTGTCTGACATGCCTACTTGGATGCGGTCACTCATATAATCCTCCACCATTCTTTCAATGGTGACAGAATCATATGTAGTGACAGTAGATGACATGTCAGTAATCGTTGGCAGGTCCTTCAGTCCGGACCAGAT
The DNA here is from genome assembly GCF_028390025.1 of Pseudophryne corroboree. Lineage (NCBI taxonomy): Eukaryota > Metazoa > Chordata > Amphibia > Anura > Myobatrachidae > Pseudophryne > Pseudophryne corroboree. The sequence continues at coordinate 187,792,564 of NC_086449.1, forward strand.
GTCAGTTTTCGCTCCTGACTGCCCTGCATCACCGCCAGCGGGTGGTTTTGGAAATGTTATCCTTTTCCTGGCAGCTCCAGTGGCGGTAGAAAATGAAGGAGGAGCTGTTGGCGGGTCACGTTCCGCTTGACTTGACAAGTGTCTCACCAGCAGGTCTTTGAACATCTGCAGACTTGTGTCTGCCGGAAAGAGAGATACAACGTAGGCTTTAAACCTGGGATCGAGCACAGTGGCCAAAATGTAGTGCTCTGATTTCAACAGATTGACCACCCGTGAATCCTGGTTAAGCAAATGAAGGGCTCCATCCACAAGTCCCACATGCCTAGCGGAATCGCTCTGTTTTAGCTCCTCCTTCAATGTCTCCAGCTGCTTCTGCAAAAGCCTGATGAGGGGAATGACCTGACTTAGGCTGGCAGTGTCTGAACTGACTTCACGTACGGCAAGTTCAAAGGGTTGGAGAGCCTTGTATAACATTGAAATCATTCTCCACTGCGCTTGAGTCAGGTGCATTCTCCCTCCTTTGCCTATATCGTAGGCAGATGTATAGGCTTGAATGGCCTTTTGATGCTCCTCCATCCTCTGAAGCATATAGATGGTTGAATTCCACCTCGTTACCACCTCTTGCTTCAGCTGATGGCAGGGCATGTTCAGGAGTGTTTGCTGGTGCTCCAGTCTTCGGCACGCGGTGGCTGAATGCCAAAAGTGTCCCGCAATTCTTCGGGTCACCGACAGCATCTCCTGCATGCCCCTGTCGTTTTTTAAAAAATTCTGCACCACAAAATTCATTGTATGTGCAAAACATGGGATGTGCTGGAATTTGCCCACATGTAATGCACGCACAATATTGGTGGCGTTGTCAGATATCACAAATCCCCAGGAGAGTCCAATTGGGGTAAGCCAATCTGCGATGATGTTCCTCAGTTTCTGTAAGAGGTTGTCAGCTGTGTGCCTCTTATGGAAAGCTGTGATACAAAGCGTAGTTGGCGTTTGCGAGATGCTGCTACTGGTGCCGCTGCTGCTGTTGTTGCTGCGGGAGGCAATACATCTACCCAGTGGGCTGTCACAGTCATATAGTCTTTAGTCTGCCCTGCTCCACTTGTCCACATGTCCGTGGTTAAGTGGACAGTGGGTACAACTGCATTTTTTAGGACACTGGTGACTCTTTTTCTGACGTCTGCGTACATTCTCGGTATCACCTGCCTAGAAAAGTGCAACCTAGATGGTATTTGGTACCGGGGACACACTACCTCACGCAATTCTCTAAGTCCCTGTGAACTAACGGCGGATCCCGGAAGCACGTCTAACACCAACATAGTTGTCAAGGCCTGATTTATCCGCTTTGCAACAGGATGACTGCTGTGATATTTCATCTTCCGCGCAAAGGACTGTTGGACAGTCAATTGCTTACTGGAAGTAGTAAAAGTGGTCTTCTGAATTGCCCTCTGGGATGACGATCGACTCCCAGCAGCAACAACAGCAGCGCCAGCAGCAGTAGGCGTTACACTCAAGGATCCATCGGAGGAATCCCAGTTAGGAGAGGACTCGTCAGACTTGCCAGTGACATGGCCTGCAGGACTATTGGCGTACCTGTCTAAGGAGGAAATTGACATTGAGGTAGTTGGTAGTGTGGTTTGCAGGAGTTTGGGTACAAGAGGAAGAAGGGATTTAGTTGTCAGTGGACTGCTTCCGCTGTCACCCAAAGTTTTTGAACTTGTCAATGACTTCTGATGAATGCAATCCAGGTGACGTATAAGGGTGAATGTTCCTAGGTGGTTAACGTCCTTACCACTACTTATTACAGCTTGACAAAGGCAACACACGGCTTGACACCAGTTGTCCGCATTTCTGTTGAAATAATTCCACACCGAAGAGGTGATTTTTTTTGTATTTTGACCAGGCATGTCAATGGCCTTATTCATCCCACGGACAACAGGTGTCTCCCCGGGTGCCTGACTTAAACAAACCGCCTCACCATCAGAATCCTCCTTGTCAATTTCCTCCTTAGCGCCAGCAACACCCATATCCTCATCCTGGTGTACTTCAACAGTGACATCTTCAATTTGAATTTCAGGAACTGGACTGTGGGTGCTCCTTCCAGCACTTGCAGGGGGCGTGCAAATGGTGGAAGGCCCACCTCTTCCCGTCCAGTGTTGGGAAGGTCAGCCATCGCAGCCGACACAATTGGACTCTCCTTGGGGATTTGTGATTTAGAAGAACGCACAGCTCTTTGCTGTGCTTTTGCCAGCTTAACTCTTTTAATTTTTCTAGCGGGAGGATAAGTGCTTCCATCCTCATGTGAAGCTGTACCACTAGCCATGAACATAGGCCAGGGCCTCAGCCGTTCCTTGCCACTCCGTGTCATAAATGGCATATTGGCAAGTTTACGCTTCTCCTCAGACGCTTTTAATTTAGATTTTTAGGTCATTTTACTCAACTTTTGTTTTTTGGATTTTACATGCTCTCTACTATGACATTGGGCATCGGCCTTGGCAGACGACATTGATGGCATTGAATCATCTCTGCCATGACTAGTGGCAGCAGCTTCAGCACTAGGTTGAAGTGGATCTTGATCTTTCCCTATTTTACCCTTCAAATTTTTGTTCTCCATTTTTTAATATGTGGAATTATATGCCAGTAATATATCGGGAAGTAGACGGCAGTAATGTCTGGAATTAGATACCACTAGATAGATACCAGATACCACTGTGACTGGAATGATGATGACCTATGCACAGTGACAGGACACTACCACAGCACCCTACAGCAGCAAGTTGCAGCACAAGACACTGGACTTTTAGTAATGTACTGTAGTAGACTGGTCACCACAATGCAGCACAAGACAATGAGCAGTGATACTGAGCACTGATGAGGATACTTGAACTGACACTGGGCAGCAAGAACAGCACTGGACTATTGTACTGTAGTATACTGGTCACCACAATGCAGCACAAGACAATGAGCACTGATGAGGATACTAGAACTGACACTGAGCAGCGAGATGCAGCACTGGACTATTGTACTGTAGTATACTGGTCACCACAATGCAGCACAAAACAATGAGCATTGATACTGAGCACTGATGAGGATACTAGAACTGACACTGAGCAGCGAGATGCAGCACTGGACTATTGTACTGTAGTATACTGGTTACCACAATGCAGCACAAGACAATGAGTAGTGATACTGAGCACTGATGAGGATTCTAGAACTGACACTGGGCAGCGAGAACAGCACTGGACTATTGTACTGTAGTATACTGGTCACCACAATGCAGCACAAGACAATGAGCACTGATGATACTAGAACTGACACTGGGCAGCGAGATGCAGCACTGCACTATTGTACTGTAGTATACTGGTCACCACAATGCAGCACAAGACAATGAGTAGTGATACTGAGCACTGATGAGGATACTAGAACTGACACTGGGCAGCGAGAACAGCACTGCACTATTGTACTGTAGTATACTGGTCACCACAATGCAGCACAAGACAATGAGCACTGATACTGAGCACTGATGAGGATACTAGAACTGACACTGGGCAGCGAGAACAGCACTGGACTATTGTACTGTAGTATACTGGTCACCACAATGCAGCACAGATACTGAGCACTGATACTGAGCTGATATTGAGCTTTCCACTCAGAGAACGTAGCCACGTCCTCTCGCTCTCTCGACAATGCACGATTGAAAATGGCGGCGACGTGCGGCTCTTTATATGGAATCCGAATCTCGCGAGAATCCGACAGCGGGATGATGACGTTTTGCCTCGTTCTGGTTTTCTGAGTCAGGCGGGAAGAACCGAGGCTGCCTCGGACCCGTGTAAACCACGTGGAGTTCGGGTGGGTTCGGTTCTCGGAGAAGCGAACCCGCTCATTTCTCATATATATATATATATATATATACAGGTTGAGTATCCCTTATCCAAAATGCTTGGAACCAGAAGTATTTTGGATATCGGATTTTTCCGTATTTTGGAATAATTGCATACCATGATGAGATATCATGGCGATAGGACCCAAATCTAAGCACACAATGCATTTATGATTCATATACACCTTATATAAACAGCTTGAAGTTCATTTTAGCCAATATTTTTAATAACTTTGTACATTAAACAAAGTGTGTGTACGTTCACACAATTCATGTATGTTTCATATACACCTTATACACACAGCCTGAAGGTCATTTGATACAATATTTTTAATAACTTTGTGTATTAAACAAAGTTTGTGTACATTGGTCATCAGAAAACAAAGGTTTCACTATTTCACACTCACTCAAAAAAGTCCGTATTTCGGAATATTCCGTATTTCGGAATATTTGGATATGGGATTCTCAACCTGTATATATATATATATATATATATATATATATATACCATTCCAATTCAGCCGGCACTCCTTGCTGTAAGACCAACTGATCCCGGTGCCCAGTGCAAAAAATCCAAATACCTCCACAACAGGCACGGCACTCCAGGGACTCGTATGCATTAATAGTGGTGTTTAAATCAACATGTTTCAGGGCCTCAGCCCCTTCGTCGGGATACCCCAATACAAATTGTATTGGTGTATCCTGACGAAGGGGCTGAGGCCCTGAAACATGTTGATTTAAACACCGCTATTAAAGGTTATTGCATACGAGTCCCTGGAGTGCCATGCCTGTTGTGGAGGTGTGTATATATATATATATATATATATATACATTATATCACTCTCGGTCTATTTAGTAAGCTTTGGATGGAGATAAAGCAGACGCATATTACTGGAACTGGTTGACTCATACACTACCAGTGCCGGTACAGGGCACACTGCTGCCCTATGATGACCCCGGACCAAGCACGTGACATAATGCGAGGGGGTGGAGCCACCAGCAGGATAACGTGTACAGATGACTGGACACCGGACAGATACACTGCAAGGTGCATGCACAGATCGTCCTTTGGATGTTCTGGGCAGCACTGAAGCAGCATTACCTGCCACAGAGGGGGTCATTCAGATCTGATCGCTGGGCTGCTAACTTTGCTGTCCTGCGTTCAGATAGTCACCGCCCCCAGGGGGAGTGTATATTCGCCGTGCAAGTATGTGATCCTATGTGGCTGCCGAGCTGCTAAAATTCACTTTGTGCAGTCTCTGCGCAGCCCAGGACTTACTCCTACAGTGCAATAGAATCATGCTGATCGGAACCGGAGCTGACGTCACACACCCTCCCTGAAAACGCTTGGACACGCCTGCGTTATTCCGGACACTCCCAGTAAACAGTCAGTTACCACCCAGAAACAGCTTCCTCCTGTCAATCACCTTGCTGACGCCCGTGCAATTAGGATTTTCACACCATCCAGTCGCTGGCCGACGATGCCCTTTGTTGTTGTCCGAAGTGCGTGCGCACAGCAGCGATCAGATCTGAATGACCCCCAGTGTTCCGTTTTAAGGACCCTGCTAGCCGGATACACGGGCTGTGGGGCAGCAGCGATGTTTTCACACTGAATGAAGGCACTGATCGCTCACACGTCCCTACAGCCCTGTACACTACTTACTTTACAAATAATCAAAAAATAGTTCAAGGAAAAAGATTCGTCATCAATTAGCTGTGTACCTGGAGATCTGCCCTGCTACATAAAAAGGCACAGATGCTCCCGGCGCCATCTACCTGCTCCAGCCACAGTGCTCCCCTGGTGCTTGTTCTGTGACATCATGACGTCACATGCGCTGGGGTGGGGTGTGCCAGCCAAGGGGAACCTCTGCAAAGTGCTACTTCACTATCTGGGTTACAGCAGCCTAGACCACAAAAAACGCCTCCTGAAGAAATGTTTCTAGTTGTAGGGAAAGTGTCGTAATGTGCTGGGTTCTCAAACAAGTAGTGTTGCCTACACCGACATTTATTGCCAGAAAATGAATTGTCCCTTGCAAGGCACCTATGGCTTTGTTCCTGTATCTGCATAGCTCTCAATGCAACTAAATGAACGTACAGTCTGTATGGTATCTTCATTTCCCACAGATTGCTGAACTAGATGAAGCTGAGTATTCAGTACTCCATCTTTGTAATGCACAAGCAGCGCTCTAGCAGTGGAGTGTGATTATTATATCAGGGATACGTGGTTTGTGAACCAAACATATAATTAACCCTGAAGTAATATATTTGGTACATAACTGATTAAATAGAACCATTTATTCACAGACGGAAGGGTAATAATTGCAGTTATGCTGACATTAGTCCTGCAGACATGACCTTTTCCACTCAGTACAAAATAGTCTGCTCCCCCACTCACTGTCTACCCCATCGGTGTCACCCGTCTGTCTGCCCCTCCCCTTTAGAATGTAAGCTCTCATGACTAGGGCCCTTTTACTTCATGTGCTTTTCCTTCTATGCTTAAACCATCTTCTACTCCATACTAGAGATGAGCGGGTTCGGTTTCTCTGAAACCGAACCCGCACGAACTTCATGTTTTTTTCACGGGTCCGAGCAGACTCGGATCCTCCCGCCTTGCTCGGTTAACCCGAGCGCGCCCGAACGTCATCATGACGCTGTCGGATTCTCGCGAGACTCGGATTCTATATAAGGAGCCGCGCGTCGCCGCCATTTTCACACGTGCATTGAGATTGATAGGGAGAGGACGTGGCTGGCGTCCTCTCCATTAGAAATTAGATTAGAAGAGAGAGAGAGATTGTGCAGAGTCAGACAGAGTTTACCACAGTGACCAGTGCAGTTGTTGTTAGTTAACTTTTATTTATTTTAATATAATATATCCGTTCTCTGCTATATCCGTTCTCTGCCTGAAAAAAAACGATACACAGCAGCAGCCAGTCACACAGTGTGACTCAGTCTGTGTGCACTCAGCTCAGCCCAGTGTGCTGCACATCAATGTATAAAAGGCAAAGCTTATAATAACTGTGGGGGAGACTGGGGAGCACTGCAGGTTGTTATAGCAGGAGCCCCCAGGAGTACATAATATTATATTAATTTAAAATTAAACAGTGCACACTTTTGCTGCAGGAGTGCCACTGCCAGTGTGACTAGTGGTGACCAGTGCCTGACCACCAGTATAGTAGTATATTGTTGTATGTATTGTATACTATCTCTTTATCAACCAGTCTATATTAGCAGCAGACACAGTACAGTGCGGTAGTTCACGGCTGTGGCTACCTCTGTGTCGGCAGTCGGAACTCGGCAGGCAGTCCGTCCATCCATAATTGTATTACAATATATACCACCTAACCGTGGTATTTTTTTTTCTTTCTTTATACCGTCGTCATAGTGTCATACTAGTTGTTACGAGTATACTACTATCTCTTTATCAACCAGTGTACAGTGCGGTAGTTCACGGCTGTGGCTACCTCTGTGTCGGCAGTCGGCAGGCAGTCCGTCCATCCATAATTGTATTATTATTATAATATATACCACCTAACCGTGGTTTTTTTTTCATTCTTTATACCGTCATAGTGTCATACTAGTTGTTACGAGTATACTACTATCTCTTTATCAACCAGTGTACAGTGCGGTAGTTCACGGCTGTGGCTACCTCTGTGTCGGCAGTCGGCAGGCAGTCCGTCCATCCATAATTGTATTATTATTATAATATATACCACCTAACTGTGGTATTTTTTTTTCTTTCTTTATACCGTCGTCATAGTGTCATACTAGTTGTTACGAGTATACTACTATCTCTTTATCAACCAGTGTACAGTGCGGTAGTTCACGGCTGTGGCTACCTCTGTGTCGGCAGTCGGAACTCGGCAGGCAGTCCGTCCATCCATAATTGTATTACAATATATACCACCTAACCGTGGTATTTTTTTTTCTTTCTTTATACCGTCGTCATAGTGTCATACTAGTTGTTACGAGTATACTACTATCTCTTTATCAACCAGTGTACAGTGCGGTAGTTCACGGCTGTGGCTACCTCTGTGTCGGCAGTCGGCAGGCAGTCCGTCCATCCATAATTGTATTATTATTATAATATATACCACCTAACCGTGGTTTTTTTTTCATTCTTTATACCGTCGTCATAGTGTCATACTAGTTGTTACGAGTATACTACTATCTCTTTATCAACCAGTGTACAGTGCGGTAGTTCACGGCTGTGGCTACCTCTGTGTCGGCAGTCGGCAGGCAGTCCGTCCATCCATAATTGTATTATTATTATAATATATACCACCTAACCGTGGTTTTTTTTTCATTCTTTATACCGTCGTCATAGTGTCATACTAGTTGTTACGAGTATACTACTATCTCTTTATCAACCAGTGTACAGTGCGGTAGTTCACGGCTGTGGCTACCTCTGTGTCGGCAGTCGGCAGGCAGTCCGTCCATCCATAATTGTATTATTATTATAATATATACCACCTAACCGTGGTTTTTTTTTCATTCTTTATACCGTCGTCATAGTGTCATACTAGTTGTTACGAGTATACTACTATCTCTTTATCAACCAGTGTACAGTGCGGTAGTTCACGGCTGTGGCTACCTCTGTGTCGGAACTCGGCAGGCAGTCCGTCCATCCATAATTGTATTATATACCACCTAACCGTGGTTTTTTTATACCACCTAACCGTGGCAGTCCGTCCATAATTGTATACTAGTATCCAATCCATCCATCTCCATTGTTTACCTGAGGTGCCTTTTAGTTCTGCCTATAAAATATGGAGAACAAAAAAGTTGAGGTTCCAAAATTAGGGAAAGATCAAGATCCACTTCCACCTCGTGCTGAAGCTGCTGCCACTAGTCATGGCCGAGACGATGAAATGCCAGCAACGTCGTCTGCCAAGGCCGATGCCCAATGTCATAGTACAGAGCATGTCAAATCCAAAACACCAAATATCAGAAAAAAAGGACTCCAAAACCTAAAATAAAATTGTCGGAGGAGAAGCGTAAACTTGCCAATATGCCATTTACCACACGGAGTGGCAAGGAACGGCTGAGGCCCTGGCCTATGTTCATGGCTAGTGGTTCAGCTTCACATGAGGATGGAAGCACTCAGCCTCTCGCTAGAAAAATGAAAAGACTCAAGCTGGCAAAAGCAGCACAGCAAAGAACTGTGCATTCTTCGAAATCCCAAATCCGAATTCCGAGCCCACCCGCTGGCGGTGATGCAGGGCAGTCTGGAGCGACTGCTGATGCTGACATCTGGTCCGGACTGAAGGACCTGACAACCATTACGGACATGTCGTCTACTGTCACTGCATATGATTCTCTCACCATTGATAGAATGGTGGAGGATTATATGAGTGACCGCATCCAAGTAGGCACGTCACACAGTCCGTACTTATACTGGCAGGAAAAAGAGGCAATTTGGAGGCCCTTGCACAAACTGGCTTTATTCTACCTAAGTTGCCCTCCCACAAGTGTGTACTCCGAAAGAGTGTTTAGTGCCGCCGCTCACCTTGTCAGCAATCGGCGTACGAGGTTACATCCAGAAAATGTGGAGAAGATGATGTTCATTAAAATGAATTATAATCAATTCCTCCGCGGAGACATTGACCAGCAGCAATTGCCTCCACAAAGTACACAGGGAGCTGACATGGTGGATTCCAGTGGGGACGAATTGATAATCTGTGAGGAGGGGGATGTACACGGTGATATATCGGAGGATGATGATGAGGTGGACATCTTGCCTCTGTAGAGCCAGTTTGTGCAAGGAGAGATTAATTGCTTCTTTTTTGGTGGGGGTCCAAACCAACCCGTCATTTCAGTCACAGTCGTGTGGCAGACCCTGTCACTGAAATGATGGGTTGGTTAAAGTGTGCATGTCCTGTTTTGTTTATACAACATAAGGGTGGGTGGGAAGGGCCCAAGGACAATTCCATCTTGCACCTCTTTTTTCTTTTATTTTTCTTTGCGTCATGTGCTGTTTGGGGAGGGTTTTTTGGAAGGGACATCCTGCGTGACACTGCAGTGCCACTCCTAGATGGGCCAGGTGTTTGTGTCGGCCACTAGGGTCGCTAATCTTACTCACACAGCTACCTCATTGCGCCTCTTTTTTTCTTTGCGTCATGTGCTGTTTGGGGAGGGTTTTTTGGAAGGGACATCCTGCGTGACACTGCAGTGCCACTCCTAGATGGGCCCGGTGTTTGTGTCGGCCACTAGGGTCGCTTATCTTTCTCACACAGTCAGCTACCTCATTGCGCCTCTTTTTTTCTTTGCGTCATGTGCTGTTTGGGGAGGGTTTTTTGGAAGGGACATCCTGCGTGACACTGCAGTGCCACTCCTAGATGGGCCAGGTGTTTGTGTCGGCCACTAGGGTCGCTAATCTTACTCACACAGCTACCTCATTGCGCCTCTTTTTTTCTTTGCGTCATGTGCTGTTTGGGGAGGGTTTTTTGGAAGGGACATCCTGCGTGACACTGCAGTGCCACTCCTAGATGGGCCCGGTGTTTGTGTCGGCCACTAGGGTCGCTTATCTTTCTCACACAGTCAGCTACCTCATTGCGCCTCTTTTTTTCTTTGCGTCATGTGCTGTTTGGGGAGGGTTTTTTGGAAGGGACATCCTGCGTGACACTGCAGTGCCACTCCTAGATGGGCCAGGTGTTTGTGTCGGCCACTAGGGTCGCTAATCTTACTCACACAGCTACCTCATTGCGCCTCTTTTTTTCTTTGCGTCATGTGCTGTTTGGGGAGGGTTTTTTGGAAGGGACATCCTGCGTGACACTGCAGTGCCACTCCTAGATGGGCCCGGTGTTTGTGTCGGCCACTAGGGTCGCTTATCTTTCTCACACAGTCAGCTACCTCATTGCGCCTCTTTTTTTCTTTGCGTCATGTGCTGTTTGGGGAGGGTTTTTTGGAAGGGACATCCTGCGTGACACTGCAGTGCCACTCCTAGATGGGCCCGGTGTTTGTGTCGGCCACTAGGGTCGCTAATCTTACTCACACAGCTACCTCATTGCGCCTCTTTTTTTCTTTGCGTCATGTGCTGTTTGGGGAGGGTTTTTTGGAAGGGACATCCTGCGTGACACTGCAGTGCCACTCCTAGATGGGCCCGGTGTTTGTGTCGGCCACTAGGGTCGCTGAGCTTAGTCATCCAGCGACCTCGGTGCAAATTTTAGGACTAAAAATAATATTGTGAGGTGTAAGGTGTTCAGAATAGACTGAAAATGAGTGTTAATTATGGTTATTGAGGTTAATAATACTATGGGATCAAAATGACCCCCAAATTCAATGTTTTAAGATGTTTTTTAGGGTTTTTTGAAAAAACCACCCGAATCCAAAACACACCCGAATCCGACAAAAAAAATTCGGTGAGGTTTTGCCAAAACGCGGTCGAACCCAAAACACGGCCGCGGAACCGAACCCAAAACCAAAACACAAAACCCGAAAAATTTCAGGCGCTCATCTCTACTCCATACTCCCTTTGATGGCACCAAATCCCTCGGTTTTCTGCAGCCCTAATACTTATATCAGTGTTGTCTGCTGATGCAGCTATGTTTATATACCCTGTACTTGTCCTATATTGTCTTGAGCTGCTTTCTTGTTTACTTACTTTTTTATGTACTCTGTAATTGGGCGCTGCGGATCCCTTGTGGCGCCATATAAATAAAGGATAATAATAATCAGCGGCAGCTGCTGCCCTGGGCTGCAGCGCTGTCCAAAGTGTGCAGCGGGGAGCTGGCCGGGACATATGAACATACATGTGAAGTTGTATGTAACATACTGTATGTCCTGGCTTCCTTCCCTGGGAATCAGCAGCCGCTGCAGCATGGACACTGTCACTGCTCAGCCTTTCAATCGTCATTTAGGCCACCCCCTGGACTCCTGTGAAACCAGCCAATAGAAATCCGGGAGCAAGCTAGATGACATTGAGGCAGTGTGTTCCATGCTGTGGCGGCTGCTGATTCCAGGGGAAGGAAGCCAAGACATATGTTACATACAACTTCACATGTATGTTCATATGTCCTGGCCAGCTCCACCCTGCATACTTTGGACGTCGCTGCAGCTCAGGGGCAGCAGCTGTCGCACTTGATAATAATAATAATAATAATAATAATAATAATGAACTTCCCACTTACTGGTATAGCTTTTGAATGGCGACATTGTCGCCCTGGCGAAGAGATGGAAGCAGTGTTATAGCGTAATGGGTTTGGGTCCCCGGCATCCAGTGCGCATGCAAAGCATTCAGTCGACGCATATGTCACTGGGGGATGATGGTTGTGGTTATTGTTTAGATTAGGCTGCAGTTAGGGTTAAGTATAGGATTATGGTTAGGCTGTGGTCAGGATTAGGGTTATAGTTAGGCTGTGGTTAGGGTTAGGCTGCGGTTAGGGTTAGGTTTAGGGTTATAGTTAGGCTGCGGTTAGGTTTAGGGTTATAGTTAGGCTGCGATCACTTCAGCCTATTCAACACATCTACGTTTTTCCAAACCCTCCCTGAAAACGGTCAGTTGACACCCAGAAATGCCCCCTTTCTGTCAATCTTCTTGCATCCGTCAGTGCGACTGAAAACTTAGCTAGAACCTGTGCACTACCACAACGGCCTTTGTATCCGTACGTCGCGCGTGCGCATAAAGGCATACACATGCACAGAAATGCCATTTTTTAGCCTGATCGCTGCGCTGCGAACAACTCGGAATGACCCCCATAGTTGGGCTGTGGTTAGTGTTAGGCTGCAGTTATGTTTAGCATTAGGGTCAATGGGAAAACTCATTGTCAAGATGCCTACTGTCACCATTCACAATGTAGATATTCTGGCAAACATCAACATTATGTCAGTGTTGATACCACATCCCACTTACTATTGCAGGTACCTATATTATAGCAGTTAACTAATGAGAAGTATGTTATTATTTATTTATTTCAATATGAATGCATTCATCAGAGCAGAGTCCATGCAATAGTAAGTACATTGGAAAAGCATAGGATTTTGCAGGGATCGTGTTGCAGGGTGAACAATCATATCTGAATTTGGAGATGGGGGTCTATGACAGAAGAAATTAAAAAAAATACAGTGGTCAGATCCTACATCTGCCCCCTGAATATGGGCATCCAGGATAAATGGCAACTCTGCCGTGCCGATCGACTGGACCCGCCTGTATTTGCTGGTACATCCTGTAAGAGACGCATCAGCATCTCACAAAACAAGTGCAGAGTTATGCAACCACAGCTGAATAGCACTGTTTCCTGTGTCTTACATCTACAGTATAATACTGTATAATTTGCAGACAGTATGTTATTTCCATGCAGGACATTACATTTTCAGCTGTCTACAGGAGATAATCATCATTGATACAAAGTTTGTCTCAGCAGTCATACTATCTTCCTTTCATTCATGTGGAAATGTCATAATACAACTCTTTAGAACTGTTGGTATTATATTAATAATACTATTATAAAGACATTCAACTTCTGTCTATGTACACGTGTGCATACTGATATAATGTGTAATTATGACACAGCAGGTTGCTTGTATAGGGTTATCAGCCATTTAATAGCATATAAGTAGGCTTACCATACTGCAGGCTTGAAGTCAGACAGCCACAGAACCTGTGTAATTCATGAGTGTCCCGGATTAAAGGGATAGTATGGCAAGCCCACATATAAGGGGTAAACTTGCTATACTGTATGTGTTCACTAGAACCAATTCAGATTCATACTGCTTGCATAGTAAATACTGTAGACATGCAGCACACATCTGTAATACAGCTAAGTAGTATGCGCCTTAATCATGTTTGTAAGTAAAGCAAAAACAACCAAAAACACTTAACTTGGCGTCTGTAACAAACCATGTTGCCATGCAAAGGGAGCAAATATATTTACATTTTTTATGCAGGCTAAATACTGGCTGACCTTTGCATGTAACCCATACATGTTAGACAGCATTATTTTTACACTGCAATTTAAATTTTAGTTTGCATACAGCCCACCCAAATTCAATCTCTCTGCACATGTTACATCTGCATTTCCTGCAGTGCAGCATGGTTTTGCCCAGTTGCTTGTTTTTTTTGCTTATCTCAGAAACATGAATCAGGCCCTATGTGTTTTCCATAATTGCTGGCATTGAAAGATCACTATACTTCTAAATAAAGTAATGTGTCATTGTGTCATTTTATATTTTCTTTGCAATGATATTTTTTGCGGTGTCACACAAGTCACATAAACCAATAAGATACAAGCCCTACTCTTGCTCCCCTTCAGAATCCAATTCAAATTTCTAACACTAACTTCCTTCATACTCCCGTCTGCCCACTTCACTTCACAAATGAATTCTACCTCTCCTCCCAAATGATTACTTCCTCCCTCCTCTGCCTCTAAGATTTTACCTGTGCTGCTCCCTACCTCTGGAACTCTCTCCCTCCTCCTGTTTAGACTCCTCACCTCTCAACAAAACTTCAAATGGTCTCTAATTACCCACTTCATTATCAAAGCCTTCAAGCTCTCACCCTAACTGCTCCACGCTTCTTGCTCACTGTCTGTCCCCTCTGTGTCACCCCTGTCTATTTTCCCCTCCGCCTTTAGCGCTCATGAGCTGGGACCACTTTCCTCGTGCTTTTCCTCCCTGCTGCTTATTTGAGTAGTAAGACTGCTGATGCAGCAATGTTTATAAATCATGTCCATGTCCTGCAATGTTCTGTACCGTAAGTCATATTTTTTTCTTGTTTTGCTCAAATGGCTTCTGTTTATGTACTTTGTAAGGCGCTGAAGACCCCCTGTGCTGCCATAAAAATACAGGATAATAATAATATGAATTGAATCTACAGTATACATTTATTCGGGTATGCACTTTTTATGTCAGAGCAACTACTCCACAATGACAACACCAATTTTGATGGTTCAGGTGTCATTTGATAGGGTGTGTGATGTGGATGTGCAAAAAGGTCGCAGAATTTTTAAGTGGTCAGGCTGTTGCGGAATAACACGTCAAAGTCATGATTTTTTTCCATCAAAAAGCTTTGAGCGGGGGGAGCACGTCCTTTTTCCCTTTGGGTTGTAAATTGCAGAAAAGCCATTGACAATTTTTTTTCAGTCCTAAATTCTGTTGATTCTTTCTAACCTTTTTGTTATACTGTCAAATTTTAAGATATAGTAAAATGTTGGGATACAGTAAACTTTAGATGAAGGCATTGCAGAACACACAATATATATATATTTTTTTAATTGAGCAACAGTTAATTATATCGCATATCGCGATATCCGAATGAACACCATGGGGTATATTTACAAAGATTCGTGTTTTTGCCGTTTTGAAGGGTGTTTGATCTCGAATGGTATCGGGTGCATTTTACTGCAACTTTTTGAATCCTGATACGGTCATTCACTAAGCTGCCGACTTTTCACAATTCGTATTTTCCGATATCGATGTGATTCGTAATGTCAGGCAGTGTTTTACGGGAGTGATGAGTAAAACACTACCTGACAAAACACAAGGAATCCCGGCTGGATCTGTGAGAGCCAAGCAGGGCTTCATTGTGTACCTTAAAAAGGTGTTTAAAGTCTTTAAAATTCTGAAAAAAAATGCGTGGGGTCCCCCCTCCTAAGCACAACCAGCCTCGGGCTCTTTGAGCCGGTCCTGGTTGACAAAATATGGGGGGGGAAATGACAGGGGTTCCCCCATATTTCATCAACCAGCACCGGGCTCTGCGCCTGGTCCTGGTTCCAAAAATACGGGGTCCCCCCCTCCAGCCACCCAAGGGCCAGGGGTGAAGCCCGAGGCTGTCCCCCCCCATCCAAGGGTGGCGGATGGGGGGCTGATAGCCAAGTGGAAAAAATGTGAATATTGTTTTTAGTAGCAGTAATACAAGTCCCAGCAAGCCTCCCCCGCAAGCTGGTACTTGGAGAACCACAAGTACCAGCATGCGGTGGAAAACCTGGGCCGCTGGTACCTGTAGTAATACTACTAAAAAAATACCCAAAAAAAAACAGGACACACACACCGTGAAAGTATAAGTTTATTACATACATGCACACCTCCATACATACATACATGGGGGGAGGAGCCAGTGCACACCAGGTAGTACTATAGCTTTCTATTTGTGCCCAGTCTCCTGCGGAGCCGCTATTCCCCCATGGTCCTTACGGAGTTCCCAGCATCCACTAGGACGTCAGAGAAATACCCCCAAAAAAACAGGACACACACCGTGAAAGTATAAGTTTATTACATACATGCACACCTCCATACATACATACATACATACATACATGCATACATACTTACCTATGTTCCCACGAGGCTTGGTTCTCTCCTCTTCTCCATGTAGAATCCTTGGGGGACCTGTGAAAAAAATTATACTCACATAATCCAGTGTAGATTCTGTCCTTTGTATAATCCACGTACTTGGCAAAACAAAAAAAACGGAAACCTGACCACACACTGAAAGGGGTCCCATGTTTACACATGGGACCCCTTTCCCCGACTGCCAGGACCCCCCCTGACTCCTGTCAAAGAGGGTCCCTTCAGCCAATCAGGGAGCGCCACGTCGTGGCACTCTCCTGATTGGCTGTGTGCTCCTGTAGTGTCTGTGAGGCAGCACACGGCAGAGATACAATGTAGCGCCTATGCGCTCCATTGTATCCAATGGTGGGAACTTTGCGGTCAGCGGTTGACCGAAAGTAACCTCACCACTGACCGCAAAGTTCCCACCTTTGGATACAATGGAGCGCATAGGCGCTACATTGTATCTCTGCCGTGTACTGCCTCACAGACACTACAGGAGCACACAGCCAATCAGGAGAGTGCCACGACGTGGTGCTCCCTGATTGGCTGAAGGGACCCTCTTTGACAGGAGTCAGGGGGGTCCTGGCAGTCGGGGAAAGGGGTCCCATGTGTAAACATGGGACCCCTTTCAGTGTGTGGTCAGGTTTCCGTTTTTTTTGTTTTGCCAAGTACGTGGATTATACAAAGGACAGAATCTACACTGGATTATGTGAGTATAATTTTTTTCACAGGTCCCCCAAGGATTCTACATGGAGAAGAGGACCGAGCCTCGTGGGAACATAGGTAAGTATGTATGTATGTATGTATGTATGTATGTATGTATGTATGGAGGTGTGCATGTATGTAATAAACTTATACTGTCACGGTGTGTGTGTCCTGTTTTTTTGGGGGTATTTTTTTAGCAGTAGTACTACTACAGGTACCAGCGGCCCAGGTTTTCCACCGCATGCTGGTACTTGTGGTTCTCCAAGTACCAGCTTGCGGGGAGGCTTGCTGGGAGTTGTAGTACTGCTACTAAAAACAATATTCACTTTTTTTACACTTGGCTATCAGCCCCCCATCCGCCGCCCTTGGATGGGGGGGACAGCCTCGGGCTTCACCCCTGGCCCTTGGGTGGCTGGAGGGTGGGGACCCCTTGATTTAAGGGGTTCCCGCTCCTCCAGGGTACCCCAGCCAGGGGTGACTAGTTGGGTATGTAATGCCAGGGCCGCAGGGACCACTATAAAAGTGTCCCCCGGCCGTGGCATTATGTACCTGGCTAGTGGAGCCTGGTGCTGGTTTTAAAAATACGGGGGACCCCTACGCTTTTTGTCCCCCGTATTTTTGGAACCAGGACCAGGCGCAGAGCCCGGTGCTGGTTGATGAAATATGGGGGAACCCCTGTCATTTTTTTCCCCATATTTTGTCAACCAGGACCGGCTCAAAGAGCCCGAGGCTGGTTGTGCTTAGGAGGGGGGACCCCACGCAATTTTTTTTTCACTTTTGACACTAAACACACCCTTTCCCATAGATAACCATGCACAGATCTCACTGATCCGTGCATGGTTATCCAAACTCGACTGGAAAAAGCAGGTCTATTTTTTTCCTGTTTTTTTTAACGAATCGAAAAAAAATAGACCCACACTTGAGCACTCAGAGACTAACACCCAAATACGAATGAATAGTGAATACCCGTATTGCATGAAATAACAGCCGCGTTTGACCGATGGTCTATTCATTCGTATTTCAGAACTTTGCCAATCATACCATTACAAATAGACCAGACACTGCCGAGTTTTCTGCTTAGTGAATTCCCGGATTGGGACTTAGAAAAAAAAACACAAATCGGCAAAACTCGGATTTTTAGTAAATACTGGCCCATGTATTGTAAAATGATCCGGCATCGTCCTGTTAATCTGAGAAACATGTACTTTTTACATGCCCATCAATTCTAGCATGCACATCACATATAAGCCTCATTATTGTGTCTATGGAAAGAAAGAAAGAAAGAAAGAAAGAAAGAAAGAAAGAAAGAAAGAAAGAAAGAAAGAAAGAAAGAAAGAAAGAAAGAAAGAAAGAAAAAGGAAAGAAAGATAATGAAAGAAAGATGGATAAATAGATAGACAAATATAGATTGATATCTGTGCACATATGCATATACTGTTACTTTATATACATATTGTGCTTTTTCATAAACAAGTTTAAATAGTTGAAAAGCCTATCTCAAAAATAGTTGTATTTGTTTTCCTCTATTGTAATAAATGGATTTCTGTGTAAATAAAAATAGTGAAAGAAATTAAGCCCATGTTAATACAATTTAAAAAAAAAAGTGGGAAAACCATATTAATTGGGCAATCATGAACAACCACAGATTTCAGTTGAACCGTATTTTACTCTATGCAGTTTACTGTCAGGGTGAAGAGAACACTAGTAATTTCAGTGGGTGTGGATTATTGCATCGACAGTTTCTAGGTCGACAATGTTTGAGTCGACCACTATAGGTCGACAGGCACTAGGTCGACAGGGTTGGAGAGTCGACAGGGGTTCTAGGTCGACATGGTCTAGGTTGACAGTTTGAAAGGTCGACATGAGTTTTTCATGTTTTTTTGGTGACCGGATCCCAATTTCAGTAGCTTTTGTTTCTGAAAGGACCATTCACAGTTGCCAGTAAATGAGCCCATATAGTAATAAAATGGCAATGCTGGGGATGAGAATTGAAGGTTTGATCACAAAAATAAATTTATTGCATATAACATTCAATGTAACAAGTTGTTGATGGTTGGATGAAATAAAAAATAGGGATTATTGATCCCTATGACAAGTGAATGATCTCTCCACTAGACTGTATCTGCAGTTACATTTAAGAGCCTATTGCCCTCATTTATCGAGAGTCCTAAAGTGTAGTGCTATTTACAGTTTTCACTCGCCATAGTATATTGTTTTTATGCTCATCTATTTAAGATGAGCTAATCTCACGGCGGGCAGTAGCGGTATTTGTACTTTCAGCAGCCCAGTTTACACTCCAGCCGTGCTGTCGAATGAAGATTATCACCGGTGTCTGTACTTACTGTGTGTGTATGCACCGTCTTAGGCAAATTCCTGCCACAGTACTTCTCAGGATGTTGCTATGGAGAGCCGGGAGCCTCAGAGCATTATGGGAGCATAGCCGGAAGCCTAAGGATGGGGCCCCAGGACATAGCACCGGCCTGTGCTATTTAACAGAAGACAGCAGCAGGTGAAGTAGAAATAGCGCTGCAAGCGCAAAAACATGCTTTACAGAAATTGATACACGAGGATGCAATATACCTTCTGTCACAGGTTGAAAGAAAACTACAACAAAAAACCAAAACGGCACACGGGGTTAATAATAAATCAAGAAAAGCCCAAAATATCACTGTAAATGAATTTAGGAGCCAAATGGGCTTAATAAATGAGGCATATATATATATGAGCATGCTTTTATATACTATTTAATCTACACATGACATAATGTGTCTTCTCTACTACATACAAGACCTATATATCTAACTTTTAATCTATACAGTAACAGTATACTCAAGGGCGTAGCTACCATAGGTGCAGGTAGTGCAGCTGCTATGGGGCCCAGAGCTGAGAGGGGCCCGCCTTCCCCGTCAAAGTTATATGTGTTATATACAATTTTACCACCGTGTAGTACATAGGTGCCCATTCAAACGTTTGCCTTGGGTCCTACAATATATTTAGTTCAGTGGTTCTCAAACTTTTTTGAATCACGGTGCCCTAGAATATCAGAATTTTTTTCACGGCACCCCTAGATCAAAAGTTTCTTATTGAGAAATTTAGAAAGTGATATTCAATTAAGTAAGTTGTGTTTATATGTCATCCTTAGGTTTAATTATGTAGTCAGGGACAAGATTTGCTTCTGTCTGTCCACATATTTTCTGATTGACAGCCACCAGCACTGGTTTTCCTATTACATTGACCATAAATAATTTTAATTGGTCATGGACCAACAATCCATGGCACCCCTGCAAGTGTCCTGAGGCACCCCAGGGTGCCACGGCACACAGTTTGAGAATCACTGATCTAGTTACACCCCTGGGCCTGCTCAGGGGTATAAAATGATCTGGAAGGCATTATACTGTTACTTAATATGAAATGGGACACTGTATTGTGGCAACATATGAACTGGGGACCATGTGTGTGAATTGGGGGTACAGTGTTGTATAATTTGTACTGGAAGCCCTACAATGTGACATAATATGAACTAGGGCACTACTAGTGTAGATGCATTCAGAACACGTTACACTCTGCAATCTCACATGCTCATTTTCTTAGCATGTGCAGTGTATAGTCACACATGATACACTATGCAAACTGGTGTACATTCAGTACTGCATCTGCCCCAGAGCGTTCCACTATAATTTGGTCATTATCTGAATTCACACTGCAGTTGCCCAACCAGATGTTGCTCTTATAAACCGACCCCTACAAAATACACTGTGTCTTTTTTATACGGACATAATCTAGCAATGATTGTTCCATAATTGCCGACATTGCAGACTAATTTTCAGGAACTTTTTGGGTAGTGTAAATTACATCCAATATCTGGGTAGATCCTAGAATTCCTTAAATTCCATCATAATGTGTTGTCCTTATTGTATGTAGGTTTTAAATAGTACATTTATAGTATCAAAAATACTTAAGGAATGGTGGTTACACCAAACTGTTTTGTTTTTTATGTTAACTCTAATGACTAATTTTCTGCATCCAATAGGAGAATAATTTTGAAAAACAGTGATTCCAATGTACAGATGGATCCATGTTTATCTTGGCCTTGAATAGGATTAATTGAGCCAGGTCAGTCAGACTTAATCCCCTGCTGTAATGACTTAATCCCCTAATGTATTGTTCTCTGTATTGTATTGCATCTGAGAACAATAGATGAAAGGCTTATGTTAATAAACCATGGTGTGCCTAGGCGCAGCAAAGAAATCGAGATAAATGTGGACCCATCTGTATATGGGCTTGTCATATGTGGAGAACACCAACCAATGCTCTATATGCATAACATGCCACCATTCTCCTCCCACTGGTTGGAACTAGAGGGCAAGTTGGGTGATGGGAAATTCTGCCACCTATCAATAATGTTGATAGAAGGAATGGCCCTGAATGTAACAATCACAGCACTCACATTACTCTTTGCTGGCATATAGAGCTGTATTCCCTACATGGCCTGAGTACACGCTGTAACCTGCACAGCACATTACTGTACTTTGTTAGTGAGCTCTGTTATCAAGTAGTGTCTGTAATATGGCAATTTCCACAATATATTCTGCACCTATCCTATCAAGAGAGGGAAATATAATAGCCAGCAACTCTGCCCAATGTTTTAAAGTTGCAATAATTGAAAAGGCATATCCAGTTCTGCATTTTTAAATGATTGCTACTTTAAAACATTGGGTAGGCTCGTTGGGATCTCAACGATGAGGTGCTCACAGATTTTTTTGGGCAGATTGCAAACCGATTTTCAAACATGACACGCTGCAAATCACCATCCCAATGTTTTCAGTGTTCTTCATGCAACTCCTCAGATGTAATAATCAGAAAGATACAAATCGTCTTTAAAATGTCAACAACAAAAAAATCTACAGAAAATAGGGGTGCCTCTGGTTGGCAAGATTACTCAAACTGAATGTTGTTTGAGCTATCTTTTATTTAATTAACTTTTGGTTGAGGATAATTTGATGCTAAATAATAAAATCGGAATACAATTATTATTAAATTAAAAATATAATATTAAAGAAATATTACGGGACCAATATTAGTTAACAGGGGCGATAATATATTTATCTAATTAGAGCCATATTAAATAAACAATAATAGCACAAATTATCTTGCGGAGATGTGTTACTAAAACCTTACAGCATGTTCATGCTTCCATGATTAATTAATATGGCCCTTATTAACCAAAAATAGTATTGACCCATTAATTAATTAATAAATAATTACTAATAATACTGGTCCCTTAATATTTAATATTACGTTACTCATTTTATTTAAAAAAAAATTTAGTGTTAAATTGCCACAATAATATACAAATTAAATAAGTGTGCTTCCAAAACTATAATTATTGTTGTGGCCTCTTAATTATTATTAAGTATTATTTTTACCACTTACTTACCTATGCTAAAAATGGCTTCTCAGTAAAGTGCATGTGTGCAGACAGCGATTGTGTTTTGTTTTTGTTTTTTTGTTTGTTTTTTCTGTTGATTTAAACAAACTCACCAGGGAGTTTGGTTTTTCAAAACTACTGCTAATCACTGCACATTGCGATATTGCACTCCGTCACATTTACCTCACTGTGTGCAATGTTTTCTGAGCTGGATCTTTCCCAATTTACTTAATTGAGTTACCAAAGAACAATTTGATTGCTATAAAGTCTAGTTTTTTTTTCTAGAGGGAGAAACGCCTGTATGGCATTTCATGAATACTACCCAGAATAAAAGTACAAAGCAGCATTTAAAAAATAAACAAAAATTGCAACTGCTAATTATCTCCAATTACATAATTGTGTAACTTTCATTTTGCTACCTATAAGTAAGTCCAAAAATGTATATTTCATTCAAGTTACAGTTTCAAGTATCTTGTTTGTTATCATGTCTTAAGCTAGGTACACACTATACAATTACTGGTGATTGGCCTCTTTTAGTGTGTAGTGTAGTGTGTAGGCATGAGCATTTTGGCCAAACATCAATTAAGGGGTGTATTCAATTGTTGCCGGTATTTCCAACAGTTGGAAATGCTGGCACTTTTCGACAGGAATAGGTCGAATTTGCATTCGACCTATTCAATCCAAGTGCCGTTTTTCCGACATCGGAAAAAATATCACTTGTTGAAAAACACGTGGATCGGCGAGTTACTCACCGATCCATGCTGTTTCCGACAGTTTAAGGGTAATGCAGATTCGACTTGTTAACAAGTGAAATCTGCATTGTCAGAATGCTGGCCGTTTCCAGACAGCATTGAACACTGAACTGTCGGATCTTGTCCGTCGGAGAGGATCCGACATGAATTGAATACACCAGTAATTGGTAAAAAAAAAAAAAATGTCCAGAAACGCTCGGTTTCGATTATCCTAATTGGTCAGTCGTGATGGAAAAAATCTGTAAAAAAGTCCCAATATCCATCAGTGTGTGGGCATTCTCAATAATCTGCCCATATTTCCTCAGGTTTATCCTGATTACCTCATCTTCCTTGTGGGTGGACAATTCAGTGTGGTATGGCAGAAAATCACTAACTTAAAAAAAAAAATGCTTAATGTGTAGTGCAGATATTGGGACCTACCAGTGGAAGAAAAATTGGCTTGTTTGTTAGTTTACCCCCCAAAACATTGCATTAGTGTTTTTGACAGATTCAGATATTCTCCCTATTTATCAAGCACAGGATGCGATGGTTATTGCTGAGTATTACAGGTGGTGGCCATTGTTTGGGCTCCTACTGTACATCGGGAAGCTACTTACCAAACATTTATCTAGGACAGCAGCGGCCCCTTTACCACCAACTGTTCTCCTAATGTATGTAATCAGTGGTGATAGCAAATGTAAAAAAATATGAAAAAAAATATTTATTATTTAAATGAATACATTTTTTCTTATTTAATATATATATATAATTTTATTTTTTGTAAACCCCTATTTTTGAACTTTTTGGGGGAGATTCAAATGTTTGAAAAGTAATTTGTTAGTCTGTTTTTTCCTATCTAATAGACAGGGGGGGGGGGGGGGACACCCAACTGACTTTTCAAACATTTGAATCTCCCCCTTTTTGTATGTGTGTATATATATATATATATATATGTAGCAATAGAGGAATAGGCGCCTTTGGGATGTACTTCCTCCCAATAATAAATAGGATTCAGCAGGAATCTCTAGACGTATATTAATATATGTTTGCTCAATATTTTAGAGCATAAAAATCACATTAACATGTTCCATATAAAATTTATTAAAACATAAAAACACAAGCAATGGTACAATGAATTAAGTATCCATCCTTAACAAATGACACCGAACAATTATACAGAGGACAAGTAGAATAACTTTTACAGACTCCTCCTTCTCCTTATAGCAAGTTTGGAGATTGGTGTGACATTTGTCACACCAATCTCCAAACTTGCTATAAGGAGAAGGAGGAGTCTGTAAAAGTTATTCTACTTGTCCTCTGTATAATTGTTCGGTGTCATTTGTTAAGGATGGATACTTAATTCATTGTACCATTGCTTGTGTTTTTATGTTTTAATAAATTTTATATGGAACATGTTAATGTGATTTTTATGCTCTAAAATATTGAGCAAACATATATTAATATACGTCTAGAGATTCCTGCTGAATCCTATTTATTATTGGGAGGAAGTACATCCCAAAGGCGCCTATTCCTCTATTGCTACATATTTCTATTTTTAGTCCCTCCTAACAAGGGACTTAGCGGAATTTGGGCAGCCATATCTAATTCCCCATTTTTCTTGTTGTGTTAAAGCGCAGAGGGAGAGTATTTGTCTTTTTATATATATATATATATATTTTATATATATATATATATATATATTTTACATAATTTGCACCTGTAAGTCCTCAACCGGGTTCCAGGTGCAGTGCACATGTGTGATCTGGTAATGCTGGGTCACACATGCTCAGTAGAGCCCCCAACTGGTCATCCATGCGTACAGTAACTGCTTACTGCTGCCAGAGAGTATCTGCGAGCTGACCATCACTCTCCTGCCCCAAACAGACATGGAAAACGTTTACATATCAGTTTGGTTTCCCCTATGTACCTAAGATATTTTTCTATGTGTGTATTTTGGGCATTCAAAACCCTTATGACATATTTCCTTTCACCTTCACCTTACATACTGTACACTATGATAAAATTAGTTTTAGACTCAGAGCCATTAATGAGTTTTACCCAATTATTGTACACATTTTCCTTTCAACTTCTTAACTTTTGCATGTATTGTTGTTTGCACCATTTAAAATAATATTCAGGGATATTTTGCAGGCGTATTTAAATATTTTCCCTTCAGGTGGACTTTGGCGCATTATACTCCCTGCAGTAATATCTTACACTAAATATGCTTAGAAATCTACGAAGTTGTACTGTGCAACTCATCAATGTGAAAAATTATGACATTTCCAGTAAGTGTTATTAGAAAATGATTTACTTATGTATGAAATATAAAAAAATACATTAGGAGCTACCCACCGCCCTGCTCCGTAACCCTGCCTCCTTCCAGCGACCTGTAAACTGATTGGTTTTTACTACATCCAATTGCTGTTCTAAAATGTCAACTTAAAAACAGAGAGGTGCCTGAGCTGATATACTCTCTGTTACAAATAAAGAGATTTAAAAAATAAATACATAAAATAATAATAATAATAATAATAATAATAATAATAATAGGTAGTTGAAGACAATAGCTTTATTAAAAGAAGGAGTAGGGATCCACTTATTGGATCTTTTTTTCAATTTACTAAATCCTGGCATAGACTGTCACTCAATTGATAGAAGCATAAATATCTGGTGGCAATAACCAAGCTGCTTGGTATTAATGGGCCTAATTCAGGTTTGTTAGCAAACCAAAAAGCACACTAATGGGCAAAACCATGCTGCACTGCAGGTGGGGAAGATGTGCAGAAAGATGTAGATTTGGGGGAGTAGATTTGGGTGAGTATGCAATTTAGTATTTTACACTGAATACTACATTGCAGTGTAAAAATAAAGCAGCCAATATTACCATGCACAGAAGCAATGGGCCTAATTCAGACCTGATCGCAGCAGCAATTTTTTTTCTCTAATGGGCAAAACCATGTGCACTGCAGGGGGTGCAGATATAACATGTGCAGAGAGAGTTAGATTTGGGTGGGTGTGTTCAACCTGAAATCTAAATTGCAGTGTAAAAATAAAGCAGCCAGTATTTACCCTGCACAGAAACACTATAACCCACCCAAATCTAACTCTATCTGCACATGTTATATCTGCCCCACCTGCACTGCAACATGGTTTTGCCCATTAGAGATTTTGCTGCTGCGATCAGGTCTGAATTAGGCCTAATAACCCACCCAAATCTTAATCTCTCTGCACGTTACATCTGCCCCACCTGCAGTGCAACACGGTTTTGCTCATTAGTGTGCTTTTTAGGTTTGCAAACAAACCTAAATAACCCCCAAAGTGCACCACCAACACAAAAATGGAAAGCATATTATGGTCCATTAAAAGAAAAATATTTGGAAAATGCTGAGCCAATGTCCTATAGTTCTATCCTACCTTACATGAATTGTATAAATACGTTTGGTCACTAATCTGCACATTACAAACTTAGCATTTACCTTCAGTCGTTCCTGTTTAAAAATGTACATTAGTGCCTCAAATAGCTTTTGCATTTTTAACATCTAACAATTCATATGATGTACAAGTTATAACATGCTATGTATATTAATAGAAGTGTAACATTTTAAAATGTTAGAAGTATTGTTAATTATTATCCTGCTTTTCCTGGAAAAAAAATAGATGTCAGTAAAATATTTTCATACAAACAGCTGATAGAACTTGCTGAATATTATGTCTTCATAGCATGGCATCGTAGTATCACTTGGTAGGAGGCTGTGATTGGTAACTGTCATTCTAGGACCCCGTCCCCCCGTGATCTCACCTCTAGACGTAGCTTCAGATGTGCGTGGCAGTCACACAGCCTTATCAGTTCTCCGTCCAACAATTAATGATAGAAAGCTGGGCTGGAAAAGTGATAAGGAAGTGATACTGGCATCTGGTGAGGGTCTTCGTGTTTCCGAAGGATCAAACATTCCAAATCTGTTAATATTTCAAGAGCAGGAAGCCCAGTGCCAATCCAGCTATGGGATTCGGCGGTGGAACAGGATGTACATATTCTATTGTTAAAAGTTCCTGTTATCCTTCTTATGGCGATGGCTATTGTATTTGCTGACACAGTGTCCCCTGCAGCTCTCTTTTTGGTCCTTCAAGTTTTTATACCTCTAGTACTTACGTTGTGCTATAACTATGTCTCCCAGTTCCACATCCAGCCCATTCATACCTCCCTTGCCGGTCTGTGCCCTCCCCCTGGTATTTGCCATTGGACAGGTTTCTCATTTCTGCCTCAGGACTTCTGCCGAATCATTACATTCCAATTCACTGACACTCTTCCCTCTTCCATAAGTAAAGGAGGGGCTTCAGCCAGCAAGGGTGTAGTAAAAGTGAACTCTCTACGCTACATTAAGCAGGTCAATGGGACTTCACACATGTTCCCATGTCCGACAGAGGTGTACCTTTATACCCAGTGCTTGATGAAAATGACCTTCTTATTCTCTGCAGTTTTT
The DNA here is from genome assembly GCF_028390025.1 of Pseudophryne corroboree. Lineage (NCBI taxonomy): Eukaryota > Metazoa > Chordata > Amphibia > Anura > Myobatrachidae > Pseudophryne > Pseudophryne corroboree. Next base: position 187,820,050 of record NC_086449.1, read on the forward strand.
TTGGTAGATATCACAAAATCACTGCAAGGTTCAGAAAACTGCCTAAGCCATCTCTAGCATGTGGAGACGTCTGGTTGTGCAAGTATCTATATCCCCGAGAGATATTTTAAGATATATACCCCTGGGTCTCTGGTCTCACATGTCTCAATCCATAGGCTTATACTTTGCCTGGAGAATTCATCCTTCAGGAGGTTCTTTCATGTGTCCTTAATATAAACCATAAAATGAACACATTGCCTTAACCCCTTTCTTAAAACAAAGCAGCAGGGCCTCCCTTTGTAACATATTTCTGATTGCTGGCATCTCATCACTTTATAACTTGGCTCCAGGGATTCTCCTTATTGTTATATGCTGTGCAGAAATCCATTTGAGCCTTAAATAAGCTAGTTTTCTCAACCTTACAGTAACATGCTTTTAACATGTGTAATGCAGGGTTCTGAATCCTACATCCCAAATCTCAGAAGGGTAAAGAGGTTCAGCATCTCTTCACAGGGCGTTCAGCAGATGAGTCACACTGACTGATCCACGTCTGTTAAGGATCATACAGTTGGTTGAGATGTAAGAGATGCTGAACATATGCCTTGTGTTGCATTGCCATTGGCTGGCTGTTTGTTTGACAAAGCAGTGGCACAAAAGCATGGCTTGGGACAAATTATCTTGTGACTCTGACATTTTTCCTCATTTACAATCAATTACCCAATGGGTGCCCAGCTGCGGTCTGACCATGCCAACACGCCAGGCTTGTAGGTGGAATTGCGAGCTGTTCAGAGGTGTATGCACACAGTGATCGGCCTGATATCAGGCAGATCTCATGCACCAGGAATAGAGCTGGTTCAACAGCATGCTGATAATGAGGATGTGGCAAAGCACAGACGGCACCATCGATGATGAATCTTCGATCGCCATCCGTAGGGTCGGCTGCTGAAGGGTGATCTGCTCTCCTGCAGTAAAGGAGACTCCCCAGAATTCAGAATGAGGTAGCCTTAAAAAGTGATAAAGTGGAAACGGATAAACAGTGATAAACGACCAGCCAATCAGCTTAGCTTTCTAACTGCTACTTGAATTAGAAAATTACAGTTAGGAGCTGATTGGCTGGTACTTTATCACTTTTTCCATCTCCCCAATGAGCCAGATTAAAATTATATCACACCTGCTATCTCCCGTCTAAAGTGACGGGAGCTAGAGGGACGATATTCAAATGTGCCCCGCTATCGCACTGATCGCGCTCATTCAAGTCTGGTTTAGGTGCGTCAAGCGCCTAAACCCGACTAAAGTAATGGGCGCGATCATGAAGAAACCCATTTGGGCGCCCAAACGGGTCTCTTTACAAGCATTTTAGCTCACTACCTTCGTGGTAGCGAGCCGAAATTAAGTTGTTGCGCTCGTCGGCAGTAACATTAGAATACTTCCGGTGGACGAGATAGGGGGCTGGAGGGAGGGTTGAACATTTGAATCCGGCCCTTTATCTCTTGTTAAGGCTTAATACATTTGGGCCGTATGTTCTTTTCACGTTAGGTTCATCGCAGCCCTCCTCAGAAATAACCAAAGCGCAAACAGTCTTACATGCTCAACTAGCATGCTCTAATTTCAGCCTTTATAAATAATCATAAAATAATCATAATTTTATTTATATAGCGCTCTTTCTCCAAACAGGACTCGAGGAGCTTTACAGACATCAAACCATTAATACAGCAACACACAAGCCACAAAGACATAAAAATGAAAACCTAGAACGCATATAAAGTAGCAATCAGAATGCAGGATTGGTGTAGGCATTTTGGGTAAAAACTTCTGTGGGTTGTGTATTCCACCCTCACAAGGTATCAGGTGAGGCAGCCATCTTGTGCGCACTACGTAGGATTACCCTGAGTGGAATAGTCTACCCCTAGAAGAGATGACACAAAATGGGGGTGATTGCAGCGTCCTAACGTTCAGAGTAGGGTCCCAACATGCTGGGCACACTACAAAGGTTACATTGTGGGAGGTGAGCCATACACGGGCCCAGTGCATATATGGGAAAACGGACACTTGTGTAGTCGTATGATATAACCTGTATAGAACAATCCACGTGAGGAACATCCTGCCGCAGAGAAACCATCTGAGGATCCCATCTAGGGTGCACTGCGTAAGATTATGCTGGCAATCAGTGGAGGTACACCTCACTGGAATACCACATTGTGGGGTGGAAGCATGCAGTAAAAATAGTATTTAAAAAAAAAAGCCACATGGTGAGAACACCTTTGCAAATAACCAATGAAAGGAGGAAAATTATCCCGGTCTCATAGGAGTAGTATGGGTGGGTGTGAAAAATGTGGGGAGCACACTAAAGTCCAATGGAAATGTCCCTGTTGGGCCTGGGCCTGGTGCTCTCCCCCCAGTGCTCCCTGCTCACTTAATAAGACAAAAAAAAAAGAAAAGAAAAATTGTTATTGACAGAATAAAACTTTTTTTTTTTAAATTTAATTAGTTTTCTTCTTTGTCAGCAGAATATTAATTGTGCAGTTACCCATGCAGTACCACCACAATGTTTGTTAAATAAGCTTACTGTATCTCTGGAGATACCTGGTGAATCTTATCACAGATGTTGGCTTCCCCCAGAGGTGACCGCTTGATGTATAAAATAAAACCCTATCCTCATGGAAAACACTTGTTTTTTTGCCAGCCATAAGGCTTTTTGCCTTATGATAAATATGCCCTTAGTTCTAACACACAATGGGGGTAATTTAGATCTGTTCACAGCAGCAAATTTGCTAGCAGTTGGGCAAAACCATGTGCACTGCAGGGCAGGGCCGGCAACAGAAATCTTGGGGCCCGGTACAGTGATATCTCTGGGGCCTCTCTCAGATTATATATAAGACATTCTTAACATGGGAAAAGACCTGCGCTGCACTCCCCAGTAATTAGATCCGAACACCGCACAGCAGGTACTATACAGCCCTCATATCCCACCAGAAGAGGCCGGCGCAGGGTGCCGGAATCCTGGCCAGGGGAGCTGCCATGCGCCATAACTAAACTGGACCCGGAAGAGCGGGTGCACACTTGCGCCGCACAGTCACTGTGTGTGAGAGGCTCCTATCACTCTGCCTACAGCTCGCTAGAGATGAGCGCCTGAAATTTTTCGGGTTTTGTGTTTTGGTTTTGGGTTCGGTTCCGCGGCCGTGTTTTGGGTTCGAACGCGTTTTGGCAAAACCTCACCGAATTATTTTTGTCGGATTCGGGTGTGTTTTGGATTCGGGTGTTTTTTTCCAAAAACACTAAAAAACAGCTTAAATCATAGAATTTGGGGGTCATTTTGATCCCAAAGTATTATTAACCTCAAAAACCATAATTTACACTCATTTTCAGTCTATTCTGAATACCTCACACCTCACAATATTATTTTTAGTCCTAAAATTTGCACCGAGGTCGCTGTGTGAGTAAGATAAGCGACCCTAGTGGCCGACACAAACACCGGGCCCATCTAGGAGTGGCACTGCAGTGTCACGCAGGATGTCCCTTCCAAAAAACCCTCCCCAAACAGCACATGACGCAAAGAAAAAAAGAGGCGCAATGAGGTAGCTGTGTGAGTAAGATTAGCGACCCTAGTGGCCGACACAAACACCGGGCCCATCTAGGAGTGGCATTTTTGTTCTCCATATTTTAATAGGCACAACTAAAAGGCACCTCAGGTAAACAATGGAGATGGATGGATTGGATACTAGTATACAATTATGGACGGGCTGCCGAGTGCCGACACAGAGGTAGCCACAGCCGTGAACTACCGCACTGTACTGTGTCTGCTGCTAATATATAGACTGGTTGATAAAGAAATAGTATACTCGTAACTAGTATGTATGTATAAAGAAAGAAAAAAAAACCACGGTTAGGTGGTATATACAATTATGGACGGGCTGCCGAGTGCCGACACAGAGGTAGCCACAGCCGTGAACTACCGCACTGTACTGTGTCTGCTGCTAATATATAGACTGGTTGATAAAGAGATAGTATACTCGTAACTAGTATGTATGTATAAAGAAAGAAAAAAAAACCACGGTTAGGTCACTGGTATATACAATTATGGACGGGCTGCCGAGTGCCGACACAGAGGTAGCCACAGCCGTGAACTACCGCACTGTACTGTGTCTGCTGCTAATATATAGACTGGTTGATAAAGAGATAGTATACTCGTAACTAGTATGTATGTATAAAGAAAGAAAAAAAAAACACGGTTAGGTCACTGGTATATACAATTATGGACGGGCTGCCGAGTGCCGACACAGAGGTAGCCACAGCCGTGAACTACCGCACTGTACTGTGTCTGCTGCTAATATATAGACTGGTTGATAAAGAGATAGTATACTCGTAACTAGTATGTATGTATAAAGAAAGAAAAAAAAACCACGGTTAGGTCACTGGTATATACAATTATGGACGGGCTGCCGAGTGCCGACACAGAGGTAGCCACAGCCGTGAACTACCGCACTGTACTGTGTCTGCTGCTAATATATAGACTGGTTGATAAAGAGATAGTATACTCGTAACTAGTATGTATGTATAAAGAAAGAAAAAAAAACCACGGTTAGGTCACTGGTATATACAATTATGGACGGGCTGCCGAGTGCCGACACAGAGGTAGCCACAGCCGTGAACTACCGCACTGTACTGTGTCTGCTGCTAATATATAGACTGGTTGATAAAGAGATAGTATACTCGTAACTAGTATGTATGTATAAAGAAAGAAAAAAAAACCACGGTTAGGTCACTGGTATATACAATTATGGACGGGCTGCGGAGTGCCGACACAGAGGTAGCCACAGCCGTGAACTACCGCACTGTACTGTGTCTGCTGCTAATATATAGACTGGTTGATAAAGAGATAGTATACTCGTAACTAGTATGTATGTATAAAGAAAGAAAAAAAAACCACGGTTAGGTGGTATATACAATTATGGACGGGCTGCCGAGTGCCGACACAGAGGTAGCCACAGCCGTGAACTACCGCACTGTACACTGGTTGATAAAGAGATAGTAGTATACTCGTAACAACTAGTATGACGACGGTATAAAGAATGAAAAAAAAACCACGGTTAGGTGGTATATAATACAATTATGGTTGGACGGACTGCCTGCCGAGTGCCGACACAGAGGTAGCCACAGCCGTGAACTACCGCACTGTACACTGGTTGATAAAGAGATAGTAGTATACTCGTAACAACTAGTATGACGACGGTATAAAGAATGAAAAAAAAACCACGGTTAGGTGGTATATAATACAATTATGGTTGGACGGACTGCCTGCCGAGTGCCGACACAGAGGTAGCCACAGCCGTGAACTACCGCACTGTACACTGGTTGATAAAGAGATAGTAGTATACTCGTAACAACTAGTATGACGACGGTATAAAGAACGAAAAAAAAACCACGGTTAGGTGGTATATATTATAATACAATTATGGATGGACGGACTGCCTGCCGAGTTCCGACACAGAGGTAGCCACAGCCGTGAACTACCGCACTGTACACTGGTTGATAAAGAGATAGTAGTATACTCGTAACAACTAGTATGACGACGGTATAAAGAACGAAAAAAAAACCACGGTTAGGTGGTATATATTATAATACAATTATGGATGGACGGACTGCCTGCCGAGTGCCGACACAGAGGTAGCCACAGCCGTGAACTACCGCACTGTACTGTGTCTGCTGCTAATATAGACTGGTTGATAAAGAGATAGTATACAATACTACTAATATACTGGTGGTCAGGCACTGGTCACCACTAGTCACACTGGCAGTGGCACTCCTGCAGCAAAAGTGTGCACTGTTTAATTTTAATATAATATTATTTATCATGTACTCCTGGCTCCTGCTATAACAACCTGCAGTGCTCCCCAGTCTCCCCCACAATTATAAGCTTTATATACAATACATTGATGTGCAGCACACTGGGCTGAGCAGTGCACACAGACTGAGTCACTGTGTGACTGTGTATCGTTTTTTTCAGGCAGAGAACGGATATATTAAATAAAACAAACAACTGCACTGTCTCTGGTGGTCACTGGTCACTGTGGTCGTCAGTCACTAAACTCTGTCTGCACTCTGCACTCTCTTCTAATCTACAGTATCACAGCAATCTCTCTCTCTCTCTCTCTTCTAAATCTAATCTAAATGGAGAGGACGCCAGCCACGTCCTCTCCCTATCAATCTCAATGCACGTGTGAAAATGGCGGCGACGCGCGGCTCCTTATATAGAATCCGAGTCTCGCGAGAATCCGACAGCGTCATGATGACGTTCGGGCGCGCTCGGGTTAACCGAGCAAGGCGGGAAGATCCGAGTCGCTCGGACCCGTGAAAAAAAAAGTGAAGTTCGTGCGGGTTCGGATTCAAAGAAACCGAACCCGCTCATCTCTACAGCTCGCTGCCCTATTTGGCAAGATGGCTGACATCACTGCCAGCCACTTAACAATCCACGTGGACTACGATTGGAACGGTAATTTGTGCCGAGTGAAGCGAGGCACCTTGCCCGAAGCATGGCAAGCGAAGCAAGCCATGCGAGTGGACACGGTGCATTAATTATGGTTTACCGTCACTTTACGGAGAAAACGACACTAAAAATAGTCAAAAACCTCATATCGACCTTTTGACCTGTTGACGTAGTACATGTCGACCTAATGCATGTCGACCTTCCATGGTCGACCTAATGACTGTCATCCTAAGTTGTGTCTATCCAACGACCCATACCCGTCTGAATACACCCCACCCAAATCTAACTGTCTCTGCACATGTTATATCTGCCCCACCTGCAGTGCACATGGTTTTGCCCAACTGCTAACAAATTTGCTGCTGCGATCAACTCTGAATTAGGCCCAGTATCAAGCACTCTCAGACATACTGTATGTATGAAAATTAATAAATAGTTTAATGCTTGAGTTTGTCACTTTATATATTTAGTTAGGATTTCAACCTGAACATGGTGTGGAATGCAATTTGCATAAATTGTGCTTCTATATGTAATATAACAAATTTTTCTGGTGATTACGTAAGACAAATGGTGCCAGCGCTATATTCCAGTGAAATGAGTGGAATGATTTTGTGGATAGCAGCTGGTTGGACAGGAGGTAAGTAACTGGAATTGCCGCCAGGTGTGCCCCCATGGATCTGTGTGCGCTATAGGTTTACCACTGGTGTCATTCTTTCACGGCATAGCCACATTTCTCTACTGTCCAGACTTAGACAGACTGGGCGGGATGTACAAATGTACATCTCCACCCAGCTCCCCGATGCTGATCGCATATGTACTTACCTTAGTGATGTGCACCGGACATTTTTCGGGTTTTGTGTTTTGGTTTTGGATTCGGTTCCGCGGCCGTGTTTTGGATTCGGACGCGTTTTGGCAAAACCTCCTTGAAAATTTTTTGTCGGATTCGGGTGTGTTTTGGATTCGGGTGTTTTTTACAAAAAACCCCCTCAAAAACAGCTTAAATCATAGAATTTGGGGGTCATTTTGATCCCATAGTATTATTAACCTCAATAACCATAATTTCCACTCATTTCCAGTCTATTCTGAACACCTCACACCTCACAATATTATTTTTAGTCCCAAAATTTGCACCGAGGTCGTTGGATGACTAAGCTAAGCGACCCAAGTGGCCGACACAAACACCTGGCCCATCTAGGAGTGGCACTGCAGTGTCAGACAGGATGGTCGATTTAAAAAATAGTCCCCAAACAGCACATGATGCAAAGAAAAAAAGAGGTGCACTGTGGTCGCTGGATGGCTAAGCTAAGCGACACAAGTGGCCGACACAAACACCTGGCCCATCTAGGAGTGGCACTGCAGTGTCAGGCAGGATGACACTTAAAAAAAATAGTCCCCAAACAGCACATGATGCAAAGAAAAATGAAAGAAAAAAGAGGTGCAAGATGGAATTGTCCTTGGGCCCTCCCACCCACCCTTATGTTGTATAAACAGGACATGCACACTTTAACAGAACCCATCATTTCAGCGACAGGGTCTGCCACACAACTGTGACTGAAATGACTGGTTGGTTTGGGCCCCCACCAAAAAAGAAGCAATCAATCTCTCCTTGCACAAACTGGCTCTACAGAGGCAAGATGTCCACCTCCTCCTCATCGTCCGATTCCTCACCCCTTTCACTGTGTACATCCCCCTCCTCACAGATTATTAATTCGTCCCCACTGGAATCCACCATCTCTGGTCCCTGTGTACTTTCTGAAGGCAATTGCTGCTGGTGAATGTCTCCACGGAGGAATTGATTATAATTAATTTTGATGAACATCATCTTCTCCACATTTTCTGGAAGTAACCTCGTACGCCGATTGCTGACAAGGTGAGCGGCTGCACTAAACACTCTTTCGGAGTACACACTGGAGGGGGGGCAACTTAGGTAAAATAAAGCCAGTTTCTGCAAGGGCCTCCAAATTGCCTCTTTTTCCTGCCAGTATACGTACGGACTGTCTGACGTGCCTACTTGGATGCGGTCACTCATATAATCCTCCACCATTCTTTCAATGGTGAGAGAATCATATGCAGTGACAGTTGACGACATGTCAGTAATCGTTGGCAGGTCCTTCAGTCCGGACCAGATGTCAGCACTCGCTCCAGACTGCCCTGCATCACCGCCAGCGGGTGGGCTCGGAATTCCTAGCCTTTTCCTCGCACCCCCAGTTGCGGGAGAATGTGAAGTGTCACGTTCCGCTTGACTTGACAATTTTCTCACCAGCAGGTCTTTGAACCTCTGCAGACTTGTGTCTGCCGGAAAGAGAGATACAACGTAGGTTTTAAATCTAGGATCGAGCACGGTGGTCAAAATGTAGTGCTCTGATTTCAACAGATTGACCACCCGTGAATCCTGGTTAAGCGAATTAAGGGCTCCATCCACAAGTCCCACATGCCTAGCGGAATCGATCTGTTTTAGCTCCTCCTTCGATGTCTCCAGCTTCTTCTGCAAAAGCCTGATGAGGGGAATGACCTGACTCTGGCTGGCAGTGTCTGAACTGACTTCACGTGTGGCAAGTTCAAAGGGTTGCAGAACCTTGCACAACGTTGAAATCATTCTCCACTGCGCTTGAGTCAGGTGCATTCCCCCTCCTTTGCCTATATCGTAGGCAGATGTATAGGCTTGAATGGCCTTTTGCTGCTCCTCCATCCTCTGAAGCATATAGAGGGTTGAATTCCACCTCGTTACCACCTCTTGCTTCAGATGATGACAGGGCAGGTTCAGGACTGTTTGCTGGTGCTCCAGTCTTCGGCACGCAGTGGCTGAATGCCGAAAGTGGCCAGCAATTCTTCGGGCCACCGACAGCATCTCTTCCACGCCCCTGTCGTTTTTTAAATAATTCTGCACCACCAAATTCAATGTATGTGCAAAACATGGGACGTGCTGGAATTTGCCCAGATGTAATGCACGCACAATATTGCTGGCGTTGTCCGATGTCACAAATCCCCAGGAGAGTCCATTTGGGGTAAGCCATTCTGCGATGATGTTCCTCAGTTTCTGTAAGAGGTTGTCAGCTGTGTGCCTCTTCTGGAAAGTGGTGATACAAAGCGTAGCCTGCCTAGGAACGAGTTGGCGTTTGCGAGATGCTGCTACTGGTGCCGCCGCTGCTGTTCTTGCTGCGGGAGGCAATACATCTACCCAGTGGGCTGTCACAGTCATATAGTCCTGAGTCTGCCCTGCTCCACTTGTCCACATGTCCGTGGTTAAGTGGACATTGGGTACAACTGCATTTTTTAGGACACTGGTGACTCTTTTTCTGAGGTCTGTGTACATTTTCGGTATCGCCTGCCTAGAGAAATGGAACCTAGATGGTATTTGGTACCGGGGACACAGTACCTCAATCAAGTCTGTAGTTGCCTGTGAATTAACGGTGGATAACGGAAACACGTTTCTCACCGCTCAGGCTGCCAAGGCCTGAGTTATCCGCTTTGCAGCAGGATGACTGCTGTGATATTTCATCTTCCTCGCAAAGGACTGTTGGACAATCAATTGCTTACTGGAAGTAGTACAAGTGGTCTTCCGACTTCCCCTCTGGGATGACGATCGACTCCCAGCAGCAACAACAGCAGCGCCAGCAGCAGTAGGCGTTATACTCAAGGATGCATCGGAGGAATCCCAGGCAGGAGAGGACTCGTCAGACTTGCCAGTGACATGGCCTGCAGGACTATTGGATTTCCTGTGTAAGGAGGAAATTGACACTAAGGGAGTTGGTGGTGTGGTTTGCAGGACCTTGGTTACAAGAGGAAGGGATTTAGTGGTCAGTGGACTGCTTCCGCTGTCATCCAAAGTTTTTGAACTTGTCACTGACTTATGATGAAGCGCTGCAGGTGACGTATAAGGGAGGATGTTCCGAGGTGGTTAACGTCCTTACCCCTACTTATTACAGCTTGACAAAGGCAACACACGGCTTGACACCTGTTGTCCGCATTTGTGTTTCAAATAATTCCACACCGAAGAGGTGATTTTTTTTGTAATTTGACCAGGCATGTCAATGGCCATATTCGTCCCATGGACAACAGATGTCTCCCCGGGTGCCTGGGTGCCTGACTTAAACAAATTACCTCACCATCAGAATCCTCCTTGTCAATTTCCTCCTCAGCGCCAGCAACACCCATATCCTCATCCTGGTGTACTTCAACAGTGACATCTTCAATTTGACTATCAGGAACTGGACTGCGGGTGCTCCTTCCAGCACTTGCAGGGGGCGTGCAAATGGTGGAAGGCGCCACCTCTTTCCGTCCAGTGTTGGGAAGGTCGGGCATCGCAGCCGACACAATTGGACTCTCCTTGGGGATTTGTGATTTAGAAGAACGCACAGTTTTTTGCTGTGCTTTTGCCAGCTTAAGTCTTTTCATTTTTCTAGCGAGAGGTTGAGTGCTTCCATCCTCATGTGAAGCTGAACCACTAGCCATGAACATAGGCCAGGGCCTCAGCCGTTCCTTGCCACTCCGTGTCGTAAATGGCATATTGGCAAGTTTACGCTTCTCCTCAGACGCTTTTAATTTAGATTTTTGGGTCATTTTACTGAACTTTTGTTTTTTGGATTTTACATGCTCTCTACTATGACATTGGGCATCGGCCTTGGCAGACGACGTTGATGGCATTTCATCGTCTCGGCCATGACTACTGGCAGCAGCTTCAGCACGAGGTGGAAGTGGATCTTGATCTTTCCCTATTTTACCCTCCACATTTTTGTTCTCCATTTTTTAATGTGTGGAATTATATGCCAGTATCAATAGCAATGGCCTACTACTATATATACTGCGCACAACTGAAATGCACCACAGGTATGGATGGATAGTATACTTGACGACACAGAGGTAGGTAGAGCAGTGGCCTACTGTACCGTACTGCTATATATTACATACTGGTGGTCAGCAAACTGTGCAAAACTGAAATGCACCATAGGTATGGATGGATAGTATACTTGACGACACAGAGGTAGGTAGAGCAGTGGCCTACTGTACCGTACTGCTATATATTATATACTGGTGGTCAGCAAACTGTGCAAAACTGAAATGCTAGAAACAGGTATGGATGGATAGTATACTTGACGACACAGAGGTAGGTAGAGCAGTGGCCTACTGTACCATACTGCTATATATTATATACTGGTGGTCAGCAAACTGTGCAAAACTGAAATGCACCACAGGTATGGATGGATAGTATACTTAACGACACAGAGGTAGGTAGAGCAGTGGCCTACTGTACCGTACTGCTATATATTATATACTGGTGGTCAGCAAACTGTGCAAAACTGAAATGCACCACAGGTATGGATGGATAGTATACTTGACGACACAGAGGTAGGTAGAGCAGTGGCCTTCTGTACCGTACTCCTATATATTATATACTGGTGGTCAGCAAAATTATGCACTGTACTCCTACTATATACTACAATGCAGCACAGATATGGAGCGTTTTTCAGGCAGAGAACGTATAATACTGGTGGTCATTGGTCAGCAAAACTCTGCACTGTACTCCTCCTATATAATACTGCTGGTCCCCAGTCCCCACAATAAAGCAGTGTGAGCACAGATATATGCAGCACACTGAGCACAGATATGGAGCGTTTTTCAGGCAGAGAACGTATAATACTGGTGGTCACTGGTCAGCAAAACTCTGCACTGTACTCCTCCTATATAATACTGCTGGTCCCCAGTCCCCACAATAAAGAAGTGTGAGCACAGTTATATGCAGCACACTGAGCACAGATATGGAGCGTTTTTCAGGCAGAGAACGTATAATACTGGTGGTCACTGGTCAGCAAAACTCTGCACTGTACTCCTCCTATATAATACTGCTGGTCCCTAGTCCCCACAATAAAGCAGTGTGAGCACAGATATATGCAGCACACTGAGCACAGATATGGAGCGTTTTTCAGGCAGAGAACGTATAATACTGGTGGTCACTGGTCAGCAAAACTCTGCACTGTACTCCTCCTATATAATACTGCTGGTCCCCAGTCCCCACAATAAAGCAGTGTGAGCACAGATATATGCAGCACACTGAGCACAGATATGGAGCGTTTTTCAGGCAGAGAACGTATAATACTGGTGGTCACTGGTCAGCAAAACTCTGCACTGTACTCCTCCTATAATACTGCTGGTCCCCAGAATAAAGATATTTGCAGCCCCCTGAAACAAAGTGAGAGGACGCCAGCTACGTCCTCTCACTATCATTTCCAATGCACGAGTGAAAAATGGCGGCGACACGCGGCTCCTTATATAGAATCCGAATCTCGCGAGAATCCGACAGCGGGATGATGAAGTTCGGGCGCGCTCGGGTTAACCGAGCCATGCGGGAGAATCCGAGTCTGCCTCGGTGTAAAATGGGTGAAGTTCGGGGGGGTTCGGATTCTGAGGAACCGAACCCGCTCATCACTAACTTACATATGCGATCAGCATTGCGGAGGACAGCTCTTCCAATAGGAGCTGTCCTCTGCGATACGCAGCGGCAGCCTGACTTACGGGATTCGGCCCCGGGTGTCAGTCTGCGCATAAGCAGGGTGACGGGGCCAGCCGCGGGGCATGCTGGGAGGGATCCGATAGGTTCCCTCACACAGCGCTGCGGAGACAAGCCCATAGGCTTCTAAAAAGCTGGCGAACCCCTCCGCAGCACTGTCCTGCTGGCCAGGGGATAGTACATTAGAAAAATGCGGAAATCAGGGGTTTTACCGCATTTTATGTTTAGTACATCCCACCCACTGTCTGTTATGACTGGGCCAGAAGCTGGAAGGTACATTTTGATCACTGTTGCTGCCATGTTGTCTGAAGCATTCTAATGATCTTTTAAGTAATTGGAATGAAATGGGGGATTATCCAGCACCAGGGCCGAATTAAAAGCCACATGGTCCTGAGGCTGAAAATGATTATGTGCCTACTGTAAGAAGCGGAGAAGGTGTGGTCAGTGCTGTGTGGGTGTGGCCGGTGCCTGGTTGCCAGCTGGACAATTGGTCATCAACATGATGATGGGCCTATTGTTATGTGGAGGCCTGGATCTGTAGTCTCATCTGCCCAGAGCCGGCCCTAGCCAATATGATGCCCTAGGCAAGATTTTGGCTGGTGCCCCCTAGCACCACCGCTGGTTCCGCCTCTGACCTTGCACCTCTTTCCTAGCACCGTCACCCCTCACCCATAGCAGTCATTATTTTGGTGTTTGTACCCCCTATATTTTAAATAGGAACAGTTCGCACATTTGGCGCACAGCCAAAAAAGGGGTGTGTTTTTGCTGGCAAGGGGCATGGCCACACAATAGTAACCCACTTCCAATTATGCCACACATTACTGCAACTTTATTCACATTTGATCATGCGATAGTGTTCATAATTCATATTACATCCCACAGTAGTATCACTTTTCCTTATAAACGTTACTCCTCACAGTAGAGCCCTTTATTCACATTACATCACACTGAATTGCTCCTTATTCACATTACACCACACCCTATTGCTCTTTATTCACACTAGCCGACACAGTAGTGCCCTTTCTATATGCAACGCCACATAGTAGAGCACCTTATATACATAATGCCACACATTAGTAATGCATGTATACACAATTGCACACAGTAATGCCCCTTACACTTATGAGACACATTATTAATATCCTTATAAGCATAATGCACCTTACACATTATGACAACCTTTATTAATGCCCTTTTACACATAATGTCCCTTACACATATGCCACACATTATTAATGCCCTTATACACATAATGACACACATAGTGACCCCTACATATTTGCTGCACATTATTAGTGCTCCTATACACATAATGACACACATACAGTAGTACCCTGTTACACATATGCCGCACATTATTAATGCCCTTATACACATAATGACACACATAGGGGTAAATTTACTAAGAATCGTATTTTCCCGTTTGAGGTCAAAGTTCAATCACGAATGACATCGAAAGTGTAAATATGCAACTTTTTGAATTGATTACGACTAATTTACTAAGCTGCCGTATTCTGCATTTTCGGTTTTTCCGATGTCGATGTCATTCGTTTTTTTAGGCAGTGTTTTACGTGAGTGACTTGTAAAACACTGCCGACTTTAATACAATGAATCTCGGCCGGATCTGAGAGATCCGTGCTGGGCTTCATTGTGCACCTTGTAAAAAAAAAAAAAATGTTTAAACTTAAAAAAGAAATTGCGTGGGGTCCCCCCTCCTAAGCCAAACCAGCCTTGGGCTCTTTGAGCCGGCCCTGGTTGCAAAAATATGGGAAAAAAATTGACAGGGGTTCCCCCATATTTAAACAACCAGCACCGGGCTCTGCACCTGGTCCTGGTTCCAAAAATACGGGGGACAAAAAGCGTAGGGGTCCCCCGTATTTTTGAAACCAGCACCGGGCTCCACTAGCTGGACAGATAATGCCACAGCCGGGGGTCACTTTTATACAGCGCCCTGCGGCCGTGGCATTAAATACCCAACTAGTCACCCCTGGCCGGGGTACCCTGGAGGAGTGGGAACCCCTTCAATCAAGGGGTCCCCCCCTCCAGCCACCCAAGGGCCAGGGGTGAAGCCCGAGGCTGTCCCCCCCATCCAATTGGCTGCGGATGGGAGGCTGATAGCCTTTGTTGACAGTTATGAATATTGTTTTTAGTAGCAGTACTACAAGTCCCAGCAAGCCTCCCCCGCAAGCTGGTACTTGGAGAACCACAAGTACCAGCATGCGGCGGAAAACCGGGCCCGCTGGTACCTGTAGTACTACTACTAAAAAAATACCCCAATAAAGACATTACACACACACCTTGAAAGTATAACTTTAATGCATACATACACACCACCATATACACATACTTACCTTATGTTCACACGAGGGTCGGTCCTCTTCTCCATGTAGAATCCATGGGGTACCTGTTTGGTGGGAACTTTGTGGTCAGCGGTTGACCGAAAGTGACCTCACCGCTGACCACAAAGTTCCCACCATTGGTTACAATGGAGCGCATAGGCGGGAGGGGGGGGGACCCCTTGATTGACCCCCGGCTGTGGCATTATCTGTCCAGCTAGTGGAGCCCGGTGCTGGTTTCAAAAATACGGGGGACCCCTACGCTTTTTGTCCCCCGTATTTTTGGAACCAGGACCAGGCGCAGAGCCCGGTGCTGGTTGCTTAAATATGGGGGAACCCCTGTCAATTTTTTCCCCATATTTTTGCAACCAGGACCGGCTCAAAGAGCTCGAGGCTGGTTTGGCTTAGGAGGGGGGACCCCACGCAATTTTTTTTCAAAAAATTAACACTTTCCCATCCCCTTCCCACTGATAAACATGCACGGATCTCATGGATCCCTGCATGCCTATCCAAACACGGGATAAAAAAGCAGGTCTGTTTTTTTTTAGCACTTTTTTACGATTTGTATTTCTGCACGGCAGTGTTTGGCTATTGTCGGCAGTGTTTGTGATTTGCACTTTTTAGTAAATTCACGATTTCTACCAAATTGCAGGCGTATTTGACCGATGGTGTATTGATTCGTGATTTTTTTCCTAGGACTTCTAAAATATTACGAATGCCCTCATCACTACCGTGATTTTTGCTTAGTAAATTACCGAGATGACACTTTGAAGAAAAAAATGCATCTCGGTCAAAATCGGGACCTTAGTAAATATACCCCATAGTGGCCCTTTACACATATGTTGCACATTATTAATGCATTTTTACATGATACACATAATGCTCCTTACACATATTCCGAACACTACTGCACAACCAACCCACTTACATGCACACAGCACTCACACTGCCACTAACACTGTAACCTCTGCCAATGTTGAATACAGATGTGTCCTCATAAATCTTGCCTCAATGCCAACGTCAGGCACCTTTTTTTATGAAAATGCATCTTATTTGCATTGCTATGTGGCTAGGATACACAAGCAGCTTCTGCTGATTAAACTGATATGCAGCATGCCTATATACTGTGTGAGACTGTGGCTGTATCTGCATATGAAATGCTACACACAGAATATAGGCATGCCGCATATAATTTTAATCAGCAGAAGCTGCTGATGCCCCTAGGCATATCAAATGCCCTAGGCAATTGCCTAGTTTGCCTATGCCTATGGCCGGCTCTGCATCTGCCCCATTGTTAATCTAGTCCTGTCCAGCACATGACCACTTCTCCTTCCCATGTGCTTGCAATTGTATGATTACTATTCTGCAGAAGTTGCGAGGTAAACAAGTCTCATACGCAGTTACTTCAGTTATTATTAAGCAATATTCAGCCTAGCGCTCTCAGACAGTCTACAGCAGCGGTGGCCAACCAGTGGCTCTCGAGCCGCATGAGGCTCTTTCTTTATTTAAATGTGGCTCCCAACACTCTAAATCATGTGACCACAAAAGATACAGAAACTGCTGCACTCCAGCCAGACATGCAGCAGCACTACAGGGACTGAAAATTGAAGGAGCCAGATTCTAGAGGTGAGACACCCACTGGCAAACAGAGGACACATTAGGGGTGGCAACAATGGCACAACTTGGTGGGGGAACTTTAGTGACACATGAGGGTGGGCTAGAGTGACACAAGGCAGAGCTGGCTGGAGTGACACAGAAGGGTCCTGGCAGGAGTGACACATGGAGGAGCTGACTGGAGTGATGAAGGAGGGTGCTGGAAGTAGTGACACATCGGAAAGCTGGCTGGAGTGACATAGGAGGATGGTAGCAGGAGTGACACATGGGAGAGCTGGCTGGAGTGACATAGGGGGTGCTGGCAGGAGTGACATAGGAGGGTGCTAGCAGGAGTGTCACATGGGAGAGCTGGCTGGAGTAACATGGGGGGTGCTGGCAGGAGTGACATAGGAGGGTGCTAGCAGGTGTGTCACATGGGGAGCTGGCTGGAGTGACATAGGAGGGTGCTAGCAGGAGTGTCACATGGGGAGCTGGCTGGAGTGACATAGGAGGGTGGTAGCAGGTGTGTCACATGGGGAGCTGGCTGGAGTGACATAGGAGGGTGCTAGCAGGAGTGTCACATGGGGAGCTGGCTGGAGTGACACAGGTCGATGCTAGCAGGAGTGTCACATGGGGAGCTGGCTGGAGTGACATAGGAGGGTGGTAGCAGGTGTGTCACATGGGGAGCTAGCTGGAGTGGCATAGGAGGGTGCTAGCAGGAGTGTCACATGGGGAGCTGGCTGGAGTGACACAGGTCGGTGCTAGCAGGAGTGTCACATGGGGAGCTGGCTGGAGTGACATAGGAGGGTGGTAGCAGGTGTGTCACATGGGGAGCTGGCTGGAGTGGCATAGGAGGGTGCTAGCAGGAGTGTCACATGGGGATCTGGCTGGAGTGACACATGGGGGAACTTAAGTTTATTATGTGAATCTGGCTTTTTCAATTATTTTATGTGAAAGTGGCTTTTTCAATGGATCTGACTTTAATTTTTTTTATTTTATGTCATTCTGGCCTTTTCAATGTATTTTATACCAGGGGCATGGTCTAGCAGGCACAAGGCCACATTCCATTTTTTGCGCCTTCGGCTCAGTGTCGGCTCTTTGACATACCTAACAAGATTTTTTGTCTCTTTGTCACTGACTGGTTGGCCACCCCTGGTCTACAGGGACCGGAGCCCGCAGTTAATTGCCAGGTTTCAGCCATGTTGTGTGACACTGACAATGGGCGGTAAGTCAGGGTCAGATTCACAAGATTCAGCCGTCTCCAGCATGCAGAATCAGCGTTCACTGGTGGATCCCATCTCGCAGTCCAGCAGCAGTGGTGGGTGCAGCGTTGCTTGCTGGAGCGCAGGCTGAGAAGTACCAGGCAGGAGCCGCCCTGTCCCCTATTGCAGATGTCAGCATGGCTCCTGGGACAGAGCCGATGAACTGCAGCAGCAGAGGTTGCACCGCAGAGATCCATTGGAAGAGCAGTGGTCACACTTGGATTTTGCTGTGAACCACACAGGTGCTGCTGTACATGCAGGTGCCCCTTCAGGGCTGGGAGCCCAGGCGTCTTCATTGCCTCTGTGAGTTCCGTCCATGTATTACACTGTAATTTGACAGAGATCAGTAATATCATTAAAGCACAAGGCAGAAAGTCACACATTCCAAAAAGACTTGGGTACCTGGATTTATTCCCATTGATATTAGGTAACACACGCATTGGCTGTCTTCACTGTCTTCACTAGGTGTGTCTTCACAACAGTATCTGTGTCTTTGTAGCGTGTCTTCATTATGTTAAAAGCACACAAAGTGGTTTATTTTGGAAAGTGTTCCTAGGTGCATATGTGCTGTAAACCATAACAACCAATCAGATTCTGCCACTTATATAAGTGAGTTTAGAAAATGTAAGCAAATGCCTGATTGGCAGGAATGGATCACATCACCAAGCACTATTTGAAATAATCCCATTAGTGGTTTAAGGACAATGCAGATGCCCCAGACCTAATTTTTTTGTAAATTCTGTATTGACATAGCAGTTCAAGTCAAGAGATAACGTGTCAACTTGTCACTAATATTAAACATCAGATTTAGTGGGAGTAATATTGGTTCTGAAAGGCAGATTAATGTTTATTGTCTAAGGGTATTATTGATGCTGGAGGCCAGATTGTTTGGAAACATTAGTTTGTAAGGGCATCATTGATGCTGGGGTTAAAATGCAGAGTTTGGGAGCAGTACTGCTACTGAAGGGCAGATTAATTCTGGTTGCTGCACCCTGCTCAGCCAGCT
Source organism: Pseudophryne corroboree (assembly GCF_028390025.1). NCBI lineage: Eukaryota > Metazoa > Chordata > Amphibia > Anura > Myobatrachidae > Pseudophryne > Pseudophryne corroboree. The sequence continues at coordinate 187,839,212 of NC_086449.1, forward strand.
ATGAAATACAAAAAGACAAGTCAGCTACCTTGCATGCTGGACTTGGCTGATGTATGCAACTTTTTCCCCCAGAACTTCCCTCCATATTGTTTTCCTTCACTCTTAAAAGTTTTGTTTTAATTTTGTATTCTTGATTTTCCAACTTTAAGATTTCATTTTGGGACAACACTCTAAGATCTGGGTTCAAATGTTTACCAGCAATGTTATTTTTTGGTTGAAATGATCAGTTTGGACAGCACTGTGGTATAGTGGTTAGCAGTGCTGCCTCCCAACAATGGGGTCATGGGTTCGATTTCAACCAGCACAATCTGTTTAGAGTTTATATGTTCTTCCCATGTTAGCTGGGTTACTCCTATTTCCTCCCACAAACTGACAGAAGAATGTACCCCGAAGATTATTTGTCCATATAGTAGGGAGTATTAATTGTAAGCTCCATTAGGGCAGAGACTGATGTGAGTGGCCAAATAGTCTCCGTCAATACATGACATTACTGGATCTGAGGAATGCAGCATACCAGAAAAAAAATGCAGTCACCCAGAGGCAAGATAGATGGTAGAGCCCCCGCTCCTCCCCCCGTCCCCATGCCCACTCTTCAACTCTGTAAAACAAATTTAAACCTGACATTTACACTATAGAAGATGAATTGTGTCATTTTGATATGGATTCATAATATATGTATATTTATTTTCTCCTATGAAACTTCATAAGCATGTCTATAGTGGGTACAGGGTGTGCGGTTCCGAACACAGACCACAAGAGTTCACACTGCAGAGATGGGCTACAGCACAGCAGGCTCTGGCGCAGTGCCATGGTCTGCAGACATGCGCCAAGGTAGGGGGGGTCTATACAGACTGCACATGGGTCCACGTTTTCTAGAACTGCCACTTTTACAACTGCTTATTCTGCTTTAGCCTTTAGGAAAATGCCACAGAGCATTATTTCTCCAAATTTGGACTATCTAGTCCCTTTGTTTAATGGGGGTAATTCAGAGTTGATCGCAGCAGGAATTTTGTTAGCAGTTGGGCAAAACCATGTGCACTGCAGGGGAGGCAGATATAACATGTGCAGAGAGAGTTAGATTTGGGTGGGGTGTGTTCAATCTGCAATCTAAATTGTGGTGTAAAAATAAAGCAGCCAGTATTTACCCTGCACAGAAACAAAATAACCCACCAAAATCTAACTCTCTCTGCACATGTTATATCTGCCCCCCCCCTGCAGTGCACATGGTTTTGCCCAACTGCTAACAAAGGCCCTCATTCCGAGTTGTTCGCTCGTTGCCGAGTTTCGCTATATTGCGATTAGTCGCTTACTGCGCATGCGCAAGGTTCGCAGAGCGCATGCGCTTAGTTATTTTACTCAAAAGTTAGGTATTTTACTCACGGCATAACGAGGTTTTTTCATCCTTCTGGTGATCGTAGTGTGGTTGACAGGAAGTGGGTGTTTCTGGGCGGAAACTGGCCGTTTTATGGGAGTGTGTGAAAAAACGCTACCGTTTCTGGGAAAAACGCGGGAGTGTCTGAAGAAACGGAGGAGTGTCTGGGCGAGCGCTGGGTGTGTTTGTGACGTCAAACCAGGAGCTAAACTGACTGAACTGATCGCACTGTAGGAGTAAGTCTGGAGCTACTCAGAAACTGCTAAGAAATTTCTATTCGCAATTCTGCTAATCTTTCGTTCGCAATTCTGCTAAGCTAAGATACACTCCCAGAGGGCGGCGGCTTAGCGTGTGCAATGCTGCTAAAAGCAGCTAGCGAGCGAACAACTCGGAATGAGGGCCAAAGTTCCTGCTGCGATCAACTCAGAATTACCCCCATTGGCTCACGTACCGGCATTGAATTAAAGGTAGACACCCGCAGGAGACTGAGGGGCAGGAGAGGCGCAGGCTGCGCTCTTCTCCCCTCACACACAGGATCAAGACAGAAGCAGCAGTGAGCAGCAGGGGAAGGGGGCTTGTGTACCTGGCACTGGGAGCATATCTGGTGGTGTGGGGGCATTTCTGTATCTGGCACTGGGGGCATATCTGGCACTGGGGGCATATCTGGCACTGGGGGCATATCTGGCACTGGGGGGACATGTGTGTCTGGCAATGGGGGCATATCTGACACTGGGGGCTTATCTGGAACTGTGGGAGCATTTCTGTATCTGGCACTGGGGGCATATCTGGCACTGGGGGCATATCTGGTACTGGAGGGACATGTGTATCTGGCACTGGGGGCATATCTGGCACTGGAAGCATATCTGGCACTGTGGGGGCATTTCTGTATCTGGCACTGGGGGCATATCTGGCACTGGGGGGGGACATGTATATCTGGCACTGGGGGCATATCTGGCACTGGGAGCATATCTGGCACTGTGGCGGCATTTCTGTATCTAGCACTGGGGGCATATCTGGCACTGTGGCGGCATTTCTGTACCTGGCACTGGGGGCATATCTGGCACTGGGGAGACATGTGTATCTGGTACTGGGAGCATATCTGGCACTGTGGGGGCATTTCTGTATCTGGCACTGGGGACATATCTGGCAATGTGGGGGCATTTCTGTATCTGGCACTGGGGGCATATCTAGCACTAGGGGGACATGTGTATATGGCACTGGGGGCATATCTGGCACTGGGAGCATATCTGGCACTGTGGGGGCATTTCTGTATCTGGCACTGGGGGCATATCTGGCACTGTGGAGCATATCTGGCACTGTGGGGGCATTTCTGTATCTGGCACTGGGGGCATATCTGGCACTGGGGGGACATGTGTGTCTGGCAATGGGGGCATATCTGGAACTGTTGGGGCATTTCTGTATCTGGCACTGGGGGCATATATGGCACTGGGGGCATATCTGGCACTGCGGGGACATGTGTATCTGGTACTGGGAGCATATCTGGCACTGTGGGGGCATTTCTGTATCTGGCACTGGGGACATATCTGGCAATGTGGGGGCATTTCTGTATCTGGCACTGGGGGCATATCTAGCACTAGGGGGACATGTGTATATGGCACTGGGGGCATATCTGGCACTGGGAGCATATCTGGCACTGTGGGGGCATTTCTGTATCTGGCACTGGGGGCATATCTGGCACTGTGGAGCATATCTGGCACTGTGGGGGCATTTCTGTATCTGGCACCGGGGGCATATCTGGCACTGGGGGGACATGTGTGTCTGGCAATGGGGGCATATCTGGAACTGTTGGGGCATTTCTGTATCTGGCACTGGGGGCATATATGGCACTGGGGGCATATCTGGCACTGGAGGGACATGTGTATCTGGCACCGGGGGCATATCTGGCACTGTGGGGGCATTTCTGTATCTGGCACTGGGGGCATATCTGGCACTGGGGGCATATCTGCACTGGGGGGACATGTGTATCTGGCACTGGGGGGCAATGTATATCTGACACAGTGGGGGCATTTGTGTATCTGGCACTGTGGGGCAATGTGTATCTGGCACTGTGAGGCAATGTATATCTGGCACTCTGGGGGCATTTGTGTATCTGGCACAGTGAGGCAATGTGTATCTGGCAGAGGCAATGTGTATCTGGCACTGTGGGGCAATGTGTATCTGGCACTGTGGGGCAATGTATATCTGGCACTGTGGGGCAATGTATATCTGGCACTGTGGGGCAACGTGTATCTGGCACTATCGGGGTCATATGTGTATCTGCCCCTCCCCCATATGTGTATCACGCCCCCATTTTCATTGGCCACACCCCATGTGGCATTTGGCCACACCCATTTTTGGCACGCGCGCCTAAGGCGCGCACACACAATACCTATAAGACATTTTTTCTACTTGCACCACTGGATACAGGTGTGTCCTCATACATCTTTCCTCAATACACCATACAGCAGGAGATACCTGGCAAAAAAAGGGGAGGTACACACGGAGAGATCAGTGCTTAAATTGTAAGCAATCTGACTAGATCCAGATCTCTCCGTGTGTATGCCCCCCAGCGATAGTGATGCGCGGCCCTGCGCGGCGCTATCACCGGTGCTAGATTGGCCTGCATGCAGGCACAATCTAGCACATCGCTCATTTCATCCGCTGGATGAAATGAGCGGTACCCCCGTCCGCCCCCCTCGCTCAGCACACATCGTGCTGTGCTGAAAGGGGGGAGAGATGTGTGCTGAGCGGTCTGTGATGGATGGGTCAGCATTAGGAGGGATTGCTGACTCCAGAGTGCCATAGGGGAAGGCAGGGTAACCCCAGGTAAGCTGGCTCTCAGATGCTGTAGGAGCCATTACCATGTGGCCTTACACTGGGAATTTAACCCAGACATATTTGTAATTATTTATGGGGTGGGTGTGGGGTGCGGTGGCCCCTGTGTCGGTATGGCTGGGCTGCTTCAGGTCGGCACACCCTAACACTTTATTAACACTTATGATTTTCCCTATCACTTTGTATATATTATTTTAATCACACCACTTACATAGCACTTCTGTGCTTCTTATTAACCCCTATTAATTCTCACCTGTGTGCTGACCTGGGGTGGCCGACCTGTGCCGACATCGTGGGGTCCTGCACCCGGACCCATACCTAGTATTAGGGACCCCCAGTGACGGAGAAGCCTTGTCGATCGGCCTGGGGCTTAACCCTATATCTGCAGATATACGCAACTAAGATCTCCGTATTATCTGACTATTATGTAGTAATATTTTTCACTCGGTGTGCATTAGGGAACACATAGTTTTTTCCTACACAGAATTACCCCTCCCTTTTAGCACCTGAGTGACATTACAATCTGATTGAGCAGCTTTCCATTTTGTGCATTGTATTTAGAGAGGCATGGATGGGTCAGCATTAGGAGGGATTGCTGACTCCAGAGTGCCATAGGGGAAGGCAGGGTAACCCCAGGTAAGCTGGCTCTCAGATGCTGTAGGAGCCATTACCATGTGGCCTTACACTGGGAATTCAACCCAGACATATTTGTAATTATTTATGGGGTGGGTGTGGGGTGCGGTGGCCCCTGTGTCGGTATGGCTGGGTTGCTTCAGGTCGGCACACCCTAACACTTTATTAACACTTATGATTTTCCCTATCACTTTGTATATATTATCTTAATCACACCACTTACATAGCACTTCTGTGCTTCTTATTAACCCCTATTAATTCTCACCTGTGTGCTGACCTGGGGTGGACGACCTGTGCCGACATCGTGGGGTCCTGCACCCCGGACCCATACCTAGTATTAGGGACCCCCAGTGACGGAGAAGCCTTGTCGATCGGCCTGGGGGCTTAACCCTATATCTGCAGATATACACAACTAAGATCTCCGTATTATCTGACTATTATGTAGTAATATTTTTCACTCTGTGTGCATTAGGGAACACATAGTTTTTTTCCTACACGGTCTGTGATCGCTCAGCACACATCTTTGCCAGTGTGTACTGGCCTAAACTCTCTCTGCACATGTTATATCTGCCCCCCTGCAGTGCAACATGGTTTTGCCCATTAGCTAACAAATTTGCTGCTGCGATCAGATCTGAATTACCCCCAATGTTCAGTATGGTAATTGAACCCTAAAACCACTGTTTATAACTGGTGGCATCCAACAGGGGCCAATAGCAAGCCCATCCTGTCACATTATAACTGGTGGCATCAGTGAAGAAAGGGCAATCCCATCTTGTCACGGCATCTTTTTTGGCTGCATTTTTGGCCAAAATTATATATTTTCGGAATGTTTTGTTTTATTACAGTGCTGGTTCCCAGTTATAAAGCACTGCTGAGTATATGGGTGCTATGCAAATACATCTAACTAAATAAATACATTTAAAAAAAATATATATATATAAAAAGGGAATAATATGACAGAGGCATTGACTATATTACTGTGTACTGTGTTAGACCTGTTACTTCATGGGTTATAGTGATCTGTTCCCAGATTCTCTTGTAATTAAAATTATTTTTGGATTAACACAATAATTAATGTTAAAAAAATGTTTCTCATATCAATTAAACAATTAAGATTAAGTTAATTTAATTGAAAGTTTTCAGGAGACAGCTGGGTAATTTTGGCAGGCATCTAACGGCATGGCACTGGTTTATAAAAGTATTTGTGTCAGTGTGTAGCTATGGAGATCATTTAGGAAGCGCATATCAGCCACTGTGCATTCAAAACTAACAGATTCATTTCAGAATGAATTGGTCAAAGTGAATTCCCCTGGATTTGCTACCCCTGAACCATCCCTGATACAGATCATCCAGGAGGCACAGGGGCTGAAGTGAATTCCCCTGGATTTGCTACCCCTGAACCATCCCTGATACAGATCATCCAGGAGGCACAGGGGCTGATTCTGAGATGGAAGCAAAGCAAAAAAGAGAAAGCAACTGTGCACCTGGGAAAAACCATGTTGTACTGCAGGTGGGGCAGATTTAATATGTGTGGAGACGTTTAGATGTGAAAGGGGCATGTCCAAACTTAAATCAACATTGCAGTGTAAAAATAAAGTTGTTCAGCATTTGTGCGTGTGGCACAGAGTCATATTAAGGTGGTGGTGGAGGGGGGGGGGGGGGGTGCACAGCTGACGAGTACCCCCATGCCTCGCTCTTTCAGGATGCCCCCAGACGGAGCTACTCTGCGCCAGATCTGCCACTCTCCCAGCAGCAGCGGCATGTTGGAGGCTGGAAATTAGCAGCATCTGTCTCTGCCTGAGAGGTAGGGACTGATCCAGGGGACGACACACAGCAGCCGCAAGAGGGGGTTGTGAGTGGCATAGCTCATCTTCCTGACACTCTAGGACAGAGATTTTCAACCTTTTACAACTCGCGGCACACTGAACAAGATTTAAATATTGCCAAGGCACACTCAAATATAATGGTGATGCATGGTGCAGTGTCCTAGGATGTCATGTCGCAGCTTCTCCATAGGTAATGCCTGAGCCACAGCTGAGAAAGCCAGAAGAGCCCAACACTGCCCAGGCCCAAAATTAGAACTGGCTCTGCAACCACTAAACCCACCAGTATTGATCGTTCCAGGTCCTCAGTAGCGGCAGCACACTGACGGGCTTGGCTCTGCTTCTATGGCGGCACACCTGGAGACTGCTCAGGGCACACTAGTGTGCCACGGCACAGTGGTTGAAAAACACTGCTCTAGGAGGTGGACCCTACAGTGGTTTTGATCCCTGCATGGGCTCTGGGGTACATGTCTGGCAAGGAGGAGTAGCAGGTGGCAGTTAGGATGCAAAAGGTCAGAATACCAACACCAGCATTTCTACTGTTTTGAAATCCCAACAGAGGTGCAGGAGGCAGCTAACCCTAATCCCCTCCCTCCCCGTAGCCTAAACCTAACCCTTCCTCTCCGCAGCCTTCCCCGGCCCAAAGGCTTAATCCAGCCCTGGAGTGGCAGGACGGAAATCTCCCACATTTGAAGAAAGGGTTATTCTTTTGTGGTACAGGAAAAAATCACATCCTTTCTTCACTTAAGAAGAGTTAAGGCATAGTATATAAACCTGCTTGTGTGGGTCATTCAGGGCGAGTGATAGGAGGGTGTGCACTCATGCCACCCCTCTATATACTGGATGTTCCATACCCTGAATTACCACCAGAGGTATAGCATGTAGCCATAGCACCCGGAGCAAGCTCATGCCAGGCCCCCCCATATATACATAAACACATCCCGATCACTTTCTTCAGCCACAGCCCCCTTCACCTTCCTCAGCACCCAGACCCATTACCATCCTCAGCTCCCAGCTCCTCATCTTCCTCAGCCACAGCCCAATCTTCAGCCTCTATCACCTTCATCAGCCCTTCACCTTCCTCAGCCTCCAGCTCCATAACCTTACTCAGCCCTAGCTCCATCCCTTTCCTCAGCTCCCAGTCCCCTCACCTTCCTCAGCCACGGCCCCCTAACATTCCCCAGCCACAGCCCAATCACCATTCCCAGCCCCATCACCGTGCTCAGCCCTCACCATCCCCAGACCCCATCTTCATCACCTTCCCTGCAGCAGCAACCTGAATTATGCCCTGGTGGAGCCCCTTACACACATTACATCTCAGTAGAGCCCCTTATACACATTAGGCCAGGTAGCCAATTATACACATTACATCAGGTAGCCCTATATACACATTATGGTAAGTAACCCTATATACACATTACACCAGGCAGTCCCATATACACATTACGCCAGGTAGCGCCAAATACACATTACGCCAGGTAGCTCGATATACACGTTACGCCAGGTAACCCTATATACACATAACGCCAGGTAGCCCCATATACACTAGCCAGGAGAGAGCGAGACTGTGTGTGGTTCACCCTCCCTGCAGCTCCAGGACCCGCCACTCCACTAATCACCATCCCTGCAGCTCCTGGACCCACCGGCGCCCTCTCGCGGTTTCTGCGCCTGGAGCTTGCGCTCTGCTGGAACTGCCCTCCCAACGCCTCTGCTTACCTATCACTGACCTGGTTTGGGAGTGTTGTGGACTCGGGGCTTCTTCCGATGACCGGGAAGAGGAACCGCCACTGGGTCGTAGTAGAGATGGCCGGATGTAGGTCTTCCTCATGCAGAACTAAGACGGCAGGCGGGAGGCCCAGAGGAATTCTTGTAGGTCTCCTGTAAGACAAGACTTATAGAAATAATGAAGGCTGGGGTACTGAGATATTGGAGACACTGTGGTATTGGAGGCACTGAGGTACTGGGAGTACAGGGAGTGCTGGGAGACCCTTGGAGGCACGGAGGTGTTTGGAGGCACGGAGGTGCTTGGAGGCACGGAGGTGTTTGGAGACACCGAGGTGTTTGGAGGGACGAGGTGCTTGGAGGCACGAGGTGCTTGGAGACACGGAGGTGCTTGGAGGCACGGAGGTGCTTGGAGGCACGAGGTGCTTGGAGACACGGAGGTAACTGGAGGCACGGAGGTGCTTTGAGGCGCGGAGGTGCTTGGAGGCACGAGGTGCTTGGAGGCACGAGGTGCTTGGAGGCACGGAGGTGCTTGGAGGCACGGAGGTGCTTGGAGGCACGGAGGTGCTTGGAGGCACGAGGTGCTTGGAGACACGGAGGTAACTGGAGGCACGGAGGTGCTTGGAGGCACGAGGTGCTTGGAGGCACGAGGTGCTTGGCGGCACGGAGGTGCTTGGAGGCACGGAGGTGCTTGGAGGCACGGAGGTGCTTGGAGGCACGAGGTGCTTGGAGACACGGAGGTAACTGGAGGCACGGAGGTGCTTGTAGGCACAGGATGCTTGGAAGCACAGGTTGCTTGTAGGCACAGGATGCTTGGAAACACAGGATGCTTGCAGGGGCAGGATGCTTGGAAGCACAGGATGCTTGCAGGGACGAGGGAGCTCTGGATCATAGCTTCCACAGGAGAAACGAAGATACTCAGGCATCGGATCTCTGCCTGGTATCTGATTTTAAATTCCCCGCCCTAGCCTGATTGGCGGAGCAGGCAGGTGACGTCAGACCTGCTCCGCCTCCTTGCCCTCGCTTGTGATGGCGGCGCCCTTGCTTCCGGGAAGCCGCCGGAGAGCAGCGCCGACCCGCCGCTGAAGCCGGAGACTGACAGGGGAAGAGAGGCACCGGGCAGACCAGGCCACCCGCAGGGACAAGCGCGGTCGCCGCTGCCCGAGGTTCGTGACAGTACCCTCTCCTCCAGGAGTGGCCCCTGGACACTTCCCGGGCTTAGTTGGATGTCTGGAGTGGAAGATCCGAATCAGACGAGGAGCCGTTACTTCAGTAGCCCCAATCCAACTTCTCTCCTCAGGTCCATAACCCTTCCAGTCCACCAAGTACTGTAATTTTTTATGAAGATAACGAGAGTCCAGAATAGCTTTGATTTCAAACTCCGCTCCAGCTTCTGCCACTACGGACGTTGGCCTTGGGAGTGCTGAGTGGAATCGATTCAGTATGAGGGGACGGAGTAGAGAAACATGGAAGGCGTTAGGTATGCGAAGATGGGCAGGCAAACCCAGTTTACAGACCACAGGATTTAAGACTTGTAGCACAGGGTAAGGACCGATGAACCTTGGAGCGAATTTCATGGTGGGCACCTTCAACCGGAGATTCCGTGTGGACAGCCATACCCTGTCCCCAACTTTATATTGAGGTGCGGCTTGCCGTTTCTTATCTGCAAAGAACTTGTACCGAACAGAAACCTGCTTAAGATTAGCATGAACCTTTCTCCAAATTTGTCCAAAGTGTCGTAGAGTGGACGCTACAGCAGGAACCTCTATTATCGGAAGGCTTGGAAATTCCGGAACACGGGGATGGAACCCGTAGTTGACGAAAAATGGTGATTCCCCAGTGGAAGAATGAAACAAATGGTTATGGGCAAACTCCGCCCAAGGCAACAACTCCACCCAGTTGTCCTGTGAAGGAGAGAGATACAACCGAAGAAAAGTCTCTAGATCTTGATTGACTCGTTCCGTTTGTCCATTTGTTTGGGGATGATAAGCCGACGAAAACTTAAGTTTAATGTGTAGAGTTGAACAAAGGGCTTTCCAAAACCTGGCGGTGAACTGTACTCCACGGTCAGAAACAATCTCTTGTGGCAACCCATGCAAACGAAAATGTTCTCGGATAAACAATAGAGCCAGTTTCGGTGCTGTCGGAAGACCAGTCAAGGGCACAAAGTGTGCCATCTTCGAAAAACGGTCAACGATAACCCAAACGGTGTTGCAACCCTTGGAACAGGGCAAGTCAGTGATGAAGTCCATGGAAATGTGAGTCCAGGGTCTCACAGGGATAGGCAGAGGACGAAGTAACCCTGCAGGAGGCAGACGAGGAGATTTATGTTGTGTACATTGGGGACACGAATTAACGCAATCTTGTACATCCTTCCTCATGGTGTTCCACCAGTAAGACCTTTGCAGAAACTTGTACATCTTCTGAGCGCCGGGATGACCGGAAAACTTGGAGTTATGGACCCACAGTAGTATTCCTGGGCGGAATCTAGCTGGTACGGACATTCTTCCAGGAGGAGGAGCTGGAGTAGTTAAAGCAGCAGAGACAGAAACTGGATTCAGAATTAAACCCCGCTCCGGAGGTTCATCCTCGTCTGTGGGAACCTGTGAACGGGAAAGCGCATCTGCTTTAATATTGAGAGTCCCGGCACGGTACTTGATAATGAACGAGAATCGGGAAAAGAAAAGTGCCCATCTCGCCTGGCGAGGATTCAAACATTGTGCGGATTTGATGTACAGTAAATTCTTGTGATCCGTGTAGATGGTAAACACATGTTTAGCCCCTTCTAGAAGATATCTCCATTCTTCCAAGGCAGATTTGATTGCCAAGAGTTCCTGGTCTCCAATAGAGTAATTTCGTTCGGCTGGAGAGAATTTACGAGAGTGGAAGCCACACGGATGTAATTTCTTATCAGAGGAATGCTGGGAGAGGACAGCCCCCACCCCGACTGAAGATGCATCAACTTCTAAGAAGAAGGGTTCCTCGAAATTTGGTTGTTGGAGAACTGGAGCCGTCGTGAAAGCTAACTTTAAGCGAGAAAAAGCTACAATGGCTTCCGGAGGCCACAAACTAGGATTAGAACCCTTTCTCGTCAGGGCAGTAATGGGTGCAACAATGGTGGAGAAACCTTTAATGAATTTCCTGTAGTAGTTCGCAAAGCCCAGGAACCTTTGTATTGCTTTCAGGGAAAGAGGCTGAGTCCAATCACGAATGGCCGACAACTTTTCCGGATCCATGCGAAGCTCCGTCCCCGAGATGACATAACCGAGGAACGGAATAGATGTTACTTCAAAGGTACATTTGGAAAGCTTGGCGTAGAGATGATTCTCTTGTAAACGGTGTAGCACCTCTTTGACTTGAGTCCTGTGTTCGACAAGATTCTTGGAAAAAATCAGTATGTCGTCCAGATATACCACAACGCTCTGATACAGCATATCACGAAAGATTTCGTTGACGAATCCCTGGAAAACCGCGGGAGCATTACTAAGACCAAACGGCATCACCAAGTATTCGTAATGCCCATCTCGGGTATTAAAGGCAGTCTTCCATTCATCCCCCTCTCGGATGCGTATAAGATTATAAGCTCCTCTCAAGTCGAGTTTTGAAAAAATGCGGGCACCACGAACCCTATCAAATAACTCTGTGATTAGTGGCAAGGGGTATTTATTCTTAATAGTAATGTCGTTTAGGCCGCGGTAGTCGATGCATGGTCTCAACCCCCCGTCCTTTTTCTTCACGAAAAAGAAGCCTGCACCAGCAGGGGAGGAAGAGGGGCGAATGAATCCCTTGAGCATATTGGACTTAATATACTCCGACATGGCTTGAGTCTCGGGAAGAGACAGAGGATATGTGCGACCACGAGGTGGCGTCTTCCCTGGGACAAGGTCAATAGGGCAGTCCCAAGGCCTGTGAGGTGGTAACAGGTCAGCAGCTTGTTCCGAAAATACGTCCTTGTACCCTTGATATGCCTCCGGAATGTGCTCTTCATCCGTTTTGGAGGTAACACGGAGCGGACAAACAGGAGTAAGACAATTAGTGTGACAAAAGGAACTCCAGGACAGAATTTGTGACGACTTCCAGTCGATGTGGGGGTTATGACTTTTCAGCCAAGGCATTCCAAGAACCAGATCATGGGGCATTTCTGGGATTACCAAGAGTTCCAAATCTTCCTGATGTAGAGCCCCGACCCGCAGCTTAACTGGCCCCGTGCGCCACATTATGAGACCTTTGGAAATTCTAGTCCCGTTGATAGCCGTCAGTGAAATTGGCCGCTCGATAGGCCGTAACTTTAAACCCAAACTTTGGGCACAGAAGGAAGAAACGAAGTTCCCTGCAGCTCCGGAATCCAATAGGGCTTCACAAGACCTGGAGACTGAATTGGAGACTAGAGTTACTGGAAGCAAGCAGTCCGAAGTTGGAGAAGCTTTTGTCGTAACTCCCAGCTTGACTCCTCCGGAACAAGCTAGGTCTGCCCGTTTCCCGGACGGACTTTACAAGATTTAAGAAAATGATCTGCGGCTCCACAGTAAAGGCAGAGTTTACCCTCACGACGACGCTGTCGTTCTTCCGGAGACAGTCGGGAGCGGTTAATTTGCATGGGCTCATCTGAGCTAGGTGAGGCCACCGGCCTAGGAGTAGGATTCCGGAACCTGGAACGATCCGAACGGTTACGTTCTCTTCCACGCTCCTGCATCCGAAGATCCACCTTGACGCAAAGGGAAATCAAATCTTCTAATGGATCCGGCAGATCTCTAGTAACCAGCTCATCTTTCAGCCGGTCGGAAAGACCGTTCCAGAAGGCAGCTCTCAGGGCATCATTATTCCAGCGTAGTTCGGAAGCAATGGTCTGGAAATGAACCACGTACTGGCCCACGGAACGGGCGCCCTGCCGAACACGGAGCAAATCGGAAGAAGCAGTGGTCATTCTGCCGGGCTCGTCGAAAATCCTTCGAAAGGACGAGATGAAGTTGGTGTAGTTGGAAACCATGGGATCAGATCGTTCCCATAATGGAGACACCCAATCCAAAGCAGAACCTTCCAACAGAGAAATAATATATGCTACCTTGGACCGGTCTGTAGGAAAGTTGTGTGCAAGTAGCTCGAAATGTACCTCGCACTGGTTCAAGAAACCACGACAATTTTTGGGATTCCCATTATAGCGGGACGGAGTAGGCAACTGAAGGCGTGGAGTGACACCGGCCGATGGTTGAACATTGCTGGCAACGGCAACTGGTGCGACTGCTGGAACAGGAGCCGGAATTACTGAGGCCAGAGACGCCTGAATCTGATCCAGACGCCCGGACAACTGCTGGAGGTACTGCATCACCTGACCTTGTGCTGCTTCCTGACTTTGCACTCGAGAAGCCAGGTTCTGGATGGCACTAGAGTCCGTGTTCCGATCCCCCGAGTCCATGAGGCCTGAGTATACTATCACTGACCTGGTTTGGGAGTGTTGTGGACTCGGGGCTTCTTCCGATGACCGGGAAGAGGAACCGCCACTGGGTCGTAGTAGAGATGGCCGGATGTAGGTCTTCCTCATGCAGAACTAAGACGGCAGGCGGGAGGCCCAGAGGAATTCTTGTAGGTCTCCTGTAAGACAAGACTTATAGAAATAATGAAGGCTGGGGTACTGAGATATTGGAGACACTGTGGTATTGGAGGCACTGAGGTACTGGGAGTACAGGGAGTGCTGGGAGACCCTTGGAGGCACGGAGGTGTTTGGAGGCACGGAGGTGCTTGGAGGCACGGAGGTGTTTGGAGACACCGAGGTGTTTGGAGGGACGAGGTGCTTGGAGGCACGAGGTGCTTGGAGACACGGAGGTGCTTGGAGGCACGGAGGTGCTTGGAGGCACGAGGTGCTTGGAGACACGGAGGTAACTGGAGGCACGGAGGTGCTTTGAGGCGCGGAGGTGCTTGGAGGCACGAGGTGCTTGGAGGCACGAGGTGCTTGGAGGCACGGAGGTGCTTGGAGGCACGGAGGTGCTTGGAGGCACGAGGTGCTTGGAGACACGGAGGTAACTGGAGGCACGGAGGTGCTTGGAGGCACGAGGTGCTTGGAGGCACGAGGTGCTTGGCGGCACGGAGGTGCTTGGAGGCACGGAGGTGCTTGGAGGCACGGAGGTGCTTGGAGGCACGAGGTGCTTGGAGACACGGAGGTAACTGGAGGCACGGAGGTGCTTGTAGGCACAGGATGCTTGGAAGCACAGGTTGCTTGTAGGCACAGGATGCTTGGAAACACAGGATGCTTGCAGGGGCAGGATGCTTGGAAGCACAGGATGCTTGCAGGGACGAGGGAGCTCTGGATCATAGCTTCCACAGGAGAAACGAAGATACTCAGGCATCGGATCTCTGCCTGGTATCTGATTTTAAATTCCCCGCCCTAGCCTGATTGGCGGAGCAGGCAGGTGACGTCAGACCTGCTCCGCCTCCTTGCCCTCGCTTGTGATGGCGGCGCCCTTGCTTCCGGGAAGCCGCCGGAGAGCAGCGCCGACCCGCCGCTGAAGCCGGAGACTGACAGGGGAAGAGAGGCGCCGGGCAGACCAGGCCACCCGCAGGGACAAGCGCGGTCGCCGCTGCCCGAGGTTCGTGACATTACCACATTGCTGTTCTGCTGTGAAGCTATATTGCTACAGTACGTTCCTGAGTTGCTGTTTGTACTCCTGTGTAAGAAGCTATTAGATTGGCTGTACCTTTTTCTGGATTAAAAGCCTATTTTATTTTAAAGCACTTCAGTCTCCAGTGTACATCTGAACCTACCCACTGCAAAAGAAGGCAGTATTTACCCTGCATGGAAAGAAAAATGAATATATTTGCACCGCTTGCATTGTAGCATGGTTTGTTCCAGATACAAAGTTACTTGCTTTTTTGCTTTGCTTTCACCTCCTAATTAGGGGGGTAATTCAGAGTTGATTGCAGCAGCAAATTTGTTAGCAGTTGGGCAAAACCATGGGGGTAATTCTGTGTTGATCGCAGCAGGAATTTTGTTAGCAGTTGGGCAAAACCATGTGCACTGCCGGTGTGGCAGATATAACATGTGCAGAGAGAGTTAGATTTGGGTGGGTTATATTGTTTCTGTGCAGGGTAAATACTGGCTGCTTTATTTTTACACTGCAATTTAGATTTTAGTTTGAACACACCCCAGCCAAATCTAACTCTCTCTGCACGTTATGTCTACCTTCCCTGCAGTGCACATGGGGGTCATCTCGAGTTGATCACTCGCTAGCTAGTTTTAGCAGCCGTGCAAACACTAATCCGCCGCCCACTGGGGAGTGTATTTTAGGTCAGCAAAAGTGCGAACGCATGTGCAGCCGAGCTCTGCAAAAACAGTTTGTGCAGTTTCTGAGTAGCTCTGGACCTACTCAGCGCTTGCGATCACTTCAGCCTATTCGTGTCCAGATTTGACGTCATACACCCGCCCAGCGAACGCCCAGCCACGGCTGCGTTTTTTCAGACACTCCTGAGTTTTTGCAAACCCTCCCTGAAAACAGTCAGTTGACACCCAGAAACGCCCCCTTTCTGTCAATCTTCTTGCGGCTGTCAGTGTGACTGAAAACTTTGCTAGAACCTGTGAACAACCACAACGGGCTTTGTACCCGTACGTCGCGCGGTTGCATTGCGGGGCATACACATGCACAGAAATGCCATTTTTTAGCCTGATCGCTGCGCTGCGAACATTGGCAGCCATCAATCAACTTGGAATGTCCCCCATGGTTTTGCCCATTAGCTAACAAATTTGCTGCTGCGATCAGATCTGAATTAGGCCTGGTGTTCAGCATATGTGCAAGGAGCATTATGTGTGTAATGTGTATAAATACATTACTAATGTGTGGCATATGTGTAAGGGGCATTATGTGTATAAGGACATTAATAATGTGTGCCATATGCGTAAGGGGCATTACTGTGTGGTATTATGTGTATAAAGGCATTACTAATGTGTGGCATTATGTCAGTGCCGTAACTAGACATGTTGGCGCTGTGTGCAAGAAATGGCATCTGCGCCCCCCTATAAGTAAAATAGGGGCAGTGTGCGCCGCAGGCGCACGTGAAAAATATAGAGACGTGGCTTCATGGAGAAGGGGTGTGGCCACAAAATAATACCAATTCATATTACGGTGCATAGTAGTCTCCATTATTCAAATTACGCCGCACAGTAGCGCCACTACACCAGGTAGAGCCCTTTTTACACATTACGGCAGATAGCGTCCCCTTTTTACACATTACGGCAGACAGCGCCCCCTTTTATAAAGCAATAATTCCTCATAGAACAGTTCTCTCCCCCAAACTCAAAGCGCAGCACCTCTCTCCCCTCACCTCATGGCGCAGCACCTCTCTCCCCTCACCTCATAGCGCAGCACCTCTCTCCCCTCACCTCACAGCACCTCTCTCACCTCACAGCACAGTAGCTCTCTTCCCCGAAGTCACCAATAGATCAAGCAGGATAAAAGTTGATACGCCTTAGTGTTTCACTTATCTGTTCTATATTGGCATAATTAATCACCAATTCATATATTCAGTAAAGTACTTAAACATATATTAATGGCTGTACTCCTTCATAGCAAAACCAAGAGTAATCTTAAATTCTGTGTGTAGGCTTCGGGCAGCATATATCTAAAAAGGCACCCTGTGCTGCCTGGAATGAATCACAGCACTGCCCTCTCCCGCCCGCATCTCAGTTACCCCCCATCCATGTCTGAGAAGCCGGCCACACTTGTCTGTGCAATGTGTATGGCGGCTACAGGCGGCTCTGATAGAATAGGCACAGCGCTCACCTCATAGCCGAGTCCAGCTGCCGAATCCAGGTCGGTGTCCGAGCTCTGCAGGAAAGTCAGGGGGGGAGGAGACTGGGCACAGAGGAAGAGACTGAGCAACATTACAGCCATGGAGACGTCATGGTAGGAGACACTAGAGGGGGCATGGCTCGGGGAGAGACTCAGTTGTGAGCCGTAGACCATGGGACACCTGCATCTGATTGGCTGCGGCAGGCGCCACATTTGAAAGTCCGCTGGCGCTGTTGTCTCCGTGACTACCTGACGCCCTCCTAACTGTGGCGCCTTACTCAGCCAAGTAGTTGGCATATGGGGCGGGCCTGCACAGGGGGAATATGCACTCTAACTAGGTGTGCGCTGTGGGCAATGCCCCTTCTGCACACACCTAGTTACGGCGCTGCATTATGTGTATAAGGTGCTCTACTGTGTGGCGTAACTTATAGAAAGGGCACTACTGTGTGGTCTAATGTGAATAAAGAGCAATTCAGTGTAATGTAATGTGAATAAGGGGCACTACTCTGGGGCGTAACATATATAAGATAAAGTGGTACTACTGTCTGATGTAACGTGAATAAGGGACACTACCGCATGATATAATGGGAATAAAGTTGCAGTACTGTGTGGCATAAATTGAATTGGGGGTACTATTGTATGGCCATGTCCCTTCCCAGCAAGAACACGCCCCTTTTTGGTCTGTGCGCCGAATGTGTGCAGTGTTCCTATTTAAAATATAGGGGGTAGGAGCACCAAAATGAGGACTGCTATGACTGAGGGGTGATGGTGCTGGGAAAGGGGTGCAGGGACAGAGGTGGAACTAGCGGCGGTGCTAGGGAGCACCAGCCAAAATCTTGCCTAGTGCATCATATTGATTTGGGCCGGCTCTGGTGGCAGATATAACATGTGCAGAGAGAGTTAGCTTTGGGTGGGGTGTGTTCAAACTGAAATCTAAATTCGGTGTAAAAAAAAAAAGCAGCCAGTATTTACCCTGCACAGAAACAATATAACCCACCCAAATCTAACTCTCTCTGCACATGTTATATCTGCCTCCCCTGCAGTGCACATGGTTTTGCCCAACTGCTAACAAAGTTCCTGCTCCGATCAACTCAGAATTACCCCCTAGGTTTTGCCCAACTGCTAACAAATTTGCTGCTGCTATCAACTCTGAATTAGGTCCTAGGTCTACGTTTCACCTAGGCCCACAGGCTAAGGTGAAACGTATGCAGGGAAAACCGGACATAGGGGGTCGACCTTTTCGCACGCTGACGTTTTTCGCAGCGCAGCAATCAGGTCACTACTGCACATGCGTATGCACCGCAATGCGCAGGCGCGTCGTACGGGCACAAAGCAGATCGTTGCTGAGTGATGGATTTAACAAAGAATCCATTCGCACGGCCAATCGCAAGGAGATTGACAGGAAGAAGGCGCTCATGGGTGTCAACTGGCCATTTTTTGGGAGTGTTTGGAAAAACACAGGCGTGTCCAAGTGTTTGCAGGGCGGGTGTCTGACGTCAATTCCGGGACCAGACAGGCTGAAGTGGTCGCAAGGACTAAGTTCAGACCTACTCAGAAACTGCACAAAATGTTTTTGCAGAGCTCGGCTGCACAGGCGTTCGCACACTTGCAAAGCGAAAATACACTCCCCTATAGGCAGCGACTATCTGATCGCAGCGCTGCAAAAAGTAGCTAGCGAGCGATCAACTCGGAATGACCCCCTAATTACAGTTTTTGGGGGTCATTCCGAGTTGATCGCTCGCTAGCTACTTTTTGCAGCACTAAGTTAGGCCAATCGCCGCCGTGCCGCCCCCTCCCGCCCAGCGAGCGTCACTGCCTGTCAATCAGTCAGAGGAGATCGCTGGGCTACGGCAGCCGTCGGCTGTCTGGCATGCGCCGGCGCACTGGCGCATGCACAGTTCCGACCTGATCGGCTGCTGTGCGAAAACGCACAGCACCGATCAGGTCGGAATGACCCCCTGTGACTAGAGTTTTATCTGTGGTGGGCCACATTGCAGAATTTCTGAGTTCCACTCATTGGAATGCCATGTCCAGATACCATCAGTTTTGTCTTCATCTCAATATTTAGATGAAGAAGGATCTGGTACATCTGGTGCTTCCTGATGACCTAGAGGGATTAATTACCCTGCATGCCACCATTAACGCTGCCTTAACGACAGCAGGAAAACTGTCACCTCTTCCTCTTATCTGTTACCTCATGTCACCCCTTGGCCTGCCAGCACCAAGGAGGAGCATATGGAGACTGGTGGGGTCCGCAGTGGAATAATAAATGATAAAAAATCTCTGAGTGTACCTTACCAGTGCTGAACGCTCTCCTAAGGATGCTGTTAGTGTTGCAAATCCAGATGAGTGTCTGGAAATGCCCTGCTCAAAGCACCACAAAGGGACATTTGCTAGATTCTGCTGATCCTTACTCTTTCACCATTACTACTTACCTTCCAGTTGCCCAGCCGAGATGCTACTGTATGTCTCCCTGTCCCTTCAAGTTCATAATATGGATAAGACAAAGGGCCTACTGTAATTCAGCATGAGCTGTAGTTTTGTGAGAAATCGCAAAACTACAACTAATTTCTCTAGCATGCAGAGGGTCACCCAACACAGAGCAAGGCCGCCCGTCATGCCGGGTCCTGCACCCCCGCTAAAATGCGAGTATGTTTAGGGTAGCCCTCTGCCTCCGCAGCCTAGCTGCGAAGGCAGTCGCTGGGCCGCCATGTGTTTGGTTGCTTTCCGTTGTCCAGACCGTGCCCCCCCAATGCCACGTTAAGGGGGCATGTGGCGTTATTTTCCGTTGTCCAGACCGTGCCCCCCAATGCCACATCGACGTCCATAAAATGCTGTGAACATGCCTTGTCGCCGCCCCCTCACATGTGCGCAGCGGCATGAGTGCATTCGCAGAAGTGCGGAAAACGACAAATAGCAATTTCCACACTTCAGTGTTCTATGCTGAATCGGCCCCTAAGTGCTGGACGTTACACTTGTAAAAGTGATTTTCTATAGCTCTCTGTATCCCCTGTAGGGGTCCGTTTTAGATAAGAGCAGGCTTAAAACCTGGTCTGGATCACGTAGAATACTTTGTTTCGCACAAGATATGACCATTATGAGTACTGTGTGCTTCATGGTCTTTGTTTTTGTTTTTTTAAATAGTTTTTCTTAAATTTAGTAGTACATGTAACAGAAGAAGAAAGCAATCATTCTGTTTCTAGAAGACATAACATACGTTAAACATTTGTTGCCAAAATACAGAATAAAAACGTGAACGAAAAAGTACAAGACGTAAAAAACACTATTGTATAAAAAGTGACTTTAAAGTCTATTAGAACAATAACATCTGAAACATAGCACACAGCGACTCCTGTCACTCCTTGAAACGTTTTGTGTTCTGAGTAATATGTGTGAATTCTCTTTATAATATAACAGGGAAGGAAAGGAGGGGGATGGTGGATGAATAGGGAGATGAACATGCGTAATTTACCATATCTGCATAAAAACATTAGTATTTGTTGTTGAATACAACTAAGTAATATTTCTCAAGTAGGACCAGGTGGTATTTTCAAACACTTATGGGTGGACATTTCAACAGGTAAATAAGATATTTCTCTTACGTCATAGAGGATGCTGGGGACTCCGTAAGGTCCATGGGGTATAGACGGGCTCCGCAGGAGACATGGGCACTCTAAAGACTTTAGAATGGGTGTGCACTGGCTCCTCCCTCTATGCCCCTCCTCCAGACCTCAGTTAGATCCTGTGCCCAGAGGAGACTGGATGCACTGCAGGGGAGCTCTCCTGAGTTTCTCTGAAAAATACTTTTTGTTAGGTTTTTTATTTTCAGGGAGCATTGCTGGCGACAGGCTACCTGCATCGTGGGACTGAGGAGAGAGAAGCAGACCTACTTGAATGATAGGCTCTGCTTCTTAGGCTACTGGACACCATTAGCTCCAGAGTGTCGGAACGCAAGTCTCACCCTCGCCGTTCGTCCCGGAGCCGCGCCGCCGTCCTCCTCACAGAGCCGGAAGATAGAAGCCGGGTGAGTATTAAGAAGAAAAGAAGACTTCACAGGTGGCAGAAGACTTCAGATCTTCACTGAGGTAACGCGCAGAGGTAACGCTGCGCGCCATTGCTCCCACACAGACACACACAGCGGGCACTGTAAGGGTGCAGGGCGCAGGGGGGGGCGCCCTGGGCAGCAATAAAAACATCTAGGGACACTGGCATATAAAGTAGATACTGCGGAGGTAGTATATAATAAACCCCTGCCAGTATAAATAATTTGAGCGGGACCGAAGCCCGCCGGTGAGGGGGCGGGGCTTGGTCCTCCAGCACTAACCAGCGCCATTTTCTCCACAGCGCGCTGCAGAGAAGCTGGCTCCCCGGACTCTCCCCTGCTGAACAAGGTTACAGAGGGTAAAAAAGAGGGGGGGGGGAGGCACATTTCATTGGCGCAGTGAGTGTATTTATATATTTATATAAAAGCGCTGTACTAACTGGGATTTTATTCCAGTGTCCGGTGGCGCTGGGTGTGTGCTGGCATACTCTCTCTCTGTCCCTCCAAAGGGCCTTATTGGGTGACTGTCTCCATATAGATATATCCCTGAGTGTGTGGGAGTGTCGGTACGTGTGTGTCGACATGTCTGAAGCGGAAGGCTCATCTAAGGAGGAGGTGGAGCAGATGATTGTGGTGTCTCCGTCGGCAACGCTGACACCTGATTGGTTAGATATGTGGAATGTTTTAAATGCAAATGTGGCTTTATTACATAAGAGATTGGACAAAGCAGAGTCCAGGGATAAAACAGGGAGTCAATCAATGGCTTTGACTGTGTCACAGGGCCCTTCAGGGTCTCAAAAACGTACCCTGTCCCAAATAGCAGACACTGATACCGACACGGATTCTGACTCCAGTGTCGACTACGATGATGCGAGGTTACACCCAAGGGTGGCCAAAAGTATTCATTATATGATTATTGCAATAAAATGTTTTACATATCACAGATGACCCCTCTGTCCCTAACACGAGGGTATGCATGTTTAAGGAAAAGAAACCTGAGGTAACATTTCCCCCATCTCATGAGCGGAACGCATTATTTGAAAAAGCTTGGGAAACTCCAGACAAAAAACTGCAGATTCCCAAGAGGATTCTTATGGCGTATCCTTTCCCTGCACAGGACAGGGTACGGTGGGAATCCTCGCCCAGGGTGGACAAGGCTTTAACGCGCTTGTCCAAGAAGGTGGCGCTACCATCTCCAGACACGGCGGCCCTCAAGGATCCTGCTGATCGCAGACAGGAAACTACCTTAAAATCAATTTATTCACATACGGGTGCTTTGCTCAGATCGGCAATAGCATCGTCTTGGGTTTGTAGTGCGGTAGCAGCTTGGACAGATACCTTGTCAGCTGACATTGATACCCTAGATAGGGATACCATTTTATTGACCTTAGGTCACATTAAAGACGCAGTCTTATATATGATAGACGCTCAGAGAGACGTTGGGCTACTAGGTTCAAGAGCCAACGCCATGGCGATTTCTGCTAGGCGAGCCCTGTGGACCCGCCAATGGACGGGTGATGCCGACTCCAAGAGGCATATGGAAGTTTTGCCTTATAAGGGTGAGGTGTTATTTGGGGAAGGTCTTGCGGACCTGGTTTCCACAGCTACCGCTGGTAAATCTACTTTTTTGCCTTATGTTTCCCCACAGCAAAAGAAAACACCACAATATCAGATGCAGTCCTTTCGGTCGCATAAATCCAGAAGAGGTCGGGGCTCTTCCTTCCTTGCCAGAGGTAAGGGTAAAGGGAAAAGAATGCCTGCCACGGCTAGTTCCCAGGAGCAGAAGTCCTCCCCGGCTTCTACTAAATCCACCGCATGACGCTGGGGTTCCACTGAGGGAGTCCGCGCCGGTGGGGGCACGTCTTCGACTCTTCAGCCACGTCTGGGTTCAGTCAGACGTGGATCCTTGGGCGATGGAAATTGTATCCCAGGGCTACAAGCTGGAATTCGAAGAGGTGCCTCCGCGCCGATTTTTCAAATCGTCTTTACCAGCTTCTCCCCCAGAAAGGGAGATAGTTTTAGCTGCAATTCAAAAGCTGTGTCAACAGCAAGTGATTGTCAAGGTTCCCCTAGTTCAACAGGGGAAGGGGTACTATTCAACCCTGTTTGTGGTTCCTAAACCGGATGGCTCGGTCAGACCCATTCTAAATCTAAAATCCCTAAACCTGTACTTGAAAAAGTTCAATTTCAAGATGGAATCGCTCCGGGCAGTTATCTCCAGCCTGGAAGAGGGGGATTTTATGGTGTCACTGGACATAAAGGATGCATACCTTCATGTCCCCATATATCCCCCTCATCAGGCGTACCTGAGATTCGCTGTACAGGGCTGTCATTACCAGTTTCAGACGTTGCCGTTTGGGCTTTCCACGGCCCCGAGGATTTTCACCAAGGTAATGGCGGAAATGATGGTGCTCCTGCGCAGGCAGGGAGTCACAATTATCCCATACATGGACGTTCTCCTGATAAAAGCGAGATCGAGAGATCAGTTGCTGAAAAGCGTGTCGCTCTCCCTGAGAGTGCTCCAGCAGCATGACTGGATTCTAAATCTACCAAAGTCACAGTTGGTTCCAACGACTCGGCTATCGTTCTTAGGCATGATTCTGGACACAGAACAAAAGAGGGTTTTTCTCCCGATGGAAAAAGCCCAGGAACTCCAGAACATGGTCAGAGACCTGTTAAAACCGAACAGAGTGTCAGTTCATCAATGCACTCGAGTAATGGGAAAAATGGTGGTGACCTACGAGGCGATCCCCTTCGGCAGGTTTCATGTGAGGACGTTTCAGTGGGACCTTCTGGACAAGTGGTCCGGGTCCCATCTTCAAATTCATCAGAAAATAAGCCTGTCCCCCAGGGCCAGGGTGTCTCTCCTGTGGTGGCTGCAGAGTGCTCACCTTCTAGAGGGTCGCAGGTTCGGCATTCAGGACTGGGTTCTGGTGACCACGGACGCGAGCCTCCGAGGATGGGGAGCAGTCACACAAGGAAAAAAATTTCAGGGACTATGGTCGAGCCAGGAGGCTTGTCTACACATCAACATTCTAGAATTAAGGGCCATATACAACGGCCTACGACAAGCGGAGAGTCTTCTTCGCGACCTACCGGTTCTGATTCAATCATGTACCGTCAAGGTGGGACAAGGAGCAGAGTGGCAATGGCGGAAGCCACCAGGATTCTTCGCTGGGCGGAAAATCACGTAAGCGCTCTGTCAGCAGTCTTCATTCCGGGACTGGACAACTGGGAAGCAGATTTCCTCAGCAGACACGATCTCCATCCAGGAGAGTGGGGACTTCATCAAGAAGTTTTTGCAGAGATAACAAGTCTTTGGGGACTTCCTCAAATAGATATGATGGCGTCACGCCTCAACAAGAAGATTCAGAGGTATTGTGCCAGGTCAAGGGACCTTCAGGCAGTAGCGGTAGACGCCCTGGTGACACCGTGGGTGTTTCAGTCGGTCTATGTGTTCCCTCCTCTTCCTCTCATCTTAAAAATATTGAGAATCATAAGACGAAAAAGAGTTCAGACAATACTCATTGTTCCAGATTGGCCTCGAAGGGCCTGGTATTCAGATCTTCAGGAGATGCTCACAGAAGATCCATAGCCTCTTCCTCTCAGGGAGGACCTGTTGCAGCAGGGGCCCTGTGTATTCCAAGACTTACCGCGGTTACGTTTGACGGCATGACGGTTGAACACCGAATCCTAGCTGGGAAAGGTATTCCGGAGGAAGTCATCCCTACTCTGATAAAGGCTAGGAAGGAGGTGACGGCGAAACATTATCACCGTATCTGGAGGAAGTATGTCTCTTGATGTGAAGCCAAGAATGCTCCTACGGAAGATTTCCACTTGGGCCGTTTTCTCCACTTTCTACAGACAGGAGTGGATATGGGCCTGAAGTTAAGCTCCATTAAGGTACAGATTTCGGCCCTATCTATATTCTTTCAGAATGAATTGGCTTCTCTCCCAGAAGTCCAGACTGTTGTAAAGGGAGTGCTGCACATCCAGCCTCCTTTTGTGCCCCCAGTGGTACTTTGGGACCTTAACGTGGTGTTACAGTTCCTAAAATCTCACTGGTTTGAGCCTCTTCAAACAGTTGAATTTAAATTTTTCACTTGGAAGGTGGTCATGTTGTTGGCCTTGGCATCTGCAAGGCGGGTGTCCGAATTGGCGGCTTTGTCTCACAAAAGTACCTATCTGATTTTCCATGTGGATAGAGCAGAGTGGAGGACGCATCCTCAATTTTTGCCTAAGGTGGTTTCATCGTTTCATATGAACCAAACTATTGTGGTGCCGGTGGCTACGGGAGACTTGGACTATTCTAAGTCCCTGGATGTAGTCAGGGCCTTAAAAATTTACGTAGCCAGGACGGCTCGGATTTGGAAAACAGAGGCACTGTTTGTCCTTTATGCTGCCAACAAGGTTGGCGCTCCTGCTTCTATGCAGACTATTGCTCGCTGGATCTGTGACACGATTCAGCAGGCTCATTCTACGGCTGGATTGCCGTTACCAAATTCGGTAAAAGCCCATTCCACTAGGAAGGCGGGCTCTTCTTGGGCGGCTGCCCGAGGCGTCTCGGCATTACAGCTTTGCCGAGCAGCTTCTTGGTTGGGTTCAAACACCTTTGCAAAATTCTACAAGTTTGATACCCTGGCTGATGAGGACCTCATGTTTGCTCAATCGGTGCTGCAGAGTCATCCGCACTCTCCCGCCTGGTTTGGAGCTTTGGTATAATCCCCATGGTCCTTACGGAGTCCCCAGCATCCTCTAGGACGTAAGAGAAAATAAGATTTTAAACCTACCGGTAAATCTTTTTCTCCTATCCGTAGAGGATGCTGGGCGCCCGTCCCAGTGCGGACATATTTCTGCAAGGCTTGTATATAGTTGTTGCTTACATAAGGGTTATGTTACAGTTAAGATCAGTCTTTGGCTGATGCTGTTTTGTTCATACTGTTAACTGGTTGCGTATATTCCAGGTTATACGGTGTGGATGGTGTGGGCTGGTATGAATCTTGCCCTTAGATTAACAAAAATCCTTTCCTCGTACTGTCCATCTCCTCTGGGCACAGTTTCTCTAACTGAGGTCTGGAGGAGGGGCATAGAGGGAGGAGCCAGTGCACACCCATTCTAAAGTCTTTAGAGTGCCCATGTCTCCTGCGGAGCCCGTCTATACCCCATGGTCCTTACGGAGTCCCCAGCATCCTCTACGGACTAGGAGAAAAAGATTTACCGGTAGGTTTAAAATCTTATTATTTCCCATTTAGTATGGAATTTACGAACTCCCCTTTCAAAGTCAAATAATGTAGTGCGCCAACCATAGCAAAGTATATTAAGCAATTTCAACACAATGATGGGGTCACTTTATATATCCACTTATGCAAAAAGTTTTCTAGCCAGAGTGGTTAACACTGCCAAAAGGAATGGTTCCCAAGAGAATGGCAGTCTTTTTCCAACAATCTGCTGTATAAAATTGGGCACACTCTAAATACTAAACACTGTTAATCAGAATAATTATAATGAACTCTGCAACTGAACACAGAGTAAATTTAGTTTAGCACAATTTTGGCCAAAATTATGGGCCGACCAACTGCATCCAGGTGACCTCATCTAGTGCAGGGCTGTATTATCCATTAGGCTGACTAGGTTGAAGCTTAGTGGCCCCACAGGGACTAGGGGCCCATCAATTTTTTGCTGAGGCATTGTTACCTGCGCCCCAGGGCTCCAATGGTTAAAAGCACTTTGCACTGTGGCAAGGCACACTCGTAGTCAGATAAGGTTTGTTTTGAGATAATGGGAGGGGAAGGGGGGGCAATAGCGCACCTACCCTGTTTCAAAAGAGAAAAGAAAAGGAAGAATGATTGCGCTGTGAAAAAAGAGGTCAGCAGACTTTATTTCAACTGGGTATCTGTGTCCGTGTGAATACTAAAAGTGTTAATGATATTATAAGCTTTGCTACTCAAACGTCAGCTGTAGTGCGGTGGGCTGTAGTGTGGTGAAAGACTGAATTGTCGGAAGGCGTCCCAAAATGCCTGCAAGCCTAAGGGCCCGGCCATGGGTTAATACAGTAGGCGAAGAGGGTTTTGGTAAGTCTGCACAGGATCAAATTTGAGCTAGGTCAATCTATTTCTAACATTTATAAGAAACCCAACATACGGCTATACTTGTCAACACAAATCTTGTCTGGCACTAGGTTGGTGGTGCTCCCAGAAAATAGTTCAATAAACTACCTGAAAAGAAAGCTGATTCTTGTATAGGCACAGGAACCAAGAGAAAAAAGAAAGACTATATGTCTATTCTGGGGCACACTTAGTTGATTCATACAAAACAGTAAGTCTGTTAAAATATACATTTTATTATTATCACTTTAAAAAGCGGATGGAGGACAACAATATATAGGAATATACATAAAAATAAGAGTTATGGTGCTGTGGCTCAATGAGCATAATGCATTGCAGAGCCCAGTAGTTGCACAACAGGATGAGAGAGAGTTCCAGGGACACCATAATGACGGGAGCCTTAGGAGGAAAGCTCTCATCCTGTTGAGCAACTACTGGGCTCTGCAATGCATTATGTAAACAAGGCACAAGTCTGCTATACAACGGGACAGCAGAAGTGTTCCCCTTTCTTCCTACAGAATTGGTATCCTTTTCCTACCACTCTCTCATTTTCTCATTCGATGTCTTGGCAGATGACAAAAAAGCAGAAGTGGTTGGAATCATAGACCTGACTCTCTATCAACAATCAAAGTATTAGCACCACTTCACTGTCAGAGACACACAAAATTGCTGTAATGAGCATTTGCATTGTTTTGGGACTTTTTTAGTTGGATTTCTTGTTGGAGTTCTTTGGGCTCCCAGTGCCACTAGGTATGATACATTCACCTGCGGTCAAACCACACTGAGTATGCCCAATCTCGTCTGATCTTGGAAGCTAAGCACTGTGGGGCCTGGTCAGTACCTGGGCGGGAGACCACCGGAAAATACCGGGTACTGCATTTATTTTTATCAAAACCTGTGACACAGGACTTGGAACTCCTTGAAACATTAACATCTCTAACATACACGTAACAGCAGTGGTTCCCTATATTAAACACACAAGCCACATCTAGAAGACTGAGACCCACATCTTGCACTCTAAGGTGTCTCAGTCTGTGGCCATGTTACGCAGCACCCTCTGGGCCACTGCTGTGACCAGCACATATTCAGGTTGAGTAGAAGCCTGCAAGGAAACTTGGCCATGCTTACCATACACAGCACCTCCCACACAGAGACCCCAAATCCGCTCAGTGTGACTGGCTCTCTACAGCCACTACCTCAGCCCCACTCCTAATATGCCAGGCTGCCTCCATAGTGGTTCACAGGCCTGCTCATCATGCTGGGTCTCTGCTGGTCCTGATTAGCAGAGTGGAGTGGCAGTTCTCTCACTTCTCTGCACTGACTGGTCAGTGGTGGGTGACATAGGCTGGTGAGGGTGGGAGAACGGGAAGTGTGACCATCTTATACTTGATCGTGGGTTCCTGTTGTGAACGGGTCTTGATTAGGTCACTGACTCACCTATAACCGGGACCTGGTTGGGTCCTTCTAGCAAGCCAGGGTAAACAGTATTTACCCCCCTCCCCTGTCTGCTCCATTGCACTGTATGATTACGTAGTGGCCAGTGAGCATGCAGTATGGGCAGCACAGGGGGTCACTAGTACTCCTTAATCACAGTGCACGTTCTCACACGTTTCCCCAGCATAACAGGGTATTTTATTTATTTATTACCAATTATTTATATAGGGCACACATATTCCGCAGCGCTTTACAGATAATATTTGCCCATTCACATCAGTCCCTGCCCCAGTGGAGCTTACAATCTATATTCCCTATCACCGACACATTCACGCTAGGGTTAATTTTTGTTGGGAGCCAATTAACCTACCAGTATATTTTTGTATTGTGGGAGGAAACTGGAGTACCCGGAGGAAACCCACGCAAGTACGGGGAGAATATACAAATTCTGCATAGTTAGGGTCATAGTGGGAATCGAACCCAGTGTGAAGCAGTAATGCTAACCATTACACCATCCGTACTGCCCAAACAATTTCTGAGTTCCTCCAATAGTTAATGCTTTCACTGCTCAACCACTGCCGGTCACTAACCCCTTCACTGTAGCTAATGTGCTGTCGTCCTGGTGGGTGCTTTTGCATTGTTATTAGTGACTCAGGAAACTCCTGTAGCCAGATCGGGTGGTTCGGGTTCTATAGTACAGCTTCAAGTGCAATTGGTTCCGTCTTTGGGACAGTGGTTTCAAGCTTTAGGCCTTGGCGCAACTTCCACCTCCCTCTCTTGCCTATTAAGCATGCTGTCACAATCCAGGTGACAGAACACATGTGCTTGCCTCTCAGGTGTCTCTCCAGACTGTCCCTGCGTTCCAGGTCTGGCTATCGTTTTCGCTGTTTGCGCGCGATGCGCAGCACAGCATCCCCACAGTCACCCAGTACTGCTGAGGCTGCGGCCGTGCAGCATGTCCCTCCTGTCCGGGGTGGATGTTGCTCTCAGCTCGCTGCGGCCTCCGCTGCCGCTCCCATTACTGTAGGTCACAAGCATGCTGTTCTCAAACAGACATTCCCTCCAATATCCAAACATGGGTGCAGCCATGTTTGGTCAGATCACATGAGTCTCTACATCCAATCCTCTACAGTCTGCTTTCTAGCTGATTGCTCAGCCCATCACCCCTTCCCAGTGGGTAGAAGTTTCCTGTGAAAGCACTTCCTGGTTGTCAGTGCTACGGTTGTCTTACCCAGTGTTGGATGTCTCTGCTGTCTGTGGTTGTTCTCTCTGCTCTGCAGTTCCAGGTTACCAGCTACTGTGATTCCATCCACTTAAAGAGACCTGCACCAATTTCCATCCAGCGGTGACGCCTGACTCCATCGGTGTTCCAGCATCGTTCCCGATACCATCGGTGACCCATCATCAATTCTGGTTGCTTTCAGTGTTCCATCATTGATTCCTGTCACCATCGGTGTTCCATCATCGACTCCTGTTACCATCGGTGTGCCATCATCAATTCCTGTTACCATCAGTGTGCCATCATAGATTCCTGTTGCCATCTGTGCTCCATCATCGATTCAGCATCATCGGTAATTCACCATCAACCCTTCACCACCAGTATCATCTCTCTGGTCAGTGTCGGCTCATTACCTCCATATCAGTTGTTAGCTGTCTGCATCTATGGACTTCCATTACCAGCAACGCATCTTCTGTGATTGCCGCCATATTGATGCCTAATATTACCAACAGCATTTATCTGACTTCTGTGCATTGCGGACTATTACTGACTTTGTGACACCTATCTGTGTGCTTCCTTTGGGGGTTAATCGATTGCTGATATTTGAGTCTACTACTGTCTGCCGTTGTGATTGCTTTACCTGCATGCTTAATAATAGACTTACCTTTTTTTACAATCCTCTGTTATTCTGGTCATGCCTTCATGCGCATGCTCCAAGGGTATCTTACATGTCTAGGAACCCTATCCAGCCATCCAGGTTCAACTACACATCTGCCCCTACGCCTGAGGCTTCCTCAGGTCAGCCTCTGACCTCAGGCGTGACACACACTGCACAACCAGTGTTTTTTAACCCTACCCCGAGAAGTTGTGGGGGCAGTTTTCCCTTCTTTGTCTGTAGCTGCAGGTGGATCAGGACCGGTTGCACTTGTCGGTGGTCTGGACTTAGTCTACTTTTACCCGAAGATGATGTTCTCCCTGGTCCCTCTGGTGAATTGGAGATAACATCTTTTGAAGACAATCCAGCAAATTGCCTTGTGAGATTGACGCTTTACCAGTTTCTTTTGGTGAGTCTGTGTCCCTGACCGACAGTGATAGCGTAATCACTGATTGGTCAGTATTACTGTTGAGTTCTGACTCAGCAGAGTCATAGGGGCTGGCAGCTGAACAACTTACAGTAAGCGCACTTGCCAACAGCTTAAACATATAGGATGAAGGTCGCATTATATTCCAGCATGAGTAGTTTTGAGTCTTTTTTCCACTGAAAAGGAGTGTTGTATTTCGTGACAAAGCTGCTATATTACAAGGTCTGTTAGATCACATTAAAAATGGCAACTCTGTTGATGTGTTTACACTTGCATCGAAATCAATAGCAGAGTGGAAGATGCTTTTAGAGGAGAGCTATCTGTCTTCTAATGAATGGTAGACGAGAACGTATGTGTCTTCTTAATACTTGGAACATCCCAAAGTGCTTTCTCATGGTTCAGTCCTTTGGGATTGGTGCATTGTTGGGGAAGGTCGACTTTTAGTCTTACCCCTGCACCTGGATTTGTTCGGGTATATGAGCTATCGATTGAAGGATGGTTATACATCAACATGTGTTTTGCCCACAGGGTGTTCAATATCCTGTGCATTCATAAGGTTTCGCTCCTTATAAGGTTTTAAAGCTCAGGGATTAGCGTTGGTAAAGTCACCTTTCGCCAAGCTCAGCCTCAGTTGAGTTTGCTGAACCTTACATGCAAGATTATTTTGCTGGAAGCTGGATAGAGCTACTGAGAGGGTCCGCTGGCCACACCATTTTATTTGCTTGTCTTCAGAAATCAAGAGGCACCTCTTGGCTTGGGAGGCTTTTTCTATCATTTCAACAAAAATCTTTCTTGGATTCCTCCAGCAGTGCCCAATGTTCGGCTGCAGCTCTATACAAACACAACTGGGTCAACGGGTTTTGGTGCATACATATATGGGAGCTGGTGCTTTGCCCTGCTGCCTGCTGATTGGTTATGGAATGGTATAGCCAGGAATTTCCTTCCCTATCATATTAGCGTTAAGGATCTGTGGTAATCGTCTGAGTTAACCTTCTGGATGTGCGATTAATCTCCAGCAATCTGTTTCACAGCTGGTCATTTGGTGGCTCATATTTATCTGCACTGTTTGACCTGCAGCATCCTGTTCTAGACTTAACATGTTCCAGGGGTTAGTAATTATTCTATTCTGGAAGCATTCTCTAGATTTAATTAAACTCATTTTTGGCAATTAGCTCCACGTGCTTCTATACTTAGTGAAGTTTGACTAGTGGTTTTGCTGGAACGGAGAACATAGGGCTTAACTCAGTATGACTTGTAAATGTATTAAGATCGCAAACGCCAACTTTTGGACATCTGCGCATGCTCTATGGCCACACAGCGTGTGCACGGGCACTCACAATGCAATCGCATCCCTGAAGGATGAGAACCCACAATGACTGACAGGCGGTGGGCGTTTAGGGGTGGCGATGTGGCATTGGGGGGACGGCAGCAGGAAGCGCAGGCGTGTCATGGCCATTTTCGGTGGGCGCCCGATGCCGTCACCTGCATATGTAGGAGGCTTCCACTATCTGCCAATTTCTGCAATGCGATTTCAAATAGATTGCAATCGCATCGCTGGTCGACCCACATGCTGAGCGTCCTTGCCCTGTGGTGGGTGGCCCCCAGCACGCAATTGTATGCAGCAGTAGTTTTGCAATTTTAGCAAAACTGCTAGTGAAGCTGCATGAGAGCCAAAGTTTGTTGGGCTTCCACCTCGGGCATTAGAGGTGAGGTTTTTTTATCTTTAGGGTCCATTGCTCAAAATGGGTCAGTATTTTGTGTCCTGAACCTGAATGCGTATAGTTAAGGAGATTTTTTTCTGTTGTCTGATTTTGTTTGTGGTTCATTCATTTGTTGATGTTTTTTTGGGTCTTGAGTCTATCGTTGTTTTCATTTTTGCCATTATGTCGCTATAATCGTGATAGTGGCATAGTTTATTCCATTGCCGATTTTTGGTTTCCCCTCATCATGTATCTTCTGATTTTTGTAACAAGGCTCCATTGGTTTCTCAAACAAGTTGGGAGCTGAGTGGGTACTACATCACCCTCTCTTCCTCCTTCACTCTATAATGTTTTTCCCTTTGTTAATTTTCTTTACTGGCGACGATTGCTACTTTCAAAGGTGTATGGTCATTAGAACCTCATTTGTTGGCTGCACCTTGGACTGTTGGCATAGCTTTTAATTTACGCGCCTCGGAAGTGACACGCTCTCTTTGAAGGCTTTGCCATGTCCATATTGGTAGCGGGATATCATTGTTACTTTGTTTCGTCTGATCATTTTGTATTTTCACTTGCTTTTTTTATATTTAAACTTTATCTGGTTTAACAGACTGTGACTTGCTACACAGTATAATTTGGGGTTGCGGATGCTCATCATCTTTCAGGTGGAGGCTTCAAGGGATTTTGCCCTCTTTCCCTTAACCGGCACTAAGTGGCCTGGTGTTTGGACAGTTTTTTTGTTTTTCACGTCAGGCCAAGTCGTCTTCGATAAATAGTTACTTACAATAAATAGTTACTTAGTTTCTTAATAGATTGGCTTTAAATAAGACAAATTGCAAATAGTCAGAGATCTAAATAGGTCCAAGTTGTTATATGGTTAATATTGTTAGCATTTTTGTTAGTTATAGGTCTCATCTCTTTGTAGCTTTAGATAGGATTGTGTAGTCTTGGAGGACAGTATTTATTGTATTGCGGTTAGGTTCTCTACTGGGAGCCTATGTGACAGGAAAGAAAGGCTGTCAGTAATATGGCCGCCTTGCTCAATTGCACCTTGGGGACCAGGGGCGGAACTACCATTGGTGCAACAGGTGCGTTGCACCAGGGCAGGGCCATTTCTTGAAAATCTGGCTCCCAGTGCAAACAGTAAAAAATGTGCCCACCGTCCCATAGACATTCAAAATGCTCCCCCCATAGACATAAAAAAAACCTATTTTGCGCATGCTCCTGGTGGCGGGAGGGGGGGGGGTCTCACTAAAATGGGTGTGGCTTCACTTAAAAATGGATGTGGCCTCACAGGGAAAGAATACCTTACACCAGAGATTTTCAACCTTTTACAACTCCCGGCACACTGAACAAGATTTAAATATTGCCAAGGCACATTCAAATATAATGGTGATGCATGGTGCAGCTGCATGTCCTAGGATGTCATGTCGCAGCTTCTCCATAGGTAACGCCTGAGCCACATCTGAGAAGATCAGAAGAGCCCAACACTGCCTGGGCCCAAAATTAGAACTGGCTCTGCAACCACTAAACCCAACAGTATTGATTGTTCCAGGGCCTCAGTAGCGGCAAAACACTGACGGGGCCTGGCTGTGCTTCTATGGCGGCACACCTGGAGACTGCTCAGGGCACACTAGTGTGCCACGGCACA
Organism: Pseudophryne corroboree; assembly: GCF_028390025.1. Taxonomy (NCBI): domain Eukaryota; kingdom Metazoa; phylum Chordata; class Amphibia; order Anura; family Myobatrachidae; genus Pseudophryne; species Pseudophryne corroboree. The sequence goes on from NC_086449.1 coordinate 187,873,603, forward strand.
GTGGTTGAAAAACACTGCCTTACACCCCAGTTTTTGACCCTGCACAACAGTCCTCAGCCACCACAGGAGAAAAAATTCCTCCATATTAAGCTCTACACAGTGATGCCCCCTGCACCATATTATGCCACACGCCGCAATGCCTGTGACACATTATGACCTATAGTAAAGTTTCTAATTACTTTTAAATTACCTGCTCGTTGACAGGGGTTTCATGTGCTGGGTGTCACGCTCGTTGCCAGGAGTTTCACAAATGAGTGTCATGGTCGTTGCCAGGGGTTTCATGCGCTGGGTGTCATGCTCATTGTCAGGGGTTTCACGTGCTGGGTGTCATGCTCGTTGCCAGGGTTTTTTTGTGCTCGGTGTCATGCTCATTGTCAGGGGTTTCACGTGCTGGGTGTCATGCTCGTTGCCAGGGGTTTTTTGTGCTCGGTGTCATGCTCGTTGCCAGGGGTTTCATGCCAGCACTGATATCACACTCCCCCTCCTCCCTCTTCCCTAGTACTCCGGTCAGGGGGGCAGTGTTTTGCAAAACGACACGACACAACCGTGTCAATCCACAAAGCTCTGCCCCCTCCCCCCCGAGTGCAGTACTAGGGAAGAGGGGGGAGGAGGGGGAGCAGAATGGGCACAAAGTGCCGCAGCGCACACGTAATGAGACCAGCAATGAGTTATCTCCTGCCCCAAAGACAATTTAGAGCAGGGGCAGCCAACCCTGTTCCTCGAGAGCTATCAACAGTTCAAATTTTCCAGGTCTCCTCACAGAATCACAAGTGAAGTAATTAGCTCCAACTGTGGATCTTTTAAAATGTGTCAGTCAGTAATGACTGCACCTGTGCACCTGCTAGGTGAGCTGGAAAATGTGAACTGTTGGTAGCTCTCGAGGACCAGGGTTGGCTACCACTGATTTAGAGCAATGTCAGGTGAATGGCCCAGTGCAGAGAGCAGGGTGGGCCCCATTGCCTGAGGTAACTGCCTTAGGTAGGCAGAGCTGACCTTGTGTGTGCCAGACTGAGCCACCTATCAGCACTGATGATTGCAGCCACATACTGCCTCTAATTAACAGACAGCTGTACATTTTGTCTGATTCACTGCTGTCTGTGAATTAAAGGCAGTTCACAACCAGTGTAACACAGGGTGGGATGCATCAAGCATCGCATTTTGCATGCGTTGCATCCCGCTACTCACCGCATGCAAAGCGGCGTTTAACGCCATATCCATGAAGAAAATCACAAAGGACAGCTCTTGCGGTAAGAGCTGTCCTTTGCAATGATGGGTCTACTGGGTTTAGGACCCGGAGTTGAGGCGAGTGACGCATGCACCAGTGGGGCAGTGCCATAGAAGCCCATAGGCTTCTATTTTGCAACACCACTTAAAGATGGCGTTGCCCACCGCATCCATCCCCCGGTATCTATTTTTACATTTCCTGCATCCTGCCCACAGACAGAACAGAGGCCGCTGTGTTCCTGACCCTAGCAAGGTACATGCCCCCTGTTCTCTGCACAGCGCAGGACATTGTGCTTGTACAGTACTCCTGTTACCTGCTGTCTCTCCCTGTCACCCTCACCCTGTCACCCATTACCTCCCGTCACCCTCTGCCTCTCCCTGTCACCCACTGCCTCCCCCTGTCAAACACTACCTCCGTGTGCCTTCAACTGTCACCCTCTACTTCCTCTTGCTTTCTGTTGTCACCCTCTGCCCCACTATGTCAACTGTCGGGAGAGGGCAGCCAGCTCTGCACAGCAGGTGGTGGGGAGGGCAGGCGTGACCTGGAATAGGGGTGGGGCAGGGCCACGTAGAGGGGGCGGTGCAGGGGGCGTGGTAGCTGCAGTCATGTCACCGTGGCCCCGCCCCGCTATACAATGCCTATATTCCAGGCATTGTACAGCGGAGGTGGGGCCATGGTGGAGCGATTCAGCACGAATCACATCATCGAGTACCCTCAGATCGCCCACTTGTGCTCTGTAAGTGGGCAGCCAAAGGGGGTGCAGGTGATCTGCAGCGTTGTGGGACACTTGACTACCTTTACAGGAGGCTGGGACTGGCACCCGATTTTCAGGAGCCTAGCGGCCATTCCAGGAGGGTAGGCAAGTGTAATTAAACTGCCCCTACTTATTCTGTTAATGATTTTATGATATAGGAAAAAAGTGACTTCCCCCCCATGCATTCCTACTATCAGTCATGACATCTATATCACAAGCGTGTGTAACTCTACAACAACAATGCAGGGCCGCAACCCCAGTTTTCTGAATGCAGGCAGCAAATGACTGTTTCATAGGAATTCCTGATACATGAAAATGTCTGACACTTCCAGAGACTCCAGCCCACAGAACGTTGCAATGTGAATGACCTGGATTTCCGTGGATTAAGAGACTGTGTTCAATTATAATTAAACAAATATAATTTTTATGAAGGAAGAGATAACGGAGTTATCCCTTTATATTGTTAGATGATGTGCCTGGCACTAACACTAGATGTAATGTCTGTCTTCATTGCTCTTGCTGTAATAAAGCATCATACCAGTCCCATCCTATCGATAAGCTACCCCAGCCCCATGCAGGAACCCGTCAGCACAGATTCCATGTCATGACATATTTGGGCGTTCTGCTGTGCGTAGTCAGCGGCAGGTTCGCTTGTTTCTATGGAGACTGGCTGTGTCACGTCTTTCTATTTTTTGTCTTTGCAGTGTTTCTATGGTAACTTATATTGACTATTACAGAAAGGCTATTTTCATAATTTCCTGGTTGTTGGAGTGATATATATGTTTATATCTATCAGGGTGTTTGTGTTTATCCCATTGCTTTTGTGTATGTTGTGTGTATCTGAACAGGCTTTCTGTATATTTGTGACAGTTTGTGCTTATTCAGCATGTGAGTGTCATATCTGTCTGACTGCCTGTAAAATGTGTACCAGTGTACATTTGTCTAATATGAATACACACAAATACCATAGTGTATGGCAAATGTTATGGATTTGGAATTAGAGAAATGCTATTATTGAAAGGTATCTACTTCACTGAAATTCATGCAACTTTTCTGAGGGGAATGTTCACTTTTTAAAATAATGATACTAAATTATTTTCAAATATTTTATCATTATTTCCTGGACCACTTGGCTGCTGAGCATATAGGCATACCATGCACAGGAGTGAAGAGACAGACCTTGGGGCACTACTAGTGGGGTATCTATAATGACTGCACATAGAGGGTAATTCAGAGTTGATCGCAGCAGCAAATTTGTTAGCAGTTGGGCAAAACCATGGGGGTCATTCCGAGTTGATCGCTCGCTAGCAGTTTTTCGCTGCCGTGCAAACGCTAAGCCGCCGCCCTCTGGGAGTGTATATTAGCTTTGCAATAGTGCGATCGCTTCCATCGCAGAACGGCTACAAATAAAAATTGTGCAGTTTTAGAGTAGCTCCAGACCTACTCAGCGCTTGCGATCACTTCAGACCATTTAGTTCCGGATTTGACGTCATAAACACGCCCTGCGTTCACCCAGCCATGCCTGCGTTTTTCCTGGCATGCCTGCGTTTTTCCGAACACTCCCTGAAAACGGTCAATTGATACCCAGAAATGCCCACTTCATGTCAATCACTCTGGCCATTGCCGACAGAAGAAAAAGGTTTTGATGGCGCTGAGCAGAACTGTGTGTGTTTACACCCTGGGATTAGCTGCCACCTGGTGAGGAGGTAGCCAGCCTCCTCAAACAACAAAACAAATGCAGAAAATTACCAGGTCAGCGCTTAATGCCAATGATGTACACAAAATTAATAAAACAGTTTATTAGACAAACTAAAAACATATAACAATTTAAAATTGGTAAGACCACAACATAGTAATCATATGAAACTGAGGTATCTGAAACCTCTAAAATAAGCAATAATATACACTAATTGTAAGCACTAGAAGGCAGTCGCAAAACCTTGAATGGGAATGACTCTCTGTTTGATTTTATCTCTGTTTAAATAATTGCCCACGATATAAGCACAAATAATCTTACACGGCCGTGCATATAAGTGTCCTCAATTATACGGGTTCAATCACAGCTGGAAAAAGTTCATCAACTTAGAGGTCCACTGGATGTATAAACGGTGCAGAAATATGAAGTTGTATGATAACTGCTACTCACAGTATATATAGAAGTGTCCTTGCTGCACCTCATGTGTTGTATGGAGCCGCTCTATATCACCCTGTGCACGGGTGAGACATCCGTCAGCGGCAAAATTCCGTCAGTGGCACAGCCCGTCAGCGGCGCAATCGAGCAGGGAGCCGCTCTCCACCGTCCGGCACAATGTAGATGCACCAGTTCGCCGTTCTGCACCCCCAGCACAAACGGAGTAGTGCTCGGCAGGGCAGGGTATAAGGCGTTCCCAATGTAATGGAGGAAAGTGAGTGGTGCAGTCTCATTAGAGATGAGCAATTGCCGGCAAATGCTGTAGTCAGCTGCTGTGAGGACAAAGTCTTGTTCTTGTGGGCAATAGAGGTATTGGTGACCCCTTCTCTCTTGTCAAAGTCGAAAAATATCATGAATCACATGCCTTGTACTAACCCCATGCACATGCCCGCTGCGCGTGCACACGCCCTGCCGAGCGTGCGCATATTCGCACATTGCGTAAAAGAGCTTCTACGGCCGTGCGCTTTGGCGCGTGGTATGTGCATTTACGGTAGGGTTTGTGAGCGTGTGGCGGGCGACTCGATCATAGCATATTTAACCCATATAGTGTGCTTTATAGATAATATTCCCCTTAACAATGTCAGCAAGTATGTTTAGTTTAAACGGTTCTTGGACAGAGAGATTCCTCTTTGCATGATAGGAAGGGTCAGATAAAGGTTGAACGGTGGTGTCTAGTATCCAGCTGTAGAGTATTTTAATAGTAACATTTCAGTGTTGGTTAGGAAGAGATTGATCGCTCCTGCGTATAGTTATGTACAAAAGTAGTTTATAGACATTTACTGTATTTGCTGTTCATTATCCATGCGGCGGGAATCCTGAGGATACCTCCCACCTGAGCAGTTGGAGAAAGACACAGCCCACCTGTTCGAACCCACCTATGACCTTTTGTTATAATGCAGAGACACATTCCTGTGTCCAATGAACCATGAGATTATAGGGACCATTGTATTGTTACTGTATGCTGTGTATATAAAGACCACCAGTAACTCACTCTCTCTGCAAGGTTTTCACATTGAAGGCTGAGGGCTGGATCCAGGATGCGCTTGTGAATCATTCCCACGTGTGTAAGTTCTCTGTAGTCATTTTGTTATCCTCTGTGTTTGCCATTTGTTCTCATTGTGTACTCATTCTGTTTGCTTGTGTTTGCGATCGTTCGCTATTGTTCATATTATTACTTGTTATTCTGTTTAGATTTTGATGTTAGGTTTGTAGTGTATAAGCTGTACTGTTTTTCCCCTTTTTTTACTCTAAAGCAATCCACAAAGGTGTTAGAGCCGGAGTGGTTTTCATATCCAAACCAGGTCTTGTGTTTTCACTAGTTACTGTAAAGGGTTTTCTTAGCGTCTCAATCGCTCAAACAGCTTTCATATTATCAAGGTTAATAAGCATTACATCATTATAGTAGTACATTACCAAGGTTTAGAGTGTAAGCATACCCTTACGGTGTGTTGTTACTAAGGGTTACTGTGTATCATTCCGTGAGCGCACATGTCACTCGTGCGTCGCGCCCACGGCCTAGCGTCTGCTACGCTGAGTGCAAACCCTTATGGTACTCAGTGCGCCAATAGCGTACTTAGTCTGTAATAGAATATAGCTTAATGTTTAAAGGTAATATTTGACATTGTCAATTGGGGGCATCGTCCGGGCCTCCTCATATCCGCAACCAAGCGGAACCAGGCAGACTTTATCCATCAGCAAAGGGCGGGAAGGTAGTATACCCTGTTAGCCGTTTGGTGGTTGGGGATACAGTAGTGCTGATCAGATAAGCGTCTGCTCCGCTTGGTTTGTAGGGATGCTGGTGGGATCCGGAACCGAAAGGTAAGAATGTTAAGCTATTGTCTTTTAAATCTGTTTTAATTTCTGTATTGGTGCAAATTGCGCACGCAACACACGCACGCACCTGTATTTTCATTTGCGTATTTTCACATATCTACCTTTCTGTTTGCCATTAGCATTGATCACGTGCTGAGAAAATTTGTTGCTATTTAGTTAAAAGTAAGATTAATACTTAAGGGAGTAATTGTAAAACACGCACGCAGCCTGACCCAGTTCTAAAGGTTATACAGGAGATACTGTGTGGTGCTTGGTAAACGATTATAGTTAAATATCGTTTGCATTTATAGAAGCGTGTTATTTGTGTTACTGCGGGAGTATCCGGCCTGTGTACACGTGTCTCTGACCGCGTGCGAGACAGCGTACGCAACGCAAAGGCCTACACACGTGGCGTATATCACGCAACGTGCGTACAGATACGCCCACTAAATACAAATCACACGATAGCATTGTTTTAGTAGGCGATACGGAAGCCACAAGATAATAGCACAAATTTGTTCAGTTTCCAAAATTCTAGTTTAAAAAAAAAGATCCTCCTCTCGTTGCATTACCTCTGGGATTAGCCTGTGTTACCTGAATGAAAGAAATTTTCTGTACAGAAAAATCAAAGTATATATGAAGTGAAAGAGCGTGTGTATGCACGTAAAGTTTTATTTGGTGTGAACCCCGGAATTCGAGATCTTCGTAGAAGGACACCCGTGAAGTGAACACGTGGTGGCGTGGGAGAAGGCCATCTCACGTTAACAGTGAATAAGATAAAAGGAGCAATTAGTGTTACAGCAGACCAAAAGGTCCGCGAAAGTCAGAAATCCGTTAAAAGTACCTATACGAAGTTCTGAAGACCCTGACTTAAGAAAGGTTAGAGGTAGTGAGCGCAGCCCTGGGGGTTGGCGCAGTACCCATATAGGCCCGTTTTGAGAATACGCTCCGGCTGAAGGTTTCGCAGCCTAAACAACCGATTCCGCTGGTCGTTCAGCGGATAAGTAATAGTTACTTATACGCAGTGCGACTGTACCGCATGTAATTGTGTGCATTAGTTGGTTACCTTGATACTCATTACGCAATTTGCGTACGCTTTGCGGGATCATAAACGCTATTTGTACACTTTGACGTGATTTGTGTAGGTTTTTTTTTATTTTAAGGGAGGTTCGCTGATCACTCAGGAATTCTCCAGCAACTGATACTTACTGGGGAGGGTAGCATACTCCCACACGCCCCAGTAACCAGAGGTTATATAGGGGCCCTGGGTTGAGTACGCCAGCGCTGAAGCAGTGTGTGGGCATATTGGTCGACGTGGGCGAGAGTGGGTGAAGGCACTCGTTGGACTTTCACCGTTGCCTTACCTCTGAGAACGTGGTTTTTGAAGGAATTCGCTGAGAAGGCAATACCTGCAAAGAATGGGGGCCAGTTGCTCAAGTAAGGGACGATCAACCAAGGTTCAGGTTGATATAATTCCGCGGCCAGTAGGGTCGGCGAGGTATATAATGTGTGAAAAATATGGATCACACGCCGAGGTTTTATGCAATGAGTGGGAACGTATGACTGTGAATGATGGGGAGAAGTTCCCTAGGGTAGGCAGTTTTAATCCTGAGGTTTTGCAAAATTTAAGGAGAAGGATATGTCTGATAAAATCCGGGAAGCAACGGATTAGACATTATGATTATTTACATTTATGGCAACAGGAAGGGGAGATACAAAGGGGATTAGCTCAAGCAGCTGGTTCCCATTTTAGCAGGAAACTGATGGCAACTGGAGAAACAATGGCTACAGAGAATGGCATACTGGGATATGATGATAATAATGCACTTAATAAATGTATTAATGATGATAATAGTAAGCGTAATAAATGTAATAATGATAGAAGTAAAACTGATAAATGTACAAATTCTAACCCGTGCAAGTTGCACCCCATGTTAAACTTCCCTCAGGATTTCAAGCAAGAAAGTGAGCCCAGCACGATGTCGGCACTTTTTCCAGCAGCCATCATACGAGACACCCAGGTGGGCACGGCCCAATCGGTAAAGGCAGTAGTCAAGCCCCCTTACGGAGGGTCAGGTGAGGTCGTGTCCACAGGTAAGTACGGTATTGTATGTTATGCACAGACAATTGCACCTCACATTGTAGAGTATAGAGAGGTAGCGGTTTCTGTATTAATGGATGGTTTAAAGGAAGTGTTGAGAACAAGGGTACAGACCACTCAACCTAATTGGAAAGGTATGTCGGTGGCTGCTTTGAGAGAGACCGCTATTGAACATGATCGGAACATCATAAGACACAGGGAGTCACAGGGCGGTAAGCAAATGACAATAAGTAGACAGGCCCTGACAACGAAGCCACATCAGCTTAAGCCCCAGACCCCTGTGGGTAAGTCGAATGTGATAAAATATTATAACTGCCAGAGGGAAGGGCATTATGCACGGAATTGTATGTTTAGAGACCCACATAAGGTATATAAATCCCCTAGACAACGACATAACGCACGTAATTGTAATCAGGGATCATATAGGAAAAATTTTGGGCCGCACCTGTAATTTGCAGCCAGTGAAGTTGATTATTAGCCTTGATAGTAAGCCGGAGGTTACAGTCGATGTAATTGGTAGGTCATTCCTTGTAGACCCAAGGGCGGCCAGGTAAACTCTGTGATTTATCTTTAAATATTTCCTTTTCATCTCTGACGTTCACCAGCAGAACTACAGCTCAAACGTCACATGTCGACTTGGTCTTTTCAGAGGTCTACCCAACCCCAGTATATCTTACCAGCATCGTTGTGTCTGGCCAAACACAAAGGGTGGAGAGTGGAAATATTGGTGGGGGAGACTGTGCAGAGATACCGATGGACATGTTGGTGTGACAGCCTGATGGTGAACGGAAATCTGACAATGTTTCTTTTCTATTGTTCTCTCTCTTTGTTCTTTCATGTTTTACGGATGGTATGTCACACAACAGTTAGACAAATGGTAATGCAAGATTTATGCTCCTTACAGAAAGATCGCTGAGTCGGAAAGAATATCGTATCACTGGAGTGTTCGTTTTGGGAAGACTGAGAGACAGCACTGTTGAGACGACATCTGAGCAAGAAGAACAACAAGACTATAGGACAATTATCGTAACATTTTTCTTTCCCTTCAATTATTTTCGGTACCCCCGTTACAACTTTCTCTTTCTCCTCCTGCAAGATGGACTCGCCCCAAGAGACTGCAGTCCGTGTTTTCCTGTTGACCCTGTTGTTGACCAGAGCAGTCTGTTTCGGTGAGAGTACCAGTGAGGTCGAGAAAGGATCTGGAATGGGTTCTGATGACCAGGATGGATTCGTAGAATTCCAAGAGCAACACAATCACCGAGCAAAGGCGAGTATCAGAAAACGATCTGGTAGCCATGACACTAACAGACATTGTGAAGGATTGTTAGCTGAAGAGAATTGTATATGTAGGAATTGTGACAACATAGTTGAGGACAGGTGCATCCAGAGATGTCAGTCCAGCATTAATATCAATATGGACTGTCATCCATTGAATGACTATCACTCATTAGTGAGTAAGGATTTAAACCAAACGGAATGCTGGGTGTGCTCACAAGTACCTCAAGGTCATAGAAAGTCAGGACTAGTGCCATACTCTTTAACGATAGATGAGGTACTTGAATTAAGGGGTGGGAGACCGGTGGACAAGAAATTTAATATTTCTAGGCCTCCTAGTTTGAAGCTCCACAAATACCATGTGGATAGGTCCCTAATATGTTTTAACATTTCCAATCCCCGAAAGCCGGGAAATTGGGAGATGACATGGAACAACCAAACCATGACATTCTCACACAGAGCCGATAGAATGCCCATTGACTCAGAGCTTGTACGCCAAATAGCCAACAGTGGGAGATATTTCCAGTATAGGTACACTCTAGGAAGTAGGCCCATGCGAGTTGGAGAAGTATCACCAGGATACTGTGCGCATATCATACAACCTGATACGTGTACTAGACAGATGAGAGAGTTAGGGATAGGATTTTTCACTTGGAAGGTTTGTAATATGGTGATGTCATTTTCTGTCCCATATGTCCTCCCCGATGATGCATATTTCATATGTGGGAGGAAGGCGTATAAGTGGCTTGCCCCAAACTCAGAGGGATTGTGTTACATTGGAAGAGTGTTACCGGAAGTAATGACCATTACCCATGATAGAATGAAAGACGTTCACCGCAATGCTCAAGCTCCTTACACTCACACCCATTACGAACACATTGTAAAGAGACACCTTATAGATAGGACAGAGCATGCAGTCTCTGATTTGATCCACGAATCCACCGGGATTCAACTCCTGCTCGCGCTAGATATCACCCGTACCGCCAGAGGAGTTATAAATTTTAGGTATATTACCGCGCTAGCGAACCGGATAGACAATATCACCGAGATGTATGATGACACCTTCAGGTATACTGGGAGAGAATTGCAAGCTTACAAAACGGAACTGATCCAGCACAGGATGGTTCTCAATTACATCACAGCATGACAGGAGGGTATTGTTTCACCCTAGCAACTCAGTATGGTGTGAAGTGTTGTACGTATATCACAAACAGCACTGAGGACCCAACCGAGGTCATAGATCAAAAGATGGACGATATCTTGCAATTGAAGTGGGAGTTCCGAAGGAGACACAACCTTACCCTTGCTTCTGTGGGTAATGAACTGACCGGCTGGGTTTCATGGTTGAACCCACGAAATTGGTTCTCAGGTTTAGGGGAATGGGCTCAAAATGTTATCGTTACTGTAGGGAAATTCCTCTTATGTATCCTAGGAGTTGTCATAATGATTGGTCTGATATTCAGATGTGTTCGGATTTTAATGAATTGCAAGCGCAGTACCAAATTGATGGAGCGAGGGCATTGTAACAACAACTGGTTTAATTTATGACCCATCAATCGAGACAATGTTGTGATAAGACGTGATCCCACGGTCCGTTTCTTTCACCCGTTTCTCCTTTGTTTTCCTCCAATGTAAAAAGACATCCACTCGGAAGAAGAATTTGATGACCCATTATACAGACCATTGATGAACTGTTTCACCGACAATTGATGAACCCTTAGAAACTTTAATTTTTATGGACACTTGAAGAGCTTTGCTTGCCACTTACAGCAAAGATACAAGACATCGACAAGACACCAACAAGACACCCAAGGACAAGCACATACAATAATCATAAGAATGCATTTATAACGCATGTTTCTTATCTTCATCTCTACTATCTTCAGGTAGTGACACACATAGTCGACAGGTGATATAGGCACATATATTAGCACTCACATTTTCTCTCCTTCATGTATCATCAACTAATGTGCACCCCATTTGTTGGAACTAAAAAGCCGAAAAGAGCTCGGTAGAGTTTGTTAGCCCACTTACAGACCCTTAATACGGGATAAGAAGGATTCAATGTATACTTCGCAATACCTCGAAGCTTATTTTTAGAACATGTACGGCACGATGATACATGACCCCTCAGACATGGATTTCATACATACATGCTTTTTACTATCTCACTAGGTCATACATTTCCCACCTTCTCCTCTCCTCCCTACTCCCAATCATAATAAGGTATTTCATGGTAATATATATATTTTTATGCTTAAATTGTTTAAATAGTGGCAGTTATTGTTGACTGCTAAAGGGTGGACTGTCAAAGTCGAAAAATATCATGAATCACATGCCTTGTACTAACCCCATGCACATGCCCGCTGCGCATGCACACGCCCTGCCGTGCGTGCGCATATTCGCACATTGCGTAAAAGAGCTTCTACGGCCGTGCGCTTTGGCGCGTGGTATGCGCATTTACGGTAGGGTTTGTGAGCGTGTAGTGGGCGACTCGATCATAGCATATTTAACCCATATAGTGTGTTTTATAGATAATATTCCCCTTAATAATGTCAGCAAGTATGTTTAGTTTAAACGGTTCTTGGACAGAGAGATTCCTCTTTGCATGATAGGAAGGGTCAGATAAAGGTTGAACGGTGGTGTCTAGTATCCAGCTGTAGAGTATTTTAATAGTAACATTTCAGTGTTGGTTAGGAAGAGATTGCTCGCTCCTGCGTATAGTTATGTACAAAAGTAGTTTATAGACATTTACTGTATTTGCTGTTCATTATCCATGAGGGAGGAATCCTGAGGATACCTCCCACCTGAGCAGTTGGAGAAAGACACAGCCCACCTGTTCGAACCCACCTATGACCTTTTGTTATAATGCAGAGACACATTCCTGTGTCCAATGAACCATGAGATTATAGGGACCATTGTATTGTTACTGTATGCTGTGTATATAAAGACCACCATTGCCTGTCCAGTCACTCACTCTCTCTGCAAGGTTTTCACATTGAAGGCTGAGGGCTGGATCCAGGACGCGCTTGCGAATCATTCCCACGTGTGTAAGTTCTCTGTAGCCATTTCGTTATCCTCTGTGTTTGCCATTTGTTCTCATTGTGTACTCATTCTGTTTGCTTGTGTTTGCGATCGTTCGCTATTGTTCATATTATTACTTGTTATTCTGTTTAGATTTTGATGTTAGGTTTGTAGTGTATAAGCTGTACTGTTTTTCCCCTTTTTTTACTCTAAAGCAATCCACGAAGGTGTTAGAGCCGGAGTGGTTTTTAAATCCAAACCAGGTCTTGTGTTTTCACTAGTTACTGTAAAGGGTTTTCTTAGCGTCTCAATCGCTCAAACAGCTTTCATATTATCAAGGTTAATAAGCATTACATCTTTATAGTAGTACATTACCAAGGTTTAGAGTGTAAGCATACCCTTACGGTGTGTTGTTACTAAGGATTACTGTGTATCATTCCGTGAGCGCACGTGTCACTCGTGCGTCGCACCCACGGTACTCAGTGCGCCAATAGCGTACTTAGTCTGTAATAGAATATAGCTTAATGTTTAAAGGTAATATTTGACATTGTCACTCTGTACCCTCAACGCGTTTCTCCGCACCCCAGGCGGGCCCCCTCCGCAGTGCACATGGTTTTGCCCAACTGCTAACAAATTTCCTGCTGCAATCAGGTCTGAATTACCCCTATAGGTCCTTGATACATGGAATACTCCCAAAATGAGAGCAGGTGACAGTGCAAGCCTTTTGTGCTTGTCTATTATAGAATTGGAGACTCCCTCTTGGCAACCTAACCCTACCCAACCTTAGTTTGCAGCAATAGCTATTGTTATAGTGGTAGTGAGCGGTGCATAACCACCTACCTATGGGGCACAGTTGAAAAGTCAGCAAGTATGGAATATAGGGACTAATTCAGCATGGATCTCTAAATGGCAAAAAACGAAAATCGTCTGATTATCGGCAGACTGCGCATGCGCTGCGAACACATTGCACATGCGCAAAGACCAAAGACCAATCATAGGCCCAGTGAAATGCAATCGCAAAGTGATTGACAGGAAGTGACTGTTTGTGGGAGGCAATAATGTGTTTGTGGGGAGTGATTGGGAAAACTCAGGTGCGTCATGGCCGTTTTCGAGATGTGTATCTGGCGTCAGCTGCGATCGCTGCAATGAAAAACATGACAGCATTGCGACTGCAATTGCATTATTTTGAGCAGGCATGGGTATATCGCAACTGTTAATGGTACTTGGTTTCTGTGTATGGATCGCAATTCTGCTAATGCATGCGCATCGTGGGCATCTTTTTCTATTTATGGGCGGCTCTTCACATGCGATTTTTAGCAGTAGCAGTTTTCAGAAAATTGAAATTTTTGTCTCAATAGCAATCCAAGCTGGATTAGGCGCATAGTCTTCATTATCATTCTAAAACAATTTAACATCAGTTAAGACAACTACAATGTCACCTTTCAGGTTCTATATGATATACATTTTCCTGACTCCATCAGTCATAAGATGATTCTTATGTACTGGCTGGTTTCACACATCAAGTAGGGACGCCCATGTTTCGTTCACGGCCTTGGACGAAACGGAATACATATGATATCCCATCAGATGGGATGTCGGCTGTCATGATACCGACAGCGACATCCTGTCTGTCGGCATCCCGGCAGCGAGTACCCTCACAGGCATGCTGTGCTCGCTACACTTTGGGCCCAGTGGCAGGTCCACGCCACCAACCGAATGAAAATAACCCGCGTTTGTCGGGATTCCAGACATCAGCATTTCACCGGCTGTCAGGATTCCGGCGTCGGTCTCCTGAACGATGGGATGCCGACAGCCGGTATAGCAACTGCATCCCGACAAAACATATAATCAGCCTATCTGGGCGTGACTACACAAACTAATAGGAAGCTGCTGGTACACACACAAACGTTTCCCCACTCTCAACCAATGTATAATCTTCAGAGCCGGCTTATCCCTTTCACTAAAAGCAAGCTTCTTGGCTGGCCGCGTAAGCCCAATTTTGACCGTTTTAGGTGGAATTATCATTTACTGTATCTCTTTTATGACCGGTGCATGTTATATTTTTTTGTAGGAAAAGCTTATTTTATGCTATGTAAATTGGTGTAATTCCCACTTTGTATCAGATTGCATAGGTTTATATGACTAAACAAAGGAGGGACTGAGCACAGTTCCTGTGATGCCCCAAATATTAGTGGAAGAGGAGGAGAAGGGCGCCCTGCAGCACACAAATACTACTATAATGAAACAAATATTTGTATATTTCATTAAATGTAGCTTCTCTCCAAGATACCCAGACAGCTTGCGTAGGAAGTATAAACACAGCAGCCAAGGATAAATAACTTGTAGAATGTTCCCAATATCTGTCAACAATTCCACAACACTCATCCACCCAGCACTGAGTACCCCTCTACATACACACTGTATTGCATGACTGAGAGTATATGGCACGCCTTAAGGTGTGTACACACGGTGAGATTCGGACTTAACCGATTCTCACTGTGCGGCGGGGGGCCGGGTCGGCACTTAGCCAGTATCGCAAGCACATAATGAGTGTGCTTGCGATCCTGGTACTGTGCGATTTTGGCTAAGTGTCAATCTTGACTATCTCTTCTATAGAGATAGTCAAGATTGACTTGCCTGCACAGTCTATTTTTTCTGCCGATGCCGACCGCGCGGGGCCGCGCATCGGCATCGGATCGGTATCGCAAGGTGACTGTCACCTTGCGATCTGCACTATCTTTTCTTCCGATTCTGACTATATAGTCAGAATCGGAAGAAAAGATCTCACAGTGTGTACACACCTTTAGTTCATTTCATTTGCTCAGTATCAGAATATACTGCATTCTTGTATTTAGTAAAAATGTCAGCAATTCATAAGGGTCTACAGTCATCATTGCTAGCCCATGCACAAGCGTTTGGAATCCCTATACCCATCCACAGGGCCGGCAATGGGGAAGGTCAAAGGGGGCAGCTGTACCGGGCCCCAAGGATTAGAGGGGCCCCAAGGATATGCCATTTAGTGCCCGTCCAAATAGGGCAATGAGCTATAGGCGGTGTGGGCACAGCCTCAGAGTGACAGGAGCCTCTCACACACAGTGACTGTGTAGCGCAAGTGTGCACCAGCTCTTCCGGGTCCAGCTCTGTTGCAGGCAGTAATGGGACATGTCAGCAGCTCCACTGGCCAGGATTCTCGTGCCCTGCGCCAACCTCTTCTGGTGGGGTGTGAGGGCCACATGGCACCTGCTGTGCTGTGTGAGTGTCTGGATGCCGGGGAGTGCATCACAGATAATAAGTCTCTCCCTGGGGTAACAGAGGATTGGTGTGGGATAGGGTGGGGGGAGCTGGGAATGCTGCATGGTGTCATTGGGGAGAGACAGTGGGGTGTGTGGGAGGAAGAAGAGAGGAAGACAGACTGTGGTGTGTGGGGGAGGAAGGAGAGATATACATATTTACAGTATATATGTATAGATAAATATATATATACAGTATATTTATTTATAGGCAGTTTCTTATTGTCACAACTGAGGGTTTAGGCTGACAGGAGGAAGCCTCAGTTGTAGGGGCTGGAATGAAATTAAACCTAGAAGGTTTAATCAGACCCCTGGACATGTAAGTGTAGAAGGATTACCCGAAGGTGTGACCATGACAACCAGGTTAATAGTCAATAAAAGGTTTTATTAACAGACTCCGTGTATAAACAACAGTATTCACAGTTGATAAAAGCAAATGGCAAATAATACAGTTCCTGGATCACTATAACCATGAGAGGTATCACAGAGCACTGGTAGGTCAAGGAATGGATGTTAAAGTCCTTTGATGGAATAACCTTACCAGGCCTGGCTGTAGTAGTGAAGATAGCCGAGGAACACGCCAGTAGAAGTGTAGATGTAGTTGGTAACTTGAACAGACTGTTGTAGATACTGGATGGAACCAGCCAGGTGGTAGAGACACGGAGTGGATGCTGAATGGAATCAGCCAGGTGATGAAATCACGGAGTGGATGCTGGATGGAACCAGACAGGTGATGAAGACACGGAGTGGATGCTGGATGGAACCAGACAGGTGATGAAGACACGGAGTAGATACTGTAAGATGCTAGGGAGCGTGGAAACAGAAGAGTTGAGAAGAGGTTACCGGTGGTAGTGGATACTGCTGGTGAGTGGGGATCCGCTGGAATAACACCAGTACTTTAAAGAAACTGGATACTGCTGGAAGCTGACCGCTGGAAGCAGATGGATTAATAGCTGGAAGCTGGAATAGCCACGGAGGGCTGCAGAGTCAGGCTGCACCGTAGGATGGAAGGCAGGTGCGGGTCTCGTAGTGGATGCTGGAGACAGGAGCTGGAACCTGGAGAAACAACCACAGGAGAGAGACACTGGAGCAAGGTTTGACATTCAAAGCACTGACCATTTCCTGGTTCAGGCACAGGATACTTATACCTGCTGCAGGGCAGGCATTGGCTGGCCAATCATGCAGATTCACAGTGCAGCAGATTGGTGGAGACTGAACATGTGACTGGAACAAACATGGCTGCGCCCATGTTAGTACTTGGAGGGAAAGCTGATTTGGAAAACCATGTGGAAATATAGCAGCAATGGCGGCGCCGGCCGCGGAGGACAGGAGACGCCAAACTGACAACTGCACACTGAGACACATGCATGACAGCGGAGGCCGCGGCAGGCATGGGGCACCACTCTGACAACCTGCATACTGGAACACAGGAGCGGTGGCGGAGGCCGCGGAGGACGGAAGACGCCATGCTAGCTTCAAACATGGCGCCGCTGTAACAGCGTCTCAGAGTGACAGGAGGGATATGCAGAATGTGGACATCAGTAACACAGATGAGATCCGGCCCTGGAACGCTGAGCCAGCCTCAGAAGGCATCTAAAAGGCAAGTAATGGCGTCCAGATACCCGGATCGTGACACTTATATAGCACAGCAATGCACTTTATTATATAAATCTAAATATAATCTGAGTGGGGTCCAGAGATATCACTGTACAGGGCCCCAAGATTTCTGTTGCCGGCCCTGCCCATCAGTGACGTAAAGGGCACGGAGGCATGACTATCTTGACATTCTGGATTGAAGATAAATGGAAGGAAAATAAATGGTAGCAATTTAAGTTCCATTGTTTCCGTGTATGGTGTCAGGCCCGCATGTAACCATAAACAAGGGATTCCGAGCAACATCATCTGTCAATTCCTCCTTATGTGAGCGAAGAATAGTCAAAAAGGAGTTAATATAAAAAACCATCTTATGCAACCAGCCCCTGATGTATCTCAGAATTCCAGCATCGCTTTATAACTTTAGATTAGGCAAAATGACCCCTCCATTCCCCCCAGATTGTTGGAGTTTTAATAAACCAATCTGAGGATGTTTAGACTTCCATATGGAATCCCTGAAAGTTTTATATATGAACTTTTCTACAGCTGCTGTCAACAAAATAGGCAACATTTGTAAAGGGTATAGAAACTGGAATAGAAACCATCTTCAACAGATAAATCCTACCAAGATAAGATAGCATTCAACAGATAAATCCTACCAAGATAAGATAGCATTCAACAGATAAATCCTACCAAGATAAGATAGCATTAAATGCCGCCACCGGGGACAATTCTCCAACCACCTAACAGTGTGGTTGAACAGTGTGTGATAGGTTAATAAATGTGTTTGGAATAGAAAATAGACATATAACTGCAATAGTATTCTGTCATTAATTACTGATGTAAGTGTGTAGGAAAGCTGTATTATTTGTTGTGGTGAAATGTATGATCAGGAAGTAAAGGTGTTAAATGACCCGGGAACCCCAACAGGATGGTCCACCCTAACCTCTAGGTTCCAGACTGTGCACTTGAATTATAAATTGATGAACATGGGTGCTTGATTCACTTATATCAAAACTAAACCAAGATCTACTACCCTCCTACTAATCAAGGTGGGCAGTCCCCTTCTCTTGTTAGCTGTGTGCTATAGCATTAGGAACACAGGCCCTGATTTAAACGAGGTCGCTTATGCAACCACTCCCCGGTACCTCCCACAAAATGGTCCAAGTCTGTCAATCACTTAAGAATAAATCCTCACTGCAAGCGTAGTCGCATGGCCTCAGTAAAGGGTGTGTGGCTTCACGGTAATGCCGCTATCGCAAGCCACGCTCCCATTTTCCATCACTGTGGGGGCATGCCCAGCGCTCTATGAGCTGATGGCCATGCCCCCAGTCCCTCTTGTCTCCGTGAACAGACGTTGTGCGCATGCGCACAGCATCTATTCACTGCTGCTCTGCTAAACAGAGCAGTGAGTAACACGAGCATCTCAACTGCCCTCCCGACCCGCCCCACCGCGGGACTGTGCGGCCCACGGGTGGGACAGTGTGACAGTCACAAAATAACGGGACTGTCCCGTGAAAATCGTGACAGTTGGGAGGTATGCAATTAGGTGGTGCAGAAAAAGTTGCCTGCGTTGAAAATAGGATTTCCCTTTCCTAAAAGAGGAATGATTATATAGTATTAATGGTATGGATTTCTTCTTACAAAATGTATTGTTCTACCACAGCTTTGCAGTAAGGAAATTGAGAGAAGTATTTATAATTATACATAAATACTTCTTTTTGATATTAAGTGATTATGGGGCCTATTCATGAAGCAGTGAAAACTGTGGAGAAGTGAGCCAGTGGAGAAGTTGTCCATGGCAACCAATCAGCTGCTCTGTATAATTTTGTAGTATGCAAATTATAAATGTTACGTCAATGCTGATTGGTTGCCATGGGCAACTTCTCCACTGGCTCACTTCTCCACACTTTTCACTGCTATTCAAGCACTAGTATATGAAGTACCCAGTTTTATTTGGTAATTGTATTCCCACAAAGTATGCAGAAGTGCATATTTGTATCTATGTTTAATGTCTTTATTACCTGAGCGTTAGCAGAAATAATTCCATATGTCTCTGTTTCCACTCCTTTGTGTTTGTGAAGTGTCTGCGCTGGAGCTGTAACGAGAAGTGTTTTTTGCTTTCTATTGCTGCATACAGAGCCGACCCTAACCAATATGATGCCCTAGGCAAGATTTTGACTAGTGCCCCCAGCACCACCGCTAGTTCCGCCTCTGACCCTGCACCCCTTTCCCAGCACCATCACTCCCCACCCATAGCAGTCCTTTTTTGTTTTCCTACCCCCTGTAATTTAAATAAGAACAGTGTGCACATTCGGCACACAGCCCAAAAAGGTATGTGTTTTTGCTGGCAAGGGGCATGGCCACACAATAGTACCCCCAATTCAAATTATGCCTCACAGTAGTGCAACTTTATTCACAATTTATCATATGATAGTGTCCCTTATTCACATTACATCACACAGTAGTACCAATTTACCTTATATACGTTACTTCTCACAGTAGTGCCCCTCATTCACATAACATCATACTGAATTGCTCCTTATTAACATTACACCACACCATATTGCTCTTTATTCTCATTACACCACACCATATTGCTCCTTATTCACATTACACCACACCATATTGCTCTTTATTCATATTAGACCACATAGTAGTGCCCTTTCTATACGTTACGCCACACAGTAGAACACCTTATACACATAATGCCACACATTGGTGATGCATTTATACACATAATACCACACAGTAATGCCCCTTACACATATGACACACATTATTAATGTCCTTATAAACATACAGTAGTGCGCCTTACCCATTATGCCAACCCTTATTAATGCCCTTATACACATAATTTCCCTTACACATATGCCGCACATTGTTAATGCCCTTATACACATAATGACATACATAATGTCCCTTACACATACTGTATGCCGCACATTATTAGTGCCCTTATACACATAATGACACACATAGTGCCCTTACACATATGTTACACATTATTAATGCCCTTATACAAATAATGACACATATAGTTTTTGGCGTGAGTCAACTGGCAGCTCTGCTAACGTTGGGTGCCTATTTTTTATGAAAATGCATCTTATTTGCATTGCTATGTGGCTAGGATGCACAAGCAGCTTCTGTTGATTAAAATGATAATGCCTATATATTGTGTGCGACTGTGGCAGTATCTGCACACAGAATATAGGCATGCAGCATATCATTTTAATCAGCAGAAGCTGCTTGTGCCCCTAGGCATACCAGATGCCCTAGGCAATTGCCTAGTTTGCCTATGCCTAAGGCCGGCTCTGGCTGCATATGAAAAAGATCCAATGAAACCATCTACGGAAAAGTAGCTCAGTAATCCTCTGCGCATTTTACCTCAGCATGTGTAGTAAGTCAGTAAGATTTATGCAGACGTTAGAGTAGTTACCTCTTACAATGAAGATAATCAATAATTACTGTAGATAATGGAATGGATTACAGAATTTCAGGATAGTAAATGGATCCTATGGCTAGCATAAGAAATAGGTGGAAGGCAAGATGATATCATTCTAAGGGGACTATTAATTATACTGCAAGGAGGCACAATGGCTGCTCCAAGACTTTTAGCTATTTATGAAAGGGTTATTTACTGGCATTTTCCAGGTAAATCATCAGGTCATTTATCATTTTTGTGTCAGGATGACGTTAACTGTGCTTGTCAGCAGGGTCGGACTGGCCCACAGGGGCACAGGGGAAACCCCCGGTGGGCCCAACTACCCACCTCCTCCTCTATGGAAGAGGTTCCAGACTGTGCTCTTGAATTATACATTATGCATATGTTCCATTATAATGCACAGGACTATGGTGTATTTCTATCATGCATTGCTGTTATTAATCTGCTACATTTTCATGCATGCTTTTGTGAAATGTCAAGGCACAGAATTATTTATTTATTACCAGTTTCTTATGTAGCGCAGCATATTCCGTTGCGCTTTACAATTAGAATAACAGTGGGCAAACTGGGCAAAAACAGACAGACATAGAGGCAGGAAGGCCCTGCTCGCAAGCTTACAATCTAGAGGGAAATAGGCATTGATATTGATACATAAGGATAGATGCTACTTGTTGCATAATGGTCCACCAGATTGCTAGGTTCGCATGGGCGTAGCTACCATAGGTGCAGGGAGTGCAGCTGCAATGGGGCCCTGGCTGCCTCCGGGGCCCTGCACTCCCCCTGCACCTATTTGTGCTGCTTTTTATTTAACTTCTCTCCTGGCCGCTCCGCCTCTCCTCACAGTCAGATGCTGGGAGGAAGCGCGGCTGTGTTTGCAGGGACATCCCCGGACCACAGCCCTGCCTCTTCCCTGTTTAAGTCAGTGAGGAGAGAGAACAGAGCAAGGCCGGGCGATCCTGCACAGCAGCCAGCACGGGGTATTGAAGGTGAGCGCCCGCACACCGGCTCCACCCGCTCTCCCTGGGGGAAAGAGGTTGAGGGACTGAGTCCTATCGGGGGAAAGAGGTTGAGGGACTAAGCCCTAAGTAAGTAGTCTGAGGCCGGGGAGAGGGATAGTGCGCTGGGGGCCCTGTGGAAATTGTGCTATGGGACCCCCAAAGGTGTAGCTACGCCCCTATAGGTTCTTAATGGATTGTATGATATGATCACCCAGCAATGTTGGAAGACAATATATGTGAGGTTATGTGGACTGTATAGAGAGGATGTAATTGGATAGGGAAGCACTGAAGGTTATGTGGGTGGGTCTGGAATTTGGTAGGCTTGTCTGAAGAGATGAGTTTTCAGGGAACGTTTAAAGGTTTGGAGACTAGAGGAGAGTCTTATTGTGCATGGGAGGGCATTCCACAGAGTGGGTGAAGCCCGAATAAAGGGGGTCATTCCGAGGTGATCGCTCGCTAGCAGTTTTTAGCAGCCGTGCAAACGCATTGTCCCCGCCCACTGGGGAGTGTATTTTCGCTTTGCAGAAGTGCGAACGCTTGTGCAGCAGAGCGTCTGCAAAATCTTTTTGTGCACAACAAGACCAGCCCTGTAGTTACTCTTCGTGTGCGTTGATTCTAACGACGGAGGGACGGCTTTTGACGTCACACACCCGCCCAGCCACGCCTGCGTTTTTTCAGCCACGCCTGCGTATTTCCAAACACTCCCTGAAAACGGTCAGTTGCCACCCAGAAACGACCACTACATGTCAATCTTCCTGCATTCGGCCGTGCGACAGGAATGTTTGTTAGACTCTGTGCAAACCGACGATGATCATTGTACCTGTACGACACGCCTGCGCATTGCGGTGCATACGCATGCACAGAAATGCCGATTTTTAGCCTGATCACTGCATTGCGAACAACGGCAGCTAGCGATCAACTCGGAATGACCCCCCAAGTCCTGTAATTTTGAGTGTGAACAAGTAATGCGTGTGGATGAGAGACGTAGATCTTGTGCAGAGTGGAGAGGTCGGGTAGGGAGATATTTTGAGATGAGTGAGGAGATGCATGATGGTGCAGTTTGGTTAATAGCCTTGTTTGTTAGTAAAAATATTTTATATTTAACACGGTAGAATACCGGTAACCAATGGAGGGACTGACTGAGCGGATCAGCAAACAAAGAACGTCTAGTGAGGATGATTAGCCTCGCAGCTGCATTTAAAATGGATTGTAGTGGTGAGAGCCAATGTTTGGGAAGACCAGTAAGGAGACTATTACAATAATCAAAGCGGGAGATGATGAGAGCATGGATTAGAGTTTTTGCATTGTCTTGTGCAAGATATGGGTGTATTTTGGATATGTTTTTTAGGTGCATGTAACATGATTTAGAGACAGATTAAATGTGTGGAACAAAGGACAGTTCAGAGTCAAGGGTGACACCTAGGCAGCGAGATTGTGGGGTAGGGTGGATAGTCGCATTGTCAACAGTTATGGAGATATCAGGTTGGTAACTACTCTTGGCTAGTGGGAAAATAATTAATTCTGTTTTGGAAATGTTAAGTTTGAGGTGGCAAGATGTCATCCAAATTGAAATGTCAGACAGGCATTCAGTGACACGAGCCAATACAGATGGTGATAAATCTGGGGAGGATAGGTAGATTTGAGTATCACCAACGTACAAATGATACTGAAATCCGAAGGAGCTGATTAGTTTTCCAAAAGATGAGGTATAGATTGAGAACAGCAGAGGACCCAAGACTGAGCCTTGCGGTACTCCAACTGATAGAGGTAGAGAAGAAGAGGTAGAATCAGAGAAGTGAACACTGAAACAGTGATTAGATAAGTAGGATGAGAACCAAGTATGGGCTGTGTCCTGAAGACCTAGGGATTGTAGTGTTTGTATGAGAAGATAGTGGTCAACAGTATCAAAAGCAGCAGATAGATCTAGAAGAATAAGTAGTGTGTAATGGCCTTTCGATCTAGCAGTGACCAGATCATTCACTACTTTGGTCAGTGTCGTCTCTGTGGAGTGTTGGGCACGAAAGCCTGACTGAAGTGGGTCCAGTAAATTGTTGGAGTTAAGAAAGTGTGTAAGGCGAGTGTAGGCAAGTCTCTCAAGTAGCTTGGAGGGACATGGTAGCTGAGAAATGGGATGGTAGTTAGAGAGTGTGTTTGGGTCCAAGTTGTTTTTTTTTAGAATGGGAGTAATCACTGCATGTTTAAACAGAGAAGGAAAGAAACCAGTAGAGAGAGAGAGAGATTACAGATTTTAGTTAAGGTTGGGATAAGCACAGGAGACAAAGTTTTACTGACTTGTGAGGGTATAGGAGCAAGAGGAGAGGTAGTGGAGTAGGAGGATGAAAAGAGTGTTGATACTTCATCTTCACTTGTGGGATCAAATGAAGAGAAAGTGCCAGAGGGTTCAGGTAGGGAATTGAGCAGGTCACTGGCTGAGTTAGAGCATACCATTTCACCTCGGATTTTATCAATCTTGTCCTTGAAGTAGGAAGCAAGTTCTTGTGCACTGATAGCAGCTAGTGGGGGAGGTGAGGGAGGGTAAAGAAGTGATTTAAATGTATTAAAAAGTCGCTTGGGGTTGGTGGCATGATAAGAGATGATAGATTGGAAATATGTTTGTTTGGCAGTGTCCAGGGCCTGACGATAGGAGTGGTTTTTGTAGGTGTCTTGTTGATTTAGAGTGCCACGGTTGGCATCTAAGCCTACGTGGAGTGTGATGGGTAGCTGGAGCCACTTCATCAAGGGCAATCTCTTCTCGGGTCTGGTGCAGGTGGGATACAGCAGTATCAGGTGTGGTAAATGTAGAGATTGGTGAGAGACGTTGTTGCAGAGAAGTGGAAAGTTGTTGAAAATTTATATTGTTAGTATTTCTGCGGGTTAGAGGAGGCTTGCTTTGTTTTAGTGTCATAGAATTTAGAGTAATAGAAGAGATTGTGAAGGTGATCAGGTTGTGATCAGAGAGAGGGAAAGGAGTGTTAATGAATTCGGAAAGTGAGCAGAGCCTGGTGAACACAAGATAAAGGCTGTGGCCCTCCCGGTGAGTAGAGGAGTTAGACTATTGGGTGAGGCCAAGAGAGGAGGTTAGAGAGAGGAGTTTGGAGGCATGAACAGATTGTGGACTGTCAAGAGCTATATTGAAATCGCCCATAATGATGGTGGAGATGTCAGAGGATAAGAAGTGTGGAAGCCAGGCAGAGAAATCTTCTAGAAATTGTTGTTTGGGTTGCCCAGGAGGGCGATAGATAGCTGCAACACGCAGAGAGAAGGGGGTGAAAATCCTGATAGAGTGAACTTCAAATGATGTGAATGTGAGCATATAAGCAGGCGTTAGGGATGGAATTCCGGCGGCCGGGATCCCAGAGGTCAGTATACCGACACAGGGATCCCAACCGGCAGCAGGGTGATCGCTAGAAAGCCCCTTGCAGGCTCAGTGGCTGAATACTGTTATTATTGTTAAGCAGTCCCATAAATGCTCACCCTGGATTGTATGCAAGTGTGCTCTCATAGTGGCCTATTCATTTTATTGGGTCAAGCTCCAAAAAAAGGTTTTTTTTCGCAGCTTGACAAAAAAACACAACCGCAACATCCCCATACACAGTTTCTGGGGACTGTGGCTTGCTCCGGTATGCAGGATATCTGAGCTATCTCCTGCATTACAGGCTTGGGGGGTTATTCTGTGTTGGTTGCAGATTTTTGCACTAAAATCATATGCTGGGGGCCGCCCAGTGCAGGGCAAGGCCACCCAGGATGTGTGGAGCCGCCCCGTGATGTGATCGCAATTCAATTACGATCACATTGCCAAAACCTCAAATAGAGGTTGACCCCTGCCTACGCAGCATGCCTACACCTGCATTTTCTGCAACACTTCCCCCCAACGCTGCACCGCTTTCTGGTATGCAATTGCATAATGCCTGGTTGCGCACTACAGCCACTACGACAGTGTCTGAATAAGGCACTTTGTCAATAATGTAGAAAATACCGTTTCATCATGAAAGGGGCATTTAGGTTTGGTAAAAAAAAATCTTAGTAAATATAAGTGTACTGTTACTGGGGACCTGAAAACGTATTTTACATAAGTAACTGGGTAGCTGGGAAACTTGCATCCAGCAGATTTCTGCACCCCACCCTTGCCTCTAGTGTTAAATAACTGGGGAGAAATGAACTTTTGGTTTATGTCAAAGACTGAAAGGTTAAACCCGTTGTGAAACAAGACAGAGGTATGATACATGCTCAGAAAGCAAAAGAAGCAGAACATTCCCTCCCATGTCAAGGCTTGGCTGCCGTATTGATGTGACACCTGCACCTGGACGTCCGGAGCTCGTCCTGCACAATTTAGGATCAATTCTGTGGTAGGGCCATCTCCCCAACACACCTGTGTTACCTGTACTCACCCTGGAAGGGCAGGATGGTGATTATGACCCCAGTATGCACAGCACAGTCTAAACACATCTGTTTTCCTGTCTCTGATTTAACTGCTTCACCGCCTGTGGCATCAATTTATATAACAATTTTGTCTCATGACAGACAAATAAGAGAATTGTAATAATATTAATTGACTGGACCACTAAATCTAAAATACATGTTGATCTAATATGGAAAGGCATCTCTTACAAATATAAAGTATATGTAGTAGAGCCCACATACTGACCATGGGGCTGATATAAGATTACATGCAATTCCATTTTGCAGGTGAATCTTGAGATTTTTAACATTTGTACTTATTGCTGAATGGGTTTATAGGGATGGCAACGGGGCACTTGTACGTAGGCTGAGGGTAGTGTTCTGAGAGCATTTCAAGGGTGTGCAGGCAGATCACTTGCATAGGCAAAAGCAGGGGGATTCCAATTGCCCAGAAATCCCCCTACCCTACAGCCTGCCCAGTGGCCACAACATGCAGTATAAAGGGCGGAATGGAGCTGATGCACATGACCAGTGGCAGCCATGTTCTTTTAGAGGTTCATAGAGGCCCAGGAAAACCCAAATTAAGAGGCCCACTACCCCCATTTTCTAAGAAAACACCCCCAAAAAAAACATTAAAATGCATTTAACATTTATTTTAAATTGATTTAAATGCTTAACTTTATTAAAATGTACAAATAAAATACTGTATACATATACTGTTGTACTGGGTTATTAGAGATTTCAAATTAGAAGTGCTTTCTAGCTTAGGCGCTAGGTTTGAACTTTTATTACTTGGAAATTACCAAATTAGCAAATTGATAAATATCTTTAAAAAAAAAAAAGGCAGATAACAAAAACATTACAGTAAGTCAGAAAATGTTGAGGCCCCTACAAGTCGGAAATTTCCCTTCTAGCCCCTCTATCTCTGGCAGGGCCTGGTGGCAGCAGATTTTCCTACAAAGTCTGCTGTGTGTCTGTGCATCCTTCATGGGCTGGCAACAGTTGTTCTAAAATCAAACATTTGGAAACCCCCTTCCTGCAATTGCCCCTGACTTGCACTCTTTATTGGGCCGGTGCAAGTACTTACCTCCCAACCGTCCCAAATTCAGAGGGCCAGCCCCATTTTTCGGCTAGTGTCCCACTGTGGCCCGCAGTGTCACGGGGGTGGGGATTTAGCGTCATCCACAGATTGCAGGGAAACAGAGTGCTGGGTAAGCCCTCTCTGCATGATGAGAAACTGCATGTTATGCCCCCAGAACGTCATGTACCAGAGATCGTTCTGCCTTTCGAGTCTGCAGCACATGCAAAGTCCCTGGAGGCAACATTCAAAAGTTGGGAGGTATGCAAGTATCAAGTGCTTGCAACAACTGCACCTAGGAAGTGGTATTACAAATATATTACATGCAGCTTTGGATGCAGGATTGGATGCTTAGTTGAACATATGTCTTTTAAAGCATACCTCCCAACATGACCCTCTCCAGGAGGGACACAATGCTCTGCTTCTGGACTTTTCTCTTAATGTGCGATCGCCGGCATCTGTTTTGAACAGGTGAATGGATAAGAAAGGTGTTACAGCACAGGTGATTGCAATCATATATTAAGAGGGAAGTCCAGGAGCAGAGCATTGTGTCCCTCCAGGAGAGGGTCATGTTGGGAGGTATGGTTAAAGGAGCATTTTTTGTTGCGTGTTTCTGCACAGTACATGCACCAAAACTCGACGTACAAAAGCATGAGCAAAGCAGAGTCATATGCATTTCGATACACCCACACACAGGGTCGGATTAAGCCTGGAGCACTTAAGACGGCGGGCCCAAGAAGAGGGGGGGGGGTGTATATTAGATTGTGCACAACATGACCAATTCATGGAGGGATAAAATGCTCTCTACCTGGACTTCCCTCTTAATGTATGATTGGTGTCACATGTGTTGAACTATTTAATTGATAAGAAAAGTTTCAACATAGCTGATTGCAATCAATCATAAATTAAGAGGAAAGTCCAGAGAGAGAGCATTTTATCCCTCCTGGAGGGGGTCCTGTTGGGAGGTATAACTTTGTATATTAAATTTAAACCCATGGCGTATATTAGATTTAAACTAATAGTTTAATAATGCCTGGGTACTGTTTATAGATCCACCTAATTGAGATGCAACTATTTTATAAAGTTTTCCTGTAGTGGAACAAAGACAACTTAAGCAACCTTAAAATACACATAGTAAAACAAAAGCTATAATTTATTTTGCAAGAATGCAATAGCAGCAGCAGCCTCCGTGCTACTTACACACTGGGATAGGACTCGGGAGGACTCACTGTGTCTGTCTCTCTATAAACCCAAATGCTCGCATTAGATAGCAGGTTACACAGACACTTAGGCAGGAATGAGGAGAAGCTGGGATCCCTGGGTCACTTACATCTCTCTCCCCACTCCAATATTTCCTCTAGTCAGGAAGCTCCGTCAGTATCTCATTAAACCTGATACTCCTGTGTCTTTGCCTGTACTGCACACTGTCTTGCTCACATTCTGGCTGCCTGATTCTGCTGCTGCACAAGAGGGAGAACTACTGATGTCAGTGTGCTTTGAC
This sequence comes from Pseudophryne corroboree, assembly GCF_028390025.1. Taxonomy (NCBI): domain Eukaryota; kingdom Metazoa; phylum Chordata; class Amphibia; order Anura; family Myobatrachidae; genus Pseudophryne; species Pseudophryne corroboree. The sequence continues at coordinate 187,902,288 of NC_086449.1, forward strand.
CTGAGGCCACCTGACACAGGCGGGCCCAGGGTACAGTATGCCCTGCACCCCCCCCCCCCCTTCTACCTTAATCTGGTTATGTCCACACATATTAATGAAGAAGCATAAACGGGCTCCAGTGAGGAGTTCTCATGTATGCAATGAGGGTGTGTTGATGAAACTTACGCATACACTGGTGGTGTATCCATAATGGTGAAGAGTGTGCCATGTACATAAACTGTCCTAGACCCAGTATCCCCCACACACACTCTTTTGCCAGTGATGCCATCTTTGGTGTGATATATTCTGAAAGATGGTGCTGGCACAGGTAATAGTAAAGATTCTGGCAGTGTGCCAGTTATTATCTTTTCTGTACATGCAACATATTCCAAAAATATCACATGAACGATGGTGCTTACAGCAAAAGAATGGGTGGGCAACTGCATGGAGGCATTAATAGATCTGTGGTTGGATATTGTCAGGCAGCGGAGACTTGCACTCCACTACTTACTGGAACACTGGTCAGCCTGCCCCTGAATGCTTTGTGGATGATCCTGCTGCCGTTCTCTGGGTCCCCACTGCAGTCATTGGTGTTCCCCAATTCTCCCAGCATGCACCCCGTGGCCATTCCCACCAGATTCTGGGCACCACCATGTTGTCCAAGATCAACTGATTACTGTCTCACCAGCTGGACTCTGTCCACTAGGCACAGCACAGTAGGGGGGATAAAAGGGTGGTCTTCAGTTTGCCGGCTGTTGGGGTCCGGCGCACAGTATACCGGCGCCGGAATCCCGACAGCCGGCATATCGACACCGTTTCTCCCTCTTGGGGGTCCACAACCCCCCTGGAGGGAGAATAGATAGTACGTACGCCACCATGCCCGCAGCGTGGTGAGAGCAGCGAACCCGCAAGGGGCTAATTTGCACTCGCCACACTGTCGGTATGCCAGCGGTCGGGATTCCGGCGCTGGTATGCTGTGCGCTGGGACCCCGACAGCCGGCATACCATACTACACCCGGTATAAAAGGACTTGTCAGTTCCTCAGCAAGTTGTCAGAACAACATTGCTGCTTAGCTATGTCTCCTGAGTTAATTACCTGTTCTCAGAAGTTCTGTTCTGCTGCATTGGAGATCTTCATGTTCCAGCCTGCTCCTGTATTCAGCCTGAATTTCCTGTGCTTTATTTCAGCAGTCTGAATGCTGTGGAATACTGCTGGCTTCTGCTTCCTGAGTTTCACTCCAGCCAGTTCCAGTTTGGTCCACTTGCATCGTCAGTTCCAATATGACTCCAGTTCCACTCCAGCCGGTTCCAGTCTGATCCAGTTGCATAGTCAGTTCCAGTCTGACTCCAGCTCCTTTCCAGTCGGTTCCAGTCCGATCCAATTACAACTATCAATTCCAGACTGATTCCAGAACATATTTCATCTTATACTAGTCTTAATCCAGTTCGTTTCCCACAGCAGACAGCTCTACCTCTTGTTATGTGTCCTGTATTCAACTTTCCTGTTCCAATATAGCCTCATGCAGTAGAGCTACATACGCCCACCAAGTGTCCTGCATATAGCTTCAACTACTGAACCATAGCCATAGTCATCCTCGTGTACACAAGAATCTCCTGACATGACAGTTTGTCCTGTCCACATGGATCCAGGTGGTGACCAGATCATCGGTTCAGGGGCTTTTCAAAGACTGATGTCTCGGCTTGAAATGTAGCAATCATCCCAATGGCAAGTTATGCAGTTTTTGCAAGAGGTCTCTTCACACCAGAGGTAGAGGTACCTCTGAGGAAGCTGGCAGTTACTGGACCAGTGAAACGCGTTGAGCTTATTTCAAGCTTTGAACCCTCCACCTCTACCTCTGGTAATATTTGGACTTTTGGACCCTGATCAGCCCCTATTTGCTCTTTAGATCTCCGCTTGAACTGAGATACCTAGGGGACTACATCTGAAAGATCTGGTAATACCTTCATTTAAATGAACTTTCAAGATACTGTGGAATTGAGCCCTAGCCAGAATTTGTGGTTTAATTATCACTGAGGGGAAAACAAGTGGTCTACCTATATACAATAATAATTGTTTTAATAAACCTTTTAATACTGATGGAGAGGTATAAAACCTCACTTTTAATGATTGTGTAATAAAATGTATTTTGATTTTTTTATTGACAATTGTGCAATCGTCCCTTTATTAACAGTCGGCGCCAGTATCATTCCATACTCTGTGCTTGCCAGCTGCTGCCCTGTCTTCATGTTCAGTTCCAGTTGTTACAGCTCAGCTTCCTTCATCTGCTACAATTCCTATAGCTTGACTTAATTTGTCAACTCCAAACAAAGTCGATGGCAAACCGAAACTCTGCCATGGTTTTCTGAACCAGTGTGAAATCCATTTCGAACTGTTTCCTCATAATTTCTCCAACTGCAAGAATTGCTTACATCATCTCCTTGTTATCTAACTACACAGAATTCATAAATTCATAACAACCTTTCAAAGGATCTTTGATGAGCCAGGCAGTCCTACCTCAGCTTCAGCTGACATCCTTTAGGTCCGTCAGTGGTCACGCACCATAGGGCAATTCGTGTCTCAGTTCCATAAGCAAGCCAATGAAAGATTCAGAAGTGATCGAACAAGAGCTCAACCAACTCCCTGTACTCTCCATCTGCAGAAGAACCCATGAAGATAAACAGATCTTGTCTAACCCCTGAAGAACACTCCTGGAGACAGCGTGAAAAATTGTGTCTTTACTGCGCTGCTTCAGGGCACTACCCTGGTTCCTCTGCAGTCCATCTGGGAAAGGCCCGAATGTAACCTGTTGCAGAGAACTCAGGTTAGGAGTGCAGCAGAAACCTTCTCCAAGTACTGATTGTATCGTGCCTGCTACTTTGGAGTTCACCCACAGTTCCAGATTCCTACTGTATCTGCACTTGTGTACTCAGGTGCTGCAGGCATCTTCTGTCCTTCACCATCATCCAAGAGTTGGGTCTTCCAGTCAAACCTCTTTCAAAAACTGTCTATTTTATTGCATGGATGGAATTGAATATCTGAGAGGACAATTACCCAACAGACCTCTCCATAACTCTGCGCATTGGAGTTCTATATTCTAAGCAGACTGAATTCCTTGTGATCTCTAAGGCCACACATGAAGTTGTCCTAGGTCTACCTTGGCTGCAGCTTCAAAATCCAAAGATAGACTATTGCACTCTGCAGCATGCAGCCTGGAGTAGCTTTTGCTTCCAGACCTATTTACAACATGTTATTGCTCTCCGTGCTGAGATGGATAGCAATTGTTGAAGTTACTAGAAGGGCTGTTTAACGTGCAGGGAGACTAGATGTTAGTGGACACATCTGTAGCTCCAACTACTGAACCACAGTTAGAGTCATACTCGGGTACACAAGAATCTCCTGATGTGACAGACATAAGTGTGTACCTGTTTGGAGGCATAGAATTTGCATGTACTGCATACTTACCCACCTCACACATCCCCTACCTGATAGAAGCCCGGAGAGGAGATGTAGGTGTCAGCTGTAATGACTATATGCAGCAAAATATCAGGAATCGTACATCAGAGAAGAGGGGGTGGGTTCAGAATTATCTATTACAAACGCCCAACCCCCTTTCCTCTAACCGCGACTCCCTGAAAATTCAGTTGTCTACGGAGGCTCCAGGAGAATAGAAAAGTACAAGTATAGGGTAGGTACACGTGTGCAGTGATTATGATGACACATTACCGCTCTGTCTGTCCACTAATACACAGTCTTGTTTCATGATTGTGTTCTCAACTGTAAAGGGAATATCCTGGTGTTACACAGATGGAGACACACTAGTCGTGGTTTCGTCTGTGACTAGGCACGGCCGCCCGGGCGCCCCTATCGCAGAGAGTGTCCCCATCTGCCCGGGTGCGCGTGCCTGCGACGGAGACACGCCCCATACAGAGACAATTCTGCAGTATACATATAGGCTCCTGCTTATCCTTGCCGCAATACATACGCACATACAGTATCATGGCAGAAACTATTTGCACCCACTCACAGGTTCTTACACATGTGCCCATGCACATCCACTGGCACACTGTCCGCAGCAGTTGACCCGCACTTGCGAATAAACGTTGGTCGAATTACCGTGGACACAGCTGCATATAAACCAGTAAATAAAATATCTAGCTAAAATATCTTTGACATGATACAGTAGCCTAAAACTGAAGGGGGTAGAGATTTATCAAAGCTTGAAGAAAGATAAAGTGGAGAGAGATAAAGGGGTCTATATACTAAGCCTGTAACAGGCAGTTAGGAGCTAACTGGCTTTTACTTTATCTCTTTCCAATTTATCTCTCTCCTGTGCTTAGTAAATAGACCCCAGAGTACCAACCAATCAGCCCATAACTGTCATATTTCAAACACAGCCTGTTCAATGAGTCAGAAGCTGATTGGTTGGTACTTTATATCTCTTTGTCGCTCTTCCAGCTTTGATAAATCTCCCCCTACTGTATGTTCCAGAATACCATGTCACTGACATTACATACTTGTATATAATCAATAAGAATATAATCAATATAGAATGGAGACTGCACATAAATGATATCAATCAATATAGACAAGAAGCTGCAACTGCAAATTAAAATGTTATCAACTCAGTGAGGAGTAAATTACTGCACATTGCATCCACAAGGGGAAATAACAGAATGTATTGCAGAAACAAAGTAGGCTTTATGCTTTTATGGATAATCATTTTCCTAGTACTAATGATCAGTGCTGTTTCTAGCCAATTTGGCTCCCAGTGCGAGATTTAAAAATGCACCCCCCCCCACCCCCACCCCCGTTGACATAGCAAAAAAATGCGCCCCCCCCAGATCTAAAAAGAAAACGGCATGCTCCCGGCAAAGGGTCGTGGTCTCGATAAAATGGGCGTGGTCTCTGTAAAATGGGCGTGGACTCGTCTGAAAAGACTACCTTACACCCCAGTTTTTGACCTTGCACCGACAGATCATGGCGAGCACAGGAAAAAAATAATAAAATATATATATTATGCCATACACCGCAATGCCCTTGATACATTAAATCCCTATTTTACACATTACGGCAGGCAAGATTCCCCATTTTCCACAATACGGCAGGCAAGTGTCCCCATTTTCCACAATACGGCAGGCAAAAGTCCCCATTTTCCACAATACGGCAGGCAAGTGTCCCCATTTTCCACAATACGGCAGGCAAGTGTCCCCATTTTCCACATTACGCAGGCAAGAGTCCCCATTTCACACAATACGGCAGGCAAGTGTCCCCATTTTACACATTACGGCAGGCAAGTGTCCCCATTTTACACATTACGGCAGGCAAGTGTCCCCATTTTACACATTAGGGCAGGCAAGTGTCCCCATTTTACACAATACGGCAGGCAAGTGTCCCCATTTTACACAATACGGCAGGCAAGTGTCACCATTTTCCACATTACGCAGGCAAGAGTCCCCATTTCACACAATACGGCAGGTAAGTGTCCCCATTTTACACATTACGGCAGGCAAGTGTCCCCATTTTACACATTACGGCAGGCAAGTGTCCCCATTTTACACAATACGGCAGGCAAGTGTCCCCATTTTACACAATACGGCAGGCAAGTGTTCCCATTTTACACGATATGGCAGGTGTCCCCATTTTACACAAAACGGCAGGTGTCCCCATTTTCCACATTACGCAGGCAAGAGTCCCCATTTTACACAATACGGCAGGCAAGTGTCCCCATTTTACAAATTACGGAGGCAAGAGTCCCCATTTTACACAATACGGCAGCAAGAGTCCCAATTTTACACATTACGGCAGGCCAGAGTCCCCATTTTACACATTACGCAGGCAAGAGTCCCCATTTTACACATGATGACAGGCAAGTGTCCCCATTTTACACATGATGGCAGGAGAGAGTCCCCATTTTACACATTCCGACAGAGGGGGGTGCAGGGGGGGAAGAGAGGGAGAGAGAGGGAGAGGCTGACTTACGTTTGAAGCGGTTCTTCCCGCTCTTTGGCAGCCTCTCCCTCGTCTTCGGCTCTTACTGCAGCTTGGCTCCCCCTCCTCCCTCCTCCCGAGTACCCAACTCGGGGGGCGGAGTTTCGCGGAATGACGCGCTTGCGTCGTGACATCACGATGCACCCGAGCTGGGTACTCGGGAGGAGGGGGAATCAAAGAGGACAAGAAGTGCCATGGCGGGCGCCCCGTGTGGTTGCACGGCTCGCCCGCCGCAAGAAACGGCCCTGCTAATGATAGATATACAATAAAAAGAGCATGCTAGTGGCATACAACATAGAGATTATCATAGTGACTGATATATAATACAGATAACATCCTAGTGATTACTAGAAAATAAAGAAAGCATCATATTGCATGATATACAATAAACATAAACATAGAAACATGGAAGTTGAAGGCAGATAAGAACCACTTGGCCCATCTATTCTGCCCCTTTTTAATCCGTTAGGTAATTTCAACCCTTTTTGAACCTTAGCTCTCTGTATGGATAACCATTCTAGTTACTGACACACAATGCAGAGAGCATCTGTGTGCCCAGTTTCCACCTCAAAATGCCCAATTTCATAGAAAGCCAAATTGCCCATATTCCATCTATGACAGGAGATATGCAAAAATGTGAATATTAGAATCTGTTCATGTGAAGACTCACCATTTGCATCCGTCTGACTCAGAATCAGTCCCTTAATTTGTTTCCTAAATTTTCAACACTGGGAAATCCCCCAGCAAATCAGGGATAATCCATTGTCCATACCTAGAATGTGTCATATCTTTACACACAAATAAAACACCTACAAATCCATAAATTTACCTTTACAACAGAACTCTGAACTACAATATACAGTAGCATTGCTGAAAAGACCATCTCTCTACAGGTTTAGTATGGAATCCCGGTGGTCGGGATGCTGGCGGTCACATGGCCAACAGCGGCATTCCGACATTGGTGATCCCGACATCGGCGGGGATAAGTATTTTTGCCCTCCCGCTTCCCCTACCCTAACCCATCAGGGGAGGCGGCTAGGGCTATCCCTCCAAGGTGGTAGCTAGGGGTAACCCTCAGGGGGTGGCTGCTAGGGCTAACCCCCCTACTGCCTGACACTAACCCCCCCTAGTGCCTAGCCCTAAACTCCGCCCTCCCCCCCCCCCCCCCCCCCCCGTGCCCTAACCCTACAGCAAACCCCCGAAACTTACCTTAGGGATGTCGACTGTCTGTGTTCTGGTGCCGGTCTCCTGAGTGGTGTCAGGATTCTGGCATCAGTCTCAAAACCGCCGGCAGTCCGACTGCTGAGAGAACGCATCCCCTCTCTACATCGGGCAACACAGTGAAACTGTGGTAAGTATTGCTACTTCATCATACTGGGGCCATACCTTTGATTCCAAGCACTATCTGTGGTTCTGTAGGTTCTCCCTGTATTTGCATAGGTTTTCCAACAGCTGCTCCTTTTTCCTCCAGCACTCCAAAAACCTAATGGTAAGTTTATTGGCTTATGACAAAATAAATGCTAGTGTATATCTGTGTGGGAGAGAATATAGATTGTTGCTTCAATAGGCCAGGAATTTATATCAAGGATGAAATATTCTTTGTAAATTGCTGCATAATATAGGTGCTGTATCAAAAAAAAAAAAAAAAAAACAGTTATTGAATCTACAATATACCTTCTGGTGTAGCAACATGGGCCATGAAATAATTGAGTCACGAATAATACAATGAATAACATGACAATTCCCGTCCTCCTAATTACATATGTGGCTAAGTAAACTAGGGATAAATGATTGTTGACGTACAGTGGTTATAGAAAATCATCATACCCTGTCAAAATCCTTACCTTCTGTCACATTACACCCTGAAAAATATTATAAATGAAATCAAACTTTTACCAGCTTTATTGACATATTAAAGCCCTCAAGATGACAGTGAAAATGACATTTACACAAAATCTTTACAATTAATATAATATCATTTAATTTAATTGAATTAATAAAATACCTGGTTTGGATGAGTGATCATACTCTAAAGGTGCCCATACACTAGACGATATTATGAGCGATTTGGCCATTTCTGACAGATCAGAACTACAAATAGTTCATCATATTGCAGATCGTTCAGAGTCTGTGAACGATAGCGATCGCGATGCGCGGTCCCACTGATCGTTGGTCGGAGCTTCTGATCTTCCCTGCTGCAGGGAAGATCTGAAGCTATCATCAATGACAGCATGCTCCTGGATGTAGCCACTCCCAGATCTTAAGATATAGCTTATGTGTATTGTACGATATCAGCGGTGGCCAACCCGCGGCTCTCAAGCCGCATGCGGCTCTTTCATCCTCCGCATGTGGCTCGGTCGGCTCCCGGCCACCACTGCCCGACACACACACTTCTTAGTCTCCCTTCCCCCCTCCAAGTGCTGCTCACTGCGCTGCTGCTGTTAAGGGAGAAGAGTGCAGCAAGCGCCTCTCCTGCCCCTCAGTGTCTATCTTCAATTCGGCGCCGGCCCGTGAGACAATCAGAGGAGCTAAGGCTCCTGATTGGCTGCCAGACCGCGAGCTTTGATTGGCTCATGGACCGGCACCTAATTGAAGATAGACACCTGCACCGCCGCCGGAGACTGAGGGGCAGGAGAGGCGCATGCTGCGCTCTCCTCCCCTCACAGCAGCAGCGAGATGAGCAGCACATTGGCACTGTGGGGACATGTGTATCTGGCAGTGCGGGCATATCCAGCACTGTGGGGAAATGTGTATCTGGCACTAGGGGCATATCTGGCACTGTAGGGACATGTGTATCTGGCACTGGCGGGCATATCTGACACTGTGGGGACATGTGTATCTGGCACTGGATGGGCATTTCTGTATCTGGCACTGGGGGCATATCTGGCACTGAGGGCATAGCTGTATCTGGCACTGGGGGCATATATGTATCTGGCACTGGGAGCATATCTGGCACTATAGGGACATGTGTATCTGGCACTGGGGGCATATCTGGCACTGTGGGGACATATGTATCTGGCACTGGGGTCATATCTCTATCTGGCACTGGGGGCATATTTGTATCTGGCACTGGGGGTATATATGTATCTGGCACTTGGGCATATCTGGCACTATGGGGACACGTGTATCTGGCACTGGGGGCATATCTGGCAAAGTGGGGACATGTGTATCTGGCACTGGGGGCATATCTGGCACTGTGGGGCATATATGTATCTGGCACTGTGGGGCATATATGTATCTGGCACTGTGGGGCATATATGTATCTGTCACTGTGGGGCATAAATGTATCTTGCACTGTGGGGGATAAATGTATCTGGCACTGTGGGGCATATATGTATCTGGCACTGTGGGCATGTATGTATCTGGCACTGTGGGGAATATATGTATTTGGCACTGTGGGGCATATATGTACCTGGCACTGTGGGGCATATATGTACCAGGCACTGTGGAGCATATATGTGTCTTTCACTGTGGGGCATATATGTATCTGCACTGGGGGCATGTGTATCTGGCACTGTGGGGACGTGTATCTGGCACTGTGGGGACATGTGTATCTGGCACTGGGGGCATATACGTATCTGGCACTGTGGGGCATGTGTAACTGGCACTGGGGGCATGTGTATCGGGTACTGTGGGGGCATGTGTATCTGGCACTGGGGGCATATATGTATCTGGCACTGTGGGGACGTGTATCTGGCACTGTGGGGACATGTGTATCTGGCACTGGGGGCATATACGTATCTGGCACTGTGGGGCATGTGTAACTGGCACTGGGGGCATGTGTATCGGGTACTGTGGGGGCATGTGTATCTGGCACTGGGGGCATATGTGTATCTGGCACTGTGGGGACATATGTGTATCTGGCACTGTTGGGGCATATATGTATCTGGCACTGTGGAGGCAACCATTTGTTGGAGTTTTTATATGTATGTGGCACTATACTGGAGTATTATATGTATGTGGCACTGTACAACATGACTAAAAACAGGGTTATGACACAAGGTCATACTCCTACAAACATCATACCGAAAGGTAGCTACCAGGATCAGACCAGGGAAGGATCCAGATATGGCTACAGTGTAAACGGGTGATCTCGGTCATCTGCCCTGGGTCTCGTTGCAAGCCTATGGAGAGCTGTATCACAGGAGCTTGTGTGGTACCCCGAAAGGTGGTGCATATGCCCCTTTAAGACCTGACTTACTGGTCTGCAGCAGCACAAGGGGAGATCGTGGCACAGCAGCCGTTAAAGCGGAACCTTGGTCCGATCACATGGTGTGGAGTGACAGAGGAGGTGTGGGAACACTGATTACACGTGGAGCAGAGCAGGAGCTGAAAAACCAAGTGACAGGTGAGAACATCTCTGCAGAGTGCAAACAGCGGGGTGCTGATGGAGAGACAAATACCGGGTGAGCAGGTGTTGCAACGCCGTAGCCGGAGACCGTATACCGCCAGGCCTGAGGAGAGGCACAGACGCAGTGGCCATCTTGGGACTGAGAGGAGCCATTAAGGACTGGCCTTTAATTTGTGTGCCTATCCTTTTTGACATACTGTGGCACAGCAGACTTCCAGCTGACTTCTACCAGAGCTCCAACATTTATTACCGGTGAAGACTGTAATACCTTGGCTAGGGAAAGGTAGAAAGTTAGTGTTGGTTATTGCTAATTGCTGTATTTTTCATCTCTCTCCTCATGACTACATTATGTGATTCCAATTATCTCATGCCAATATTTGTGATTCTAATTAACGTGTTCATCTGTGAGTCCAATAATATTCTGCCATTCTTTTGTGATTCCAATTTATTGTCTTTTGCATATTGAAGGCTCCTTTGTGGTGTGAACTGTAGCCAATTGTCTTTTCTTTCTTTGGGGGTAATTCTGAGTTGATCGCAGCAGCAAGTTTGTTAGCAATTGGGCAAAACCATGTGCACTGCAGGGGGGCAGATATAACATTTGCAGAGAGAGTTAGATTTGGGTGGGTTATTTCATTTCTGTGCAGGGTAAATACTGGCTGCTTGTTTTTACACTGCAATTTAGATTTCAGTTTGAACACACCCCACCCAAATCTAACTCTCTCTGCACATGTTATATCTGCCTCCCCTGCAGTGCACATGGTTTTGCCCAACTGCTAAAAACTTTCCTGCTGCGATCAACTTGGAATTACCCCCTTTATCTTTTATCATCATCTACAATCCAGAGTTCATTGCAGCTCAATAAAAAGACATCCTGTTGGAATTGCTGACTCACTCCTGTTACGTATTAATCTATCCTACCTCTCTGAACACAGTACTACAGGACAAAGTATGGGGAGAAACATTGTAGGGGAAAGGTCCATCATAAAGCCACTCAACACCTGTGACACCTCTCTCACCCCGGGGTGTTACACTTGGAGATTGTCACCTCCAAGTGCTGCCAGAACAGAAACACTGCACATGGGTGCATGGTAAATGAGGCTGACCCGGGAATAACCTGGGTTGAACGTCCAGTGTAAATAGGATCTGACCGGGGTCTGACCTGGGATGGAACTGTGTTTAAAAACTCAGGTCCAACCCGGGTTTTTGGTGAAAGAGGGATGTTACTGTCTCCACCAATGACTCTCAACTACAATCCTCAAGTACCACTAGCAGGTAATATTTTGTGGATTTCTTTAATAAAACACAGGTGAGTTAATCTATTTTGCTGGGTCAATAGTTATCCCACCTGTTTCCACAGACAGAAATCCTCAAAACATGACCTGTTGGGACAACTTGAGGGTTGATGTTGAGAACCACTGGGCCACACTATGGGGGTCATTCCGAGTTGTTCGCTCGCAAGCTGCTTTTAGCAGCTTTGCACACGCTAAGCCGCCGCCTACTGGGAGTGAATCTTAGCTTATCAAAATTGCGAACGAAAGATTAGCAGAATTGCGATTAGACACTTCTTAGCAGTTTCTGAGTAGCTCCAGACTTGCTCGGCATCTGCGATCAGTTCAGTGCTTGTCGTTCCTGGTTTGACGTCACAAACACACCCAGCGTTCGCCCAGACACTCCCCCGTTTCTCCAGCCACTCCCGCGTTTTTCCCAGAAACGGTAGCGTTTTTTCGCACACACCCATAAAACGCCCAGTTTCCGCCCAGAAACACCCACTTCCTGTCAATCACATTACGATCACCAGAATGAAGAAAAAACCTCGTAATGCCGTGAGTAAAATTCCTAACTGCATAGCAAATTTACTTGGCGCAGTCGCACTGCGGACATTGCGCATGCGCATTAGCGACTAATCGCTCCGTTGCGAGAAAGAAATAACGAGCGAACAACTCGGAATGACCCCCTATGTGTAGGCAGAGCCGTAACTAGGTATGTGCGCTGTGTGCCTTGCACACAGCGCAGGATGATCTGGGGCACAATCAGCAGCCTCCACCACAATCAATATTAGGTGACGGTCAGCTCTGCCTATCCCCGCCCCAAGCCGGAGCTTAAGACTGAGAACAGCTCGCACAGTGAGTGACGGTGACGGGAGGAAATGATGCTGCTGCAGTGCGGACACTTGTCTCCTCCCCGTCCGGCGCTGCCAATTCGGGTTTCCTCTCCTCCTCACCGCCGCGGCCAACTGTCTCCTCCCCGTCCCGGCGCTGCTACTCGGGTCTTCCCCCTTCACTGCCGCGGCCTCCTGTCTCCTCACAGTCCCGACGCTGCTGTACAGTTAGTTTCCCCCTCACTGCCGCGGCCACTTAGGATGCTGGGGCATGCGCGGGCGTCACTATAGCAGCAGGAGCTACGGAGGCAGCGGCCGGGAACGCCAGAGCTGGGGGACGCGATGCGGCGCTGGGCAGCGCTGGAACCTTACCTTCCTTGTCCTCCGCACTCCTCAGCAGTACCTGCACCCTTCGGGACGGCGGCCCGCGGCATCACCACACAGGCGAGATGAGGGAGGGGGGTTGGGTAGCTGTACTGGGTGGGAAGTGTCTGGCCAGCTCACCCTCAGATCACCTGGACTGCAGCTCACCCTCAGATGATCTGGGGTTGAGCTGCAGTCCAAGTGACCTGGGGATGAGCTGCAGTCCAAGTGACCTGGGGATGAGCTGCAGTCCAAGTGACCTGGGGATGAGCTGCAGTCCAAGTGACCTGGGGATGAGCTGCAGTCCAAGTGACCTGGGGGTGAGCTGCAGTCCAAGTGATCTGGGCCAGATCACTTGGACTGCAGCTCACCCTCAGATCACTTGGACTGCAGCTCACCCTCAGATCACTTGGACTGCAGGGACATGGAGGAATAAATGTAACAAAAATGTATTTTTTATATATATATATAATCTCACAGCCGCCCACCGCTGACCAACGCACGCTGCACTGCCACTGAAAGCTGACCACAACTGGCGGTGGTCAGAGGGACATCAACGCCGCAGCAACGGACAGCTTAGTACCGCCGTATCCCCGCAGACCATGGGCTCCGCCGCCGCCAACCGTCCCTTCCGCTGCACGTATCAGGTAATGTTTCCCTGCTTCCCTATATCCCTGCTGTCACTTTCCCTGTCCCTTCTGTCACTGTCTGTCCCTTCTGTCACTCTCTCTCTCCCTGTCCCTGAAATGTAGATCATACCGTGTGCTGTAATGTGAATTTCGGCTCATACCGTGTGCATAAATTTGTGTTCCAGCACTTTTTTAAATAAGCTATTCAGCCAGGCGTGTTTATCCCGGCGCACTCCTTTTTAACAGCAATCGCTGGAATATATACACATGCCAGAGGGGGGACCCACACGTGACGTTTGTAGGGTCAGTGGGGAGCCCAAACACTGCAGGGGGAGGCAGCGAGACAGCTCCGCAGTGGTGGTGGGTGAGCATTGATGGCGCTGGGAGCCATAAACACTGGCTGATCGTGGCAGCTTGGGGGGAATGCTCTGGGGGGAATGCTCACACACACACACACTACACCTTGCGCTCTCTCTCTCTCACACACACACACACACACACACACACACACTTTCTCTCTCACTGTGTGGTGTAATTTGAACAAGGGATACTACTGTGAATTGGTACTATTCAGTGGCCACGCCCCTTCCCTTTGAAGCCACGCCCCTGTATTTTAGACGCGTGCCTACAGCGAGCACGTGCCCTGTTTAAAATATGGGGGGGGGGCGCCAATGCCGTTTCTTGCACACAGCGCTAAAATGTCTAGTTACGGCACTGTGTGTAGGTAGCACTGGGCCCACTTTAAATAAGTTATTATTGTTCTAATAGATGAATATAAAAAATGGATCCTTCTCAGATTTTGCATGTTCACTTATACGTGTAAATTCTCCTGTGCATTTGCATACTTTGGGGTAAATTCAATTTGCCGACAGTTGAATAGCGCTGGGAATTAGCTCCACGTCGCTATTCAATTCTGCTCATGTAAGTCGGCGAATGCCCGTTTTCCCAGACTTAACAAGTTGATTTGTCTGGAGAACGGGCATTCTCCGACTTAACTGCCCGGCGCGATGCTGATTCCCGCCGCGCGCCAGCACTTTTGTTGGATTTCTACTCTCACCCCCCGAGGTGCGAGAGGAATTCCCGACAATTAAGTGTCATATGCTGCTGTATTGAATAGTGCCGGGAGCTAATTCCCGGCGCTGTTCAACTGTCAGCAAATTGAATTGACCCCTTTATGTTTATATGCCTAAGTGTGAACTTTGGGTCAACGGTGTGCATTCAGGTGACATTGCTGGGAAGTCATGTGGAAGCTCCATCCATCCGTCACTCTCTCTCTCACACACACACACACACACACACACACGCACACACACACGTTGGAACCTTTCACCAAAAATAAATCATCTAACAAACTTCTCTGTGTCAGGAACTTGTGCTGCCTACAGTCCACAATGTGTACTGAGTTGTAGTACAGGACCTTTTCATAATTTCAGCCATTAAGTTTAAAGTGGGATTATAGCTTCAAGAATCAATAACAATAATGTGAATGTTAAATGCTCTGTAATCATCTAGCTTTGATTTTGACAGTTATTTAATCCATAGGAACCCATTTGTGATGGTGAGAACATGCCTATAATATTCGATAGCCAACACAAGATAATTCAGTATTACAATCGCAGAGCAGCCAGAGGGAATCACCATGTATTGCACTTCTGCCACTTTCCATCTGCTATGAGAGTGTGTCTGACTGTGACATGCTTTGTAGTACAGGCTCATTTGCGGCCTACTGTATTTATAAAACATGTGAAAACACAGTAGCTGTTTCCTCAACTCTACGGCAGAAATAAGTATCACAGCTATTTCCGAAGACTAAAAAGCAGGATATATAGTGTAGGAGAAATCTCCTGCTTTCTGCACAATAGTGCTTGTAGTAGCTGTGCCCATAGTTTTCTAGGGATCAGTATGATTTACCTATACCAACAGCGCCATCCCAGCTGCCAGTATGCTGGCAGCGGGCTGAGCACAAATAGTCCCCCTGCGGTCTTGCTGCGCTGGCCACGCTGCGGGCCCGGTGGCTCACTGCGCTCGCCACAGGTTCTATTCCCACTGTATGGATGTTGTGGATACCCACAAGTGGAAATAGTCCTGTTGCACCGGTATTCCGGCTGTCGGCATTGCCAGCTATCGTGATTCTGGTGTCGGTATCCCGGCAGCCGGTAAATTAAACATATACTGTTTTCTATGAGGATGGCACTACTGGGGCTATTTAATAACCTCAGAAAAGCTTAGATGGGGTGAAGCGAGGTAGTTCCAAGTGGAGTTGACACAGTTGTAAATAAACAATATGACACTTTATTAATTAGTCACAAGAGCTTAGCAGTATTGCAGCATATAGTTGTATCATAGCATAGTAGTATCATAGCAAAGCAGTTTTCCAGCATACTGTACCACATACGTATAGATCCACTGGTATATTTATAATGGATGCAGTGTGTGCGGTGCATATGGGTCCCCAGGGTCCAGTGGGGGCCCAACCGAACACCCTGCATCCATTTTCTTCAATACTTACCCTCAGGAGTCCCACATCGCAGCAGCAGCACTGCAGAAATTACTGTAATAATGGCATAGTAGACATTTTCCCGGTGTTTTGCGCATGCGCAAGAGGAAAATCACTGGGAAAATGGCTGCTGCGCCGTTTTCCCCGTGGACCTGCGCATGCACACTAGACTCTGTGACAGCGCTAGAGTAATGAATGCTACCGGCTAGAGGGGAGGGGGCCCAATATGTACTTTTCTGAACCTAACAGATCATGAAGTTTACCCTCCCTCAGCTAGGCATCAAACTTTGAGACTGCAATCATCTTTCTAAAATCCATGCAGAAAAGAAGGACTACATCAGTCACTGTTGGAGTTTTCTATCACCCCTAATTTCAACATTTCTTTCACTTCTATAACACCTTGTTCACACTGGCCAACTGCCAGCCTATAAGGCCACAACCACCCCTCGAAGGGTCAAACTTTTAAGTTATATCAAATTCATTCGCCCCAGAGTATTCGAAAATACATACGGAAAGTCAGCCACCAGGGGTTCTAGAGAACTTTTCTGCTCTATGGTTAATAAAGAGTCACCGACAAGTCAACATGACCCGTTGGCAAAACATTCATGGATACTTGAGGACCTAGATCAATTACACCCTCAGCAGGTTGAACAAACAGTATCTCCTGTCCTGTCCAAGTTTTCAGTAGATTCACATGATAAATCTGTTTTCCCCTTCTGGTATCAGGTTGGGAAATTTCGTAATTTATGTATCTTACTCTATGATTTGCTCAGAAAGGACCCTGCCATTTTATTTGGAATTTTCTACCTGGAGTAATCAATGGTAACAGAACCTTCTTTCTTGGTACAATAACTCAAGCGCTTGTATTACGATTATATAACTATTCTTGTGCCTGTTGGGAGATTCATAATTTCTCTCTGGCAAACTGACCAACCAAATCAAAGAAATATTGTATGTCCATAACATTCTATAGGACATTCGTCCGCAAAGCATTCCCGATATTGATCCCCGCAGCTACCGCACTCTCCTGATTGCAGCAGCCCAGTGTAGCCTATGGGCTATACATCTCAGGATGTAGTTCCAGCAGGGTTCACCAGGAACCCTCCACCAAAAATGGCCCCTGTGCATGGCAGTGAAGCTACCACGCATGCGCTGAGGCCCGGACATCCCGCTTGGCACATGGCATGGATGGGCTCTTTTTTTGATACATCCCGCTGACAGGATAGCATATTGCAATGCCATCCTGGGTAGTAAGATTCTGCCCAGATCGGATGCAATATGCGATCAATGATAAATGCCCCTTAATCTTATCATAGTCTGCTGACTTCTCAACAAAGTGACTAGCATTGCCCAGGTATGCCTATATACATGTAGCCATGCTCATCTAGCCTGCAGCTTGTCGTATTTGTGGCAAGCCAAGTGTGCCAAGCGTGCCCATGACTAGGACATGCGCGTGCGTCTAAGTAGGCACCTCTATCTAAGCACGGGCGTGCCCGACTGGCTTTGTTATAGACATGATGAGTGTGGCTACATCTGTAGATATGTCCTTCCTCTACCACAGAACACATACAATTCAGCTACAAGGCCTTAAATAGTGTAGACTTTGTATTAACTAGTGGGGTCATTTCGACCTCATCGTAGCTGTGCTAAATTTAGCACAGCCACGATCATCTTCCCTGACATGCGGGGAGACGCCCAGTACAGGGCTAGTCCACCCTGCATGTCAGCCCCAGCCCCCCCCCCCCCCCCCCCCCCCCCGCACAAGCACAGCGGCGATGCTTTTGTACTTGTAGAGTAATTTCCAGCCAGCGCAGCTCCTACGGCTGGCCGGGAACTACTCGTCACTGTCTGGCTCGCAGCAGCTGCGTGTGACATCACACGCAGCCGCTGCGGCCCGCCCCACGCATGGACCGCACCACGCCCTGCGGACCGCCCCCACCCGCCCAGCGACCGGCTCTGCCTATCAATCAGGCAGAGGCGATCGCTAGGAAACAATAGCCATCGGCTGTCAACCATGCGCAGTTCTGACCTGAACGCTGCGCTGTGAAGAACTGCAGCGAGCGTTCAGGTCAGAATGACCCCCTAGGTGTGAGAGGGGGGTGAAGGTGAATACCAGTTTGTTAACCCCTTTGTTACATGATTCAGATAGTGTCATTACAATGTCACTGTGTTATACAGGTGTTTTTGCACCACAGGACTGTCGCTCAGTGGATTTTTGTTTTTGTATACCAATCGCTATATTATAAACTCTAGATATTGTGCATGAAAATCTCAAGAGTTCAGCAGTTCCTGAGATAACTGATACCACTGTCTCATATCTCCCAACTTCTTGCAGGTGTAAAGAGGGACACAAACCTCATGACTACAGGGCATGGCCTCATAGGGAATGTTGTGCCTGCCCGCTAGCCATGTCCCCATTTTTCATGACAATGGGATCATGCCCAGCGCTCCGGGAACTGCTGAACATGCCCCCAGTCATTCTCTTCCATGAATAGATGCCATGCAAAGATCTGACAGAGCTTTACAGCCAGGATTGGGTATCCAATCTGATACTGTTGATGGCTATTCTCCCAAACAGATGTACAGTATTGGGGAAGTGCGGCCAGTGCCATAACACGGGGGGAGGGTGCTCTGTGCTTGCCCCACACTCAAACCCATGACATAACTTCTAATGGGCAGGGCTGCCTGCACTGGGAATTAGAGCACTGCTTGGAGAATCCTAAGGATGACATGAGCAGTAGCGATCCCTCATCCCTACAAGCCACATGCAGGTGCCGTTGGGCGGGCAGCAATGGTGTTACCCCCAGGGACCTATGCCCTGCGCGATGGCCCCGCTCACACACATACCTAGTTGCGGTCCTGGGTGCGGGCTCATAGATATGGCTGACACATACTCTGAATATTTGTGGAAGTAAAATACAGGATGGTCACTTTGCGTGCCGCTCTGAATTAGGCCCTGAACACTCACATCTAGCACAACAGCAGATGGTGATGGAATGTCATCTGTTTGGTTTCTCTGCACTCATTGCTACTAGGAGTGAAGGATGATATGGACAAAGGTAAAAGACAGATCCTATTCGGCCCACTCCCATTAAAAAAGTACACTAATATAAAAATATCAATTAAATAAACTTTCAGTTAATATCTAAAAAAAAATTACGAAAAGGAAACCAAAAAATGACAGGATGTAAAAATAAAATAAACATATGCATGCTCCTCTAAATACAAACAAAAACAGACCTAAATTTTAACTTCTAAGCACCCGCTTTAGTTTTTACTACCGGCTGCTCCCACAGAGATTATAGATATCTGATTGGAGGTGGGTGGGGTGAGTCTGAGCAAGGATCCAGCTGTGTTTTACTGTGATTCATTAATTTGTTCCTGGGTTTCCTATGACCATAATCACAAAGTAGAACACAACAGCTGCTCCAAGAAGCTACGCTCATTGGGAAAAAGTGCCCACAAAAAGTGCCCACACAAATCTGCTTTACAGGATATGGTGCCGTTTTGTTGCAAATTACCTGTATTTAAAACCATTTAGTAATGAATTGACAATTGACCAATTAATGTCAAGGTCTACTAATGTATAAAGCCTTCTCTAGAGGCCCCCAAGCTACATACTTATGTCATGCCAGGTCTCCCACTATAACAGCCATAGTTGTTCAACATTCATGAAGGAACACTCTTGAATTTAAAGTTTGATTAAAACATACAGCTAACCCTTCAGTCCAAGTGCATTACTATACTCAACGGGGATCCCGGCCACCGGTAAAATATACCCAACCCTACTCAACAACCTATAAGAAGCTTCTTTCCAATATCACTAGGATATATAGCATGAGCATCTATTACGCAAAGTTCACTTTATCGTTTGTTAAGATCACATTTGCAAAACTGAGTTTGAATGGCTAAATTATGAACGAATCTGAAGTCCCGAGCTCTGGATTACCACTTGAGAATCCATATTATAATCCAGCACTTACTCATCACTGTCTAGTGATTGAATATCAATGTATAGAGCAGGGGTGGCCAACCAGTCAGAGATAAAGAGCCAAAAATTATTGTTAGGTATGTCAAAGAGCCGACATCAAGCCGAAGGCGCGTGTGCAAAAATGGGGTGTGGCCTTTTGCCAGCTAGGCCATGCCCCTGGTATAAAATACATGGAAAAAGACAGATCCAACATAAGATACATTTTAAAACCAGATCAAACATAAAATATATTGAAAAAGCCACTTCACATAAAATAATTGAAAAAGCCAAATCCACATATAAAATATATTGAAAAATCCATATTCACATAACACACTTCAGCTCCCTCGTGTCACCACAGCCAGCACCCTCCTGTGTCACTCCAGTGAGCTCCCCCATGTGTCTTTGGGGCAGATGTATTAAGCCTGGAGAAGTGATACAGCAGTGATAAGTGCAAGGTGATAACGCACCAACCAGCAAGTCAGCTCCTAACTGTCAATTTACATTGGCAGATGCGTTATCACCTTGCACTTATCACCGCTTTATCACTTCTACAGGCTTAATACATCTGCCCCAATGTGTCACTCCAGCCAGCTCCCCCATATGTCACTCCAGCCTGCACCCTCCTGTGTCACTCCAGACCCCCCCCCCCCAACTCATGCTATTGCAGCAGCCCTCATGTGTCCTCTGTTTGCCAATGGTTGTCTCACCTCTACTATTTGGTTCCCTCAATTCTCAGTCCCCGTAGTGCTGCTGTGTGACTGGCTGGAGTGCAGCGGTTTCCAGATCTGTTGTGGTCATGTGACTTTGAGTGTGGGAGCCACATTTGAATAAAGAAAGAGCCGCATGTGGCTCAAGAGCCACGGGTTAGCCACCGCTGGTATAGAGTGAACCACTAGCCTAGGCTCCACACATGCTTATTCACATACAGAAAAGTTACAAACAATATGGAGGTGTACAATTTTGATACCATGGACACAAATGAGTATACATGACACCGGACATGTGCACACAAAGCTGTAGCTCACTGTGAGCAATCCCTCCATCCACGTTGTTACTATTTGAATCCATATTGCTTTATCCTTGTATGAGCATGCATGGAACTATGCATATTTATTTAGGTACACATGTACTGTACTGTATGGCACTATGTACACATACACACATATATCTATACCCACACAGACACAATTTCTTTGTGTCTCCAGCAGCCTCTGTGCTCCTTCCTCCCACTTGCCCCCACCCGCTCCGCTCTGTGCTGAGGATGCTGGGAGACGTTTGCTAGAAGTGTGTAGGCGACAAGACTCTATAAATAGCTGTGTCTCTCAGTCTGATCATTGCACCAATCTCTATACTCCAGTATTCATCTGCGTGGAATGTGGGACTGCAGCACGCACACCCCAAACAACTAGAGTCAGCACATCTAATACTAATAATGTGTTATCTAGCATAACTATATCATGTGCCAGTAATATTAAAGGTATGGATTGTAACTTTCATATCCTGTGTAAATCATTGTGTTTAAAGTGACAGAAAAGGTGGGTCATTCTCCCGGCTCGCAAAAACTACACACTGCATGAAAATACACATCCATGCCATCAGATTCATACCAATTGAGAATACATTACATCTTCCAGGGCTCAATAAAGGATCACATGTGCTATTATTTTTATTACATGGAATATATCTGTGTTATATTATGCCCTAAGGTTGATGCAATCTAATTGATTTTAAACATATAGATAGATATAATTTACATAATCATTGCTGCAAAATAATATATATTTTTAGGGTGATCCTGGTCCAAAACACAAAGGACATTGTTTTGCAATCTAATACAGGCTCATGTCTTTGTTTAGTATGGTATTACTAAGGAAAACTGTAGATTGAATGGTTTAGTTGTCAGTTACCAACTATGACCCTTGGAAATGTACTGAAAATTGAAAAAAGTAAAAAAAAAAAACTCATGTCGACATTTTCATGTGTCGACCATTGTCACGTCAACCTTTTAACCAGGTCGACATTTTGAATGTCGTCAATTTGGTGTCGACCTATTGCTTGTTGACCATTTTACTGTCGACCTATCATCCGGATACCTGTTCACTTACATCTCAAATTCGTCATATTCAATTTCAGATAATCCTATTCCAGTCCTCTAGATCTCATCTAATCTGTGAATTTATACACCCTGATTTGAACTCTCATCCATTTTCCATTCTTGCTGTTCTATCCACCAGCGAAGTACAGTATCTCTAATGGAAACAGGGTGTTCAGTGTACACGGGCTCAGTGGGGCCACACACAGAACACCATACATCCAGGACCGCCCAGTTTGCCACTGTACCTGCCCATAGAGCGCACCAGGTCCCTTATACTCATCCAATGGAGTAATTTCTACAGTGTTATGTTTGTAAATATGGCATTACACGGGAGCTAGAAAAGACACTTTGACTGTGCAAGAGTCTTTGCTCTCTTCTGCGCAGGTGTCACCTTTCTGAATTAATACTGGAAAGATGGTGCCGCCAAGAACAAGCAGGACGCTGCAGCACAGTGTGTGTGGTGGAGGGGGCAGCTGCACACGCCCCCCCCCCCCCCCAGCTCTTAAAACCCCCTGTCTATTCAAGGCCTCCAACTATGCAACATTACCTCTCTGCTCTGTCATCCAGAAGTTAATTTCTGCACCTGCTATATTGTTTTTCTCCACTGTCTGTAATGTGACTATGATAGGGAAATAACTATGTGGGCAACTATGGCTACCCTCTGAATTGTTGCATCAGATGGGGCTTGATAAAGAGCAACACTTTCCATGGTTTGCACTTTCCTGAAATGATGTAGGTTTGCCTAAGGAGCAAGAAGGCTCTCAATGCTTGCCAAGTGTGCACTGCTTCCAAGCTGCTTCACTGCATCAGTTATCTGCACTCTGCTCCTTATTGTCCCACACCATGCAGACAGATTTCTTCTGTCTCTAGATAATGGGGGTAATTCCAAGTTGATCGCAGCAGGAAATTTTTTAGCAGTTGGGCAAAACCATGTGCACTGCAGGGGGGGGGGGCAGATATAACATTTGCAGAGAGAGTTAGATTTGGGTGGGTTATTTTGTTTCTGTGCAGGGTAAATACTGGCTGCTTTATTTTTACACTGCAATTTAGATTGCAGAATGAACTCACCACACCCAAATCTATCTCTCTCTGCAAATGTTATATCTGCCCCCCCTGCAGTGCACATGGTTTTGCCCAACTGCTAAAAAAATTCCTGCTGCGATCAACTTGGAATTACCCCCAATGTCTGAGCACCTTTTTACAGTCTAGTCGCAATAACTACTATCCACAAGTGGGTGCTCACAACTGAGCTTGCTGTCTGTTTTGGCAAATGTTTCTGCGTGGTCCTAGAGCTACAGCCACGGAATTCAGTATAAGAGACAGAATAGAGCTGCAGTGCATACCCAATGGCAGAAGCAGTTCCTACCAAATCAGTTGTGTGTATATCTGAATGCTTAATCAGTGCACCAGACCGGAGTGGCCAGAGATCCGCTGTCAGCAAGAAGAGAAAGGCATCTTACCATGAGGAGGGAGAATGTGTGCTTAGAATGCTCAGTTTTGTCTCCTACTGGTTTTATAATGTATCTCTATATTTAATCAGCTAAGCCAGTGGTTCTCAAACTGTGTGCCTAGGCAACCTGGAGTTGGCTCTAGCATGGGTGCTTCTGGTTGGTGGTCCAGGACCAAATCAAATCATTTGTGGTCAAAGTGATGGGCAAAATTAGTGCTAGTGGTTGCCAATCATAAAACATGTGGACAACCAGAAGCAAAACTGTAAACCACCACATAATTAAACCTAAGGATGACAGGTAGGCACAATTTATCTAAGAATTTTTTTTCAAAATTAATAAAAAAAACTTTTATCCTAGAGGTGCCATAAAAAAAAAATGCTGATACTCTAGGGCGCCGTGATTCAAGAAAGTTTGGGAACCACTAGTCTAAGCAATGTTTTTTTTGTGAGAGCAGCTACTTTAAAATGACAACACTGTTTTTGATGGTTCAGGTGTCATTCAATACTTTGTGTGATGTAGCTGTGCAATAAGGTTGCAAATTTTTAGAAGTGGTCAGGTTGTTGAGGAATAAACCGTCAAAGTCGTGATTTTTTTTTCCCCATAGAAAAAGCATTGAGAGTGGGAAGCACGCTTTTTTTTTTTTTTTTTGCTTGATTTTGAGCAACGGTTGACTAGAACAGGGGTTCTCAAACTCGGTCCTCAGGACCCCACACAGTGCATGTTTTGCAGGCAACCCAGCAAGTGCACAGGTGTATTAATTACTCACTGACCCATTTTAAAAGGTCCACAGGTGGAGCTAATTATTTCACTTGCGATTCTGTGAGGAGACCTGCAAAACATGCACTGTGTGGGGTCCTGAGGACCGAGTTTGAGAACCTGTGGACTAGAATAATAAAAATTATAGGATGTTTAACTTTTTAATGACCACTTATATTATTTATTTATTTCATTATGTTTGATACATAATGTTTGATACATGCTCTTTAGACACTCTCCCCTACAGCCTATAATATAGACCACAGGTTCTCAAACTCGGTCCTCAGGACCCCACACGGTGCATGTTTTGCAGGTCTCCCCACAGAATCGCAAGTGAAATAATTAGCTCCACCTGTGGACCTTTTAAAGTGTGTCAGTGAGTAATTAATACACCTGTGCACCTGCTGGGTTACCTGCAAAACATGCACTGTGTGGGGTCCTGAGGACCGAGTTTGAGAACCCCTGATATAGACCATCTAGAGCAGGCATTCCCAACCACGGTCACAGGCACACTAACAGTGCAGGGTTTTAGTGATATCCAGGCTTCAGCACAGGTCACTTAATTAGTAGCTCAGTTATTTTGATTTAACCGTCTGTGCTGCAGCCTGGATATCACTAAAACCTGCACTGTTGGTGTGCCTTGAGGACCGTGGTTGGGAATGCCTGATCTATAGTGTTAATTATTGATACTGTGTTACATACACTATACAGTGTATGAGGAGACCAATGTGTTCATGTATGTCCAGGACAGGTGCTAGGCTATTCTGCTGGTCCCAAAGGCACTTAAACTTGCTCCAATGCTCTGCAGAGCTTGGACTGTGAAAAGGTGGCCACATCTAGGCAAAAAAAACAACTGAGACAGGCTGGTCCTACTGTACTTCCGTATTTTAATGGCTTTCTGTGAATGTGGGCCCTGTAGTTGTCTGATGTATTACATACACTACACTTTCTATGAAGCAGTCTATAGCTTGATAAGTTCTAATTATGCTCCCTTTACAAGCTTCCCACACTTGCTCTATAATTAAGCGTCTGGAAACCCCCTTTCAGAAATCCTGTGTTTGGTTTGCCCCTTTCTTCTCCACAGTAGTACCCATCTTAGATCAACGGTACTGATCTGTATTATTGGTATATATTAACCAACAAGCAACAGGTTACAGATGAAGAATACCGGTTATACTCCGGTGTAAGGCTTTGTGGCAGGGACTATGTAAAAGTATTCTGTTAATACGCAGGATGGAGAGCTTATACATGCAAAATAATTATTTCCACCCATCTTCTTTTCTAGGCATGCATGAGCCGATAAGGCCCAAGCAACAAAATACCAGGATTTCTGAACTGCACATGTGCATAGAATTTCACAATGGCACATTACAATGGTAACACAAGGAAAATAAGCATAACGCCATCCTTAAATGTCATTATGTTTGCTTAAAAAGAAATAAGACTAGTTTTGGAAACTGCCTTAAGACCGCAATTCCAATAACATTTTACAGAGACTTGATAACCTCCGATAATGACGGGATCTCATGGGAAATCTATGGTTTCTCAGCAACATTATTCTGCATTGGCCATGAAACTTTGCATGATTCACTGACAGAATTTGGCCTTCCTTGTCCTATGCCAACCACAGCTTAAAACAGAACTAATTGACCACCAATTTTTGAGTTACTGTATACTTATTTTGTAAATTTAGCAAAAGATGCAAATTTGCAAATTTAGTGCATGTTAGTATTTTGCAGAACAGAAAAATAAAAGCGTTATTTGAATATCATATAGCTGGGACATAACACTTCTGCAAAATGGACGGTTCTGGATTAATTAAAACTGATTTTGGGAGAAATTTCACCACAATTTCTCTTTATCTGTGACTGCGAGGCGTCGGAAGGTCTGGTGATATGCGTGTCTTCCAGTGATAAGCGTTATCGTAGCAAAAAGTTGTATCAACAGTATTTTACAGGTGTTATACGATTTCCGAGTGTCAAGGTTGAGTGTCACAGTTTGGTGTAATAGACTTGTACAGCTGGCTCAGCACAGGTATAGGGTGATCTGCACACGTACAAGGAGTCTGCACACGTACAGGGAGTCTGTACAGGTACATGGGGTCAGCACAGGTATAGGGTGATCTGCACACGTACAAGGAGTCTGCACACGTACAGGGAGTCTGTACAGGTACATGGGGTCCGCACAGGTATAGGGTGATCTGCACACGTACAAGGAGTCTGCACACGTACAGGGAGTCTGTACAGGTACATGGGGTCCGCACAGGTATAGGGTGATCTGCACACGTACAAGGAGTCTGCACACGTACAGGGAGTCTGTACAGGTACATGGGGCCAGCACAGGTATAGGGTGATCTGCACACGTACAAGGAGTCTGCACATGTACAGGGAGTCTGTACAGGTACATGGGGTCAGCACAGGTATAGGGTGATCTGCACACGTACAAGGAGTCTGCACACGTACAGGGAGTCTGTACAGGTACATGGGGTCCGCACAGGTATAGGGTGATCTGCACACGTACAAGGAGTCTGCACACGTACAGGGAGTCTGTACAGGTACATGGGGTCAGCACAGGTATAGGGTGATCTGCACACGTACAAGGAGTCTGCACACGTACAGGGAGTCTGTACAGGTACATGGGGTCCGCACGGGTATAGGGTGATCTGCACACGTACAAGGAGTCTGCACAGGTACAGGGGGTCTGCACAGGTACAGGGGGTCCACACAGGTAGAGTTCTGCACACGTACAGGGAGCCTGCACAGGTCCATAGGGGGTTCGCACAGGTACAGGGAGGGGTCCACACAGGCAGGTATAGGGGGTGCGAACAGATAGTGGTAAGGAGAAGTTTATATGGTTGGCATAGGCATACACAGGTGGGGTTTCCATTTACCCGGAAACCCCCCTCTAAGCCAGCAGCTCAAATTATGTTATACGATTTTCGAGTGTCAATGCTGACCCGGGACAACGGTAATCAATTCATTCTGCGTTTGGAAAAGGAGTGGAAACGCTTACGGTCACATACCGTTGGAAAAAGGTGCGCAATTCCATAGGCAAATGCAGAATGAGGGAAATATTTTGTGGAACCTCTATTATGAAAATAAGTGAAATATAAGTGTTTTTTTGTTTTTTTTTTGGTGCAAGATTAAATGTTCTATTTCCCTCTCTGGCCGTGTGAGGTGCTGGGAGGTATGCTGCCAGCGCTCACTACCATTCCCCCAACTAGAGACCTTTCCTGTTGCCCTTCAGCTGCCGCTGTCCTGAGCCTGAGCACATCCCCGGCCCCCGCTATCATCTCAGCTAAACTCCAGCAAGTTGGCTGTGTTTGAGCCCCCCTAATATACCCCCACCTGGACAAATCCCCCATATCTCCCCCCCCCCCCCCCCCCCGCCCCGTCTCTCTGGGTGCTCCCGATCCCCCCACGCAGGCTCGGTTCCCCCTCGCCGTGGGCTGGGCTCTGTCCGTGGTGCTGAATCGGCGGCGTCACATGACATCCAGCTCACGGGCTCCGGAGACCCAGGACCCGCCGCCACCGCTGCCAATTACCGGGTCAGGGGGAGGAGCCAGCCTGCGGAGGGTTTCGGGCTGCACCGGGGGAGGAGTGGGATTATTGTACCCGGCTGTACGGGGAGTACCGGACAAGGGGGGAAGAGCGGGGGCACCGTGCGTGGGGCGGGGCTCCGAGCCCAGGCCACAAGATGCAGCGGCTCCGGTTGAACGAGGCTCACGCCGTGCACCTGGGGCAGCTGGCCCGGAAGGACGGGACCCGGAGAGGCGTCCTTAGCAAGCGCAGCTCGGACAACAGCCGCTGGCAGAGCCGGAGCTTCTCCCTGCTGCACAACCTGCTCTTCTGCTTCGAGAGCGAGTCCAGCGGCCGCCCGTGTGCGCTCTACCTGCTGGAGGGATGCAGCTGCGAGCGAGGAGCCAAGGGGGGCCCGGACAGACAGGTACTTACACTGCGGGGGGTGCGGGGGCTGCCCGGACAGACAGTTACCCACGCTGCTGGGGTCCCGGACAGAGACAGACAGGTAACCACACTGCAGAGCCCCGGACAGACAGGTACTGTACCCACACTGCAGAGCCCCGGACAGACAGGTACTGTACCCACACTGCAGAGCCCCGGACAGACAGGTACTGTACCCACACTGCAGAGCCCCGGACAGACAGGTACTGTACCCACACTGCAGAGCCCCGGACAGACAGGTACTGTACCCACACTGCAGAGCCTCGGACAGACAGGTACTGTACCCACACTGCAGAGCCTCGGACAGACAGGTACTGTACCCACACTGCAGAGGCCCAGACAGACAGGTACTGTACCCACACTGCAGAGGCCCAGACAGACAGGTACTGTACTCACACTGCAGAGCCTCGGACAGACAGGTACTGTACCCACACTGCAGAGCCTCGGACAGACAGGTACTGTACCCACACTGCAGAGGCCCAGACAGACAGGTACTGTACCCACACTGCAGAGCCTCGGACAGACAGGTACTGTACCCACACTGCAGAGCCTCGGACAGACAGGTACTGTACCCACACTGCAGAGCCTCGGACAGACAGGTACTGTACCCACACTGCAGAGCCTCGGACAGACAGGTACTGTACCCACACTGCAGAGGCCCAGACAGACAGGTACTGTACCCACACTGCAGAGGCCCAGACAGACAGGTACCCACACTGCTGGGGCTCCGGACAGACAGGTACCCACACTGCAGTGCCCCGGACAGACAGGTACTGTACCCACACTGCAGAGGCTCGGACAGACAGGTACCCACACTGCTGGGGCTCCGGAAAGACAGGTACCCACACTGCTGGGGCTCCGGAAAGACAGGTACCCACACTGCTGGGAGGGGCAGGCAGACAGGTACCCACACTGCAGAAACCTGGTCAGACAGGTACCACACTGAAGGGGGTCGGACAGACAGGTACCTACACTGGGGAGTGTCCGAACAGACAGGTGCCAACACTGTAAGAGGCCCAGTCAGACAGCTGTATACACTGCTGGAGCCATGGACAGACAGCTATGTAAACTCCGGTGGATTTAGGTTACCAAAATGCGGAGGACATGGACAGACAGGTACCAACACAGTAGGGGGCTCGGACAGACAGGTATTCAAAGTGCAGGGTATCCGGACAAACAGGTACTCACACAGCAGGGGACTGGACAGACAGGTACTAAGACTGTAGGTAGCCCAGACAGACAGGTACCCACACTGCGGCTGTCTCAGACAAACAGGTACTCACACTGTGGAGGACCTGGACAGACAGCTACTCAAACTGTGAGTGACCCAGCCAGACAGGTTTACACACTGCGGGTGGCCAAGACAGGCAAACAGGCCTGGACTGCGGATGTGAGACTGGTGCTCCAAATAGACAGGTGTACTCTACATAGTGTGGGGGTTGACATGCACAGTTTGGGGTAATAGACTGGTACAGGGGGCTCAGCACAGGTACATGGGGTCCGCACAGGTATAGGGTGATCTGCACATGTACAGGGGGTCTGCACAGGTACAGGGGGTCCACACAGTTATAGGGGGTTCTGCACACGTACAGTGGGTCTGCACAGGTGCATAGGGGGTTCGCACAGGTACATAGAGGGTTTGCACAGGTACAGGGAGGGGTCCACACAGGCAGGTACAGGGGGATCTGCACAGGTACAGGGAGTGCAAACAGGTAGTGGTAATGAGAAGTGTATATGGTTGGCATAAGCAAACACAGGATGGGGGGGTTCCAACTTCCATGTGCCTGGAAAACCCCCTCCAAGGCAGCAGCTCAAATCATGACCAGAATAGCTATATTGAATAGTACAATATTACCAGAGCTAGAGCTGAGGCCACAACATGCAGTATAAGGGATGGAACTGAGCTGCTGAAAATACCCAGAGACAGCAGCTTTTGTTGTTTGTGTGGAAACGAGCAATCCATTAGTGCACCAGACCAAACTGCCCCTCCACGGGCTGACCACTGCTATCCCTCCTCTAGAAATCCTACATTTGCCACCAGGTTTGTGAGGTATGTATCTAGGGAGTCAGTTGTATCTAGCAAGGAGCACAGTGAGTCTTCAGAAGTATATGGAGTTGGTGGACGTAGAGTAGGTATAGAAGGCAGGACAGAGAAGTATATAAAGCTAAGAGGAAAGACAGCGTGGCCTATTGTCACTGTAGTCTGCAGAAGGTTACTGACAGGAGCAGGATGACAGAACACGCAGGCCTACACGTTTTGGGTTATGTATGTTCAGGGGGAAAAAACATAATGACAGGAAGAAGGGTTGAGGGCTCAGATAAAACTCCTACCAGTATTCACAGATGAGGGAATATGCATAATTATTATTATTTCTCTATCGTCCTAAGTGGATGCTGGGGTTCCTGAAAGGACCATGGGGAATAGCGGCTCCGCAGGAGACAGGGCACAAAAAAGTAAAGCTTTACTAGGTCAGGTGGTGTGCACTGGCTCCTCCCCCCATGACCCTCCTCCAGACTCCAGTTAGATTTTGTGCCCGAACGAGAAGGGTGCAATCTAGGTGGCTCTCCTAAAGAGCTGCTTAGAGAAAGTTTAGTTTAGGTTTTTTTCTTTACAGTGAGTCCTGCTGGCAACAGGATCACTGCAACGTGGGACTTAGGGGGAAAGTAGTAAACTCACCTGCATGCAGAGTGGATTTGCTGCTTGGCTACTGGACACCATTAGCTCCAGAGGGATCGAACACAGGCCCAGCCGTGGAGTCCGGTCCCGGAGCCGCGCCGCCGACCCCCTTGCAGATGCTGAAGCGTGAAGAGGTCCGGAAACCGGCGGCTGAAGACTCCTCAGTCTTCATAAGGTAGCGCACAGCACTGCAGCTGTGCGCCATTTTCCTCTCAGCACACTTCACTGGGCAGTCACTGAGGGTGCAGAGCGCTGGGGGGGGGCGCTCTGAGAGGCAAATATAAACCTTATACAAGGCTAAAAATACCTCACATATAGCCCATAGGGGCTATATGGAGATATTTAACCCCTGCCTGACTGGAAAAATAGCGGGAGAAGAACCCGCCGAAAAAGGGGCGGGGCCTATCTCCTCAGCACACGGCGCCATTTTCTGTCACAGCTCCGCTGGTCAGAACGGCTCCCAGGTCTCTCCCCTGCACTGCACTACAGAAACAGGGTAAAACAGAGAGGGGGGGCACATTAATGGCTATATATATATATATTAAAGCAGCTATAAGGGAGCGCTTAATATAAGGATATCCCTTGTATATATAGCGCTTTGTGGTGTGTGCTGGCAGACTCTCCCTCTGTCTCCCCAAAAGGGCTAGTGGGTCCTGTCTTCATTAGAGCATTCCCTGTGAGTTTGCGGTGTGTGTCGGTACGTGGTGTCGACATGTATGAGGACGATATTGGTGTGGAGGCGGAGCAATTGCCAAATATGCAGATGTCACCCCCCAGGGGGTCGACACCAGAATGGATGCCTTTATTTGTGGAATTACGTGATGGTTTATCTTCCCTTAAACAGTCAGTTGAGGACATGAGGCGGCCGGACAATCAATTAATGCCTGTCCAGGCGCCTCAAACACCGTCAGGGGCTGTAAAACGCCCTTTGCCTCAGTCGGTCGACACAGACCCAGACACGGGCACTGATTCCAGTGACGACGGTAGAAATTCAAACGTATTTTCCAGTAGGGCCACACGTTATATGATTTTGGCAATGAAGGAGACGTTACATTTAGCTGATACTACAGATACCGTAAAACAGGGTATTATGTATGGTGTGAAAAAACTACAAACAGTTTTTCCTGAATCAGAAGAATTAAATGACGTGTGTGATGAAGCGTGGGTTGCTCCTGATAAAAAGTTGATAATTTCAAAAAAGTTATTGGCATTATACCCTTTCCCGCCAGAGGTTAGGGCGCGCTGGGAAACACCCCCTAAGGTGGACAAGGCGCTCACACGCTTATCCAAACAAGTGGCGTTACCCTCTCCTGAGACGGCCGCACTTAAGGATCCATCAGATAGAAAGATGGAAGTTATTCAAAAGAATATATACACACATGCAGGTGTTATACTACGACCAGCTATAGCAACTGCCTGGATGTGCAGTGCTGGAGTAGTTTGGTCAGAATCCCTGATTGAAAATATTGATACCCTAGATAGGGACAATGTTTTACTGTCGTTAGAACAAATAAAGGATGCATTTATCTATATGCGTGATGCACAGAGGGATATTTGCACACTGGCATCTCGGGTGAGTGCTATGTCCATTTCAGCCAGAAGAGCCTTATGGACACGACAGTGGACAGGCGATGCGGATTCAAAACGTCACATGGAGGTTTTGCCGTATAAAGGGGAGGAGTTATTTGGAGTTGGTCTATCAGACTTGGTGGCCACGGCTACTGCCGGGAAATCCACTTTTTTACCTCAAGTCACTCCCCAACAGAGAAAGGCACCGACCTTTCAACCGCAGCCTTTTCGCTCCTACAAAAATAAGAGAGCAAAGGGCTTGTCGTACCTGCCACGAGGCAGAGGAAGAGGGAAGAGACACCAACAGGCAGCTCCTTCCCAGGAACAGAAGCCCTCCCCGGCTCCTGCAAAAACCTCAGCATGACGCTGGGGCCTCTCAAGCGGACTCGGGGACAGTGGGGGGCCGTCTCAAAAATTACAGCGCGCAGTGGGCTCACTCGCAGGTAGACCCCTGGATCCTGCAGATAATATCTCAGGGGTACAGGTTGGAATTAGAGACGGATCCTCCTCATCGTTTCCTGAAGTCTGCCTTACCAACCGTCTCTTCCGAAAGGGAGAGGGTGTTGGAAGCCATTCACAAGGTGATAGTCAAAGTACCCCTATTACAACAAGGAAAGGGGTATTATTCCACTCTATTTGTGGTACCGAAGCCGGATGGCTCGGTAAGGCCTATTCTAAATCTGAAGTCCTTGAACCTCTACATAAAAAAGTTCAAGTTCAAGATGGAGTCACTCAGAGCAGTGATAGCGAACCTGGAAGAAGGGGACTTTATGGTATCCTTGGACATCAAGGATGCGTATCTACACGTTCCGATTTACCCCGCACACCAGGGGTACCTCAGGTTCATTGTTCAAAACTGTCACTATCAGTTTCAGACGCTGCCGTTCGGATTGTCCACGGCGCCTCGGGTCTTTACCAAGGTAATGGCCGAGATGATGATTCTTCTTCGAAGAAAAGGCGTATTAGTTATCCCATACTTGGACGATCTCCTAATAAGGGCAAGGTCCAGAGAACAGCTGGAGACAGCTTTAGCACTATCTCAAGAGGTGCTAAGACAACACGGGTGGATTCTGAATATTCCAAAATCCCATTTAATCCCGACAACTCGTCTGCTGTTCCTAGGAATGATTCTGGACACGGTTCAGAAAAAGGTTTTCCTTCCAGAGGAAAAAGCCAAGGAGTTATCCGATCTGGTCAGGAACCTCCTAAAACCAGGAAAAGTGTCAGTACATCAATGCACAAGAGTCCTGGGAAAAATGGTGGCTTCTTACGAAGCAATTCCATTCGGCAGATTCCATGCAAGAATATTCCAAAGGGATCTGTTGGACAAATGGTCAGGGTCGCATCTGCAGATGCACCTGCGAATAACCCTGTCACCAAAGACAAGGGTGTCACTTCTGTGGTGGTTGCAGAAGGCTCACCTATTAGAAGGCCGCAGATTCGGCATTCAGGATTGGATCCTGGTGACCACGGACGCCAGCCTGAGAGGCTGGGGAGCAGTCACACAAGGAAGAAACTTCCAGGGAGTGTGGTCGAGCCTGGAAAAGTCTCTTCACATAAACATTCTGGAACTAAGAGCAATCTACAATGCTCTAAGCCAGGCGGAACTTCTCCTGCAAGGAAAGCCGGTGTTGATTCAGTCGGACAACATCACGGCGGTCGCCCATGTAAACAGGCAGGGCGGCACAAGAAGCAGGAGTGCAATGGCAGAAGCTGCCAAGATTCTTCGCTGGGCGGAGAATCACGTGATAGCACTGTCAGCAGTGTTCATCCCGGGCGTGGACAACTGGGAAGCAGACTTCCTCAGCAGACACGATCTTCATCCGGGAGAGTGGGGTCTACATCCAGAAGTCTTCAACATGTTAATAGACCGTTGGGAAAGACCAATTGTAGACATGATGGCGTCTCGCCTCAACAAGAAACTGGACAAATATTGCGCCAGGTCAAGAGATCCACAGGCAATAGCTGTGGACGCACTGGTAACTCCTTGGGTGTACCAGTCAGTGTATGTGTTTCCTCCTCTGCCGCTCATACCAAAGGTATTGAAGATCATACGGCAAAGAAGAGTAAGAACAATACTAGTGGTTCCGGATTGGCCGAGAAGGACTTGGTATCCGGAACTTCAAGAGATGCTCACGGACGAACCGTGGCCTCTACCTCTGAGAAGGGACCTGCTACAGCAGGGTCCCTGTCTTTTTCAAGACTTACCGCGGCTGCGTTTGACGGCATGGCGGTTGAACGCCAGATCCTAAAAGGGAAAGGCATTCCAGAAGAAGTCATTCCTACCTTGATTAAGGCACGGAAGGAAGTCACCGTGAAACATTATCACCGCATTTGGCGAAAATATGTAGCGTGGTGCGAGGATCGGAGGGTTCCGACGGAGGAATTCCAACTGGGTCGTTTCCTACATTTCCTGCAATCAGGATTATCTATGGGTCTCAAATTGGGATCCATTAAGGTTCAAATTTCGGCCCTGTCAATATTCTTCCAAAAAGAATTGGCCTCTGTCCCTGAGGTCCAGACTTTTGTCAAGGGAGTACTGCATATACAGCCTCCTGTGGTGCCTCCGGTGGCACCGTGGGATCTAAATGTAGTTTTAGATTTCCTCAAATCCCATTGGTTTGAACCATTGAAAAAGGTGGATTTGAAATATCTCACATTGAAAGTGACTATGTTACTAGCCCTGGCCTCTGCCAGGAGAGTATCTGAATTGGCGGCTTTATCTTATAAAAGTCCTTATCTAATCTTCCATTCGGATAGGGCAGAACTGCGGACTCGTCCGCATTTTCTCCCTAAAGTGGTATCAGCATTTCATCTGAACCAACCTATTGTGGTGCCTGCGGCCACTAGCGACTTGGAGGACTCCAAGTTGTTGGACGTTGTCAGAGCCTTAAAAATATACATTGCAAGGACGGCTGGAGTCAGAAAATCTGACTCGCTGTTTATATTGTATGCACCCAACAAGTTGGGCGCACCTGCTTCTAAGCAGTCGATTGCTCGTTGGATTTGTAACACAATTCAACTTGCACATTCTGTGGCAGGCCTGCCACAGCCTAAAACTGTAAAAGCCCACTCCACAAGGAAGGTGGGCTCATCTTGGGCGGCTGCCCGAGGGGTCTCGGCATTACAACTCTGCCGAGCAGCTACGTGGTCGGGGGAGAACACGTTTGTAAAATTTTACAAATTTGATACCCTGGCCAAGGAGGACCTGGAGTTCTCTCATTCGGTGCTGCAGAGTCATCCGCACTCTCCCGCCCGTTTGGGAGCTTTGGTATAATCCCCATGGTCCTTTCAGGAACCCCAGCATCCACTTAGGACGATAGAGAAAATAAGAATTTACTTACCGATAATTCTATTTCTCGGAGTCCGTAGTGGATGCTGGGCGCCCATCCCAAGTGCGGATTATCTGCAATACTTGTACATAGTTATTGTTAACTAATTCGGGTTATTGTTAAGGAGCCATCTTTAAGAGGCCCTTTCTGTTGTCATACTGTTAACTGGGTTTAGATCACAAGTTGTACGGTGTGATTGGTGTGGCTGGTATGAGTCTTACCCGGGATTCAAAATGCCTCCCTTATTGTGTATGCTCGTCCGGGCACAGTACCTAACTGGAGTCTGGAGGAGGGTCATGGGGGGAGGAGCCAGTGCACACCACCTGACCTAGTAAAGCTTTACTTTTTTGTGCCCTGTCTCCTGCGGAGCCGCTATTCCCCATGGTCCTTTCAGGAACCCCAGCATCCACTACGGACTCCGAGAAATAGAATTATCGGTAAGTAAATTCTTATTTTATTACCAGTTATTTATATAGCGCACACATATTCCGCAGCGCTTTACAGAGAATATTTGGCCATTCACATCAGTCCCTGCCCCAGTGGAGCTTAAAATGTACAGTATATTCCCTATTTTATATACACACCATTCACACCAGGGTTAATTTTCTTTAGGGAGCCAATTAACCTACCAGTATATTTTTGAATTGTGGGAGGAAACCCATGCAAGTATGGGGCTAATATACAAACTACACACAGTTAGGGTCATGGTGGGAATCAAACCCGTGACCTCAGTGATGTGAGGCAGTAATGCTACTAACCATTACACCATCCGTACTGCCATGCAATATAGCTATCAGTGCTGGATTATTACAGGGACTACCCCATGTATAAGTGGTATTGCACTTCCAGGACTTAAAACTTTGGTTTATGCACAGTACATTGTGAACAAAATGCAGCACTTTTAGGCAGACATTCATGCACTCAGGAACATCTGAATGTTACAAAGGTTCCAATTATAAATGATGAAGACATGAAAATCCCAAATAAGGCATGTACAAGAAAATATAGTTTGTATCGTCATTGTGGGACTTGGGAGATACATGTACAGGTGGCCCTATACAGTCAGTAGTCAACCACTGAAAGGAATAATAGGTAGTGCTGGCCCATACACAGCTGTATGTGTATAGCAGTCATGGACCCTCATTCCAAGTTGATCGCTCGCTGGCTACTTTTAGCAGCCGTGCAAATGCATTGTCGCCGCCCACCGGGGAGTGTATTTTTGCTTTGCAGAAGTGCGAACGCTTGTGCAGCAGAGCGCCTGCAAAATCTTTTTGTGCAAAACAAGACCAGCCCTGTAGTTACTCTTCGTGTGTGTTGATTCTAACGACGGAGGAACGGCTTTTGACGTCACACACCCACCCAGCGTTCGCCCAACCACGCCTGCGTTTTTCCCGACATGCCTGCGTTTTTCTAAGCACTCCATGAAAACGGTCGGTTGACACCCAGAGACGCCCACTTCATGTCAATGTTCCTGTGTTCGGCTGTGCGACTGAAAGCTTTGCTAGAACCTGTAGAAAACCACGATGCTCTTTGTACCTGTACGTCACGCGTGCGCATTGCGGCGCATACGCATGCGCAGATTAGCCGTTTTTTCACTGATCGCTGCGCTGCGAACAACGGCAGCTAGCGATCAACTCGGAATGACCCCCATGGAACATAAATATGCATATACTTCAGGTAGACTATATGTATAGTTAGTATACTGAAAGCTAAAGAGAAGCTCTAACCCCATTTATGTATGAGAAAAGTTATATGTATATATAATATACCTTAAAATGCATTAACACGTTTGTTATTATAGCAGGTTTTTATACAGTACGTGACAATCTTTTAGACGGGTTGGTAACGAAATGTCGGCTATCGGCGTGCCGGTGGTCAGAAGACCGGCAGCAGCATTCCGACAGTCGAAATCCCGACATGGAGTGCCTAACCCTTAACCCCTCCTCGCATCCTAAACCTAACTGCCTCTTCCCCGCAGCCCAACCCTAACCCTCCTGAGTGGTGCCGAACCCTAACCCCCCCTCTCTCCGCACTCTGAACCTAACTGTGTTCCCCCTACAGCCTAACCCTAATTCACCGCCCCCCCCCCCACCCCCCATCACCCCCGGTGGTGCCTAAACCTAACCCCTCCTCCCTGCACCCATCCCTGGCATAGTACTTATCCGGGCCGCTGTGTTCATGGCTGGGATTCGTTGGTCGAGATTCCAGCGTTGGTATTCTGTCGTCTTTTGCCATTTTGGCGTTGGTATTCCGTCAAGTGTCAGGATTCTGGCGTCGGTATCTTGTGCGCCAGGATCCCGACCATTGGCATGGTAACCACATCCCTTTGAAACTACCCGGCCCCTTTGACAAGTCAATTAACATGATTTTAAACTTGCCGGAATGTGCCCAGCCTGTTGCATGTAGAAGCTGCTACACTACAGAGTGCCTTCATTTCACCGATATTTGGTAATACAGGCACCGTTAGGTTAAGCAGCAGGAAAAGTTTCCTGTTCCATACTGGAAGTCTGGAACCCTTACAGTACCTCAAAGCTTTAAAATCTGGCTGTGTCTGTACCACCCATGGTTCTACAAGGGACCTAGGGGCAAATTTAACAACGAGCGATATTCTTGTTATCACTCCTTACTAATCTTAAATGGTGCTCCAACCGAGCAGCTTCTGACAAGTGTTTGAAAAATGACAGTTAGCGGCTGATTGGTTGGAGCACCTTCTCAGATTAGTAACAAGTGATATCAAGAATATCACTCATGTTAAATATGCTCCTTACTTTCATCTCCTGGCCTCCATGATGGGAATACCTAAATAGAGATCTGCTGTTACTTCTTTCTATTTCATATGTGCCTATGCCATACTTGCCTACTTTTGAAAAAGCATTTGAGGGAGACTGTGAAAGTAACAACTATCAGCGCGGGTGCTTACCGCTACATCGGTGAGAGGCGTGTCATGAAAATGACTTACATCCAAATGTAAATGAGCCCCAAAGTTAGTAAGATCTATTTGTTAAAGAAAAGACACTGATATTTTGCAGAATTTGCTCGGGTATTGTGTTTTACAAGAGGTTCCATATACTGTAAGTGGCCACGGGAAACCTTATTTAAAACGCATGTAGCCATAGGGATCATTGTGCCTTATAACCAATGCAATGCAGGGAAATAGCACTGATGATCCCATTTGAATGTATGTATCTCTGATTTATTCCCCCCCCCCAAGAATGTAACAGCTGCATAATGGGGTTAAGGTGAAATCAGGGAGATTGCTGGTCTATTCAGGGAGTGAGGGAGATTGCTGCTATTTCAGGGAGCCTCCTGCAGAATGAGGGAGGGTAGGCAACTATGGCATATGCAAGTAAGGAAACTCCACCTAAAATGTGCTGCTACCCATCACACAACCCCCCCCCCCCCCCCCCCTTCCTCCATCAAATACTGTATAAGGGTTCCATGCCAGGATCACCCAGAATTTGGGAAAACATACCCCAACTGGCACCATTACATCACTTTGAAATGAAGATATTCTGTATATGGACAAATCAGGTGTATACTCCACAAAGTACTGGTAAACATGGTTTAAACATTCTGCTGAAGGCAAAAATAGTGTAGCTCATTACTTAATCTTTGAGCGTGAACAGATGTGACTGAAATGTGGAAATGGATACAGGGAGGGAGAATACTGTGGGATATTTATATACGCAGTATGTGTTATATATTATTGGAAGAATATTTGTAAAAAGAGGATGATTTACAAGATAACCAAGAGGCTGCTTTATTAAAGGTCAGGAAGCCCTATGCATAGTGTTCCAATGACAGTAGGGCTTTTTCTAATCTTGCCCAACATAGCCAGTGATGACACCGCTATTGCTGCCGCTGGCTTCCCCATGGCTTTGCATGGCACAGACAATGGGGGTAATTCTGAGTTGATCACAGCCGGAACTTTGTTAGCAGTTGGGCAAAACCATGTGCACTGCAGGGGAGGCAGATATAACATGGGCAGAGAGAGTTAGATTTGGGTGGGGTGTGTTCAATCTGCAATCTAAATTGCAGTGTAAAAAATAAAGCAGCCAGTATACCAATAAACCCTGCACAGAAACAAAATAACCCACCCAAATCTAACTCTCTCTGCACATGTTACATCTGCCTCCCCTGCAGTGCACATGGTTTTGCCCAACTGCTAACAAAAGGGGTCATTCCGAGTTGTTCGCTCGTTATTTTTTTCTCGCAACGGAGCGATTAGTCGCTAATGCGCATGCGCAATGTCCGCAGTGCGACTGCGCCAAGTAAATTTGCTATGCAGTTTGGAATTTTACTCACGGCATTACGAGTTTTTTTCTTCGTTCTGGTGATCGGAGTGTGATTGACAGGAAGTGGGTGTTTCTGGGCGGAAACAGGCCGTTTTATGGGAGTGTGTGAAAAAACGCTACCGTTTCTGGGAAAAACGCGGGAGTGGCTGGAGAAACGGAGGAGTGTCTGGGCGAACGCTGGGTGTGTTTGTGACGTCAAACCAGGAACGACAAGCACTGAACTGATCGCAGATGCCGAGTAAGTCTGGAGCTACTCAGAAACTGCTAAGAAGTGTCTATTCGCAATTCTGCTAATCTTTCGTTCGCAATTTTGATAAGCTAAGATTCACTCCCAGTAGGCGGCGGCTTAGCGTGTGCAAAGCTGCTAAAAGCAGCTTGCGAGCGAACAACTCGGAATGACCCCCAAAGTTCCTGCTGCGATCAACTCAGAATTACCCCCAATGTTACAAGTGTTACAAGTATGGAGGTGCTATTAGGAAAAAAGAAAATAATAAAATAAAAATGCTTTATTCTTTGAATATAGCATTTTTTAATGTGTATAGTTTTTTTAAATATTTGTTTTACTGTTTAATAAAAAAAAAGTAAACTGTAAAATGTGTTTGTTATTTTCTCATACGTCCTAGAGGATGCTGGGGTCTCCAAAAGGACCATGGGGTATAGACGGGATCCGCAGGAGACATGGGCACACTATAAGACTTTGAATGGGTGTGAACTGGCTCCTCCCTCTATGCCCCTCCTCCAGACTCCAGTTAGACTCTGTGCCCAGAGAGACTGGACACACACTAGGGG
Organism: Pseudophryne corroboree; assembly: GCF_028390025.1. Lineage (NCBI taxonomy): Eukaryota > Metazoa > Chordata > Amphibia > Anura > Myobatrachidae > Pseudophryne > Pseudophryne corroboree. Next base: position 187,943,093 of record NC_086449.1, read on the forward strand.
AGCTCTCCTGAGTTTCTCTGAAAAGACTTTATGTTAGGTTTTTTATTTTCAGGGAGACCTGCTGGCTACAGGCTCCCTGCTTCGTGGGAGTGAGGGGAGAGAAGTCAAACCTACTTCTTCTGAGTTCAAGGGCTCTGCTTCTTAGGCTACTGGACACCATTAGCTCCAGAGGGTCTGATCACTTGGTTCGCCTAGCTGCTCGTTCCCGGAGCCGCGCCGTCACCCCCCTCACAGAGCCAGAATAAAGAAGCCGGGTGAGTATTAGAAGAACAGAAGACTTCAGTGACGGCAGAAGACTTCAGAGTCTCTGAGGTACCGCGCAGCGGTCGCGCTGCGCGCCATTGCTCCCACACACAAGCGGCACTACATGGGTGCAGGGCGCAGGGAGGGGGCACCCTGGGCAGCAATTATACCTCATATAATATCCTGGCAAAGAAGTATACAGTGCATAGGCACTGTATACAGACCCCCGCCAGTAAAAAAACTGTGAAAAATTAGCGGGGCTGAAGCGCGCCGAGCAGGGGGCGTGGCTTAGCCCTCACAACTCTATACAGCGCCATTTTCTCCTCACAGAGACGCTGGCCCGCCAAAACACTGTGAAAAAGACTAATAGTGTAAAACGGAGGGGGGCACAGTTGCTTAGTGCACTATGGGCTCATATAAGATGCACTATATATGTAAAGGAGCATGTGGTTAAGGAGTTGTAAAAAAGTTTCTGTGTTTTCCCTGTCAGCATTCTACCCATTATAGCGATGTAGTACACGTATGTCGACGTGTGTGGGCTCTGCCACAAACAGCTATGGGATCCCTCTGTCGGCGTTGCCGACTCCTGCTGGTACTTGATTCAGTAGATGAAGTGTCAGCATGTCGGTAGTTGTAAGCTTTTCCAAAGTAAACACTGTATGGGAAGACACAGTCGTATGTGGGTGACCCTGTCGGCACCAACTCTATTACTGGGTGTAAATTAACATGATAATGTAAAAATATACCTGAATATATATATATATATATATATATATGTATGGTACGGATACATTGAGCTGTAGCTTTAGCACAGACGTGGTAGTATTTGTGGGGGAGTGATATTAACATTATGTATATATATTTCCCTCAGACCCCTCGGGGTCGCAAGAATGTTATTTTGCCCGGTTACTACTCCCTGTTGTCGACGAATACTATGTTTTATGTCGACCATAATGTTTCCTGGTTAGATCCACAACAATGGCATTCAGTACATGTTCATACACATTCAGAACACATTAATGTCACTAGGGACCCTGCTGTTCCTGACAAAATACATATACGTATGATGTATATACAGAATATGTGTGTATATGTGTATTTAAATATGTATATTCATATTACGATTTCTATTGAATGCTGAAGTAAAGTTATTCCTTTTCATGTGCTGGTCGCTCTGTTGATAAAGCTCTAGGTCATCCGTGACGAGATGGTCTTAAATCTTAGCGAGGAGTACGAGTGTTTATTCTTTTCCCGCTGTGGATAGAATAAAGTGAAAGTCAACCCCTGGTCTGCACGGGGCCCTGTCACAAAGGATCGTATACAGGAAGCTAAGTGATATTTTAATTATGTGTTTTGATGATAATTGCATTACATACGCATGGGGGAGTGCTTGTATTCACAAATGGTCAGTTACCTTGTTATCCAATATAATTACCCTGGGGAGAGATGGAATATTCCTTAAATTGGGTCTTATCTAGAACATTGCAGCATGCTGCCGTGAGACTACAAGAAGTATGCACTGACTCCGAGAATTACTGGATTATCTTCCCTATGAAGGTGTAACCTGGTTTGGGAATGGCTTTGTTAAGTTGATCTCGGCAGATACCACTGGTAAGTCTACCGTCTTGAGCTATGTTCCCTCACAACGGTTGGTGACGCATTTTTTGTGGGATGCAGTCATTTTGACCAGTTGGATAGCGTTTTGTTTTCCCCTTCTTTGCAGGTAGAGGAAGGTGAAAAAGTAAGAGGTCTGCAGCCTTTTCAGGTTCGCAGAAGCAGATATCGTCCTCTGTTTCTACCACATCCACCGCAGGTCGCTGGGTCTATCTTGCTGGAGCCCACACCGGTAGGAACTCGTCTAATACTCTTCAGTCAGTCCTGGAATGGACCTGACACATTGAGTTAAGAATAAAGTCAAAAGGGGGACATACTCGAGTTTTCCAGATGTTTCCCCTCACTGATTTTTAAAATAGATCTTACCGATTCTCCTCTGGACGGGGAGGTAGTATGCGACACCATACAAGGGTTGGTTTAGGATCAGGACATTGTCCTGCTGTCCCTGTCACAAAAAAAAAAAAAAGGAAAAAAGGAAAAAGCTGTTATTCAAGCTTTTTCGTACTTCTGAGCCGAACAGCTCAGTCAGAACAATCCCACAAAGATTTCTACTTAAGAAGTTGTACTACAAGATGGAATCTCTCAGGGCAGGGATCTCCAGCCTGTAAAAGAAGAAAAAGGTTTTAAATGCGGTTTCATACGCATTAAGATTACCTGGGTTTGCTATTCAGGATTGTAATTTGTCATTTCGCTGGAGTGATGGCAGTATGATGTTTTTTCTTCAGTAGTAAGAACCATTATTATTCTGTAATGGAACGCTCTCCTGACTATGGCGAGGTCAAGAAACAAGGGGTACAAATCGTTGTTTCTCTAACGTCCTAAGTGGATGCTGGGGACTCCGTAAGGACCATGGGGATTAGCGGCTCCGCAGGAGACTGGGCACAACTAAAGAAAGCTTTAGGACTACCTGGCGTGCACTGGCTCCTCCCACCAAGACCCTCCTCCAGACCTCAGTTAGATTCTTGTGCCCGGCTGAGCTGGATGCACACTAGGGGCTCTCCTGAGCTCCTAGAAAGAAAGTATATTTAGGTTTTTTATTTTACAGTGAGATCTGCTGGCAACAGACTCACTGCAGCGAGGGACTAAGGGGAGAAGAAGCGAACCTACCTAACAGGTGGTAGTTTGGGCTTCTTAGGCTACTGGACACCATTAGCTCCAGAGGGATCGACCGCAGGACCTGACCTTGGTGTTCGTTCCCGGAGCCGCGCCGCCGTCCCCCTTACAGAGCCAGAAGCATGAAGAGTCCGGAAAATCGGCGGCAGAAGACTTCGGTCTTCACCAAGGTAGCGCACAGCACTGCAGCTGTGCGCCATTGCTCCTCATGTACACCTCACACTCCGGTCACTGATGGGTGCAGGGCGCTGGGGGGGGCGCCCTGAGGGCAATATATGACACCTTGGCTGGCAAATCTACATCATATATAGTCCTAGAGGCTATATAGATGTAAAATTACCCCTGCCAGTATTCCAGAAAAAGCGGGAGAAAGTCAGTTGAAAAAGGGGCGGGGCTTCTCCCTCAGCACACTGGCGCCATTTTCTCTTCACAGTGCAGCTGGAAGACAGCTCCCCAGGCTCTCCCCTGTAGTTTTCAGGCTCAAAGGGTTAAAAAGAGAGGGGGGGCACTAAATTTAGGCGCAATATATGTATACAACCAGCTATTTGGGGAAAAATCACTCAGTTATAGTGTTAATCCCTGCATTATATAGCGCTCTGGTGTGTGCTGGCATACTCTCTCTCGGTCTCCCCAAAGGACTTTGTGGGGTCCTGTCCTCAGTCAGAGCATTACCTGTGTGTGTGCGGTGTGTCGGTACGGCTGTGTCGACATGTTGGATGAGGAAGGTTACGTGGAGGCGGAGCAGAGGCCGATAAATGGGATGTCGCCCCCCCTGGGGCCGACACCAGAGTGGATGGATAGGTGGAAGGTATTAACCGACAGTGTCAACTCCTTACATAAAAGGCTGGATGACGTAACAGCTGGGGGACAGCCGGCTTCTCAGCCCGCGCCTGCCCAGGCGTCTCAAAGGCCATCAGGGGCTCAAAAAACGCCCGTTACCTCAGATGGCAGACACAGATGTCGACACGGAGTCTGACTCCAGTGTCGACGAGGTTGAGACATATACACAATCCACTAGGAACATCCGTTACATGATCTCGGCAATGAAAAATGTGTTACGCATTTTCTGACATGAACCCAAGTACCACATAAAAGGGGTTTTATTTTTGGGGAGAAAAAGCAGCCAGTGTTTTGTTCCCCCATCAGATGAATGAATGAAGTGTGTAAAGAAGCGTTGATTCCTCCGATAAGAAACTGGTAATTTCTAAAAAGTTACTGATGGCGTACCCTTTCCCGCCAGAGGATAGGTCACGTTGGGAGATATCCCTTAGGGTGGATAAGGCGCTCACACGTTTGTCAAAAGGTGGCACTGCCGTTTTAGGATACGGCCACCTTGAAGGAACCTGCTGATAAAAAGCAGGAGGCGATCCTGTAGTCTGTATTTACACACTCAGGTTATATACTGAAACCTGCAATTGCCTCAGCATAAATAGTGCTGCTGCAGCGTGGTCTGATACCCTGTCAGATAATATTAATATGCTAAGACAGGGATAATATTTTGCTAACATTGAGCATATTTAAGACGTTGTCTTATATATAAAGGATGCACAAAGGGATATTTGCCGGCTGGCATCCAGAATTAATGCAATGTCCATTCTGCCAGGAGGGTATTAGAAACCCGGCAGTGGACAGGTGATGCTGCCTGTAAAAGGCACATGGAGTTTCTGCCTTATAAGGGTGAGGAATTGTTTGGGGATGGTCTCTGGGACCTCGTATCCACAGCAACAGCTGGGAATAAAACAATTTTACCTCAGGTTTCCTCACAGCCTAAGAAAGCACCGTATTTTCAGGTACAGTCCTTTCGGCTTCAGAAAAGCAAGCGGGTCAAGGGCGCTTCCTTTCTGCACAGAGACAAGGGAAGAAGGATAAAAGCTGCACCAGCAGCCAGTTCCCAGGATCAAAAATCTTCCCCCGCTTCCTCTGAGTCCACCGCATGACGCTGGGGCTCTACAGGTGGAGACAGGTGCGGTAGGGGCGCGTCTCGGGAACTTCAGGGACCAGTGGGCTTGCCCACAGGTGGATCTCTAGGTTCTGCAAATAGTATCACAGAGATACAGGCTGGAGTTCGAGGCGACTCCCCCTCGCCGTTACCTCACATCAGCCTTGCCTGCTGCCCTCGGAGAAAGGTAGTACTGGCGGCAATTCACAAGCTGTACTTCCAGCAGGTGAAATCAAGGTACCCCTCCTTCAACAAGGCCGGGGTTACTATTCCAAAATGTTGTGGTACCGAAACCAGACGGTTCGGTGAGACCCATTCTAAAATGGAAAGCCTTGAACACTTATATACGAAGGTTAAAGTTCAAAATGGAATCGCTCAGGGCGATTATTGCAAGCCTGGAGAATTTCATGGTATCACTGGACATCAAAGATGATTACCTGCATGTCCCTATTTACCCTCTTCACCAGGAGTACCTCAATATTGTGGTACAGGATTGTCATTACCAATTCCAGACGTTGCCGTTGGTCTGTCCCCGGCACCGAGGTATTTACCAAGGTAATGGCCGAAATAATTATCCCGTACTTGGATGATCTCCTTATAAAGGCGAGGTCCAGTTGTTCGTCGGAGTAGCACTATCTCGGGAAGTGCTACAACAGCACGGCTGGTTTCTGAATATTCCAAAGTCGCAGCTGGTTCCTACGACGCGTCTACTGTTCCTGGGTATGGTTCTGGACACAGAACAGGATAAAAAGGTTTTCTCCCGGAGGAGAAGTCCAAGGAGTTGTTGTCTCTAGACAGAGACCTCCTAATACGTATACAGGTGTCGGTGCATCAATGCACGCGAGCCCTGGGAAAGATGGTAGCTTCTTACGAAGAAATTCCATTCGCCAAGTCCCATGCAAGGATTTTCCAGTGGAATCTGTTGGACAAGTGGTCCGGGTCGCATCTTCAGATGCATCGGCGGATAACCCTGTCTCCAAGGGTCAGGGTGTCGCTGTTGTGGTGGCTGCAGAGTGCTCATCTTCTAGGGGGCCGCAGATTCGGCATACAGGACTGGGTCAGTCCTGTATGCCAGCCTTCGAGGCTGGGGGGCAGTCACACAGGGAAGGAACTTCCAAGGCTATGGAAAAGTCAGGAGACTTCCCTACACATAAATACTCTGGAACTGAGGGCCATTTACAATGCCTTAAGTCAGGCTAGACCCCTGCTTCAACACCGGCCGGTGCTGATCCAGTCAGACAACATCACGGCGGTCGCTCATGTAAACCGACAGGGCGGCACAAGAAGCAGGATGGCGATGGCAGAAGCCACAAGGATTCTCCGATGGGCGGAAAATCATGTGTTAGCACTGTCAGCAGTGTTCATTCCCGGAGTGGACAACTGAGAAGCAGACTTTCTCAGAAGACACGACCTCCACCCGGGAGAGTGGGGACTTCATCCAGAAGTCTTCCAAATGATTGTACACCGTTGGGAAAGGCCACAGGTGGACATGATGGCGTCCCGCCTCAACTAAAAGTTACAAAGATATTGCGCCAGGTCAAGGACCCTCAGGCGATAGCTGTGGACGCTCTGGTAACACCGTGGGTGTACCAGTCGGTTTATGTGCTCCCTTCTCTGCCTCTCTTACCCAGGGTAATGAGAATAATAAGAAGGAGAGGAGTAAGAAATATACTCATTGTTCCGGGTTGGCCAAGAAGAGCTTGGTAACCAGAACTCCAAGGTGACTATGGGCCTAAAATTGGGTTCCATTAAGGTCCAGATTTCGGCTCTATCGATTTTCTTCCAAAATTGAACTGGCTTCACTGCCTGAAGTTCAGACTTTTGTTAAGGGAGTGCTGCATAGTCAGCCCCCGTTTGTGCCTCCAGTGGCACCATGGGATCTCAACGTGGTGTTGGATTTCCTGAAGTCGCATTGGGTTGAGCCACTTAAATCCATGGAGCTATAATACCTCACGTGGAAAGTGGTCATTCTGTGGGCCTTGGCGTCGGCCAGGCGTGTATCAGAATTGGCGGCTTTGTCATACAAAAGCCTTTATCTGTTTTTTATATGGATCAGGCGGAATTGAGGACTCGTTCCCAATTCCTTCCTAAGGTGGTATCAGTTTTTCATGTGAACCAACCTATTGTGGTGCCTGCGGCTACTTGGGACTTGGAGGATTCCAAGTTACTGGATGTAGTCAGGGCCCTGAAAAGTATATGTTTCCAGGACAGCTGGAGTCAGGAAAACTGACTCGCTATTTCTCCTGTATGCACCCAACAAGCTGGGTGCTCCTGCTTCTAAGCAGACGGTTGCTCGCTGGATCTGTAGCACGATTCAACTTGCACATTCTGCGGCTGGACTGCCGCACCCTGAATCTGTAAAAGCCCATTCCACGAGGAAAGGGGCTCTTCTTGGGCGGCTGCCCGAGGGGTCTCGGCTTTACAATTTTGCCGAGCTGTTACTTGGTCGGGTTCAAACACTTTTGCAAGAGTCTACAAGTTTGATACCCTGGCTGAGGAGGACCTAGAGTTTGCTCATTTGGTGCTGCAGAGTCATCCGCACTCTCCCGCCCGTTTGGGAGCTTTGGTATAATCCCCATGGTCCTTACGGAGTCCCCAGCATCCACTTAGGACGTTAGAGAAAATAAGATTTTACTCACCGGTAAATCTATTTCTCGTAGTCCGTAGTGGATGCTGGGCGCCCATCCCAAGTGCGGATTGTCTGCAATACTTGTATATAGTTATTGCCTAACTAAAGGGTTATTGTTGAGCCATCTGTTGAGAGGCTCAGTTGTTATCATACTGTTAACTGGGTATAGTATCACGAGTTATACGGTGTGATTGGTGTGGCTGGTATGAGTCTTACCCGGGATTCAAAATCCTTCCTTATTGTGTCAGCTCTTCCGGGCACAGTATCCTAACTGAGGTCTGGAGGAGGGTCTTGGTGGGAGGAGCCAGTGCACGCCAGGTAGTCCTAAAGCTTTCTTTAGTTGTGCCCAGTCTCCTGCGGAGCGCTAATCCCCACGGTCCTTACGGAGTCCCCAGCATCCACTACGGACTACGAGAAATAGATTTACCGGTGAGTAAAATCTTATTTTCTCTCTGACAGTTCTTCAACACAGGAAATCGCTGTTGATCCCAACGACGCAGATGTAGGAGTTGGGAATAAGATTAGATACTGACCTGTAGAGAATTATTTTTTTCCTGTGGAAAGAGATTTGAGGATCCAGAGTCGGATCAGATTTGCAACAGTGTAAACCCATCAATACGTTCCGTTGATGAAGAAGATGGTTGCGACCTACGAGGCCATTCGGTGAGCAGGTCAAATACCAGAGTGGTTTGCGGGACCAGTTGGACATGTGGGCCGGGTCTCACCTGCACATGCACTGGAAAATAATCCTATTTTCCAGGACCGGGATATCTCTCCTGTGGTGGCTTCACAGTTCTCACCTCCTAGAGGGACGAAGGTTCGGGATCCAGGATTAGATCCTGGTGTCCATGGATACAAGTCTCCGAGGCTGGGGAGCGGTTTTTCCAGGGGAAGAATTTCCAGGGGAAAAGGTCAAGCCGGGAAGCTTGTCTGCAATAAGCATTCTCGAATTAAGAGCTTTTTACAACAGAACATCTTCTTCGCGATCTGCCCTTCTTAATTCTGTTAACAGCGGTGGAGTAAGTAAGCCGCTAGGGCAGAACGAGTAGAAAAGCGGCAATGGCAGGAGCCGAAAAAGTTTTCCACTGGGCGGAAAGGCATGTAAACGCTCTATTAGTGTTCTTCGTTCCGAGTATAGTCAACGGAGAAATAGACTTCCACAGCAGACACGATCTCCATCCAGGAGAGTGGGGTCTTCATCAAGAAGTTTTCACAGAAGTGACAAATCTTTGGGGAATTCCTCAATTAGACATGATGGCGTCTCGCCTCAGCAAGAAACTTCAAGGATATTGTTCCAGGTCAAGGGACACTCAAGCAATAGCAGGGGACGCCCTTGTGACACCGTGGGTGTTTCAGTCGGTCTATGTGTTCCCTCCACTTTCACTCTTCCGAAGGTGATAAACATAAGAAGAACAAATGTTCAGTCGATCCTCATTGTTCCGGTCTAGCCAAGGAGGGCTTGGTATCCAGATCTTCAAGAATTACTCATAGAAGATCCCTTGCCTCTTCCTCTACGAAAGGACCTGTTACAGCAAGACTTGCCGTGGCTGCGTTTGACGGCATGGCGGTTGAACGCCATTTCCTAGCCCGAAAGGGTATTTCCGGTGAGGTCATTCCCACATTGCTTCAGGCTAGGAAAGGAGTAACGGCGAAGCTTTAAGGAAGTATGTGTCTTGGTGTGAATTCAAGAAGGCTCCTACGGAAGAATTTCAGCTGGGTCGTTTTCTCCATTTTTTGCAAGCAGGTGTGGATACAGGCCTAAAGTTAGGCTCTATTAAAGTGCAGATTTCGGCTTTATCAATTTTCTTTCAAAAGGAATTGGCCAAGAAGTTCAGACTTTCGTGAAAGGAGTGCTGCACATCCAACCTCCATTTGTGCTCCCAGTGGCACCATGGGTCCTTAACGTGGTGTTGCAGTTTTCTTATGTCACACTCGTTGGAACCTTACGAAAGGTTGAGTTAAAATTTCTCACTTGGAAAGTGGTCATGCTATTGACCCTGACGACCGCAAGGCGGGGGTCGGAATTAGCGGCTTTGTCTCACAAGAGCCCCTATTTGATCTTCCAGGTGGATAGAGCGGAATTGAGAATTCGGCAACAATTTCTGCCAAAAGTGGTTTCTGCGTTTCACAGGAACCAGCCTATTGTGGTACCTGTGCCTACTGAACCCTTGGCTGATTCGAAGTCTCTCGATGTAGTCAGAGCTTTGAATATTTATGTCACCAGAACGACTCAGATTGGGGAAACAGAGGCTCTGTTTGTCCTGTATGCTCCCAACAAAATTGGGGCCCCTGCTTCTAAGCAGACGGTTTCACGCTGGATATGGGATACAATTCGGCATGTTTGCCATTACCGAAGTCGGTGAAGGCCCATTCTACCAGGAAGGTGGGCTCTTCTTGGGCGGAGGCCCGAGGAGTCTCGGCGGTTCAACTTTGCAGAGCAGCTACTTGGTCGGGGTCAAACACGTTTGCTAAATTCTACAGGCTCGATAGCCTGGCTGATGAGGACCTTATTGTTTGCTCAATCGGTGCTGCAGAGTCGTCCGCACTCTCCCACCTGGTCTGGAGCTTTGGTATATACCCCATGGTCCTTTTGGAGACCCCAGCATCCTCTAGGATGTATGAGAAATTTGGATTTTTATACCTACCGGTAAATCCTTTTCTCTTAGTCCGTAGAGGATGCTGGGCTCCCGTCCCAGTGCGTACTGGATCTGCAGCTATTGGTTGTGGTTACACTCATGTGGTGTTTCTTTCAGTCAAGTTGGTTGCTGACGTTATTCATGCCATGGCATGCGGTATGTTATAGTTAGTCGTGTTTACACACAGGTTGTGTTACATTTTTCGGTCAGCATATTGCTGTCTATTTTTCATGCCGTCGGCTGGTGTTCTATTGAATACCACGTTCTGCGGCATGTTCGAGGTGTGAGCTGGTATGACAGTCACCGTGTATAAACAATAAATTATTTCCTCGAAATGTCCGTCTCCCTGGGCACAGTTCTCTAACTGGAGTCTGGAGGAGGGGCATAGAGGGAGGAGCCAGTTCACACCCATTCAAAGTCTTATAGTGTGCCCATGTCTCCTGCGGATCCCGTCTATACCCCATGGTCCTTTTGGAGACCCCAGCATCCACTACGGACTAAGAGAAAAGGATTTACCGGTAGGTATTAAAATCCTAGTTCTCTTACGTCCTAGAGGATGCTGGGGACTCCGTAAGGACCATGGGGTATAGACGGGCTCCGCAGGAGACATGGGCATTATAAAGAACTTTAGAATGGGTGTGCACTGGCTCCTCCTTCTATGCCCCTACTCCAGACCTCAGTTAGATCCTGTGCCCAGAGGAGATTGGGTGCACTACAGGGAGCTCTCCTGAGTTTCTCTGATAAAGAATTTTGTTAGGTTTTTTATTTTCAGGGAGCATTGCTGGCGACAGGCTACCTGCATCGTGGGACTGAGGAGAGAGAAGCAGACCTACTTAAATGATAGGCTCTGCTTCTTAGGCTACTGGACACCATTAGCTCCAGAGGGAGTCGGAACGCAGGTCTCCCCTTGCTGTTCGTCCCGGAGCCGCGCCGCCGTCCTCCTCGCAGAGCCGGAAGATAGAAGCCGGGTGAGTATAAGAAGAAAAGAAGACTTCAAGGCGGCAGAAGACTTCAGATCTTCACTGAGGTACGCGCGCAGCAGTAACGCTGCGCGCCATTGCTCCCACATACACACACACACACTAGTGGGCACAGATGGGTGCAGGGCGCAGGGGGGGCGCCCTGGGCAGCAATACAGCCTCTATATCTGGCATAGATACTGCGGAGGCAGTATTTCTTTCAATCCCCCGCCAGTTTGAGATATTTTGAGCGGGACCGAAGCCCGACGCTGGAGGGGGCGGAGCTTGGTCTCTCAGCACTAACCAGCGCCATTTTCTCCACAGAGATCTGCTGAGAAGCTGGCTCCACGGTCTCTCCCCTGCTGAACACGGTGACACAGGACTGAAAAGAGGAGAGGGGGCACTTGTAAGGCGCAGTGAGTGTATTGCACAGTAATTTAATATAAAATCGCTATTATCTGGGACATTATTTTCCAGTGTCAGTTGGCGCTGGGTGTGTGCTGGCATACTCTCTCTCTCTGTCTCTCCAAAGGGCCTTATTGGGGAACTGTCTCCTTAACTATATCCCTGTGTGTGTGGGGGTGTCGGTACGAGTGTGTCGGCATGTCTGATGCGGAAGGCTCAGCTAAGGAGGAGGTGGAGCAGATGATTGTGGTGTCGCCGTCGGCAACGCCGACTCATGATTGGATGGACATGTGGAATGTTTTAAATGCAAATGTGACCTTATTACATAAGAGATTGGACAAAGCAGAGTCCAGGGAAAGAGCAGGGAGTCAATCTTCGGCTGGGTCACCGGGCCCTGCTGGGTCTCAAAAACGTCCCCTATCCCAGATAGCAGACACTGATACCGACACGGACTCTGACTCCAGTGTCGACTATGATGAAGTGAGGTTGCACCCGAGGGTGGCAAAAAGTATTCATTATATGATTATTGCAATAAAAGAGGTTTTGCGTATCACAGATGACCCCTCGGTCCCTGACACGAGGGTGCGCATGTATAAGGAAAAGAAACCTGAGGTAACCTTTCCCCCATCCCATGAGCTTAACGCGTTATTTGAAAAGGCTTGGGAAACTCCTGATAAAAAACTGCAGATTCCCAAGAGGATTCTTATGGCATATCCTTTCCCTGCACTGGACAGGGTACGTTGGGAATCCTCACCCAGGGTGGACAAGGCTTTAACACGCCTGTCCAAGAAAGTGGCGCCACCGTCTCCGGACACGGCAGCCCTCAAGGATCCTGCTGATCGCAGGCAGGAAACTACTTTAAAGTCTATTTATGCGCATACAGGTGCTTTGCTCAGACCGGCAATAGCATCGGCATGGGTGTGTAGTGCGGTTGCAGCTTGGACAGATACCTTGTCAGCTGACCTTGATACCCTAGATAGGGATACCATTTTATTAACCTTAGGCCACATTAAAGACGCAGTCTTATATATGAGGGATGCTCAAAGAGACGTTGGGCTGCTGGGTTCGAGAGCCAACGCCATGGCGATTTCTGCTAGGCGCGCCCTGTGGACTCGCCAATGAACGGGTAATGCCGACTCAAAGAAACATATAGAGGTTTTGCCATACAAAGGTGAAGTTTTATTTGGGGAAGGTCTCGCGGACCTGGTTGCCACAGCTACCGCGGGTAAATCTACCTTTTTGCCTTGTGTTCCCCCACAGCAAAAGAAAACTCCACAGTATCTGATGCAGTCCTTTCGGTCGCGTAAGTCCAGAAGAGGTCGGGGCTCATCTTTCCTCGCCAGAGGTAAGGGTAGAGGGAAAATAATGCCTGCTACGGCTAGTTCCCAGGAGCAGAAGTCCTCCCCGGCTTCTACTAAATCCACCGCATGACGCTGGGGCTCCACTGAGGGGGTCCGCACCGGTGGGGGCACATCTTCGACTCTTCAGCCAGGTCTGGGTTCTGTCAGGCGTGGATCCTTGGGCGATGGATATTGTATCCCAAGGCTACAAACTGGAATTCGAAGAGGTGCCCCCTCGCCGATTTTTCAAGTCGGCCTTGCCAGCTTCTCCCCCAGAGAGGGAAGTAGTGTTCGATGCAATTCAAAAGCTGTATCAGCAGCAAGTGATTGTCAAGGTTCCCCTAGTTCAACAGGGGAAAGGGTACTATTCGACCCTGTTTGTGGTCCCGAAGCCGGATGGTTCGGTCAGACCCATTTTAAATCTAAAATCCCTAAACCTGTACTTGAGAAAGTTCAAATTCAAGATGGAATCGCTCCGGGCTGTGATCTCCAGTCTAGAAGGGGGGATTTTATGGTGTCACTCGACATAAAGGATGCATACCTTCATGTCCCCATATATCCTCCTCATCAGGCGTACCTGAGATTCGCTGTACAGGACTGTCATTACCAGTTTCAGACATTGCCGTTTGGGCTTTCCACGGCCCGAGGATTTTCACCAAGGTGATGGCGGAGATGATGGTGCTCCTGCGCAGGCAGGGAGTCACAATTATCCCATACTTGGACGATCTCCTGATAAAAGCAATATTGAGAGATCGATTGCAGAAGAGCGTGTTGCTCTCCCTGAGAGTGCTACAACAACACGGTTGGATTCTCAATCTGCCAAAGTCACAATTGATTCCAACGACTCGACTATCATTCCTAGGCATGATTCTGGACACGTAACAGAAGAGGGTTTTTCTCCCGATGGAAAAAGCCCAGGACCTCCAGAACATGGTCAGAGACCAAAAAGAGTGTCTGTTCATCAATGCACTCGAGTACTGGGGAAAATGGTGGCAGCCTACAAGGCCATCCCCTTTGGCAGGTTTCATGCAAGGACGTTTCAGTGGGACCTCCTGGACAAGTGGTCCGGGTCCCATCTACTAATACATCAGAAGATAAGCCTGTCCCCCCGGGCCAGAGTATCTCTCCTGTGGTGGCTGCAAAGTGCTCACCTTCTAGAGCAGTCTTTTTCAACTGGTGTGCCGCGGCACGCTAGGTGTGCCGCCGCACAGACCCTCTGCCGCCAGCCAGCAAGACCTGACACCACCGCCTGCCACCCGCACCCGCTGCACATACCCGCTGCCGCCAGCCAGCAAGACCTGACAACACCGCCCGCACCAGGCGCACATACCCGCTGCCGCCAGCCAGCAAGACATGCAACCGTCACACGCCAGACAGCCCCGCAGCATCCGGGAGGCTGTTCACATCCAGCGCTGCATTTTCGTTCTGACAGCCGGCCCGTGACCTATGGTAAGTCATAGGTCACGCACCGCATGTCGCCCGCCCACTCACACAGTGCTCTGCTGCTCCGTGCTGCCTGGTGAGGTGAGGTCCCAGCACTCCTCACTGATATTTAGTTATTAAAGCATGACAAATTATTATGGGTGCTGGGGGCAGGTGTGTGGAATTACTAATTACTAAGGGGGGGGGAGCCGGTGTGTGGAATTACTAATTACTAAGGGGGAGCTGGTGTGTGGAATTACTAAGGGGGGGAGCCGGTGTGTGGAATTACTAAGGGGGGGGGGGGGATCTGGTGTGTGGAATTACTAAGGGGGGGGGGGCAGGTGTGTGGATATATGAGGGGCAGATATTTGATTAAAAAAAAACTGATGGTGTGCCTTGGCAGTTTTAAAATCTTGTTTAGTGTGCCACGAGTTTAAAAAGGTTGAAAATCACTGTTCTAGAGGGTCGCAGGTTCGTCATTCTGGACTGGGTTCTGGTGACCACGGACGCGAGCCTCCGAGGATGGGGAGCAGTCACACAAGGAAGAAATTTTCAGGGGCTTGTCTACACATCAACGTACTGGAATTGAGGGCCATATACAACGGCCTACGACAAGCGGAGGATCTTCTTTGCGACCTACCGGTACTGATTCAATCAGACAACGTCACAGCCGTGGCTCATGTAAACTGCCAAGGCGGGACAAGGAGCAGAGTGGCAATGGCGAAAGCCACCAGGATTCTTCGCTGGGCGGAAAATCACGTAAGCGCTCTATCAGCGGTCTTCATTCCGGGAGTGGACAACTGGGAAGCAGACTTCCTCAGCAGATACGATCTCCATCCAGGAGAGTGGGGACTTCATCAAGAAGTTTTTACAGAGATAACAAGTCTTTGGGGAATTCCTCACATAGACATGATGGCGTCACGCCTCAACAAGAAGCTTCGGAGGTATTGTGCCAGGTTAAGGGACCCTCAGGCAGTAGCGGTGGACGCCCTGGTGACACGTTGGGTGTTTCAGTCGGTCTATGTGTTCCCCCCTCTTCCTCTCATCTCAAAGATATTGAGAATCATAAGACAAAAAATAAGAATTTACTTACCGATAATTCTATTTCTCGGAGTCCGTAGTGGATGCTGGGGTTCCTGAAAGGACCATGGGGAATAGCGGCTCCGCAGGAGACAGGGCACAAAAAGTAAAGCTTTAGGATCAGGTGGTGTGCACTGGCTCCTCCCCCCATGACCCTCCCCCAAGCCTCAGTTAGGATACTGTGCCCGGACGAGCGTACACAATAAGGAAGGATTTATGAATCCCGGGTAAGACTCATACCAGCCACACCAATCACACTGTACAACCTGTGATCTGAACCCAGTTAACAGTATGATAACAGCGGAGCCTCTGAAAGATGGCTCACAACAATAATAACCCGATTTTTGTAACTATGTACAAGTATTGCAGATAATCCGCACTTGGGATGGGCGCCCAGCATCCACTACGGACTCCGAGAAATAGAATTATCGGTAAGTAAATTCTTATTTTCTCTATCGTCCTAGTGGATGCTGGGGTTCCTGAAAGGACCATGGGGATTATACCAAAGCTCCCAAACGGGCGGGAGAGTGCGGATGACTCTGCAGCACCGAATGAGAGAACTCCAGGTCCTCCTTAGCCAGGTTATCAAATTTGTAGGAGTTTACAAACGTGTTTGCCCCTGACTAAATAGCCGCTCGGCAAAGTTGTAAAGCCGAGACCCCTCGGGCAGCCGCCCAAGATGAGCCCACCTTCCTTGTGGAATGGGCATTTACATATTTTGGCTGTGGCAGGCCTGCCACAGAATGTGCAAGCTGAATTGTATTACACATCCAACTAGCAAAAGTCTGCTTAGAAGCAAGAGCACCCAGTTTGTTGGGTGCATACAGGATAACAGCAAGTCAGTTTTCCTGACTCCAGCCGTCCTGGAACCTATATTTTCAGGGCCCTGACCACATCTAGCAACTTGGAGTCCTCCAAGTCCCTAGTAGGCGCAAGACACCACAATAAGCTGGTTCAGGTGAAACACTGACACCACCTTAGGGAGAGAACTGGGGACGAGTCCGCAGCTCTGCCCTGTCCGAATGGACAAACAGATATGGGCTTTTTTGAGAAAAAAACCACCAATTTTACACTCGCCTGGTCCAGGCCAGGTCCAAGAGCATGTTCACTTTTCATGTGAGATGCTTCAAATCCACAGATTTGACTGGTTTTAAACCAATGTGTTTTGAGGAATCCCAGAACTACGTTGAGATCCCACAGTGCCACTGGAGGCACAAAAGGGGGTTGTATATGCAATACTCCCTTGACAAACTTCTGGACTTCAGGAACTGAAGCCAATTCTTTCTGGAAGAAAAATCGACAGGGCCGAAATTTGAACCTTAATGGACCCCAATTTGAGGCCCATAGACACCCCTGTTTGCAGGAAATGCAGGAATCGACCGAGTTGAAATTTCTTCGTGGGGCCTTCCTGGCCTCACACCACGCAACATATTTTCGCCACATGTGGTGATAATGTTGTGCGGTCACCTCCTTTCTGGCTTTGACCAGGGTAGGAATGACCTCTTCCTGAATGCCTTTTCCCTTAGGATCCGGCGTTCCACCGCCATGCCGTCAAACGCAGCTGCGGTAAGTCTTGGAACAGACATGGTACTTGCTGAAACAAGTCCCTTCTTAGCGGCAGAGGCCATAAGTCCTCTGTGAGCATCTCTTGAAGTTCCGGGTACCAAGTCCTTCTTGGCCAATCCGGAGCCATGAGTATAGTTCTTACTCCTCTACGTCTTATAATTCTCAGTACCTTAGGTATGAAAAGCAGAGGATGGAACACATACACCGACTGGTACACCCACGGTGTTACCAGAACGTCCACAGCTATTGCCTGAGGGTCTCTTAACCTGGCGCAATACCTGTCCCGTTTTTTGTTCAGACGGGACGCCATCATGTCCACCTTTGGTAATTCCCAACGGTTTACAATCATGTGGAAAACTTCCCCATGAAGTTCCCACTCTGCCGGGTGGAGGTCGTGCCTACTGAGGAAGTCTGCTTCCCAGTTTCCATTCCCGGAATGAAAACACTGCTGACAGTGCTATCACATGATTTTCCGCCCAGCGAAAAGTCCTTGCAGTTTTTTTTTTTTTTCACTGCCCTCCTGCTTCTTGTGCCGCCCTGTCTATTTACGTGGGCGACTGCCGTGATGTTTTATCCCACTGGATCAATACCGGCTGACCTTGAAGCAGAGGTCTTGCTAAGCGTAGAGCATTATAAATTTACCCTTAGCTATATTTATGTGGAGAAAAGTCTCCAGACTTGATCACACTCCCTGAAAATTTTTTCCTTGTGTGACTGCTCCCCAGCCTCTCGGGCTGGCCTCCGTGGTCACCAACATCCAAAACTGAATGCCGAATCTGCGGCCCTCTAGAAGATGAGCACTCTGTAACCACCACAGGAGAGACACCCTTGTCCTTGGATAAAGGGTTATCCGCTGATGCATCTGAAGATGCGATCCGGACCATTTGTCCAGCAGATCCCACTGAAAAGTTCTTGCATGAAATCTGCCGACTGGAATTGCTTCGAAGGAAGTCACCATTTTTTTACCATGGCCCTTGTGCAATGATGCACTGATTTTAGGAGGTTCCTGACTAGCTCGGATAACTCCCTGGCTTTCTCTTCCGGGAGAAACACCTTTTTCTGGACTGTGTCCAGAATCATCCCTAAGCACAGGAGACTTGTTGTCGGGATCAGCTGCGAATTTGGAATATTTAGAATCCACCCCTGCTGTTGTAACAGTATCCGAGATAGTGCTACTCCGACCTCCAACTGTTCCCTGGACTTTGCCCTTATCAGGAGATCGTCCAAGTAAGGGATAATTAAGACGCCTTTTCTTCGAAGAAAAACCATCATTTCGGCCATTACCTTGGTAAAGACCCGGGGTGCCGTGGACAATCCAAACGGCAGCGTCTGAAACTGATACTGACAGTTCTGTACCACGAACCTGAGGTACCCTTAGTGATAAGGGCAAATTTTGGGACATGGAGGTAAGCATCCCTGATGTCTCGGGACACCATATAGTCCCCTTCTTCCCGGTTCGTTATCACTGCTCTGAGTGACTCCATCTTGATTTGAACCTTTGTAAGTGTTCAAATTTTTTTAGATTTAGAATAGGTCTCACCTAGCCTTTTCTTGTTGTAGGAGGGGTAATTTAATTATCACCTGCTGGGAATACAGCTCGTGAATTGTTTCCCATACTGCCTCCTTGTCGGAGGGAGACCTTGGTAAAGCAGACTTCAGGAGTCTGCGCAGGGGAAACGTCTCGACATTCCAATCTGTACCCCATGGATACTACTTGTAGGATCCAGGGGTCCTGTACGGTCTCAGCGTCCTGCTGAGAGCTTGTCAGAAGCGGTGGAACGCTTCTGTTCCTGGGAATGGGCTGCCTGCTGCAGTCTTCTTCCCTTTCCTCTATCCCTGGGCAGATATGACTCTTATAGGGACGAAAGGACTGAAGCTGAAAAGACGGTGTCTTTTTCTGCAGAGATGTGACTTAGGGTAAAAACGGTGGATTTTCCAGCAGTTGCCGTGGCCACCAGGTCCGATGGACCGACCCCAAATAACTCCTCTTCCTTTATACGGCAATACACCTTTGTGCCGTTTGGAATCTGCATCACCTGACCACTGTCGTGTCCATAAACATCTTCTGGCAGATATGGACATCGCACTTACTCTTGATGCCAGAGTGCAAATATCCCTCTGTGCATCTCGCATATATAGAAATGCATCCTTTAAATGCTCTATAGTCAATAAAATACTGTCCCTGTCAAGGGTATCAATATTTTTAGTCAGGGAATCCGACCAAGCCACCCCAGCTCTGCACATCCAGGCTGAGGCGATCGCTGGTCGCAGTATAACACCAGTATGTGTGTATATACTTTTTATGATATTTTCCAGCCTCCTGTCAGCTGGCTCCTTGAGGACGGCCCTATCTATAGACGGTACCGCCACTTGTTCTGATAAGCGTGTGAGCGCCTTATCCACCCTAAGGGGTGTTTCCCAACGCGCCCTAACTTCTGGCGGGAAAGGGTATACCGCCCATATTTTCTATCGGGGGGAACCCACGCATCATCACACACTTCATTTAATTTATCTGATTCAGGAAAAACTACGGTAGTTTTTTCACATCCCACATAATACCCTCTTTTGTGGTACTTGTAGTATCAGAAATATGTAACACCTCCTTCATTGCCCTTAACGTGTGGCCCTAATAAGGAATACGTTTGTTTATTCACCGTCGACACTGGATTCAGTGTCCCTGTCTGTGTCTGTGTCGACCGACTAAAGTAAACGGGCGTTTTAAAACCCCTGACGGTGTTTTTGAGACGTCTGGACCGGTACTAATTGTTTGTCGGCCGTCTCATGTCGTCAACCGACCTTGCCGCGTGTTGACATTATCACGTAATTCCCTAAATAAGCCATCCATTCCGGTGTCGACTCCCTAGAGAGTGACATCACCATTACAGGCAATTTCTCCGCCTCCTCACCAACATCGTCCTCATACATGTCGACACACACGTACCGACACACAGCACACACACAGGGAATGCTCTGATAGAGGACAGGACCTACTAGCCCTTTGGAGAGACAGAGGGAGAGTTTGCCAGCACACACCAAAAACGCTATAATTATATAGGGACAACCTTATATAAGTGTTTTCCCTTATAGCATCTTTTTTATATATTTCTAACGCCAAATTAGTGCCCCCCCTCTCTGTTTTAACCCTGTTTCTGTAGTGCAGTGCAGGGGAGAGCCTGGGAGCCTTCCCTCCAGCCTTTCTGTGAGGGAAAATGGCGCTGTGTGCTGAGGAGATAGGCCCCGCCCCTTTTTCGGCGGCCTCGTCTCCCGCTCTTAACGGATTCTGGCAGGGGTTAAATATCTCCATATAGCCCCCGGAGGCTATATGTGAGGTATTTTTAGCCAAAAATAGGTTTTCATTGCCTCCCAGGGCGCCCCCCTCCCAGCGCCCTGCACCCTCAGTGACTGCCGTGTGAAGTGTGCTGAGAGGAAATGGCGCACAGCTGCAGTGCTGTGCGCTACCTTAAGAAGACTGAGGAGTCTTCATGCCGCCGATTCTGGACCTTCTTCTTGTTTCAGCATCTGCAAGGGGGCCGGCGGCGAGGCTCCGGTGACCATCCAGGCTGTACCTGTGATCGTCCCTCTGGAGCTAATGTCCAGTAGCCAAAAAAGCCAATCCATCCTGCACGCAGGTGAGTTCACTTCTTCTCCCCTAAGTCCCTCGTTGCAGTGATCCTGTTGCCAGCAGGACTCACTGTAAAATAAAAAACCTAAGCTAAACTTTTCTAAGCAGCTCTTTAGGAGAGCCACCTAGATTGCACCCTTCTCGGCCGGGCACAAAAATCTAACTGAGGCTTGGGGGAGGGTCATGGGGGGAGGAGCCAGTGCACACCACCTGATCCTAAAGCTTTACTTTTTGTGCCCTGTCTCCTGCGGAGCCGCTATTCCCCATGGTCCTTTCAGGAACCCCAGCATCCACTAGGACGATAGAGAAAAGGGTGAAAACAATACTCGTTATTCCAAATTGGCCTCGAAGGGCCTGGTATTCATATCTTCAGGAGATGCTCACAGAAGATCCATGGCCTCTTCCTCTCAGGGAGGACCTGTTACAACAGGGGCCCTGCGTGTTCCAAGACTTACCGCGGTTACGTTTGACGGCATGGCGGTTGAACGCCGAATCCTAGCTGGGAAAGGCATTCCGGAGGAAGTCATCCCTACTCTGATAAAGGCTAGGAAGGAGGTGACGGCAAAACATTATCACCGTATCTGGAGGAAGTATGTATCTTGGTGTGAAGCCAAGAATGCTCCTATGGAAGATTTCCATCTGGGCCGTTTTCTCCACTTTCTACAGACAGGAGTGGATATGGGCCTAAAATTAGGCTCCATTAAGGTACAGATTTCGGCCCTGTCTATTTTCTTTCAGAAGGAATTGGCTTCTCTCCCAGAAGTCCAGACTTTTGTAAAGGGAGTGCTGCACATCCAGCCTCCTTTTGTGCCCCCAGTGGCACCTTGGGACCTTAACGTGGTGTTACGGTTTCTGAAGTCTCACTGGTTTGAACCTCTTCAAACGGTTGAATTGAAATTTCTCACTTGGAAGGTGGTCATGTTGTTGGCCTTGGCATCTGCAAGGCGGGTGTCCGAATTGGCGGCCTTGTCTCACAAGAGCCCCTATTTGACTTTCCATGTGGATAAAGTAGAGTTGAGGACTCGTCCTCAATTTTTGCCTAAGGTGGTTTCTTCATTTCATATGAACCAACCTATTGTGGTGCCTGTGGCTACGAGTGAGTTGGAGGATTCCAAGTCCCTGGATGTAGTCAGGGCCTTAAAAATCTATGTAGCCAGGACGGCTCGAGTTAGGAAAACAGAAGCACTGTTTGTCCTGTATGCAGCCAACAAAGTTGGCGCTCCTGCTTCGAAGCAGACTATTGCTCGCTGGATCTGTAACACGATTCAGCAAGCTCATTCTACGGCAGGATTGCCGTTAAATTCGGTAAAGGCCCATTCCACTAGGAATGTGGCCTCTTCTTGGGCGGCTGCCCGAGGCGTCTCGGCTTTACAGCTTTGCTGAGCAGCTACCTGGTCAGGTTCAAACACTTTTGCAAAATTCTATAAGTTTGATGCCCTGGCTGATGAGGACCTTGCGTTTGCTCAGTCGGTACTGCAGAGTCGTCCGCACTCTCCCGCCCGGTCTGGAGCTTTGGTATAAACCCCATGGTCCTTACGGAGTCCCCAGCATCCTCTAGGACGTAAGAGAAAATAAGATTTTAAACCTACCGGTAAATCTTTTTCTCCTAGTGCATAGAGGATGCTGGGCGCCTGTCCCAGTGCGGACAAATTCTGCAAGGCTTGTATATAGTTGTTGCTTACATAAGGGTTATGTTACAGTGGAGATCAGTCTTTGACTGATACTGTTTTTTGTTCATACTGTGGATGGTGTGCACTGGTATGAATCTTGCCCTTAGATTAACAAAATCCTTTCCTCGTATTGTCCATCTCCTTTGGGCACAGTTTCTCTAACTGAGGTCTGGAGGAGGGGCATAGAGGGAGGAGCCAGTGCACACCCATTCTAAAGTTCTTTATAGTGCCCATGTCTCCTGCGGAGCCCGTCTATACCCCATGGTCCTTACGGAGTCCCCAGCATCCTCTACGGACTAGGAGAAAAAGATTTACCGGTAGGTTTAAAATCTTATTTTTTTAGTGGATGTGAGAGCCCAATCAGTTTTTTCAGTCCCGGTGCAGACGCGTTGTGTATGCACATATTTACAGAGACTGGCCTGGCAAATCTCAACTACTTTAGTATTTTTTTGTGGGTTTTTTTTTTTTACAGGAATAAAAATTTAATTTTTGTAGTAATAAAAAAAATCTTCTTTGTTGTTGGGGAAAGTGCGTAATGATAAATAGGCCCTGAAGTGTGTTTTCAATCTCACTCTGCAGCAAGCACTGTATCTAAACTATAGTCCATCAGTTACTCTGCACTAGATTCAGTTAATCCACTTAGTATACTGTTCACCTACATACAGTGCACGCAGCCAATTTGTAGGATAAATATATTCATGTGAATATAGGGGCTAATTCAGGTTGGATTGCAAATCACAATCCAACCATAATTTCTGCGTTCGCCCACCGGGCGCCTACGCAGGGCCCGTTCTGCGCGTGCGTCCGCATTTTCTGCGGGTGACCCGCAGTAAATGCGAACGCCTCTGTCTGATTGACAGGCGGAGGCGTTCGCGGGGCGGGAGGCATACGGCAACACTCCGTTTCCAAGACGGGGCATTGCGGGGACGGTGGCAGGAAAACGGGCCATCACACGCAGCCGCTCTGGCCGTCAGGCGCAGCCGCTTCGATCAAAAAGATGGCGGCAGGCCTCCTGCCGTCTCAGCCAGTCTGCGCCGGCAGGAGGCTTCCCTGATTTCAGCGACCGCGCACTAATTGCGGCCCCCAGCATGCGAGTCAGAGGATTGCAAATTCTGCTAAAAAGCTGAATTTGCAATCCTTACTGAATAGGGTCCTTCGTCCGTATCAGTTCACTGGGAACTAATGACATTAGTGAAGCGCTGCTCTGTGATTCCACTAATTCTTATAGAATTCTCATGAATATTGTTTCATTTTAATAAATAAGTACCTCCACTTAGGAGGGTATCCAATTAGCCACGATAAAACGTCAGTTTTTCTCAATGTTTCACCGATTTTTTTTCATTTGGATCGCCTGTAAAAAAAATACAGTTTCTTACGAAAACACACAGGTTCAGTGAAACCTGTGTATAGTCACTGGCTGTGGGGCTGCTTTTGGAGATTTGGTTTCGTCTGCCTGAGGCAGGTGAAACAAAATCCCTGATAAGCTGTGGCACATGCTGGCTTATCGGGGCTAATTGGATAGCCCCCGACGATGCAATTACCTATTGTAAATGACCGCGGGTAATTGGATACCCCACTTAGTGTGGGCCATTAACAGATACAAACATTTTATATACAGCACAATGAGTAAAAGAGTTCTGTAAAGGGTGGTCTTCAGTATGCCGAATGACGGGATCCCAGCGCACAGTATACCGGCGCCGGGATCCCGACAGCCGGCATACCGACACTTATTCTCCCTCGTGGGGGTCCACGACCCCCCTGGAGGGAATATAAAATAGTCTGGCAAGGGGCTCATTTGCGCTCGCCACACTGTCGGTAAGCCGGCGGTCGGGCTCCCGGCGCCTGTATGCTGGTCGCCGGGAGCCCGACCGCCGGCATATCGTAGTGAACCCTCTGTAAAGTCATTTAGGGGCATTACAAAAAATGGAACAATCTTTGTGCGCACACTTCAGCTGCTTTAGCTTAACAACAGAAATGGCATCACACCTATTTTCCTACAAGTACACTTTCTACCACAGTTTCAATTGTATAACATAGGCGTTTAAATCAAAACATCAACCACACTTCCCTTAGATTTTTTTTTTTCAGGTGTTCCTCTTTCTCCGTCTCAGCACTCAGGAAATGTATATGTAAAGGGGGGACACAGAAAGAACCTCGTTTAACACAGTAGGGTACAAATCCTTTCCAAATATTTCACCCTGTGGAACACACACAACTATCCTGTTGGATGGAGTGCAGTGTTGTGCGGAGACCCCCTCAACAAATTACTCATGAAAACAGGCATATCAAAATATCCAGACAGGCAATCACCATCCCCATACTGCATATCGTCGGGGTGCCCCTTCAGCAGAACACTCACAATATTGGTAGTTACTGTATAACAGGCACATCCGGTGGGTCTTTATATTAAAAGTTTTTCTTTCCTCCTTATTGTCAGGCACAGAAACCCCTTCTAAATGGTGTGCAGGCACAGAAACTCCTTCTAAATGGTGTGCAGGCACAGAAAGCAGAGAAAAAGTTCATATAAAACATCTTTTTTACACAACAAGCAGACAGTGGGGGGAATTCAAGTGTTTGAAAAGCTGGTCAGGTGTCTGTTTTTTCCTGTCTATTAGATGGGAAAAAACAGACACCCAACTGACTTTTCAGACATTTGAATATCCCCCAGTAACTCACAAAAGCAGGACAGGTGATCTCATACCGAGTTGAAAAGAGGCAGCTGTAGTTATAGAACAGGGCCCCATCAGTAAGGGGCCCTACTCATTTGACGATGCGCCGCCGAGGTGCCCGACGGCCGACGAGCGACCCGGCGGCGGGGGGGGCAGTGACGGGGGGAGTGAAGTTTCTTCACTCCCCCCGTCACGCGGCTGCATTGAAGTGCAGGCAAATATGGACGAGATCGTCCATATTGGCCTGCATGCACAGCCGACGGGAGACCAGCGATGAACGAGCGCGGGGCCGCGCATCGTTCATCGCTGGAGTCTCCACACTGAAAGATATGAACGAGTTCTCGTTCATTTATGAACGAGATCGTTCATATCTTTCAGAAAATCGGCCAGTGTGTAGGGCCTATAAGCCTCTCCTTCTTTCATCCTTGGATATGATCACAATTACTGTAGTTCACAAGTGGCTCCCCCCCTCTACGTGTTTTGACCCCAGAAGGGTCTTTGCCCATTTAGGGGCATATTTATCAATTATCAGGTTTTAGACTCAGTGGGGGAGATTCAAATGTTTGAAAAGTCAGTTGGGAGTCTGTTTTTTCTTATCTAATAGACAGGAAAAAACAGACACCTGACCGATCTCTTATTGCGATCTCTTATTGCCACTATTCATGTTAATAAGAAATTTAATACCAACTGAATGTATCAATATACTGTCGCAGGGATGGGGCTCCGGACGGAAGTGACCGCATATAGTATAATCATACTTGCCTACCTGACCCTCTCCATGAGGGAGAAAATGCTCTGTTCCTGGACTTTCCTGGTAATGCATGATTGCCATCACCTGTGCTGTGCTTGTTAATTGATAAGAAAGGTGTTTCACCACAGGTGATAGCAATCATACATTACCAGGAAAGTCCAGGAACAGAGCATTTTCTCCCTCATGGAGAGGGTCAGGTAGGCAAGTATGAGTATAATCACTCCACTATTGGGACTCCTGTGTATGCATGGTCTGCTGGCTACACATGTGCAGTGGCCATTTCCGGGACGAGAACCCACTCCCGGTCAGGGCTGCCAAGAGAAATCCTGGGTCACGGTACAATAACTTCCTGGGCCCCACCCCCCCTGGAGGGGGTGTGACCACAGCATGCTGGGGGCATAGCCATACCTCTTTGGGGGCGTGTCTAGCACATGAGAAGCACCCACTCACAGTAGAGAGCCTGGCTGGGCCCAGGTACTTTTCAGGGGGCATGGCCTAATCACAGGAGGCATGCATCTGGGCCCAGGTTATTTGTACCCTCTCCCCCCCTCTCTCAGCGCCACTGCTCCCGGTAAACACTGCAAAATGTAGCCCATAGGCAACAATGGACTAACTCCATCTTCAGGTAGCATTAGCTGGCAGTGCCATAGACACCTATGGGCACTGTGGCTGTTGTCAGAAATGGAGAGACCGCGGTAGATATGGTGTGGGATATACTAAGCATATTTTGGATATATCCCGACAATTATCATGCGCATAGCGCCGTTAATGCTGGTATGCATGTACAATTCTGATTAAAATCCCAAAGGACAGCTTTTCCCGCCCATGGAGATATCTGCCGTGGTCTCTCCAGGGAATACTTAGTATTTGAAGGTATCCCACCAATAATGAGTGCTTTCAGAGAATATACTGCAAATATCAATTGATAAATAGGCCCCTTAAACAGAACACATATCCTTCAAGAAACAGGAATGCTGTACTCTTTTCTTTATATCCAATATACACATGCACTTTAATAAATTAGTCTTTCTGAACTGAAGAACAAATTGATCTAGGTGAAGTTCTGTGTATACAGAATGCAGTAGTAGTAGTAAAAACCCAAATGATTGCTTACAGTTAGAGCCAAAATTTCACGTGACATAATAGTGCCTTATGCAAAATGTACACAGCTGCTATCTTTTTGTTACCGTCTCCATCTGTTTAAACGATAGCCGCCCAAAAAAGTATTTTATTTATTTTTTTTTGGGGGGGGAGGGGGAATTCAGTGAGATATAATAAAGAATAACACTTTCATTCTCCAGTAAAAAGATCAGGGTCCCACGCTGCACTCCTTTTACTCTCTATGCTTGTCTGAAATGAGCAGTGCAAGTATTTTATTCATAAGATACAGAGTAGCAGAGGGCGGAGTGGGGCCAGGCCATCAGAATGAGCAGGTATCCCAGCCATTGTGACATATACAGCATGGAAGATATAAAATTGTGTTGTTTTTATGCTCCACCTGATACATTATCGTTTTTCGTTCCATTGTGGGTGATACATTATCGTTTTTCGTTCCATTGTGGGTGGAATAGTTAAAATGAATAAAGTATTTCCACAGCAGAATTCTCTAGGCATGAATCATACATACTGTGCCGGCCATTCTGATAGAGAACCTATACTTAGAAAAGGCTGAAATGCAGTAGTTTATCCAGGACAGTTATAATTGGAGGGTTTGTACAGTGGAGCCATTGGTACAGGAACAAGTGTTCTTAAATTAGAACTTCATATTGGATATTTACCAACAACACTCACATATAGAAAACATTTACTGCTTATGTAAGGAGTTCTGAATGCTCTCTCTGTCACTGTAAAGAACAAACTGATCAGCAGAAGACAGAGACTCAATCAGAATCGCAGCAACAGGTTTAGAGATGTTCTCTTCTACAGGTCGTGGTAGCAAGTATCGTAAAGCATAGAGGAGCGGTTTTAGATACTGGAATTTGGTCATGTGATAGTGAGAACACAACACTAGTATTTAATGCTGCACCCCAACACTGCATGATAATTGCTAACACCGCTTGTAGAACAGATTCATCTCATACGTTGCAGGCGTGCTTCCTGTCTCTCAGTAGTAAGATAACAATTGTAATCACATACAGTACACTATTATGTTTATGCTGCGAATATATTTAATATGTGAGTGTGGATTAACTTTCTAATATAAGCTTTTATTTTAAAAACTCCATTTGATCTATTGGAGCGTCTGTTTCTCTCTACTTATGCCCACTTATTATCTTTAACTTAAGAGGGTTTAAGGGTTCGGTAGCACAGTGCAAAAATTGACAAGAAGGATTATACAGTCAGGGGCAAGCGCAGTAGTTGTAATGGGTAAGGGTGGTGAAGGGGTTCCGCGCATATATATATATATATATATATATATATATATATATGAAATTGCCACCAACATTGGCCGATTTTTCATCAACGATTTTTTTACATGCACACTGAACGATTTTTCTCTTACGTCCTAGAGGATGCTGGGGACTCCGTAAGGACCATGGGGTATACACGGGCTCCGCAGGAGACATGGGCACTATAAAGAACTTTAGATGGGTGTGTACTGGCTCCTCCCTCTATGCCCCTCCTCCAGACCTCAGTTAGATCCTGTGCCCAGAGGAGATTGGGTGCACTACAGGGGAGCTCTCCTGAGTTTCTCTGATAAAAGAATTTTGTTAGGTTTTTTATCTTCAGGGAGCACTGCTGGCAACAGGCTCCCTGCAGCGTGGGACTGAGGGGAGAGAAGCAGGCCTACTTAAATGAAAGGCTCTGCTTCTTAGGCTACTGGACACCATTAGCTCCAGAGGGTCGGAATGCAGGTCTCACCCTCGCCGTTCGTCCCGGAGCCGCGCCGCCGTCCTCCTCACAGAGCCGGAAGATAGAAGCCGGGTGAGTATAAGAAGAAAGAAGACTTCAAAGGCGTCAGAAGACTTCAGATCTTCTCTGAGGTAACGCGCAGCGGTAACGCTGCGCGCCATTGCTCCCACACACAACACACAGCGGGCACTGAAGGGTGCAGGGTGCAGGGGGGGCGCCCTGGGCAGCAATAATAAACCTCTAGGGACTGGCTAATATGTATATAGGCTCTCCCCTGCTGAACACAATTAGCGCAGTGAGTGTATATTTATATATTATATATATAAAAGTGCTGTTTTGTCTGGGACTTTTGTTTCCAGTGTCAGTTGGCGCTGGGTGTGTGCTGGCATACTCTCTCTCTGTCTCTCCAAAGGGCCTTATTGGGGGAATTGTCTCCATATAGATATATCCCTGAGTGTGTGGGGGTGTCGGTACGCTTGTGTCGGCATGTCTGAAGCGGAAGGCTCATCTAAGGAGGAGGTGGAGCAGATGATTGTGGTGTCTCCGTCGGCAACGCCGACACCTGATTGGTTGGATATGCTGAATGTTTTAAATGCAAATGTGTCTTTATTACATCAGAGGTTGGACAAAGCAGAGTCCAGGGATAGAACAGGGAGTCAATCCATAGCTTTAGCTGTGTCACAGGGCCCGTCAGGGTCTCAGAAACGTCCCCTGTCCCAAGTAGCAGACACTGATACCGACACGGATTCTGACTCCAGTGTCGACTACGATGATGCGAGGTTACACCCAAGGGTGGCCAAAAGTATTCATTATATGATTATTGCAATAAAAGATGTTTTGCATATCACAGCTGAGCCCTCTGTCCCTGACAAGAGGGTACACATGTTTAAGGAAAAGAAGCCTGAGGTAACCTTTCCCCCATCTCATGAGCTGAACGCGTTATTTGAATAGGCTTGGGAAACTCCAGACAAGAAACTGCAGATTCCCAAAAGAATTCTTATGGCGTATTCTTTCCCTGCGCAGGACAGGTTACGGTGGGAATCCTCACCCAGGGTGGACAAGGCGATAACGCGCTTGTCCAAAAAGGTGGCGCTACCATCCCCAGACACGGCAGCCCTCAAGGATCCTGCTGATTGCAGACAGGAAATTACCTTAAAATAAGAATTTACTTACCGATAATTCTATTTCTCATAGTCCGTAGTGGATGCTGGGGACTCCGTAAGGACCATGGGGAATAGCGGCTCCGCAGGAGACTGGGCACATCTAAAGAAAGCTTTAGGACTAACTGGTGTGCACTGGCTCCTCCCCCTATGACCCTCCTCCAAGCCTCAGTTAGGATACTGTGCCCGGACGAGCGTACACAATAAGTAAGGATTTTGAATCCCGGGTAAGACTCATACCAGCCACACCAATCACACCGTATAACTTGTGATCTGAACCCAGTTAACAGTATGATAACAGAGGAGCCTCTGAAAAGATGGCTCCCAACAATAATAACCCGATTTTTGTAACAATAACTATGTACAAGTATTGCAGACAATCCGCACTTGGGATGGGCGCCCAGCATCCACTACGGACTATGAGAAATAGAATTATCGGTAAGTAAATTCTTATTTTCTCTAACGTCCTAAGTGGATGCTGGGGACTCCGTAAGGACCATGGGGATCATACCAAAGCTCCCAAACGGGCGGGAGAGTGCGGATGACTCTGCAGCACCGAATGAGAGAACTCCAGGTCCTCCTCAGCCAGGGTATCAAATTTGTAGAATTTAGCAAACGTGTTTGCCCCTGACCAAGTAGCTGCTCGGCAAAGTTGTAAAGCCGAGACAGCCTCGGGCAGCCGCCCAAGATGAGCCCACTTTCCTTGTGGAACGGGCTTTTACAGATTTTAGCTGTGGCAGGCCTGCCACAGAATGTGCAAGCTGAATTGTACTACAAATCCAACGAGCAATAGTCTGCTTAGAAGCAGGAGCACCCAGCTTGTTGGGTGCATACAGGATAAACAGCGAGTCAGATTTCCTGACTCCAGCCGTCCTGGAAACATATTTTCAGGACCCTGACAACATCCAGCAACTTGGATTCCTCCAAGTCCCTAGTAGCCGCAGGCACCACAATAGGTTGGTTCAGGTGAAAACGCTGGAACCACCTTAGGGAGAAACTGAGGACGAGTCCTCAATTCCGCCCTGTCCGAATGGAAAATCAGATAAGGGCTTTTACAGGATAAAGCCGCCAATTCTGACACGCGCCTGGCCCAGGCCAGGGTCAACAGCATGACCACTTTCCATGTGAGATATTTTAACTCCACAGATTTAAGTGGTTCAAACCAATGTGACTTTTGGAACCCAAACTACATTGAGATCCCAAATTGCCACTGGAGGCACAAAAGGAGGCTGTATATGCAGTACCCCTTTTACAAACGTCTAAACTTCAGGAACTGAAGCTAGTTCTTTTTTGGAAGAAAATTGACAGGGCCGAAATCTGAACCTTAATGGACCCCAATTTCAGGCCCATAGACACTCCTGTTTGCAGGAAATGTAGGAATCGACCCAGTTGAATTTCCTCCGTCGGGCCTTACTGGCCTCGCACTACGCAACATATTTTCGCCAATTGCGGTGATAATGTTTTTGCGGTTACATCCTTCCTGGCTTTAGATCAGGATATGGATGACTTCATCCGGAATGCCTTTTTTCCTTCAGGATCCGGTGTTCAACCGGCATGCCGTCAACGCAGCCGCGGTAAGTCTTGGAACAGACAGGGTCCTTGCTGGAGCAGGTCCCTTCTTAGAGGTAGAGGCCACGGATCCTCCGTGAGCATCTCTTGAAATTCCGGTTACCAAGTCCTTCTTGGCCAATCCGGAGCCACGAATATAGTGCTTTCTCCTCTCCATCTTATCAATCTCAGTACCTTGGGTATGAGAGGCAGAGGAGGGAACACATACACTGACTGGTACACCCACGGTGTTACCAGAGCGTCTACAACTATTGCCTGAGGGTCTCTTGACCTGGCGCAATACCTGTCGAGTTTTTTAATCATGTGGACGACTTCTGGGTGAAGTCCCCACTCTCCCGGGTGGAGGTCGTGCTGAGGAAGTCTGCTTCCCAGTTGTCCACTCCCGGAATGAATACTGTTGACAGTGCTATCACATGATTTTCCGCCCAGCGAAGAATCCCCGCAGCTTCTGCCATTGCCCTCCTGCTTCTTGTGCCACCCTGTCTGTTTACGTGGGTGACTGCCATGATGTTGTCCGACTGGATCAACACCGGCTGACCTTGAAGCAGAGGTCTTGCTAAGCTTAGAGCATTGTAAATGGCCCTTAGCTTCAGGATATTTATGTGAAGTGATGTTTCCAGGCTTGACCCTAAGCCCTGGATATTCCTTCCCTGTGTGACTGCTCCCCAGCCTCGCAGGCTGGCATCCGTGGTCACCAGGACCCAGTCCTGAATGCCGAATCTGCGGCCCTCTAGAAGATGAGCACTCTGCAACCACCACAGGATGGATACCCTTGTCCTTGGTGACAGGGTTATCCACTGATGCATCTGAAAATGCGACCCGGACCATTTGTCCAGTAGGTTCCACTGGAAAGTTCTTGCGTGGAATCTAACGAATGGGATTGCTTCGTAGGAAGCCACCATTTTTACCCAGAACCCTTGTGCATTGATGCACTGAGACTTGGTTCGGTTTTAGGAGGTTCCTGCTAGCTCGGATAACTCCCTGGCTTTCTCTTCCGGGAGAAACACCTTTTTTCTGGACCAGGAACATCCCTAGGAAACAGAAGACAAGTCGTCGGAACCAGCTGCGATTTTGGAATATTGAGAATCCAATCGTGCTGCCGCAACACTACCTGAGATAGTGCTACACCGACTTCCAACTGTTCCCTGGATCTTACCCTTATCAGGGAATCGTCCAAGTAAGGGAAAACTAAAATTCCCTTCCTTCGAAGGGATATCATTTCGGCCATTACCTTGGTAAAGACCCGGGGTGCCGTGGACCATCCCTACGGCAGCGTCTGAACTGATAGTGACAGTTCTGTACCATAACCTGAGGTACCCTTGGTGAGAAGGGTAAATTTTGACATGAAGGTAAGCATCCTTGATGTCCCGAGACATCATGTAGTCCCCTTCTTCCAGGTTCGCAATCACTGCTCTGAGTGACTCAATCTTGAATTTGAACCTCTGTATGTAAGTGTTCAAAGATTTTAGATTTTAGATTTAGAATCGGTCTCACCGAGCCGTCTGGCTTCGGTACCACAATAGTGAGGAATAATACCCCGTTCCCTGTTGCAGGAGGGGTACCTTGATTATCACCTGCTGGGAATACAGCTTGTGAATGGCTTCCAAAACTGCCTCCCTGTCAGAGGGAGACGTCGGTAAAGCCGACTTTTGGAAACGGCGAGGGGGAGACGTCTCGAATTTCAATATGTACCCTTGAGATATTACCTGAAGGATCCAGGGGTCTACTTGCGAGTGAGCCCACTGCGCACTGAAATTCATTGAGAACGGGCCCCCACCGTGCCTGAGCTTGTAAGGCCCTAGGGTCATACTGAGGGCTTTGCAGAGACGGGAAAGGGTTTCTGTTCCTGGGAACTGGGTAATCTCTTCAGCCTTTTTCCTCTCCCTCTGTCACGAGCAGAAAAGAGGAACCTTTTGTCCGCTTGCCAACAAAGGACTGCGCCTGATAATACGGCGTCTTATTTTGAGAGGCGACCTGGGGTACAAATGTGGATTTCCCAGTTGTTGCCGTGGCCACCAGGTCTAAAAGACCGACCCCAAATGTCCCCTTTCAAAGGCAATACTTCCAAATGCCGTTTGGAATCCGCATCACCTGACCATTTTACTGGTAGAATTGGACAACGCACTTATACTTGATGCCAGTCGGCAAATATTCCGCTGTGCATCATGCATATATAGAAATGCATCTTTTAAATGCTCTATAGGCAATAATATACTATCCTTATCTAGGATATCAATATTTCCAGTCAGGGAATCCGACCATGCCAACCCAGCACTGCACCTCCAGGCTGAGGCGATTGCTGGTCGCAGTATAACACCAGTATGTGTGTGAATACATTTTTGGATACCCTCCTGCTTTCTATCAGCAGGATCCTTAAGGGCGGCCATCTCATGAGAGGGTAGAGCCCTTGTTCTTACAAGCGTGTGAGCGCCTTATCCCCCCTAGGGGGTGTTTCCCAACGCACCCTAACCTCTGGCGGGAAAGGGTATACAGCCAATACTTTTTAAGAAATTATCAATTGTTATCGGGGGGAAACCCACGCATCATCACACACCTCATTTTATTTCTCAGATTCAGGAAAACTACAGGTAGTTTTTCCCTCACCGAACATAATACCCCTTTTTGGTGGTACTCGTATTATCAGAAATGTATAAAACATTTTCCATTGTCTCAATCATGTAACGTGTGGCCCTACTGGAAATCACGGTTGTCTCTTCACCGTCGACACAGGAGTCAGTATCCGAGGAGTCAGTATCCGTGTCGGCGTCTGTATCTGCCATCTGAGGTAACGGGCGCTTTAGAGCCCCTGACGGCCTATGAGACGTCTGGACAGGCACAAGCTGAGTAGCCGGCTGTCTCATGTCAACCACTGTTTTTTTATACAGAGCTGACACTGTCACGTAATTTTCAACAGTACATCCACTCAGGTGTCGACCCCCTAGGTGGTGACATCACTGTTACAGACACTCTGCTCCGTCTCCACATCATTTTTCTCCTCATACATGTCGACACAAACGTACCGACACACAGCACACACACAGGGAATGCTCTGATAGAGGACAGGACCCCACTAGCCCTTTGGGGAGACAGAGGGAGAGTATGCCAGCACACACCAGAGCGCTATATATATATACAGGGATAACCTTATATAAGTGTTTTTCCCCTTATAGCTGCTGTATGTTTTAATACTGCGCCTAATTTGTGCCCCCCTCTCTTTTTTTAACCCTTTCTGTAGTGTAGTGACTGCAGGGAAGAGACCGGGAGCTTCCCTCCAACTGAGCTGTGAGGGAAAATGGCGCCAGTGTGCTGAGGAGATAGGCTCCGCCCCCTTTTCGGCGGCCTTATCACCCGTTTTTCTGTATATTCTGGCAGGGGTTAAATGCATCCATATAGCCCAGGAGCTATATGTGATGTATTTTTTTGCCATGTAAGGTATTTTTATCCTGTTTTATTGCGTCTCAGGGCGCCCCCCCCAGCGCCCTGCACCCTCAGTGACCGGAGTATGAAGTGTGCTGAGAGCAATGGCGCACAGCTGCAGTGCTGTGCGCTACCTTATTGAAGACAGGAACGTCTTCTGCCGCCGATTTTTCCGGACCTCTTCGCTCTTCTGGCTCTGTAAGGGGGCCGGCGGCGCGGCTCCGGGACCCATCCAGGCTGGGCCTGTGATCGTCCCTCTGGAGCTAATGTCCAGTAGCCAAGAAGCCCAATCCACTCTGCACTCAGGTGAGTTCGCTTCTTCTCCCCTTAGTCCCTCGATGCAGTGAGCCTGTTGCCAGCAGGTCTCACTGAAAATAACAAACCTAAACTAAAACTTTCACTAAGAAGCTCAGGAGAGCCCCTAGTGTGCACCCTTCTCGTCGGGCACAGAAATCTAACTGAGGCTTGGAGGAGGGTCATAGGGGGAGGAGCCAGTGCACACCAGTTAGTCCTAAAGCTTTCTTTAGATGTGCCCAGTCTCCTGCGGAGCCGCTATTCCCCATGGTCCTTACGGAGTCCCCAGCATCCACTTAGGACGTTAGAGAAAATCTATTTATACACATACGGGGGCCTTGCTCAGTCAGGCAATAGCGTCGGCTTGGGTTTGTAGCGCTGTTGCGGCTTGGACGGATACGTTGTCAGCTGACATTGATACCCTAGATAGGGATACCATTTTATTGACCTTAGGTCACATTAAAGACGCAGTCTTATATATGAGAGACGCTCAGAGAGACGTTGGTCTGCTAGGTTCAAGGGCCAACGCCATGGCGATTTCTGCTAGGCGAGCCCTGTGGACCCGCCAATGGACGGGTGATACCGACTCAAAGAAGCATATGGAAGTTTTACCTTACAAAGGTGAGGATTTATTTGGGGAAGGTCTTGCGGACCTGGTTTCCACAGCTACACCGGGTAAATCTACTTTTTTACCTTATGTTTCCCCACAGCAAAAGAAAACGGCGCAATATCAGATGCAGTCCTTTCGGTCGCATAAGTCCAGAAGAGGTCGGGGCTCTTCCTTCCTCGCCAGAGGTAAGGGAAGAGGGAAAATACTGCCTGCTACGGCTAGTTCCCAGGAGCAGAAGTCCTCCCCGGCTTCTACTAAATCCACCGCATGATGCTGGATCTCCTCTGAGGGAGTCTGCGCCGGTTGGGGCACGTCTTCGACTCTTCAGCCACGTCTGGGCAAGGGAAATTGTATCCCTGGGTTACAAGCTGGAATTCGAAGATGTGCCTCCTCGCCGGTTTTTCAAATCGGCTCTACCAACTTCTCCCCCAGAGAGGGAGATAGTTTTAGCTGCAATTCAAAAACTGTGTCAACAACAAGTGGTTGTCGAGGTTCCCCTAGTTCAACAGGGGAAGGGGTACTATTCAACCCTATTTGTGGTCCCGAAACTGGATGGCCCGGTCAGACCCATTCTAAATTTAAAATCCCTAAACCTGTACTTGAAAAAGTTCAAATTCAAGATGGAATCGCTCCGGGCAGTTACCTCCAGCCTGGAGGGGGGGGGATTTTATGGTGTCACTGGACATAAAGGACGCATACCTTCATGTCCCCATATATCCCCCTCATCAGGCGTAC
The DNA here is from genome assembly GCF_028390025.1 of Pseudophryne corroboree. Lineage (NCBI taxonomy): Eukaryota > Metazoa > Chordata > Amphibia > Anura > Myobatrachidae > Pseudophryne > Pseudophryne corroboree. The sequence continues at coordinate 187,979,389 of NC_086449.1, forward strand.
CTGAGATTCGCTGTACAGGACTGTCACCAGTTTCATACGTTGCCGTTTGGGCTTTCCGCGGCCCCGAGGATTTTCACCAAGGTAATGGCGGAAATGATGGTGCTCCTGCGCCGGCAGGGAGTCACAATTATCCCGTACTTGGACGATCTCTTGATAAAAGCGAGATCGAGAGATCAGTTGCTGAAAAGCGTGGCACTCTCCCTGAGAGTGCTACAGCAACATGGCTGGATTCTGAATCTACCAAAGTCACAGTTGGTTCCAACAACTTGACTATCTTTCTTAGGCATGATTCTGGACACGGAACAAAAGAGGGTTTTTCTCCCAATAGAAAAAGCCCAGGAACTCCAGAACATGGTCAGAGACCTGCTAAAACCGAAAAGAGTGTCAGTCCATCAATGCACTCGAGTACTGGGAAAAATGGTGGCGACCTACGAGGCCATCCCCTTCGGCAGGTTTCATGCGAGGACTTTTCAGTGGGACCTTCTGGACAAGTGGTCCGGGTCCCATCTTCAAATTCATCAGAAAATAAGCCTGTCCCCCAGGGCCAGGGTGTCTCTCCTGTGGTGGCTGCAGAGTGCTCACCTTCTAGAGGGTCGCAGGTTCGGCATTCAAGACTGGGTTCTGGTGACCACGGACGCGAGCCTCCGATGATGGGGAGCAGTCACACAAGGAAGAAACTTTCAGGGGATATGGTCAAGCCAGGAGGCTTGTCTACACATCAACGTACTGGAATTGAAGGCCATATACAACGGCCTACGTCAAGCGGAGAATCTTCTTCGCGACCTACCGGTTCTGATTCAATCAGACAACAGCACAGCCGTGGCTCATGTAAACCGCCAAGGCGGAACAAGGAGCAGAGTGGCAATGGCGGAAGCCACCAGGATTCTGCGCTGGGCGGAAAATCACATAAGCGCTTTGGCAGCAGTCTTCATTCCGGGTGTGGACAACTGGGAAGCAGACTTCCTCAGCAGACACGATCTCCATCCAGGAGAGTGGGGACTTCATCAAGAAGTTTTTGCAGAGATAACAAGTCATTGGGGACTTCCTCAAATAGACATGATGGCGTCATGCCTCAACAAGAAGCTTCAGAGGTATTGTGCCAGGTCAAGGGACCCTCAGGCGGTAGCAGTGGACGCCCTGGTGACACCGTGGGTGTTTCAGTCGGTCTATGTGTTCCCTCCTCTTCCACTCATCTCAAAGATATTGAGAATCATAAGACGAAAAAGAGTGCAGACAATACTCATTGTTCCAGATTGGCCTCGAAGGGCCTGGTATTCCGATCTTCAGGAAATGCTCACAGAAGATCCGTGGCCTCTTCCTTTCAGAGAGGACCTTTTGCAACAGGGACCCTGAATGTTCCAAGACTTACCGCGGTTACGTTTGACGGCATGGCGGTTGAACACCGAATCCTAGCTGGGAAAGGCATTCCGGAAGAAGTCATCCCTACGCTGATGAAGGCTAGAAAGGAGGTGATGGCGAAACATTATCACCGTATCTGGAGAAAGTATGTATCTTGGTGTGAATCCAAGAATGCTCCTGCGGAAGTTTTCCATCTGGGCCGTTTTCTCCACTTTCTACAGACAGGAGTGGATATGGGCCTAACATTGGGCTCCATTAAGGTACAGATTTCGGCCCTATCGATTTTCTTTCAGAAGGAATTAGCTTCTCTCCCAGAAGTCCAGACTTTTGTAAAGGGAGTGCTGCACATACAGCCTCCTTTTGTGCCTCCAGTGGCACCATGGGACCTTAACGTGGTGTTACAGTTCCTAAAATCTCACTGGTTTGAACCTCTTCAAACGGTTGAATTAAAATTTCTCACTTGGAAGGTGGTCATGTTGTTGGCCTTGGCATCTGCAAGACGGGTGTCTGAATTGGCGGCTTTGTCTCACAAAAGCCCCTATCTGTTTTTCCATGTGGATAGAGCAGAATTAGGGACTCGTCCTCAATTTTTGCCTAATGTAGTTTCATCGTTTCATATGAACCAACCTATTGTGATACCTGTGGCTACGAAGGAGTTAGAGGATTCCAAGTCCCTTGATGTAGTTAGGGCCTTAAACATTTATGTAGCCAGGACGGCTCGGGTTAGGAAAACAGAGGCACTGTTTGTCCTGTATGCAGCCAACAAGGTTGGCGCTCCTGCTTCTAAGCAGACTATTGCTCGCTGGATCTGTAACACGATTCAGCAGGCTCATTCTACGGCTGGATTGCCGTTACCAAATTCGGTAAAAGCCCATTCCACTAGGAAGGTGGACTCTTCTTGGGCGGCTGCCCGAGGCGTCTCGGCATTACAGCTTTGCCGAGCGGCGACTTGATCGGGTTCAAACACTTTTGCTAAATTCTACAAGTTTGATACCTTGGCTGATGAGGACCTCATGTTTGCTCAATCGGTGCTGCAGAGTCATCCGCACTCTCCCGCCCGGTCTGGAGCTTTGGTATAATCCCCATGGTCCTTACGGAGTCCCCTCTAGGACGTAAGAGAAAATAAGATTTTAAACCTACCGGTAAATCTTTTTCTCCTAGTCCGTAGAGGATGCTGGGCGCCCGTCCCAGTGCGGACATATTTCTGCAAGGCTTGTATATAGTTATTGCTTACATAAGGGTTATGTTACGGTTAAGATCAGTCTTTGGCTGATTCTGTTTTGTTCATACTGTTAACTGGTTGTGTATATTCCATGTTATACGGTGTGGATGGTGTGGCTGGTATGAGTCTTACCCGGGATTCAAAATCCTTCCTTATTGTGTACGCTCGTCCGGGCACAGTATCCTAACTGAGGCTTGGAGGAGGGTCATAGGGGGAGGAGCCAGTGCACACCAGTTAGTCCTAAAGCTTTCTTTAGATGTGCCCAGTCTCCTGCGGAGCCGCTATTCCCCATGGTCCTTACGGAGTCCCCAGCATCCACTTAGGACGTTAGAGAAAATCTATTTATACACATACGGGGGCCTTGCTCAGACAGGCAATAGCGTCGGCTTGGGTTTGTAGCGCTGTTGCGGCTTGGACGGATACGTTGTCAGCTGACATTGATACCCTAGATAGGGATACCATTTTATTGACCTTAGGTCACATTAAAGACGCAGTCTTATATATGAGAGACGCTCAGAGAGACGTTGGTCTGCTAGGTTCAAGGGCCAACGCCATGGCGATTTCTGCTAGGCGAGCCCCGTGGACCCGCCAATGGACCGGTGATACCGACTCAAAGAAGCATATGGAAGTTTTACCTTACAAAGGTGAGGATTTATTTGGGGAAGGTCTTGCGGACCTGGTTTCCACAGCTACACCGGGTAAATCTACTTTTTTACCTTATGTTTCCCCACAGCAAAAGAAAACGGCGCAATATCAGATGCAGTCCTTTCGGTCGCATAAGTCCAGAAGAGGTCGGGGCTCTTCCTTCCTTGCCAGAGGTAAGGGAAGAGGGAAAATACTGCCTGCTACGGCTAGTTCCCAGGAGCAGAAGTCCTCCCCGGCTTCTACTAAATCCACCGCATGATGCTGGATCTCCTCTGAGGGAGTCTGCGCCGGTTGGGGCACGTCTTCGACTCTTCAGCCACGTCTGGGCAAGGGAAATTGTATCCCTGGGTTACAAGCTGGAATTCGAAGATGTGCCTCCTCGCCGGTTTTTCAAATCGGCTCTACCAACTTCTCCCCCAGAGAGGGAGATAGTTTTAGCTGCAATTCAAAAACTGTGTCAACAACAAGTGGTTGTCGAGGTTCCCCTAGTTCAACAGGGGAAGGGGTACTATTCAACCCTATTTGTGGTCCCGAAACTGGATGGCCCGGTCAGACCCATTCTAAATTTAAAATCCCTAAACCTGTACTTGAAAAAGTTCAAATTCAAGATGGAATCGCTCCGGGCAGTTATCTCCAGCCTGGAGGGGGGGGGGGGATTTTATGGTGTCACTGGACATAAAGGACGCATACCTTCATGTCCCCATATATCCCCCTCATCAGGCGTACCTGAGATTCGCTGTACAGGACTGTCACCAGTTTCATACGTTGCCGTTTGGGCTTTCCACGGCCCCGAGGATTTTCACCAAGGTAATGGCGGAAATGATGGTGCTCCTGCGCCGGCAGGGAGTCACAATTATCCCGTACTTGGACGATCTCTTGATAAAAGCGAGATCGAGAGATCAGTTGCTGAAAAGCGTGGCACTCTCCCTGAGAGTGCTACAGCAACATGGCTGGATTCTGAATCTACCAAAGTCACAGTTGGTTCCAACAACTTGACTATCTTTCTTAGGCATGATTCTGGACACGGAACAAAAGAGGGTTTTTCTCCCAATAGAAAAAGCCCAGGAACTCCAGAACATGGTCAGAGACCTGTTAAAACCGAAAAGAGTGTCAGTCCATCAATGCACTCGAGTACTGGGAAAAATGGTGGCGACCTACGAGGCCATCCCCTTCGGCAGGTTTCATGCGAGGACTTTTCAGTGGGACCTTCTGGACAAGTGGTCCGGGTCCCATCTTCAAATTCATCAGAAAATAAGCCTGTCCCCCAGGGCCAGGGTGTCTCTCCTGTGGTGGCTGCAGAGTGCTCACCTTCTAGAGGGTCGCAGGTTCGGCATTCAAGACTGGGTTCTGGTGACCACGGACGCGAGCCTCCGATGATGGGGAGCAGTCACACAAGGAAGAAACTTTCAGGGGATATGGTCAAGCCAGGAGGCTTGTCTACACATCAACGTACTGGAATTGAAGGCCATATACAACGGCCTACGTCAAGCGGAGAATCTTCTTCGCGACCTACCGGTTCTGATTCAATCAGACAACAGCACAGCCGTGGCTCATGTAAACCGCCAAGGCGGAACAAGGAGCAGAGTGGCAATGGCGGAAGCCACCAGGATTCTGCGCTGGGCGGAAAATCACATAAGCGCTTTGGCAGCAGTCTTCATTCCGGGTGTGGACAACTGGGAAGCAGACTTCCTCAGCAGACACGATCTCCATCCAGGAGAGTGGGGACTTCATCAAGAAGTTTTTGCTGAGATAACAAGTCATTGGGGACTTCCTCAAATAGACATGATGGCGTCATGCCTCAACAAGAAGCTTCAGAGGTATTGTGCCAGGTCAAGGGACCCTCAGGCGGTAGCAGTGGACGCCCTGGTGACACCGTGGGTGTTTCAGTCGGTCTATGTGTTCCCTCCTCTTCCACTCATCTCAAAGATATTGAGAATCATAAGACGAAAAAGAGTGCAGACAATACTCATTGTTCCAGATTGGCCTCGAAGGGCCTGGTATTCCGATCTTCAGGAAATGCTCACAGAAGATCCGTGGCCTCTTCCTTTCAGAGAGGACCTTTTGCAACAGGGACCCTGAATGTTCCAAGACTTACCGCGGTTACGTTTGACGGCATGGCGGTTGAACACCGAATCCTAGCTGGGAAAGGCATTCCGGAAGAAGTCATCCCTACGCTGATGAAGGCTAGAAAGGAGGTGATGGCGAAACATTATCACCGTATCTGGAGAAAGTATGTATCTTGGTGTGAATCCAAGAATGCTCCTGCGGAAGTTTTCCATCTGGGCCGTTTTCTCCACTTTCTACAGACAGGAGTGGATATGGGCCTAACATTGGGCTCCATTAAGGTACAGATTTCGGCCCTATCGATTTTCTTTCAGAAGGAATTAGCTTCTCTCCCAGAAGTCCAGACTTTTGTAAAGGGAGTGCTGCACATACAGCCTCCTTTTGTGCCTCCAGTGGCACCATGGGACCTTAACGTGGTGTTACAGTTCCTAAAATCTCACTGGTTTGAACCTCTTCAAACGGTTGAATTAAAATTTCTCACTTGGAAGGTGGTCATGTTGTTGGCCTTGGCATCTGCAAGACGGGTGTCTGAATTGGCGGCTTTGTCTCACAAAAGCCCCTATCTGTTTTTCCATGTGGATAGAGCAGAATTAGGGACTCGTCCTCAATTTTTGCCTAAGGTAGTTTCATCGTTTCATATGAACCAACCTATTGTGGTACCTGTGGCTACGAAGGAGTTAGAGGATTCCAAGTCCCTTGATGTAGTCAGGGCCTTAAACATTTATGTAGCCAGGACGGCTCGGGTTAGGAAAACAGAGGCACTGTTTGTCCTGTATGCAGCCAACAAGGTTGGCGCTCCTGCTTCTAAGCAGACTATTGCTCGCTGGATCTGTAACACGATTCAGCAGGCTCATTCTACGGCTGGATTGCCGTTACCAAATTCGGTAAAAGCCCATTCCACTAGGAAGGTGGACTCTTCTTGGGCGGCTGCCCGAGGCGTCTCGGCATTACAGCTTTGCCGAGCGGCGACTTGATCGGGTTCAAACACTTTTGCTAAATTCTACAAGTTTGATACCTTGGCTGATGAGGACCTCATGTTTGCTCAATCGGTGCTGCAGAGTCATCCGCACTCTCCCGCCCGGTCTGGAGCTTTGGTATAATCCCCATGGTCCTTACGGAGTCCCCTCTAGGACGTAAGAGAAAATAAGATTTTAAACCTACCGGTAAATCTTTTTCTCCTAGTCCGTAGAGGATGCTGGGCGCCCGTCCCAGTGCGGACATATTTCTGCAAGGCTTGTATATAGTTATTGCTTACATAAGGGTTATGTTACGGTTAAGATCAGTCTTTGGCTGATTCTGTTTTGTTCATACTGTTAACTGGTTGTGTATATTCCATGTTATACGGTGTGGATGGTGTGGCTGGTATGAGTCTTACCCGGGATTCAAAATCCTTCCTTATTGTGTACGCTCGTCCGGGCACAGTATCCTAACTGAGGCTTGGAGGAGGGTCATAGGGGGAGGAGCCAGTGCACACCAGTTAGTCCTAAAGCTTTCTTTAGATGTGCCCAGTCTCCTGCGGAGCCGCTATTCCCCATGGTCCTTACGGAGTCCCCAGCATCCACTTAGGACGTTAGAGAAAATCTATTTATACACATACGGGGGCCTTGCTCAGACAGGCAATAGCGTCGGCTTGGGTTTGTAGCGCTGTTGCGGCTTGGACGGATACGTTGTCAGCTGACATTGATACCCTAGATAGGGATACCATTTTATTGACCTTAGGTCACATTAAAGACGCAGTCTTATATATGAGAGACGCTCAGAGAGACGTTGGTCTGCTAGGTTCAAGGGCCAACGCCATGGCGATTTCTGCTAGGCGAGCCCTGTGGACCCGCCAATGGATGGGTGATACCGACTCAAAGAAGCATATGGAAGTTTTACCTTACAAAGGTGAGGATTTATTTGGGGAAGGTCTTGCGGACCTGGTTTCCACAGCTACACCGGGTAAATCTACTTTTTTACCTTATGTTTCCCCACAGCAAAAGAAAACGGCGCAATATCAGATGCAGTCCTTTCGGTCGCATAAGTCCAGAAGAGGTCGGGGCTCTTCCTTCCTCGCCAGAGGTAAGGGAAGAGGGAAAATACTGCCTGCTACGGCTAGTTCCCAGGAGCAGAAGTCCTCCCCGGCTTCTACTAAATCCACCGCATGATGCTGGATCTCCTCTGAGGGAGTCTGCGCCGGTTGGGGCACGTCTTCGACTCTTCAGCCACGTCTGGGCAAGGGAAATTGTATCCCTGGGTTACAAGCTGGAATTCGAAGATGTGCCTCCTCGCCGGTTTTTCAAATCGGCTCTACCAACTTCTCCCCCAGAGAGGGAGATAGTTTTAGCTGCAATTCAAAAACTGTGTCAACAACAAGTGGTTGTCGAGGTTCCCCTAGTTCAACAGGGGAAGGGGTACTATTCAACCCTATTTGTGGTCCCGAAACTGGATGGCCCGGTCAGACCCATTCTAAATTTAAAATCCCTAAACCTGTACTTGAAAAAGTTCAAATTCAAGATGGAATCGCTCCGGGCAGTTATCTCCAGCCTGGAGGGGGGGGGGATTTTATGGTGTCACTGGACATAAAGGACGCATACCTTCATGTCCCCATATATCCCCCTCATCAGGCGTACCTGAGATTCGCTGTACAGGACTGTCACCAGTTTCATACGTTGCCGTTTGGGCTTTCCACGGCCCCGAGGATTTTCACCAAGGTAATGGCGGAAATGATGGTGCTCCTGCGCCGGCAGGGAGTCACAATTATCCCGTACTTGGACGATCTCTTGATAAAAGCGAGATCGAGAGATCAGTTGCTGAAAAGCGTGGCACTCTCCCTGAGAGTGCTACAGCAACATGGCTGGATTCTGAATCTACCAAAGTCACAGTTGGTTCCAACAACTTGACTATCTTTCTTAGGCATGATTCTGGACACGGAACAAAAGAGGGTTTTTCTCCCAATAGAAAAAGCCCAGGAACTCCAGAACATGGTCAGAGACCTGTTAAAACCGAAAAGAGTGTCAGTCCATCAATGCACTCGAGTACTGGGAAAAATGGTGGCGACCTACGAGGCCATCCCCTTCGGCAGGTTTCATGCGAGGACTTTTCAGTGGGACCTTCTGGACAAGTGGTCCGGGTCCCATCTTCAAATTCATCAGAAAATAAGCCTGTCCCCCAGGGCCAGGGTGTCTCTCCTGTGGTGGCTGCAGAGTGCTCACCTTCTAGAGGGTCGCAGGTTCGGCATTCAAGACTGGGTTCTGGTGACCACGGACGCGAGCCTCCGATGATGGGGAGCAGTCACACAAGGAAGAAACTTTCAGGGGATATGGTCAAGCCAGGAGGCTTGTCTACACATCAACGTACTGGAATTGAAGGCCATATACAACGGCCTACGTCAAGCGGAGAATCTTCTTCGCGACCTACCGGTTCTGATTCAATCAGACAACAGCACAGCCGTGGCTCATGTAAACCGCCAAGGCGGAACAAGGAGCAGAGTGGCAATGGCGGAAGCCACCAGGATTCTGCGCTGGGCGGAAAATCACATAAGCGCTTTGGCAGCAGTCTTCATTCCGGGTGTGGACAACTGGGAAGCAGACTTCCTCAGCAGACACGATCTCCATCCAGGAGAGTGGGGACTTCATCAAGAAGTTTTTGCTGAGATAACAAGTCATTGGGGACTTCCTCAAATAGACATGATGGCGTCATGCCTCAACAAGAAGCTTCAGAGGTATTGTGCCAGGTCAAGGGACCCTCAGGCGGTAGCAGTGGACGCCCTGGTGACACCGTGGGTGTTTCAGTCGGTCTATGTGTTCCCTCCTCTTCCACTCATCTCAAAGATATTGAGAATCATAAGACGAAAAAGAGTGCAGACAATACTCATTGTTCCAGATTGGCCTCGAAGGGCCTGGTATTCCGATCTTCAGGAAATGCTCACAGAAGATCCGTGGCCTCTTCCTTTCAGAGAGGACCTTTTGCAACAGGGACCCTGAATGTTCCAAGACTTACCGCGGTTACGTTTGACGGCATGGCGGTTGAACACCGAATCCTAGCTGGGAAAGGCATTCCGGAAGAAGTCATCCCTACGCTGATGAAGGCTAGAAAGGAGGTGATGGCGAAACATTATCACCGTATCTGGAGAAAGTATGTATCTTGGTGTGAATCCAAGAATGCTCCTGCGGAAGTTTTCCATCTGGGCCGTTTTCTCCACTTTCTACAGACAGGAGTGGATATGGGCCTAACATTGGGCTCCATTAAGGTACAGATTTCGGCCCTATCGATTTTCTTTCAGAAGGAATTAGCTTCTCTCCCAGAAGTCCAGACTTTTGTAAAGGGAGTGCTGCACATACAGCCTCCTTTTGTGCCTCCAGTGGCACCATGGGACCTTAACGTGGTGTTACAGTTCCTAAAATCTCACTGGTTTGAACCTCTTCAAACGGTTGAATTAAAATTTCTCACTTGGAAGGTGGTCATGTTGTTGGCCTTGGCATCTGCAAGACGGGTGTCTGAATTGGCGGCTTTGTCTCACAAAAGCCCCTATCTGTTTTTCCATGTGGATAGAGCAGAATTAGGGACTCGTCCTCAATTTTTGCCTAAGGTAGTTTCATCGTTTCATATGAACCAACCTATTGTGGTACCTGTGGCTACGAAGGAGTTAGAGGATTCCAAGTCCCTTGATGTAGTCAGGGCCTTAAACATTTATGTAGCCAGGACGGCTCGGGTTAGGAAAACAGAGGCACTGTTTGTCCTGTATGCAGCCAACAAGGTTGGCGCTCCTGCTTCTAAGCAGACTATTGCTCGCTGGATCTGTAACACGATTCAGCAGGCTCATTCTACGGCTGGATTGCCGTTACCAAATTCGGTAAAAGCCCATTCCACTAGGAAGGTGGACTCTTCTTGGGCGGCTGCCCGAGGCGTCTCGGCATTACAGCTTTGCCGAGCGGCGACTTGATCGGGTTCAAACACTTTTGCTAAATTCTACAAGTTTGATACCTTGGCTGATGAGGACCTCATGTTTGCTCAATCGGTGCTGCAGAGTCATCCGCACTCTCCCGCCCGGTCTGGAGCTTTGGTATAATCCCCATGGTCCTTACGGAGTCCCCTCTAGGACGTAAGAGAAAATAAGATTTTAAACCTACCGGTAAATCTTTTTCTCCTAGTCCGTAGAGGATGCTGGGCGCCCGTCCCAGTGCGGACATATTTCTGCAAGGCTTGTATATAGTTATTGCTTACATAAGGGTTATGTTACGGTTAAGATCAGTCTTTGGCTGATTCTGTTTTGTTCATACTGTTAACTGGTTGTGTATATTCCATGTTATACGGTGTGGATGGTGTGGCTGGTATGAGTCTTACCCGGGATTCAAAATCCTTCCTTATTGTGTACGCTCGTCCGGGCACAGTATCCTAACTGAGGCTTGGAGGAGGGTCATAGGGGGAGGAGCCAGTGCACACCAGTTAGTCCTAAAGCTTTCTTTAGATGTGCCCAGTCTCCTGCGGAGCCGCTATTCCCCATGGTCCTTACGGAGTCCCCAGCATCCACTTAGGACGTTAGAGAAAATCTATTTATACACATACGGGGGCCTTGCTCAGACAGGCAATAGCGTCGGCTTGGGTTTGTAGCGCTGTTGCGGCTTGGACGGATACGTTGTCAGCTGACATTGATACCCTAGATAGGGATACCATTTTATTGACCTTAGGTCACATTAAAGACGCAGTCTTATATATGAGAGACGCTCAGAGAGACGTTGGTCTGCTAGGTTCAAGGGCCAACGCCATGGCGATTTCTGCTAGGCGAGCCCTGTGGACCCGCCAATGGATGGGTGATACCGACTCAAAGAAGCATATGGAAGTTTTACCTTACAAAGGTGAGGATTTATTTGGGGAAGGTCTTGCGGACCTGGTTTCCACAGCTACACCGGGTAAATCTACTTTTTTACCTTATGTTTCCCCACAGCAAAAGAAAACGGCGCAATATCAGATGCAGTCCTTTCGGTCGCATAAGTCCAGAAGAGGTCGGGGCTCTTCCTTCCTCGCCAGAGGTAAGGGAAGAGGGAAAATACTGCCTGCTACGGCTAGTTCCCAGGAGCAGAAGTCCTCCCCGGCTTCTACTAAATCCACCGCATGATGCTGGATCTCCTCTGAGGGAGTCTGCGCCGGTTGGGGCACGTCTTCGACTCTTCAGCCACGTCTGGGCAAGGGAAATTGTATCCCTGGGTTACAAGCTGGAATTCGAAGATGTGCCTCCTCGCCGGTTTTTCAAATCGGCTCTACCAACTTCTCCCCCAGAGAGGGAGATAGTTTTAGCTGCAATTCAAAAACTGTGTCAACAACAAGTGGTTGTCGAGGTTCCCCTAGTTCAACAGGGGAAGGGGTACTATTCAACCCTATTTGTGGTCCCGAAACTGGATGGCCCGGTCAGACCCATTCTAAATTTAAAATCCCTAAACCTGTACTTGAAAAAGTTCAAATTCAAGATGGAATCGCTCCGGGCAGTTATCTCCAGCCTGGAGGGGGGGGGGATTTTATGGTGTCACTGGACATAAAGGACGCATACCTTCATGTCCCCATATATCCCCCTCATCAGGCGTACCTGAGATTCGCTGTACAGGACTGTCACCAGTTTCATATGTTGCCGTTTGGGCTTTCCACGGCCCCGAGGATTTTCACCAAGGTAATGGCGGAAATGATGGTGCTCCTGCGCCGGCAGGGAGTCACAATTATCCCGTACTTGGACGATCTCTTGATAAAAGCGAGATCGAGAGATCAGTTGCTGAAAAGCGTGGCACTCTCCCTGAGAGTGCTACAGCAACATGGCTGGATTCTGAATCTACCAAAGTCACAGTTGGTTCCAACAACTTGACTATCTTTCTTAGGCATGATTCTGGACACGGAACAAAAGAGGGTTTTTCTCCCAATAGAAAAAGCCCAGGAACTCCAGAACATGGTCAGAGACCTGTTAAAACCGAAAAGAGTGTCAGTCCATCAATGCACTCGAGTACTGGGAAAAATGGTGGCGACCTACGAGGCCATCCCCTTCGGCAGGTTTCATGCGAGGACTTTTCAGTGGGACCTTCTGGACAAGTGGTCCAGGTCCCATCTTCAAATTCATCAGAAAATAAGCCTGTCCCCCAGGGCCAGGGTGTCTCTCCTGTGGTGGCTGCAGAGTGCTCACCTTCTAGAGGGTCGCAGGTTCGGCATTCAAGACTGGGTTCTGGTGACCACGGACGCGAGCCTCCGATGATGGGGAGCAGTCACACAAGGAAGAAACTTTCAGGGGATATGGTCAAGCCAGGAGGCTTGTCTACACATCAACGTACTGGAATTGAAGGCCATATACAACGGCCTACGTCAAGCGGAGAATCTTCTTCGCGACCTACCGGTTCTGATTCAATCAGACAACAGCACAGCCGTGGCTCATGTAAACCGCCAAGGCGGAACAAGGAGCAGAGTGGCAATGGCGGAAGCCACCAGGATTCTGCGCTGGGCGGAAAATCACATAAGCGCTTTGGCAGCAGTCTTCATTCCGGGTGTGGACAACTGGGAAGCAGACTTCCTCAGCAGACACGATCTCCATCCAGGAGAGTGGGGACTTCATCAAGAAGTTTTTGCAGAGATAACAAGTCATTGGGGACTTCCTCAAATAGACATGATGGCGTCATGCCTCAACAAGAAGCTTCAGAGGTATTGTGCCAGGTCAAGGGACCCTCAGGCGGTAGCAGTGGACGCCCTGGTGACACCGTGGGTGTTTCAGTCGGTCTATGTGTTCCCTCCTCTTCCACTCATCTCAAAGATATTGAGAATCATAAGACGAAAAAGAGTGCAGACAATACTCATTGTTCCAGATTGGCCTCGAAGGGCCTGGTATTCCGATCTTCAGGAAATGCTCACAGAAGATCCGTGGCCTCTTCCTTTCAGAGAGGACCTTTTGCAACAGGGACCCTGAATGTTCCAAGACTTACCGCGGTTACGTTTGACGGCATGGCGGTTGAACACCGAATCCTAGCTGGGAAAGGCATTCCGGAAGAAGTCATCCCTACGCTGATGAAGGCTAGAAAGGAGGTGATGGCGAAACATTATCACCGTATCTGGAGAAAGTATGTATCTTGGTGTGAATCCAAGAATGCTCCTGCGGAAGTTTTCCATCTGGGCCGTTTTCTCCACTTTCTACAGACAGGAGTGGATATGGGCCTAACATTGGGCTCCATTAAGGTACAGATTTCGGCCCTATCGATTTTCTTTCAGAAGGAATTAGCTTCTCTCCCAGAAGTCCAGACTTTTGTAAAGGGAGTGCTGCACATACAGCCTCCTTTTGTGCCTCCAGTGGCACCATGGGACCTTAACGTGGTGTTACAGTTCCTAAAATCTCACTGGTTTGAACCTCTTCAAACGGTTGAATTAAAATTTCTCACTTGGAAGGTGGTCATGTTGTTGGCCTTGGCATCTGCAAGACGGGTGTCTGAATTGGCGGCTTTGTCTCACAAAAGCCCCTATCTGTTTTTCCATGTGGATAGAGCAGAATTAGGGACTCGTCCTCAATTTTTGCCTAAGGTAGTTTCATCGTTTCATATGAACCAACCTATTGTGATACCTGTGGCTACGAAGGAGTTAGAGGATTCCAAGTCCCTTGATGTAGTCAGGGCCTTAAACATTTATGTAGCCAGGACGGCTCGGGTTAGGAAAACAGAGGCACTGTTTGTCCTGTATGCAGCCAACAAGGTTGGCGCTCCTGCTTCTAAGCAGACTATTGCTCGCTGGATCTGTAACACGATTCAGCAGGCTCATTCTACGGCTGGATTGCCGTTACCAAATTCGGTAAAAGCCCATTCCACTAGGAAGGTGGACTCTTCTTGGGCGGCTGCCCGAGGCGTCTCGGCATTACAGCTTTGCCGAGCGGCGACTTGATCGGGTTCAAACACTTTTGCTAAATTCTACAAGTTTGATACCTTGGCTGATGAGGACCTCATGTTTGCTCAATCGGTGCTGCAGAGTCATCCGCACTCTCCCGCCCGGTCTGGAGCTTTGGTATAATCCCCATGGTCCTTACGGAGTCCCCTCTAGGACATAAGAGAAAATAAGATTTTAAACCTACCGGTAAATCTTTTTCTCCTAGTCCGTAGAGGATGCTGGGCGCCCGTCCCAGTGCGGACATATTTCTGCAAGGCTTGTATATAGTTATTGCTTACATAAGGGTTATGTTACGGTTAAGATCAGTCTTTGGCTGATTCTGTTTTGTTCATACTGTTAACTGGTTGTGTATATTCCATGTTATACGGTGTGGATGGTGTGGGCTGGTATGTATCTTGCCCTTATATTAACAAAAATCCTTTCCTCGTACTGTCCATCTCCTCTGGGCACAGTTTCTCTAACTGAGGTCTGGAGGAGGGGCATAGAGGGAGGAGCCAGTGCACACCCATCTAAAGTTCTTTATAGTGCCCATGTCTCCTGCGGAGCCCGTCTATACCCCATGGTCCTTACGGAGTCCCCAGCATCCTCTACAGACTAGGAGAAAAAGATTTACCGTTAGGTTTAAAATCTTATTTTATTGCCGATTTGAACAATATAACATTACATTACATCGAAATTGTCCAAATTGGCTTGCATGAATAAACGATGATCGACCAACAATGATCGACTGCGGGGACGCCCATCATTCATCGTTGATGCATCCACACTGAACGATATGAACGATTTATCGTTTATTTTTGAACTATATCGTTTATATAGTCCTTTAATATCACCAAGTGTGTAGGGACCTTTAGTCACGCACACACATACACACCCCAAAAAGATATTGGTGCACTGCAGTGAGGGATCAGCCTTGTAGGGTGGGAGTGGTTTCTAGGTATCCTGTATCAGTATTCAGCTGATGGTGATCACAAAAGTTAATAATCTCACATAATCTTCTAGTCTAGATATATTTACCCTTTTCACTTGCTTTTTTTAAAGAATAACATTGATTAGATAATGGAGCCCTCACACACCAGTATAGATTTACTGACTATAAAAATTAACTGAACAACTTAATTTTTTACTGCAACATTTTAGCTGATGCCAAAATGTCTTCAATAGTTGAAGTGGTTAAAGCGCAAAGACAAAAAGAAAACTCTTAAATATCACAGTGGTAGAATCAACCAGAGTCATGAGTAAATGGCATTTATTGGGACTGGTCTGCTTCCACCAAGATATATGAACTAACTGGGCAGCCCATTAACAAAAATACCAATTCAGAATTCAGAGATCCCCTTCTGTCCCATGAGCCATTGGAATCTTTACTGAGACTTCGTACAGAAAGCTATTCAGTTGAGGAAACTCCATCTGTAATGGAAAAATAAGCGTTTATGAGTTTAATTAGCGCATCGTTACCCAAATAAAGAAACATAGTCAAAATTTGCCAAAATACTGTATACATCTAAAGGTGTTAAAGCAGACAACTTAGTATAAAGGGAAAGTATCATATTTTTCTTGTATATTTCTTGGTGCGTGTTCAGTATTTGCGTGTAACATATAGATATGTTCTATGTGTGTACTTTTTATGTATTTCCAGTGTACTATTGTGTATTTTGCTGACTATTTCTTCTTTTTTTTCTTGGCAGCATTGTTTTATCATCAACTTTAACCATGAGAATCAGAAGCCTCTGGAGCTGCGCACTGAGGATTCTAAGGACTGTGAAGAGTGGGTATCGGCTATATCTCGAGCCAGGTATATTGCACACCCAGTCTATACCTAATGCACTAATAGCAGCTAGACAGCACTACAGTACTGAAGTCACCACAAACTCAGGCTACATAGATAGAAATTACAGTTGCCAAATTCAAATCCAAAAACACATGAAATACAAAGTCTACATGTCTCTGTTCCAGTTACTGTAATTCAGACACATGCTGCATTTTTGCATAGTTATGTTATAGAATCCATATAAACTAACTACAATGCTGTATTCACTCTATGCATGCTACACATACGCCATCATCGGACCTCAATGCAACAGACCTGTATTTGTGGAAAGGCTCGGACTGCAACGTGTTTAGGTTTATTGGATAAGAGTTTTTCCAGTCTTTACAAATGGGTGTAGCCTTGCCACTATAGCTAGAAAATGGCACTCAGTGTTTTGAGTGGCACCTACGGTCTCAGTCCCTTTCCTACTGCAGTCACTGCTCAGCACCTCCTACACTGCTTCACCTCCTTTCCTCACAGAGAAGACTTTTCAGTACCCTAGACCCCCTTCAAACCGGAGAACCCAAGCATGGCCTGCATATCCCTGCCACAGTTAGTCCAGCACCTACTCAAGTGGAGCTATAAAATTCTGAAGCGAATATTTGTCTTCAGACTACAAATGTCCAACCTAAATTGAGCAAAATAACTCAATAAAAGAAGTACAGGAAAGCCAGTAACACTTTTCGCACGGATCTATGACTTTTGAAAGTGTTTATGCATGTTGTAATTGTGATGGCCAATTCTTATGGAGTTTGTAATATTGATCGTCTCGCACCCAAAAAAAAATCTTTGTTGACTACACCTGGTTTAGAATATTGTACTTATAATAACATTAAGAAGTTAACTCTGACTTTTCACACACTACCCCTATTTTTCCTTTTTACATTAAATGACTTAGCAGCGCTCTTCACAGTGATTGATAAGGAATTATTTCCATAAAAACGTTTATTATAAACCTTTAGAGGCCTTTCAGTATTCAGTATTCCTCTGGTGCTGGAACAACTGTTCCAAAAAGTAGGTGTCCTGCGATTCCCACCACTACTGCTTTCGCATGTGCACAGCAAGGGCTGAATAAGGTGGAGGCAGGACCATAGCTAGTGGTGTGCCAGTGGTACCACCTGGCCACGCCGCCACAATGTGGGGTAAGTCGGTCGGCCGGCCGGCCGGCCACCCACCGTCACCCACTCAGCTGCAGTGCATTGCCTCTTCTCACAATGGTAGCCGTGCAGCTCGTCCACCTCGCCTCCCGGATTCCTCCGCATGTTCTGTGAGAGCGCACCCATAGTAGAGCCGCCGCGTAGGGCGGGAAGGAAAAGAGGACTGCCGGCTTGTCAAATGTAAGTATAACACACACACACTCTCTCACTCTCGGGTGACTCTGCTGCCGTAATGTGTCAAAAGGGGTGTCACTGACCTGGGTTCGGAGTGTTGAGAACTCTGGGGTTCTTCCGATGATCGGAAGGAGGAACCACAGCTGGACCGGAGCAGGGATGGCCGGATGTAAGTTTTCCTCATGCAGAACTAGCCGTAGTAACTGGCGTATAATGGTGAAGAATTAAATGATGATTTGAGAACGATGTTGAAGCACACAAGAATGAAGAACTTGTGAGCGATGCTGAAGAAATGAATGAGGATTTGAGAACGATGGTGAAGCACACAGAAGAATGAAGAACTTGTGAGCATTGCTGAAGAAATGAATGAGGATTTGAGAACGATGGTGAAGCACACTGAAGAATGAAGAATTTGTGAGCGATGTTTGAAGAATGAGAAGCTTGTGAGCGATGTTGAAGAAATGAATGAGGATTTAAGATTCATTGTAACTCTGGAAGTATGGAAGGCGTTCCACTTGGAGATATCATGTAATACAGGAAACACAGGAGGTGTCCCCTTAAGAGAAACACTGAAACTCAGAGAATGTCCCACTGAGTGATACACTGTAACGCTGGTAGCACAGTGATTGTTCCACTGAGTGATACACTGTAACGCTGGTAGCACAGTGATTGTTCCACTGAGTGATACACTGTAACGCTGGTAGCACAGTGAATGTTCCACTGAGTGATACACTGTAACGCAGGTAGCACAGTGATTGTTCCACTGAGTGATACACTGTAACGCTGGTAGCACAGTGATTGTTCCACTGAGTGATACACTGTAACGCTGGTAGCACAGTGATTGTTCCACTGAGTGATACACTGTAACGCTGGTAGCACAGTGATTGTTCCACTAGGTGATACACTGTAACGCTGGTAGCACAGTGATTGTTCCACTGAGTGATACACTGTAACGCTGGTAGCACAGTGATTGTTCCACTAGGTGATACACTGTAACGCTGGTAGCACAGTGAATGTTCCACTGAGAGATACTCTGCCAACGCTGGTACACAGGAGACGTTCAGTTAGAGAACTCACTGAACGCTGCTAGCACTGGTGATCATAGACGAGACAATACTCAGGCGCCGGAGCTCTGCATGGCATCTTCCTTTGAACTTCCGCTCTCTCCAAATTGGCGGAAGGGGCCGATGATGTCACTCGCCCACCACGCTCCCGTGAACGCCAGGCGCAATGGCGGCGCCCACACCCCGGGAACCCGACGGAGGCAGCGCCAGCAAGACGCAACAACCCGGTGCCCACCGGGGGCGGCGACCGCCGAGAAACCCAGCGCACCCGGAGCGGTAAGCGCGGCAGCCGCAGCGCCGCGAGTGTGACAAGGGGACTCTGCTGCCGTAATGTATAAAAAGGGGGACTCTGCTGCCGTAATGTGTAAAAAGGGGGACTCTGCTGCCATATTGTGTAAAAAGGGGGACTCTGCTGCCGTAATGTGTAAAAAGGGGGACTCTGCTGCCGTAATGTGTAAAAAGGGGGACTCTGCTGCCGTAATGTGTAAAAAGGGGACTCTGCCTGCCGTAATGTGTAAAAAGAGGATTTTGGTACTTAACGATATATACATTTCTCTGAATCCACTCTGGGACACTGGAACTTCTTCAGACAGCTGGGGTATGAAGTATGCAGACTGGAGGTAGCACAATCTAAATAACAAATTTATGCACAGCTGGCTCCTTCCCCTTCTCGCCTCATAATCCCTCAGTTTGAAAAATGTTACGGAGAGAAGAGGGAACATGAAAACCAAGGCCTTATAGAGAGGAACCAACCGTAGCAACAAATCAAACAGCAACCAAGAACCATTAACATAGTAATGAAAACCATTTGAACTAAATTTAACAAGAACACACAGGTTGACAGCACCGAGGTGGGCATCCAGTGTCCCCGAGTGGATTCAGAGAAATGGATTTACCGGTAAGTATCAAAATCCTCTTTTCTCTTTCATCCACTAGGGGACACTGGAACTTCTTCAGACAGCTGGGGACATCCCAGAGATACTCCCATGGGCTGGAATGCTGTCCGAAGCCTGCAGAACTAAACGGCCAAACCTGGTATCCCTAGACGCACACGTATCAAACTTGTAGAATCTAGTGATCGTGTGTGCTGATGACCAAGTTGCAGCTCTGCAAAGTTGGGTAGTGGAGGCTCCTCTAGCCGCCGCCCACGAAGCACCCACTGATCTGGTGGTATGAGCACCTACCCGAAAGGGGACCTTCTTACCACTAGATATAAGCCTACCTGATGGTAAATCGTATCTATCTGGCTAGAGTCTGTTTAGAGGCCGGCCATCCCTTTTTGGGCCCATCATACAGAACAGAGTCAGACTTTCTAATAGAGGTCTAACCTGTATGTAAATCCTTAAGGCTCTGACCAAGTCCAAAGACAAGTCTCCTTCCGTGAACCCCTGGAAGGAGCAGACCACAATAGGCTGGTTAATGTGGAAACCTGAAATCACCTTAGGAAGAAATTCCGCTTTTGTACGGAGCTCCGTCCTGTCCTCATGAAAAATAAGGAAGGGGCTTTTACACGATAGGGCTCCCAACTCTGAGACCCTTCTTGCAGATGCCAAAGCTAGGAGCAGGGTAACTTTCCCGGATATATACTTAAGATCAGCTTTCTCCAAAGGCTCAAAAACTGCTGATTTAAAAAATTTGAGCACTAAATTTAGATCCCACAGGGCTGTGGGAGGACGGAAAGGTGGTTGTATGCTCAGCACACCTTATAAAAATGTCTGAACCTCCTGTAAGGACGCCACACGTTGTTGAAAAAGAATAGAGATGGCAGAGACTGGTACCTTCAAGGATCCCAACCTCAAACCTTCATCCAAACCATTTTGGAGAAATCACAAAAGTCTAATAAGGCGTAACTCTCTGGAATTCCACCCCTTAGACTGACACCAGTTCATATACCTCTTCCATATTCTATAGTAATGCGTCGCAGTGAATGGCTTTCTTGCAGCTAACATGGTGAGGATAGCTGATTTCGGAATTCCCCTGTCTCTTAGAATCCTGGTCTCAAGAACCACTCCGTCAAACGTAGATGGTTCATATCTGGTTGAAGGAATGGGCCTTGAGACAAGAGGTCCTCCCTCTGCGGCAGCCTCCAATGATCTTCCATTAGGAGTCCCCTCAGGTCCGAGTACCAACTTCTGCAAGGCCAGTCTGGTGCTATTAAGATCACCCACGCTCTTTCCTTTTTCACCTTCTTTAACACTCTCGGTAAAAGGGGAAACGTCGGAAAGATGTACACCAGATAGTATGTCCAGGGAATCGCCAGCGCGTCCACCGCCTCTGCTGCTGGATCCTGCGTCCTGGCCACATACCTCGGTAATTGATGGTTGTTTTGCGATGCCATTAGATCTATTTTCGGTAGACCCCACTGTCGTACTACTACGTCGAAAACCTGTGGGTGTAGAGACCACTCCCCTGGATGCATATCTTGGCAACTTAGATAGTCTGCATCCCAATTTTCCACTCCTGGATTGAAGTCCGCCGACAGGATTATGTTGCATTTCTCTGCCCAAGCCAGGATCTTTGTGGCCTCATTTAAAGCCATGCAAATTTTTGTTCCTTCCTGACGGTTTATGTAGGCCATCGCCGTCACATTGTCCGACAGTACTCTCACGTGTTGAGTCCTCACTAGGTCTTCCGCTAGTAGAAGAGCATTGTAAATGGCTCTTAGTTCCAGAATATTTATTTGAAGACTGCTCTCCTGCGGTGACCATCTTCCTTGAAACTGATGGTCTTCCAGTACTGCTCCCCATCCTCTGAGACTGGCATCTGTTGTTAGAATTTTCCAATCCCAGATTCCAAACCTCTTTCCCGCTGCTAGATTCTTGTGGACTGACCACCAAATTAACGAGGTTCTGGCCTGGGGCGACAAGCGAATCCTTTGGTGTAGAAGCAAATGCATGCCTGCCCCCTGAGCAATCAGATTCAGCTAAAAGGGTCTGGAATGTAGCCTTCCTTACTGGATCACTTCGAAAGATGCCACCATCTTTTCAAGAAGCCGTACACAAAGATGGAGAGAGACTGTCTGGTTCTGTAGAACCTGACATACCATTTCCCTGATGTCCCGAATCTTGTCTTCTGGGAGAAACACTTTGAAATGTATCATATCTAAGATGAGACCCAGTAATTGAATCCTCTGCGTTGCTTGTAGGTTGGATTTTTTGAAATTCACGATACAGCCGTGTCGAATTAGAAACTGATAAGTAGTCTGAGCATCCTGGATCAACTGGTCCTGAAAGGGAGCCTTGATCAAAAGGTTGTTTAGATATGGGATTATCGTTACCCCAAACGTTCTCAATTTCGCAACCATGACTGCCATAATCTTTGTGAAGATTCTCGGGGCTGATGATAGGCCGAATGGTTGGGCTCTGAACTGGTAGTGATTCTTGCCCACTGCACACCGTAAATAGGCTTGGTGTGGGGTCCAAATTGGGATATGGAGGTACACATCCTTTATGTCCATGGACACCATAAACTCTTCTTGTTCCAGTCCTGCAATAACCGACTGTATTGACTCCATCTTGAACCTGTAAACATTCAGGAACTGATTCCAAACTTTTAAATTGAGGATTGGCCTGACCGACCCATCCGGTATTGGCAATACAAAAAAGATTTGAATAAAATCCCGTCCCTCTTTGTGAGGTCGGGACAGGTAGAATTACTTCCGTCTGAAGTAATCTTCCTCTAGCTTGAAAGGATTGAGACCTAAATGAATTGAACACTGAACCAGAATAATTTCTTCTGACCGGTGGCGTGATTCTAGGATATGAAGTAGGCAGAAAAGTAGATTTCCCTGCTGTTGCCTGTGAAATCCACCTGTCTAATTCCGGCCCGAACAAAGTCTCCCCTACAAAGGGATCACCTCCACTGTCTTCTTGGAATCAGAATCCACTTGCCATTCCCTGAGCCACAGAATCCTTCTGGCGGATATAGCCAAAGCCGAGATGCTAGCATCCTTTGTGGCTTGGCAAATGTATGTAACCGACTCACGGATATGCTCCGCTAATCTAACTATCTCCTCTTGGCTGTTATCTTCCTCTACAGCTTGAACAATATGACCAGCGCATGCTACAATAGCTTTGGTCACCCAAGCACTAATAATTGTAGATCTGTGCGATGCTCCCGCAGCCACAAAAATAGATTTTAGAGCTGTGTCTAATTTACAATCTGACACATCCTTTAGAGTAGTCACGTTTGGAATCGGCAAGATTGTCTTTTTTGACAGTCTAGCCAGGGAGGCGTTCACAATCGACGGAACCTCCCACTTGGACATGACACTCTTGGGTAGAGGGTAATTAACCGTGAATTTTTTTGGAATTTGGAAGCGTTTATCGGGCTGCTTCCATGCTCCTCCCATTGGATCCTGGAGAGTTTGAGGAATTGTAAAAAAACGCTGTTTATGGTTTCTGAGAATCAAATAAATCAAAAACCTCAGGTTCCTTAACTTCTTCTTCCTTGAAGTCAAGGACCTGTTTTACCTCCTCAATAAGGGAAACTAATCCCTTAACCTCAGCGTCCTTCTCCTGAGGACTGACATACATGATTTGCTCTACTGACTCTCTTTCCTCCTCGTCCTCTGAGACCCTCCTCTTCCTCCTCCGAAGAATCTTCCCGTAGGAGAGGGAGTGGTCTCCTTACCGCTTTACGCACATTCTTTTCTGCTTGTGCGGGCAGTGTAATTCTAATTAGAAATTCCTCCATAGTTTTGGAAAACCCTGCTGCCAATTCTAAATGTTGCTTGCGGGATTCCGCCATTTCTTTAGAAATATCTGCCAAAGCACTTTCCCATGACCCAGACGGACCACTGCTCCCAGGTTGAGCGTCCATTTCCAAACATGTGTTGCACACCCCGGAGCTGTCAACATTAGTGCTCTTTTTTCCACATTTAGAACATACATAGCAAGTTTTTGTGGTCTTGGTTGGTGCTTTTGACATGTTGAAACACACACAGACCAATCAGCAGTGCCTTTACCCTGTTAGAATAGGAAGAGAAAGACCGTAGGGATATAGGGAGCAAAAAGATCTTGTAATCACACAGCTGGAGGCCCTCTGTATTTCTCCTTTAACCTCCCCTCAGTGGGGAAAGCCCGCTCAAACTGCGCGCCTACACTTCAAAACAAAATGGACGCAAATTAAATTCACCAGGATACCTTGACAAAGACCCCAGATCGGGGTGGAAACGCGTTGGGAGCTCTTGTGACAGCAGGGAACGCGGAGTTTGCTACCGGTGATCGTGTGTATGGTGATTGAACGATCTGCATCTTTCATCATTTGTATACGCGCTGTTAGGAACTGTTTGGCCACGGTTCCATTTTCATTTGGTAATTACCCGCCCTATATGTTACCAGGAGCTGTTTGGTGCAATACTTGTGATGTCTTCATGTTTTCATGTTTTTAAACATTGGGGTATATTTACTAAGGTCCCGATTTTGACCGAGATGCCGTTTTTTCTTCAAAGTGTCATTTCGGTAATTTACTAAGCAAAAATCTCGGCAGTGATGAGGGCATTCGTAATATTTTGGAAGTCCTAGGAAAAAATCACGAATCAATACACCATCGGTCAAATACGCCTGCAATTTGGTAGAAATCAGTAAATTACCAAAAAGTGCAAATCACAAACACTGCCGACAATGGGGGGGTCATTCCGAGTTGTTCGCACGCAAGCTGCTTTTAGCAGCCTTACACACGCTAAGCCGCCGCCTACTGGGAGTGAATCTTAGCTTCTTAAAATTGCGAACGAAAGATTCTCTAAATTGCGACCACACACCTCTTAGCAGTTTCTGAGTAGCTCCAGACTTACTCGGCATCTGCGATCAGTTCAGTGCTTGTCGTTCCTGGTTTGACGTCACAAACACACCCAGCGTTCGCCCAGACACTCCTCCGTTTCTCCAGCCACTCCCGCGTTTTTCCCAGAAACGGTAGCGTTTTTTCGCACACACCCATAAAACGGCCAGTTTCCGCCCAGAAACACCCACTTCCTGTCAATCACACTCCGATCACCAGAACAAAGAAAATACCTCGTAATGCCGTGAGTAAAATTCCTAACTGCATAGCAAATTTACTTGGCGCAGTCGCAGTGCGGACATTGCGCATGCGCATTAGCGACTAATCGCTCCGTTGCGAGAAAAAAATACCGAGCGAACAACTCGGAATGACCCCCACTAGCCAAACACTGCCGTGCAGAAATACAATTCGTGAAAAAGTGCTAAAAAAACACAGACCTGCTTTTTTATCCCGTGTTTGGATAGGCATGCACGGATCCATGAGATCCGTGCATGTTTATCAGTGGGAAGGGGATGGGAAAGTGTTATTTTCTTTAAAAAAAAATGCGTGGGGTCCCCCCTCCTAAGCCAAACCAGCCTCGGGCTCTTTGAGCCGATCCTGGTTGCAAAAATATGGGGGAAAAAATGATAGAGGTTCCCCCATATTTAAACAACCAGCACCGGGCTCTGCGCCTGGTCCTCGTTCCAAAAATACGGGGGACAAAAAGCGTAGGGGTCCCCCGTATTTCTGAAACCAGCACCGGGCTCCACTAGCCAGATACATAATGCCACAGCCGGGGGACACTTTTATATAGGTCCCGGCGGCCCTGGCATTACATAACCAACTAGTCACCCCTGGCCGGGGTACCCTGGAGGAGTGGGGACCCCTTCAATCAAGGGGTCCCCCCCTCCAGCCACCCAAGGACCAGGGGTGAAGCCCGAGGCTGTCCCCCCCATCCAAGGGCTGCGGATGGGAGGCTGATAGCCGTTTTGTAAAAAAATGAATATTGTTTTTAGTAGCAGTACTACAAGTCCCAGCAAGCCTCCCCCGCAAGCTGGTACTTGGAGAACCACAAGTACCAGCATGCGGAGGAAAACCGGACCCGCTGGTACCTGTAGTACTCATCTCTAAGTACTACTACTAAAAAAATACCCCAATAAAAACATAAGACACACACCTTGAAAGTATAACTTTAATGCATACATCCACACCTCCATATACACATACTTACCTTATGTTCACACGAGGGTCGGTCCTCTTCTCCATGTAGAATCCATGGTGTACCTGTGGAAAAAATTATACTCACAAAATCCAGTGTAGAAGGCTCTTCTTCTTGTAATCCATTTGTAATCCAGGTACTTGTCAAAATAAAAAAACGGACACCCGACCTCGCACTGAAAGGGGCCCCATGTTTTCACATGGGACCCCTTTCCCCGAATGCCAGAAACCCCCTCTGACTTAAGTCTAAGAGGGTTCCTTCAGCCAATCAGGGAGCGCCACATTGTGGCACCCTCCTGATTGGCTGTGTGCTCCTGTACTGTATGACAGGCGGCACACGGCAGTGTTACAATGTAGCGCCTATGCGCTCCATTGTAACCAATAGTGGGAACTTTGTGGTCAGCGGTTGACCGAAAGTAACCTCACCGCTGACCACAAAGTTCCCACCATTGGTTATAATGGAGCGCATAGGCGCTACATTGTAACACTGCCGTGTGCCGCCTGTCATACAGTACAGGAGCACACAGCCAATCAGGAGGGTGCCACAATGTGGCGCTCCCTGATTGGCTGAAGGAACCCTCTTAGACTTAAGTCAGAGGGGGTTTCTGGCATTCGGGGAAAGGGGTCCCATGTGAAAACATGGGGCCCCTTTCAGTGCGAGGTCGGGTGTCCGTTTTTTTATTTTGACAAGTACCTGGATTACAAATGGATTACAAGAAGAAGAGCCTTCTACACTGGATTTTGTGAGTATATTTTTTTCCACAGGTACACCATAGATTCTACATGGAGAAGAGGACCGACCCTCGTGTGAACATAAGGTAAGTATGTGTATATGGAGGTGTGGATGTATGCATTAAAGTTATACTTTCAAGGTGTGTGTCTTATGTTTTTATTGGGGTATTTTTTTAGTAGTAGTACTACAGGTACCAGCGGGCCCGGTTTTCCTCTGCATGCTGGTACTTGTGGTTCTCCAAGTACCAGCTTGCGGGGGAGGCTTGCTGGGACTTGTAGTACTGCTACTAAAAACAATATTATTATTTTTACAAAACGGCTATCAGCCTCCCATCCGCAGCCCTTGGATGGGGGGGACAGCCTCGGGCTTCACCCCTGGTCCTTGGGTGGCTTGAGGGGGGGGACCCCTTGATTGAAGGGGTCCCCACTCCTCCAGGGTACCCCGGCCAGGGGTGACTAGTTGGTTATGTAATGCCAGGGCCGCCGGGACCTATATAAAAGTGTCCCCCGGCTGTGGCATTATGTATCTGGCTAGTGGAGCCCGGTGCTGGTTTCAAAAATACGGGGGACCCCTACGCTTTTTGTCCCCCGTATTTTTGGAACCAGAACCAGGCGCAGAGCCCGGTGCTGGTTGTTTAAATATGGGGGAACCTCTATCATTTTTCCCCCCATATTTTTGCAACCAGGATCGGCTCAAAGAGCCCGAGGCTGGTTTGGCTTAGGAGGGGGGACCCCAAGCATTTTTTTATTTTATTTTAACACTGTTTTTTTTTTTAATAAAGGTGCACAATGAAGCCCAGCACGGATCTCTCAGATCCGGCCGAGATTCATTGTATTAAAGTCGGCAGTGTTTTACAAGTCACTCACGTAAAACACTGCCTAAAAAAACGAATGACATCGACATCGGTAAAACCGAAAATGCAGAATACGGCAGCTTAGTAAATTAGTCGTACTAAATTCAAAAAGTTGCATATTTACACTTTCAATGTCATTCGTGATTGAACTTTGACCTCAAACGGGAAAATACGATTTTTAGTAAATATACCCCAATGTATGTAATAAACAAACTTCACTATTATTACCTCTGTTTCATTTTCCCATGGTGAAACCGGGTCTTATGGAAATGGAAGTTTGAGGAGGATATTGAAATAGGACAACATTCCTACAGCACCGGCTAAGTGTTACACTCAGTTTATTTCTATTGTATCACTGTGGTGAGGGGTGAAGGAAACCTCTTTTTAGAGTGTTTACATTCTGCTGGCTGCAGTTGTTGCGCACGGAGTGATTGTTACAATTTTTTTGAAATACATTTTTAGTTCACATCTAAGCTTTTCCTGCCGCTCTATGTCAGCGCGGAGCTTCCCACTCCATTTACTGCCTCCCACACCCGGGAATTCACCCCTTCTATATTGTTAAAAGCATATAGTATTATATAAATTTTATTCAGAGAGATCATAGCAGCAGAGTCTTGGCCTAACCGTGACTCAGACGGACTTTCAGCGCCGCCTGGTCTCTGCTCTCCCAGCGGCGACCCCAGTGTCTCTCAGCACTTGCGCCCACTCCGGAGCCTCTGGTCCCGCTGCGGCCGGACCCTTTGTTGATCCAGACTTCTGGTGAGGTTTCGGCCCAGGTGTCCCGAAACCTTTCCAACCGTGCGCCCACCAAAGGAGACCCAAGGTGAGCTGGGAGACCGTCATGCCACGGTCTTGTCAGCAGGTTTAGGGTTCTGCTTTCTGGTAGTGGTCTGGGAACGGCCTCTTGTTCCAGCAGCATGTCTCTAACAGTGCTACCGCCAGGTCTCTGTTACTACCGTGGCTAAAACTATTCCTGCCACTTCACCTCTGAGGAGTTCTCGGGCTGATGTCTCCGCTTGTGCTGCAGAGTATAACTCAGATACATGGGGGGACGGGGGACGGGGGGGGCAGTCGCTTTGCTGCCCAGCAGTAACCGCTTGTCCTCCCCTCAATAAATACTCACTCTGCTCCAGCTGTATTTTGATCTCCTGAGAGAGATGCCGACCCCTTCAAACAGGGTCTTTGTATCTCGTACAGTTTTGAGCTTTCGCCCCCCTTTCAGATAGGTTGGCTTGGCTCCAGAAATTTTATTATATAACAATGAATTCTTTAGTGGAGCAGGCGCTCCCTTTCTGTGCTGCACCTCCAACACAATTTTTCAAACAGGGATTATGGGGCATGAAGGGGGAGGAGCCAGCTGTGCATACATTTTTTATTTAGATTGTGCTATCTCCAGTCTGCATACTTCACACCCTAGCTGTCTGAAGAAGTTCCAGTGTCCCCTAGTGGATAAAAGAGAAAAGTGGGTCTCTGCTGCCATAATGTGTAAAAAGGGTGACTCTGCTGCCGTAATGTGTAAACAGGGGACTCTGCCTGCCATAATGTGTAAAAAGGGGGACTCTGCTGCCATATTGTCTCAAAAGGGGACTCTGCCTGCCGTAATGTGTAAAAAAGTGGGGCTCTGCTGCCATAATGTGTAAAAAGGGGGACTCTACTGCCGTAATGTGTAAAAAGGGGGACTCTGCTGCCATAATGTGTAAAAAGGGACTCTGCCTGCCGTAATGTGTCAAAAGGGGACTCTGCCTGCTGTAATGTATAAAAAGGGGGACTCAGCTGCCGTAATGTGTCATAAGGGGACTCTGCCTGCTGTAATGTATAAAATGGGGGACTCTGCTGCTGTAATGTATCAAAAGGGGACTCTGCCTGCCGTAATATGTAAAAAGGGGGCTCTGGTGTAATTTGTAAACAGGGCATTGTCTGGTGTAAAGTGTAAAAGGGGGCTCTGTCTGACATAATATGTGTAAAAGGGGAGTAATGTGTATAAGGAACTCTACCTGGTGTAATGTGTATAAGTGGCACTACTGTATGGAGTAATTTGAACAATGGAGACTACTGTTCAATGTAATATGAATTGGTATTATTTTGTAACCACGTCCCTTCCCCATGAAGCCACGCCCCTATATTCTTTGGGTGCTCCTTCGGCGCACACTGTCCCAATTTTAAATATGGGGGAGGGGGCACCAATTCTCTTTCTCGCACAGGGCACCAAAATGTCTAGTTAAGGCTCTGGGTGGAGGGATCCGAATAGATCCCTCTTTGCACTTCGGGCTTCCATTAGGAAGGAGCGGGGCTTGTAGTATGGGTGTTAACTATGAGATCCCCCACCCTTCCTGTGAGGCCATGCCTCTTCCCACAAAGCCACGCCCTTTTTCCGGTGACATGCACAGGAGGTGTTAACCCTCCAGTGCGACATGATAAGTGGTCCTTTCAGCGTACAGTAGCAGTTGGCACACACTGTATAATGGTTAGCATTATTGCCTCACAATACTGAGGTCACTGATTCGATTCCCACCATGGCCCTAACTGTGTGGAGTTTGTATATTCTTCCAGTGCTTGCGTGGATTTTCTCCGGGTACTCCGTTTTCCTCCCGCAATCCAAAAATATACTGGTAGGCTAATTGGCTCTAGAAAAAATATTAACACTGGTGTGTGCATGTACATATGTTTAGGGCAGACTAGCTGGGCCAAGTGGTTCTTATCTGTTGCCAAATTCTATGTTTCAGTGTGGTTTACGTCATTTGCAGATGGCGTCAGTTCCCGCTGGCAAAGCTCATAAAAATTTTTGTCCTATCAACATTCACCCAGTAACTAGATGAATGTCTCTTGTGTGATGAGGAGGAGCACTGACCCTCACCCAAACCTGCCATAATAACAGCGACTCAGCTCTTGTGAACATTGTGAATTCCTAGAGTAATAGGTGCAATTTTCAGATGTTATCTGCTGAGCATGCCCAAAGCAATGTGCATTTACCGTATTAAAATTTCATAACCACTTAGATTTGTGTATTTCATTTTTAACTAATATCAATTTTAATGAGCTTTCTAAATAGTTTTTGATGTTTTTTTTTTTTTTTACTGGATAAGTTTAGTCTATCCAATATATGTCTACCGCTTTTATCCATTACCCATAATTCAACATTGTGATCTTTGTGGGTTATATCGGAGCTGTGAGTAATTGCTGAAGAATTAATTTGCGATAAATATGGAATTTTATATCCAACCGTCCATTTTGATTGGTATTGTTATCAAGAGTAAAAGACACTATGGACGTATAAGTATAACCAATTCAGAAACGGAAAACACGTGAGTGCACAGTCCATTAGGCTGCTTCCACTAAACAGCTGCTCTGGCGTGGCCTTGCTGCAATCCATCTAGGAAAACCCCCTTGGACCTGTCATTGGGGGTAATTCCAAGTTGATCGCAGCAGGAATTCTGTTAGCAATTGGGCAAAACAATGTGCACTGCAGGGGGGCAGATGTAACATGTGCAGAGAGAGTTAGATTTGGGTGTGGTGTGTTCAATCTGCAATCTAATTTGCAGCCAGTATTTACCCTGCACAGAAATAAAATAACCCACCCAAATCTAACTCTCTCTGCAAATGTTATATCTGCCACACCTGCAGTGCACATGGTTTTACCCAACTGCTAAAAAATTTCCTGCTGCGATCAACTTGGAATTACCCCCATTATACTGTCCATTGCTTGCCAGGATTCATTTTTTCTAGGTTTGTTTTCTTACATTATTTATGAAACATGTTTGTTGCACACAATACAGAATGCCTATTATAATCCATTCATTCACTTTCCAGATGATACTTCACATTCATCTCTGTATTGTATAGTGGAAATAATGAATACAACACTTAGCAGAACCTTCAGAGTTCTGTTGTTTTGAGTGAGGTGTGGAGTTGTAGATACACAGGGGATATTTGACAGTTGGTCTCTTCACCTGCTTGTAGAAGGATGTGTATGTTGACACTATGGTGTTATTTTTTCTTATGTTGGATCATTTGATTCCCACTTCAGTGTTTGTCATCTGTGTTTCTCCTGCACCAGTTTACAGACCCCCCCCCCCCCCCCCCAGATTTTCACCTGTTGCTGTATCACTTACCTTCTTATTATTCCATGCATGCGGTGATGCGACTCAGCATGAGATGAAACTTCCTTAGTGAGGGTTTTGCCCTTTTATCTCAGTTACCCAGTGCCAGATTAATGTCCACATGGGCCTGGAGCTGAAATTCATGAAGGGCCTATTGTGTGTCAATGCAGCAGAGCTGGATTAAGGGGGGGGTAGCCAGGGTGCGTTATTTCTCGGGAGCCCCGCGTGCCTGCCATCAACCACCAGCCAATTGAACGTATTATTCTTTTTTAATGAAGATATTCAATAGCCTAATGGCCAGGCCCCATGTGTTCAGTGGTTTCCTCCAACTCTCCCATCGTGCACCTTGAAACTGAGACACCTGGGACAGAGAGAGAGAGCGAGAGGCACCTGGGGCAGAGAGAGCGAGAGACACCTGGGGCAGAGAGCGCGAGATACACCTGGGGCAGAGAGAGAGTCAGAGACACCTGGGATAGAGAGAGAGTCAGAGACACCTGGAGCAGAGAGAGAGAGAGAGAGACATGGAGAAAAGAGAGAGATGTGGAGAAGAGAGAGACACCTGGAGCAGAGAGAGACATGGAACAGAGAGAGAGACGTGGAGCAGAGAGAGAGAGAGAGAGACGTGGAGCAGAGAAAGAGACATGGAGAAGAGAGATACTTGGAGAAGAGAGAGACGTGGAGCAGAGAGAAAGAGACATGGAGCAGAGAGAGAGATGTGGAGCAGAGAGACATGGAGCGCAGAGAGAGAGAGCAAGAGACACTTGAAGCAGAGAGACATGGAGCAGAAAGAGAGAGAGAGAGAGAGAGATACTTGAAGCAGAGAGAAAGAGACACTTGGAGCAGGGAGAGAGACCCGGGGCAGTTAGAGATAGAGAGAGACGTGGAGCAGAGAGAGACATGGAGCAGAGAGAGAGAGGAAGATGTGGAGTAGAGAGAGAGACATGGAACAGAGAGAGAGACGTGGAGCAGAGAGAGAGACGTGGAGCAGAGAGAGAGACATGGAGAAGAGAGAGATACTTGGAGAAGAGAGAGACGTGGAGCAGAGAGAAAGAGACATGGAGCAGAGAGAGAGATGTGGAGCAGAGAGACATGGAGCGCAGAGAGAGAGAGCAAGAGACACTTGAAGCAGAGAGACATGGAGCAGAAAGAGAGAGAGAGAGAGATACTTGAAGCAGAGAGAAAGAGACACTTGGAGCAGGGAGAGAGACCCGGGGCAGTTAGAGATAGAGAGAGACGTGGAGCAGAGAGAGACATGGAGCAGAGAGAGAGAGGAAGATGTGGAGTAGAGAGAGAGACATGGAACAGAGAGAGAGACGTGGAGCAGAGAGAGAGACGTGGAGCAGAGAGAGAGACATGGAGAAGAGAGAGATACTTGGAGAAGAGAGAGACGTGGAGCAGAGAGAAAGAGACATGGAGCAGAGAGAGAGATGTGGAGCAGAGAGACATGGAGCGCAGAGAGAGAGAGCAAGAGACACTTGAAGCAGAGAGACATGGAGCAGAAAGAGAGAGAGAGAGATACTTGAAGCAGAGAGAAAGAGACACTTGGAGCAGGGAGAGAGACCCGGGGCAGTTAGAGATAGAGAGAGACGTGGAGCAGAGAGAGACATGGAGCAGAGAGAGAGAGGAAGATGTGGAGTAGAGAGAGAGACGTGGAGCAAAGAGAGAGAGAGAGAGAGGGAGATGTGGAGTAGAGAGAGATGTGGAGCAGAGAAAGAGAAAGATACATGGAGAAGAGAGAGAGATACATAGAGCAGAGAGAGATACGTGGAGCAGAGAGAAGGAAACATGGAGCAGAGAGAGAGACCTGGGGCAGAAAGAGAGAGAGCAAGAGACACTTGAAGCAGAGAGACATGGAGCAGAGAGCGAGAGAGAGAGAGAGAGAGAGACTTGGAGCAGAGAGAAAGAGACAATTGGAGCAGGGCGAGAGACCTGGGGCAGTAATGGTGCCTATACACTTGTGCGATGCCCCGCAACATCGCAGGGCATCGCACCGGTAGTTCAGGTGCGATGAAATCGCACCTGAACTGCCAAAGTTATTACCATGCGATCATGCGATAGGTCGCATGGTAATCACGTGATGATCGCGTCACCACTGAGTGGGAGTGGCCCGGCGGGTGCCCATCGCAGTGCAATATATTGCATGTGTTAAAAAAAACACATGCGATCGCACTGCGATGCGATAAATATTAAGTGCAGCACATAATATCATGAGATGCGACATTCGAGCAGTGTGCCCGCGCATCGCGTCACATGGTACCTTAAATGTGCATACAATCCTTCCATTTATCTCACAGATGCGATTGAAATCGAAGTATTGTACCTGATATCTCACAAGTGTATGGGCTACAATCAGTAGCGGATCTTGCCACGGGCAAGCAGGACTTTTGCCCGGGGCGCCGCCTTCCAGAGGGCGCCGGCGCCATCCGGAGGGCGCCGCATCATGGCCAGATCCGCTACTGTACCCTCAGCCGCTGTGCTCCCTGCTGTGACCCTCGCCGCTGGTTCCCTTCGTGGAGGGGACCTTTGTTGTGCGGTGCGCGATTACGTCATCGCGGCACCGCACAGCATTGTGGCACAGACGCTAGCGGTCATAATTGACCTCTAGTGTCTATGCTGATCCGAGGAGAGGAGCGGCGCCGGCGGCTGTCTGCAGTGGTCTGGAATCAGGAGCGGGGATAGTAAGTATACATTTTTATTTTTTTTTCTCTTCCAGCGGCGCTAAAGGGGGCACAAATGGGGGCGTAACTGACCATGCCCCCATATGAAGCCACGCCCCTATCGTTTTGCTCGGGGCGCCACAAAGGCAAGAACCGGCCCTGGCTACAATAGAGAGAGAGAGACGTGGAGCAGAAAGAGACACTTGTAGCAAAGAGAGAGACCTGGGGCAGTTAGAGAGAGAGAGAGAGAGAGGGGGGGGGGGGCAGTGAATGAGGAAATTAATCTTGGGAGTGTAGGTGAGGCAGTAAATGAGGGATGGGATAATGAGAAGTGACATGGCAGGCAGAGCGTTTGGGGTTGTGACAGGCTGGATGGAGTAGACAGGACACCGGAGGTGGGTGACGGCTGTATGGGGGCCCGATAAATGCCGGCGCTGACCCCACCTGCTCTGCTTACCTCATACCTGGCTGTAGCAGCTCCCACTCTCTTTCGCCAAAGCCTACCGCGGTTCTGACGTGCCAATGGAGGGGGCGTGTCTGAGGAGTCAGGACACTAGCACAGTCAGCGGTTCCCCTTCCTCCAGGTCTCAGCACATTTCTTCCGTTTTTTCAGCAGCTCCCCTCCGTGCGCCGCACTGCTTGATGACTGCCCTTCCTCTCGGAGCTCACAGGTCTGCGGGCATTGAATGAGGCGCAATGCATACCCCAGCTTGCTGCTTTGCGCCGACTCTGGGTGGGTGATCAGTATGCTTAATAAGCCTTGCTCCAGCATCCCGCACAGGCCGGCGCCCAGGGATTATGCCCTGGCATCGTTACACCACTGCTGCCATGATGTTGCCACCAGATACCACTCTAGACGCGGGGCATAGAGCAGCCAGTGACAAACAGCAGCTGCAGAACACCTCACACCACTGTTTGGCAGCATATTAAATATTTTTAAATAGAGGACTGGCCGCTAAAGCAGCAGGACAGGACTACAGATGAAGCAGGGAGCATGAGACTGAGACAACGCTGCGCGCGGTCCAGTGGGCAGAGCTTCGGCTGATAGGGTGCTCAGTAACGTTGGGCCATGGGGCGGAGCTTAACATGGGCCAGCGGTGGAGATCGGGTGAAAGGGGAATCGAGTGGAAGAACCAGGGGGCGGAGCTTAAGGTCCGGATTCACAGCTTTGGATGCTGTATGTGAGAGCAGAGGAACTATTCAGGTACAGCAGCAGATGGACTAAGGGGGCGGAGCTTATCGCGGCCGGGGGGCGGAGCTTATCACGGACCTGGGTGTAGATTGCTTTGGGGAGACACTGAGGGTGAGAGGTTGGTTGTGCAGGGCTGCTAGTGGCTTGGGAGGGGATGGGCAAAGCTTTGGACTGGACTGGCGGAATGCTGTTTGTGATTACAGGAGAAAAGTTTTTTTTTCTCCTGTCAACACTATCTGCGTTGCAGGAGATCCTGTGGGCCTATTTTCAGTGGGGGCTTGGAGCTGCAGCTCCATCCGCCCCATTGTTAATCCGGCCCTGCAGTTACCTATTTACAAGCTACCAGGACCAATGCTCCAGGCACAGCTGCAAAACACCTTGCAAGAATGCCAAAACCAGCTTAGACTGAGTGGCAGAACCTGATTGGATTACCTTGGACAACCACCCAGTCTGTTCCGTTTTGTCTCTAGCAAAGCTCTGCCCACACTGCAAGTTCTTCAGGCAGGTGTACTTGAAGCAGAGTCAGATCATGCATTACACAACTTTGGCTCTTGCCTAGTGCACAGCAGGCCTTGAGGAACCCTGGATTGCTGAACCCAATTTTTAAATGGTTTTCCTGCTGGTTCAGTGGAGATAATGTCAGCGTTCCCAGAGTAGAGAGCTAACAATAATAATAGCCAGGGTCAGGGCCGTCTCAACAGCAGTGTAGGCCCCTGGGCAAAGAAATGCACTGGGGCCCATACCCAACCTCCAGCAGTAGGGGTGGGGGTGCAATCAGCGGCAGCTGTGATGTCCCGCTTGCGGTTGGGGGTGTTCTATCTTCCGCTCAGCATGTAGGACCTGGAGCAGTCATTTCTGCTATTTACTCCTATACTGCAGAGATGGGGTGGGAGGGAGAACACTAAACTGTAGAAGGGTGTATTGGGCTGAATGAAGGGGCTCCGCTACATGACTTCCAGGGTGGAAGGGGTGTTTAATACGCAGGGGAGGGGTGGATAGTGGAGTGGGCTTAATATTCATAATTTTCCGGTGGGAGGACAGCTTGCTTGACTATAGATATCTCCAGTTCCTGGTAATAGATCTCTTAGCTTTCAATGGGATAAAAAAAAAAACGAGAGAGTTCGACCTTTCAGGAGGTACTGTGGACTTGGAGATCAGAGTTCAGGAGTCAGAGCAATTCACTGATGGAAATATAAAACTGCATACCAGACGTGTGGCGCTGGAGCAGGGGCCATCTGCTGGAAGACTGATATCTCTGATTCTGGGCATTGTAGAGAGAAGCGTCCAGTGTCCTCCAAAAGGGGAGAGTCCTAGCCTTTGGAGTACAGGTTGAGTATCCCTTATCCAAAATGCTTGGGACCAGAGGTATTTTGGATATCGGATTTTTCCGTATTTTGGAATAATTGTATACCATAATGAGATATCCTGGTGATGGGACCCAAGTCTTAGCACAGAATGCATTTATGTTTCATATACACCTTATACACACAGCCTGAAGGTCATTTTAGCCAATATTTTTAATAACTTTGTGCATTAAACAAAGTGTGTCTACATTCACACAATTCATTTATGTTTCACATACACCTTATACACACAGCCTGAAGGTCATTTAATACAATATTTTTAATAACTTTGTGTATTAAACAAAGTTTGTGTGCATTGAGCCATCAAAAAACAAAGGTTTCACTATTTCACTCTCACTCAAAAAATTCCGTATTTCAGAATATTTGGATATGGGATACTCAACCTGTTTATCCTCAGAAAAACTCTAATGGTGCCCATACACTAGGACGATATCGGGTTCAATCATGCGATTGCGACCACATCTGTGCGATATATCGCATGGATCACATGTCAATCGCATGTGTCCCCCGATGCGATGCGCGAGCACGCTGGTCGAATCTCGCATCTCAAGATATTATGTGCTGCACTTAATATTTATCGCATGTGCGATCACATGTGGTTTTTAAGCACATGCGATTTATCGCACTGCGATGTGCGATCTGTGTTGTTTTGATTTCCTGGATACTCCCATCCACCCCTTGTGGATCACCCGATTTCAGGTCGCAAGGGGCATGCGATTTATCGCATGATCGCATGCACGTCGAATACAAAAAAAGCACTTCAGATGCAATTTATCGCAGCCTTGCCAGCCGGGGAAATCGCAGTGCGGCCAATCGCACAAGTGTATGGGCACCATAAGTCAGACAGAACCTGAGATATCTGGCTAGGAAGAGCAATTAACAGGCTCGGATGGGGACCACTGTTTTGAAGTCGGATATCTCCAGTTCCCCAGGGCTGATTTTCAAAAATCTGGTACCCATGGAAAAAAGGGGATCCCCAGCTATCAGCATAGGGCCCTTATATTCCTGGAGCCCTTGGGCAACTGCCCATTGAGCCCATATGAAAAGACGGCCCTGGCCAGGGTAATATTAAAATAGAAGAAAATGTCCCTCAATAGACTTTCTCCTTTATAATGGAAGGGTAATTGTGCATTTTCAGAAGACCATAATAAAAATTTTTGTACATTTTTGGACATGCAAAATATATTTTAGTAGTGCCTATTAGCAGAGGATTATATGCTACAAGGCCAGTACCTAGGTGTGCGATTGTGCTGCTGCACAGAGCACAAATATATGCCCTCTTTGCTTAGCCATTTTTTTTTTTTTTTAGTATTCTATGTATTTATAAGGCACCACAAAGTTCTACAGTCTCATACTGTGGGGAAACATATAAGACCTTGCCTTGCTGATTCTGCAAGAAAGCAAACCACAATCCCAGCTAGGCAGATGTAAAGTTATTAATCCTGTCTGACCCCCCTATAAATGAATCAGATTTATTTCTTGGATCAGATTAATTTTTTCGATTAACAACCCCTTGCTGGAAAGGCATTCAATCTACTTTTCAATTCAATTGATGAGTAGGACATCCTTGCCGCCATTGGTATAGGATTCCACTGTCTGACGTTCCTTACAAGGTAGATCCTTATGGAGAAAACGTTTTTCTTCCAGCCATAGCGAATGCGGCCTTATTACCTGCACATTCCTAGGTATAAAAAGCTCATCAGACAAATCTTTGTGCAGACCTTAGAGATGTTTATAAATACCAATTAGGTAAATTCTAATATGTATATTTGTCGCAATATAAACAGGCCAAATGTGTCTAATCATTATCTATCTTCCAACCTCCTTATTTTTTTAACTATTAACTTTGTCCTCGGAACCCTCTGTAGGTCTCTTTTGCCCCTTATAAGTAATTGCCCAAAAATGTGTCCCATGTTACCAAAGTACAAGGTCACAAGCTGTCATTGAACAACAAATCCCAGCATGCTTCAGCCCATGAGTCATTATTTCTATAAAATACACTGGTGATTCTAACATATCAGAATCGGGAAGTGGTTACAATACTGCTAGTCGGGATCACGGTGGTCACATTGTCGACGCCGGAATCCAGACTAGCTGTGAAATGCTGCCGCCGGAATACTGTTGCCACAGGCTTTTATCCATCTGTTGGTGTCCCCGACACCCATAGAGGGAGAATATAACTTGTGACGAGCACAGTGAGACAACGTGCCCGCAGCGTGGCAGGCGCAGTGAGCCCGCAAGGTAGCTCTCTAGTGCTCGCTCCGCTGCCGGCATACTGGTGGCTGGGATGCTGCTGCCAGTATACTGACAGTCAGAATCCCGGCCGTCAGTACATCATACTGAAACCTCAGAATCAATGTGTATTACATTATAGTATATTCTGCTAAATAATATCTGTTTATCTGTGATTTCTGATGTCATCTCTTCCATTTCTATATATAATTATGAGTGCCTCTTGATGTGAAATATCCTTATAATTTACAGGGAAAGATATATTAAATCACATATAATAATAAGCACATGCTCCCCATTGGAATATGTCACCTTACATAAATAGTATTTAAAGAGTTAAACTTTTCTAGTAGGTGCCCTGTGCAATCTGTGTAGA
Organism: Pseudophryne corroboree; assembly: GCF_028390025.1. Classification (NCBI taxonomy): domain Eukaryota; kingdom Metazoa; phylum Chordata; class Amphibia; order Anura; family Myobatrachidae; genus Pseudophryne; species Pseudophryne corroboree. Next base: position 188,018,240 of record NC_086449.1, read on the forward strand.
TATCACATCTGACAGTGAAGGAGATGAATTCTTGGATCACTCATGTGTAAAGGAATTATAAATGCTTCAGGCACATCCTTAGTTGCCACTCCTATTTTCCAACTTCATTCCACCACCCAGAAACATATCAGCAACTTCAGTAATACAGGTCCACTGGTCTTGGCTGAATGTATTGTGTGTGATTTGGAAGTTCTTATGGTGGATACACAGAGCGACGGGGATTCGTTCCGACGTTGGAACGAATCCCTGTCAGCCCTAGATTGTGTGTACACACTGGGGCGATGCTAATGAAGGTCGGAACAAACATGTTCCGTCCTCCATTAGCATAATACAGGGCGCTAGCGACAACGCTTGGTTTTATGTGCAGCACATAGAACCAAGCGTCTATCGCTATCGACAGTGGGAGCGCGCAATCCCCCGTACACACTGAGCGATGTAGGCAAAATGTTGTTACGAAATGGCATTTCGTGCCGGCATCGCTCTAGTGTGTACCCAGCTTTATTCTCATACCTTGATGTCTTCTTGTCATCTTCTAACACTTTGCACTGTTTTGTTTTTGTGTTTTTTAATGTTTTCATTTTTGTGACATGGAGGTCCACAGGGGATGTTGGTGACGACACAGGGGAAGCACGCATTGTCAGCGACATAGGGGGTAATTCAGACCTATTCGTAGCAGCAAATTTGTTAGCAGTTGGGCAAAACCATGTGCACTGCAGGGGAGGCAGATATAACATTTGCAGAGACGGATTTGGGTGGATCATTGTTTCTGTGCAGAGTAAATACTGGCTGCTTTATTTTTACACTGCAATTTAGATTTCAGTTTGAACACACCCCACCCAAATATAACTCTCTCTGCACGTTACATCTGCCCCCACCTGCAGTGCACATGGTTTTGCCCAACTGCTAACAAATTTGCTGCTACAATCAGGTCTGAATTACCCCCATAGTGCATACACACTGGACGATATTGTGAACGATGTGTCCAAATCGGACACATCGTACACAATATCATTTAGTGTGTATGCACCTTTATGTTTACACACTAGACGACATGCAAACAATGCGATATTGTCAGCGATCGGATCCGGCGGGGGTGTCGGCATACACCCTTGCCGATGCCGGCAGCGACGAATGATGGCAAGATGTTGCTGACAACGCGCAGGAGAGCTCATCGTCAGCGATGTAGTGCATACACACTGGACAATATCATGAACGATGTGTCTAAGGGCCTAATTCAGACCTGATCGCAGCAGCAAAATCTCTAATGGGCAAACCATGTGCACTGCAGGTGAGGCAGATATAACATGTGCAAAGAGAGTTATGGTGCCCATACACTTGTGTGTATGAGCGCGATGAAATATTGCGCTTTGATTTCCCTTGAAGCTCCCCGTGCGATAAATCGTATTCGATGCGCATGCAGTGTGATTTATTGCATGCCCCTTGAGACCAGAAAGTGGGTGACCAGAAGTGGGTGGTGGGGAGTGTCCAGGAAGTGAGCTGAATAACTCACAAATCGCACATTGCAGTGCGATAAATCGAATGTGGTAAAAACAGCATGCGATCGCAAGTGCGATCCGATAAATATTAAGTGCAGCTCATAGGATCTTGAGATGCGAGATTTGACCAGCCTTCCCTCGCGTCGCATCAGGGGACACATTCGATGTGCATACAATCCTGAGATTTATCGCACTGATGCAGTCGAAATCGAAGGGTTGTACCAGATATTTCAAAAGTATATGAGCACCATTAGATTTGGGAGGGGGGGGGGTTATATTGTTTCTGTGCAGGGTAAATACTGGCTGCTTTATTTTTACACTGCAATTTAGATTTCAGTTTGAACACACCTCACCCAAATCTAACTCTCTCTGCACATGTTATATCTGCCCCTCCCCCTGCAGTGCACATGGTTTTGCCTATTTAGAGAAAAAACTTGCTGCTGCGATCAGGGGGTATATTTACTAAAGTTACAATTTTGTCAGAGGTTTTTTTTTCCTGTAAGTGGCAACAAGGGAATTTACTAAGCACAAATCTCGGCAGTATTGGGGCTATTCGTAATGGTTTTAACGGCAGGGGGCAGAAATACGAATGAATGAATAGACCATCTGTCAAACGCGGCTGTTTATTCATTGAGTGATCCCAATTAACATTGCGGTTTACAGCAGACCGCAAAGTTCCCATCATTGGGTAGAATGGAGGAGCGCTCTCCTCCATTCTAGCCACTGCGCTCCTCCTGATTGACAAGGAGCGCACAGCCAATCAGGAAAGCGCCATGATGTGGCGCTTCCTGATTGGCTGGCGGGACCTTCAGTGACAGAAGTCACGGGGGGGTCCCGGCATTCGGGGAAAGGGGTTCTATGTGTAAACATGCAAACCCTTTAGTGACGTGGATCGGGTTTCCGGTTTGTTATTTTATTCAAGTCCCTGGATTACGTCGGATAACAAGAGGACAGATCTACACAGGATTGGTTGTAAGTATAATATTTATTTGACAGGTACCCCGTGGATTCTACTTGACAAGGGGACCGAGGGGCTCCATGGGACAATAGGTAAGTATTTGAGCGTGTAAGTGTGCATGTATGTAAAATAAAACTTTACTTTCACGGTGTGTGTGTTGTGTTTTTTTGGGGTATTTTTTGTTGTTGTAGATCTACAGGTACCAGCGGGCCCGTTATTTCCCCGCATGCTGGTACTTGTGGTTCTCCAAGTACCAGCTTGCGGGGGAGGCTTGCTGGGACTTGTAGTTCTACCACAAAAAACAATATTCTTTTTTTTACACAAAGGCTATCAGCCCCTCATCCACTGCCCAGGGATGGGGGGGACAGCCTCAGGCTTCACCCCTGGTCCTTGGGTGCCTGGAGGGGGGGGGGGGACCCTTGATTTAAGGGGTCCTCACTCCTCCAGGGAACCCCGGCCAGTGGTGACTAGTTGGGGGGGATAATGCCACGGCCGCAGGGACCTATATAAAAGTGTCCCCCGGCTGTGGCATTATCTCTCTGGCTAGTGGAGCCCAGTGCTGGTTTTAAAAATATGGGGGACCCCTACATCTTTTGTCCCCCATATTTTTTAAACCAGGACCGGAAGCAGAGCCCGGTGCTGTTTGTATAAATATGGGGGGACTCTACGCATTTTTCCCCCTGTATTTTTACAACCAGGGCCGGCTCAAAGAGCCCGAGGCTGGTTATGCATAGGAGGGGTTCCACACGCAATTTTTTTCTTTGATTTTTAACTAATTAAACACCTCATAATGTACACAATGAAGCCCTGCACGGATCTCACTGATCCGGCCGGACTTCATTGTGTTATGTCCGGCAGTGTTTTACTAATCACTCCCGTAAAACACTGCCCGACAATACGAATCACATCGACATCGGAAAATAGAAAACTCGGCAGCTTAGTAAATTACCGAAAATGGATTCAAAAAGTTGCAGTAAAATACGTCCGATGAAAATCGAGATTAAACTCCCATCAAATCATCCCAAACACAAATTTTAGTAAATATACCCCCTGGTGTTTGAATAAGGCTGATATTTCACTGTATGGAATGTCCATTAATTGGTGTTTTATAGGCTGGGGTGAACTCATATGAAGTGAAAGCAGCTGAAACATAATAATAATTTACTATAAGACCTGAGTTAATATATATTCCTGGACAGTTTATGAACTCATGCTGGCCAAGGAAGCAACCCTGCCCCATTGTTATAATCCTGGGATTAGGGATGGAATAAATCCCAGTCCCTGGATCCCTGGGATTGAATTGTAGTTTCTTCCCCCCTGATTTCTTTCCCTCTCCCTCCTCACCTTTCACTTACCTTAGCCACGTATGCAGGTACAGGCATGTGCAAGGTCCTAAACTGCATTCTCTTCAGAACGCAGTTTAAGACCTGGAGGGGGGCAGGAATGGGGCATTAATGCTGCATTTTGTGGGTGTCGACGCGCCATTTAAGGGGCGCAGCCAGGACAACGGAGGTGTGTCCGTACCGTTGCTGGGGCCGGTCGCGGCGGCTACGTGACGTAACATGCAGCCGCTGCACCACTAAACATGGCAGGTAGCCGTTTGACTTCACAGCTAGGCTGTGCAGGCAGATGGCTACTCGAAACATGCAAAAGCATCACCAACGTGCGATGCTTTTTCATGTCTGTGGGGGGGGCTGGATCCGGCATGCAGGGCGAACTTGCCCTGTGCTTGGCATCCCCCCACATGTGAAAGAATTTGATCATAGATGTGAGTTTTTTCGCACATCTACCATCGGCTCTGAATTACCCCCACAGGCCAGTCTTCTAACCAGCTATCTTCTGGCCAGCTTTCTGCTGTCTATTGGGGGTAATTCTGAGTTGATCGCAGCAGCAGGTTTGTTAGCAATTGTGCAAAACCATGTGCACTGCAGGGGGGGCAGATATAACATTTGTAGAGACAGTTAGATTTGGGTGGGTTATTTTGTTTCTGTGCAGGGTAAATACTGGCTGCTTTATTCTTACACTGCAATCTAGATTCCAGTTTGAACACACTCCACCCGAATCTAACTCTGTCTGTACATGTTATATCTGCCCCCCCCCTGCAGTGCACATGGGGGGTAATTCCAAGTTGATCGCAGCAGGATTTTTGTTAGCAATTGGCCAAAACCATGTGCACTGCAGGGGAGGCAGATATAACATGTGCAGAGAGAGTTAGATTTGGGTGGGGTGTGTTCAATCTGCAATCTAATTTGCAATGTAAAAATAAAGCAGCCAGTATTTACCCTGCACAGAAATATAATAACCCACCCAAATCTAACTCTTTCTGCACATGTTATATCTGCCTCCCCTGCAGTGCACATGGTTTTGCCCAATTGCTATCAAAAATCCTGCTGCGATCAACTTGGAATTACCCCCAAGGTTTTGCCCAACTGCTAACAAAATTGCTGCTGCAATCAACTCGGAATGACCACCATTGGTGCTTATCTTCTGAGCAGTTGTCTGTCATTGGCTATCCCCTGATTGGCTGACGGTCTGTATCTATAATCTGTCCCATTTCAAATATGGTGCTGTCTCCTCTTTAGTGCCCAGAATGTTTCAGGATTCCTCCAGAGATAGGCTCGAAGTAAAGTTTTGACTCTCCTTGCTCTGGTTATTTTCACAATGATCTTAACTTAATTGGTTAACTAAAACTAAACTAATTTAATGTACATGTTATCTTACTGCATTTCATCCTATTCTTGAGACTGCTTAATACCCCTTTTCCACTAGCTCAAAAAACACGGGTAAATGCACGGGGGCGCGCATTTACCCGTGTTTTTGGCAAGTGGAAAAGGGTCAACCCGGATCAAGTGACCCGTGAATCCTACCCGGCTATTTACCTGGGTAGGACACGGGAATGATCCGGGTAGGGTGTAGTGTAAACGGGAGCCGTGTCGATGCGACACGGCTCCCGTTTACACTGTATGGATGGGCGGCGCTGGGAGATCATGTGATCTCCCTGCGCCGCCCCTGCCGTGTAGCTAGAAGCGTCACCAACCCGGCATATGCCGGGTTGTGACTGCTGATGGGAAAGGGACCGAGCACGGGTCGCAGCAGGGGGCAGCTCCCGTGTCAGGCTCCCGGCTGCGACCCGTGCTCGTAGGTGTAAAAGGGGTAAGTGACAGGCTGAAATCTCTTTAATGCATTATAGGGTCTACTAGTTACCAGCCCATCAAAATGATGGATCAACATAACAGTAATGAGAGTGGCGGCGGCTGTGCACGCCTGAATGGAGCAACACTTGAATTGCTCTGTTGGGCGCCATTTAGTGGCTGTCTGCGCACATAACACTGCAATTCCCCCCATATAGATGAGGAGCAACGTTAGCCTTTTATTATATAGGATGTACTAAGCCTTGGAGAGAGATAAAGTGGACGGAGATAAAGTACCAACCAATCAGCTTCTAACTGTCATGTTACAGTCTGTGTTTGACAGGAGCTGATTGGTACTTTATCTCTGTCCACTTTATCTCTCTTCAAGGCTTAGTACATAGACCCCATAATGCTTAGCAGGTAGCACATTAATGTAGTAAAGAGATTTTAGAGGGTCGGTATAGTCATTTTAGCTTTAAGCGGGAAATATCACTTGTAACAGCTGTCTGAAAAGTGCATAACCTGTCAGCAAACTTTTCTCGCAGTTACACTGGAATGGTGCATCTCCCAGTGCTATTTTTCCCGATTCATTTGTTTCCTTTGCGACAAGTACTTACATGAAGGTCATTGTGTTATTTCACCGTCTTATCTGAACCTGTTTTTACTGTCTCAGCTACAAGACCCTGGTGACCGAGCATGAGGCCCTTATGCAGAAGTATCTGCATTTGCTGCAGATTGTGGAAACCGAGAAGAAGGTTGCAAAACAGCTGAGACACCAGATAGAGGATGGAGAGGTAGAGGTCGAGCGTCTGAAATCTGAGGTGAGACCCTTCTAATAATTGGAAAGTCCAACAATAACAGATCCACTTTATTAGTAATTGATATCCATTATTAGTAACATACCTCAGTAGTAACAAAGGGCCTGATTAAGAGATGGACGCAATGCTGATATTTGCGCATGTGAGCCTTTTTTTGTGCAGTGCATACGTCACAGTTGCACTGCGCACACACAGAGATTTATTAACGTTGGTTACCATCGATGGTGATATGGCAGGTGTCCATTCACGGTTGCATACTGTACGATGGATGACCATCGATGGTTTCACAAACAGATGGCCATCTGTTTACTTTCACTGATTGGCCAATCAAAATCTTGCAGTGGGGCTTCACGGGTGTTGGGGAAGGGCGGGCAGGGCTATGCTCTGAGTTGCGGCACTCTGTAGCTAAGAGAACCACCATCGGGTGGTTCTATACCATCGATGGTGGAAAACCATCTGGTTCTCTCCCGTTGATGACAAAAGTATTCTACATTGACCATAAATCACTGATGTTTTAGAAACTTTAGTAGTCAATAGCCTTGTCTAGTTTGGACACACCACTCTCATACCTAAATGTCTCTGCACATTTTAGATCTGCCCCACATGCAGTGCAGCACGGTTTTAACAAGGTGCATAGTTACTTGCTCTTTTTTGCTTTGCTTACAATCTCCCCCTTAGTGCATTTACAGGGGCAAGCCTATCAAAAGAAAGCTTTGTACACACAAGTGAGTCGTTGAGTCCACAGTCATTAGGTCGAATACTATTGGTCGACAGTGAGTAGGTCGACACCTGCAATAGGTCGACACGGGCATTAGGTCAATATGGCAAAAGGTCGACATGAGTTTAAAAAAAAATTGGTGTCATTTTCTTCATAAAGGGAATGGGAGCCTCAATTAGTGTACCGTGTCCCCTCGCATGGCTCGCTGGGCAAGGTTACTATTCCCAATCGTAGTCCACGTGGATCGTAAAGTATGAAAAAGTAAAAAAAAAATTGAAAAACTCATGTTGACCTTTTCATGTGTCGACCTAGGGGTATATTTACTAAAAATCGTATTTTCCCGATTGAGGTTAAAGTTCAATCACGAATGACATCGAAAGTGTAAAGTTGCAACTTTTTGAATTTATTACGACTAATTTACTAAGCTGTCGTATTCTGCATTTTCGTATTTACCGATGTCGATGTCATTCGTATTTTTTTGCAGTGTTTTACGTGAGTGACTTATAAAACACTGCCGACTTTAACACAATGAATCTCGGCCGGATCTGTGAGATCCGTGCTGGGCTTCATTGTGCACCTTTATTAAAATAAAAATCATTGTTAAAATCTTTAAAAAAAATGCGTGGGGCCCCCCCTCCTAAGCAAAACCAGCCTCGGGCTCTTTGAGCCGGTCCTGGTTGTAAAAATATGGGGGGGGGGAATGACAGGGGTTCCCCCATATTTAAACAACCAGCACCAGGCTCTGCGCCTGGTCCTGGTTCCAAAAATACGGGGGACAAAAAGCGTAGGGGTCCCCCGTATTTCTGAAACCAGCACCGGGCTCCACTAGCCAGATACATAATGCCACAGCCGGGGGACACTTTTATATTGGTCCCTGCGGCCCTGGCATTACATACCCAACTAGTCACCCCTGGCCGGGGTACCCTGGAGGAGTGGAGACCCCTTCAATCAAGGGGTCCCCCCCCTCCAGCCACCCAAGGGCCAGGGATGAAGCCCGAGGCTGTCCCCCCCCATCCAAGGGCTGCGGATGGGGGGCTGATAGCCTTTTTGACAAAAAATGATTATTGTTTTTAGTAGCAGTACTACAAGTCCCAGCAAGCCTCCCCCGCAAGCTGGTACTTGGAGAACCACAAGTACCAGCATGCGGTGGAAAACCGGGCCCGCTGGTACCTGTAGTACTACTACTAAAAAAATACCCCAATAAAAACAGAAGACACACACCTTGAAAGTAAAAGTTTAATACATACATCCACACCTCCATACACACATACTTACCTATGTTCACACGAGGGTCGGTCCTCTTCTCCATGTAGAATCCATGGGGTACCTGTTGGAAAAATTAAACTCACAAAATCCAGTGTAGATCGCTCCTCTTCTTTTCTATTTGTAATCCACGTACTTTGCAAAATAAAAAAACGGACACCCGACCACGCACTGAAAGGGGCCCCATGTTTTCACATGGGACCCCTTTCCCCGAATGCCAGGAACCCCCCCTGACTTCTGTCTAAGAGGGTTCCATCAGCCAATCAGGGAGCGCCACGTTGTGGCACCCTCCTGATTGGCTGTGTGCTCCTGTAGTGTATGTCAGGCAGCACACGGCAGTGATACAATGTAGCGCCTATGCGCTCCATTGTAAACAATGGTGGGAACTTTGTGGTCAGCGGTGAGGTTACTTTCGGTCAACCGCTGACCACAAAGTTCCCACCATTGGTTACAATGGAGCGCATAGGCGCTACATTGTAACACTGCCGTGTGCTGGCTGACATACACTACAGGAGCACACAGCCAATCAGGAGGGTGCCACAACGTGGCGCTCCCTGATTGGCTGATGGAACCCTCTTAGACAGAAGTCAGGGGGGGTTCCTGGCATTCGGGGAAAGGGGTCCCATGTGAAAACATGGGGCCCCTTTCAGTGCGTGGTCGGGTGTCCGTTTTTTTATTTTGCAAAGTACGTGGATTACAAATAGAAAAGAAGAGGAGCGATCTACACTGGATTTTGTGAGTATAATTTTTCCAACAGGTACCCCATGGATTCTACATGGAGAAGAGGACCGACCCTAGTGTGAACATAGGTAAGTATGTATGTTTGGAGGTGTGGATGTATGAATTAAATTTTTACTTTCAAGGTGTGTGTCTTCTGTTTTTATTGGGGTATTTTTTTTAGTAGTAGTACTACTACAGGTACCAGCGGGCCCGGTTTTCCACCGCATGCTGGTACTTGTGGTTCTCCAAGTACCAGCTTGCAGGGGAGGCTTGCTGGGACTTGTAGTACTGCTACTAAAAACAATATTCATTTTTTGACAAAAAGGCTATCAGCCCCCCATCCGCAGCCCTTGGATGGGGGGGACAGCCTTGGGCTTCACCCCTGGCCCTTGGGTGGCTGGAGGGGGGGGACCCCTTAATTGAAGGGGTCCCCACTCCTCCAGGGTACCCCGGCCAGGGGTGACTAGTTGGGTATGTAATGCCAGGGACACAGGGACCAATATAAAAGTGTCCCCCGGCTGTGGTATTATGTATCTGGCTAGTGGAGCCCGGTGCTGGTTTCAGAAATACGGGGGACCCCTACGCTTTGTGTCCCCCGTATTTTTGGAACCAGGACCAGGCGCAGAGCCCGGTGCTGGTTGTTTAAATATGGGGGAACCCCTATAATTTCCCCCCCCATATTTTTTCAACCAGGGCCGGCTCAAAGAGCCCGAGGCTGGTTTTGTTTAGGAGGGGGGACCCCACGCATTTTTTTTTATAAAAAATTAACACTTTCCCACTGAAAAACATGCACGGATCTCATGGATCCGTGCATGCCTATCCGAACACGGTAAAAAAAAGCAGGTCTGTTTTTTTTTAGCACTTTTTCATGATTTGTATTTTATCACGGCAGTGTTTGGCTATTGTCGGCAGTGTTTGTGATTTGCACTTTTTAGTAAATGACCGATTTCTACCAAATTTCAGGCGTATTTGACCGATGGTGTATTGATTCGTAATTTTTTCCTAGGACTTCCAAAATAATACGAATGCCCTCATCACTGCCGTGATTTGAGTTTAGTAAATTCCCGAGATGACACTTTGAAGAAAAAACACCATCTCGGTCAAAATCGGGACCTTAGTAAATATACACCCTAGTGACCATGTTGACTTAATAACCATGTCGACCTAATGCATGTTGACCAGTAGTGGTCGACCTGAGTGTCGACCTAAGTGTTGTTAACCTAAAGACCGGATAAAGGGGAAGACTAGATGGGCCAAGTGGTTCTTATCTGCCGTCAAATTGCTGGCAGCAGATAACTAAAGAAAATAAAAATCGGGCGATTGCAGCACATGCAGAGATTTTGGCAATTTTGCAGCGAGATTTAAAGCACCAAGGAGGAGATGTACTATGCTTTGGACAGTAATAAAGTAGAGCAAGATAAAGTACCAGCCAATCAGGTCCTAGCTGCCATTTTATGGGTTGTGTTTGCAAAATGACAGTTAGGAGCTGACTGTTCGGTACTTTATCTCTCTCCACAGCTTAGTACATCTGCCCCCAAGTTTTTTAAAACCTACTTTTGGCTTTAAAAAAATGCTGCCCATCATTTAATGCGTAGAAGCAAAATATCTTTTGTTGATAGAATACATTTCTCTAACGTCCTAGTGGATACAGGGGTGACATTAGTACCATGGGGTATAGATCGGGTCCATTGGAGCCTGGCACTTTAAGAAATCATTAGTGTGTGCTGGCTCCTCCCCTCTATGCCCCTCCACCAGACTCAGTTTAGAAAAATGTTTCCAAGGAGCCGGGTGCATTCTCTGGAGCTCAGAGAGTCTTCTTCAGAAATTTATGTTAGTTTATTATTTTCAAGCAGCACTGGCTGGCACCAGTCCGCCTGCATCGTGGGACTTAGGGGGGGGACCGAACCAACTTCCTATAGGGTTAATGGTTCGTATCCCCGCTGACAGGACATTAAGCTCCTGAGGCGCTGTTTCACATACCACACTGTGTGTACACATGCTGGCAGCATGCCGCCTCCCCTAACAGATGCCGAAGATTCGATGCGGTGAGTAAAGACACCGGGGGTCCCGGTTAGTGGTCCCACGGTGACAATGGCGGCATAAGGATGTGGCGGTCACCCGGCTGCGGGCTGCGGTGCCCGCTGCGGACACCCACACTGGTGCTAATGTACAGGGGTTTTCAAGCTCCTTTTTACACAAAAACCTGCTATAAAGCCAGTATAAAATCAGAGGGACTGCGCGCCATTGAGGGGGCGGGGCTTCCCGGAGAGCGGGACCAGACGTCATTTCCTGCTGCTGCTGACTGCCAGGCTGCATGCAAGAGCTGCTCCTCCACAAACTGCACTATATTACCACTTGTATTGGTACCAGGGGGTTTTATAGAGGGAAAGGGGGGGGATGGGAGCATATAAGCAGTATTACACAAGCTGCCTTAATAAGGCTTAGAAAAAAATACCCAGCATAGTACTGTTATGCCTGAGGTATTGTGTACTGGTCCCATTTCTCTCTGTGTCACTCCATAGACTGTCTGGGGTTATTGTGTGATTTCTCTTTATGTTTTTAGCACTGCACGGTGTTATTTCACTGAACTCTGTGTGAGAATGTCTGGGAAAAAGGCTGTGTCCCCCTCATGTAACACATAGTTCTCCCCTTCACCGGGGGGGGGGGAGGGGGGGGGGGGTCCCTCCTACGTACCCAGTGTTCTCTACCCTCACAGGGTAGCATTGTTCAGGAACCAGAGTGGTTAGAATCATTCAAAGGCATGATTGCTAATATAAATACAGAGTTGGCTACTGCCAGGCAGGAAACGTAGACCCTTAAAAAAGTCTGCGGATGATTTTTTGTTCAGGCTGCTAACCACAGACAGGCTCCGCAGCCCCCCCTGTTTGTCACTCAGAAACGCACGCTAACACAGGTGCTTCAATCTGACTCTGATACGGATTTGCCAGATCTGGATGAAAGGGAAGTGGATATGGAAGATGACAATACTCTGTCTCAGGGTGTTGAGGCTCTGATTTATTTTATTAGAGAAGTCCTCAACATACCGGATAAGGAGACAGAACCATAACAGGAATTGTTTTTTAATGTGAAACCAAAATCCTCTGCCACTTTCCCTGTCTCCAAGGAATTAAACTCCCTCTTTAAGGAGGCGTGGGTCAATCCTGACAAAAAATTCCAAACTCCCAAACGGTTACTAAACTCTTTTCCTTTCCCACCTAAGGATAGGAAAGTATGGGAAAATCCCCCATGTGTGGATACTTCAGTGTCCAAGCTGTCACGGAAAATTGTCCTGCCTGTACCTGGGGCTATTTCCCTCAAAGACCCAGCTGACCGCAAAATTAAGACTACACTCAAATAAATTTATACTGCGGTGGGCTTAGCGCAAAGGCCCACTATTGCTTGCGGCTGGATTACAAGGGCCATGGTAAAATGGTCTGATATTATAATAGAGGGATTTGACACACTACCCCAGGAAGAGATCATGGCTCTACTGCATCGTATCCAGGATGCTGCAAATTTTATGAGTGAGTCAATTAAACGAATAGGCAAACTCCTGCCGGGACCCCTGGATGAGGGATCTCATATCCCAAGGGTTCCGGCTGGAATCTCAAGCACTCCTCCTCTCAGATTCTTCAAGTCAAGATTACCAGCTTCACGTGTAGCAAGGGTTACCTTGCAAGACACCATTCAAAAACTACTACTAACGGGGGTTATTGTTCCAGTACCTCCTCCATTACACAACAGGGGATTTTATTCCAGCCTTTTTGTGGTGCGGAAGCCGTACGGCTTGGTACGGCCAATCTTGAACCTCAAATCTCTGAACCCGCATCTGCGCGTGTTCAAGTTGAAGATGGAATCCCTAAGGGCGGTGGAGTCTGGCCTAGAGGAGGAGAGTTCCTGGTATCTCTGGATATCAGGGACGTGTATCTACACATCCCAATATGGCCTCCTCATCGGGCTTACCTATGGTTCGCTATACTGTACCGCCACTTCCAATTTCAGGCGTTACCCTTTGGTCTCTCCACAGCTCCGAGGGTATTCACAAATGTAATGGCGGAGATGATGCAGCAATTATGCAAACTGGGAGTCACCATAGTTCCCTACTTGGACGATCTCCTTATAAAGGCGATGTCCAGGGAATGTCTGATTCACAGCATCGACTCGGCTACTTGCCTTCTTACAGATCATGGGTGGATCCTGAATTTCCAAAAGTCTCACCTGGAACCGTCTCAGAGAATTCAGTTCATGGGAATGATACTGGACACGGTATCTCAGAAGGTGTTTCTCCCCATAGACAAGGCAATAGTCAACTACTTAGTGCTCAGACCTCGCAAGATCTCAATTCACCTTTGCATTCGCCTTCTGGGCAAGATGGTGGCCTCCTACGAGGCGATCCAGTACGGCAGGTTCCATGCCCGTCCGTTCCAGCTGGATCTGCTGGACAAATAGTTAGGGTCTCACCTGCACATGCACCAGACTATTGCTCTGTCGCCAAAAGCACGGATCTCTCTGTTGTGGTGGCTACAAATCTCTCACCTGGTGGAGGGAGTTTCGGTACCCAATCCTGTACTCTACTGACAACAGATGCCAGCCTCCGAGGTTGGGGGCAGTGATCCAGGGGGCTCAGTTCCAGGGAAGGTGGTTGAGTCAGGAATCTGCACTCCCAATAAATGTTCTGGAACTCAGGGCAATTTACAGTGCTCTTCTGCAGGCCTCCTATCTTCTCCGAAATCAGGCCATTCAGTTACAGTTGGACAATGCCACGGCGGTGGCATACATAAACCGACAGGGAGGAACATGAAGCTGAGCCGCAATGCGAGAGGTGTCTCGGATACTCCTCTCGGTGGAAGCCAATGCAAGGGCCATCTCAGCCATATTCATCCCATGAGTGGTCAACTGGGAGGTGGACTTCCTCAGCAGGCACGACCTCCATCCAGGGCAGTGTTTCCCAACCGCGGTCCTCAAGGCACAGTAACAGTCCTGGTTTTAGTGATATTCAGGCTTGAACACAGGTGACTTAATTAGTACCTAAGTTATTTTGATTTAACCATCTGTGCTGAAGCCTGGATATCACTAAAACCTGCACTGTTGGTGTGCCTTGAGGACAGCGGTTGGGAATGCCTGATCCATGGTAATGGGGCCTTCACGCTCAGGTGTTTCAACAACTGGTTCATAGGTGGGGCTGTCCACAGATAGATCTGATGGCTTCTCGTCTCAACAAGAAGCTCCGTCGTTACTGTTCCAGGACAAGGAATCTGCAGCCTGCAGCGGTGGACGTTCTGACGGCACCGTGGATTTACCAGTTCATGTACCTGTTTCCTCCAATCCCTCTCATTCCCAAAGTTCTAAAAAGGGAAAGAGTTTGGGCAATTCTGATTGCCCCAGATTTGCCCCGACGGGCCTGGTACACAGACCTCCTAACCATGTCTCTGGAGGGTCCCTGGCCTCTGCCGCTTCTCAAGGAACTTCTTTAACAAGGGGCATTCGTCTATCCAGACCTACTGCGGCTATGTTTGACGGCTTGCAAATTGAGAGGAAGATTCTAACCAGAAAAGTTCTTACCTCCAAGGTTGTTATATATATTTGGAAGAAATATGTTTCCTGGTGTGAGGGTAGAAAATTTTCTCCTGTGGAGTTTCGACTTGGCCGTTTTCTGCTCTTCCTGCAAGCAGGCGTGGATATGCGCCTACGATTAGGCTCTATCAAGGTTCAGATTTCGGCTCTATCCACTCTTCTTCAAGAAACAGCTGGTGGTACTTCTGGACGTACAGACATTCCTGAAGGGTGTTCTTCGCATTTAACCTCCCTTTGTCCCTCCCACGGCTCCGTGGGATATCAATGTGGTCTTGACCTTTCTCCAGTCGGACTGGTTTGTACCATTGCGAAAAATATTTTACTTGGAAGACTGCCATGTTGCTGGCTTTGGCATCTGCCAGACGTGTGTCTGAATTGGGGGCCTTATCCTGTAAGATCCTATATTTGATATTTCATGAGGATAGTGCGCAGCTCTGGACTCGGTCGCACTTTTTGCCGAAAGTTGTATTGGCCTTTCACATTAATCAACCGATAGTGGTTCCGGTATTGGTTGCTCCAGAGTCTTTGGACGTTGTTCGGGCTTTGAGGATTTATGTCAAGAGGACTGCTCGTCACAGAAAATCTGACTCGCTTTTTATCCTTTACAACGCTACCAAAATTGGATGTTCTGCTTCTAAGCAGTCCATTGCTCATTGGCTCAGGTTGACCATTCAACAAGCCTATTCTTCGGCTGCATTTCTGCTACCGAGTTCTATTCCGGCCCACTCCACAAGGTCGGTGGGTTCTTCCTGGGCAGTTGCCCAGGGCGTCTCGGACTTACAGTTGTGCCGTGCAGCTACTTGGTCTGGTTCGAACACGTTCGTTAAGTTCTGTAGGTTCAACACCTTGGCCAGAGATGACCTTCAGTTTGGTCAAGCGGTTTTGCAGGGGTCTCAGCACTCTCCCACCCGTTCTGGGAGTTTGGGACTTCCCCATGGTACTAATGTCATTCCTTTTCTCGTAGTCCATAGTGGATACTGGGTGCCCGCCTCGGTGCTTCGTGTTCCTGCTTACCTGGTTGTAAGTGTTCTTGGTTGGGTCTGCTGTTGCTCTCCCGTTTCCATGTTTGGTTGGCATTGCTATCCTTTGTTATGGTTAGTGTTGCTATCCTCTGTTCTGGTTAGCGCTGCTATCAGTTTTTACTGTTGTGTGTTGGTTCATTACCTCGCCGCCTTCTCTCATGGTATGTCCGTCTCCTCAGGCACAGTTTTCCTAGACTGAGTCTGGTGGAGGGGCATAGACGGGAGACACTAATGATTTCTTAAAGTGCCAGGCTCCAATGGACCTGATCTATACCCCATGGTACTAATGTCACCCCAGTATCCACTACGGACTACGTGAAAAGGAATTACCGGTAGGTATTAAATTCCTATTTTTACAAGCTGCTCCTTACACTGCAGCAACATGCCATCAACTGTCAGGTTCTAGTTTCCTGTGTTCTGTCATACAGCACACATACACGTGTCTTCTATTATGCTATACAGATACAAGACAGTACTTGTCGCAATGAGCAGTTACATAAATATCATTATAACAAGAAATATATCCATTAAGTTACAATAGGTAGGGAATTTGCATTTCTGATTAGGGCCAGCTAACAGGAAATCTGTGTCCTGTTTCCTCCAAAGGAAAAAGGAAACTTTCACATATGACAATAGCGCTCACCAAGTGACATGCAAAAGTGTGTGAACAACTGGTATAAAATGCAATCACCCTTAATAGAGGTATTCCTCATTGGTGAAATGAATGGAGGATGAAGATTCACTCTATGGGATCCTCATAACAAGCATCAATATTCGGATGGAGCAGATGAATTCCCAAAAATCTGAAAGATAAGTGCCTCTTTCCCCAATATGAATGGGCATGAAATAAGAGGCACCATTAAACACAGACCATAGTGTAGTAGTTTTGATAAAAACACGCACTGGTTTTAATGCACAGATAAAACTTACAAGAAGTTAAAAGAACAAAAGCATGTCATAAAAGACTTCATGGGATAACACAGATGTTATATCACCCAACGATTCCTTGCAGCCACAGAAGCGCTTCTGATGAAGGACGTTTGGTCCGATACGCGTTAAGCGTGGCTCTTGTTTTTAATTTGTGACTGACCCTGGGACATCTGGACACAACTACCCACTGTTATCCTGCATGCTAGTGGACACTTGTACCCCTTTTCCACTAGCTCTTTTAAACACGGGTAAATGCGCGGGGGCGCGCATTTACCCGTGTTTTTCCCTAGTGGAAACGGGTCCCCCGGCAAATTCCCGGATCAAGTGATCCGGGAATCCTACCCTGGTAGCTAGCCGGGTTGAACACGTGTTCAACCCGGCTAGCTGTCTAGTGTGAACGAGAGCCGTGTCGAGGCGACACGGCTCCCATTCACAGTGCATAGGGAGGGCGGCGCTGGGAGATCATGTGATCTCCCAGCGCCGCCCCTGCCGCGTCACTAGCGCGTCACCAACCCGGCAATTGCCGGGTTGGTGAGCGCTGTCTGCAGGGGGCTGTAGCACGGGTCGCAGCCGTGTCAGACGACACGGCTGCGACCCGTGCTACGCTAGTGGAAAAGGGGTATTGGAGAGACTGTGCACACCTTCCAATGCCATCTGCTGTGGCTGCAAGGAATCGTTGGGTGATATAACATCTGTGTTATCCCATGAAGTCTTTTATGACATGCTTTTGTTCTTTTAACTTCTTGTAAGTTTTATCTGTGCATTAAAACCAGTGTGTGTTTTTATCAAAACTACTACACTATGGTCTGTGTTTAATGGTGCCTCTTATTTCATGCCCATTCATATTGGGGAAAGAGGCACTTATCTTTCAGATTTTTGGGAATTCATCTGCTCCATCTGAATATTGATGCTTGTTATGAGGATCCCATAGAGTGAATCTCCATCCTCCATTCATTTCACCAATGAGGAATACCTCTATTAAGGGTGATTGCATTTTATACCAGTTGTTCACACACTTTTGCATGTCACTTGGTGAGCGCTATTGTCATATGTGAAAGTTTCCTTTTTCCATTGTTATATTTCTTGAAGTGTGGGATACACCTCTTTTTACACTTGATATAGCTGCACTCCGAGTTTATTGCGCATACCATTGAAAACACCTGCTGTACTTCTGTTTCCTTCAAACCCAGAAATACTATGGTGAGACATTGGTGTAAGCAGGTGCACTGGGAACTGTGCTAAACTGTACTTTTACTAGTGATGTGCATCGGACATTTTTCGGGTTGTGTGTTTTGGTTTTAGATTCGGTTCCGCTGCTGTGTTTTGGATTCGGACGCGTTTTGGCTAAACCTCCCTGAAAATTTTTTGGCGGATTCGGGTGTGTTTTGGATTCGGGTGTTTTTTACAAAAAACCCTCAAAAACAGCTTAAATCATAGAATTTGGGGGTCATTTTGACCCCATAGTATTATTAACCTCAATAACCATAATTTCCACTCATTTTCAGTCTATTCTGAACACCTCACACCTCACAATATTATTTTTAGTCCTAAAATTGCACCGAGGTCGCTGGATGGCTAAGCTAAGCGACACAAGTGGCCGACACAAACACCTGGCCCATCTAGGAGTGGCACTGCAGTGTCAGGCAGGATGGCACTTCAAAAAAATTGTCCCCAAACAGCACATGATGCAAAGAAAAAAAGAGGCGCACCAAGGTCGCTGTGTGACTAAGCTAAGCGACACAAGTGGCCGACAGAAACACCTGGCCCATCTAGGAGTGGCACTGCAGTGTCAGGCAGGATGGCACTTCAAAAAAATTGTCCCCAAACAGCACATGATGTAAAGAAAAATGAAAGAAAAAAGAGGTGCAAGATGGAATTGTCCTTGGGCCCTCCCACCCACCCTTATGTTGTATAAAAAGGACATGCACACTTTAACGAACCCATCATTTCAGCGACAGGGTCTGCCACACGACTGTGACTGAAATGACTGGTTGGTTTGGGCCCCCACCAAAAAAGAAGCACTCAATCTCTCCTTGCACAAACTGGCTCTACAGAGGCACGATGTCCACCTCATCATCATCCTCCGATTCCTCACACCTTTCACTGTGTACATCCCCCTCCTCACAGATTATTAATTCGTTCCCACTGGAATCCACCATCTCAGGTCCCTGTGTACTTTCTGGAGGCAACTGCTGGTGAATGTCTCCACGGAGGAATTGATTATAATTCATTTTGATGAACATCATCTTCTCCACATTTTCTGGAAGTAACCTCGTACGCCGATTGCTGACAAGGTGAGCGGCTGCACTAAACACTCTTTCGGAGTACACACTGGAGGGAGGGCAACTTAGGTAGAATAAAGCCAGTTTGTGCAAGGGCCTCCAAATTGCCTCTTTTCCTGCCAGTATACGTACGGACTGTCTGACGTGCCTACTTGGATGCGGTCACTCATATAATCCTCCACCATTCTTTCAATGGTGACAGAATCATATGCAGTGACAGTAGACGACATGTCAGTAATCGTTGCCAGGTCCTTCAGTCCGGACCAGATGTCAGCACTCGCTCCAGACTGCCCTGCATCCCCGCCAGCGGGTGGGCTCGGAATTCTTAGCCTTTTCCTCGCACCTCCAGTTGCGGGAGAATGTGAAGGAGGAGCTGTTGACGGGTCACGTTCCGCTTGACTTGACAGTTTTCTCACCAGCAGGTCTTTGAACCTCTGCAGACTTGTGTCTGCCGGAAAGAGAGATACAACGTAGGTTTTAAATCTAGGATCGAGCACGGTGGCCAAAATGTAGTGCTCTGATTTCAACAGATTGACCACCTGTGAATCCTGGTTAAGCGAATTAAGGGCTCCATCCACAAGTCCCACATGCCTAGCGGAATCGCTCTGTTTTAGCTCCTCCTTCAATGTCTCCAGCTTCTTCTGCAAAAGCCTGATGAGGGGAATGACCTGACTCAGGCTGGCAGTGTCTGAACTGACTTCACGTGTGGCAAGTTCAAAGGGTTGCAGAACCTTGCACAACGTTGAAATCATTCTCCACTGCGCTTGAGTCAGGTGCATTCCCCCTCCTTTGCCTATATCGTGGGCAGATGTATAGGCTTGAATGGCCTTTTGCTGCTCCTCCATCCTCTGAAGCATATAGAGGGTTGAATTCCACCTCGTTACCACCTCTTGCATCAGATGATGGCAGGGCAGGTTCAGGAGTGTTTGCTAGTGCTCCAGTCTTCGGCACGCGGTGGCTGAATGCCGAAAGTGGCCCACAATTCTTCGAGCCACCGACAGCATCTCTTGCACGCCCCTGTCGTTTTTTAAATAATTCTGTACCACCAAATTCAATGTATGTGCAAAACATGGGACGTGCTGGAATTTGCCCAGATGTAATGCACACACAATATTGGTGGCGTTGTCCGATGTCACAAATCCCCAGGAGAGTCCAATTGGGGTAAGCCATTCTGCGATGATGTTCCTCAGTTTCCGTAAGAGGTTGTCAGCTGTGTGCCTCTTATGGAAAGCGGTGATACAAAGCGTAGCCTGCCTAGGAACGAGTTGGCGTTTGCGAGATGCTGCTACTGGTGCCGCTGCTGCTGTTCTTGCTGCGGGAGGCAATACATCTACCCAGTGGGCTGTCACAGTCATATAGTCCTGAGCCTGCCCTGCTACACTTGTCCACATGTCCGTGGTTAAGTGGACATTGGGTACAACTGCATTTTTTAGGACACTGGTGACTCTTTTTCTGACGTCTGTGTACATTTTCGGTATCGCCTGCCTAGAGAAGTGGAACCTAGATGGTATTTGGTACCGGGGATACAGTACCTCAATCAAGTCTCTAGTTGCCTGTGAATTAACGGTGGATACCGGAACCACGTTTCTCACCACCCAGGCTGACAAGACCTGAGTTATCCGCTTTGCAGCAGGATGACTGCTGTGATATTTCATCTTCCTCGCAAAGGACTGTTGGACAGTCAATTGCTTACTGGAAGTAGTACAAGTGGTCTTCCGACTTCCCCTCGGGGATGCCGATCGACTCCCAGCAGCAACAACAGCAGCGCCAGCAGCAGTAGGCGTTACACTCAAGGATGCATCGGAGGAATCCCAGGCAAGAGAGGACTCGTCAGACTTGCCAGTGACATGGCCTGCAGGACTATTGGCTTTCCTGTGTAAGGTGGAAATTGACACTGAGGGAGTTGGTGGTGTGGTTTGCAGGAGCTTGGTTACAAGAGGAAGGGATAGAGTGGTCAGTGGACTGCTTCCGCTGTCATCCAAAGTTTTTGAACTTGTCACTGACTTCTGATGAATGCGGACCAGGTGACATATAAGGGAGGATGTTCCTAGGTGGTTAACGTCCTTACCCCTACTTATTACAGCATGACAAAGGCAACACACGGCTTGACACCTGTTGTCCGCATTTGTGTTGAAATAATTCCACACCGAAGAGGTGATTTTTTTTGTATTTATGTCAATGGCCATATTCGTCCCACGGACAGCAGGTGTCTCCCCGGGTGCCTGACTTAAACAAACCACCTCACCATCAGAATCCTCCTTGTCAATTTCCTCCCCAGCGCCAGCAACACCCATATCCTCATCCTGGTGTACTTCAACAGTGACATCTTCAATTTGACTATCAGGAACTGGACTGCGGGTGCTCCTTCCAGCACTTGCAGGGGGCGTGCAAATGGTGGAAGGCGCAAGCTCTTCCCGTCCAGTGTTGGGAAGGTCAGGCATCGCAACCGACACAATTGGACTCTCCTTGGGGATTTGTGATTTAGAAGAACGCACAGTTCTTTGCTGTGCTTTTGCCAGCTTAAGTCTTTTCATTTTTCTAGCGAGAGGATGAGTGCTTCCATCCTCATGTGAATCTGAACCACTAGCCATGAACATAGGCCAGGGCCTCAGCCGTTGCTTGCCACTCCGTGTCGTAAATGGCATATTGGCAAGTTTACGCTTCTCATCAGACGCTTTCAATTTTGATTTTTGGGTCATTTTACTGAACTTTTGTTCTTTTGGATTTTACATGCTCTCTACTATGACATTGGGCATCGGCCTTGGCAGACGACGTTGATGGCATTTCATTGTCTCGGCCATGACTAGTGGCAGCAGCTTCAGCACGAGGTGGAAGTGGATCTTGATCTTTCCCTATTTTAACCTCCACATTTTTGTTCTCCATTTTTTAATGTGTGGAATTATATGCCAGTATCAATAGCAATGGCCTACTACTATATATACTGCGCACAACTGAAATGCACCACAGGTATGGATGGATAGTATACTTGACGACACAGAGGTAGGTAGAGCAGTGGCCTTCCGTACCGTACTGCTATATATACTGGTGGTCACTGTCAGCAAACTGCAAAACTAAAATGCACCACAGGTATAGAATCTAGATGGATAGTATACTTGACGACACAGAGGTAGGTAGAGCAGTGGCCTTCTGTACCGTACTGCTATATATACTGGTGGTCACTGTCAGCAAACTGCAAAACTAAAATGCACCACAGGTATAGAATCTAGATGGATAGTATACTTGACGACACAGAGGTAGGTAGAGCAGTGGCCTTCCGTACCGTACTGCTATATATATACTGGTGGTCACTGTCAGCAAACTGCAAAACTAAAATGCACCACAGGTATAGAATCTAGATGGATAGTATACTTGACGACACAGAGGTAGGTAGAGCAGTGGCCTTCCGTACCGTACTGCTATATATACTGGTGGTCACTGTCAGCAAAAGTCTGCACTGTACTCCTCCTATATAATACTGCTGGTCCCCAGTCCCCACAATAAAGCAGTGTGAGCACAGATATATGCAGCACACTGAGCACAGATATGGAGTGTTTTTCAGGCAGACAACGTATACTGGTGGTCACTGGTCAGCAAAACTCTGCATTATACTCCTCCTATATAATATACTGGTGGTCCCCAGTCCCCACAATAAAGCAGTGTGAGCACAGATATATGCAGCACACTGAGCACAGATATAGAGTGTTTTTCAGGCAGACAACGTATACTGGTGGTCACTGTCAGTAAAACTCTGCACTGTACTCCTCCTATATAATACTGCTGGTCCCCAGTCCCCACAATAAAGCAGTGTGAGCACAGATATATGCAGCACACTGAGCACAGATATGGAGTGTTTTTCAGGCAGACAACGTATACTGGTGGTCACTGTCAGCAAAACTCTGCACTGTACTCCTCCTATATAATACAGCTGCTCCCCAGTCCCCACAATTAAGCAGTGTGAGCACAGATATATGCAGCACACTGAGCACAGATATGGAGTGTTTTTCAGGCAGAAAACGTATACTGGTGGTCACTGTCAGCAAAACTCTGCACTGTACTCCTCCTATATAATATACTGGTGGTCCCCAGTCCCCACAATAAAGCAGTGTGAGCACAGATATATGCAGCACACTGAGCACAGATATGGAGTGTTTTTCAGGCAGACAACGTATACTGGTGGTCACTGGTCAGCAAAACTCTGCATTGTACTCCTCCTATATAATATACTGGTGGTCCCCAGTCCCCACAATAAAGCAGTGTGAGCACAGATATATGCAGCACACTGAGCACAGATATGGAGTGTTTTTCAGGCAGACAACGTATACTGGTGGTCACTGGTCAGCAAAACTCTGCATTGTACTCCTCCTATATAATATACTGGTGGTCCCCAGTCCCCACAATAAAGCAGTGTGAGCACAGATATATGCAGCACACTGAGCACAGATATAGAGTGTTTTTCAGGCAGACAACGTATACTGGTGGTCACTGTCAGTAAAACTCTGCACTGTACTCCTCCTATATAATACTGCTGGTCCCCAGTCCCCACAATAAAGCAGTGTGAGCACAGATATATGCAGCACACTGAGCACAGATATGGAGTGTTTTTCAGGCAGACAACGTATACTGGTGGCCACTGTCAGCAAAACTCTGCACTGTACTCCTCCTATATAATACAGCTGCTCCCCAGTCCCCACAATTAAGCAGTGTGAGCACAGATATATGCAGCACACTGAGCACAGATATGGAGTGTTTTTCAGGCAGAAAACGTATACTGGTGGTCACTGTCAGCAAAACTCTGCACTGTACTCCTCCTATATAATATACTGGTGGTCCCCAGTCCCCACAATAAAGCAGTGTGAGCACAGATATATGCAGCACACTGAGCACAGATATGGAGTGTTTTTCAGGCAGACAACGTATACTGGTGGTCACTGTCAGCAAAACTCTGTACTGTACTTCTCCTATATAATACAGCTGCTCCCCAGTCCCCACAATTAAGCAGTGTGAGCACAGATATATGCAGCACACTGAGCAGAGATATGGAGTGTTTTTCAGGCAGACAACGTATACTGGTGGTCACTGTCAGCAAAACTCAGCATGTACTCCTGCTATATAATACAGCTGCTCCCCAGTCCCCACAATTAAGCAATAAGCACAAATATTTTTGCATCAAGAATTCAACATTAATAAACGGAGAGGACGCCAGCCACGTTCCTCTCCTTAACATTTCCAATGCACGAGTGAAAATGGCGGCGACGCACAGCTGCTTATATAGAATCCGAATCTCGCGAGAATCCGACAGCGGGATGATGACGTTCGGGCGCGCTCGGGTTAACCGAGCCATACGGGAGAATCAGAGTATGCCTCGGACCCGTGTAAAATGGGTGAAGTTCGGGGGGGTTCGGTTTCCGAGGAACCGAACCCGCTCATCACTAACTGTTACCCTTAGCAACCAATCAGACAATTTACTGCAATATAGAGAATGAAATGTGTGATTTGTTGCTATGCTGTTACCTCCACCTTTCCCTCTGATGTTCCCTGCATGTACTCCTGAAGCAGCCTCCTTGCACCCCAGCTGCATGTGTTGCTGTCTGCATGTAATATATGCTGTATACAGTTTATGTGCAGTTAAGTCTCTTTTGTGTCTAGTGTTATTATAGCGATTGCTGTATACATTTCATGTAGTGCTCGCTTTGTGCTGGGATAAATAGGAGGAGGACATGGTGCCAATGAGATGTGATGTCTGTGTCACAGCTGCTAACACTTTGATGTGTTAATGAGAATTGTTTAATATAAAAAGCTGAAACTCTGAATATTTATGAAATATTTATGTAAGATTTTGTGCTTTTCATAAGAAATTTCTCCTTAACAGACTATTAACCTATTGTATCCCAGAGAACTGTGCAGCTCTTTCCAGCCAACCAGATCCTACCCCAAGTGCAGAACCTTGTACTTTTTTCTGTTCATATTATTCTCATACTTAATGGTCTCTTTAAAAGAGTCTGGGTAAACTGCAAGGAGAAATCACCTTAAAATACCTATCATTTATAATTGTGACACGGTGATGTTTATAGGGGGTCATTCTGAACCGATCGCACGCTGCACTTCTTCGCAGCTGTACGATCGGGTCTGATCTGCGCATGCGCCGGCGCATGGCAGTCGTTGGTGCCCAGCGATCGCCTCTGAGACAGAGACGGTCGCTGGTCGGGAGGGGGCTGAACCGCGGCGTTAAGCCGCCGTTTAGGGGGATCGGTCCGGCCAACGCAGGCGTGGCCGGACCGTTGGGGGGCGGCCAGCGGGAGCGACGAGTAACTCGTCAAATACAAGGGCGCGATGCTTTTGTATTTGTGTGTGGGGGGGGGGGGGGGGGGGTCGGCTCTGACATGCGGGGCGGACTAGCCTTGTGCTGGGCATCCCCCCACGTGTCTAAGTTTACGATCGTAGCTGCGCTAAATTTAGCACAGCTACGATCAACTCGGAATGACCCCCTTAGTACAGTCTCTTTTCTTCTTTTACTGCATTATGCCAATTTATTGGTAAAGCTGAAGCTCAGCATGTTTAAACTTAAGCTTATACACCATGCCTTATTCTAGAGTCTCCGACCACGCCACATCTATGACACTATGCACAAAACCTTTGCTCTCCTCACTCCCAGATTTCTGCTGCCCGAGTGTCATTCTTGACTCTACTCCCCATTTCACTCACATTTTCCAATCTCTAAGACCCTGTATCTTCCTGCTCTGAAACACCATCAGGACTTAATATATTTTCACAGCTTCTCAACTAAAACTCTCATTATCTCCCTTCCTAGCTACTGTAACCTTCTCCGGTATGTCTCTCTCTCTGATCCTTCTCTTCCCACTTGGGGCCTAATTCAGACCTGATCGTAGATGTGCTAAATTTAGCACATCTACCATCAGTCACACAGACGTGCGGGGGGACGCCCAGCACAGGGCTAGCCCACCCCGCATGTCAGGCCCGACCCCCCGCACAAGTACAAAATCATTGCCGCTTTTGTACTTTAGGGGCCTAATTCAGACCTGATCGCTGCTGTGCGTTTTCGCACAGCAGCCGATCAGGTATGTACTGCGCATGCCAGTCAGCCGATGGCCGTCTCAGCCCTGCGATTGCCTCTGCCTGATTGACAGGCAGAGGCAGGAGGGGGCGGGCCGGTCAACGCAGGCGTGCCCGGACCATTAGTTGCGACCCTCACAGCGACGAGTAGCTCCTGCCAGCGCACAGGAGCTGCGCTGGTGGGGAGCTACTCCTAAAGTACAAAAGCATTGCCGCTGTGCAATGCTTTTGTACTTGTGCGGCGGGGCAGGACCTGACATGCGGTGCGGACTAGCCCTGTGCTGGGCATCCCTCACATGTCTGTGTGACTGATCGTAGATGTTCTAAATTTAGCACATCTACGATCAGTTCTGAATTAGGCCCTAGGAGTAGCTCCCTACCAGCGCAGCTCCTGCGCGCTGGCAGGGAGCTACTCGTCACTGTGAGGGTCGCAGCGTCTGCGTGTAACATCATGCAGCTGCCACGGCTAGCCCCCCACATGGTCCGGGTATGCCTGCGTTGCCTGGACCGCGCCCCTAAACTGCGGTCAAATGCCGCCAGCTCGCCCCCTCCCGCCCAGCGACCACCTCTGACTGTCAATCAGGCAGAGGCGATCGCAGGATTGAGACGGCTGTCGACTGTCTGGCATGCGCCGGCGCATGCTCAGCTTAGACCTGATCAGCTGCTGTGCGAAAATGCACAGGACCGATCAGGTTTGAATTAGGCCCATGAATCCATCCTCAATGCCAGGTTGAGACCGATTTTGCCCTTGAGATACAAATTAGACTCCTCCCCCTCACCTATAAAGTCCTCAGTTGCTCTCCGTCCCCCATATCTCTAACCCCTTTTGCTCTCTTCACTCTGCGTGTGACCAGCGCATCAACTTCCCACCGATAACCGCGTCCCACTCTCCCCTGCAAGACTTTTTCCATCTGGCTCCCCACTTGTGAAATGCACTGCCATGCCCATTTAGACTTCACAGGCTCCACATTTTTAAACACTACTTAAAAACCTACCTGTATATCAGAGCTTATAAGTGTACCACCTAAATAGGCCTGTCATCCTTTACCATTCAAAAGCAGGCCCATGCCTTCAGCATGTTCTGTATTACGCTTTGTTCTGTACCTTGCTTATTACACCCTACAGTATGCATTATACTTAATATCTTACATTATTATTGCATTTATGCTTTGTGACTGTTCTGCATTTTGCCTTTTCTTGCTTGGTATTTGAATCAAGTGTTTTTTTATTGTTTTAAAGAACATGATAACGAAAAAAAAAAAAATACAAAACCATAATTGTGCTCTTCATGTGTCGCCTGCAGAAATTACCGAGACTGTATGTGAAAGAGGCATAGCCATATATCATGCGCATAACCATCAAATAGTACCACAAGCTGTAGACAGAAAGTATTAAAGGTTTTTAACTATGTCAGTCAGCGACAATATAAGAGAGATATTATAACACCAATAAATTGAAAGGATACACCAATACCGTTCATCAGAATATGGAAAAGAAAAGAAAATCAAGTTACGTGCCTAGATGCGTGCTTAGATACGTGGGAGGTAGGCTGGTCCACGCCGGGAGCAGCCTAGCGTTAAATACAACACATCCACATAATATTTATGGCGAAGGATCAATAAAGTGTTGAGAGTTCTTCCAAGAGCCCCATACCTTAAAAAATTTAATTGGACAGTTACGTTTAGTATACATAAAATGCTCATGGGAGAGAGTAGTATTCACCAGGGCAACCCACTCAGCAGATGACGGAGGGGCAGGAGCCATCCAGTTGCGGGCTATACACACTCGGGCTAATGTTAAAGTGTTATTGACATAAAGACGAGAATGAGACGGGAGGGATTCCTGTAAATCAAGACCAAATATACAGATACGTGGAGTCATCAACGGAATCTGTATACCCGTGTGACACACAGAGGTCTTGACATCTTTCCAGAAGCCATACACCCGCGGGCACTGCCAAAGCAAGTGCCAGAACCCAGCAGCTGGAGCAGAACATTTCGGGCAGTTATCAGAAGCCGAGTCTCCAAATGTAAACAAACCACAAGGAGTCCAGTAGACCCTATGTAGGATATACAGCTGTATCTGCTGGAATCTAGCACTCACCATAGCCACACACGGGGAGGCCAGGATATGGTCCCAGTCTTCATCATCAAATGTATCCAAATTTTGTACCCATTTAGCTCGGAGGGCACTCAGCCCATCCGACCCAGAGGAGGAGAGGAGGGAGGAGTAGAGAACAGAGACCCTTCCACCAGAACACAACGTACGGATTACTGTATGAACAGGGGATTAAGAGAGTTGTGGAGCAGAGCCCCGCCACTGCGTTGTCAGTGCATGTCGGAGTTGCAAATACCGAAAAAAATAATGTCTAGGGATTGCATATGTAGTAGATAAATAATCAAAACTATGGAGCACCCCATCCTGATAAAGTTGTCCCATGGCCGGCCCCCCGAAAGAGGCCCAGCCAGAGCTACCCTCTAAACCATAAGTTTCAGAAAAAGACATATTGTTCCAGACTGGAGAGCAGGGGTCTATTGTTGAATCTCCCAGCAATTTCTCAGCTGCCAGCCATACTCTACGAGCCTGTTGTAGTAATGGAGGAAGAGAGGACAATGAAGTATGTGCTAGTGAAAACTGCAACAGAATAAATATTAGGCAAATTTTATCCAAAAGAGCCACTGGGAGGTTCCCATAATCCCCCGGGGTAACCCATTCACAAAGTTGTACCAGCTGGGCAACTAAATAATATAGACGTATATCCGGCAGTGCCAGGCCACCCTCCACTCTGGGTCTACTAAGTGTTTTGTATACAATATGGTCCCGTTTAGCTTCCCAAATAAACGAGACAATATAGCGGGAAATCAACAAAAATTGTGAGGCAGGGATATAAACTGGTGCATTCTGCAGTATATAAAGAAATTTGGGTTGGATGATCATTTTAACAATGTTCACACAACCCGTAACAGTCAAAGGGAGTTTCTGCTAAATTCGCGTCGTTATACATAAATTATCAATCTGGGGGTCAAATTCAAGGCAACAAAATCTTTAGGAGAAGGAGAAATTTGAATACCGAGATATTTAAACTGGGTTCACCACTTAAGGGGAAGATCGTAGGAGAGGGGAGGTAATGTAGAGGGGCTCAATGGAAACACCACTGATTTGTCCCAATTAATTCAAATACCCGAGAAAGAGCCAAACTCTCATACCAATTCGAGAAGGGCAGGCAATGAACGGGATATATCCTTCAAAAACAAGATCATGTCGTCCGCGTATAGACCAATTTTTTCCTCTTGACCCACAATTTGAAGCCCTGTTATATTCGCGGTAGCTCTAATAGCACAAGCCAGGGGCTCTACTGCAAGAGCAAAAAGTAGCGGGGACAGAGGGCACCCCTGTCGAGTTCCCCTCCCCAACAGAAAGGACCCAGTGGTGAAGCCATTGACAATAACCCTCACAGCGGGACAGGAGTACAAGAGTTTAACCCAGGACAAGAAATTCAGGCCTATCCCAAATCTTACAAGGACCTCCCAAAGATACACCCATTCTACAGAATCAAAGGCACGGGCAGCATCCAGGGAAACAACTACCGCACCGTCCAACTCATCACCCTCCATCTGCATATATGTAAATAATCGTCTGAGATTAACAGTGGTAGATCTGCCCAGCATAAAGCCAGTTTGATCAAAATGGACCAGATCCAGCACCACACCGTTAAGTCGGAGCGCTAAAAGTTTGGCAAGAATTTTAATGTCAGTTGACAGCAAGGAGATAGGACAGTACGAATCTAAGGAAAGGCGATCTTTACCCAGCTTCAGTATCAGCACCACCAGCGCCTCAGCCATAGACGGGGGGAGAGTACCACCCTGCAACAAAGATTCAAAAATCAACAAGAGTTTGGGGGCAAAAAAATCCAGATGTGTTTTATACAATTCAATAGGGAGACCATCTACCCCCAGGGCTTTATTACTGGGAAAGGACCTAATGGCATTTTCAACCTCCTCCAGTGTGATGGGCGCTTCCAAAAGTTGTCAGGAATTGGGACTCAGCACGGGAACCTCTATCATGGTCAAATAATCGGATGGTCTTCAGGTTGCCGACTGTCGGGATCCCGGCGCACAGTATACCGGCGCCGGAATCCTGACAGCCGGCATACCAACAGTTTTTCTCCCTCGTGGGGGTCCATGACCCCCCAGGAGGGAGAATAAATAGCGTAGCGCGCCACCGTGCCCGCAGCGTGATGAGCGCAGCGATCCCGCAAGGGGCTCATTTGCGCTCGCCACGCTGTCGGTATGGCTCTATAAACATCTAGAAAACATCTAGAAAATGTTCATAAAAACCAGAAGCTATAGAAGGGGTATCTGTACAAATAATGCCAGACGTGTTCCTTATACTATGCACAGTGGTGGGGGTCAGCTCCTGTCTAGTCAAGTAGGCCAGGAATTTTCCCGACCGATCTCCCTGAAAATAGAAATCATGGGCACGGAACAGTAAACATCTTTGATTTATCAAGAAGGAAATCCGACGATTGTTTATGAACAATCAGCCATTCCACCCGATCCTCTGGGAGGCCACTACGCAAATAAGTCTGTTCAAGTTCACCACTCCTCCTCTCCAACTCATCCTCAGTTTTTCTATTAAATATCTTCAATTGGGAGACTCTGGAAATCAATGAAATATGCAGGAAAGCCTTATAAGCGTCCCACACCAAGGGGGCATTATTGCAAACAGGGTTATTAGCAAAGAGCTCCTCCCAAAGCACAATTAATTCAGAGGCTGCACCCATTTGTGTCAGCCAAAAAGGGTTGAGCTTCCAAAAGGATGCCCCCCTAGGTATATCAACACTCAGAGATAGCAATATAGGGTAGTGATCAGATATCCCACGTGGCAAATATCTCACTGTGGATACACAGGGAAGTAATGAGCGAGTAATCAATGCCAAATCTATACGGTAAAATACTCCATGCGAACTTGAAAAGCAGGAGAAACAGCTGACAGAGGGATTTCACAAGCGCCAGACATCCACAAGACCAAGCTCGGAGACCAGGCGGCCAAAGGCAGTGAGTCCAGCAGTCGTAGCCTGGTTAGCAGGCCTCCACCTATCAGCAGACACATCCATAACAGCATTAAAATCACCAGTGCATATAGCTGGGACAGATGGAAATTCCTGCATAAAGGTGCATGCCTTCACAAGGATTCCAGAGTTGTAAGGGGGGGGGGGGGGGGGGGGATATATATAGCAAGTAGTACAAATGGGGAACTGTGTATTGTGCCGGCTAGAAACACATAACATCCCAACGGGTCAATTTGAACCTTAGTACATACAAAGTTAAAATTTTTATGAATCAGTAGCGATACACCCCTAGAATTAGAATGGAAGGTGGAGTGAAATGCCCACCCCACCCATGGCTTCCTGAGTGAAAGAACTCGGTTGCAAATAAGATGCGTCTCCATAAGGCAAACCAAACCCGGGTTTTGGGTCCTAATAAATTTTAACACTAGAGAACGCTTGACCTTATCATTAAGGCCACGAACGTTCCAGGAGAGAATGCTTACCATGATGATGAATAAAATTGGAGCACAGAAACACTAAACCAGACTTGCCCCAGCACGGCACCAGCCGCCCCCCACGCAGGAAGGGGACATACATAAATCAGCACGTATAATACAGAGTAGCACTAGAAAAGCACACACAAAAATACAAAAAAATAAAAGTAAGAAAAACAACAAAACCCAACCACCCCCTCCCCGCATACCAACCCAAACATAGGTACACCTACCCCAAACATTGCAAAGACTCTAGAAGAGAATCAAACTATAAAAGAAAAATTAACTAGCTGCGGGGCAACAAAACCCCATAACCCATAGGACATGACATGACATAGGAAATAATGGCCCTGACAAAAAGCAATACAGTAGGCATCCATCCCGCAGATATCAAACAATAAATGCTAGAAAAATGAAATACAAGCAAGGAATACGTATAAAAGTCTCTTAAGGTGGAGCAACGCGGTGATTAGGCTGCAGATCAATCCAAGCAGAAGCTTCCCTTGGTGTGTCAAAGAAATATGTGCTGTTGCCAGACACCACTCGAAGCCGCGCAGGGTATACCATAGAATACTGTAATTGTAGATCATGCAGCTTCTGTTTAACCTGTGTAAACTGCGAATGGGATTTCTGGACCTCAGCCGAAAAGTCCTGAAACACGGCCACTCTCTGACCTCCATGTTCCAGCAGACCTTTAATCCTGGCAAGACGTAGAATAGTATCCCTGTCTTTGTAGTGAAGGATCTTAACGATAAAAGTCCTGGGCTGCGCACCTGGAGGAAGGGGGTGAGTGGGAACTCGATGAACCCACTCAACAGCAAACTGCGGAGTAAACAAATCTTTGCCGAATGTGGATAACAACCAGGTTTCCAGAAATTGTTCCGGTTGGGAGCCCTCCGACTTTTCGGGGAGGCCCACAAAGCGAACATTGTTCCACCTGAGACGTCCCTCGATATCCGTCAATTTAAGTTTGCATGCAGACATCTGTGATTCCAGGGAAGTAAGTCTGGCAGGAATAGGCATATAGGAGTCTGTTCCTGAGCTTATGCATATCTTGGCGTATAAAGGAAATATCGACATGAACCTCCGCCACTTTATCAGCAAGACGCTTTTCAGAATCCTTAATGGCTTGCAAAAGTTGGGACATAGTAACTTCAGCAACTTCCACCATGTTGGGAGAAGGGGGAGAGGAGGCAGCTGACAACAGAGATGAAGATGCAGAGGAAACAGGAGTCCGTTCTACGTGGGCAAACTGCGCTAGACGGCTGCAGCAGAGGCGCGGCGTCGCAGGACCATCAGGCTTACACAGTGGAGCCAGGTAAAGGAAGGTTATGTTATAAATCTTCCAACAGGTAGAAAAGGGAGGCACAGGTATGGCAGCGCCACTTTATGCAATTATGCAATAAAAATAAAAAAATCCAGAGAAGTGAGGGGTGGGGAACGGAGAGAAGTCACCTTAATGAGCACAGTTACTCCAGGAACAAATGTTAATTTATGTGGAGTCATAGCAGTGAGGTATGTAGCACAGGAGCATAGAGGAGGGAGAGAGGAGAGAAGGAACACCACCACTCACCACCCCACAGCTCTCAAGCACCTCCAGCAACAGAAACAGGCAGACTGCACCAGGCTCTGGGTATAAACTATATTCCATAAAGGCAGCAGGAGTTAGCACATTGACACTGTGGATGTCGCCCCCACAAGTAAGACACTCAGTGCAGCAGGCACAAGACACTTCACTCCGTGGCAGCAGAGAAGAGATTCCCCAGCCCTTGGTCCAGGTCCGGCAGTTCAGGCAGCAGGCAGCGGAAGAGGCACAGACGGGAGCGGGTCCGCGCTCTCCATCGAATCCAAAATGGCGCCTGGCCGTCCCACACAGGCAGCGTATCCACTGCAGCGGCAACAGCACGGAGGGAGAACAGCGCACAGGGCAGGCAGAGCGGCAGGCAGAGCGGCAGTCCACGCGATCCATCCCTCAGGTAACCACAGGGCGAGTCAGGCCGGCCAGGAGGCGGGAGCAGGGCTCAGACAGCAGGCCGCGGCGGTCTCCAAGATGGCGCCGGCACACGTAGGCCGTGCCCGGCCAGAGCAGCACGGCACACTCGGGCACTGTACACCGGGATGAGGCACAGGATCGTCCCCAAACACAGCTCAGGGCGGGCAGCAACTATTCATGTATCCGAGCAGGGCAAGCTGGGCTCTCATATAGGGCAGCAGGAGATATTTCAGGAGTATTAGGCTGGGGAACAAGGAAATCACGTCCTACTCCATGTCCAGCTAGGCCACGCCCCCTATCTCTTGCTAGGTATTTGGCTTGTTGTACCACTGCACACCATGTACAGCGCTACAGTATTGTGTGATGCCATGTACTGTAAATAAACAATAATATCGTTCTGCAGCTCAGAATAGTGTATAGATCTGCTATACATTGTTGGCCACATTTACCTCCAGTCTCATTAATAGTAGAGTAATACCCACGTGCAGCTCTTCCTGTGTGTCACTGTACTGTCGTCTTTCTCTCTCCGCATCACCCTGCACTATTTTAAGCACCCAAAATTAAAAATGATTTATTTTCTAAAAGGCAAAAAAAGCCTCTATATTACCTTTGCATCCTGTCATACCCTCACCTCAGATATCCATCAGACCATATGCCTACAGATCTGCAAATACCTTCATACAGCCACATACCACTCAGACTTCACATTAAGCCCAACAATGACCCACATGCCTTCAAGTGCCACATGTACTCCATAAGTCTCTTCAGACTTCCTCTTCCAACACTCACTGGGAGTACCAATGACCACCTATTACTACTACTACTACTACTACTGCTACTACTACTACTACTACTAAACAACTAATTACCAGTAGTCAACAACTAATTACCACTAATAGAATCTTGCCCAAAAAGTGCACTTACCTTGTCAGTCAGTCAAAATAGTGGAATCATGGCCTTTCCCACACAAGAAGGAGCTAGCTTATTGCTGACAGGACTGCACTCTTTATTCGGGCCTGCACTCTCTCTCCCATCTCCTGCGGTGTGTGGTCATATCATGCAGTTATGAGATTAAGAACAAGAGGAGATGATTAGGCTCAGACTTATTCAGTAACAGTCTGAGCAGATGCCAAATCCTTGAAAAACTTGGGGGATTCGGGTTGTCGGGCTCGTGAAGATCCGAGGGCCACCTGTTGCCCATCAATGTAAGGTGGCCACTAGAAACAGACATGATGTGCCTATCATGCACTTTGTTTCTGTATGTGACTGAAACTGTGGTTGGCCGCTGCTTTTTGTTTGCATTATTGTTGCACTGATTTACTTGTAGAATTGCACAAAGAAAAGTGTTCTTAAGGTTTGTCCTTGCTTTTCTCAATTTACAACCACGTAGGTAGAGGTAAAGGCTTTTCTTGAGCAAAGTATGTATGACATGTTCTATTGTGATATTTGACGTGAGAGAGCCTTGTGCTTCTTTTCCTAGATTGCGTCATTACTGAAGGATAATGAGCGCATTCAGTCCACACCGAGCTCAGCTTCAACTGAAGACACTGACATAAAGAAAATAAAGAAGGTAACAATATCCACCATTCTCTTTTACTGACCATGGATTGTGCCAATAACTGATCGCTGTACATGACCTTTCACATTATCTTTATCATTACTGCTCCTTCCTTGTCCCTTCCTCAGGTGCAGAGTTTCTTACGTGGCTGGTTGTGCCGGCGGAAGTGGAAGAGCATAATCCAGGATTACTCGAGGTCTCCGCACGCTGACAGCATGCGGAAGAGGAACCAGGTGGTGTTTAGCATGCTGGAAGCAGAGGCCGAGTATGTACAGCAATTGCATATTCTGGTCAACAACTTCCTACGGCCTCTGCGGATGGCGGCCAGCTCCAAGAAGCCACCAATCACTCATGATGATGTTAGCAGCATCTTCCTCAACAGGTAGCTATCCAACCTGCCTCGGTGTATCAAACATGGGATGTGGGGGGAATACATATAGGAACAAAAGAGAGATTCCTCAGTGTATGGATAAACATGTGGGTCACAGTGTATGGACTGCTTGACCAGGGCTCCATCACAGGCATGAATAATTAAGCTGTTGGAGTAAAATAACAATACACTTTTTTAATATATCAAATAAATATCATGAACTATTAGAATGAAATAGAATTATTATTTTTTTCCAAGTTAAATGGGCAGATACAGTAATTGAAAAGAGTCGCATGCATCCCAAAATATGAACGGATTGCAGGTGAAATGCTAGTGCAGCTATACTATGGGGGGTATCCATCTAGGTGCGATGAAACATTGGGATCGAAACATGGGAGTGTTTAGCTATTTTTCCTGATGTTTCTTCTATATTTTTTTTTTACGGGGTCTCCAATTAGATCTCCTATAGAAAAAAAAAACACTTGCGAAAACACTCAGTTTCTGTGAAACTTGTGTGTTTTGGCCGCTGCAGACCTGAAAAGCCGGCACTTATCGGGGATTTTGCTTCTCCCGCCCTGGGTGCCCCGGCCAGGTGGGGTCACGTGACAGGAGAGCCAAAGTTGTCAGGGAGCTGGAGCTGCCAGGGGAGCTGATGCCTGGTGCTGAGACAGGTGACACAATCCCTCATAAACCACGGCTCGTGATGGCTTATCGGGTCTAATAGGATAGCCCCGGGCGATATCATTACCTGCGGTAATGTACTGCGGGAAATTGGATATCCCCCTATGTCTTAATGCATACTAATCACACCGCTCTATTTTCTCCATAAGTGAGAGCAATTGTCATCATTCTAATTGGCACCTACAGCTACCCCATGCTAATTGCAGGAGATACGACTAATCTAGGTTTCCCATTGGCATAAGCACTACTCAGAATATGGTGTAGCTCTGGCTACATGCCTACTACACTCCTAAAGGATGGTTCTCCTCTGAGTGTACGCCCACTTATCACCTAGTTGATGCCCATTTCACAGTTGAAGAGAAGCGTCCAAGATTCGTTCACTCAGATATGCAAGGATGCACGTTTTTGCACGAGCATGTGCACAGTGTGCCAAGAATCACTAGATGCGGCCATATTGGACTTGCATGCAACTAAGAATGAGTCCCATAGCCTTTAATAGTATGCTGTGGGGAACATGCTCTAAAGAAGAAATCATTTAAAAACGACAAATAGAAAAACATTTTTCCTTTATCGTCAACTAGTGGGCACTGGAGCATTATGCTGGGTATAGTCTGGAGATGGGAGAGAGACTGGGCACCAAATGTATGATCTGATCTTTTTTAGGAACTCCACCCAATTTATCATTTTTTTACAGGTACTAGCAGAGCTAAGGGCCTGTAGTTTTGTTAGTTTGTGGGAGGCCAGAGGCAGGTCTATAGGTCCTCCTAGAGAGGGTACTTAGTAAGTAAGGTGAGCTAATAATCCTGTACCTCACTAATTCAGAGATGGACAAGTGTGAAGGTTTGTATAACCTTTAGAACAACACATATACCTCAATGGATGCATGCCTTTGTTGGACCCTGCTAACTGACCCCTACTTAATTTGACTGACTGCAGAATTTTATATTTTCTCTGACGTCCTAAGTGGATGCTGGGACTCCGTAAGGACCATGGGGAATAGTGGCTCCGCAGGAGACTGGGCACAACTATAAAGAAAGCTTTAGGTCTAACTGGTGTGCACTGGCTCCTCCCACTATGACCCTCCTCCAGACTTCTGTTAGAATCTTGTGCCCGGCTGAGCTGGATGCACACCAAGGGCTCTCCTGAGCTCCTAGAAAGAAAGTATATTTAGGTTTTTTATTTTACAGTGAGATCTGCTGGCAACAGACTCACTGCAGCGAGGGACTAAGGGGAGAAGAAGCGAACCTACCTAACAGGTGGTACTTTGGGCTTCTTAGGCTACTGGACACCATTAGCTCCAGAGGGATCGACCGCAGGACCCGACCTTGGTGTTCGTTCCCGGAGCCGCGCCGCCGTCCCCCTTACAGAGCCAGAAGCAACGAAGAGGTCCGGAAAATCGTCGGCAGAAGACTTCGGTCTTCACCAAGGTAGCACACAGCACTGCAGCTGTGCGCCATTGCTCCTCATGTACACCTCACACTCCGGTCACTGATGGGTGCAGG
Source organism: Pseudophryne corroboree (assembly GCF_028390025.1). NCBI lineage: Eukaryota > Metazoa > Chordata > Amphibia > Anura > Myobatrachidae > Pseudophryne > Pseudophryne corroboree. The sequence goes on from NC_086449.1 coordinate 188,055,871, forward strand.
GCGCTGGGGGGGGGGGGGGGGCGCCCTGAGGGCAATATATGACACCTTGGCTGGCAAATCTACATCATATATAGTCCTAGAGGCTATATAGATGTAAAATTACCCCTGCCAGTATTCCAGAAAAAGCGGGAGAAAGTCCGCCGAAAAAGGGGCGGGGCCATCTCCCTCAGCACACTGGCGCCATTTTTCCCTCACAGCTCCGCTGGAAGGAAGCTCCCTGGCTCTCCCCTGCAGTCTGAACACTACAGAAGGGTAAAAAAGAGAGGGGGGGCACTAAATTTAGGCGCAGTATAGATATATATATTTGATATATAAAAAAGCAGCTATAAGGGAAAACACTCATTTATAGTGGGATCCCTGTGTTATATAGCGCTCTGGTGTGTGCTGGCATACTCTCTCTCTGTCTCCCCAAAGGGCTTTGTGGGGTCCTGTCCTCTGTCAGAGCATTCCCTGTGTGTTTGCGGTGTGTCGGTACGGCTGTGTCGACATGTTTGATGAGGAGGCTTATGTGGAGGCGGAGCAAATGCCTGTAAACGTGATGTCACCCCCTGCGGGGTCGACACCTGAGTGGATGGTGCTGTGGAAGGAATTATGCGACAGTGTCGACTCCTTGCATAAAAGGTTTGACGACATACCTAATGTGGGACAGCCGGCTTCTCAGCTTGTGCCTGCCCAGGCGTCTCAAAAGTCATCAGGGGCTCTAAAACGCCCGCTACCTCAGATGACAGACACAGATGTCGACACGGATACTGACTCCAGTGTCGACGACGATGAGACTAATGTAACTTCCAGTAGGGCCACACGTTACATGATTGAGGCAATGAAAAATGTGTTGCACATTTCTGATGTTACGCTCGGTACCACAAAAAAGGGTATTATGTTTGGAGAGAAAAAACTACCAGTAGCTTTTCCTCCATCTGAAGAGTTAAATGAAGTGTGTGAAGAAGCGTGGGCTTCCCCTGATAAAAAGCTGGTAATTTCTAAGTGGTTACTAATGGCGTACCCTTTCCCGCCAGAGGATAGGTCACGCTGGGAAACATCCCCTAGGGTGGATAAAGCGCTCACACGCTTGTCAAAGAAGGTGGCACTACCGTCTCCGGATACGGCCGCCCTGAAGGAATCTGCTGATAGAAAGCAGGAGGCTATCCTGAAATCTATATATACACACACAGGTGTTATACTGAGACCGGCTATTGCTTCAGCCTGGATGTGCAGTGCTGCGGCTGCGTGGTCAGATTCCTTGTCAGAAAATATAGATACCCTAGACAGGGACACTATATTGCTAAACGTAGAGCATATAAAAGACGCACTTTTATACATGAGGGATGCACAGAGGGATATTTGCCGGCTGGCATCCAAAATTAGTGCAATGTCCATTTCTGCCAGGAGAGGGTTATGGACTCGGCAGTGGACAGGAGATGCAGATTCCAAACGACACATGGAAGTTCTGCCTTATAAGGGTGAGGAGTTGTTCGGGGATGGTCTCTCGGACCTCGTTTCCACAGCAACAGCTGGGAAGTCTACATTTTTACCCCATGTTCCCTCACAACCAAAGAAAGCACCGTATTATCAGGTACAGTTCTTTCGGCCCAATAGGGGCAAGCGGGTTAAAGGCGCGTCCTTTCTGCCCAGAGGCAAAGGTAGGGGAAAGAAGCTGCAGCATACAGCCAGTTCCCAGGAGCAAAAGTCCTCCCCCGCTTCCTCTAAGTCCACAGCATGATGCTGGGGCTTCACAGGCGGAGCCAGGTACGGTGGGGCCCGTCTCAAATATTTCAGCAATCAGTGGGCTCGCTCACGAGTGGATCCCTGGATCCTTCAAGTAGTATCTCAGGGGAACAAGCTGGAATTCGAGACGTCTCCCCCCCGCCGTTTCCTCAAATCTGCCTTGCCAACCACTCCCTCAGGCAGGGAGGCAGTGTTACAGGCAATTCACAAGCTGTATTCACAACAAGTGATAGTAAAGGTGCCCCTACTTCAACAAGGAAGGGGTTACTATTCCACAATGTTTGTGGTACCGAAACCGGACGGTTCGGTGAGACCCATTTGAAATTTGAAATCCTTGAACACATATATAAAAAAATTCAAGTTCAAGATGGAATCGCTCAGGGCGGTTATTGCAAGCCTGGACGAGGGGGATTACATGGTATCACTGGACATCAAGGATGCTTACCTGCATGTCCCCATTTACCATCCTCACCAGGAGTACCTCAGATTTGTGGTACAGGATTGTCATTACCAATTCCAGACGTTGCCGTTCGGTCTATCCACGGCTCCGAGGGTCTTTACCAAGGTAATGGCCGAAATGATGATACTCCTTCGAAAGAAGGGAGTTTTAATTATCCCGTACTTGGACGATCTCCTGATAAAGGCGAGGTCCAGAGAGCAGTTGTTGGTCGGGGTAGCACTATCTCGGGAAGTGCTACAACAGCACGGCTGGATTCTAAACATTCCAAAGTCACAGCTGGTCCCTACGACACGTCTACTGTTCCTGGGAATGGTTCTGGACACAGAACAGAGAAAAGTGTTTCTCCCGGAGGAGAAGGCCAAGGAGCTGTCATCTCTAGTCAGAGGCCTCCTAAAACCAAAACAGGTGTCGGTGCATCACTGCACGCGGATCCTGGGAAAAATGGTAGCTTCCTACGAAGCGATTCCATTCGGCAGGTTTCATGCAAGAACCTTTCAGTGGGACCTGTTGGACAAGTGGTCCGGATCGCATCTTCAGATGCATCGTCTGATAACCCTGTCTCCAAGGACAAGGGTGTCTCTGCTGTGGTGGCTGCAGAGTGCTCATCTTCAAGAGGGCCACAGATTCGGCATACAGGACTGGGTCCTGGTGACCACGGATGCCAGCCTTCGAGGCTGGGGGGCAGTCACACAGGGAAGAAACTTCCAAGGACTATGGTCAAGTCAGGAGACTTCCCTGCACATAAATATTCTGGAACTAAGGGCCATTTACAATGCCCTAAGTCAGGCAAAACCCCTGCTTCAAAACCAGCCGGTGCTGATCCAGTCAGACAACATCACGGCGGTCGCCCATGTAAACCGACAGGGCGGCACGAGAAGCAGGACGGCGATGGCAGAAGCCACAAGGATTCTCCGATGGGCGGAAAATCACGTGTTAGCACTGTCAGCAGTGTTCATTCCGGGAGTGGACAACTGGGAAGCAGACTTCCTCAGCAGGCACGACCTCCACCCGGGAGAGTGGGGACTTCATCCAGAAGTCTTCCAAATGATTGTAAACCGTTGGGAAAGGCCACAGGTGGACATGATGGCGTCCCGCCTAAACAAAAAGCTAGAAAAGTATTGCGCCAGGTCAAGAGACCCGCAGGCGATAGCTGTGGACGCTCTAGTGACACCGTGGGTGTACCGGTCGGTTTATGTGTTCCCTACTCTTCCTCTCACACCAAAGGTACTGAGGATAATACGGAGAAGAGGAGTAAGAACTATACTCATTGTTCCGGATTGGCCAAGAAGAGCTTGGTACCCGGAACTTCAAGAAATGATCTCAGAGGACCCATGGCCTCTGCCGCTCAGACAGGACCTGCTGCAGCAGGGGCCCTGTCTGTTCCAAGACTTACCGCGGCTGCGTTTGACGGCATGGCGGTTGAACACCGGATCCTGAAGGAAAAGGGCATTCCGGAGGAAGTCATTCCTACGCTGATTAAAGCTAGGAAAGAAGTAACCGCAAACCATTATCACCGCATATGGCGAAAATATGTTGCGTGGTGTGAGGCCAGGAAGGCCCCAACGGAAGAATTTCAGCTGGGCCGTTTCCTGCACTTTCTACAGTCAGGGGTGACTATGGGCCTAAAATTGGGTTCCATTAAGGTCCAGATTTCGGCTCCTATCGATTTTCTTCCAGAGAGAACTGGCTTCACTACCTGAAGTTCAAACTTTTGTTAAGGGAGTGCTGCATATTCAGCCCCCTTTTGTGCCTCCAGTGGCACCTTGGGATCTCAACGTGGTGTTGGATTTCCTAAAGTCACATTGGTTTGAGCCACTTAAAACCGTGGATTTGAAATATCTCACGTGGAAAGTGGTCATGTTGTTGGCCTTGGCTTCGGCCAGGCGTGTATCAGAATTGGCGGCTTTGTCATGTAAAAGCCCTTATCTGATTTTCCATATGGATAGGGCAGAATTGAGGACTCGTCCCCAGTTTCTCCCTAAAGTGGTATCAGCGTTTCATCTGAACCAACCTATCGTGGTGCCTGCGGCTACAGAAGACTTGGAGGCTTCCAAGTTGTTAGACGTAGTCAGGGCCCTGAAAATATATGTTTCCAGGACAGCTGGAGTCAGAAAGACTGATTCGCTATTTATCCTGTATGCGCCCAACAAGTTGGGTGCACCTGCTTCAAAGCAGACTATTGCTCGCTGGATCTGTAGTACGATTCAGCTTGCACATTCTGCGGCTGGACTGCCGCATCCTAAATCAGTGAAAGCCTATTCCACGAGGAAGGTGGGCTCTTCTTGGGCGGCTGCCCGAGGGGTCTCGGCTCTACAACTTTGCCGAGCAGCTACTTGGTCGGGGTCAAACACATTTGCAAAATTCTACAAGTTTGACACCCTGGCTGAGGAGGACCTAGAGTTTGCCCATTCGGTGCTGCAGAGTCATCCGCACTCTCCCGCCCGTTTGGGAGCTTTGGTATAATCCCCATGGTCCTTACGGAGTCCCAGCATCCACTTAGGACGTCAGAGAAAATAAGAATTTACTCACCGGTAATTCTATTTCTCGTAGTCCGTAGTGGATGCTGGGCGCCCATCCCAAGTGCGGATTGTCTGCAATACTTGTACATAGTTATTGCTTAACTACAGGGTTATTGTTGAGCCATCTGTTGAGAGGCTCAGTTGTTATCATACTGTTAACTGGGTATAGTATCACGAGTTATACGGTGTGATTGGTGTGGCTGGTATGAGTCTTACCCGGGATTCAAAATCCTTCCTTATTGTGTCAGCTCTTCCGGGCACAGTATCCTAACTGAAGTCTGGAGGAGGGTCATAGTGGGAGGAGCCAGTGCACACCAGTTAGACCTAAAGCTTTCTTTATAGTTGTGCCCAGTCTCCTGCGGAGCCCGTCTATTCCCCATGGTCCTTACGGAGTCCCAGCATCCACTACGGACTACGAGAAATAGAATTACCGGTGAGTAAATTCTTATTATTCTTATTATTATATATATATATATTTATTTATTTTTTTAACCTCAGCGTAAGTGGAAAACCATGTGTTTGAATAATGCTTTGGGCATAATCAAATTGGCATCTTTATATTTTGATGTTTGTTGTGATGTCTTTTTACATGTCTTTTTGTTTTTGCAGTGAAACCATCATGTTTCTGCATCAGATCTTTTATCAGGGTCTGAAAGCGCGAATCTCCAGCTGGCCCACGTTGGTGTTGGGTGAGAAAGTGTTGTCCTTTGCTTTGTTCCATGTGTGTTGGTATGCCTATCACCACTTTCCAGGCTCTTAAATGTGTCACCATGTATCTCAAAGTGTATTTCTCTGACACTCTCACATTCCGTCTTCAGCGGATCTCTTTGACATTCTTTTGCCAATGCTAAACATTTACCAAGAATTTGTGCGGAACCATCAGTACAGTCTGCAGATCCTGGCTCACTGCAAACAGAACCGAGACTTTGACAAATTACTGAAACAATATGAAGCCAAACCGGACTGTGAGGAGAGAACTCTGGAGACGTTCCTCACCTACCCTATGTTCCAGGTCACTATGAGACACAAAAGAGGAACTGTCCTTAAAATGCATTTTTCATTTTTTTTGCAAAATGTAGGAATGACCCAAAACCAAGAACTTGTAGAATCCTAGTGGGATTCAAGTTTGTCTCCGAAATCTGAATTAGAATTTTTGTTTCCAATTTTAGTGCACAGATTAAAAATCTGCCGCTTCTAAAACAGTCAATCAGGGCCTAATTCAGCATGGATCGATATTCAGAGAAATTGCAGTTGTCTGCGAGTAAAAAGGCGTCACCCGTCAGGAAGGAAAAACGCCCCGCACAAAATTGCCAATGTATTGCAGATCGCTATCCACTCGCAGATGCATACGCAATTTCTGGAACATCGAAGAAACTTTGCCGTCTGAGCAAATGTGAGTAGGTCTGAGGCTGCCACTAATCTGCGACTGAGACCTGCTGGAAGTGGTCTGTGCTGACGTCAGAGACCCTCCCCAAAAATACCTGTGCACGCCTGGGTTTTTTTCTAACACACCCCAAAAACGTCAGGTTTCCGCCCAGAAACGCCGACTTCCTGTCAAACATCAGCTACATTGCGATTACAATCTGTATGCGTTTTCTATCACTATTACCCCTTGAGTGTGCGTAAAGCGAACGCTACGCATGCGCAGTCATTCGATAATCGCTCGATTTGTGATATCTCTAACGATCCATGTTGAATTAGGCCCTCAGTCATTGCTGGGGTGGCACTTGCACACATATGTTGGATGCAGTGGAGCAATGTATTGTGTTTGCCCATGCTGCTGAGTTGCACCATGCTTGCATCCTAATTTTGTTCATGAGTCGCTGTACAAATGTAGAAGGTAGAATTGTATATGGCGTTCCTAGATGGTTACTGGGAGGTAACAGAGAGGTTCACTAAACAGGTGCATAGAAATGTTGTGACTTATAGGAGTGTCGCTTATAGTCAATGGAGTATCTAGAATGGGGGCATCAAGGGGGGCCCACACCGCACACCCTGCACCCATTTCTTGGATACTTATGCCTCTGGAGTGCCGCATTGTCAGCAGCAGGGCTGCACAAGTCAATGGGAAAGTGGCGCACCGGCCATTTTCCGGGCATTTTGTGCATGCGCAGTAGGAAAATCACTGTGAAAATGGCTGCCGCACCATTTCCGTGAGGTCCTGTGCGCACTAGCTTCTCCTAGTGACCCTAATGCTCATAAACTACTGCGCTGCAGGCTGAAGAGGAGGAGGGTCAGATGGAGACTGCACACGGGACCCCTCCTCTATTAATACAATCTTGCTTATAGGCACAGAACCCCCCACATTGGAGGCCATATTTAGACTAATAATCTGCCATAAACCTGGTGACTGTAGTTTTAAATTGCAGGGCAGTGAAAGGATTGAATTATACTTTATTGATCAAATACAGTAATTTCACATAAATTGCATCTGATCTATAATTCAGTCTATTTGACAATAAACAGCTCTAGTATAAAGGGCTATAACAAGGCTGACATCTACTGGCTATATGAAAGAACTGCATGCATTCAAAATAACATGTTTTATAGTACATACATTTTGTATCTCAGCAACAGGAGTATCTTTGAGAGAGCACTAGAAATGTGGATTATTTCACAAGTAATTTTATTTTTTCTCTCTCTCACAGATCCCACGTTACATCCTTACTCTGCATGAGCTGTTGGCTCACACACCCCATGAACACGTAGAACGCAACAGCCTAGAATTTGCCAAATCCAAACTGGAAGAGTTGTCAAGGTGAGACTGAACACTTAATACACGGGTGTCACGGACCTGCCGGTCGCTTCTCCAGATACGCCAATCTGAGAAGCACCGACTGTGACGTGGGGGTCACTTTGGACACGCGGAGTTATACAAACACATTCGACACCACCAGCAAGAGGGATTTTAGCGTCTAAATGCAAGGTAGCTTTCGCTTCTACCTGTCACGCACAGTTATTAAGGTCTTAGGCCTTAGGTTCTAAGAATCACAGAATCAGGACTAGAATTTGTAATTATAATTCCAAGAATACTTAAGAGCTTTAGGGGAACATGTACTAAGCAGTGATAAAAGTGGAGAGGTTAGCCAGTGGAGAAGTTGCCCATGGCACCCAATCAGCTGCACTGTATATGTTTATAGTATGCAAATGATAAATGTTACGTCAATGCTGATTGGTTGCCATGGGCAACTTCTCCACTGGCTCACGTCTCCACTTTTATCACTGCTTAGTAAATACCCCCCTTAGTTACAAAAAATGTTACAAAGATTATTAAGAATATTTTAAAAATACAGAGTACAGTGCAATCTCAAACAAAAATAAAAAGAATGAACACATTTGACTGAGAGAGTGATAGTTCTACCCTTCAGATGCACTCACTCCCCCCACCCTTGAGATTTTTAACCAGCTCAATACTGGATTGCTGGACACTGGCCTTAAGGCAGGCATGTCCAAACTGCGGCCCTCCAGCTGTTGTGAAACTACATATCCCAGCATGCCCTGACACAGTTTTGCTGTTAGAGAATGCTAAAGCTGTGTCAGGGCATGCTGGGATTTGTAGTTTCTCAACAGCTGGAGGGCTGCAGTTTGAACATGCCTGTCTTAAGGTATCATACACCCTCTTCACCTAGCTGTCTTGCAAGAGTTAGGGGAGGGGGATTAACCCACATGGACACAGAACTGCAGGCTGTTTGCTTTATGACCTAAGTCCTAAGTGACCAGTTTGTTTGAAGGTGAGAGCTGAATGATGCAGTCTTCCACCTCCAACATTTATGATAGGATGAGAGACCAGAGCTCGAACATAAATTTCTTCTCCCACCTTATTGCTGGGTTTTGATCTTGTCACTACTAAATACGTTTATGGCCTCAGTACAGAGTGGCTTGGGGAAATGCACTCAGTGATAACACCCTGGGGTTATGTCCACAATATTTACAACCTAGCAGAGGGAAATAGCAGGCAGACCTCTTCAGGTTATGTCCACAAGCAGTTCACAGGAAATAACATCTTATATCACACACAATAGGAGAAATATCATATTCTGGGATCTGATCATGTGATGGATCGTGACAACGGGCATAAACCTGCATTCCAATTTACCAGCGTACATATTCTAAATATACTAAATACATTTGTTCATGTCTCTCTTCTTCAGGATAATGCACGACGAAGTCAGTGAGACAGAAAATATCCGTAAAAATTTGGCCATTGAAAGGATGATAGTTGAGGGCTGTGAAATATTGTTGGATACCAGTCAGACATTCGTGCGGCAAGGTATGAAATCTGGGGCACTGAATCTAACATGTAAATTATTGGTCATCATTTACAGTTTATTGCTTCATTGCTAAGTGAACTGGAAATGCAATAGTTAAAATATTTATCTAATGAATATTCCACTTTGCCAGGTTGCTGTGGAGTGTAACCCTGCATAATGGATTTTCCCGATTACATAGCACAGTACTGTAGTTCCCCCAGCGCCCCTGACCCATCGAGGATGACAGTAACACAAAACAATAACAATAGCTCAGATCCAGTCTCCGACCCCCCAGCACCCACTGGCACAGCAGAACAGTTAGGAAATTATGTAAATTATAATTTGGGTGAGTCAATACTTGCCTACCCTATTGGAATGGCCACTCCCGGCTCCCTGGAAAGATGAGCAAGTCTCCCGCAGCGGCACAGCCTCCCGCAACACCCCCTCGGCCACCCACTAACAGAGCACAAGTGGGCAGTCCGAGGGGATCCGATGATGCGATTCGTACTGAATCGCGTCATCGTAGCCATGCCCCCTGCTGTACAATGCCTGTAAAAACAGCATTGTATAGCGGGGGCGTGGCCACGATTATGCAACCACGCCCCTATGTCACGTCATGCCCGCCTGCACAGCCAAGCTGTCTGCTCTCTCTTGGAGGGGGCAGCCAGAATGTCGGCAACACTGGAGTAAGTGCTAATCGCCCTTCTTCAATATTTAAAGTGTACGTATTACGTACATATAAAATCAGTATTGTCTGTCTAGTTTACAGGAAATTACTTAATTGTACATTACTTATTTTGTGTTATGTTACTTTGGAATAGAACAGTTATGTTGCCCATAACAACTAATAAGATTATGTTTTTTAGTGCATGTTAGAGAACAAAATGAAACCAATCTGATTGGTTGCTGTGGAAAATACCACTCTCTTTATTTAGTTACTTATTTATTTCAAGGTTACCTATAGGGCAGTCTACACAAATCCTTCCTTTGTGTTTATAAACACAAAAATGGGGTTGCAAGTTGTGTATGTTAGAATAGAGTATTAGAGTTACACTCTACAACAGGAGCATTACCCTAACAACAGGACCATGGGCCTAATTCAGGCCTGATCGCTCGCTGCTGCGAGCAGATAGTCGCCGCCCATAGGGGAGTGTATTTTTGCTTTGCAAGTGTGCGATCGCATGTGTAGCAGAGCAGTACAAAAAAGTTTTGCGCAGTTTCTGAGTTGCCCAGAACTTACTCAGCCGCTGCGATCACTTCAGCCTGTTCTGGCCGGGAATTGACGTCAGACACCCGCCCTGCAAACGCTTGGACACGCCTGCGTTTTTCCAAACACTCCCAGAAAACGGTCAGTTGCCACCCACAAATGCCCTCTTCCTGTCAATCTCCTTGCAATCAGCTGTGCAAATGGATTCTTCGTACAATCCATCGCACAGCAACCAGCCGCTTTGTACCCGTATGACGCGCCTACGCATTGTGGTGCATGCGCAGTTATGACCTGATTTCAGCGCAGCGAAAAACACTAGCGTGCGATCAGGTCTGAATCACCCCCATGTCCCCAGCAACTGGAGCATGACCCCAACAACTTTTAAGAAGACACTACCTAATTTCTCCAAAATTGATTTAATTTGTCTTAATTTAAGGCTGTATAAAAGAACACATGGGATCTGAATAAAAATAATAATAATAATAATAGTAATAATTAGAGGTTGATAGTGATACCAAGACACAGCCAACCAAAAATATATTCCCTGGCACTTAGCAACCGTCGCTGTAGATGTTCCATCTCTCTCATTTACAACAGTTCTGAATAGGTTTAAGTGGTGACCATGGCTCTTACATTCAGACTCCGGAAATGACTGGTCTACTTGTATTGTCTTCAGGCTGCTTGATTCAGGTGCCAATGTCTGAGAAGAGCAGGGTGACAAGAGGGCGGCTTGGGTCCCTTTCCCTGCGGAAGGAAGGAGAGCGTCAGTGCTTCTTATTCTCCAAACACCTACTGATCTGTACTCGCAGCTCTGGGGGAAAACTGCACCTCACTAAGGTAAACCTACAGCATTATAGCTACAGAGTATCAATGCGAGATTGCCTCTGTTTATATATATATATATATATATATATATATATATATATATCTTATCTCCAGTATAACAAGTACATCAGTAATGAACAATTTCTTATAGTAGAATTTCACACTTTCATATCCTAACAGTAACTGTATTATGACAATGATTAGAAGATTGCGCTATTGTTATTTCAATGTCTAGATATTAATCAAGATCTTTGAAACTATATTTCTCTGACGTCCTAGTGGATGCTGGGAACTCCGTAAGGACCAGAAACTGTGCCCGGCTCGAGCTGGTTGCACACTAGGGGCTCTCCTGAGCTTCTAGTAAAGAAAGTATTTATTAGGTTTTTTATTTTCAGTGAGATCTGCTGGCAACAGACTCACTGCTACGAGGGACTTAGGGGAGAGAAGCGAACCTACCTGCTTGCAGCTAGCTTGGGCTTCTAGGCTACTGGACACCATTAGCTCCAGAGGGATCGAACACAGGCCCAGCCTCGGTCGTCCGGTCCCGGAGCCGCGCCGCCGTCCCCCTTGCAGAGCCAGAAGACGGAAGAAATCCGAGGACAAAGTCGGCGGCTGAAGACTCCGGTCTTCATTAAGGTAGCGCACAGCACTGCAGCTGTGCGCCATTGCTCCCCATGCACACCACATACTCCGGTCACTGATGGGTGCAGGGCGCTGGGGGATGGCGCCCTGGGCTGCAATTAGATTACCTTACAAAATGGCAAAAATACACATAATATAGTCTAATAAACTATATATGTGTAAAAATCCCCTGCCATAATATTAATATGAAGAGCGGGAGCACACTGGCGCCATTTTCTCTTCACAGCTCCGCTGGAAGGACGCTCCCCAGGCTCTCCCCTGCAGTTTCCAGGCTCAATAGGGTAAAAAAGAGAGGGGGGGGCACTAAATTTAGGCGCAATACTGTGTATTATAGCTGCTATAGGGAAAAATCACTTTGTGTAGTGTAATATCCCTGTGTTATATAGCGCTGTGGTGTGTGCTGGCATACTCTCTCTCTGTCTCCCCAAAGGACTTTGTGGGGTCCTGTCCTCAGTCAGAGCATTCCCTGTGTGTGTGCGGTGTGTCGGTACGGCTGTGTCGACATGTTTGATGAGGAGGCTTATGTGGAGGCGGAGCAGGTGCCGATGTGATGTCACCCCCTGTGGGGTCGACACCAGAGTGGATGGATATGTGGAAGGTATTAACCGACAGTGTCAACTCCTTACATAAAAGGCTGGATGACGTAACGGCCGTGGGACAGCCGGCTTCTCAGCCAGTGCCTGCCCAGGCGTCTCAAAGGCCATCAGGGGCTCAAAAACGCCCACTACCTCAGATGGCAGACACAGATGTCGACACGGAGTCTGACTCCAGTGTCGACGAGGATGAGACATATACACAATCCACAAGGGGCATCCGTTGCATGATTACGGCAATAAAAAATGTGTTGCACATTTCTGACATTAACCCAGGTACCACTAAAAAGGGTATTATGTTTGGGGAGAAAAAGCAACCAGTGGTTTTTCCCCCATCAGATGAGTTGAATGAAGTGTGTGAAGAAGCGTGGGCTTCCCCCGATAAGAAACTGGTGATTTCTAAAAAGTTACTGATGGCGTACCCTTTCCCGCCAGAGGACGACGTCCCCGAGGGTGGATAAAGCGCTCACATGCTTGTCAAAAAAGGTGGCACTGCCGTCTCAGGATACGGCCGCCTTAAAGGAGCCTGCGGATAGAAAGCAGGAGGCTATCCTGAAGTCTGTATATACACACTCAGTTACTATACTGAGACCTGCTATTGCTTCAGCATGGATGTGCAGTGCTGCAGCAGCGTGGTCTGATTCCCTGTCTGATAACATTGATTCCCTTGACAGGGGCACTATATTGCTAAGCATAGAGCATATTAAAGACGTAGTCTTATCTATGAGAGATGCACAGAGGGATATTTGCCGGCTGGCATCTAGAATAAATGCAATGTCCATCTCTGCCAGGAGAGTATTATGGACTCGGCAGTGGACAGGTGATGCGGATTCTAAAAGGCACATGGAGGTTTTGCCTTACAAGGGTGAGGAAATGTTTGGGGATGGTCTCTCGGACCTCGTTTCCACAGCAACAGCTGGGAAGTCGACATTTTTACCTCAGGTTCCCTCACAGCCTAAGAAAGCACCGTATTATCAGGTACAGTCCTTTCGGCCCCAGAAAGGCAGGCGGGTTAAAGGCGCGTCCTTTCTGCCCAGAGGCAGGGGTAGAGGGAAAAAGCTGCACCATACAGCCAGTTCCCAAGAACAAAAATCCTCCCCTGCTTCCACTAAATCCTCCGCATGACGCTGGGGCTCCACTGGTGGAGCCAGGTGCGGTGGGGGCCCGTCTCCGGAACTTCGGCGACCGGTGGGTTCGCTCACAGGTGGATCCCTGGGTTCTACATGTGGTATCTCAGGGATACAAGCTGGAATTCGAGACGTCTCCCCCTCGCCGTTACCTCAAATCGGCCTTGCCAGCCACTCCCCAGGACAGGGAGGTAGTACTGGCGGCAATTCACAAGCTGTACCTCCAGCATGTGATAATAAAAGTTCCCCTCCTTCAACAGGGAAGGGGTTACTATTCCACACTGTTTGTGGTACCTAAACCAGACGGTTCGGTGAGACCCATTCTAAATTTGAAATCCTTGAACACTTATATAAGAAGGTTCAAGTTCAAAATGGAATCGCTCAGGGCGGTTATTGCAAGCCTGGAAGAAGGGGATTACATGGTATCACTGGACATCAAGGATGCTTACCTGCATGTCCCCATTTACCCACCTCACCAGGTGTACCTCCGTTTTGTGGTACAAAACTGCCATTACCAATTCCAGACGTTGCCGTTTGGTCTGTCCACGGCACCGAGGGTATTTACCAAAGTAATGGCCGAAATGATGATACTCCTTCGAAAGAAGGGAGTTATAATTATCCCATACTTGGACGATCTCCTTATAAAGGCGAGGTCCAGGGAGCAGTTGTTGGTCGGAGTAGCACTATCTCAGGAAGTGCTACAACAGCACGGCTGGATTCTGAATTTTCCAAAGTCGCAGCTGGTTCCTACGACGCGTCTGCTGTTCCTGGGTATGATTCTGGACACAGAACAGAAAAAGGTGTTTCTCCCGGAGGAGAAGGCCAAGGAGTTGTCATCTCTGGTCAGAGACCTCCTAAAATCAAAACAGGTGTCGGTGCATCACTGCACGCGAGTCCTGGGAAAGATGGTAGCTTCTTACGAGGCAATTCCATTCGGCAGATTCCATGCAAGGATCTTTCAGTGGGATCTGTTAGACAAGTGGTCCGGATCGCATCTTCAGATGCATCGGCTGATCACCCTGTCCCCGAGGGCCAGGGTGTCTCTGCTGTGGTGGCTGCAGAGTGCTCATCTTCTCGAGGGCCGCAGATTCGGCATACAGGACTGGGTCCTGGTGACCACGGATGCAAGCCTCCGAGGTTGGGGGGAAGTCACTCAGGGAAGAAACTTCCAAGGACAATGGTCGAGTCAGGAGGCTTCCCTACACATAAATATTCTGGAACTAAGGGCCATTTACAATGCCCTAAGTCAGGCAAGACCCCTGCTTCAAAACCAGCCGGTGCTGATTCAGTCAGACAACATCACGGCGGTCGCCCATGTAAACCGACAGGGCGGCACAAGAAGCAGGATGGCGATGGCAGAAGCCACAAGGATTCTCCGATGGGCGGAAAATCACATGATAGCACTGTCAGCAGTGTTTATTCCGGGTGTCGACAACTGGGAAGCAGACTTCCTCAGCAGGCACGACCTCCACCCGGGAGAGTGGGGACTTCATCCAGAAGTCTTCCAACTGATTGTAAACCGTTGGGAAAGGCCACAGGTGGACATGATGGCGTCCCGCCTAAACAAAAAGCTAAAAAGATATTGCGCCAGGTCAAGGGACCCTCAAGCAATAGCTGTGGACGCTCTAGTGACACCGTGGGTGTACCAGTCGGTTTATGTGTTCCCTCCTCTTCCTCTCATACCAAAAGTGCTGAGGATAATAAGAAAGAGAGGAGTAAGAACTATACTCATCGTTCCGGATTGGCCAAGACGGACTTGGTACCCGGAACTGCAAGAAATGATCTCAGAGGACCCTTGGCCTCTGCCTCTCAGACAGGACCTGCTACAGCAGGGGCCCTGTCTGTTCCAAGACTTACCGCGGCTGCGTTTGACGGCATGGCGGTTGAACGCCGGATCCTGATGGAAAAGGGCATTCCGGTTGAAGTCATTCCTACGCTGATAAAAGCTAGGAAAGATGTGACAGCAAAGCATTATCACCGCATATGGCGAAAATATGTTGCTTGGTGTGAGGCTATGAAGGCCCCCACAGAAGAATTTCAGCTGGGTCGTTTTCTGCACTTCCTACAGTCAGGTCTGGCTATGGGCCTAAAATTGGGTTCCATTAAAGTCCAGATTTCGGCCCTGTCTATTTTCTTTCAAAAAGAACTGGCTTCACTGCCTGAAGTTCAGACGTTTGTTAAGGGAGTGCTGCACATTCAGCCCCCTTTTGTGCCCCCGGTGGCACCTTGGGATCTCAACGTTGTGTTGGATTTCCTAAAATCACATTGGTTTGAGCCACTTCAGACCGTGGAATTAAAATATCTCACGTGGAAAGTGGTCATGCTTTTGGCCTTGGCTTCGGCTAGGCGGGTGTCAGAATTGGCTGCTTTGTCCTGTAAAAGCCCCTATCTGATTTTCCATATGGACAGAGCAGAATTGAGGACGCGTCCCCAATTCCTTCCTAAGGTGGTATCAGCGTTTCATTTGAACCAACCTATTGTGGTGCCTGCGGCTACTCGGGACTTGGAGGCCTCCAAGTTGCTGGACGTAGTCCGGGCCCTGAAAATCTATGTTTCCAGGACGGCTAGAGTCAGAAAGACTGACTCGCTGTTTATCCTGCATGCACCCAACAAGCTGGGTGCTCCTGCTTCTAAGCAGACTATTGCTCGCTGGATCTGCTCCACGATTCAACTTGCACATTCTGCGGCTGGACTGCCGCATCCTAAATCAGTCAAAGCCCATTCCACGAGGAAGGTGGGCTCTTCTTGGGCGGCTGCCCGAGGGGTCTCGGCTTTACAACTTTGCCGAGCTGCTACCTGGTCGGGATCAAACACGTTTGCAAAATTCTACAAATTTGATACCCTGGCTGAGGAGGACCTTGAGTTTGCTCATTCGGTGCTGCAGAGTCATCCGCACTCTCCCGCCCGTTTGGGAGCTTTGGTATAATCCCCATGGTCCTTACGGAGTTCCCAGCATCCACTAGGACGTCAGAGAAAATAAGAATTTACTCACCGGTAATTCTATTTCTCGTAGTCCGTAGTGGAGGCTGAGCGCCCATCCCAAGTGCGGATTGTCTGCAATACTTGTATATAGTTATTGCCTAACTAAAGGGTTATTGTTATGAGCCATCTGTTAGTGAGGCTCAGTTGTTATTCATACTGTTAACTGGGTATAGTATCACAAGTTGTACGGTGTGATTGGTGTGGCTGGTATGTGTCTTACCCGGGATTCCAAATCCTTTCCTTATTGTGTCAGCTCTTCCGGGCACAGTTTCCCTGAGGTCTGGAGGAGGGGCATAGAGGGAGGAGCCAGTGCACACCAGATAGTACCTAATCTTTTCTTTAGAGTGCCCAGTCTCCTGCGGAGCCCGTCTATTCCCCATGGTCCTTACGGAGTTCCCAGCATCCACTACGGACTACGAGAGATAGAATTACCGGTGAGTAAATTCTTATTATATATATATATTTATATTTATATAAGTTCCCTGATTGTGTCAGCTGCCATGATGAACCCAGGACTCAGCCAGCAAGCATTAGAATTCGCTTTCCTAATCCCGCCCAAAGACTCTCATTGGCTAGTTTCTAGTTTCACAGGAGTCTAGGGGCGGGTTTAGGAGAGTGAAGCCTAATGCCGAGTCCCGGGTTCTGCACAGCGGCTGTGATATACAGTGTGCCGCTACCGATCCCGGATACACTGCCAGCACATATATTACATACATCGTCACATGTATGTTTATATGTGCTTAACACCCCTATCCCCACACCCCATCAAACTAGGTAGTCAGCATTGCAGCCCAGGGGCAGCAGCCACCGCTGACTAGGATGCACCAAGAGACTGCGCTGATTCATTTTATATGTGCACTTGTATATCAGTATGCGACTGAGTCTGTATATGAAGCAAAAAAGAACTTGTATAGCACATTCAGAGACAGTTGTACACAAATATACAAGTGTCACATATCAAATTAATCCGCACAATCTCCTGGTGCCTCCTAGTCACATAGTGTTGCATCTACTGTAAGACATGTTTTTGGCAAAAACTATGCAAAAAAGATGCCCAAAGCTATAAGATTCTCATGGGACCCAGCATGCCAAGAGGGGCTGTTTGGTGTAACTGCGGCATAGATGTATGAAGACGAATCTTGTACGTCTGGTTCTCTTTCTCACAATTGAACATCTCTGCATCTGCTGCATCTCTGATAACTGGAATCACAGACATGTCTCTGATAAGTGCAATTCTCTGCTTCCCTTCTAGAATGGGGTCATATCATTGATGGACTGCACCTTACTGGAAGATCAAGATGATGATGACAGTCAGTATACTTCGTATAAACACTCAGTGACCTTTGTACTTACTCTTTTACTCTAATAACACCTAAGTTAGCATCAGGTCATAACATTGCCATCCTTTCTTTTTATCATCTTTTATTGTGCTCAGTTACATTGCATATAGACTGCTCCGTGCTCAATTCTTGTCCTGCTGTCTACTGTTGCAGACAGGCCTCCCACACAGGATGGGGATCACTTGGACTTCAAGATCTCAGTGGAACCCAAGGATTCTGCTACGTTTATTGTCATATTACTGGCATCCTCCAGGCAGGAGAAAGCAGCATGGACCAGTGACATCAGCCAGGTCACCACTGTGTCATCAATTTGTCATCACCTTGCCACCATAAAACCCATGACATCATTGCATCTTCATGGTATCATCTGTGCCATATTATTATTGCTGTCATTATTATTAATTATTATTATACCTAAAATACTTTTCCGGTTCTCTGAGTGTTGTTTTATCCCTCTCTGACCGCTACTGATGTACATTATCCAGCATTTATAACCTGCCCTCCGTAATCTCTGCCTTCTGGTTAATTTCTGGTTCTGTCTTCTAAATTTGAAGCCACATATTTTGCAGTTGTTATACTTACACTTTTTACTATGTGCTCGATTCTTGTAGTTCTGTGTAGAATCTGCTCTTTAGTATAAATGTGTCCTCCAGCCATCTCAGTTGTGTTACCATCTTTTAACATGTCAGGACAGGATATTACTTCCTGTAACATATCAGTATAGGGTGTTCAGGGACGGGTGTTACTTCCTGTAATATGTCAGGACAGGGTGTACAGGGTGTTACTTCCTTTAACATGTCAGGACAAGATGTTCAGGGTGTTACTTCTTGGAAAATGTCAGAACAGGGTGATACTTCCTGTAATATGTCAGGACAGGGTGTTACTTCCTGTAACATGTCAGGACAGCGTGTTCATGGTGTTACTTCTTGTAAAATGTGATGACAGGGTATTACTTCCTGTAATATGTCAGGACAGGGTATTCATGGTGTTACTTCTTGTAAAATGTCAGGACAGGGTGTTCAGGGTGTTACTTCCTGTAACATGTCAGGACAGGGTGTTCAGGGTGTTACTTCTCGTAAAATTTCAGGACAGGTGTTCAGGGTGTTAATTTCTGTAATATGTCAGGACAGGATGTTCAGGGTGTTACTTCCTGTAACATGTCAGGACAGGTTGTTCACAGTGTTACGTCCTGTAACATGTCAGGACAGGGTGGTCATGGTGTTACTTCTTGTAAAATGTTAGGACAGGGTGTTCAGGGTTTTACTTCCTGCAATATGTCAGGACAGGGTGTTCATAGTGTTACTTCTCGTAAAATATCAGGACAGGGAGTTCAGGGTGTTACTTCCTGTAACATGTCAGGACAGGGTGTTCAGGATGTTACGCCTCGTAAAATTTCAGAACAGGGTGTTCAGGGTATTACTTTCTGTAATATGTCAGGGCAGAATGTTCAGGGTGTTACTTCCTGTAACATGTCAGGACAGGTTGTTCACGGTGTTATTTCCTGTAACATGTCAGGACAGGGTGTTCAGGTTGTTACTTCTTGTAAAATGTCAGGACAGGGTGTTCACGGTGTTACTTCCTGTAACATGACAGAACAGTGTGTCACTTTATTTTAACATGTCAGGACAGGGTGTACAGGGTGTTACTCCCTGTAACATGTCAGGACAGTTTGTTACTTTCCTGTAACATGTCTGGACAGGGTGTTACTTCCTGTAACATGTCAGGACAGGATGTTCAGGGTGTTACTTCTTGTAAAATGTCAGGACAGGATGCTTAGTTGTTACTTCCTGTAACATGTCAGGACAGGATGTTCAGGGTGTTACTTCTTGTAAAATGTCAGGACAGGATGCTTAGGTGTTACTTCCTGTAACATGTCAGGACAGGATGTTCAGGGTGTTACTTCTTGTAAAATGTCAGGACAGGATGCTTAGGTGTTACTTCCTGTAACATGACAGGACAGGGTGTTCATGGTGTTACTTCTTGTAAAATGTCAGGACAGGGTGTTCAGGATGCTTCTTCCTGTAACATGTCAGGACAAGGTGTTCAGGGTGTTACTTCTTGTAAAATGTCAGGACAGGGTGTTCAGGGTGTTACTTCCTGTAATATGTCAGGACATGATGTTCAGGGTGTTACTTCCTGTAACATTAGGGTTACTATCTCATCCTTTTAATTCTGGACACATATTAATTACACAGGTTCTGTGGCTGATTAAAACCAGGTGAAATGGAGTCTAGAAGTCAGCCAGCCACAGAACCTGTGTAATTAAAATGTGTCCAGAATTAAATGGATAAGGTGGTAACCGTATGTAACATGTCAGGACAGGTTGTTCATGGTGTTACTTATTGTAAAATATCAGGACAGGGTGTTCAGGGTGTTACTTCCTGTAATATGTCAGAACAGGGTGTTCAGGGTGTACCTTCTTGTAACATGTCAGTACAGGGTGTTACTTTCCTATAACATGTCAGGACAGGATGGTGCCTCTTGTAACATGACAGGACAGGGTGTTACTTTCTTTTAACATGTCAGGACAGGGTGTACAGGGGGGTGGTCTTCTGTATGCCGGCGGTCGGGCTCCCGGCGCTCAGTATACCGGCGCCGGGAGCCCGACAGCCGGCATACCGACACTTATTTTCCCTCGTGGGGGTCCACGACCCCCATAGAGGGAGAATAAAATAGTGTAGCGCGCCACCGTGCCCGTAGCGTGGCGAGCGCAGCGAGCCCGCAAGGGGCTCATTTGCGCTCGCCACGCTGTCGGTAAGCCGGCGGTCGGGCTCCCGGCGCCGGGATGCTGGTCGCCGGGAGCCCGACCGCCGGCCAGCCGTAGTGAACCCGTACAGGGTGTTACTACCTGTAACATGTCAGGACAGGGTGTTACTTTCCTGTAACATATCAAGACAGAGTGTTACTTTCCTGTAACTTGTCTGGGCAGGGTGTATAGTATTAAAGCCATTTCATTTCACAGTTGTATTAATGAGACACCTGGAGCCTTAAACTCTATTGAGCAAAGAACCAGTGGGCTGCTTGTGTTGTTTGTGAAACACTTTTACAGTTTTGAGGTTATTGCTGGATGTCCCATTGTGGCCCTGTAGAATTTCTGTGAAACTACTGGGAGCTGCAAATGTTTTACTTAGTAAAAGCAATCAGCTATAACGTCAGCCATGCGGGATGCCGGCTGAACTCAGGTTTTTGTTTTTTAAAGGGGCATGGTGTAGCCTTGTACATGATTGCCCCTTTAAAAAAACTCAGAGTTCGGCCGGCATCCCGCATGGCCACCAAACTCGGACTTCATTACATCCCGGCCATGGGATCTGTTTATGAAACCACAACAATATCTCTAAATATTTCCTGTCAGCTTTTAATTTGAACACACACAACTTTCACAAATAAACACTGTCTTTGTGACCTTTCTGGCCTCTCTTTGTGTGCCCCATCTCTTCCCTCCATCTTGTTTCCTTCTCTATTATCTGTTCTCTGTGCCCATACCTGACCCTGGGTCTGCTCTTCAGTGTGTGGATAACATCCGCTGCAATGGGCTGATGATGAACGCGTTTGAAGAGAACTCCAAGGTCACTGTTCCCCAGATGATCAAGTGAGTTGGCAAAAAAAATAATCTATGGTAGTAGAGCATGAGGCACTTTTGGCTTTATCGTTATGGAAGTCCTGTATTGCCCCTGATTGTATGATGTCCCCTAGTAGAATGTTCCACTCCATTACTTCTCTTACTGTAGTGAACTCTTGGTGTCAAATCACTTGTCCTGTGAGCACAAAGGATGACTATGGCATGGGTTACATGAGAAATTCTCATAGCAGCCACTAAATATGTATATAACTGGAGCTTCGGACACTAGTATTAGTTATACCTTTTCCTATCATCAGAAAATTCAGATTGAATAGAGATTTAGGACCTGGGCCCTCATTCCGAGTTGTTCACTCGCTAGGTGCTTTTAGCAGCATTGCAAACGCTAGGCCGCCGCCCTCTGGGAGTGTATCTTAGCTTAGCAGAATAGCGAACGAAAGATTTGCGGAATTGCTACTAAATATTTTCTTGCAGTTTCTGAGTAGCTCCAGACCTACTAGATTGCGATCAGCTCGGTCCGTTTAGTTCCTGGTTTGATGTCATAAACACGCCCTGCGTTTGGCCAGCCACTCCCCCGTTTCTCCAGACACTCCCGCGTTTTTCCCTGACACGCCTGCGTTTTTTAGCACACTCCCGGAAAACGCTCAGTTACCACCCAGAAACGCCCCTTTCCTGTCAATCACTCACCAATCAGCAGTGCGTCTGAAAAGCGCAGCATGAACAACAGCAAAACTGCTAAGTTTTTAGTAAAATAACTAAGCGCATGCACGCTGTGTACCATGCGCATGCGCATTTAGCAACTAATCGCAGCATAGCAAAAATCGGCAACGAGCGAACAACTCGGAATGACCACCCTGATTCATAGCTGCACTCAATGTCGATGTTCACGTAGTTCAGCAATTATCTGCAACTCCACGTGTGCAAAGATTTCTGGAAACCCCCGACGATGCATGCGTTACCCTGAGTGTACAAACAGAGGTTCTTTTGCGATCCATCCAGATGGTATAAAAAATGTGGCGGAAAAGTGATGTGTGTTCCTGGGCAGTGACTGGGAGGTGGCTAGCACTGCATGCAAAAATGGTCTGTTCAGCTGGGATATTATGGAGTGTCATGGGCATGTCATTGGAAGCAGAGCAGCTGCAGGCATAGGAGGCCGTGGTCAGACGGAGATGCCACCTACCATAGTGCTGCTGCAAGAGTTGATGGTGCAGTCGTTGGTGACGTATAAAAATGGGGTGTGGATTATTAGAGCTACACAAAAAAGGTCTACAGTCAGTAGGTCTACCACTAATGGTAGACATGCATTAGGACGACAGGGTCAAAAGGTTGACATAGAATAGGTTGACAGCAGGAAAGGTCGACAGGGTCAAACCGTTGACATGGAAATAGTCAAAACAAAAAAGGTAGACACAAATTTATTTATTTTTTGGGGGGTGTTTTGTCACTTTTCTGCCACAAACAAGCCCCATTAGTGTACTGCTGCACTTGGCATGCTTTGGGTAGGGTGCGCTCAGCACAGTATGAAAAAGTTGGGGAAAAAATGAAAAAATAAAATACAAAAATCTGTGCCTTCTATATGTGTGTTGACCATTGTCATGTCGACCTTTTGACCATGTCTGTCTTTTGACCCTGTTGACAGAGCCGGCCATAGGCATAGGCAAACTAGGCAATTGCCTAGGGCATTTGATATGCCTTAGGGCATCAGCAGCTTCTGCTGATTAAAATGATATGCGGCATGCCTATATTCTGTGTGTAGCATTTCATATGCAGATACAGCCACAGTCTCACACAGTATATAGGCATGCTGCATATCAGTTTAATCAGCAGAAGCTGCTTGTGTATCCTAGCCACATAGCAATGCAAATAAGATGCATTTTCATAAAAAAAGGTGCCTGACGTTGGCATTGAGGCAAGATTTATGAGGACACATCTGTATCCAAGCATTGGCAGAGGTCACAGTGTTAGTGGCAGTGTGAGTGCTGTGTGCATGTAAATGGGTTGATTGTGCAGTAGTATTCGGAATATGTGTAAGGAGCATTATGTGTATCATGTAAAAATGCATTAATAATGTGCAACATATGTGTAAAGGGGCACTATGTGTGTCATTATGTGTATAAGGGCATTAATAATGTGCGGCATATGCAGTGGTGCAAGTAGAAAAAATGTCTTACAGGTACTGTGTGCGCGCGCCTTCGGCGTGCGTGCCAAAAATGGGTGTGGCCAAATGCTATATGGGGCGTGGTCAATGAAAATGTGGGCGTGATACACATATGGGGGAGGGGCAGATACACATATGACCCCCACAGTGGCAGATACACGTTGCCCCACAGTGCCATATACACGTTGCCCTACAGTGCCAGATACACGAATGCCCCACAGTGCCAGATACACGAATGCCCCACAGTGCCAGATACACGAATACCCCACAGTGCCAGATACACGAATGCCCCCCACAGTGCCAGATACACGAATGCCCCCCACAGTGCCAGATATACATTGCCCCCCACAGTGCCAGATATACATTGCCCCCCACAGTGCCAGATATACATTGCCCCCCACAGTGCCAGATATACATTGCCCCCCACAGTGCCAGGTATACATTGCCCACAACAGTGCCAGATATACATTGCCCACAACAGTGCCAGATATACATTGCCCGCCACAGTGCCAGGTATACATTGCCCCCCACAGTCCAGGTATACATTGCCCCTCACAGTGCCAGGTATACATTGCCCCCCACAGTGCCAGGTATACATTGCCCCCCACAGTGCTAGATATACATTGCCCCCCACAGTGCTGCCTCCCCCCCCCTTTCCCAGCTCACCACTGCTGCTGTTGTGTTGTCTCCCGTGTGTGAGGGAAGGAGAGCGCAGCCTTCGCCTCTCCTTCCCCTCAGTCTCCGGCGGGTGAGTTCAATATTCAGCGCCGATCCGTGAGCCAATCAAAGCTCCGCGAGCTCCGATTGGCTCACGGGCGGCGCTGATTTGAACGAAGACACTGAGGGCAGGAGAGGCGCAGGCTGCGCTCTCCTCCCCTCACATCAGCGGTAGCAAGCGGCGGCCCGTCGGTGTGGGTACGACGTACCCACGGCGAAATTCTTAAGGGTACGCCGTACCCGCATACTTGCACCGCTGGGCATATGTGTAACAGGGTACTACTGTATGTGTGTCATTATGTGTATAGGGGCACTAATAATGTGCAGCAAATGTGTAGGGGTCACTATGTGTGTCATTATGTGTATTAGAGCAGTGGTTCTCAAACTCGGTCCTCAGGACCCCACACGGTTCACGTTTTCCATGTCACCCAGCAGGTGTACTGTGTATCAGCAACTGTCACATTTTAAAAATCTACAGGTGACCTGCAAAACATGAACCGTGTGGGGTCCTGAGGACCGAGTTTGAGAACCTGTGTATTAGAGCATTAATAATGTGTGGCATATGTGTAAGGGACATTATGTGTAAAATGGCATTAATAAAGGTTGTCATAATGTGTAAGGTGCATTATGCTTATAAGGACATTAATAATGTGTCTCATAAGTGTAAGGGGCATTACTGTGTGCAATTGTGTATACATGCATTACTAATGTGTGGCATTATGTGTATAAGGTGCTCTACTATGTGGCGTTGCATATAGAAAGGGCACTACTGTGTCGGCTAGTGTGAATAAAGAGCAATAGGGTGTGGTGTAATGTGAATAAGGAGCTGAATTGCTCTACTTTGAGGAGTAACGTTTATAAGGAAAAGTGATACTACTGTGGGATGTAACATGAATTATGAACACTATCGCATGATCAAATGTGAATAAAGTTGCAGTAATGTGTGGCATAATTGGAAGTGGGGTTACTATTGTGTGGCCATGCCCCTTGCCAGCAAAAACACACCCCTTTTTGGTCTGTGCGCCAAATGTGCGAACTGTTCCTATTTAAAATATAGGGGGTACAAACACCAAAATAATGACTGCTATGGGTGAGGGGTGATAGTGCTAGGAAAGAGGTGCAAGGTCAGAGGCGGAACCAGCGGTGGTGCTAGGGGGCACCAGCCAAAATCTTGCCTAGGGCATCATATTGGCTAGGGCAGGCTCTGCCTGTTGACCTTTTGAACTGCTACTTTTTATATGTTGACCTTTTGACTTTGTCGACCTTTTGACCCTGTCGACCTAATGCATATCTACCATTAGTGGTCGGCCTATTGACAGTAGACCTTCCAGGTGTAGATCTATAGGGCGGATACCATAAAAACGCACCAACCGGTATTACAGCATGCACGGGGTCTAGAAGAGGGTGTCTCAGTCCTTGCACGTTCAGGCGCACAGATGTACACAAGGAAAGGCGTTTGTTGACCATTTGCATAAACTCACAGACGGGCGACTGCCAATAGAAGTTGCTGAATCAGGCCCCTAAATTGATACCTTTAAATTGACATGCATAGGTGTTAGGTACTGGAATGGAGGGCGGTTTACATAAAAAAATGGGATCATATTATATTAAAGGGTAAAGAAAAATGCACTTATTCCTTAATAACTCAGTCACTTTATGTTTTCATTCTTGTTCCTGCTCACATTGCCTGTACAATCTTCTTTCTTGGAAATGTGTTCCTATAGGTCGGACAGTAGTCTGTACTGCGACGACATTGACATTCGATTCAGCAAGACTATGAACTCCTGCAAGGTTCTGCAGATTCGCTACGCAAGTGTTGAACGCTTACTGGAACGGCTCACTGATCTGCGCTTCCTGAGCATTGACTTTCTAAACACATTCTTGCACTCTTACCGGGTCTTCACCACCGCGGAGATTGTGCTTGACAAGCTTATAGCTATCTACAGGAAACCAGTCAGCGCTATCCCAGCCAGGTGGGGATCTATATGTCGGACTAACCTTCCTCTCACACAGATCACTCTGACGCTTTGTAACATATCTGTATTTATTATTGGAAGAATATCCCTGTAGGTATTGTATTGTGCATTTGTTGTTACTTATTGGTTACTGTCATTTTAATACCAGCCTATTTAATTACATGACTACTGACATTGGAGTTGTAGGTTAGTGATTACAATATTGTGTCCTTCCAAGTTGTGCTGCATCTGGTCACTGGTTTTGGCCATGTGCACTGTTTGTAGAGGTGTGGACATTTTTCATGAGTGGAACACACATGGATATGGAGTTAGGGACCCTCTGTAAGGCTCCTTTGGGATTCAGCCCAATGTATACGATCACTCTATCAGTAGTAAAAAGTAGGTAGTAGGAAGAGGTGAGACAGGTGTTCTAAGAATATAGACTGCAGGAGCTATCATGTAATGGTTTGTTAAAAGGAATAATGTATGTTACAGGATGTTTACATGTTAAGCAGCTGATTCTGAGTCAGATGGTTCTCTGCATGGATGTATACAGCACATGCACAGATGCAAATTTATGCAACCTTGTGTATGTCCGTCATATTTAGAGTTGTACAGAATTTGTCCGGATCTGTCTTTCCATAAAATTGAGCATTTCGGTGTCGTACCTGGTGGGTGACAGTGCAATCATATGTAACCACACTGACATATGGAAGGAAATGCACCATGGGTGTGTTTCTGAGGCTCTGTTCAATTCTGAGCCGTGTATATGGGGAAAGCAAGCCTCTATCTGATAGCTCTCTTGCACCTAGCATTGGGCTGGGTGACGGTTGCGGCGGTTGGCATAGAAACAGGCATG
Source organism: Pseudophryne corroboree (assembly GCF_028390025.1). Classification (NCBI taxonomy): domain Eukaryota; kingdom Metazoa; phylum Chordata; class Amphibia; order Anura; family Myobatrachidae; genus Pseudophryne; species Pseudophryne corroboree. The sequence goes on from NC_086449.1 coordinate 188,082,807, forward strand.
CCTAGTAACTTGGCTGGACCCTCACATTAGCCCTATGGAAACTCATGTTAACATAAGGCAGTAAGGCCCAGATTTATCAAGCCTTGGAGAGTGATAAATTGCACGGTGATAAAGTACCAACCAACCAGCTCCTGTCATGTTAGTTAGGAGCTGATTGGTTGGTACTTTATCACCAAGCTATTTATCATTCTTCAAGGCTTGATAGATTTGGGCCATAATCTGACCCACAAATACAGCCACTTCGTCTGCGACTCAGAGTCAGCTCCTATATATCCACAATTAAATATAATTTTTGTTTTATTTACTATGTTTATACTTGGGGTTAGTAAGATGTTGCTGCCTCTGCACAACTTTATTTTGCTGTTTGTTATAAAATACTGTGATATAAATGTATTCCCTTCTAACCTGGACTTCAGGGTCTTCTTTTTGGTCTGAGTTAGAATCCAATATGTTTTATGGGGTTGTCCACTTTATGTACATGCACCTGTAAGCAAATGGGTAGGTTGCACAACTTTACAAGATTGACATTGTTTCGTAATCTCCACCCAATATTGTCCAGACTTTGCTATGTAGTTGCAGGCTTGCTTATCTTTGCTTGCATGCATTAGTGAGATCAGGTTATTAGCATTTTGGCTTGATAACACCTATTCACTGTCACCTCCTCAGGTCTTTAGAGCTACTGTTTGCAAGTAATCAGAATAATAAACTCCTGTATGGTGAGCCACCCAAATCTCCTAGAGCTACACGCAAGTTCTCATCTCCACCACCCCTTTCTATCACCAAGTCGTCATCACCTAGTCGTAGACGCAAATTATCTCTCAATATTCCTATTATCACCGGTGGAAAAGCCCTGGACCTGGCTGCCCTAGGATGTTCTCCCAATGGACATACAAGTGCCTGCCCTGCTCCTCCCCCATACAGCAAGACCAGTTTGGACATCAATAAACTTTATGTGTCTGGAAGCTTTCCAAGCAAGGTGGGCGAGGGAGAGGAGCCACCTGCAGAGAGAGACGAGGAGCCAGTAACACCAAGGCAAAGTAAGGGTTGGAGAGAAAGTTGCAATAAAGGAAAGCAGGAGCAGAGACTGCAGAAGGGGCAGTAGTCACATTGGTGGTGGAAATTACAATGAGTTTCAAATGCTGATTTATCATTTATTATCTTCTGCAGACTCTGAGGTTTCCTGCCGTGCAGAATCGGACAATGAACAGACACAAAGCGATGAGGCCGAGACTGACACATCCCCCACCCGCTCTCCGACCACCCCAATTTCTCAACGTGGACGGAACTCTGCAGGTAAATAAATCATCTTTAATGCATACTGCAACAAAATAGTTTCTATTATTCCTTTTCAAACATGCTTTAGATATGCTATTTAGAAATGTAATCTCATCCTATTTTATGAAAAATTAATAAAAAAAGGAATTCAAGCCATTTATTCAAAGCATGTAATAATTTACATTTACCTGTATATCAACCATCTATATTTATAAGAAATAGTTTTCTGTAATCTTGTTTGCAATGTTCTAACAAAGTGGTTGGCCAACTTTTTTTGAGTCACGGCACCCTAGAGTATCAGAATTTTTTTCATGGCACCCCAAGGTCAAAAGTATCTTTTTGAGAAATTCAGAAACAAATCTTGAAATTAAGTAAATTGTGTTTATATGTCATCCCTAGGTTCAGTTGTGTGGGGAGGGACAGGATTTGCTCCTGTTTTCCATATATTTTATGTTTGGCAGCCACAAGCATTGGTTTTGCCGATTACATTGACCATAAATAATATTGTTGGCCCTGGACCACAAACCCGAGGCACCGCTGCAAGTGCCACACTTGACGGTTCCACGGTACCCAGTTTGGGAACCACTGTTTTAACTGTTTCATCTGTTTTATCCAACTTCTTGGGCACCCTCTTTTACTGTCCCACCCACAAACAAATCTTAAATAAAACACAGACTTTGTACAATGGATACAGTATGTACCTTTAATGTAAATGTTTACTTTTGAGGGGGAAAAGCCAACTAAGGACAATATGAGCCATTCCAGGTACACGATTAGCCATGTTGATGCTTGCTGGAGCCAGAACATGTTGACACAGTGTGAGGAAGAGAGCTTAAGGGGCCCATTTTATTATGGATCACATTGCAATATGCAATCCTATTGTCTGTATGTATCATCCAGCACATGCAGGAACAGGCGGAGCCCATCCCTGCAATGTGCTGTGGTGGCTGAGGGGAGGGGTGTTCTGCGCATGCGTGGTCAGACAGACTGCACTGCATAGCGGCCACTTCTGTGGAGGGTTCCGGGAGGAACCCTCTGTCCAGACACAAGTGCGATGAGTAACCCATAGACTACAATGGACTACCACCATCCCCAAGTAGCGGTAGCCCCGGGGGGACAATATCGGGAATGCTTCACATTCCCGATATTGGTAAGTTTGGCAGCATCGCATCCCTCATAGGGGATGCGGCTGCGGGCTGCAATGGAGGGGTAACTCCCTGGAGGTATACCTTCTGCGGTCCCTCCTACATACATTGAAGATATACCTTATATTTGGAGCTACACCCGAAAATGGGTGTTTTCTGGGATATACCCACAAATATACTTTGATAAAAAAACAGGACTATAAGGCACCTTGTGTATTATCGTTGTCACTTGCTCCTAGTGGATTGATAGGCATTGTCCTCGTGGATGTTGATAAGCCCACAGAATGGCAGCTTCCGATGTGTGTAGGTGACTGGTGTACTTAAGATGATGTCAACTTTTCTTGTACAGATTTTACACTCTTTTCATATAATAATGGAATGGTGATGACTTCCTGTCGGGAGCACGACAGTAATCGCAGCAACTTATCAGCAGCCTCTGCCTTCGCAATAGCAACGGCCGGAGCTAATGAGGGTACTCCAACCAAGGAGACTTATCGGCGTATGTCTTTAGCCACAGCAGGTAGGTACATAGAGATGTATGCAGAATAATGGGGAATGTACAAAGAGTGAAATATATCTAGTGAGAATATAGATTGAGCTTAATCAGGATGTTTGAAGGGAATAGGATAATTGACGTTTGACAAATAAAACAACTAGATGTGATACTAAAAAAGAAGAAGCAATGCATTCAGTAGCTCTTCTAGTGATAAAAACAACCATTCTGTGATTAAACTATAATCTAATTATTACATCTTTTTTTTGTCCAATATTTGGGTAATAAGTATAACATGTCGTCACAGAAAGTAGACTTGCACATCCTCAAGGTGCCGACAATGAAAGTTTAGAGACAAAACAGAAAAGAACTATGCCCGCACTTTTATATTATACAGTGCATCCAGAAAGTATTCACAGCGCTTCACTTTTATCTCTTGAAAATCTCAAAAAAACTTTTTTCACGTTATCATTATGGGGTATTGTGTGTAGAATTTTGAGGGAAAAAATGAATTTATACTATTTTGGAATAAGGCTGTAACATAACAAAATGTGGAAAAAGTGAAGCGCTGTGAATACTTTCTGGATGCACTGTACATGGTACCAGCTGCATGGCAGTATTAATGCCATATATGTACACAAAACAGAAAGACTTTTGCTATCTGCGCAAATAATAATATACTGCATATATGTGTGTATCTTGCAAATAAAAGCATGGTATTATTGTTCATATTTTGATGAACATCATATGAATAGTTCAAGGACAAGTAATTAAATGTGTGACATTATCTTGGAAATTGGTATATGCAATTAGCGGCGAATCGCGGCAAATTATCGCCGTTTTTTAATTCGACACAATTCGACAGGTGAATTCCGGCAGGTGGCTTCCGGAATTCACCATATTCAATGAAAAACGGATTCGACAGTCCCGCGGGCGAAAAACGGCCGATTTGCCGGATTTTGCCGCGATTTGGAAAAACGGGAAAAACCCGGGGGGAAATGGCGTGGGGTCCCCCCTCCAAAGCATAACCAGCCTCGGGCTCTTCGAGCTGGTCCTGGTTCTAAAAATGCGGGGGGGAAATTGACAGGGGATCCCCCGTATTTTTAAAACCAGCACCGGGCTCTGCGCCTGGTGCTGGTGCAAAAAATACGGGGGACAAAAAGAGTAGGGGTCCCCCGTATTTTTTACACCAGCATCGGGCTCCACTAGCTGGACAGATAATGCCACAGCCGGGGGTCACTTTTATACAGTGCCCTGCGGCCGTGGCATTGAATATCCAACTAGTCATCCCTGGCCGGGGTACCCTGGGGGAGTGGGGACCCCTTCATTTAAGGGGTCCCCCCCCCAGCCACCCAAGGGCCAGGGGTGAAGCCCGAGGCTGTCCCCCCCATCCAAGGGCTGCGGATGGGAGGCTGATAGCCTTGAGTAAAATGACAGAATATTGTTTTTTCCAATAGTACTACAAGTCCCAGCAAGCCTCCCCCGCAAGCTGGTACTTGGAGAACCACAAGTACCAGCATGCGGGAGAAAAACGGGCCCGCTGGTACCTGTAGTACTACTGGAAAAAAAATACCCAAATAAAAACAGGAGACACACACCGTGGCAAGTACAACTTTATTACACACTGCCGACACACATACATACTTACCTATGTTGACACGCAGACTGCCACAGTCTCCGACGATCCGAGGGTACCTGTGAAAAAAATTATACTCACCTGCCAGTGTCCAGAGATAAATCCACGTCCAGAGATAATCCTCGTACTTGGCAAAAAAAACCCACGAACACCCGTACCATGCCGGACTGAAAGGGGTCCCATGTTGACACATGAGACCCCTTTCCACGAATGCCGGGACATCACGTGACTCCTGTCACTGAGGTCCCTTCAGCCAATCAGGAAGCGCTACTTCCGTGGCGCTCACCTGATTGGCTGTGCGCGTGTGACCTCAGACAGCGCATCGCAAAGCCTCTCCATTACTTTCAATGGTGGGAACTTTACGGGTAGCGGTGGGGTTACCCGTGGTCAGCCGCTGACCGCGGGTGACCTCACCGCTGACGCAAAGTTCCCACCATTGAATATAATGGAGAGGCTTTGCGATGCGCTGTCTGAGCTCAGACGCACACAGAGCCAATCAGCAGAGTGCAAGGACGTTGCACTCGCTGATTGGCTGAAGAGACACTTCTGTGACAGCTGTCACGGGGGTGTCTGCATTCGTGGAAAGGGGTCTCATGTGTCAACATGGGACCCCTTTCAGTCCGGCATGGTACGGGTGTTCGTGTTTTTTTTTTTGCCAAGTACGAGGATTTTATCTCTGGACGTGGATTTATCTCTGGACACTGGCAGGTGAGTATAATTTTTTTCACAGGTACCCTCGGATCGTCGGAGACTGTGGCAGTCGGCGTGTCAACATAGGTAAGTATGTATGTGTGTCGGCAGTGTGTAATAAAGTTGTACTTGTCACGGTGTGTGTCTCCTGTTTTTATTTGGGTATTTTTTCCCAGTAGTACTACAGGTACCAGCGGTCCCGTTTTTCTCCCGCATGCTGGTACTTGTGGTTCTCCAAGTACCAGCTTGCGGGGGAGGCTTGCTGGGACTTGTAGTACTACTGGAAAAAAACAATATTCTTTCAATTTTGACAAGGCTATCAGCCCCCCATCCGCAGCCCTTGGATGGGGGGACAGCCTTGGGCTTCACCCCTGGCCCTTGGGTGGCTGGGGGGGGGGACCCCTTGATTGAAGGGGTCCCCACTCCCCCAGGGTACCCCGGCCAGGGGTGACTAGTTGGATATTTAATGCCACGGCCGCAAGGCACTGTATAAAAGTGACCCCTGGCTGTGGCATTATCTGTCCAGCTAGTGGAGCCCGATGCTGGTGTATAAAATACGGGGACCCCTACTCTTTTTGTCCCCCGTATTTTTTGCACCAGCACCAGGCGCAGAGCCCGGTGCTGGTTTTAAAAATACGGGGGATCCCCTGTCAATTTTCCCCCCCGCATTTTTAGAACCAGGACCAGCTCGAAGAGCCCGAGGCTGGTTATGCTTTGGAGGGGGGACCCCACGCCATTTTTTTTCTGAATTTTACCATTCCATCTAAAAAAATAAAAAAATAAAAATTATTTAAAAAAATATATAAATAATACTTGTGCCTCCAAAAAAGACAAACCAAGTACCTAATCCCTTCTAATATAAATAGATATGCTATTATCAATAAAAAAAACACAAAAAAAAACATGTTTTAAATTTTTTTTATTAGTTTCACCCACCAAAGTGTGGCGGATTGAAAAAGTTGAATTTACTGTCTAAAAGCACTGTTGTCGAATTTCCAAACTTCAATTGAATATACTTTGGTCGAATTGCAGCACTTGTATCATTGCAGAAAAGTCGAATTTGACAAAAGTCGAATTTCAAAAAGTCGAATTTTGAAAGTCCGTTTTTTGCACGGAAAGTACTGAATTGCATTGACGATTTTTTTTTGGGGGCGAAAAAGTCCCGAAATTCGACAATTTCGGGAATTCGACCGCAATTGCATATACCAAGAAAGTAGATAGAAGTGAAAAGCCAATGATAATTGACAATGCAAAACAGTATAGAGCCATTGTTCCAGGATACAAGTAATTCCAAGAAGTAAACAGTTGCATTGCTGTAAATAGATTTCCAAGTCCATGACTGAGGTTTTTTGTATATTTTGTGGGCTACAGGTTTTCCTTCAGATCAGAGGAATGGAGACAAGGAATTTGTGATCAGAAGAGCAGCCACAAACCGTGTGCTGAATGTCCTGAGACACTGGGTGTCCAAACATGCTCAGGTACGCTGGAAGCATCCACCATGGAGGGGAAATAAACTTTCTACTTTTGTACAGATGGAGTGGTATTTGTTACATTGTGCTCTACGGTCTGGTGATGTAAATCTTAAATATATTGCACTGCTTGGGCTTGAGACCCATGGTGTTTTGACTCTACCAATTTTGTAGCATTTAAAATTAAGCACAAATTGTTTAATCCTATACTAGTCTTCAAAAGTGAACCAAAAATCTAATTGTTACAGTACTCAACGTGGTATGTTATAGCAACTGACATTGGACAAACATGGTTTCTTTTTTTATTCTATTTTGACAGGATTTTGAGACAAACCTGCCGCTGAAGAACAAAGTCATCAGCTTCCTGGAGGAGGTTATCCACAATCCTGAGCTGCTAGCGCAGGAAAGGAAGGCTGCTGCCAATATTATTCGGTGAGACGATCACAGATGCTGACCTGTTCCCTCAGGGTGCAGCCAATTTCATTCACAAAGCTGCATAAACCCCTACATTCTCACATTTATGATTTTAACATCACTAAATTAACGTAGCTCAGGACTTGTGTAATCACATCACTACATACTTGCCTACCTGACCCTCTCCATGAGGGAGAAAATGCTCTGTTCCTGGACTTTCCTGGTAATGTATGATTGCCATCACCTGTGGTGAGCTAGGTAATTGATAAGAAAGGTGTTTCACCACAGGTGATGACAATCATACATTACCAGGGAAGTCCAGGAACAGAGCATTTTCTCCCTCATGGAGAGGGTCAGGTAGGCAAGTATGCATCACTACCTAGGACAGAGGTTCTCAAATGCGGTCCTCAAGGCACCGCAATGGTCCAGGTTTTAAGTTTATCCATGCTTGGCCACAGGTGACTTAATTAGCACCTGAGTCAATTTAACCATCTGTGCTGAGCCATGGATATACCTAAAACCTGGACCGTTGGGGTGCCTTGAGGACCGCGTTTGAGAATCGCTGACCTAGGAGACTAAAATGTGAACAGTAGATTAATTTTAAACCTCACCTAAATAACCCTTTATGGACTGACTGGACAGCTGCTGAGACAGCATATGGCATACCTTGTAAACAAAATAGATTAGCTTGGCTGCACCAGACATCTAAAAGCTGATAGCTTTTTGGTTGCCACGGGTTTCAAAACGGCATTGCTTTTCGTACAGTGTTACTAACTAACATCCCAGTAAGCATACCTATAACTTGACATAGCTCTGTACAAACACTTTGTGTGAATGTACTTACCGGGTTTGTTTTCTGTTGCCAGCACACTGACACAGGAGGACCCTGGAGATAGTCAGGTCACTCTGGAAGAGATTGAACACATGGTAAGTTTTGAAGTTTAAACATTAAAACAGTTTATTGTGATAGAGAGACAAAAGTCTCTGTGCAAAGATTAGAGGAGCTGGTAATACATTCATGTGACATTTCATATAACAGGGAAATTCCTGTGAAACTAGCCAATGGGAGTCTGAGGTGGGCCTAGAAAGAGCGTGAAGCCTTATGCCGAGTCCCGGGTGCCGCACGGCGCCTGATAGACACTGCACTGCCGATCCCTGGGGGAACAAGCCAGCACGTACAGTATTTTACATACATCATAACATGTATGTTTATATGTGCTGAGCAGCAGCCGGCGTTGGTCAACACAGTAAAAAAGTCAGGCAAGGCGTCTCGCTCTGCTACCGCTGCACTAGGCCCAGGTTACTGTTCCCAGTTGTAGTCCACGTGGATGGTAAACCATGAAAAAGTTGAGGAAAAAAATGAAAACAAGTAAAAAATACTTGTGTCAACCATAATGTCGACCATTGTCATATCAACCATTTTAATATGTCGAGCTTAAACACTCGTCATTTTACATGTTGACTCATTGACCATGTCGACCCAATGTAGGTCGACCATATGGGGTTGACCTATTGACTGTCAACCTTATTTCTGTCGACCTATCATCATGATACCGCTTAGTTTATGTATTACATTATATTTTTGTTCCTTAAAGGTAATCTCTTGTGACTTTTATGCTATAGCACATTTTTCTTTGTTAATCATCACCGATTTTCTTTAGGATGCAGACTTATAAATTCAGACTTTGTAGGAGATTTCTTATACTAGAAGTTGCAGCCTCATGGTTCCCTTATGATATATGATATTAATCTTTCAGAGCAGCACTGTTCGGTTCAGGAAATACGCCACCTGGTGGCTGCAGCCCCATTTTTAAAATCTAGCCATAGACAACTATTTGTAGAGCTTTGTATGATGGCAGACATTACAGTATGTACAAGATATCTGTGTTTTAACAAGGTCCAGAAGGGAAACATTCTCCAAATGAAGAGAAGCAATAGGACACAAGGACGTGCACTGAGACTGGAGGGGGGGAGGTTCAGGGGAAATTTGAGGAAAAATTACTTCACAGAAAGGGTAGTAGACAAGTGGAATAGCCCATCAGAGGTGGTAGAGGCTAAGACAGTAGAGCAATTTAAACATGCATGGGATAGACATAAGGATATCCTTACAAAGAAATAAGGATCAAATAAGGTTTGAGATAAAAAAAATATGGTAAAAAAACAAAAGGGGCAGACTAGAGGGCCAAGTGGTTCTTATTTGCCGTCAAATTCTATGTTTCTATGTTTCACGGTCCCACGTGCAAAAATAATTATGTATGCAGAGTAATATCTGGTGCCAAAACTTATATGGGGCGGGATGTAATGAATTCCGAGTTTGTTGGCCAAGCGGAATGCCGGCCAAACTTGGACGTTTTTTTAAAAGGGGCGATCATGTACAAGACAAAAACCATGCCTTGTACATGAGTGCACATTTAAAACAAATGTCCGAGTTCAGCTGGCATCCCGCACGGCCGCCAAACTCGGAATTCATTACATTCTGCCCATGGATCCATAACGTAGGCCAAAACTAATATGTAGGGCCAATCTGAATATAGCTAAAGACCCGCTTTTATATCAGAGGACGCAATGTGGCCACAAATGCATGTCACTATGAATCAGGCACTTTTATAGCCGCAGCCGAGTTAAAAGAGATTTGCTAGAGGGAAGTGATATATTTATTTATTTTTAATTTAGATGAAAGATGACATTTCTCAAAGACTGATCACCCATAATGTGTGTATCTGATATGTAGGGGTGCTTGTGCTTTACAGGTGTTGAGCACTCCCGTGGATCCATTTGAGTCTCTCTCTGCTCTGGAGATTGCAGAACAGCTGACGTTACTGGATCATCTGATCTTCAAGAAGATCCCATATGAGTGAGTCTCATCACTTAATAAAATACCCTAAACATACCACACTACCTGTCTGCATCACAACTGAAATGAATCCAAATTTGCCCTCCGTCATCCACCAGTCTTATGGCTACAGTATGTCTTACACACAATTTTGGACTATAATATCAACAATTTGGTTGCAAAAATGAATCTGTAACATCTATGTTAAAAACGATGGTGAATTTAAGTATTGTTTTGTATGTCATTTTCTTTGTATACTAATATCCTCCATCTCATTGTCAATGGACAGGACGGCTGCTTGATAATCAAATACAAACAAACAAAACTTCCATCCCAGCCACGAACAACTGACATCATCATCATCATCATCCTTCTGTCTTTTCACCAACAAACACGTGTCCTATCATCCACACTACTAAAATCTGTTATTTGTGGTTTAGCCCAACTGTCACACTCCATTGTTGGGGTTGTCTGACTCTAGCTTGATGTCTTCTGCTGTAGCAGAGTCACTTAGTGTCCTCTCCCTATAGGGAATTTTTTGGTCAAGGTTGGATGAAAGCAGACAAGAATGAGAGAACACCATATATCATGGGCACAAGCAACCACTTCAACCACGTGAGTCACTGTGGGTCTGTTACATATATACCATTAACGTTAATGTTGTCTCATACACTACCTAGGCAAAAGTGATTGGCTTTCTCAGTCACTGTATGTATGGTAGGAGTGCAGCCTCTTGGAGAATACACTCAAAACTTGTGAGAATGTATCATTATTCTATTATAGTCCAAACATAGTAGATATCCAGAGATTGTTGCATTAGACCAAGAATTCTAGGGTTAATTGGTCAGAGTAAGAAAGATCTAAATTAGCATATTATTATATATAATCTATATAACTCAATTGCAGCGATTCTGATGCAAATATAGATGAACACAGTGGCTAATTGGTATATATTATTGTATGGCAAGCACTGATATGTAATTGGGTTGATGATGGTTGTAGGATGTTAAGGCTGGGATAATTCTCCCTCTTGCTGGTTCCAAATGCCAATTATGCTTGATAACTAATTATGTAAAGCGTTAACTGTGAGAAGTTTATCAATGGCTTCTCTTTCACTGCACTGTTTCATAATATAAGCTATAATATACAATTTAAAAATGGAAAGAAACAGCAAGATAAAGTATTAATATTATAACACTTATGTGTCAGATGAGTAACCTGATTGCCACAGAGATTCTGCGGAGTGAGGAGCCGGGATTACGTGGATGTACAATTGAGAAGTGGGTGGCAGTGGCTGATATTTGTCGCTGTCTACACAATTACAACGCTGTTCTGGAGATTACGTCATCACTAAATCGCAGTGCAATCTTTCGACTCAAGAGAACCTGGATCAAAGTGTCCAAACAGGTACTAAACATACCCTGACTGCCTGTTTCAGCGTCGGATGTATAATATAATAAGATTTATGTATACAGGATGCATTTATACGCTTTCTGTTTTACCCTTCATTGCTCTCTAAATCCTCTTTTTACTGCACATAACCCTCATTTTGCAATACCTCTTCACAGACAAAGACTTTGATTGACCGTCTCCAGAAGTTGGTGTCTTCAGAAGGACGATTTAAGAACTTGAGAGAGGCCTTGAAGAAGTAAGTTTTCACATAAGTAACATATACATGCTTGAAGGGGTTGGGTACGGGAACCCGGCGGTCAGAATCCCGACGCCAGTATTCCGACCGCTGGAATGCCGGTAGGGGGGCGAGGCTGCGCTCACCTCGCTGCGGACTTAGTGGTCGCTGCGCTTGCCACAGGTTCTATTCCCACTGCATGGGTGTCGTGTCATGGACACCCAGGAGTGGGAATAGTGGTGGCAGCTTTGCCAGCATTCCGGCGGTCGGGATCCCGGCGTCGGTATTCAGACCACCGGGATCCTGACTACATCCCGCTTGAAGAGCTAGATCGGCGACATACTGGTAGCTATCACAGATCAATTTTAGAGATAAATTTCTCTTTTTCAAAATGAAGAATAATTTTTGCATATGTGGGCAGTATGAAATGTATGGGTACATCTAGCTCTCATTCGTTACATCTTACTCTCGTTAATTATCTACCCCTTGAAGTTCGTTAACATATCGCATCTGCTAAACAAAACCCTGTTTGCATTTGGGCACAGAATCAGATGGATTACTGCGAGTAACCCACATTCAGCAATGAGCATGCCAAGCCGCCCCGCTCTTCCTATCAGAGGGAACAAACATTGGCTCCTGTGCAGTGCCTACCATCTTTACATACACCAGAAACAGGGGAAATAATAAATATTGTATATAATGATTGGCTGGTCACAAAAAAAAAGAAACTTGCATTAAAGAACCAAATTTTTCCATTTTCATAAACTCTGTACATTATAATATGAATCATTGCCATCCCCGCCACTGCAGTTCTCCCAGAACTCTTGTGTACAGTATACTATGTTATCATCATTTAGTAGTGAAGAGCACAAAGGGCCTAATTCAGACCTAGCCGCTAATGCAGCCGCATCGCAGTTTGCCGTACGTAGGCAGTCATTCACATTGGCGGTCATTCACATTGCGGCCGCATCCCCGAAGGATGCATCCGCAACATGACTGACAGCGGCGGGCGTTGGGTGTACGGCGACATGGTATTTCGCGGGCGTGGTGGGATGAATGGGAGCGTTTTCGTGGTGGCTGCGTGACGTCACATGCAGCTGCTCTGATTAGAAAAATGGCGACGGACCGCCTGAGAGCGCAGCCAGGCTGCATCGGCAGGGGTCAACCTTAATTCAATGCATTCGCAATTAAATTGCAGATGCATCGTGAGGCGGCGCCACACTTGCTGGGCGGCCTTGCCCTGTGATAAGCAGCCCCCAACATGTGAGATGGACGCAGATCTTGCTGTGTATGCAGCGATCTGCACCCATCTCTGAATAACCCCCAAAGTGTTGAAAATATGCAATATTGGGATACTGGGGGTCATTCCGAGTTGATCGCACACTGCAGATTTTCACAGCACAGTGATCAGGTTACTACTGCGCATGCGTATGCACCGCAATACGCACGCACGTCGTACGGGTACAAACAGCATCGTTGCTGTGCAATGCTTCTAGCGATGAATCCATTCGCACAACTGATCGCAAGGATATTGACAGGAAGAGGGCGTTTATGGGTGTCAAGTGACCGTTTTCTGGGAGTGGTTGGAAAAACGCAGGTGTGTTCAAACGTTTGCTGGGCGGATGTCTGACATTAATTCTGGGACTGGACAGGCTGAAGTGATCACAAGGGCTGAGTAAGTTCAGACCTACTCAGAAACTGCAAAAAACTTTTGCGTCCCACTCGGCTGCACAAGCGTTCGCACACTTGCAAAGCGAAAATACACCCCCCTAGAGGCAGCGACTATCTGATCGCTGCTCTGCAAAATATAGCTAGCGAGCGATCAACTCGGAATGAGGGCCACTGTAATTCTCAGTGATGTTGGTAGGTAAAACATTGGGGGTCATTCCGAGTTGTTAGCTCGTTATTTTTTTCTCGCAACGGAGCGATTAGCCGCTAATGCGCATGCGCAATGTCCGCAGTGCGACTGCGCCAAGTAAATTTGCTATGCAGTTAGGTATTTTACTCACGACATTACGAGGTTTTTTCTTCGTTCTGGTGATCGTAATGTGATTGACAGGAAGTGGGTGTTTCTGGGCGGAAACAGGCCGTTTTATGGGTGTGTGCGAAAAAACGCTACTGTTTCTGGGAAAAACACGGGAGTGGCTGGAGAAACGGGGGAGTGTCTGGGCGAACGCTGGGTGTGTTTGTGACGTCAAACCAGGAACGACAAGCACTGAACTGATCGCAGATGCCAAGTAAGTGTGGAGCTACTCAGAAACTGCTAAGAAGTGTCTATTCGCAATTTTGCTAATCTTTCGTTCGCAATTTTAATAAGCTAAGATTCACTCCCAGTAGGCGGCGGCTTAGCGTGTGCAAAGCTGCTAAAAGCAGCTTGCGAGCGAACAACTCGGAATGAGGGCCCTTGCACCTATACTGTCATCTGATGCTTGATGGGAATTGTATTCTGAACTGACATTGGGGTATATTTACTAAGCTCCCGATTTTGACCGAGATGCCGTTTTTTCTTCAAAGTGTCATCTCGGTTAATCTCGGTCATTTACTAAACACTAATCACGGCAGTGATGAGGGCATTCGTAATTTTTTGCTAGTTCAGGTAAAAAATTACGAATGAATACACCATCGGTCAAATTACGCCTGTTTAGATATGAATCTCGGTCATTTACTAAGAAGTGCAAAGCAAAAAAACACAAAACACTGCCGTGAAAAATTACAACTCGTAAAAAAGTCCTAAAAAAAAACAGACCTGCTTTTTTTTTCCGTGATTTGAGATGCATGCAGGGATCCATGAGATCCGTGCATGTATATCAGTGGGAAGGGGTGGGAAAGTGCTTATTTTTGCCAAAAAAATTGCGTGGGGTCCCCCCTCCTAAGCATAACCAGCCTCGGGCTCTTTGAGCCGATCCTGGTTGCAGAAATATGGGGAAAAAAATGACAGGGGTTCCCCCATATTTAAGCAACCAGCATCGGGCTCTGCGCCTGGTCCTGGTCCCAAAAATACGGGGGACAAAAAGAGTAGGGGTCCCCCGTATTTTTAAAACCAGCACCGGGCTCCACTAGCTGGACAGATAATGCCACAGCCGGGGGTCACTTTTATACAGCGCCCTGCGGCCGTGGCATCAAAAATCCAACTAGTCACCCCTGGCCGGGGTACCCTGGGGGAGTGGGAACCCCTTCAATCAAGGGGTCCCCCCCCCCAGCCACCCAAGGGCCAGGGGTGAAGCCCGAGGCTGTCCCCCCCCATCCAATGGGCTGCGGATGGGAGGGCTGATAGCCTTTGTTGTAAAATAAAAGATATTGTTTTTAGTAGCAGTACTACAAGTCCCAGCAAGCCTCCCCCGCATGCTGGTACTTGGAGAACCACAAGTACCAGCATGCGGCGGAAAAACGGGCCCGCTGGTACCTGTAGTACTACCACTAAAAAAATACCCAAAAAAACACAAGACACACACACCGTGAAAGTATAATTTTATTACATACATACATACATACTTACCTTATGTTCTCACGCAGGTCGGTCCTCTTCTCCAGTAGAATCCAAGGGCTACCTGTTGAAGAAATTCTACTCACCAGATCCATGGGTCCAGGCTCCTCGGCAAATCCAGGGTTAATCCACGTACTTGAATAAAAAAAAAAAACGGTGTCCCGACCACGAACTGAAAGGGGACCCATGTTTGCACATGGGTCACCTTCCCACGAATGCCAGAAACCCACTTTGACTTCTGTCTAAGTGGGTTTCTTCAGCCAATCAGGGAGTGCCACGTTGTAGCACTCTCCTGATCAGCTGTGTGCTGCTGTCCTCACTGACAGGCGGCACACGGCAGTGTTACAATGTAGCGCCTATGCGCTCCATTGTAACCAATGCTGGGAACTTTCTGCTCAGCGGTGACGTCACTTTAGGTCAACCGCAGGGCAGAAAGTTCCCATCATTGGTTACAATGTAGCGCATAGGCGCTACATTGTAACACTGCCGCGTGCTGCCTGTCAGTGAGGACAGCAGCACACAGCTGATCAGGAGAGTGCTACAACGTGGCACTCCCTGATTGGCTGAAGAAACCCACTTAGACAGAAGTCAAAGTGGGTTTCTGGCATTCGTGGGAAGGTGACCCATGTGCAAACATGGGTCCCCTTTCAGTTCGTGGTCGGGACACCGTTTTTTTTTATTTATTCAAGTACGTGGATTAACCCTGGATTTGCCGAGGAGCCTGGACCCATGGATCTGGTGAGTAGAATTTCTTCAACAGGTAGCCCTTGGATTCTACTGGAGAAGAGGACCGACCTGCGTGAGAACATAAGGTAAGTATGTATGTATGTGTGTATGTATGTAATAAAATTATACTTTCACGGTGTGTGTGTCTTGTGTTTTTTTGGGTATTTTTTTAGTGGTAGTACTACAGGTACCAGCGGGCCCGTTTTTCCGCCGCATGCTGGTACTTGTGGTTCTCCAAGTACCAGCATGCGGGGGAGGCTTGCTGGGACTTGTAGTACTGCTACTAAAAACAATATCTTTTCATTATCACAAATGGCTATCAGCCTCCCCATCCGCAGCCCATTGGATGGGGGGGGACAGCCTCGGGCTTCACCCCTGGCCCTTGGGTGGCTGGGGGGGGGGACCCCTTGATTGAAGGGGTCCCCACTCCCCCAGGGTACCCCGGCCAGGGGTGACTAGTTGGATTTTTGATGCCACGGCCGCAGGGCACTGTATAAAAGTGACCCCCGGCTGTGGCATTATCTGTCCAGCTAGTGGAGCCCGGTGCTGGTTTTAAAAATACGGGGGACCCCTACTCTTTTTGTCCCCCGTATTTTTGGAACCAGGACCAGGCGCAGAGCCCGATGCTGGTTGCTTAAATATGGGGGAACCCCTGTCAATTTTTTCCCCATATTTCTGCAACCAGGATCGGCTCAAAGAGCCCGAGGCTGGTTATGCTTAGGAGGGGGGACCCCACGCATTTTTTTTGGGGATTTTACATTGTTTAATTAAAAAAAAAAAAAATAAGAACCCCAGCACGGATCACACAGATCCGGCCGAGATTGATTGTAAAAAAAAACGGCAGTGTTTTGCTAATCACTGCCGTAAAAATAGGTAAAAAAAAAACGAATGACATCGACATCGGAAGCAAAGAAAAATACGAATACGACAGCTTAGTAAATCCATCGTAATCAATTCAAAAAGTTGCAGTTTTACACTGTCGATGTCATTCGTGATTGAACTTTGACCTATTTTCGGAAATTACGAATCTTAGTAAATATACCCCATTGTGTACATTATTATATTATAATGCCAAGTCTTGTCATACATTGTATCATGTTGTGTACATTGTATATAGGTGGTCATTCCGAGTTGATCGCCAGCTGCATTTGTTCGCAGCGCAGCGATCAGGCTAAAAATCGGCAGTTCTGCGCATGCGTATGCGGCGCAATGCGCACGCACGTCGTACAGGCACAACGAGCGATGCAGATTTGCACAGGGTCTAGCGATGCATTTCAGTCGCACTGGTTGCCGCAGAGTGATTGACATGAAGTGGGCATTTCTGGGTGGCAACTGACCATTTTCAGGGTGTATTCGGAAAAACGCAGGCGTGCCAGGGAAAACGCAAGTGTGGCTGGGCGAACGTTGGGCGGATGTGTGACGTCAAATCCGGAACTGAATAGTCTGAAGTAATCGCAAGAGCTGAGTAGGTTTTGAGCTACTCTGTAACTGCACAATTTTTTTTTACAGGTGCTCTGCGATAAAAATGTTCGCACTTCTGCTAAGCTACAAAACACTCCCAGTGGGCGGCGGCATAGCATTTGCACGGCTTCTAAAAACTGCTAGCGAGCGATCAACTCGGAATGACCCCCATAGTGCCTGATTCAGAGTTACACGCAATGCTGATGTCCACAGAGTTGGACTATTTTTTGCTACTGCGCATGCGTTAAAATCAAGGGATGGCCATCGGTGTGCTCTCCATCGATGGTTACCATCGATGGCAAATCTATGGGTGACCATTGATGGTAGCAAACTGTGCTATGGAAGACCATTGATGGTTTTAACCACTGATGGCCATCCCTCTTCTTTCACTGATTGGCCTACTGGCCATTCACAGCCTGGGGGCAGGGCTTTGAGGGTGTCAGGGGTGGAGTTATACTCGATGTTCCTGCACTGCTAGGGGAAAAAAACACACTATCAAATGGTTCTATGTCATCGATGGTGGTAGACCATTTGGTTCTCCTCCTATCAGAGGCAAAAGTATTTGACATCGGGCATAGACCATCAATGTTTTTAAATTATCGATCCCTATGAAAATCCCTAAAAACTCCCATTGCCAGGGGCATAACCAGAACTTTGTTGACTCCATAGCAACATATTGAAGTGGCCCTTGTCCCAGTGCATCTAGATAGACACCTCCACGCATCAGTTATTAATTTTAGTACCTCTATTTCATACTGTGCCACATTACAGTGCCCCAGTTCTTATGTAACATTATACTGCCCTCCATATTACAATGAGCATATCAGATTATGACACACTAGTTACCAGCCCGTCAGAACAACATGACAGTAATGTCAGCGCCCGTGGCTGTGCGTTTCCGAACGGAGAAAATCTTGAATTGCTCTGTCAGGCGCCATCTAGTGGCCGCTGACGCACAAAACACTTGAATTCCCCCAATAGAGGTGGGAAGCAGCGTTTGCCTTTTATTATATAGGATTACAGTGCCCTCCAGTTCAACAGATGCCACATTACAGTGGCCTCCAGTTCAACAGATGCCACATTACAGTGCCCCCTTACCATTATAGCTTCCACTACACATTCCCCACACTGAGAATGTAATGTCACGCAGTTCAGACTGGGCAATGGATCAGACCCAATTGCTTAGCAAGCAAATCTGGGAAATTGGTATGCAGCTTTATAACCTTAGTCCAGGCCCCCCTAAGCCTCTGGGCCTCATAGCAGTGGCACCCCTTGCACCCACTATAGTTACGCCCATGCCCATGCAGCATGCATTACTCAGAGTGCAAATAGAAATGTTTTGGAAAAGTGCTGGACATTTCTCGGCGTAAACAGATGCATGGCGGTTGTCTAATGGGCTGTTGTCGGAGTGTCACAGGCTGACAGTGGTTGTGTACACATTTCAATCGTTGACATTGGAGGCCATGTACAGGCTGATAATGTACAACTACTATGGGGCTGGTGCATTTCTGGGCGTAAACAGACGCATGGCGGTTGTCTAATGGGCTGTTGTCGGAGTGTCACAGGCTGACAGTGGTTGTGTACACATTTCAATCGTTGACATTGGAGGCCATATACAGGCTGATAATGTACAACTACTATGGGGCTGGTGCCAGTTTTGGTGGTGTGACCGTTGTTACGTCTAAAGATGCACCAGGCAGTATTGTAGCGTTTACAGGCGCTTATAGCAGGTGTCTCAGTCCTTGCACATTCATATGCATGGATATACACCAGGGAAGGGCTTTTATATCGCACACAGAGGACCGGCAAAGATGCATATGTGATCGCTGTGTGTTCCCCTCTGAATCCGGCCCATATTATCATTCCCTGTTGTACATTGCACTCAGCACTCTTCTCTTGTACATTCTGGTGTACATTATGTAATATTATCATTCTCTGTTGTACATTGCAGTCTATACTCTTCTGGTGTATGAGGGTCATTCAGACCTGGCAGCGGCCCGCAGCGCAGTTTGTTGATGGAGGTAATCTGCGCATACGCAGCAGCCTGCGCGGACACACACATTGCGGTTGCATCCCTGATGGATGCGACCGCAATGTGACTGACAGCAGAAGGCTTTTCAGGGCGCCATTGCAGCACTGGGGGGGGGCGAACGGGGGCAGGCCGGGACCGATCAAGAAATGGCCGCTGACCGCCTGAGCGCTGCCAGGGGTCAACCTTGGATCCGATGCATCCACAATTAGTATGTGGACGCATCGGGAGGCGGCCTCACACATGCTGGGCAGCCCCCAGCATGTGCAGAGATTAATGCAGATTTGGCTACATATATCTCTGAATAACCCCCCAATTTAAGCACTCTTCTAGTGAACATTATATAATATTATCATTTCCTGTTGTGCATAGCACTCAGCGCTCTTCTGGTGTACATTATATAATATTATCATTTCCTGTTGTGCATAGCACTCAGCACTCTTCTGGTGTACATTATATCATATTATCATTCCCTGTCATACCTTGCACTCAGCGCTCTTCTGTTGTACATTATATCATATTATCATTTCCTGTTGTGCATAGCACTCAGCGCTCCTCTGGTGTACATTATATCATATAATTTCCTGTTGTGCATTGCACTCAGCGCTCTTCTGGTGTACATTATATCTTATTATCATTTCCTGTTGTGCATAGCACTCAGCGCTCTTCTGGTGTACATTATATAATATTATCATTTCCTGTTGTGCATAGCACTCAGCGCTCTTCTGGTGTACATTATATCATATTATCATTCCCTGTTGTGTATAGCACTCAGCGCTCTTCTGGTGTACATTATATAATATTATCATTTCCTGTTGTGCATAGCACTCAGCACTCTTCTGGTGTACATTATATAATATTATTATTTCCTGTTGTGCATAGCACTCAGCGCTCTTCTGTTGTACATTATATCATATTATCATTTCCTGTTGTGCATAGCACTCAGCGCTCCTCTAGTGAACATTATATAGTATTATCATTTCCTGTTGTGCATAGCACTCAGCGCTCTTCTGTTGTACATTATATCATATTATCATTTCCTGTTGTGCATAGCACTCAGCGCTCTTCTGGTGTACATTATATCATATTATCATTTCCTGTTGTGCATAGCACTCAGCGCTCTTCTGGTGTACATTATATCATATTATAATTTCCTGTTGTGCATAGCACTCAGCGCTCTTCTGATGTACATTATATCATATTATCATTTCCTGTTGTGCATAGCACTCAGCGCTCTTCTGGTGTACATTATATCATATTATCATTTCCTGTTGTGCATAGCACTCAGCGCTCTTCTGGTGTACATTATATCATATTATTATTTCCTGTTGTGCATAGCACTCAGCGCTCTTCTGGTGTACATTATATCATATTATAATTTCCTGTTGTGCATTGCACTCAGCGCTCTTCTGGTGTACATTATATCATATTATCATTTCCTGTTGTGCATAGCACTCAGCGCTCTTCTGGTGTACATTATATCATATTATAATTTCCTGTTGTGCATTGCACTCAGCGCTCTTCTGTTGTACATTATATCATATTATCATTTCCTGTTGTGCATAGCACTCAGCGCTCTTCTATTGTACATTATATCATATTATCATTTCCTGTTGTGCATAGCACTCAGCGCTCTTCTGGTGTACATTATATCATATTATCATTTCCTGTTGTGCATAGCACTCAGCGCTCTTCTGGTGTACATTATATCATATTATCATTTCCTGTTGTGCATAGCACTCAGCGCTCTTCTGGTGTACATTATATCATATTATCATTTCCTGTTGTGCATAGCACTCAGCGCTCTTCTGTTGTACATTATATCATATTATAATTTCCTGTTGTGCATAGCACTCAGCGCTCCTCTGGTGTACATTATATCATATTATTTCCTGTTGTGCATAGCACTCAGCGCTCCTCTGGTGTACATTATATCATATTATCATTTCCTGTTGTGCATAGCACTCAGCGCTCTTCTGGTGTACATTATATCATATTATCATTTCCTGTTGTGCATAGCACTCAGCGCTCTTCTGGTGTACATTATATCATATTATCATTTACTGTTGTACATTGCACTCAGCGCTCTTCTGGTGTACATTATATCATATTATCATTTCCTGTTGTGCATAGCACTCAGCGCTCTTCTGTTGTACATTATATCATATTATCATTTCCTGTCATACCTTGCACTCAGCGCTCTTCTGGTGTACATTATACCATATTATCATTTCCTGTTGTGCATAGCACTCAGCGCTCCTCTGGTGTACATTATATCATATAATATCCTGTTGTGCATAGCACTCAGCGCTCCTCTGGTGTACATTATATCATATAATTTCCTGTTGTGCATAGCACTCAGCGCTCTTCTGGTGTACATTATATCATATTATCATTTCCTGTTGTGCATAGCACTCAGCGCTCTTCTGGTGTACATTATATCATATTATCATTTCCTGTTGTGCATAGCACTCAGCGCTCTTCTGGTGTACATTATATCATATTATTATTTCCTGTTGTGCATAGCACTCAGCACTCTTCTGGTGTACATTATATCATATTATCATTTCCTGTTGTGCATAGCACTCAGCGCTCTTCTGGTGTACATTATATCATATTATCATTTCCTGTTGTGCATAGCACTCAGCGCTCTTCTGGTGTACATTATATCATATTATCATTTCCTGTTGTGCATAGCACTCAGCGCTCTTCTGGTGTACATTATATCATATTATCATTTCCTGTTGTGCATAGCACTCAGCGCTCTTCTGGTGTACATTATATCATATTATCATTTCCTGTTGTGCATAGCACTCAGCGCTCTTCTGGTGTACATTATATCATATTATCATTTCCTGTTGTGCATAGCACTCAGCGCTCTTCTGGTGTACATTATATCATATTATCATTTCCTGTTGTGCATAGCACTCAGCGCTCCTCTGGTGTACATTATATCATATTATAATTTCCTGTTGTGCATAGCACTCAGCGCTTCTCTGGTGTACATTATATCATATTATCATTCCCTGTCATACCTTGCACTCAGCGCTCTTCTGGTGTACATTATATCATATTATCATTTCCTGTCATACCTTGCACTCAGCGCTCTTCTGGTGTACATTATATAATATTATAATTTCCTGTTGTGCATTGCACTCAGCGCTCTTCTGTTGTACATTATATCATATTATCATTCCCTGTCATACCTTGCACTCAGCGCTCTTCTGTTGTACATTATATCATATTATCATTTCCTGTTGTGCATAGCACTCAGCGCTCCTCTGGTGTACATTATATCATATAATTTCCTGTTGTGCATTGCACTCAGCGCTCTTCTGGTGTACATTATATCATATTATCATTCCCTGTCATACCTTGCACTCAGCGCTCTTCTGGTGTACATTATATCATATTATCATTTCCTGTTGTGCATAGCACTCAGCGCTCCTCTGGTGTACATTATATCATATCATTTCCTGTTGTGCATAGCACTCAGCGCTCCTCTGGTGTACATTATATCATATAATTTCCTGTTGTGCATAGCACTCAGCGCTCTTCTGGTGTACATTATATCATATTATCATTTCCTGTTGTGCATAGCACTCAGCGCTCTTCTGGTGTACATTATATCATATTATCATTTCCTGTTGTGCATAGCACTCAGCGCTCTTCTGGTGTACATTATATCATATTATCATTTCCTGTTGTGCATAGCACTCAGCGCTCTTCTGGTGTACATTATATCATATTATTATTTCCTGTTGTGCGTAGCACTCAGCGCTCTTCTGGTGTACATTATATCATATTATAATTTCCTGTTGTGCATAGCACTCAGCGCTCCTCCGGTGTACATTATATCATATTATCATTTCCTGTTGTGCATAGCACTCAGCGCTCTTCTGGTGTACATTATATCATATTATCATTTCCTGTTGTGCATAGCACTCAGCGCTCTTCTGGTGTACATTATATCATATTATCATTTCCTGTTGTGCATAGCACTCAGCGCTCTTCTGGTGTACATTATATCATATTATCATTTACTGTTGTACATTGCACTCAGCGCTCTTCTGGTGTACATTATATCATATTATCATTTCCTGTTGTGCATAGCACTCAGCGCTCTTCTGTTGTACATTATATCATATTATCATTTCCTGTCATACCTTGCACTCAGCGCTCTTCTGGTGTACATTATATCATATTATCATTTCCTGTTGTGCATAGCACTCAGCGCTCTTCTGGTGTACATTATATCATATTATCATTTCCTGTTGTGCATTGCACTCAGCGCTCTTCTGTTGTACATTATATCATATTTTCTCTATCGTCCTAAGTGGATGCTGGGGTTCCTGAAAGGACCATGGGGAATAGCGGCTCCGCAGGAGACAGGGCACAAAAAAGTAAAGCTTTTACCAGATCAGGTGGTGTGCACTGGCTCCTCCCCCTATGACCCTCCTCCAGACTCCAGTTAGATTTTGTGCCCGAACGAGAAGGGTGCAATCTAGGTGGCTCTCCTAAAGAGCTGCTTAGAGAAAGTTTAGCTTAGGTTTTTTACTTTACAGTGAGTCCTGCTGGCAACAGGATCACTGCAACGAGGGACTTAGGGGAGAAGTAGTGAACTCACCTGCGTGCAGAGTGGATTTGCTGCTTGGCTACTGGACACTAGCTCCAGAGGGACGATCACAGGTACAGCCTGGATGGTCACCGGAGCCGCGCCGCCGGCCCCCTTGCAGACGCTGAAGAGAGAAGAGGTCCAAAATCGGCGGCTGAAGACTCCTGAGTCTTCATAAAGGTAGCGCACAGCACTGCAGCTGTGCGCCATTTTCCTCTCAGCACACTTCACACAACAGTCACTGAGGGTGCAGAGCGCTGGGGGGGCGCTCTGAGAGGCAAATAAAAACCTTATTAGAGGCAAAAAATACCTCACATATAGCCCACAGAGGCTATATGGAGATATTTAACCCCTGCCTAACTTCAAAAATAGCGGGAGACGAGCCCGCCGAAAAAGGGGCGGGGCCTATCTCCTCAGCACACAGCGCCATTTTCTCTCACAGAAAAGCTGGAGAGAAGGCTCCCAGGCTCTCCCCTGCACTGCACTACAGAAACAGGGTTAAAACAGAGAGGGGGGGCACTGATTTTGGCGATATTGTATATATATAAAAGATGCTATAAGGGAGAAACACTTATATAAGGTTGTCCCTATATAATTATAGCGTTTTTGGTGTGTGCTGGCAGACTCTCCCTCTGTCTCCCCAAAGGGCTAGTGGGTCCTGTCCTCTGTCAGAGCATTCCCGGTGTGTGTGCTGTGTGTCGGTACGTGTGTGTCGACATGTATGAGGACGATGTTGGTGAGGAGGCGGAGAAATTGCCTGTAATGGTGATGTCACTCTCTAGGGAGTCGACACCGGAATGGATGGCTTATTTAGAGAATTACGTGAGAATGTCAACACGCTGCAAGGTCGGTTGACGACATGAGACGGCCGACAATCTATTAGGACCGGTCCAGGCGTCTCAGAAACACCGTCAGGGGTTTTAAAAACGCCCATTTACCTCAGTCGGTCGACACAGACACAGACACGGACACTGAATACAGTGTCGACGGTGAATAAACAAACGTATTTCTCATTAGGGCCACACGTTAAGGGCAATGAAGGAGGTGTTACGTGTTTCTGATACTACAAGTACCACAAGAAAGGGTATTATGTGGGAGTGAAAAAACTACCTGTAGTTTTTCCTGAATCAGATAAAATAAAATGAAGTGTGTGATGATGCGTAGGGTTACCCCGATAGCAAATATTGGCGTTATACCCTTTCCCGCCAGAAATTAGGGTACGTTGGGAAACACCCCTTAGGGTGATAAGGCGCTCACACGCTTATCAAGTGGCGTTACCGTCTCCAGATACGGCCGCCCTCAAGGAGCCAGCTGATAGGAAGCTGGAAAAATATCCTAAAAAGTATATACACACATACGGTGGTTATACTGCGACCAGCGATCGCCATCAGCCTGGAGATGCAGTGCTGGGTTGGCTTGGTCGGATTCCCTGACTGAAAATATTTTATTCATGTAGAGCATTTAATAGGATGCATTCTATATATATGTATGTGAGATGCACAGAGGGATATTTGCTCTCTGGCATCAAGATAAGTGCGTTGTCCATATCTCCCAGAAGATGTCAGGGACACGACAGTGGTCAGGTGATACAGATCCCATACGGCAGATGGAAGTATTGCTGTATAAAGGGAAGGAGTTATTTGGGGGTCGGTCCATCGGACCTGGGGACCACAGCAACAGCTGGGAAATCCAACCTTTTTTACCCCAAGTTACATCTCAGCTAAAAAAAGACACCGTCTTTTCAGCCTCAATCTTTCCTTTCCCATGAGGGCATGCAGGCAAAAGGCCAGTCATATCTGCCCAGACATAGAGGTAAGGGAAGTAGACTGCAGCAGGCAGCCCTTTCCCAGGAAAAGAAGCCCTCCACCGCGTCTGCCAAGTCCTCAGCATGACGCTGGGGCCGTGCAAGCGGACTCAAGGTGGGGGGGTAGTCTCAAGAGTCTCAGGGCGCAGTGGGATCACTCGCAAGTTGACCCCTAGATCGTACGAGTATTATCCCAGGGGTAAAGATTGGAGAGTCGAGACATCTTCTCCTCGCAGGTTCCTGAAGTCTGCTTTACCAACGGCTCCCTCCGACAGGGAGGCAGCATTGGAAACAATTCACAAGCTGTATATCCAGCAGGTGATAATCAAAGTACCCCTCCTACGACAAGGAAAAGGGTATTATTTTTCCACACTATATTGTGGTACTGAAGCCAGACGGCTTGGTGACACATAGTCTAAATCTAAAATGTTTTGAACACTTACATAAAAGGTTCAAATCGAGATAAAGTCACTCAGAGCAGTGATAGCGAACCGGAAAAAAGGGGACTATATGGTGTCCCTGGACATCAAGGATTACCTCCATGTCCAAATTTTGTCCTTCTCATCAAGGGTACCTCTGGTTCGTGGTACAGAACTGTCAATATCAGTTTCAGACGATGCCGTTTGAATTACCCACGGCACCCCGGGCCTTTTTACCAAGGTAATGGCCGAAAAGATGTTTCTTCAAAGAAAAAAGGCATCTAAATTATCCCTTACTTGCACGACCTAAAAAGGGCAAGTTCCAGAGAACAGTTGGAGGTCGGAAGAGCACTATCTAAAGTAGTTCTTCGACGGCACGACTGGATTCTAAATATTCCAAGAATCGCAGCTGTTTTCCGACGATACGTCTGCTGTTCCTAGGGATGATTCTGGACACGGTTCAGAAAAAGGTTTTTCTTCCCGAGGAAAAAGCCAAGGAGTTATCCGACCTGTCAGGAACCTCCTAAAACCAGGAAAGGTGTCTGTACATCAATGCACAAGAGTCCTGGGAAAAATGGTGGCTTTTTACGAAGCAATTCCATTCGGCAGATTCCATGCAAGAATTTTCCAAAGGGATCTGTTGGACAAATGGTCAGGGTCGCATCCTCAGATGCACCTGCGAATAACCCTGTCGCCAAGGACAAGGGTATATCTTCTGTGGTGGTTGCAAAAGGCTCATCTATTGGAGGGCCGCAGATTCGGCATACAGGATTTGATCCTGGTGACCACGGACGCCAGCCTGAGAGGTTGGGGAGCAGTCACACAAGGAAGAAACTTCCAGGGGGTATGGACGAACCTGGAAAAGTCTCTTCACATAAACATTCTGGTACTAAGAGCAATCTAAAATGCTCTAAGCCAGGCGGAACCACTCCTGCAAGGAAAACCGGTGTTGATTCAGTCGGACAACATCACGGCGGTCGCCCATGTAAACAGACAGGGCGGCACAAGAAGCAGGAGTGCAATGGCAGAAGCTGCCAAGATTCTTCGCTGGGCGGAGAATCACGTAATAGCACTGTCAGCAGTGTTCTTCCCGGGCGTGGACAACTGGGAAGCAGACTTCCTCAGCAGACACGATATTCACCCGGGAGAGGGGGGTCTTCATCCAGAAGTCTTCCACATGCTAATAAACTTTTGGGAAAGACCAATGGTAGACATGATGGCGTCTCGCCTCAACAAGAAACTGGACAAGTATTGCGCCAGGTCAAGAGATCCACAGGCAATAGCTGTGGACGCACTGGTAACACCTTGGGTGTACAAATCAGTATATGTGTTTCCTCCTCTGCCTCTCATACCAAAGGTATTGAAGATTATACGGTGAAGAGGAGTAAGAACAATACTAGTGGCTCCGGATTGGCCAAGAAGGACTTGGTACCCGGAACTTCAAGAGTTGGTCACGGACGACCCGTGCCCTCTACTTCTGAGAAGGGACCTGCTACAACAGGGTCCCTGTCTCTTTCAAGACTTACCGCGGCTGCGTTTGACGGCATGGCGGTTGAACGCCAGATCCTAAAAGGGAAAGGCATTCCAGAAGAAGTCATTCCTACCTTGATTAAGGCAAGGAAGGAAGTCACCGCGAAACATTATCACCGCATTTGGCGAAAATATGTCGCGTGGTGCGAGGATCGGAGTGTTCCGACGGAGGAATTTCAACTGGGTCGTTTCCTACATTTCCTACAATCAGGATTGTCTATGGGTCTCAAATTGAGATCTATTAAGGTTCAAATTTCGGCCCTGTCAATATTCTTCCAAAAAGAATTGGCCTCAGTTCCTGAGGTACAGACTTTTGTTAAAGGAGTACTGCATATACAGCCTCCTGTGGTGCCTCCGGTGGCACCGTGGGATCTAAATGTAGTTTTAGATTTCCTCAAATCCCATTGGTTTGAACCATTGAAAAAGGTGGATTTTAAATATCTCACATGGAAAGTGACTATGTTACTGGCCCTGGCTTCCGCCAGGAAAGTATCTGAATTGGCGGCTTTATCTTATAAAAGCCCTTATCTAATCTTCCATTCGGATAGGGCAGAACTGAGGACTCGTCCGCATTTTCTCCCTAAGGTGGTATCAGCGTTTCACCTGAACCAACCTATTGTGGTGCCTGCGGCCACTGGCGACTTGGAGGACTCCAAGTTGTTGGACGTTGTCAGAGCCTTAAAAATATACATTTCAAGGACGGCTGAAGTCAGAAAATCTGACTCGCTGTTGATACTATATGCACCCAACAAGTTGGGTGCCCCTGCTTCTAAGCAGACGATTGCTCGTTGGATTTGTAACACAATTCAACTTGCTCATTCTGTGGCAGGCCTGCCACAGCCTAAATCTGTTAAGGCCCATTCCACAAGGAAGGTGGGCTCATCTTGGGCGGCTGCCCGAGGGGTCTCGGCATTACAATTCTGCCGAGCAGCTACGTGGTCGGGGGAAAACACGTTTGTAAAATTCTACAAATTTGATACCCTGGCAAAAGAGGACTTGGAATTCTCTCATTCGGTGCTGCAGAGTCATCCGCACTCTCCCGCCCGTTTGGGAGCTTTGGTATAATCCCCATGGTCCTTTCAGGAACCCCAGCATCCACTTAGGACGATAGAGAAAATAAGAATTTACTTACCGATAATTCTATTTCTCGGAGTCCGTAGTGGATGCTGGGCGCCCATCCCAAGTGCGGATTATCTGCAATACTGTACATAGTTATTGTTAACAAATTCGGGTTATATTGTTAAGGAGCCATCTTTAAGAGGCTCTTTCTGTTATCATACTGTTAACTGGGTTTAGATCACAAGTTGTACGGTGTGATTGGTGTGGCTGGTATGAGTCTTACCCGGGATTCAAATTGCCTCCCTTATTGTGTACGCTCGTCCGGGCACAGTACCTAACTGGAGTCTGGAGGAGGGTCATAGGGGGAGGAGCCAGTGCACACCACCTGATCTGGTAAAAGCTTTACTTTTTTGTGCCCTGTCTCCTGCGGAGCCGCTATTCCCCATGGTCCTTTCAGGAACCCCAGCATCCACTACGGACTCCGAGAAATAGAATTATCGGTAAGTAAATTCTTATTATCATTCCCTGTCATACCTTGCACTCAGCGCTCTTCTGTTGTACATTATATCATATTATCATTTCCTGTTGTGCATAGCACTCAGCGCTCCTCTGGTGTACATTATATCATATAATTTCCTGTTGTGCATTGCACTCAGCGCTCTTCTGGTGTACATTATATCATATTATCATTCCCTGTCATACCTTGCACTCAGCGCTCTTCTGGTGTACATTATATCATATTAAAATTTCCTGTTGTGCATAGCACTCAGCGCTCTTCTGGTGTACATTATATCATATTATCATTTCCTGTTGTGCATAGCACTCAGCGCTCTTCTGGTGTACATTATATCATATTATCATTTCCTGTTGTGCATAGCACTCAGCGCTCTTCTGGTGTACATTATATCATATTATCATTTCCTGTTGTGCATAGCACTCAGCGCTCTTCTGGTGTACATTATATCATATTATCATTTCCTGTTGTGCATAGCACTCAGCGCTCTTCTGGTGTACATTATATCATATTATCATTTCCTGTTGTGCATAGCACTCAGCGCTCTTCTGGTGTACATTATATCATATTATTATTTCCTGTTGTGCATAGCACTCAGCGCTCTTCTGGTGTACATTATATCATATTATCATTTCCTGTTGTGCATAGCACTCAGCGCTCCTCTGGTGTACATTATATCATATTATAATTTCCTGTTGTGCATAGCACTCAGCGCTCCTCTGGTGTACATTATATCATATTATCATTCCCTGTCATACCTTGCACTCAGCGCTCTTCTGGTGTACATTATATCATATTATCATTTCCTGTTGTGCATAGCACTCAGCGCTTTTCTGGTGTACATTATATCATATTATCATTCCCTGTCATACCTTGCACTCAGCGCTTTTCTGGTGTACGTTATATCATATTATCATTTCCTGTTGTGCATTGCACTCAGCGCTCTTCTGTTGTACATTATATCATATTATCATTCCCTGTCATACCTTGCACTCAGCGCTCTTCTGTTGTACATTATATCATATTATCATTTCCTGTTGTGCATAGCACTCAGCGCTCCTCTGGTGTACATTATATCATATAATTTCCTGTTGTGCATTGCACTCAGCGCTCTTCTGGTGTACATTATATCATATTATCATTCCCTGTCATACCTTGCACTCAGCGCTCTTCTGGTGTACATTATATCATATTATCATTTCCTGTTGTGCATAGCACTCAGCGCTCCTCTGGTGTACATTATATCATATCATTTCCTGTTGTGCATAGCACTCAGCGCTCCTCTGGTGTACATTATATCATATAATTTCCTGTTGTGCATAGCACTCAGCGCTCTTCTGGTGTACATTATATCATATTATCATTTCCTGTTGTGCATAGCACTCAGCGCTCTTCTGGTGTACATTATATCATATTATCATTTCCTGTTGTGCATAGCACTCAGCGCTCTTCTGGTGTACATTATATCATATTATCATTTCCTGTTGTGCATAGCACTCAGCGCTCTTCTGTTGTACATTATATCATATTATCATTTCCTGTTGTGCATAGCACTCAGCGCTCCTCTGGTGTACATTATATCATATTATCATTTCCTGTTGTGCATAGCACTCAGCGCTCTTCTGGTGTACATTATATCATATTATCATTTCCTGTTGTGCATAGCACTCAGCGCTCTTCTGGTGTACATTATATCATATTATCATTTACTGTTGTACATTGCACTCAGCGCTCTTCTGGTGTACATTATATCATATTATCATTTCCTGTTGTGCATAGCACTCAGCGCTGTTCTGTTGTACATTATATCATATTATCATTTCCTGTCATACCTTGCACTCAGCGCTCTTCTGGTGTACATTATATCATATTATCATTTCCTGTTGTGCATAGCACTCAGCGCTCCTCTGGTGTACATTATATCATATAATATCCTGTTGTGCATAGCACTCAGGGCTCCTCTGGTGTACATTATATCATATAATTTCCTGTTGTGCATAGCACTCAGTGCTCTTCTGGTGTACATTATATCATATTATCATTTCCTGTTGTGCATAGCACTCAGCGCTCTTCTGGTGTACATTATATCATATTATCATTTCCTGTTGTGCATAGCACTCAGCGCTCTTCTGGTGTACATTATATCATATTATCATTTCCTGTTGTGCATAGCACTCAGCGCTCTTCTGGTGTACATTATATCATATTATCATTTCCTGTTGTGCATAGCACTCAGCGCTCTTCTGGTGTACATTATATCATATTATCATTTCCTGTTGTGCATAGCACTCAGCGCTCTTCTGGTGTACATTATATCATATTATCATTTCCTGTTGTGCATAGCACTCAGCGCTCTTCTGGTGTACATTATATCATATTATCATTTCCTGTTGTGCATAGCACTCAGCGCTCTTCTGGTGTACATTATATCATATTATCATTTCCTGTTGTGCATAGCACTCAGCGCTCTTCTGGTGTACATTATATCATATTATCATTTCCTGTTGTGCATAGCACTCAGCGCTCCTCTGGTGTACATTATATCATATTATCATTTCCTGTTGTGCATAGCACTCAGCGCTCCTGTGGTGTACATTATATCATATTATCATTCCCTGTCATACCTTGCACTCAGCGCTCTTCTGGTGTACATTATATCATATTATCATTTCCTGTTGTGCATAGCACTCAGCGCTTTTCTGGTGTACATTATATCATATTATCATTCCCTGTCATACCTTGCACTCAGCGCTTTTCTGGTGTACATTATATCATATTATCATTTCCTGTCATACCTTGCACTCAGCGCTCTTCTGGTGTACATTATATCATATTATCATTTCCTGTTGTGCATTGCACTCAGCGCTCTTCTGTTGTACATTATATCATATTATCATTCCCTGTCATACCTTGCACTCAGCGCTCTTCTGTTGTACATTATATCATATTATCATTTCCTGTTGTGCATAGCACTCAGCGCTCCTCTGGTGTACATTATATCATATAATTTCCTGTTGTGCATTGCACTCAGCGCTCTTCTGGTGTACATTATATCATATTATCATTCCCTGTCATACCTTGCACTCAGCGCTCTTCTGGTGTACATTATATCATATTATCATTTCCTGTTGTGCATAGCACTCAGCGCTACTCTGGTGTACATTATATCATATAATTTCCTGTTGTGCATAGCACTCAGCGCTCCTCTGGTGTACATTATATCATATTATCATTTCCTGTTGTGCATAGCACTCAGCGCTCTTCTGGTGTACATTATATCATATTATCATTTCCTGTTGTGCATAGCACTCAGCGCTCTTCTGGTGTACATTATATCATATTATCATTTCCTGTTGTGCATAGCACTCAGCGCTCTTCTGGTGTACATTATATCACATTATCATTTCCTGTTGTGCATAGCACTCAGCGCTCTTCTGGTGTACATTATATCATATTATTATTTCCTGTTGTGCGTAGCACTCAGCGCTCTTCTGGTGTACATTATATCATATTATAATTTCCTGTTGTGCATAGCACTCAGCGCTCCTCTGGTGTACATTATATCATATTATCATTTCCTGTTGTGCATAGCACTCAGCGCTCTTCTGGTGTACATTATATCATATTATCATTTCCTGTTGTGCATAGCACTCAGCGCTCTTCTGGTGTACATTATATCATATTATCATTTCCTGTTGTGCATAGCACTCAGCGCTCTTCTGGTGTACATTATATCATATTATAATTTCCTGTTGTGCATTGCACTCAGCGCTCTTCTGTTGTACATTATATCATATTATCATTTCCTGTTGTGCATAGCACTCAGCGCTCTTCTATTGTACATTATATCATATTATCATTTCCTGTTGTGCATAGCACTCAGCGCTCTTCTGTTGTACATTATATCATATTATCATTTCCTGTTGTGCATAGCACTCAGCGCTCCTCTGGTGTACATTATATCATATTATTTCCTGTTGTGCATAGCACTCAGCGCTCCTCTGGAGTACATTATATCATATTATCATTTCCTGTTGTGCATAGCACTCAGCGCTCTTCTGGTGTACATTATATCATATTATCATTTCCTGTTGTGCATAGCACTCAGCGCTCTTCTGGTGTACATTATATCATATTATCATTTACTGTTGTACATTGCACTCAGCGCTCTTCTGGTGTACATTATATCATATTATCATTTCCTGTTGTGCATAGCACTCAGCGCTCTTCTGTTGTACATTATATCATATTATAATTTCCTGTCATACCTTGCACTCAGCGCTCTTCTGGTGTACATTATATCATATTATCATTTCCTGTTGTGCATAGCACTCAGCGCTCCTCTGGTGTACATTATATCATATAATATCCTGTTGTGCATAGCACTCAGCGCTCCTCTGGTGTACATTATATCATATAATTTCCTGTTGTGCATAGCACTCAGCGCTCTTCTGGTGTACATTATATCATATTATCATTTCCTGTTGTGCATAGCACTCAGCGCTCTTCTGGTGTACATTATATCATATTATCATTTCCTGTTGTGCATAGCACTCAGCGCTCTTCTGGTGTACATTATATCATATTATCATTTCCTGTTGTGTATAGCACTCAGCGCTCTTCTGGTGTACATTATATCATATTATCATTTCCTGTTGTGCATAGCACTCAGCGCTCTTCTGGTGTACATTATATCATATTATTTATCATTTCCTGTTGTGCATAGCACTCAGCGCTCTTCTGGTGTACATTATATCATATTATCATTTCCTGTTGTGCATAGCACTCAGAGCTCTTCTGGTGTACATTATATCATATTATCATTTCCTGTTGTGCATAACACTCAGCGCTCTTCTGGTGTACATTATATCATATTATCATTTCCTGTTGTGCATAGCACTCAGCGCTCCTCTGGTGTACATTATATCATATTATAATTTCCTGTTGTGCATAGCACTCAGCGCTCCTCTGGTGTACATTATATCATATTATCATTCCCTGTCATACCTTGCACTCAGCGCTCTTCTGGTGTACATTATATCATATTATCATTTCCTGTTGTGCATAGCACTCAGCGCTTTTCTGGTGTACATTATATCATATTATCATTCCCTGTCATACCTTGCACTCAGCGCTTTTCTGGTGTACATTATATCATATTATCATTTCCTGTCATACCTTGCACTCAGCGCTCTTCTGGTGTACATTATATCATATTATCATTTCCTGTTGTGCATTGCACTCAGCGCTCTTCTGTTGTACATTATATCATATCATCATTCCCTGTCATACCTTGCACTCAGCGCTCTTCTGTTGTACATTATATCATATTATCATTTCCTGTTGTGCATAGCACTCAGTGCTCCTCTGGTGTACATTATATCATATAATTTCCTGTTGTGCATTGCACTCAGCGCTCTTCTGGTGTACATTATATCATATTATCATTCCCTGTAATACCTTGCACTCAGCGCTCTTCTGGTGTACATTATATCATATTATCATTTCCTGTTGTGCATAGCACTCAGCGCTCCTCTGGTGTACATTATATCATATAATTTCCTGTTGTGCATAGCACTCAGCGCTCCTCTGGTGTACATTATATCATATAATTTCCTGTTGTGCATAGCACTCAGCGCTCTTCTGGTGTACATTATATCATATTATCATTTCCTGTTGTGCATAGCACTCAGCGCTCTTCTGGTGTACATTATATCATATTATCATTTCCTGTTGTGCATTGCACTCAGCGCTCTTCTGTTGTACATTATATCATATTATCATTCCCTGTCATACCTTGCACTCAGCGCTCTTCTGTTGTACATTATATCATATTATCATTTCCTGTTGTGCATAGCACTCAGCGCTCCTCTGGTGTACATTATATCATATAATTTCCTGTTGTGCATTGCACTCAGCGCTCTTCTGGTGTACATTATATCATATTATCATTCCCTGTCATACCTTGCACTCAGCGCTCTTCTGGTGTACATTATATCATATTAAAATTTCCTGTTGTGCATAGCACTCAGCGCTCTTCTGGTGTACATTATATCATATTATCATTTCCTGTTGTGCATAGCACTCAGCGCTCTTCTGGTGTACATTATATCATATTATCATTTCCTGTTGTGCATAGCACTCAGCGCTCTTCTGGTGTACATTATATCATATTATCATTTCCTGTTGTGCATAGCACTCAGCGCTCTTCTGGTGTACATTATATCATATTATCATTTCCTGTTGTGCATAGCACTCAGCGCTCTTCTGGTGTACATTATATCATATTATCATTTCCTGTTGTGCATAGCACTCAGCGCTCTTCTGGTGTACATTATATCATATTATCATTTCCTGTTGTGCATAGCACTCAGCGCTCTTCTGGTGTACATTATATCATATTATCATTTCCTGTTGTGCATAGCACTCAGCGCTCCTCTGGTGTACATTATATCATATTATAATTTCCTGTTGTGCATAGCACTCAGCGCTCCTCTGGTGTACATTATATCATATTATCATTCCCTGTCATACCTTGCACTCAGCGCTCTTCTGGTGTACATTATATCATATTATCATTTCCTGTTGTGCATAGCACTCAGCGCTTTTCTGGTGTACATTATATCATATTATCATTCCCTGTCATACCTTGCACTCAGCGCTTTTCTGGTGTACATTATATCATATTATCATTTCCTGTCATACCTTGCACTCAGCGCTCTTCTGGTGTACGTTATATCATATTATCATTTCCTGTTGTGCATTGCACTCAGCGCTCTTCTGTTGTACATTATATCATATTATCATTCCCTGTCATACCTTGCACTCAGCGCTCTTCTGTTGTACATTATATCATATTATCATTTCCTGTTGTGCATAGCACTCAGCGCTCCTCTGGTGTACATTATATCATATAATTTCCTGTTGTGCATTGCACTCAGCGCTCTTCTGGTGTACATTATATCATATTATCATTCCCTGTCATACCTTGCACTCAGCGCTCTTCTGGTGTACATTATATCATATTATCATTTCCTGTTGTGCATAGCACTCAGCGCTCCTCTGGTGTACATTATATCATATCATTTCCTGTTGTGCATAGCACTCAGCGCTCCTCTGGTGTACATTATATCATATAATTTCCTGTTGTGCATAGCACTCAGCGCTCTTCTGGTGTACATTATATCATATTATCATTTCCTGTTGTGCATAGCACTCAGCGCTCTTCTGGTGTACATTATATCATATTATCATTTCCTGTTGTGCATAGCACTCAGCGCTCTTCTGGTGTACATTATATCATATTATCATTTCCTGTTGTGCATAGCACTCAGCGCTCTTCTGTTGTACATTATATCATATTATCATTTCCTGTTGTGCATAGCACTCAGCGCTCCTCTGGTGTACATTATATCATATTATCATTTCCTGTTGTGCATAGCACTCAGCGCTCTTCTGGTGTACATTATATCATATTATCATTTCCTGTTGTGCATAGCACTCAGCGCTCTTCTGGTGTACATTATATCATATTATCATTTACTGTTGTACATTGCACTCAGCGCTCTTCTGGTGTACATTATATCATATTATCATTTCCTGTTGTGCATAGCACTCAGCGCTGTTCTGTTGTACATTATATCATATTATCATTTCCTGTCATACCTTGCACTCAGCGCTCTTCTGGTGTACATTATATCATATTATCATTTCCTGTTGTGCATAGCACTCAGCGCTCCTCTGGTGTACATTATATCATATAATATCCTGTTGTGCATAGCACTCAGGGCTCCTCTGGTGTACATTATATCATATAATTTCCTGTTGTGCATAGCACTCAGTGCTCTTCTGGTGTACATTATATCATATTATCATTTCCTGTTGTGCATAGCACTCAGCGCTCTTCTGGTGTACATTATATCATATTATCATTTCCTGTTGTGCATAGCACTCAGCGCTCTTCTGGTGTACATTATATCATATTATCATTTCCTGTTGTGCATAGCACTCAGCGCTCTTCTGGTGTACATTATATCATATTATCATTTCCTGTTGTGTATAGCACTCAGCGCTCTTCTGGTGTACATTATATCATATTATCATTTCCTGTTGTGCATAGCACTCAGCGCTCTTCTGGTGTACATTATATCATATTATCATTTCCTGTTGTGCATAGCACTCAGCGCTCTTCTGGTGTACATTATATCATATTATCATTTCCTGTTGTGCATAGCACTCAGCGCTCTTCTGGTGTACATTATATCATATTATCATTTCCTGTTGTGCATAGCACTCAGCGCTCTTCTGGTGTACATTATATCATATTATCATTTCCTGTTGTGCATAGCACTCAGCGCTCCTCTGGTGTACATTATATCATATTATCATTTCCTGTTGTGCATAGCACTCAGCGCTCCTGTGGTGTACATTATATCATATTATCATTCCCTGTCATACCTTGCACTCAGCGCTCTTCTGGTGTACATTATATCATATTATCATTTCCTGTTGTGCATAGCACTCAGCGCTTTTCTGGTGTACATTATATCATATTATCATTCCCTGTCATACCTTGCACTCAGCGCTTTTCTGGTGTACATTATATCATATTATCATTTCCTGTCATACCTTGCACTCAGCGCTCTTCTGGTGTACATTATATCATATTATCATTTCCTGTTGTGCATTGCACTCAGCGCTCTTCTGTTGTACATTATATCATATTATCATTCCCTGTCATACCTTGCACTCAGCGCTCTTCTGTTGTACATTATATCATATTATCATTTCCTGTTGTGCATAGCACTCAGCGCTCCTCTGGTGTACATTATATCATATAATTTCCTGTTGTGCATTGCACTCAGCGCTCTTCTGGTGTACATTATATCATATTATCATTCCCTGTCATACCTTGCACTCAGCGCTCTTCTGGTGTACATTATATCATATTATCATTTCCTGTTGTGCATAGCACTCAGCGCTACTCTGGTGTACATTATATCATATAATTTCCTGTTGTGCATAGCACTCAGCGCTCCTCTGGTGTACATTATATCATATTATCATTTCCTGTTGTGCATAGCACTCAGCGCTCTTCTGGTGTACATTATATCATATTATCATTTCCTGTTGTGCATAGCACTCAGCGCTCTTCTGGTGTACATTATATCATATTATCATTTCCTGTTGTGCATAGCACTCAGCGCTCTTCTGGTGTACATTATATCACATTATCATTTCCTGTTGTGCATAGCACTCAGCGCTCTTCTGGTGTACATTATATCATATTATTATTTCCTGTTGTGCGTAGCACTCAGCGCTCTTCTGGTGTACATTATATCATATTATAATTTCCTGTTGTGCATAGCACTCAGCGCTCCTCTGGTGTACATTATATCATATTATCATTTCCTGTTGTGCATAGCACTCAGCGCTCTTCTGGTGTACATTATATCATATTATCATTTCCTGTTGTGCATAGCACTCAGCGCTCTTCTGGTGTACATTATATCATATTATCATTTCCTGTTGTGCATAGCACTCAGCGCTCTTCTGGTGTACATTATATCATATTATAATTTCCTGTTGTGCATTGCACTCAGCGCTCTTCTGTTGTACATTATATCATATTATCATTTCCTGTTGTGCATAGCACTCAGCGCTCTTCTATTGTACATTATATCATATTATCATTTCCTGTTGTGCATAGCACTCAGCGCTCTTCTGTTGTACATTATATCATATTATCATTTCCTGTTGTGCATAGCACTCAGCGCTCCTCTGGTGTACATTATATCATATTATTTCCTGTTGTGCATAGCACTCAGCGCTCCTCTGGAGTACATTATATCATATTATCATTTCCTGTTGTGCATAGCACTCAGCGCTCTTCTGGTGTACATTATATCATATTATCATTTCCTGTTGTGCATAGCACTCAGCGCTCTTCTGGTGTACATTATATCATATTATCATTTACTGTTGTACATTGCACTCAGCGCTCTTCTGGTGTACATTATATCATATTATCATTTCCTGTTGTGCATAGCACTCAGCGCTCTTCTGTTGTACATTATATCATATTATAATTTCCTGTCATACCTTGCACTCAGCGCTCTTCTGGTGTACATTATATCATATTATCATTTCCTGTTGTGCATAGCACTCAGCGCTCCTCTGGTGTACATTATATCATATAATATCCTGTTGTGCATAGCACTCAGCGCTCCTCTGGTGTACATTATATCATATAATTTCCTGTTGTGCATAGCACTCAGCGCTCTTCTGGTGTACATTATATCATATTATCATTTCCTGTTGTGCATAGCACTCAGCGCTCTTCTGGTGTACATTATATCATATTATCATTTCCTGTTGTGCATAGCACTCAGCGCTCTTCTGGTGTACATTATATCATATTATCATTTCCTGTTGTGTATAGCACTCAGCGCTCTTCTGGTGTACATTATATCATATTATCATTTCCTGTTGTGCATAGCACTCAGCGCTCTTCTGGTGTACATTATATCATATTATTTATCATTTCCTGTTGTGCATAGCACTCAGCGCTCTTCTGGTGTACATTATATCATATTATCATTTCCTGTTGTGCATAGCACTCAGCGCTCTTCTGGTGTACATTATATCATATTATCATTTCCTGTTGTGCATAACACTCAGCGCTCTTCTGGTGTACATTATATCATATTATCATTTCCTGTTGTGCATAGCACTCAGCGCTCCTCTGGTGTACATTATATCATATTATAATTTCCTGTTGTGCATAGCACTCAGCGCTCCTCTGGTGTACATTATATCATATTATCATTCCCTGTCATACCTTGCACTCAGCGCTCTTCTGGTGTACATTATATCATATTATCATTTCCTGTTGTGCATAGCACTCAGCGCTTTTCTGGTGTACATTATATCATATTATCATTCCCTGTCATACCTTGCACTCAGCGCTTTTCTGGTGTACATTATATCATATTATCATTTCCTGTCATACCTTGCACTCAGCGCTCTTCTGGTGTACATTATATCATATTATCATTTCCTGTTGTGCATTGCACTCAGCGCTCTTCTGTTGTACATTATATCATATCATCATTCCCTGTCATACCTTGCACTCAGCGCTCTTCTGTTGTACATTATATCATATTATCATTTCCTGTTGTGCATAGCACTCAGTGCTCCTCTGGTGTACATTATATCATATAATTTCCTGTTGTGCATTGCACTCAGCGCTCTTCTGGTGTACATTATATCATATTATCATTCCCTGTAATACCTTGCACTCAGCGCTCTTCTGGTGTACATTATATCATATTA
Source organism: Pseudophryne corroboree (assembly GCF_028390025.1). Classification (NCBI taxonomy): domain Eukaryota; kingdom Metazoa; phylum Chordata; class Amphibia; order Anura; family Myobatrachidae; genus Pseudophryne; species Pseudophryne corroboree. The sequence continues at coordinate 188,123,364 of NC_086449.1, forward strand.
TCATTTCCTGTTGTGCATAGCACTCAGCGCTCCTCTGGTGTACATTATATCATATAATTTCCTGTTGTGCATAGCACTCAGCGCTCCTCTGGTGTACATTATATCATATAATTTCCTGTTGTGCATAGCACTCAGCGCTCTTCTGGTGTACATTATATCATATTATCATTTCCTGTTGTGCATAGCACTCAGCGCTCTTCTGGTGTACATTATATCATATTATCATTTCCTGTTGTGCATAGCACTCAGCGCTCTTCTGGTGTACATTATATCATATTATCATTTCCTGTTGTGCATAGCACTCAGCGCTCTTCTGGTGTACATTATATCATATTATTATTTCCTGTTGTGCGTAGCACTCAGCGCTCTTCTGGTGTACATTATATCATATTATCATTTCCTGTTGTGCATAGCACTCAGCGCTCTTCTGGTGTACATTATATCATATTATCATTTCCTGTTGTGCATAGCACTCAGCGCTCTTCTGGTGTACATTATATCATATTATCATTTACTGTTGTACATTGCACTCAGCGCTCTTCTGGTGTACATTATATCATATTATCATTTCCTGTTGTGCATAGCACTCAGCGCTCTTCTGTTGTACATTATATCATATTATCATTTCCTGTCATACCTTGCACTCAGCGCTCTTCTGGTGTACATTATATCATATTATCATTTCCTGTTGTGCATAGCACTCAGCGCTCTTCTGGTGTACATTATATCATATTATCATTTCCTGTTGTGCATTGCACTCAGCGCTCTTCTGTTGTACATTATATCATATTATCATTCCCTGTCATACCTTGCACTCAGCGCTCTTCTGGTGTACATTATATCATATTATCATTTCCTGTTGTGCATAGCACTCAGCGCTCCTCTGGTGTACATTATATCATATAATTTCCTGTTGTGCATAGCACTCAGCGCTCCTCTGGTGTACATTATATCATATAATTTCCTGTTGTGCATAGCACTGAGCGCTCTTCTGGTGTACATTATATCATATTATCATTTCCTGTTGTGCATAGCACTCAGCGCTCTTCTGGTGTACATTATATCATATTATCATTTCCTGTTGTGCATAGCACTCAGCGCTCTTCTGGTGTACATTATATCATATTATCATTTCCTGTTGTGCATAGCACTCAGCGCTCTTCTGGTGTACATTATATCATATTATCATTTCCTGTTGTGCATAGCACTCAGCGCTCTTCTGGTGTACATTATATCATATTATCATTTCCTGTTGTGCATAGCACTCAGCGCTCTTCTGGTGTACATTATATCATATTATCATTTCCTGTTGTGCATAGCACTCAGCGCTCTTCTGGTGTACATTATATCATATTATCATTTCCTGTTGTGCATAGCACTCAGCGCTCTCCTGGTGTACATTATATCATATTATTATTTCCTATTGTGCATAGCACTCAGCGCTCTTCTGGTGTACATTATATCATATTATCATTTCCTGTTGTGCATAGCACTCAGCGCTCCTCTTGTGTACATTATATCATATTATCATTCCCTGTCATACCTTGCACTCAGCGCTCTTCTGTTGTACATTATATCATATTATCATTTCCTGTTGTGCATAGCACTCAGCGCTTTTCTGGTGTACATTATATCATATTATCATTCCCTGTCATACCTTGCACTCAGCGCTTTTCTGGTGTACATTATATCATATTATCATTTCCTGTCATACCTTGCACTCAGCGCTCTTCTGGTGTACATTATATCATATTATCATTTCCTGTCATACCTTGCACTCAGCGCTCTTCTGGTGTACATTATGGGCTTAATTCAGAGCTGATCATAGATGTGCTAAATTTAGCACATCTACGATCAGTTTCACAGACATGCGGAGGGGACGCTCAGCACATGGCTAGTCCGCCTGCATGTCTGGCTCTGCCCCCCCTCGCACAGGTACAAAAGCATTGCACGGCGGCGATGCTTTTGTACCTGACGAGTAGCTCCCTGCCAGTGCTGCTTCTCGCCGCGTCCTGGGTCACAGTGGCTGCATGTGACGTCACTCAGCTGCCGCGGCCCGCCGCCCCCCCCCCCCCCCTCCCCCAACGGTCCAGACATACCTCTGTTGTCCAGGCACGCCCCCTCCTGCCCAGCGGCTGCCTCAATCAGGCAGAGGCGATCGCACCAGTGACATGCTGATAGCATCTCACTGGGTTACCAGGGTGCGCACTCCACAAAGTAATTTAGACTGCGATCGCTGCCCCTGCAGCAATGCAGTCTGAATTACCCCCTATATCATATTATCATTCCCTGTTGTACATTACACTCAGCACACATCAGATGTACAATATATTCTGTTATCATTCTGTCGGGCATTGCACTCAGTATGAGTCTGGTGCACATTTTTCAATCACTAATAGTGTCATCTTACTGCAGAGTGAACTGACTTTATTTACAGTGTTATAGAGTATAGTGATGGCATCCCCTGCAGAACATGGCTACCTGAGGATTGATGTTAAACCTTGTGTTCTCTTTTACCCTCAGCTGTGACCCTCCCTGTGTTCCTTACCTGGGGATGTACCTGACAGATCTGGCATTTATAGAGGAGGGTACCCCGAATTATACCGAGGATGGACTGGTCAATTTCTCAAAGATGAGGATGGTGAGATATACAAGTACACTGATAGAAGCAATTCTAACCGTTTGCAGTGAATTTACTAACCAGCGGGTTGTCAAAGCTGCCATCATCAGTGACATTGACCAATAGAAACAAAACGGCAGTATAAATGAATGCCAAGCAAGTCTTCATCCACTGGAGGACACTGGAGTCAGTTTGGGGCATAGACGGTCATGTGTGGAGCCTGGCACTTTAAATCCTAGATGATTTGAACTTCACTCCTCCCCCTCTATACCCCACCTGACTTTAGTTTAGTTTAAGTACCTATTGGTGCCGGCCGTCTATTAGATTGCTGGGTAGCCTGTTTCAATTTTTTTTTTAAATTTTTACTAACTGGACAGACAGACTCTATGCTGTCAGAGTCTGTCTATGTCGGGGGAGCTTCACAAGGGTCCTGCCACAGCTGTGACACAGGCCAGTGTCTAGGTCCCTGAGTACAGTGTCCTTAGACACTGGGGCACTACTGTACACTGGAGTGGGGAGGGGGCAGTAAGTGCCGAAATTGCAGTTGCACCCCCATCCCAGTAGTATGTACATGAGCACACTATATGCCGGCTGCAGTAAAGCAGTGGGTGTAAAAGTTTGAGCAGCCGCAGCGGCAGTCATTAGACTGAGACTTAGCGTATGCTTCCTCGCTGGTTTCCCTCACTGGGGCTGTGCTGAGCGCCTCCTCATAGTCAGTGGGGGGTTCCCATTGGATCCAAGCCTGTCTGTTAGCCCAAAGTGGATAGGATCGGTCCACCCTCCCCTCCAGAGCACATGTCTGCATGCAGGCAGACCACCATTTTCCTGCCGTACCAGGCAGCTACAATGTGGTTCACCACAGAGACTCTGCTTTGGCTGCTATATGCTGTTTTTCCAGGAGTAGAGGCAATTTTAGTAAAAGAAAATCATTTGCTGATATTACAGATTTAATGATTGCAAACATAACAGTCACATAAATCATATAGAGAGAAATTACCTGCATAATTAGTTTCTTCTAAAACACAGTTTTGGTTGGTTTTCATGTGTTTTTGTAGGTATCTATATATTTTATTGGCTAAGCCAGTAATTCTCAAGCTGTGTGCCTAAGCACCCTGGGTTGCCTCGGGGTACATACAGGGGTGACTCGGGGTTGGTGTTCCAGGACCAAATTATTTACGGTCAAAGTATTAGGCAGAACCAGCTCTTGTGGCTTACAATCTTAAAATATGTGGACAAACAGTGAATCCTGCCCCTCACCGCATAACGGAACCTAAAAGATGACATATAAACTTAATTTACTTAATATTTTTTTTCTCAATAAAATCTTTTTCAGACAGAAAACCCGGCAATTACCCAGCATTTCAGTGCCGGCTCGTTTTGCTGGACACTGTCTTTTTTTTTTAACATAAATTTTTTATTGAAGCAATACATGTTATACATACATAGATGTTCAGTATGTTTTAAATCTTTGATATAAGGGTATTATAAGAAAACAGAACAAAAAGAATACATTTGAGTCCTTAGTCAAGAGATAAATCTGTTATAAGCAATCAACAGCATCACAATGGTATGTAACAGGACCTCTGAAGATCATCTGTCCTACTGATCTGAAATCCAACTCAGTCGGCTGACCCATATTTGTACTTTCGAATATAATAAAAGAAGGAAATTACAATAAAAAATAAATAAATAAATAAATAAAAATAAAATAAAAGCAAATATACACACACATGTATATACACGTATGTGCAATACCCGTGCCGTACCCAATTTCCCCCCCAACCCGCCCACAGTGCCCTGTTCGTCAATTAACTTTTAAAGTACAATCGGCGGATCCCCCGCAGCCATTCTAGTGAGAAACCATTCTGTGTTGGACAACGAGTCGTGGAGCTGTTTCCTAACCGCTGTTGACAGGGTCGTTATATAACTCTCCCAAACCTCAAAGAAATTGTGTATCTTGGCGTCTTTTTCTAGCAGAACACTTATCCACTCCATCCTAAAGAGGTAGAATAATTTGGCTTTAAATAATGATAGAGTTGGTGGATCCTTCGCTATCCACACCTGCAGGATGGCTTTTTTTAGCCGCCAAACTAACTGCCAGCAACAGTTTTTTACTGCTCAACGAGAGGCGCTGATTCGGTGGTATAATACCAAAGAGCGCCCACTCCAGAGACAACCTCCAATAATTTACCAGATTGGCCGTCAAGTAATTTCGTATCTGAATCCAAAATTGTCTGATTAAGGGACATGTCCACAGACAGTGAAACATATCTGCCTGAGGAGTGCCACATTTCTAACAAGTATGTGTGTCAGCAAGTCCTATCAAGTGTCGTCTATGGGGCGATAGATAAGTCCTATGCAAAACATTGAGAGACATTTCTTTATATCTAGAAGAGGGAAAGAATTTGCAGGTTTTAACATGTGCCGCCAGTAGGTCAGTGATTTCAACGTTCGGAAGACTTTCTCTCCAAGACATAACCCCTCCCGGACCCCTCGAGTAGTCCAGGACGTTCCGAAAGTACCCATACGCATTCGAGATTGCTTTCTTAACCCTAGGGGTTTGTTTCAACATTCTATCCATCGGATTATCCCAATCCCCAGGTGAAAAACATCTGATAGTGGATGAAATATAGTGTTGAGCCAGAAGAAAGGCTACAGGAAAGGCCCTCAGAGTTGGGTATTTAGTAGTGGCCTCCTGGAACGTGAACGGCCTCGAGCCCCGCATGTCTACTAAATCACCGATCCTGGACACCCCCCCCAGCCTCCATATAGTATACGGGTAATGTGCCTGATCCTCTTGGAAGTCTGGATTAACCACGAACGGAAGGTGTAATGATTTGTGGGCATTTAGATTTAGTTTATGTCGCATTTCCTTCCACAGTTTTTTTACGTTCCACAGTAAGGGGTTTTCCCTCAACTCCTCGGACACCTCCTGATCATGCAGATGTAGAAATGTAATGAGATCCCCCTCCTGTATAAATTCTCTATCTATGTCTGTATTTGTGTATGTGTTATCGTTTTGCATCCAGTCATGTAGGTAACGTAGTTGGGCCGCCTGGGAGTACCATAAGATATTAGGGAAGTTAATTCCCCCATTCCCTACAGTCTGCTGTAGTTTGATTAGCGCTATACGCGGTCTCCCTCCCTGCCAGATGAATCTCCTAAAGAGAAAATTGAGACGTTGAACGTCTTTAGGTAGAAGTGTGTGTGGCATGGCTTGAATGAAATACATCAGACGGGGGAATGATATCATCTTGATCAAGCTAGCCCTCCCCAAGTATGATAAAGGCATAGCTTTCCATGTCTCAAGTTCTGTTTCAATTGTTCGAATGGCCGAGGTAAAATTTAGGGCGTATAGTCGCTCAGGCTTTCTCGATATTCGAATCCCTAAATACGTTATGTGATCCGAACTCCATTGTAATGGTAGATTCATCGCCCCCTGCCTCAAAAATGAACCATTCCCCAATCTGAGTGCCACCGATTTTGCCCAGTTAACGTTAAAGCCTGAAACTTGACCATAAGCCTGTAATAGATTAAATATATGTGTCAATGAAGCCTCCGGATCAGAGATATATAGCAGAAGATCATCGGCAAAAGCAGTAAGTTTTAGATTTCTGCGACCAATCTGGATTCCTTGAAACTGATTATCATTTAACAACAAGCGATGTAAGGGATCTATGGAAAGGTTAAACAGCAGGGGAGATAAGGGGCAACCCTGCCGCGTGCCCCGATGCATCACCACCGGGTTGCTCATATAGCCATTAAGCAAAAGGGAAGTCGAGGGAGAGTCGTATAGGTATCGAATAGTTTCAATGAAGTCTTGATGGAACAGTCTACGTTCCAGGACCTTAAATAGATGGGGCCAGAGTACTGTGTCGAAGGCCTTGGTGGTGTCTAAACTGAGGAGTATATTTCTGGATTGGGGCGATTGAGCAGAAGCTACAACTGCCGCGATCGCCGCCCTAATTCCTCTAACCGAATGGGTATTGCGAACAAAGCCAAGTTGGTGGCTAGTTAAAGTGTGGGGGAGAATAACTTGCAGCCGGTCTGCTAGAATCTTAGTAAATAGTTTTATGTCGGTGTTTAGCAACGTAATAGGCCTATAAGAGGTCACCAATTGTGGGTCATGCGCAGGTTTAGGGATTAAAATAGTATGTGCTGTCGTGAAATGGTGAAAGGAGGAGCGATGCTGTAAAAGGCTATTGAACACTTCCAGCAGAGTCGGAACCACATGGGGCTGGAGGATTTTGTAAAATTCATTAGAGAGGCCGTCAGGGCCTGGAGATTTGTGCAACTTCAGTTTGGACATTGCCGAGATCAGTTCCTCTTCTGTAATAGCTCTCACTAGTAGATCCGACTGTGCGGTCGTGATTGGCGGTAATAGAGTGTCTGGTAGGAGTGTGGTGTGGGTGGATTCGTTGAAGGGGAGATCAGAGTATAGGTCCGCAAAGTAAGATTCAAAATTATCTAATATGTCTGGGGAATTGGTAAGGAGTTGTCCCGAGGCGCGATGTCTAACAGCTGTAATGAATTTGCGTGTCGTTTTCTTCCTAGCCATGGTTGCCAGTAGTCTACCGGATTTATTACCCCATGTGTAGTACTTGTGGGAAGAGAATACCACATCACGTTTTGCTTGCGCTAGTAAGTGATCGTTTAAGAGCTGTTTAGCCTGTAAATAAAGCCGCAAGGACTCATCAGTCTGTAGGGTAAGATGGCGTTGCATTGCATCAGTCAATTCTGAGTGTAAGGTGGTATAAATCGCTAAGTTTTTCTTTTTCAATCTATGAACATACTCAATAATTTGACCCCTTAAGACTGCTTTTGCCGCTCCCCAAAGAATGTTTGGGCGGTCCCAGTGCTCTAAATTATCGTCTAAATAATTGGCCCAACTTGTTATCAGAAATTTTCTAAAATCATCACAGTTATAGAGATAGCTTGGAAATCTCCAAATCCTAGAACCCCCTGAATGAAGAGTTCTTTGCAGCGTCAATGTCACAGGAGCATGGTCTGATATCAGAATGTTGTGTATATCAGCTTTCATGACTCGCGTCACTAGGGAATCTGCAACCAATATGGAGTCAATTCTGGACCAGGAGCTATGAACCCCGGAGAAGAAAGTAAATGATCTGTCAGAGGGATTGAGGAGACGCCAAATATCAGTAAGTTGAAGGGAGGTTTTCAGTGTTTGGAGATGTGTCCAAGAAGGGGAACCGGCAGTGCGCGGGACAGGGCGTTTGTCAACAGTAGGATCGTCAACTGTGTTCCAGTCACCAGCCAGGATAAGCTGAGAATTATCTCGCTGAAGCAGTTGAGAGCTAATTTCTTGGAAGAAAGCAGCTGTCTCGCCATTCGGTGCATATACGTTAACCAGTGTGTATTTGTTACCCCAAATCTCCACGTCCAAAATGAAATAACGTCCCCCCGGGTCAGCTACAGAGTTTAAAACAGTATAGTGTAGGTGTTTGCTAAATAGAATCGCCACCCCCCTAGTCTTCCTCGTGTTATCTGCTGAGACACATCTATCCAACCACGGTGCCCGAAGAGCAGAGGAGGCGCCCTCCATCCAGTGGGTTTCTTGGAGAAATATAATTTGAGGTCTAAACCGCTTCAGGTGTGTGACAACCCGCTTACGTTTTATCGGGGAGTTAAGGCCGCCCACGTTCCAGGATAACAGTTTAAAACAAGAATCTGCGTTAGAGGCCCCTATCCTAGGATCCGTCATTGACCATCAACCCACTCCCACCCTAGGGTGACTCTCCAACGGGAATATCATGTCACATCGCCGTCCTCCTCCTTCCCAGCGAGCGGAGAGGAACGAACGAGACCACACAATGTCATTGAGCCTAGAAGCAGATCGGGCGAGGAAGGCACGGCACGGGCAGAACAACAAAAACAACAAAAAATAAAATAAAAAGTAAAATAAAAAAAACACACATTGCTTCACATAACATTTTCCATTTTTTCCAAACCAAACTAAAGACCACGCGAGTGCCAAACCCACCGGTAGCACTGGCGAGAGGCCTATCAGAAATATATATAACATTAGAATGTAAGCTGAGTAGCATGCAAAGAGACCCAATGTCTCTCTCAAATAGAGTCTATACCGACTCTGACACAGGGCACTTAACCACATAATGTTTAGAAACCTATCAGAAGTAAATGCAACATTAAAATTCAAGCTAAGTAGCATGTGAAGAGACCAAGTGTCTCTCTCGTGTGAAAATTAGATCGACTCAGGCATAGAGTATATAACATCAATATGTCTAGTATTAGTGTGGTGGATTTCCAGGGTTCAGCATGTGTGTAACATGGGATTGTGCGGTGGCGGGATCAACAAATATCAATGTGCGACCGTTGTCGTGAATGCGTAGTTTAGCGGGATACATCAGTGCGAATCTAGTACTGTTCTCATGGAGTATTTTGCAAACATCCGAGAACTCCCTTCTCTTCTGCGCAACAGAGGCCGAGAAATCTTGAAAAATCAAAATACGTTTTCCCTGCACTACCAATTGTTGGAGTTTGCGATAAGAGCGCAATACATGTTACTTCATACGAAAGTCCATGAATTTCGCAATGACAGGCCTCGGCTTCACTTCAGCATCAGGGCGAGCAGGACCAATTCTGTGCACCCTTTCAATGTGAGATAAGAATGGGGCATCTGTGATTCCCAACGCCTGGAATATATCAGTCGTTACAAAATCTGACAATTGTCTGTCCTTAACTGCTTCGGGGATGCCCACAAAGCGTAGATTTGATCTTCTATCCCTGTTTTCAAGCTCATCTATTTTTGCCTGTAGAGTTTTAAGAGAGGAATCTTGAGTGTCAGTGGAGCGTTGGAGTGTGTGCATCTGATCCTCCCCATCGCTAACCCGCTGTTCTAGTGAGGTGTTATGGTCAATTTTTTCGCAAGCGTTGAATCAAGCAGTGTCTGTATCTGTTCAAGCCTTTTATCAATTAAAGGGATATTCTCAAGTTTCTTGTCAATTTGGGGCATGAGGAGTCGGGAGAGCTCCTGGGCCATATGCACTAACGAGGTTTGATCAGGAAGCGCCTCCACCTCCTGAGTTTGGTCTCGGGAGTTCCCTGCCTCCGGGGGCGAGGGGGGGTTGGGTTTCCCCGCTGAGTTCTTGATCTTACTCATTCTTGTAGTAACTGAGGATTGGGAGAGTCTAACCGCTGGAGTTTTATGGACGTATTTGTCCATCCCCCGGTCCGTAGACCACTATATGCAATAAGCTAGGGGCTTCTATACGAACACACTACAGTATATATGATAATAAAACACCTCACGTAATGGCCTGAGTCAGAAGATATGTCAGTGCTACTCAGCAAAAAAATAGCAACAACATTTAAGTAGACATTAGATTACACAGTGTACAGATAAGGGTATTGTAGGGGCATTGCACCCTAAAATCTCCCGGCAGGAGCCTAAATCAGTGCAAAACCATTGAGGGACAGATATTAATCAAGATAGAATAAATTGCTCCCGTAAAAAGGCTTTTTAAAGGATAACAATGGATTAGTATAGCCAATTTACTGCTGAAACCAAGTATCCACCAGATGGCGATATTACCTCAAAAATTTCTGCACAGCGATTTCCACACACTCCAGTATCAGTGTCACCTGTGGCAGCTACCAAAAATAATAATAAAGAAAAAATAGATGAATAAATAAAAATAGGAAGAAAAAGCAGAATAGTGAGAGAGTAAGAGTTTCAAACAGTAATAGGAAAGTGTGTGTAGGTAAGATAAAGGCTAGGAGGAGGTAATTAGCATTTATAAAATAAAGATGGGTCCACACAAAGTCACCAGGGAGATTGCAGTCCCAGCAGCAGAACCCATGCAGCTAGTGACACAGTCCAGTCTACTGCCAGCAGTTCCCCCAGCTATCAATGCAGGGTCAATTGCAGCCAACCACCAGGTGTCAAAGCCTCTCCTCCAAAGCTGCAGGGAAGATATATATGAGAGACAAAAAAAAAAAAAAAAGGGGGGGGGGGGGGTACGCCAGCAATTCCTCCAAGGCACCCCAGCTGTCCTAGGCACCTATACAGCCCTCTGCAACAGTCTCTGCCGTCTGTCCACCGCAGGATGACAAGTGAGTCCGGCCGGTGCTTTAGTAGGATCCCAGGAGTCAGAGGCACTGGGCTTGGGAGTAGGGTCTGGAACTAGGCGGCAATACAGGGGCAATGAGGGACATCCACCCAGGTTCCCGGCAAGAATGTCGCTCACCCTCTCCCGCGATCAGACCGCAGCCGGTCTCAGGCGTAGCCGGCGTTCACCGCGCTGTAGCAGGCAGGCTGAAGTCCTCCTCCGTTCTATGACCGTCACCAGTCACTGACGCCGTCCATCGCTCCGCCGCGTCAGGTGCGTTCCCAGGTCTTGCAACACCGCCCGGGGACCAGGGGCCGGAGAGGCGGGGGGTGGGCGCAGGGATAGCCCGGCCACAGATCGCTTTCGTCTTGGGTCCTCGTCACGGGCAGCTGCGGAAATCTCCTCACGTACCCGACGGCTGATCAATCAGGCGGCCGCAGGGGAGCAGGAGTCTCGGCCAGTCCACGGGTCACCGCGTGTGATTGTCCTCACCGGGGAGCAGCAGGTATGAGATAGTTAGAGCCCACGGCAGGGGCTATGTCAGCAGGACCCGGGGTTTTGCTTTTCGCGCCAGTCAGCTTACCGGCGTTCATGCAGGCCGTCTCTTTGAGGGCCGGATTCCGGGGGCTTACAATTTTGTACCCACTCGTGCAGGGTATCTCCGAGTTCCCCTCAGTTCAGGGAGAAGCAGGGTAGGTCTCTCAGGTGAATGAGGGGTATATTGCAGGAGGATGGCTGAGGGTTCTAATCCTGCAAGACGGAGCCCATGTTAAAAGCAGCCATGCTGGATGGCCCGCCCACCGGAAGTCTGCTGGACACTGTCTGACCCCCCTTTTACACAGAGAAGCAAATTACTGGGTCAAGAATTTCGACCCAGTAATTTGCGGATCAACATGGGTATTTTGTCTGTGTGAAAGGGTCAACCCGTCGTAATTCTCGTATCTCCAACCCTGGTAAATTCCTAGGTCGAAGTCCCGGGAATTTCAACCCGTGTTGACCCTTTCACACAGAAAAAGGACCCGTGTTTTTCGTGAAAATACTGGTTAGAACTGCTTCACCCGGTAATTTCATTTTCTGTGTGAAAGGGGTATGAGAAACTTTTGACCTAGGGGTGCCGTGAAAAAAATTCTGACACTTCAGAGTGCCGTGACTCAAAAAACTTTGGGAACCACTGGGCTAAGCAATTTTTTGGTGAGGGAGCAACTACTCTGAAATGACAACACTGATTTTGATGGTTCAGGTGCCATTCGATAGGGTGTGTGATGTAGATGTGCAATAAGGTTGCAGAATTTTGATAAGTGGTCAGGTTTTTGAGGAATACCACATCAAAGTCCAGATTGTTTCCCATAGTAAAAGCATTGAGTCGGGGTGGGGGAAGGCGCACACTTACTTTTTTGCCTGATTTCAAGTAACAATCTACTATCTAATACGATTTGTGTGTATCTCCTGGTAGCTGCTATACTGCCTTCCCATTAATTGGACTTGCTTGTACTGTTGGCATTATTAGATGGTAGAGGCTGTATTATGGACATCTGTTCAGACTTTGACTGTAACACAATTTCTTGGTTTATCTTTTGGTTTTAGATTTCACATATAATTCGGGAGATTAGGCAGTTTCAGCAGACGTCCTACAAGATAGAACATCAGCCTAAGGTAAGGCTAAAAGACCATGACCCACCAACCTTTTCCCACCAACCTTTTGCCTAAAATAGACTGGTATAATAGTAGTCATCCAAGTAGATTGCTTTACTGACACCGGACCCACAGGCACGAACGTTCCCAAACTGGGAGACAGAGCCACTATGAAGTCTGAGCATAATGATTGTGCCTGGATTAAATCTTATTAGAATTATATATATATATATATATATATATATTTATTTTGTGTGTGTGATATATATATATACAGGTCTGTATATATATATATATATATATACACTGCTCAAAAAAAATAAAGGGAACACTTAAACAACACAATGTAACTCCAAGTCAATCACACTTCTGTGAAATCAAACTGTCCACTTAGGAAGCAACACTGATTGACAATCAATTTCACATGCTGTTGTGCAAATGGAATAGACAACAGCTGGGAATTATAGGCAATTAACAAAACACCCCCAATAAAGGAGTTGTTCTGCAGGTGGTGACCACAGACCACTTCTCAGCTCCTATGCTTTCTGACTGATGTTTTGGTCACTTTTGAAAGCTGGCGGTGCTTTCACTCTAGTGGTAGCATGAGACGGAGTGCAGCTCATCCAGGGTGGCACATCAATGCGAACTGTGGCACAAAGGTTTGCTGTGTCTGTCAGCGTAGTGTCCAGAGCATGGAGGTGCTACCAGGAGACAGGCCAGTACATCAGGAGACGTGTAGGAGGCCGTAGGATGGCAACAACCCAGCAGCAGGACCGCTACCTCCGCCTTTGTGCAAGGAGGAACAGGAGGAGCACTGCCAGAGCCCTGCAAAATGACCTCCAGCAAGCCACAAATGTGCATGTGTCTATTCAAACGATCAGAAACAGACACCATGAGGGTGGTATGAGAGCCCGACGTCCACAGGTGGGGGTTGTGCTTACAGCCCAACACCGTGCAGGACGTTTGACATTTGCCAGAGAACACCAAGATTGGCAAATTCGCCACTGGCGCCCTGTGCTCTTCACATATGAAAGCAGGTTCTCACTGAGCACATGTGACAGACGTGACAGAGTCTGGAGACGCCAAGGAGAACGTTCTGCTGCCTGCAATATCCTCCAGCATGACCGGTTTGGCAGTGGGTCAGTAATGGTGTGGGGTGGCATTTCTTTGGGGGGCCGCACAGCCCTCCATGTTCTCGCCAGAGGTAGCCTGACTGCCATTAGGTACCGAGATGAGATCCTCAGACCCCTTGTGAGACCATATGCTGGTGCGGTTGGCCCTGGGTTCCTCCTAATGCAAGACAATGCTAGACCTCATGTGGCTGGAGTGTGTCAGCAGTTCCTGCAAGACGAAGGCATTGATGCTATGGACTGGACCGCCCGTTCCCCAGACCTGAATCCAATTGAGCACATCTGGGACATCATGTCTCACTCCATCCACCAACGCCACGTTGCACCACAGACTGTGCAGGAGTTGGCGGATGCTTTAGTCCAGGTCTGGGAGGAGATCCCTCAGGAGCAGAGGCGGAACTACCGGCAGGGCAAGCAGTGCGTTGCACTGGGGCCCGCCTCTGTCCAGGGGCCCAAGCATGTAATGAGTCAAACTGACTCATTACATGCCGAAGGCGCTGCGGGCAACCGCTGCCCGCAGCGCACAGCCGCCCACAGAGGAGAAGAGCAGCGGCACGGACGGGGGAAGGAGGAGGACGGAGGTGAAGGAGGGAGCCGCAGCAGCGCTTTGTTACTGGTGGAGGCGCTGCTGCTGCTGCCCCTCTGCTTCACTATAGGCTGTCTTCCGAGAACTGCCTATAGTGAAGCAGGGGGGCAGCAGCAGCAGCGCCTCCACCAATAACACAGCGCTGCTGCGGCTCCCTCCTCCACCTCGTCTACTGCCCGGGAATCGTCAAGCTGCACGAGGAGCCTGAGCCAGCGGAGAGGGTAAGTATGATTCTACTTTCTTTCTTTCTCTTTATTTCTTTCTCTCTGTCTCTTTCTTTCTTTCTTTCTGTCTCTTTCTTTCTTTATTTGTTGGGACTGCCTGCCGCTATGTGTAAAAATGGGGGACTGCCTACCGCAATGTGTAAAAAGGGTGGACCGCCTGCCGCTATGTGTAAAAATGGGGGACTGCCTGCCGCAATTTGTAAAAAGGGGGGACTGCCTGCCGCAATGTGTAAAAATGGGGAATCTGCCTGCCGCTATGTGTAAAAAGGGAGAATCTGCCTGCTGTAATGTGTAAAAATGGGGAATCTGCCTGCCGCAATGTGTAAAAACGGGGGACTGCCTGCCGCAACGTGTAAAAAGGGGGAATCTGCCTGCTGTAATGTGTAACAAGGGCACGCTGTCTGCCGTAATGTGTAACAAGGGCACGCTGTCTGCCGCTATGTGTAAAAAGTGTACGTTGTCTGCCGTTATGTGTAAAAAGTGTACGCTGTCTGCCGTAATGTGTAAAAAGGGGACGCTGTCTGCCGTAATGTGTAAAAAGGGGGACGCTGTCTGCCGTTATGTGTAAAAAGTGTACGCTGTCTGCTGCTATGTTTAACAAGGGCATGCTGTCTGCCGTTATGTGTAAAAAGTGTACGCTGTCTGCCGTAATGTGTAAAAAGTGCACGCTGTCTGCCGCTATGTGTAACAAGGGCACGCTGTCTGCCGTTATGTGTAAAAAGGGGACGCTGTCTGCCGTAATGTATAAAAAGGGGGACGCTGTCTGCCGTAATGTGTAAAAAGGGGACGCTGTCTGCCGTAATGTGTAAAAAGAGGAATCTGTTCGCTGTAAGGTGTAAAAGGGTCTCTACCTGGTGTAGTGGTGCTACTGTGCGGCGTAATTTGAAGAATGGAGACTACTGTGCACCGTTTTAGGAATTGGTATTATTTTGTGGCCACACCCCTTCCCCGCGAAGCCACGCCACTATGTATTTTTGCGCGCGCCTACGGCGCGCACTGCCCCTGTTTTGCATGCAGGGGTGGGGCTCCGATGCCGTTTCTTGCACACAGTGCTAAAATGTCTAGTTACGGCACTGTTGCTAGTTATCCATTTCTCTGGCCCTGAGCAGGTCCCCCTCACCAGATCCTCTCAAGGGGTGAGGGGGTGGACTTGGATGGGATGGGGGGGGGGGCCCAAAGCATTTTGTCGCACCTGGGCCCACCGCTTGCTAGTTCCGCCACTGCTCAGGAGACCATCCGCCACCTCATCAGGAGCATGCCCAGGAGTTGTAGGGAGGTCATACAGGCACGTGGAGGCCACACACACTACTGAGCCTCATTTTGACTTGTTTTAAGGACATTACATCAAAGTTGGATCAGCCTGTAGTGTGTTTTTCCACCTTAATTTTGAGTGTGACTCCAAATCCAGACTCCATGGGTTAATAAATTTGATTTCCATTGATAATTTTTGTGTGATTTTGTTGTCAGCACATTCAACTATGTAAAGAACAAAGTATTTAATAAGAATATTTCATTCATTCAGATCTAGGATGTGTTATTTTAGTGTTCCCTTTTTTTTTTTGAGCAGTGTGTATACATAAACTGGGGGTATGGAAAAGAAACAATTCTACCTGTGGCACTGCACAATGGAGCAGCAGAAGAAAGTACAAATAGGCCACCAAACATAGAAATGCATGTAGGAGAAAAAGGTACGATCTCACTTGCGCTCCAAAATTGTCCAACAATAATCCTTGATGTGATGATTAGCTGATGTAGTCAGGTCACACGTTATCCGGAAATATTCACATGTAAAAAATGAATGAACATATGATAGTGTAATACTGTATATGAGCAAAGTTCATTTACAGTATTACACTATCATATGTTCATTCATTTTTTGCATGTGAATATTTCCGGATAACGTGTGAATTCATGTGAAAATTTCCGATTAACGTGTGAACTGATTACATCAGCTAATCATCACATCAAGGATCTACTATATAGTTGGACAATTTTGGAGCGCAAGTGAGATCGTACCTTTTTCTCCTATAAAATGGGGGTATAGCTAGCATAACAGCATGTTATTGCTATCATAGACATTTTGATGTGATGATGCCCCCATTGTATGTGGTTTTACATTGTCTCTTTACGGTGCAGTACAGTGCCAATGCAGAACTCTGCCCGGTGCTGCGGAGCACTGAGGCTTCTTACAAATCAAGAAAGATAACTGCATAATTGTTTCTCAACTTTGCATTGTAGAATGTTTAGTAATGGGGACATGTCTGTACGCATATTACTGTAAAGGGCATTCTACCCACCTTTGTACAACTACCCATACACTTTACAAACGTTATTCCTTACTGTTTCTTGCAGGTCACACAGTATCTCTTGGACTCCTCAGGAGTGCTGGATGAAGAGGGTCTTTATGAAGCTTCTCTCCGTCTAGAACCCAAACTCCCCACTTGAATTTTTGCTGCGCACCACCTGCCTGTATCATATTGTACAGACCCCCCACGCCTCTCGCCAGACCCCATTATGCAGGGGTCACCATGCAGGGGTAGAGATGTCTGTGTCTCCATCCATCCCAAACACCCAACTGCTCCTATGGGATGCCCCACAATGCCCCCACACCCAGTTTTCCCCAAAGACACCCCTAGAAAGAGTGCACAGGGTGGAGACTGAGATACCTCTCACCAGGAGCACTATCCTAACGCACACCAGGCTGTGCTGGCAATGACTGAAGAGTTGCCGCTGCCTCCTATTGACTGTAAATGTAAGAACTAAGCAGCAGCTCCCCATTACACCAGCGGTCACCTCCTCCACCACCATGCGAGTACGGAGAGGTCCATGTTTCTGTGTATGTTTCAGGGAGAGGTTTAAAGAGCGAACTATATATCAGAGGAGGTTATAATAGTGAACTATAAAGCAGAAGAGGTTAATTTATAACACTCCACGTATTTTAATGTAGGGAACAAAAAAGTGATACTATCCTACACCTGGAGAAAAGGGCACATTCATAACATCAATGTAAGGGAGTACAGCTCTAGAAAACAGAACCAGTCCCATGAAATGATCAGCCTCTGATGTCCAGAATGGCAGTGTCCAGCACACTTTGCAAATTGTGGACTCTACTTCAGCTTTGTCTGTGTAGTAATATGTGTCCATGGCTGCAAAAGGAACTAAACAAAAAAATGCACAAATTATATATTTATGTAAGAAATCCAATAGCCTGAAGCTAAATAGCTGATACATTATATAGTGTAATGACTGCTATTAAGGCTGGGTATTAACTGCTTTATTGCAAAAGTGCCATCGCAACACAGGGAGTAACTGCAGTTGGATCATGGGGACTGTTGCATATGGAACAAGTCCAGCAGTAAGGCATAGGTTGATGTTGCTATTGTAGGCTGGATTGGGGAGAACGTCCACAATCTGGCCACATGAATGAGTTATGCAGGGGGAGGTTCAGCGGTGGGTTTGGAGAAAAATTTGCAGCTACATTTTGGTTTATTTTTTGTACTATAAAGTGTTTCCTGATTACCTCTCGCTAATAAATCTTTTATCTCAGGGTTACCACCAACCAAGCCTGTTGATTGATATGTTCTGTTTGTGATTGAAAATGAAAGGAAAAAACAACAAACCTTGGGGCAGATGTATTAACCTGGAGAAGGCATAAGGGAGTGATAAACCAGTGATATGTGCAAGGTGATACACGCACCAGCCAATCAGATCCTAACAGTTAATTTACATATTGTAACTGATTGGTGCATTTATCACCTTGCACTTATCACTGGTTTATCACTTCCTTATGCCTTCTCCAGGTTAATACATCTGGCCCACTGTCTATAGGGCCTAATTCAGATCTGATCACTGGGCTGCGTTTTTTGCTGTTCTACGATCAGATAGTCACCGCCTACAGGGGGAGTATATTTTCGCTGTGCAAGTGTGCGCTCCTATGTGTTGCCAGAGCTGCTAGAAATCAGTTTGTGCTGTTTCTACGCAGCCCAGGACTTACTTTTCCAGTGCGACTGAATCCTGCTGATCGGAGCCGGAGCTGACATCAGACACCCTCCTTCAAAGTGCTTGGACACGCCTGCGTTTTTCCAGACACTCCCTGTAAACGCTCAGTTGCCACCCACAAACGGCCTCTTCTCGTCAATCATCTTGCGTATGCCCGTGCGAATGGATCCTTCGCACCATCCTGTCGCTGACCGGCGAAGCCCGTTGTAGCTGTCCGACGCGCCTGTGCATTGCGGTACATACGCATGCGCAGTTTGGACCTGATCGCCCCCCTGTGCGAAAAGCAGCAATCAGATCTGAATGACCCTGTAGTAGTCAGAAATGACCATTACAAATGTAGTTCTAGTTCATTTTTAAACAAATACAAAATATACTTGACCCAATATGAAGATATTCTTCGCCAAAGAAGGTAGCAAAACATAATAAAACGTAATTGACAATAAACTATCAAATGCAATTTGATTTTTATAAAGCTGATGAGAACATTTATAAATGTATATGCAAACACTTTAAGACTGTACAAGGACTGAAAATTGTCCACACACGGGCAGCCAAATTGGATGAGATCTGGGCGTTTGGTACTAACACACGGTGAGATTTGTACCATGCAATTTTCCTTGACGTCCCGGGTGCTGACATTGCATATACACACGGTGGTATTTAAACCATGTGCGATTTGAACCATACTAAAAAAAAAAAAAAAAAAGCTTGTTTAAATAGTGGGTTGGTATTACAGGAGTGTGGGTGGCACCTTTTCACAGGGGATAAACAGCGGCGGCCATTATAAGTAAAAACATTGGTGGTCAGTGGTTTTTAAGGGTCTGGGACTCCAGGTCGACACCAATTAGGTCGACACCAGAAATAGGTCAACATGGAAAAAGGTCGAAATGAGTTTTTTTACTGTGTTTTGGTGTCCCAATTAGTGCAGCGTGTTCGCTCGCCATCCTTACTGTTCTCAAATGTACTCCACGTGGATCGTAAAGTATGAAAAAGTTCAAAAAAATGAAACAAAATGTCAAAACTCATGTCGACCCTTTTCCATGTCGACCTTTTGTCAGTATCGACCTATTTCGGGTGTCGATCCAATGTGTGTCGACCAATTGGAGTCGACCTGGAGTTTGGATACTGTTTTTAATACCAAAACTCAAGGCTCCGGCTGCTGCTTGATGGCTTCCTTTCCTTCCTCCGCGCAGTGAAAAGAGGAGGGCTCAGGGAGTGGCTTGTGTGATGTAAATATGCACCCTGTTTGCTTGCAGTCTGACCGCGGGACCGCGCATCAGCATCGCAATCCCTGTACACATGGTGCCATATGCACCATATTTGATTTGATTAAAACCATTTGGTTTAAATCGCGGGTGCAT
Organism: Pseudophryne corroboree; assembly: GCF_028390025.1. Classification (NCBI taxonomy): domain Eukaryota; kingdom Metazoa; phylum Chordata; class Amphibia; order Anura; family Myobatrachidae; genus Pseudophryne; species Pseudophryne corroboree. Next base: position 188,143,006 of record NC_086449.1, read on the forward strand.
ATCGCACCGTGTGAAGGCCCCTTAAGGTCAAGAGCATGGATTACATTAGGAGCTGCCAGAGCGTATATTGGATGGGCCTGACCAGGTTAAGGCCAGTAAACCAGTTGAGGACCTTATTGAGCATAAAACGCCTCAATGACAGAAAGCAGCTTTGCAGTAAGGCACTGCACATTACTAAATAACGTACAATCTAAAATTTTGCCTCATAAGAGAGGTTAGAAAATCCTTCTGCTCCACAAACTGCAGATTGGAATAATTGTCTGGGTGAATCACCCCCATAATGCTATTTATAGCTACAGATACCATTGCTTGTAAAACAAAGGCACCCAATACATTTTTACATTCACTCAGTGATTTTACTGTCACTGCCTGTAATAAGAAATTCAACAACCTGAGAACTTCTTCTTGTGCTTATGGTGAAACCGTCTTTCTTCCAATAACTACTGCTGGCCGCTTGCATGAAACAGCAGCCCTCCTTCCCTGTGTCCCTTACAGGGTTAGGAAAGATTTTTTCCCCTACTGTGACGCACAATTGCCGACTGTCACACTGGTGTTTCTTGTTGTTGCTACAGTACCTGTGGATTAAAAAACACTTACAATCCATAAAGGTTTGGGGTCAACTTGTGTGTGTGATGCCGTGCTTACAGTAGCCCCAAAATTGTGTCTTTTATATAGGGCTGCAAACCATACCATAATGAGATGTCTTGGGGATGGGATCCAAGTCTAAGCACAGAATGCATTTATGTTTCATATACACCTTATACACACAGCCTGAAGGTCATTTTAGACAATAGTTTTAATAATTGTGTGCATTAAACAAAGCTTGTGTCCATTGAAGCATCAGACAGCAAAGGTGTCACTATCTCAGTCGTGCTTCTATAAATTCCTTTACAACATTTTTCAAATGTGCTTAGTATTACCCATGCACATGTGGAAAATTATCGGGCGCACAGTTTAGACTATAAAACGGAATGACAGGAGCGCTTAAATTGGCGCCAAACGGTTGTGAAGACGGGAGCGGGTGTACCAGCATCGGGACCAGCCGGCAGGACGCAATCCGCAAGAAAGAAGCACAGTCTGGACGTGACTAAAGGTAGGCAGCAATAGGGATAGCTAGTTAGACTTTCCCACTGCAGCCGCAGTACGGACCGAAGTGCCGGCATCTATAAAAAGGACTCCCGCACAGGACTTCTCACATTAGCACGAAAGTGCTGTAAACATTTCTAATTAACCATTTCTTTTTTCACAGGTGTTTGCAAAAAAATCTTTTATTATTTTTATTAATTCATTTTATATATTTAAGTGCTCCTGTCATTCCGTTTTATTGTTATTATTTCTTAAAGGAGCAGCTCCACAAAACTTTCAAAGCGCGGGTTATCCATCACACTTATTGCACAGTTTAGACTGACAGGTAACACAACCTCTGAGGTAAGGAGTCTGGTGTTACATGCACCTCATGAGTTAGGGAGCATATTAATGCAGCTTCTAATAGACAATCTGGACGTCAATTTAACCAAAATAAACACATTGATACAAAGCAAACCAATGATAAGCGCTTAAAATATTTATGTAGACATTTTAATTACATACATAAATAATAACACAATTAGATTAAAATGATCTCTCATAACACACACTTTAGATGTGGACTGATGCTAGTGGACGTAATGTTCACATGTATGCACAATACTGCTTCCAGAGTGATTATTACACTCTCAGGTGAAATAAAGTTTCAGTTTACAGTAATATATTTAGTGTTGAGCCGAATACTTGTAATTCCCCAGTATTGAAAAATAGAAGCTCTCACCCTTAATGGCTAGAGATAGCGTCCGTGTACCTCTCTCTGGATCTATATGCCCAGCCTCTCCACCCGAGTGTATCAGTATTAAGATCCTTTAACACCTCGGTGGCATTGATGTATAGCTAAGCAGCGCTGTAGTAGGCTGGCGGTCCCGGTCTGTTGACCGCTGCAGGGACACTTAAAGAGGGCTTGACTGCGGTCTAATTACCGGAGCCGGCAGACACGGCAGAACATCCACTCAGGGGAAAGGTATAAACGGCTGTAGTTCAACCAGTCACCGGAACAGGTGTGCACACATGTGGGGTTCCTCTAAGCGTTTCTCCGCTATAGCTCTCAGCGGTTTCCTCAGGAGGTGCATACAGGTGACTAGATTAGATAAGTATTTAAATCGGCTTCAGCCAATGAAATTGTCCACATTATTAAGGCTAGCACTTGTGCATCATTGTTTCATCAGTCGGTTGTTCTTAGCAGAGATCTTAATAGTATTTATAATAAAAAGCATTTCAAGTGATACTTCAGAGGTAGCATATATATATATATATATATATATATATATATATATACACTGCTCAAAAAAATAAAGGGAACACTAAAATAACACATCCTAGATCTGAATGAATGAAATATTCTTATTAAACACTTTGTTCTTTTCATAGGCCCTCATTCCGAGTTGATCGGTCGCAAGGCGAATTTAGCAGAGTTACACACGCTAAGCCGCCGCCTACTGGGAGTGAATCTTAGCTTCTTAAAATTGCGACCGATGTATTCGCAATATTGCGATTACTAACTACTTAGCAGTTTCAGAGTAGCTCCAGACTTACTCTGCCTGTGCGATCAGTTCAGTGCTTGTCGTTCCTGGTTGACGTCACAAACACACCCAGCGTTCGCCCAGGCACTCCCACCGTTTCTCCGGCCACTCCTGCGTTTTTTCCGGAAACGGTAGCGTTTTCAGCCACACGCCCCTGAAACGCCGTGTTTCCGCCCAGTAACACCCATTTCCTGTCAATCACATTACGATCGCCGGAGCGAAGAAAAAGCCGTGAGTAAAAATACTTTCTTCATAGTAAAGTTACTTGGCGCAGTCGCAGTGCGAACATTGCGCATGCGTACTAGGCGGATTTTCACTGCGATGCGATGAAAAAGAACGAGCGAACAACTCGGAATGAGGGCCATAGTTGTATGTGCTGACAACAAAATCACACAAAAATTATCAATTGAAATCAAATTTATAAACCCATGGAGGTCTGGATTTGGAGTCACCCTCAAAATTAAAGTGGAAAAACACACTACAGGCTGATCCAACTTTGATGTAATGTCTTTAAAACAAGTCAAAATGAGGCTCAGTAGTGTGTGTGGCCTCCACGTGCCTGTATGACCTCCCTACAACCCACACAAGTGGCTCAGGTAGTGCAGCTCATCCAGGATGGCACATCAATGCGAGCTGTGGCAAGAAGGTTTGCTGTGTCTGTCAGCGTAGTGTCCAGAGCATGGAGGCGCTACCAAGGAGACAGGCCAGTACATCAGGAGACGTGGAGGAGGCCGTAGGAGGGCAACAACCCAGCAGCAGGACCGATACCTCCGCCTTTGTGCAAGGAGGAACAGGAGGAGCACTGCCAGAGCCCTGCAAAATGACCTCCAGCAAGCCACAAATGTGCATGTGTCTACTCAAACGATCAGAAACAGACTCCATGGGGGAAATTAACTAAGGTGGGAGATTTTTAGAACTGGTGATGTTGCCCATGGCAACCAATCAGATTCTACTTACCATTTATCTAGCTGCTTCTAGCAGATAATAGATATAATCTGATTGGTTGCTATGGGCAACATCACTAGTTCTAAAAATCTCCCACCTTAGTAAATTTCCCCTCATGAGTGTGGTATGAGAGCCCGACGTCCACAGGTGGGGGTTGTGCTTACAGCCCAACACCGTGCAGGACATTTGGCATTTGCCAGAAAACACCAAGATTGGCAAATTCGCCACTGGCGCCCTGTGCTTTTCACAGATGAAAGCAGGTTCTCACTGAGCACATGTGACAGACGTGACAGAGTCTGGAGACGCCAAGGAGAACGTTCTGCTGCCTGCAACATCCTCCAGCATGACCGGTTTGGCAGTGGGTCAGTAATGGTGTGGGGTGGCATTTCTTTGGGGGGCCACACAGCCCTCCATGTGCTCGCCAGAAGTAGCCTGACTGCCATTAGGTACTGAGATGAGATCCTCAGACCCCTTGTGAGACTATATGCTGGTGCGGTTGGCCCTGGGTTCCTCCTAATGCAAGACAATGCTAGACCTCATGTGGCTGGAGTGTGTCAGCAGTTCCTGCAAGACGAAGGCATTGATGCTATGGACTGGCCCACCCGTTCCCCAGACCTGAATCCAATTGAGCACATCTGGGACATCATGTCTCGCTCCATCCACCAATGCCACGTTGCACCACAGACTGTCCAGGAGTTGGCGGATGCTTTAGTTCAGGTCTGGGAGGAGATCCCTCAGGAGAACATCCGCCACCTCATCAGGAGCATGCCCAGGCTGTTAGGCGCCGGGGTCCGCTCGGCCGTGAGGCCCGGCGCCTAGCAACCAGGGACGCCGTGCGCGTTCAGCCGCCGGCTCCCTGGCAATGCTAAGACGCCGGGCGCACGGAGCCGCTCTGACCTTAGCAACGGGGACGCCACGTTCAGCCGCGTTCCCCGTTGCTGGGTCTATTCTCATTACCCTGATTATGTGCTGGCCGTGCAGCATGCAAGCTGCACGGCATTTCTATTTGATTGTCCTGTCTGGATCCTGATTGGAGGGTGCCTGAATAAAGGCACCCTCAGGACTTCTTACAGACGCCGGTGATAGCTTCCTGTTTGCCTGTGTCTGCTGCAGAGAGTTCCCAGTCCCGGTCTTTTCGGTTGTTCCTGTCCTCAGAGATCCTGTACTCGGAAGTTACCATCTGTTCCTGGAGTCTGACCGAGCACCTTTAACATCTGGTGGTGTTCGTGAGTCGCGGCGCAGCCGTGTGTTGCGGCTTGTCCGCTTCTGTTTATTATTTTGTTTAATTGTGTTCTGGAGCTTTGCGGAGGATTCCGCTTCCACAGATCCACTCTGGTGTCCGGCGGTGCCGGATAGGAGTGTCGGATCAGTGGATCCTTGGTTGTCCTTTTTCCTGGCGGCTAGTCCGCACATACCTTTTTGATTTAGTTAGTTAGCTTGTAACCCCTGGCCTGGTTGCTTAGTCAGAGGGCCCCTTGTTATCACCCTGTCTCGGACTTCCCCTTGTCTCCCATTAAGACCTGCGGGGGCATCGGGGTTGGGCAGACATAATCCGCCCTTCGAACGCGGCTGCCATGGGCTCAAGCAACCATAGTCTCGCAGGGGATTTCTGATAACACGGGCGAGACAACGGAGTTAGGGCGCCAGGGGTTACTAGGCTATCCAGCTCCCACAACCAGCTTATTTTCCTGTACTCAGATCCCTGCCATAAGATCTCCTCCGGTCTGGAGTACAGGAATCATAACATTATCACCGGCCTACAAAAGAAAAGATTTAACTTACAGTAAATTTTTTCACTTTTTAGTTGGGAGATTTTTGTCGGCCTTATGAATCCCACCGGTGTTGGGCCAAACCCTGGCCAGCTTCTTGTTAGTCAGATTCAGGAACTTACTCAGATGGTTCAGGATCTGTCCCTCCGGGTGAGGTCACAGGAAGATCTGTTACGGACTTCCCAGAGGGTCATCCCTGAACCAAAAATGCATCTGCCTGACCGTTTTTCTGGGGATAGAAAACAGTTTTTTAATTTTAAAGAATCTTGCAAACTGTATTTTCGTTTAAGACCAGTTACCTCAGGTACAGAGGCTCAGCGGGTTGGGATTATTATTTCTCTACTTCAGGGGGATCCTCAGACCTGGGCTTTTGGTTTAAAGACAGACGATCCGGCCTTATCGTCTGTAGACGCCTTTTTAAAATCTTTAGGGCTATTGTATGACGACCCTGATAGAGAGGCGTCCGCAGAAAGTCAGTTGCGTGCTCTTAGACAGGGTAGGAGTCCCGCAGAGAATTATTGTACGGAGTTTCGCCGTTGGTCGAACGACTGTGGCTGGAATGACCCAGCCCTGCGCAGTCAGTTTCGCCTCGGCTTATCGGAATCTATAAAAGACAGTCTCCTCCAGTATCCCGCTCCTGAGACCCTCGATAACCTCATGGAGCTATCTATTAAAATAGATCGTCGGCTCAGAGAGCGGAGGGCTGAAAAAGGGGCATCTGTCGGGTCCTCTCCCTGGGTTCCTTCCATTCCTGTAGACATAGAGGAGCCTATGCAGATTGGTCTCTCCAAATTGTCTCCGGAAGAAATAACCAGGAGGCAAAATTATGGTCTGTGTTTATACTGCGGAGGTAAGGGACATTTTGCCCGTAGTTGTCCAAACAAGTTGGGAAACTTCCTGACCAAGTGAATTGTGAGGGGGTTCACTTTGGTCTGCAGCTCATCTCCTCAAATAATTCACTGTTGGTTCCTGCTAAAGTTTCCTATGGCAGCCTCTGTTCCTCGGTCTCTGCTTTTGTGGACAGTGGAGCTGCAGGAAACTTTATGGATTTAACATTGGCCCTCATTCCGAGTTGTTCGCTCGCAAGGCGATTTCAGCAGAGTTACACACGCTAAGCCGCCGCCTACTGGGAGTGAATCTAATCTTCTTAAATGTGCGACCGATGTATGCGCAATATTGCGATCAAAAACGAGTTAGCAGTTTTAGAGTAACTCCAGACTTACTCTGCCTGTGCGATCAATTCAGTGCTTTTCGGTCCCGGCTGACGTCATAAACACACCCAGCGTTCGCCCAAGCACTCCCACCGTTTCCCCAGACACGCCTGCGTTTTTTCCGGAAACGGTAGCGTTTCCAGCCACACGCCCCTAAAACGCCGTGCTTCCGCCCAGTAACACCCATTTCCTGTCAATCACAATGCGATCGCCGGAGCGATGAAAAAGCCGTGAGTAAAAATACTTTCTTCTTAGTAAAGTTACTTGGCGCATGCGCAGTGCGAACATTACGCATGCGCACTAAGATAATTCTCACTGCGATGCGATGAAAAATACCGAGCGAACAACTCGGAATGAGGGCCATGGGCCAAGGCCTTAGGTATTCCTCAGCTAACCTTAGGTAGGTGTATCACCATGCATGGTTTAGATGGGAGTCCTTTATCCAATGGGGTTATTTCTCTATGTACACCTCCTGTTTTGCTCTCGGTGGGAGCTCTGCATTCTGAAAAAATTGAGTTTTTCCTTACCCATTGTCCAGCAGTTCCTGTGGTTCTGGGTCATCCTTGGCTGGCCTTTCATAATCCCGTCATTGATTGGCAGTCTGGGGAGATCCTACAATGGGGTACCATCTGTGATAAAGAATGTATTACGCTTCCTATCCGAGTAGCTGCCGCCAGTTCCGCACATATTCCTGGGGAATACCAGGATTTTGTTGATGTGTTTTCCAAGGGCAATGCGGATATTTTGCCTCCCCATAGGCCTTATGATTGTGCCATTGAGTTAATTCCTGGTGCCACGTTGCCTAAAGGAAGGTTATATGCATTGTCTGGTCCTGAAACTGTGGCCATGAATGAGTATGTGAAAGAAAGCCTTGGGAAAGGGTTTATCAGGCCATCTAAATCCCCTTTAAGTGCAGGTTTCTTCTTCGTAGAGAAGAAGGATGGTTCACTCAGACCCTGCATTGACTTTAGGGCTTTGAATAAAATCTCAGTAAAGAATACTTACCCTCTGCCGCTGATCTCTGTCCTCTTTGATCAGCTACGTTCGGCTGTTATTTTTTCTAAGATTGATCTTAGAGGAGCATATAACCTCATCAGAATCAGGTCAGGGGATGAGTGGAAAACGGCATTTAGTACTCAGTCGGGCCACTATGAGTATCTGGTCATGCCATTCGGCCTATCTAACGCTCCGGCAGTTTTCCAGGATCTCATTAATGATGTGCTCCGTGAGTTTCTGGGAAGATTCGTCGTGGTCTATTTAGACGATATTTTGATATATTCTGACTCCGTGGAACAACATGTTACCCAGGTGCGTCAGGTGCTAAAGAGATTACGTGAAAATCACTTATATGCCAAGCTGGAGAAGTGTGAATTTCATGTCACGGAAGTATCCTTTTTAGGGTACATTATTTCCCCTCGGGGATTCCGAATGGAACCAAAAAAGCTCCAAGCCATCCTTAGTTGGGCGCAACCCACCAATTTAAAAGCAATTCAGCGCTTTTTAGGGTTTGCAAACTACTATAGAAGATTTATTCACTCTTTCTCTGACCTAGTTGCTCCCATTGTGGCACTTACTAAGAAGGGAGCAGATCCTACCAATTGGTCATGTGAAGCGGAGTTATCTTTTCAGGCCTTAAAACAAGCCTTTGTCTCAGCCCCTGTCCTTAGACATCCCAACCCAGAATTACCTTTCATTATTGAGGTGGATGCCTCGGAGGTTGGAGTAGGGGCTATCCTTTCTCAGAAGGATCCAGATTCCCTTGAGTTACATCCTTGTGCCTTTATGTCCAGGAAATTCTCATCTGCAGAATCCAACTACGATGTTGGTAACCGGGAATTGCTGGCTATTAAATGGGCTTTCGAGGAGTGGAGAAATTGGCTTGAAGGAGCTACCCACACCATTTCAGTTTTGACTGATCACAAAAATCTTCAATACATTGAATCGGCTAAACGACTGAATGCCCGACAGGCTCGTTGGGCTTTATTTTTTACTCGTTTCAAATTCATTATCACCTTCAGACCAGGTTCCAAGAATACCAAGGCAGATGCCCTGTCACGCAGTTTCCTTCCGGTTCAAGACAACAGTCCTGTTACTCCCATACTTCCGCCTTCAGTCATTCAGGCAGGTCTCACACAGGATGTATTTTCCCAATTAAAGCTGCTTCAACATCAAGCTCCGGGAAATACTCCTGCTAGTCGTCTTTTTGTTCCTGAGTTTTTGAGAGCAACTGTTTTGGCGGAATTTCATGATAGCAAAGTTGCAGGGCATCCGGGAATCGCTAAGACTTTTGAATTAGTATCCCGCTCAGTATGGTGGCCTGGTCTTTCCAAAGACATTAAAGAGTTTGTTTTTTCGTGTCAGGTCTGTGCACAGCATAAAGTTCCCCGTTCTTTGCCTATTGGTCAACTTATGCCCTTGAAAGTTCCTCTTAGGCCATGGTCGCATATCTCCATGGATTTTGTGGTGGATCTCCCTCTGTCAGCCGGATGCCGAGTCATATGGGTGGTAGTGGACCGTTTTAGCAAGATGGCCCATTTTATTGCTCTTCCCCGATTGCCATCTGCCCAGGGATTGGCAGTCTTGTTCCTCCGTCATGTTTTCAGACTCCATGGGTTACCCACTGATATTGTTTCTGACAGGGGTCCACAATTCATTGCGCAATTTTGGAAGTCTTTTTGTGCTTCATTAAAGATGAAATTATCATTAACCTCCGGCTATCATCCACAATCCAATGGACAGACTGAGCGAGTTAACCAATCTCTAAAACAATATTTGCGTTTGTACTCGGCCAAACTCCAAAATGACTGGTCTGAGTTTCTTCCATTGGCGGAGTTTGCTTATAATAATGCCTGTCATTCCTCCACCAATGTGTCTCCATTTTTTGCAGTTTTTGGTTTCCACCCCAGAGCTAATTCATTTTTTCAACATTCCTCTGTCTCCTCTCTGGCCCTGACCTCTCATCTTAAACTTATTTGGAAAAAAGTGCACCTGGCTCTCAGAAAAGCAGCTTTCCGGGAAAAAAAATTTTCTGACAGGCTCCGGCGGCCGTGCACTTTTAAAGTAGGAGACAGGGTGTGGTTGTCGACTCGCAACATCAAACTTCGACAAACCTCAGCCAGATTGGGTCCTAGATATATTGGACCATTTCTCATTATCAAAAAAGTCAATCCAGTTGCTTTCCGGTTACGTTTACCAAAAACTTTACGGATCGGAAATACCTTCCATTGCTCATTGCTTAAACCATATGTTTCGTCCAGCAGATTTCCTCGTAAAAAATCTCAGGGGAGATCACCAGTTAATGTACAGGGTCAGCAAGAGTTCTTGGTTGAGAAGGTTCTCGATTCCAAGTTGTCCCGGGGTCGGCTTTATTTTTTGGTGCATTGGAGAGGTTATGGGCCAGAGGAAAGGTCGTGGGTCCTGGATGAAGACCTTCATGCCCCAAAGCTCAAAAGGGCATTTTTTCGTGAATTTCCTCGGAAACCTGGCTTTAGGGGTTCCTTGACCCCTCCTCAAGGGGGGGGTACTGTTAGGCGCCGGGGTCCGCTCGGCCGTGCGGCCCGGCGCCTAGCAACCAGGGACGCCGTGCGCGTTCAGCCGCCGGCTCCCTGGCAACGCTAAGACGCCGGGCGCACGGAGCCGCTCTGACCTTAGCAACGGGGACGCCACGTTCAGCCGCGTTCCCCGTTGCTGGGTCTATTCTCATTACCCTGATTATGTGCTGGCCGTGCAGCATGCAAGCTGCACGGCATTTCTATTTGATTGTCCTGTCTGGATCCTGATTGGAGGGTGCCTGAATAAAGGCACCCTCAGGACTTCTTACAGACGCCGGTGATAGCTTCCTGTTTGCCTGTGTCTGCTGCAGAGAGTTCCCAGTCCCGGTCTTTTCGGTTGTTCCTGTCCTCAGAGATCCTGTACTCGGAAGTTACCATCTGTTCCTGGAGTCTGACCGAGCACCTTTAACATCTGGTGGTGTTCGTGAGTCGCGGCGCAGCCGTGTGTTGCGGCTTGTCCGCTTCTGTTTATTATTTTGTTTAATTGTGTTCTGGAGCTTTGCGGAGGATTCCGCTTCCACAGATCCACTCTGGTGTCCGGCGGTGCCGGATAGGAGTGTCGGATCAGTGGATCCTTGGTTGTCCTTTTTCCTGGCGGCAAGTCCGCACATACCTTTTGATTTAGTTAGTTAGCTTGTAACCCCTGGCCTGGTTGCTTAGTCAGAGGGCCCCTTGTTATCACCCTGTCTCGGACTTCCCCTTGTCTCCCATTAAGACCTGCGGGGGCATCGGGGTTGGGCAGACATAATCCGCCCTTCGAACGCGGCTGCCATGGGCTCAAGCAACCATAGTCTCGCAGGGGATTTCTGATAACACGGGCGAGACAACGGAGTTAGGGCGCCAGGGGTTACTAGGCTATCCAGCTCCCACAACCAGCTTATTTTCCTGTACTCAGATCCCTGCCATAAGATCTCCTCCGGTCTGGAGTACAGGAATCATAACACAGGCATTGTAGGGAGGTCATACAGGCATGAGGAGGCCACAGACACTACTGAGCCTCATTTTGACTTGTTTTAAGGACATTACATCAAAGTTGGATCAGCCTGTAGTGTGTTTTTCCACCTTAATTTTGAGGGTGACTCCAAATCCAGACCTCCATGGGTTAATAAATTTGATTTCCATTGATAATTTTTGTGTGATTTTGTTGTCAGCACACTCAACTATGTAAAGAACAAAGTATTTAACAAAGTATTTAATAAGATCATTCAGATCTAGGTTGTGTTATTTTAGTGTTCCCTTTATTTTTTGAGCAGTATATATATATATATATATATATATATATATATATATATAACCAGAAAATAAGAGGCGGCACTCGGAGGCTTAAAAGTGCAAATCAAAATTGTATTCCCACAAAGAAGAACTAACGTTTCGGGGTCACAATACCCCTTTGTCAAAGTGAACAAGTGTGTATAGAAGCAAAAACGTACCTTAAATACCCAAGAATCCCGCTCAGGTGAGCCGACGCTGTCCGGGCCGCGCTGGCTGTGCGCTTCGTTTCGGGTCCTGCAGAGATGACGTCATTCACATCGCGTCTGGTTGCCGAGGTAACTTGAGATGCCAGGCGGCCCGGGTGCAGCGCTGCATGAAAGAAAGCAGTGCAACTTACAGTGTCCCACTAATGAAACAACAAGTAATAAAACTAGATGCAGGCATTACTGAGACCTCACGCAGGGATGTTGTAATAATACAAGTAAAATCACTATATTGGGAGCGTCTAAAGATTAATTGAGGATGCTACAGCACTATTCCCTGAGCCCGGGATATTAAGAATATCCGGGGGTCATAATTCAATAAGGGTGATTACTAAGGTTATGCATAGGATACCGATTAAGGATGGTTCCTATTGCATATGTTGGAACGTGAATCTGGGTGAGGTTTCAGTGAGGGAGCAGAAAAAATCACCCTTACATATGAGGAAAAAGAGTCGTGCATACAATAAATAAAGGTATAGGAAGCCAGAGAATACAGGCCACTATTTAAAGATATTAAGACTCAATTTTTCATTGAGACCATGGGGACTAGTAGTTCCAAGCTCGAAAATCCATCTGGTCTCGAGCCGTAGTAGTCTTCCATCTCTGTCACCACCTCTAATATGTCTGGGGACATGGTCGATGATGAGGTGTTTCAAATCCTTCATGGTATGGCCGGCAGTAGCAAAGTGTCTGGCCACCGGCTGTTCAGAGATCTTGCCTTGCAGTGCTTGTTTAATAGCTGATCGATGGAGGGCCATCCTCTCCCGGCCCGTTCTGATGGACTTCCCTACATAATGAAGGTTGCATGGACATTTAATAATGTATATGATATGAGTGGTAGTGCATGTAAGAACATGCTTGATGTGATAGATTTTGTCACGGTGGGGATGCTTGAAGCTCGAGCCAGTAATCATGTGTTCGCATGTCGTGCATTTAATGCATTTGTAGCAGCCTGGTGTCTTCTCCAAGAATGTCGATTCTGGCCGTCTCTGTCGGTCTAGCTCGGCCTGAAAACCAGTGACATCAGAGTGGACTATTGTGTCCTTAAGATTCCTACCCCTTTGATAGCACATCATTGGTCTTTTCCCATTCAACGAGGAAAGTGATTTATCAGAGGCCACTATAGGCCATAGGGCTCTAGTGGCCCTTTGTACTACTGGACTTGAGGTGTTGTATTTTGTAAGGAATGGTATAACAGAGTCCTGTTGTTTAGGCTTAGAAGTTAAAAGTAAGTCTCTGGGAATCTTCATCACTTCCTTCTTATGCTTAAGGAGGAGTTGTCTGCTGTATCCTCTTTCCATAAATTTAGACACCAATTTATCCAGTTCTTGCTCCAAAGTGCTGCGATCACTGATGATACGGGAAACCCTGATCATTTGGGACCGTGGGAGGCCTTCCTTCAGTGGTCTTGGATGGTGACTGCTGGCCTTGAGGAGGGTATTTTTATCCGTGGGTTTACAGTACAGGCTGGTATGTAGAGCCCCATTGGTGATGGTTATTTGAACATCCAAATAATTCAGGGAGCTTGTACTAGTTTGAAATGTGTATTTAATACTGGAAACCCTTGAGTTGATGGATAACATAAGTGCTTTGAAACGATCCTCACCTCCTGTCCATAGGATGAACAAGTCATCTATAAACCGTGTGAACAGGAGGATCTGAGCAGCTACGGTTTCATCTTTGAAGAAAGCCTCAAACTCCTCCTGAAACATAAAGATGTTAGCAAATGATGGGGAGACATTGCTCCCCATCGCACACCCCGTTCTTTGTCGGTAAAATTTACCATTGAAGAGGAAGTAGTTTTTCTCAAGTGTAATACGTAAAAGAGACAGAAAAAGGGGGAGATCAAGGGACTCCATTCTTTCGTTTCTCAGGAAATCTTCCATGGCTGACAAACCAGCCTCATGGGGAATGCTTGTGTACAAGCTGACTACATCCACGACACAAATCAGTGTGCCTTCCGGGACTTGCTTGATTTCCATCAGTCGATTAATAAAGCAGGTGGTATCCTTGATAAAGTTCTTATGTTTAAGGATCAATGGCTGCAAAATGTTATCCAAGAATATCGACACTGGTTGAAAGATAGAATCACGTGCTGCTATTATGGGCCTTCCGGGAGGTGCTTGGAGGTTCTTATGGATTTTAGGGACACTGAACAGGATAGGTACCAGAGGATGTTCCTGCTTCAAGGCTTTATACATCTTTGGAGTTAAAGTGCCTTGCTGTTTTGCATTATCTAAAATGACCAGTAAGGCCTTCTGGTATTCAACAGTTGGATCCTGTTGCAATTCTTCGTATGTGTCCGTGTTACTCAACTGGCTGTTAATTTCTGAAATGTAATAGTCCAAGTCTAAAACCACCACTCCACCCCCTTTATCCGCCGGACGGATCACAATGTCCTTGTATTTCCCCAGCTGTTGTAGCGCGGACCACTCGTCCCGAGAAAGGTTACGGTGTACCTTCGCTGAGTCTGGGGCCGCATTGTATTTTTTGACAGAGTCTCCAATCAATCTGGAAAAAGACTTTATAGAGGCATTTGTGGACGTGGGATCAAAGGAGGACTGGGAACGTTGATTCAAAAATTTCTGATGTTTACTATCAAGCGGATCAACCAGAGAAGTATTTGCAGCACTAGTCTGAAAAAATTCTTGGCGTCTCAGTTTGCGCGAGAACTGATGCAGCTCGATGTTCCACGTGAAATCATTAAAGGGGTTAGTGGGGACAAATGAGAGTCCTTTCTCAAGCACAGATTGTTCCACATCTGTGAGGACCCTCTGTGACAAATTATACACTAGGGTTTTTTGCTTAGTGAGGCTCCTCTGGTTCCTCGAGCTTTGGCCACCCCTGCGGGTGGTCGCCCTCTTCTTCCTTTCTCTGCTGGTATAGCCGCCGCTGCCCCTAAAGGGGCCGTTGGTTGCTGATGAGGTCCCTCCGAGTCGACTGGCCCGAAGTCGCTGTCGCTGTTGGATGTCCCTGTTATATTCTGTTGGACCTCTCTCCTTTTGCGCCAGCTGTGTTTACTCCGGAAATTATACGGTTTGGAAGGCGTTGTGTTGTCACCCATGAGCCATCTGTAGACTCTGTTTGTGTCGTAATCCTCTTTAACGATGGTCAATTTATTACGCTTAAATTTGATCAAGTCACTCTTGTACTTGTCAACTTGGACTTGAAATTTCTGCATCCAATCCTGATTGGTCTCACTTTGCAACTCCTGTTTATGGAGGGTCTCGAAGAGGATTACGACACAAACAGAGTCTACAGATGGCTCATGGGTGACAACGCAACGCCTTCCAAACCGTATAATTTCCGGAGTAAACACAGCTGGCGCAAAAGGAGAGAGGTCCAACAGAATATAACAGGGACATCCAACAGCGACAGCGACTTCGGGCCAGTCGACTCGGAGGGACCTCATCAGCAACCAACGGCCCCTTTAGGGGCAGCGTCGGCTATACCAGCAGAGAAAGGAAGAAGAGGGCGACCACCCGCAGGGGTGGCCAAAGCTCGAGGAACCAGAGGAGCCTCACTAAGCAAAAAACCCTAGTGTATAATTTGTCACAGAGGGTCCTCACAGATGTGGAACAATCTGTGCTTGAGAAAGGACTCTCATTTGTCCCCACTAACCCCTTTAATGATTTCACGTGGAACATCGAGCTGCATCAGTTCTCGCGCAAACTGAGACGCCAAGAATTTTTTCAGACTAGTGCTGCAAATACTTCTCTGGTTGATCCGCTTGATAGTAAACATCAGAAATTTTTGAATCAACGTTCCCAGTCCTCCTTTGATCCCACGTCCACAAATGCCTCTATAAAGTCTTTTTCCAGATTGATTGGAGACTCTGTCAAAAAATACAATGCGGCCCCAGACTCAGCGAAGGTACACCGTAACCTTTCTCGGGACGAGTGGTCCGCGCTACAACAGCTGGGGAAATACAAGGACATTGTGATCCGTCCGGCGGATAAAGGGGGTGGAGTGGTGGTTTTAGACTTGGACTATTACATTTCAGAAATTAACAGCCAGTTGAGTAACACGGACACATACGAAGAATTGCAACAGGATCCAACTGTTGAATACCAGAAGGCCTTACTGGTCATTTTAGATAATGCAAAACAGCAAGGCACTTTAACTCCAAAGATGTATAAAGCCTTGAAGCAGGAACATCCTCTGGTACCTATCCTGTTCAGTGTCCCTAAAATCCATAAGAACCTCCAAGCACCTCCCGGAAGGCCCATAATAGCAGCACGTGATTCTATCTTTCAACCAGTGTCGATATTCTTGGATAACATTTTGCAGCCATTGATCCTTAAACATAAGAACTTTATCAAGGATACCACCTGCTTTATTAATCGACTGATGGAAATCAAGCAAGTCCCGGAAGGCACACTGATTTGTGTCGTGGATGTAGTCAGCTTGTACACAAGCATTCCCCATGAGGCTGGTTTGTCAGCCATGGAAGATTTCCTGAGAAACGAAAGAATGGAGTCCCTTGATCTCCCCCTTTTTCTGTCTCTTTTACGTATTACACTTGAGAAAAACTACTTCCTCTTCAATGGTAAATTTTACCGACAAAGAACGGGGTGTGCGATGGGGAGCAATGTCTCCCCATCATTTGCTAACATCTTTATGTTTCAGGAGGAGTTTGAGGCTTTCTTCAAAGATGAAACCGTAGCTGCCCAGATCCTCCTGTTCACACGGTTTATAGATGACTTGTTCATCCTATGGACAGGAGGTGAGGATCGTTTCAAAGCACTTATGTTATCCATCAACTCAAGGGTTTCCAGTATTAAATACACATTTCAAACTAGTACAAGCTCCCTGAATTATTTGGATGTTCAAATAACCATCACCAATGGGGCTCTACATACCAGCCTGTACTGTAAACCCACGGATAAAAATACCCTCCTCAAGGCCAGCAGTCACCATCCAAGACCACTGAAGGAAGGCCTCCCACGGTCCCAAATGATCAGGGTTTCCCGTATCATCAGTGATCGCAGCACTTTGGAGCAAGAACTGGATAAATTGGTGTCTAAATTTATGGAAAGAGGATACAGCAGACAACTCCTCCTTGAGCATAAGAAGGAAGTGATGAAGATTCCCAGAGACTTACTTTTAACTTCTAAGCCTAAACAACAGGACTCTGTTATACCATTCCTTACAAAATACAACACCTCAAGTCCAGTAGTACAAAGGGCCACTAGAGCCCTATGGCCTATAGTGGCCTCTGATAAATCACTTTCCTCATTGAATGGGAAAAGACCAATGATGTGCTATCAAAGGGGTAGGAATCTTAAGGACACAATAGTCCACTCTGATGTCACTGGTTTTCAGGCCGAGCTAGACCGACAGAGACGGCCAGAATCGACATTCTTGGAGAAGACACCAGGCTGCTACAAATGCATTAAATGCACGACATGCGAACACATGATTACTGGCTCGAGCTTCAAGCATCCCCACCGTGACAAAATCTATCACATCAAGCATGTTCTTACATGCACTACCACTCATATCATATACATTATTAAATGTCCATGCAACCTTCATTATGTAGGGAAGTCCATCAGAACGGGCCGGGAGAGGATGGCCCTCCATCGATCAGCTATTAAACAAGCACTGCAAGGCAAGATCTCTGAACAGCCGGTGGCCAGACACTTTGCTACTGCCGGCCATACCATGAAGGATTTGAAACACCTCATCATCGACCATGTCCCCAGACATATTAGAGGTGGTGACAGAGATGGAAGACTACTACGGCTCGAGACCAGATGGATTTTCGAGCTTGGAACTACTAGTCCCCATGGTCTCAATGAAAAATTGAGTCTTAATATCTTTAAATAGTGGCCTGTATTCTCTGGCTTCCTATACCTTTATTTATTGTATGCACGACTCTTTTTCCTCATATGTAAGGGTGATTTTTTCTGCTCCCTCACTGAAACCTCACCCAGATTCACGTTCCAACATATGCAATAGGAACCATCCTTAATCGGTATCCTATGCATAACCTTAGTAATCACCCTTATTGAATTATGACCCCCGGATATTCTTAATATCCCGGGCTCAGGGAATAGTGCTGTAGCATCCTCAATTAATCTTTAGACGCTCCCAATATAGTGATTTTACTTGTATTATTACAACATCCCTGCGTGAGGTCTCAGTAATGCCTGCATCTAGTTTTATTACTTGTTGTTTCATTAGTGGGACACTGTAAGTTGCACTGCTTTCTTTCATGCAGCGCTGCACCCGGGCCGCCTGGCATCTAAAGTTACCTCGGCAACCAGACGCGATGTGAATGACGTCATCTCTGCAGGACCCGAAACGAAGCGCACAGCCAGTGCGGCCCGGACAGCGTCGGCTCACCTAAGCGGGATTCTTGGGTATTTAAGGTACGTTTTTGCTTCTACACACACTTGTTCACTTTGACAAAGGGGTATTGTGACCCCGAAACGTTAGTTCTTCTTTGTGGGAATACAATTTTGATTTGCACTTTTAAGCCTCCGAGTGCCGCCTCTTATTTTCTGGTTGTGGATTTTCCTGGAGGGCACCGGAGCCTGTGTATAGAAAATAGTGGGAGTGCCGGTCCGTTTGGAATGTGTATATATATATATATATATATATAGATAGGAGACTGGGCGGCACTCAGGAGACTGTTCAATCAATTTTCTTTATTGCAAAGACATCCTACAATTGTTTCGGGCGTCCGCCCGTCGTCAGGGATGTACAACATAGAATAAACCAACATTAAATACCCTCACAGAGACTTCCCACAAACATAATTTAAAATTAACTCACCCCACCTGCGTGTCAGCCCTCCGATCTGCACACCACGCTGACCGCTGCTCTCACACACTGTGCAGCGGCTTCCATGCGGCGGGTGACGTCATCGGAAGGCGCCCGCAAGCAGGGACGAGCATAACAACACGTTGCCAAGGCAACCAAACTAAACAAAAAACAACTTCATGCGCACGGAGCATCTCATCTATGAAAAAAAACAGAACATAGATTTTACGATGCTACCAAATCATATAACCAAATAATAACAATGCAAATAAGCAAAAGAGTTATACAATAATACAAAAAATAAAGAAAGAAAACATATATTGTAAAAAACACGTATATAAAACATGAGACACTGCAGACAAAATAAGATCCACCACCTAATAAGAAATATATTAGCATCATTATATGTCCAGAACCCTCCCCAGGTAATTTCATTATAGCTATTTGCTTATAATAATTTATTTATATTGCCATTCACCACAAACAGCATATGCCAAACACCCATATTTAGTTAGACATTAATTTATGGTATACTAAAAACGCCTCAATGGACTTACAAAAAACTATGCAGTCCATGCTGTTCATTCAGCCCTTTCGGGGACAATGTGTCCAACCTGAAAATCCACTGACTTTCTAACTGAAGCAATTTCCTACCTCTATTACCACCACGAATAGACGGTGGTACATGGTCTATTATCTTACTTCTAATGCTAGCAATACTGTGCGACCGTTGCGCACAGTGGCGAGCCATGGGTTGGTCACTAGAACCTGACTCAAGGGCAGCCCTGATTGCAGACCTATGATTTGCCATCCTTTCTTTAAATTGACATTCTGTCTTACCCACATAGAAAAGACCACATGGGCAAGACAGAACATACACAACGTACCGTGAGGTACATGTGAGTGGAAAATTGATAGAATATTTTTTACCTGATCTAGGATGGCAAATAAAATCCCCCACCAGCATAGAGCGACAGGTAACACATCCTATGCACCTGAAGCATCCAGGTTTACGTGATAAGAAATGCGGAACAGATTTTACTTTCGTCAACTCCGTTACATCAACCTTGACTAGTAGATCTTTCAAGTTTTTTCCCCTGGAGTATGCAGGCATAATCCTAGCATTATGAAGGCTTGGAAGATCCTTATCAGTGTTTACAATAGGCCAGATTTTTTTAATTTCTTTATTAGTTTTTTGACTGGCCTCTGTGTACCTATTTACCCAAGGAATCCTTTGCTGGTCACCATCTACAATAACTTTACCTTTAAGAGAAACCTCCCTGGGGATTTGCAAAACCCTCTGTTTGGTGGCCAATAATAATTTGTTATCATAGCCCCTTTGCTTGAACTTAGCCACCATACCATCCAGTGCACCATCTATTTTAGAAGGATCACTTGTGATCCGTCGTGTTCTAAGCATCTGGGAATATGGTAATCCATATTTTAATGAGGGAGGGTGGAAACTATCAGCTTTAAGGACAGTGTTACGATCCGTCTCCTTAACATATAAGGATGTACAAATTTGGCCATCCCTGCATGAGATGGTGACGTCTAGAAAATTGACATTAGTGGTACTCATATCATAGGTAAATTTTACAACACTGGAGGATACATTATGACTATCCAAAAGATCACGTAAACTTTCCTGAGAACCACCCCATACAATCAGCAAGTCATCAATGTATCTAACATACATGATGACCTGATGACTGAAGGGGCTGTCCAAAAGAAGGGGTTTTTCAATCCAACACATGAACGCATTGGCGTACGACGGGGCCACATTGGACCCCATCGCACAGCCCAGGCGCTGCAGATAGAAATCACCATTGAAGAAAAAGTAGTTTCTTGTTAACACCAGAGTTAGTAATTCTAGAAAAAATTCCTTAGGCGGACCAACATAATGGGGGTTATTCTCAATCAGTGCTGCTACCGCCATTATCCCCAGTTCGTGGGGTATACACGTATACAGTCCAACCACATCTGCACTGCAAAGTACTGTACCTGTTGGAAGTGAGCCTAAAGCATTCAACCGTAACAATAATTCATTAGTATCTTTGAGATATGAAACAGTATGTTGGATGCATGGATTTAGTAAAGCATCCAAATAAACTGAAACTGTTTGAAATAAAGAACCCCTGGCAGAGATGATTGGTCTGCCAGGGGGCCTCTGACTATTCTTATGGAGTTTGGGCAAGGTATAAAATAGGGGCACCACAGGATATGTTGTTTTTAATGCTGTAAATAATTCATTAGATATCCATGAATTAGTGACCGCCCTAGATAACACCCTGTCCAACTCCATTTTGAACTCATTCGTAGGATCCTGTGTCAATTTTTCATAGATGTCAACATTTGATAATTGCCTATTACATTCAGCAATATAATCTGGCAGGTCCTGTACGACTATCGCCCCACCTTTATCAGCACTTCTGATTATAATATCAGAACGAGATTGTAGATTCTTTAGTGCCTGTCGTTCAGGACCCGTCAGATTATTATGACCACTACCATCCTGTTCATAATCATTTCCCAGCCTCTCCATGAGCCGTGAAAACGTTTTAATGGAGGGGTTATTTGACACAGGGTCAAATTTAGACTTAGGCTGTATACTCTTAAGCTGTTTAGGTACATCAGTAATAGTTGTAGTTAATACTGCCGGAACAGTTTTAAAATGTTCTCGTAATTTTAGTGTCCTGTTGAATTTAAATGATTCAACCTTCCACTGAAATGGATCGTGGCGGACAGTGGGAATAAAAGAGAGTCCCTTCGCTAACACCTGATATTCAAAATCATCAAGTGGAGTTCTAGAAAGGTTAAAGACAAGGTCCCTTACTTGCGAGCCTTTGTTTTTGTCTTGTCTTTTGCTTTGGCCACCTCTCCTCGTCCTTTTGGCGGTTTGCCATACGTGGCCCGGGTTTTTACCCCTAAAGGGTGTTCCTGGCGAGATGTTGTTGCAACTTGTACGTCGTTATCACTTGCGGAGGTGCTTGATCCTTCATAGTCGGTGAATTGTGCCCTTGCTCTCCGGTTACGATTAAATGGCCTCTGTTGTTGACGTGCCCCTGGAGCATTCAACCAAACATAGACCCTGTTTTGATCATAATCCTGTTGGACCACACGTTTTTTATCACGTTTAAACTTGATTAGGTCTTTTTTATATTGGTCCAACTGTGCAGACAATTTCTCCAGCCAGTTTGTTTGAGTGTCCTGTATTAACACCGGCTTATGTTTTGATTCAAACTCAGAGATTTTAGCTTTTACAGCTGTAAGCTCCTTAGATGATTCTTCAATGACCAATAGGAGCAGGTCCATGGAACATTTATTGAGAATGCCGACCCATTTCTTACAGAAAAGCACATTATATCGCCCAATTGTAGGGGTGTTTCTCACCCTGAAACCCCTAGGGATTTGCTTATCTTTGTAATAGTCAGACAGGGTCAGTGCATGATACGTATAATCTAATTCACGTTTCTTCAGAAAATAAAGGTCTTTGTACAGATCGGCATTATCAGGCTCCGAGGAATCAATCTGCACTTTACAGGTGTTGAGGATATGTTCAGCCTCTGCATCAGAGTAACTGAAAAATTCCCTTGTATTTAGCTGGGCGATAGCACACCCTAATTCAGGAACATCCTCCATGACGTACAGCGTTCTTTAATATAAATGATGCCACAAAATGTCAGTGTCCCATGTGTTTAAAAAGAGAAGCATCCACTGCGAATATAGAAAAACACTAGCGTGGGGTGCCCTGCTATAAGATTTGCCCAAACAGCATAACTCAAATAAAATATCATCCAAACAGCCGGCACTCCCCTTGCTTACATATCAGCTGCTCCGGTGCTCTCCCTAGGAACGAATTCCAATTGTAGATAGGAGACTGGGCGGCACTCAGGAGACTGTTCAATCAATTTTCTTTATTGCAAAGACATCCTACAATTGTTTCGGGCGTCCGCCCGTCGTCAGGGATGTACAACATAGAATAAACCAACATTAAATACCCTCACAGAGACTTCCCACAAACATAATTTAAAATTAACTCACCCCACCTGCGTGTCAGCCCTCCGATCTGCACACCACGCTGACCGCTGCTCTCACACACTGTGCAGCGGCTTCCATGCGGCGGGTGACGTCATCGGAAGGCGCCCGCAAGCAGGGACGAGCATAACAACACGTTGCCAAGGCAACCAAACTAAACAAAAAACAACTTCATGCGCACGGAGCATCTCATCTATGAAAAAAAACACAGAACATAGATTTTACGATGCTACCAAATCATATAACCAAATAATAACAATGCAAATAAGCAAAAGAGTTATACAATAATACAAAAAATAAAGAAAGAAAACATATATTGTAAAAAACACGTATATAAAACATGAGACACTGCAGACAAAATAAGATCCACCACCTAATAAGAAATATATTAGCATCATTATATGTCCAGAACCCTCCCCAGGTAATTTCATTATAGCTATTTGCTTATAATAATTTATTTATATTGCCATTCACCACAAACAGCATATGCCAAACACCCATATTTAGTTAGACATTAATTTATGGTATACTAAAAACGCCTCAATGGACTTACAAAAAACTATGCAGTCCATGCTGTTCATTCAGCCCTTTCGGGGACAATGTGTCCAACCTGAAAATCCACTGACTTTCTAACTGAAGCAATTTCCTACCTCTATTACCACCACGAATAGACGGTGGTACATGGTCTATTATCTTACTTCTAATGCTAGCAATACTGTGCGACCGTTGCGCACAGTGGCGAGCCATGGGTTGGTCACTAGAACCTGACTCAAGGGCAGCCCTGATTGCAGACCTATGATTTGCCATCCTTTCTTTAAATTGACATTCTGTCTTACCCACATAGAAAAGACCACATGGGCAAGACAGAACATACACAACGTACCGTGAGGTACATGTGAGTGGAAAATTGATAGAATATTTTTTACCTGATCTAGGATGGCAAATAAAATCCCCCACCAGCATAGAGCGACAGGTAACACATCCTATGCACCTGAAGCATCCAGGTTTACGTGATAAGAAATGCGGAACAGATTTTACTTTCGTCAACTCCGTTACATCAACCTTGACTAGTAGATCTTTCAAGTTTTTTCCCCTGGAGTATGCAGGCATAATCCTAGCATTATGAAGGCTTGGAAGATCCTTATCAGTGTTTACAATAGGCCAGATTTTTTTAATTTCTTTATTAGTTTTTTGACTGGCCTCTGTGTACCTATTTACCCAAGGAATCCTTTGCTGGTCACCATCTACAATAACTTTACCTTTAAGAGAAACCTCCCTGGGGATTTGCAAAACCCTCTGTTTGGTGGCCAATAATAATTTGTTATCATAGCCCCTTTGCTTGAACTTAGCCACCATACCATCCAGTGCACCATCTATTTTAGAAGGATCACTTGTGATCCGTCGTGTTCTAAGCATCTGGGAATATGGTAATCCATATTTTAATGAGGGAGGGTGGAAACTATCAGCTTTAAGGACAGTGTTACGATCCGTCTCCTTAACATATAAGGATGTACAAATTTGGCCATCCCTGCATGAGATGGTGACGTCTAGAAAATTGACATTAGTGGTACTCATATCATAGGTAAATTTTACAACACTGGAGGATACATTATGACTATCCAAAAGATCACGTAAACTTTCCTGAGAACCACCCCATACAATCAGCAAGTCATCAATGTATCTAACATACATGATGACCTGATGACTGAAGGGGCTGTCCAAAAGAAGGGGTTTTTCAATCCAACACATGAACGCATTGGCGTACGACGGGGCCACATTGGACCCCATCGCACAGCCCAGGCGCTGCAGATAGAAATCACCATTGAAGAAAAAGTAGTTTCTTGTTAACACCAGAGTTAGTAATTCTAGAAAAAATTCCTTAGGCGGACCAACATAATGGGGGTTATTCTCAATCAGTGCTGCTACCGCCATTATCCCCAGTTCGTGGGGTATACACGTATACAGTCCAACCACATCTGCACTGCAAAGTACTGTACCTGTTGGAAGTGAGCCTAAAGCATTCAACCGTAACAATAATTCATTAGTATCTTTGAGATATGAAACAGTATGTTGGATGCATGGATTTAGTAAAGCATCCAAATAAACTGAAACTGTTTGAAATAAAGAACCCCTGGCAGAGATGATTGGTCTGCCAGGGGGCCTCTGACTATTCTTATGGAGTTTGGGCAAGGTATAAAATAGGGGCACCACAGGATATGTTGTTTTTAATGCTGTAAATAATTCATTAGATATCCATGAATTAGTGACCGCCCTAGATAACACCCTGTCCAACTCCATTTTGAACTCATTCGTAGGATCCTGTGTCAATTTTTCATAGATGTCAACATTTGATAATTGCCTATTACATTCAGCAATATAATCTGGCAGGTCCTGTACGACTATCGCCCCACCTTTATCAGCACTTCTGATTATAATATCAGAACGAGATTGTAGATTCTTTAGTGCCTGTCGTTCAGGACCCGTCAGATTATTATGACCACTACCATCCTGTTCATAATCATTTCCCAGCCTCTCCATGAGCCGTGAAAACGTTTTAATGGAGGGGTTATTTGACACAGGGTCAAATTTAGACTTAGGCTGTATACTCTTAAGCTGTTTAGGTACATCAGTAATAGTTGTAGTTAATACTGCCGGAACAGTTTTAAAATGTTCTCGTAATTTTAGTGTCCTGTTGAATTTAAATGATTCAACCTTCCACTGAAATGGATCGTGGCGGACAGTGGGAATAAAAGAGAGTCCCTTCGCTAACACCTGATATTCAAAATCATCAAGTGGAGTTCTAGAAAGGTTAAAGACAAGGTCCCTTACTTGCGAGCCTTTGTTTTTGTCTTGTCTTTTGCTTTGGCCACCTCTCCTCGTCCTTTTGGCGGTTTGCCATACGTGGCCCGGGTTTTTACCCCTAAAGGGACAAGACAAAAACAAAGGCTGCCACGATCCATTTCAGTGGAAGGTTGAATCATTTAAATTCAACAGGACACTAAAATTACGAGAACATTTTAAAACTGTTCCGGCAGTATTAACTACAACTATTACTGATGTACCTAAACAGCTTAAGAGTATACAGCCTAAGTCTAAATTTGACCCTGTGTCAAATAACCCCTCCATTAAAACGTTTTCACGGCTCATGGAGAGGCTGGGAAATGATTATGAACAGGATGGTAGTGGTCATAATAATCTGACGGGTCCTGAACGACAGGCACTAAAGAATCTACAATCTCGTTCTGATATTATAATCAGAAGTGCTGATAAAGGTGGGGCGATAGTCGTACAGGACCTGCCAGATTATATTGCTGAATGTAATAGGCAATTATCAAATGTTGACATCTATGAAAAATTGACACAGGATCCTACGAATGAGTTCAAAATGGAGTTGGACAGGGTGTTATCTAGGGCGGTCACTAATTCATGGATATCTAATGAATTATTTACAGCATTAAAAACAACATATCCTGTGGTGCCCCTATTTTATACCTTGCCCAAACTCCATAAGAATAGTCAGAGGCCCCCTGGCAGACCAATCATCTCTGCCAGGGGTTCTTTATTTCAAACAGTTTCAGTTTATTTGGATGCTTTACTAAATCCATGCATCCAACATACTGTTTCATATCTCAAAGATACTAATGAATTATTGTTACGGTTGAATGCTTTAGGCTCACTTCCAACAGGTACAGTACTTTGCAGTGCAGATGTGGTTGGACTGTATACGTGTATACCCCACGAACTGGGGATAATGGCGGTAGCAGCACTGATTGAGAATAACCCCCATTATGTTGGTCCGCCTAAGGAATTTTTTCTAGAATTACTAACTCTGGTGTTAACAAGAAACTACTTTTTCTTCAATGGTGATTTCTATCTGCAGCGCCTGGGCTGTGCGATGGGGTCCAATGTGGCCCCGTCGTACGCCAATGCGTTCATGTGTTGGATTGAAAAACCCCTTCTTTTGGACAGCCCCTTCAG
Source organism: Pseudophryne corroboree (assembly GCF_028390025.1). Lineage (NCBI taxonomy): Eukaryota > Metazoa > Chordata > Amphibia > Anura > Myobatrachidae > Pseudophryne > Pseudophryne corroboree. The sequence goes on from NC_086449.1 coordinate 188,169,350, forward strand.
TCATCAGGTCATCATGTATGTTAGATACATTGATGACTTGCTGATTGTATGGGGTGGTTCTCAGGAAAGTTTACGTGATCTTTTGGATAGTCATAATGTATCCTCCAGTGTTGTAAAATTTACCTATGATATGAGTACCACTAATGTCAATTTTCTAGACGTCACCATCTCATGCAGGGATGGCCAAATTTGTACATCCTTATATGTTAAGGAGACGGATCGTAACACTGTCCTTAAAGCTGATAGTTTCCACCCTCCCTCATTAAAATATGGATTACCATATTCCCAGATGCTTAGAACACGACGGATCACAAGTGATCCTTCTAAAATAGATGGTGCACTGGATGGTATGGTGGCTAAGTTCAAGCAAAGGGGCTATGATAACAAATTATTATTGGCCACCAAACAGAGGGTTTTGCAAATCCCCAGGGAGGTTTCTCTTAAAGGTAAAGTTATTGTAGATGGTGACCAGCAAAGGATTCCTTGGGTAAATAGGTACACAGAGGCCAGTCAAAAAACTAATAAAGAAATTAAAAAAATCTGGCCTATTGTAAACACTGATAAGGATCTTCCAAGCCTTCATAATGCTAGGATTATGCCTGCATACTCCAGGGGAAAAAACTTGAAAGATCTACTAGTCAAGGTTGATGTAACGGAGTTGACGAAAGTAAAATCTGTTCCGCATTTCTTATCACGTAAACCTGGATGCTTCAGGTGCATAGGATGTGTTACCTGTCGCTCTATGCTGGTGGGGGATTTTATTTGCCATCCTAGATCAGGTAAAAAATATTCTATCAATTTTCCACTCACATGTACCTCACGGTACGTTGTGTATGTTCTGTCTTGCCCATGTGGTCTTTTCTATGTGGGTAAGACAGAATGTCAATTTAAAGAAAGGATGGCAAATCATAGGTCTGCAATCAGGGCTGCCCTTGAGTCAGGTTCTAGTGACCAACCCATGGCTCGCCACTGTGCGCAACGGTCGCACAGTATTGCTAGCATTAGAAGTAAGATAATAGACCATGTACCACCGTCTATTCGTGGTGGTAATAGAGGTAGGAAATTGCTTCAGTTAGAAAGTCAGTGGATTTTCAGGTTGGACACATTGTCCCCGAAAGGGCTGAATGAACAGCATGGACTGCATAGTTTTTTGTAAGTCCATTGAGGCGTTTTTAGTATACCATAAATTAATGTCTAACTAAATATGGGTGTTTGGCATATGCTGTTTGTGGTGAATGGCAATATAAATAAATTATTATAAGCAAATAGCTATAATGAAATTACCTGGGGAGGGTTCTGGACATATAATGATGCTAATATATTTCTTATTAGGTGGTGGATCTTATTTTGTCTGCAGTGTCTCATGTTTTATATACGTGTTTTTTACAATATATGTTTTCTTTCTTTATTTTTTGTATTATTGTATAACTCTTTTGCTTATTTGCATTGTTATTATTTGGTTATATGATTTGGTAGCATCGTAAAATCTATGTTCTGTTTTTTTTCATAGATGAGATGCTCCGTGCGCATGAAGTTGTTTTTTGTTTAGTTTGGTTGCCTTGGCAACGTGTTGTTATGCTCGTCCCTGCTTGCGGGCGCCTTCCGATGACGTCACCCGCCGCATGGAAGCCGCTGCACAGTGTGTGAGAGCAGCGGTCAGCGTGGTGTGCAGATCGGAGGGCTGACACGCAGGTGGGGTGAGTTAATTTTAAATTATGTTTGTGGGAAGTCTCTGTGAGGGTATTTAATGTTGGTTTATTCTATGTTGTACATCCCTGACGACGGGCGGACGCCCGAAACAATTGTAGGATGTCTTTGCAATAAAGAAAATTGATTGAACAGTCTCCTGAGTGCCGCCCAGTCTCCTATCTACAATTGGAATTCGTTCCTAGGGAGAGCACCGGAGCAGCTGATATGTAAGCAAGGGGAGTGCCGGCTGTTTGGATGATATATATATATATATATATATATATATATATATATATATTTATTAACAGTTTCTTATATAGCGCAGCAAATTCCGTTGCGCTTTACAATTTGAAATAACAATAACAAAATGGGTGATAACAAACAGTCATAGAGGTAGGAAGGCCCTGCTCGCAAGCTTACAATCTATAGGGAAATAGGCATGTGTACATAAGGAAAGGTGCTATCTATTGCATAGAATGAGAAGACATGTGAGAATATGTGTGGACTGTACAGAGTGGATGCAATTTGATAGGAAGGTTTATGAAAGTTATGTGGGCGGTTCTGGAATTTGGTATGCTTGCCTGAAGAGGTGAGTTTTCAGGGAACGCTTGAAGGTTTGGAGACTAGAGGAGAGTCTTATTGTGCGTGGTAGGGCATTCCACAGAGTGGGTGCAGCCCGATGAAAGTCCTGCAATCGTGAGTGGGAGCGAGTAATGAGTGTGGATGAGAGACGCAGGTCTTGTGAAGAGCGAAGAGGTCGGGTTGGGAGATATTTTGAGATAAGCGAAGTGATGTACGTTGGTGTAGTTTGGTTAATGGCCTTGTGTGTGAGTAAAAGTATTTTATATTGAATGCGGTAGAGTACAGGTAACCAATGGAGGGACTGACAGAGTGGATCTGCAGACGATGAACGTCTAGCAAGGAAGATAAGCCTCGCCGCTGCATTCAGAATGGATTGTAGTGGTGAGAGTCTCGTTTTGGGAAGACCAGTTAGGAGACTATTGCAATAATCAATGCGGGAGATAATGAGAGCGTGGATTAGAGTTTTAGCAGTGTCTTGTGTAAGGTATGGTCGTATTTTGGATATGTTTTTTAGATGCATGTAACATGATCTTGAGACAGATTGAATGTGGGGAACAAAGGACAGATCAGAGTCAAGGATGACACCTAGGCAGCGAGCTTGTGGGGTAGGGTAGATAGTCGAGTTTTCAACAGTGATAGAGATATCAGGTTGGTACCTACTATTGGCCGGTGGAGATATAATTAACTCTGTCTTTGAAATATTCAGTTTGAGGTGGCGAGATGTCATCCAGGATGAAATGGCAGAAAGGCATTCAGTGACATGGTCCAGTACAGATAGGGACAAGTCAGGTGAGGATAGGTATATTTGAGTATCATCTGCGTACAGATGATACTGAAAACCAAAAGAGCTGATTAGTTTACCAATAGATGAGGTATAGATAGAGAAAAGCAGAGGACCCAAGACTGAGCCTTGCGGTACTCCAACTGAAAGAGGTAGCGAAGAGGAGGTAGATTCAGAGAAGCGAACACTGAAGGAGCGATTAGATAGGTAGGATAGGAACCAAGAAATGACTGTGTCTTTAAGACCTAGGGATTGTAATGTCTGTATGAGAAGAGAGTGGTCTACAGTGTCAAATGCAGCAGATAGATCTAGAAGAATAAGTAGTGAGTAATGGCCTTTAGACTTCGTAGTGACCAAATCATTAACCACTTTAGTCAGTGCTGTCTCTGTGGAGTGTTGGGAACGGAAGCCTGACTGAAGTGGGTCCAATAAAGTGTATGAGTTAAGAAAGTGTGTGAGTCGAGTGTAGGCAAGTCTCTCAAGTAGCTTAGAGAGACAAGGGAGCTGAGAGATAGGGCGGTAGTTTGAGAGAGAGTTAGGGTCAGAATTTTGTTTCTTTAAAATGGGAGTAATCACTGCATGCTTGAAGAGTGAAGGTAAAATACCAGTAGAGAGAGAGAGATTACATATGTTAGTTAAGGTAGGGATGAGCACCAGAGACAGAGCTTTACTTATTTGTGAGGGTAAAGGATCAAGAGGAGAGGTAGTGGAGAAGCAGGATGAGAAGAGTGATGATACTTCATCTTCATTTGTGGGATCAAATGAAGAAAGAGTGCCAGAGGGTTCAGGTAAAGAACGGAGCAGGTCACTGGCTGCCGAAGAGCATACCATTTCATTTCGGATCTTATCAATCTTCTCCTTGAAGTAGAAAGCAAGATCCTGTGCCTTGATACTGGCTGGTGGGGTAGGTGAGGGAGGATTCAGAAGTGATTTAAATGTATTAAAGAGTCGTTTGGGGTTGGAGGCTTGAGCAGAGATAAGAGTTTGGAAATATGTTTGTTTGGCAGTGTCCAGGGCATTTTTATAAGAATGGTAGACAGTCTTATATGTGAGGAAGTCACTTGAAATACGAGATTTACGCCACTGACGTTCAAGTTTTCGTGTGAGTTTTTGTAGTTGTCTTGTTAATGTGGAGTGCCATGGTTGACATCTAGGCCTACGTGGAGTGTGATGGGTAGCTGGAGCCACTTCATCAAGGGCTAGTTCTAGAGTCTCATTAAGGTGTGATACAGCCATCTCAGGAGAGGTGAATGCAGAAATAGGTGAAAGCAGTTGTTGGAGTGAAGTGGAAAGTTCTTGAAGATTAATTGTGTTAATATTTCTGCGGGTTTGAGGAAGATTGGAGGACTTCAGCAACACAGGGCTTGAATTAACGGAGGAGAGCATATATATATATATATATATATAATTATAATTAGGGAGGCCAATCCCGGGATCGGGATCGGCGGGATCCCGGGATTTAGGCCCAAAAACGGCCGGGATTCAATCCCGGGATTGGAAGCTCCAATCCCGGGGATTGAGGGATCAGCATTCAGCGTCCTCAGGACGCTCAGACGCTGCCTGGCTCCCTCCTCCTGTCTCCCCCTGCGCAGCGTGACCTGTGACTGTGAGGTCACGCTGCGCTTTCAGCAGCCGCCGAGCCGGAAAGTTCGGCGGTCTTCACCCGCCGCCTCCTCCCGGCTCACCCTGTACTCACCCGCTGCCTCCTCTCGGCTCCCCTACACTCACCCGCCGGCTCCGCTGCACTCACCCGCCGGCTCCTCATCACCCGCTACCTGGCTGTGCAGGTACGGGTTTTTTTTATGTCTGCAGGGCGGGAGGGGCAGGGCGTGGGGGGCGGCCGGACACAGTCTAAAGCCAATCCCGGGAATCCCGGGATTGACCATTTTTCAATCCCGATACCCGGGATTGAAAAAATGGCCCTGGATTGGCTTCCCTAATTATAATACATTATTTTCAAAATAACCATCACAGAAAAAGTGTATAGAAAAATAAAACAATAATTTTGGCATCACAGAGAAAGAGTTATTTATTCGACACATAGCACTATTAGTATTCCTTTCCTTGGATATAATACATTATATCCAAAATAACCATCACAGAAAAAGTGTATAGAAAAATAAAACAATCATTTTGGCATCACAGAGAAAGAGTTATTTATAGTGATGAGCGGGTTCGGTTTCCGAGAAACCGAACCCACCCGAGATTTACCTTTTTTTTCACGGGTCCGAGCAGACTCGGATCCTCCCGCCTTGCTCGGCTAACCCGAGCGCGCCCGAACGTCATCATCCCGCTGTCGGATTCTCGCGAGATTCGGATTCTATAAGCAGCCGCGCGTCGACGCCATTTTCACGCGTGCATTGAGATTGATAGGGAGAGGACGTGGCTGGCGTCCTCTCCGTTTATACGAGACACTACAGTTGATCTGATTGCTTTGCTTTGCTTGTTTATTTTACTATTGTGGGGAGGATTGGGGAGCAGCTGTTAGGAGGAGTACAGTGCAGAGTTTTGCTGATAGTGACCAATAGTTTTTTATCCGTTCTCTTCTCTGCCTGAAAAAAACGCTCCATACCATATCTGTGCTCAGTGTGCTGCATGATATATCTGTGCTGAGTGCTCACACTGCTTAATTGTGGGGACTGGGGAGCAGCTATAGCAGGAGTACAGTGCAGAGTTTTGCTGACAGTGACCACCAGTATACGTTTGTCTGCCTGAAAAACACTCCTGTGGCTTTTTTTTTATACTAGTAGTTTAGCAGTTTGCTGACAGTGTCCACCAGGTCCATTATACTGTATATAGTAGTACGGTAGGCCACTGCTGTACCTACCTCTGTGTCGTCACTCGTCATCCATAAAGTATACTATCCATCCATCTACATTGTATACCTGTGGTGGCTTTTTTTTTTATACTAGTAGTTTAGCAGTCTGCTGACACTGTGTCCACCAGGTCCATTATACTGTATATAGCAGTACGGTAGGCCACTGCTGTACCTACCTCTGTGTCGTCACTCGTCATTCATAAAGTATACTATCCATCCATCTACATTGTATACCTGTGGTGGCTTTTTTTTTTTTTATACTAGTAGTTTAGCAGTCTGCTGACAGTGTCCACCAGGTCCATTATACTGTATATAGCAGTACGGTAGGCCACTGCTGTACCTACCTCTGTGTCGTCACTCGTCATCCATAAAGTTTACTATCCATCCATCTACATTGTATACCTGTGGTGGCTTTTTTTTTTTATACTAGTAGTTTAGCAGTCTGCTGACAGTGTCCACCAGGTCTATTATACTGTATATAGCAGTACGGTAGGCCACTGCTGTACCTACCTCTGTGTCGTCACTCGTCATCCATAAAGTATACTATCCATCCATCTACATTGTATACCTGTGGTGGCTTTTTTTTTTTATACTAGTAGTTTAGCAGTCTGCTGACAGTGTCCACCAGGTTCATTATACTGTATATAGCAGTACGGTAGGCCACTGCTGTACCTACCTCTGTGTCGTCACTTGTCATCCATAAAGTATACTATCCATCCATCTACATTGTATACCTGTGGTGGCTTTTTTTTTATACTAGTAGTTTAGCAGTCTGCTGACAGTGTCCACCAGGTCCATTATACTGTATATAGCAGTACGGTAGGCCACTGCTGTACCTACCTCTGTGTTGTCACTCGTCATCCATAAAGTATACTATCCATCCATCTACATTGTATACCTGTGGTGGCTTTTAGTTGTGCGCATTAAAATATGGAGAACAAAAATGTGGAGGTTAAAAAAATAGGGAAAGATCAAGATCCACTTCCACCTCGTGCTGAAGCTGCTGCCACTAGTCATGGCCGAGACGATGAAATGCCATCAACGTCGTCTGCCAAGGCCGATGCCCAATGTCATAGTACAGAGCATGTAAAATCCAAAACACAAAAGATCAGTAAAATGCCTCAAAAATCAAAATTAAAAGCGTCTGAGGAGAAGCGTAAACTTGCCAATATGCCATTTACGACACGGAGTGGCAAGGAACGGCTGAGGCCCTGGCCTATGTTCATGGCTAGTGGTTCAGCTTCACATGAGGATGGAAGCACTCATCATCTCGCTAGAAAAAAGAAAAGACTTAAGCTGGCAAAAGCACAGCAAAGAACTGTGCGTTCTTCAAAATCACAAATCCCCAAGGAGAGTCCAATTGTGTCGGTTGCGATGCCTGACCTTCCCGACACTGGACGGGAAGAGCTTGCGCCTTCCACCATTTGCACGCCCCCTGCAAGTGCTGGAAGGAGCACCCGCAGTCCAGTTCCTGATAGTCAAATTGACGATGTCACTGTTGAAGTACACCAGGATGAGGATATGGGTGTTGCTGGCGCTGGGGAGGAAATTGACGAGGAGGATTCTGATGGTGAGGTGGTTTGTTTAAGTCAGGCACCCGGGGAGACACCTGTTGTCTGTGGGAGGAATATGGCCCTTGACATGCCTGGTCAAAATACAAAAAAAATCAGCTCTTCGGTGTGGAATTATTTCAACACAAATGCGGACAACAGGTGTCAAGCCGTTTGTTGCCTTTGTCAAGCTGTAATAAGTAGGGGTAAGGACGTTAACCACCTCGGAACATCCTCCCTTATACGTCACCTGCAGCGCATTCATCATAAGTCAGTGACAAGTTCAAAAACTTTGGGTGACAGCGGAAGCAGTCCACTGACCACTAAATCCCTTCCTCTTGTAACCAAGCTCCTGCAAACCACACCACCAACTCCCTCAGTGTAAATTTCCTCCTTACCCAGGAAAGCCAATAGTCCTGCAGGCCATGTCACTGGCAAGTCTGACGAGTCCTCTCCTGCCTGGGATTCCTCCGATGCATCCTTGAGTGTAACGCCTACTGCTGCTGGCGCTGCTGTTGTTGCTGCTGGGAGTTGATCGTCATCCCAGAGGGGAAGTCGGAAGACCACTTGTACTACTTCCAGTAAGCAATTGACTGTCCAACAGTCCTTTGCGAGGAAGATGAAATATCACAGCAGTCATCCTGCTGCAAAGCGGATAACTGAGGCCTTGGCAGCCTGGGCAGTAAGAAACGTGGTTCCGGTATCCATCGTTAATTCAGAGCCAACTAGAGACTTGATTGAGGTACTGTGTCCCCGGTACCAAATACCATCTAGGTTCCATTTCTCTAGGCAGGCGATACCGAAAATGTACACAGACCTCAGAAAAAGACTCGCCAGTGTCCTAAAAAATGCAGTTGTACCCAATGTCCACTTAACCACGGACATGTGGACAAGTGGAGCAGGGCAGACTCAGGACTATATGACTGTGACAGCCCACTGGGTAGATGTATTGCCTCCCGCAGCAAGAACAGCAGTGACGGCACCAGTAGTAGCATCTCGCAAACGCCAACTTGTTCCTAGGCAGGCTACGCTTTGTATCACCGCTTTCCAGAATACGCACACAGCTGAAAACCTCTTACGGCAACTGAGGAAGATCATCGCAGAATAGCTTACCCCAATTGGACTCTCCTGGGGATTTGTGACATCGGACAACGCCAGCAATATTGTGCGTGCATTACATCTGGGCAAATTCCAGCACGTCCCATGTTTTGCACATACCTTGAATTTGGTGGTGCAGAATTATTTAAAAAACGGCAGGGGCGTGCAAGAGATGCTGTCGGTGGCCCGAAGAATTGCGGGCCACTTTCGGCGTTCAGGCACCGCGTACAGAAGACTGGAGCACCACCAACAATACCTGAACCTGCCCTGCCATCATCTGAAGCAAGAGGTGGTAACAAGGTGGAATTCAACCCTCTATATGCTTCAGAGGATGGAGGAGCAGCAAAAGGCCATTCAAGCCTATACATCTGGCCACGATATAGGCAAAGGAGGTGGAATGCACCTGTCTCAAGCGCAGTGGAGAATGATTTCAACGTTGTGCAAGGTTCTGCAACCCTTTGAACTTGCCACACGTGAAGTCAGTTCAGACACTGCCAGCCTGAGTCAGGTCATTCCCCTCATCAGGCTGTTGCAGAAGAAGCTGGAGACATTGAAGGAGGAGCTAAAACAGAGCGATTCCGCTAGGCATGTGGGACTTGTGGATGGAGCCCTTCATTCGCTTAACCAGGATTCACGGGTGGTCAATCTGTTTAAATCAGAGCACTACATTTTGGCCACCGTGCTCGATCCTAGATTTAAAACCTACGTTGTATCTCTCTTTCCGGCAGACACAAGTCTGCAGGGGTTCAAAGACCTGCTGGTGAGAAAATTGTCAAGTCAAGCGGAACGTGACCCGTCAACAGCTCCTCCTTCACATTCTCCCGCAGCTGGGGGTGCGAGGAAAAGGCTAAGAATTCCGAGCACACCCGCTGGCGGTGATGCAGGGCAGTCTGGAGCGAGTGCTGACATCTGGTCCGGACTGAAGGACCTGCCAACGATTACTGACATGTCGTCTACTGTCACTGCATATGATTCTGTCACCATTGAAAGAATACGTACGTATACTGGCAGGAAAAAGAGGCAATTTGGAGGCCCTTGCAGAAACTGGCTTTATTCTACCTAAGTTGCCCTCCCTCCAGTGTGTACTCCGAAAGAGTATTTAGTGCAGCCGCTCACCTTGTCAGCAATCGGCGTACGAGGTTACTTCCAGAAAATGTGGAGAAGATGATGTTCATTAAAATGAATTATAATCAATTCCTCCGTGGAGACATTCACCAGCAGCAATTGCCTCCAGAAAGTACACGGGGACCTGAGATGGTGGATTCCAGTGGGGACGAATTAATAATCTGTGAGGAGGGGGATGTACACAGTGAAAGGGGTGATGAATCGGACGATGATGATGAGGTGGACATCTTGCCTCTGTAGAGCCAGTTTGTGCAAGGAGAGATTGATTGCTTCTTTTTTGGTGGGGGCCCAAACCAACCAGTCATTTCAGTCACAGTCATGTGGCAGACCCTGTCGCTGAAATGATGGGTTCGTTAAAGTGTGCATGTCCTGTTTATACAACATAAGGGTGGGTGGGAGGGCCCAAGGACAATTCCATCTTGCACCTCTTTTTTCTTTCATTTTTCTTTGCATCATGTGCTGTTTGGGGAGTATTTTTTTGAAGGGCCATCCTGCCTGACACTGCAGTGTCACTCCTAGATGGGCCAGGTGTTTGTGTCGGCCACTTGGGTCGCTGAGCTTAGTCACACAGCTAACTCATTGCGCCTCTTTTTTTCTTTGCATCATGTGCTGTTTGGGGACTATTTTTTTCAAGTGCCATCCTGTCTGACACTGCAGTGCCACTCCTAGATGGGCCAGGTGTTTGTGTCGGCCACTAGGGTCGCTTAGCTTAGTCACACAGCTACCTCATTGCGCCTCTTTTTTTCTTTGCATCATGTGCTGTTTGGGGACTATTTTTTTCAAGTGCCATCCTGTCTGACACTGCAGTGCCACTCCTAGATGGGCCAGGTGTTTGTGTCGGCCACTAGGGTCGCTTAGCTTAGTCACACAGCTATCTCATTGCGCCTCTTTTTTTCTTTGCATCATGTGCTGTTTGGGGACTATTTTTTTCAAGTGCCATCCTGTCTGACACTGCAGTGCCACTCCTAGATGGGCCAGGTGTTTGTGTCGGCCACTAGGGTCGCTTAGCTTAGTCACACAGCGACCTCATTGCGCCTCTTTTTTTCTTTGCATCATGTGCTGTTTGGGGACTATTTTTTTCAAGTGCCATCCTGTCTGACACTGCAGTGCCACTCCTAGATGGGCCAGGTGTTTGTGTCGGCCACTAGGGTCGCTTAGCTTAGTCACACAGCTACCTCATTGCGCCTCTTTTTTTCTTTGCATCATGTGCTGTTTGGGGACTATTTTTTTCAAGTGCCATCCTGTCTGACACTGCAGTGCCACTCCTAGATGGGCCAGGTGTTTGTGTCGGCCACTAGGGTCGCTTAGCTTAGTCACACAGCTACCTCATTGCGCCTCTTTTTTTCTTTGCATCATGTGCTGTTTGGGGACTATTTTTTTTAAGTGCCATTCTGCCTGACACTGCAGTGCCACTCCTAGATGGGCCAGGTGTTTGTGTCGGCCACTAGGGTCGCTTAGCTTAGTCACACAGCTACCTCATTGCACCTCTTTTTTTCTTTGCATCATGTGCTGTTTGGGGACTATTTTTTTCAAGTGCCATCCTGTCTGACACTGCAGTGCCACTCCTAGATGGGCCAGGTGTTTGTGTCGGCCACTAGGGTCGCTTAGCTTAGTCACACAGCTACCTCATTGCGCCTCTTTTTTTCTTTGCATCATGTGCTGTTTGGGGACTATTTTTTTCAAGTGCCATCCTGTCTGACACTGCAGTGCCACTCCTAGATGGGCCAGGTGTTTGTGTCGGCCACTAGGGTCGCTTAGCTTAGTCACACAGCTACCTCATTGCGCCTCTTTTTTTCTTTGCATCATGTGCTGTTTGGGGACTATTTTTTTCAAGTGCCATCCTGTCTGACACTGCAGTGCCACTCCTAGATGGGCCAGGTGTTTGTGTCGGCCACTAGGGTCGCTTAGCTTAGTCACACAGCTACCTCATTGCGCCTCTTTTTTTCTTTGCATCATGTGCTGTTTGGGGACTATTTTTTTTAAGTGCCATTCTGCCTGACACTGCAGTGCCACTCCTAGATGGGCCAGGTGTTTGTGTCGGCCACTTGTGTCGCTTAGCTTAGCCATCCAGCGACCTTGGTGCAAATTTTAGGACTAAAAATAATATTGTGATGTGTGAGGTGTTCAGAATAGACTGAAAATGAGTGGAAATTATGGTTATTGAGGTTAATAATACTATGGGATCAAAATGACCCCAAAATTCTATGATTTAAGCTGTTTTTTAGTGTTTTTTGGAAAAAACACCCGAATCCAAAACACACCCGAATCCGACAAAAAATTTCCGGTGAGGTTTTGCCAAAATGCGTCCGAACCCAAAACACAGCCGCGGAACCGAACCCAAAACCAAAACACAAAACCCGAAAAATTTCCGGTGCACATCACTAGTTATTTATTCGACACATAGCACTATTAGTATTCCTTTTTCAGCCTCCTTAGAGAAAACTGGTTGAACTACAGCCATTTATACCTTTCCCCTGAGTGGATGTTCTGCCGTGCCTGCCAGCTCCGGTAATTAGACCACAACTAAGCCCTCTTTAAGTGTCCCTGCAGCAGTCAGCGGACTGGGACCGCCAGCCTATTACAGCGCTACTAATACCCCTTTCACACCAGAAATGCAGGGACAAAACCCGGGAATTCTGCCACGGGCTCATGCAGGGACATTCCCGGGTTGGCACCATTCACACCAGCATTTTTTGCCAAAACATCCCGGGTCTGCACCTTTCATACTGAACCCGGGGATGGCCCTGCATTTTCTGAAAATGGGCGTCTCAGAGAAACCACAAGACCAGGAAGTGCCCTGAATAGCCCATCAGCATCAGCAGAGGCAACCCGGGAAGGTGGGACATGTCCCTGCACCATTCACACTGTCCAGGGTCCAGGTACGATCCCGGGACCAACCCTGGTCGATTGCAGGGTTGAAATGCAGGGACAGAAATCCCGGGTTTTTGTCCCTGTACCCTTTCACACCAAGAAATTTCCCTGGTTGATGCGCGGGGAAATTTATGGCTGTGTGAAAGGGGTATTAGCTATACATCAATGCCGCCGAGGTGTTAAAGGATCTTAATACTGATACACTCAGGTGGAGAGGCTGAGCATATAGATCCAGAGAGAGGTACACGGACGCTATCTCTAGCCAATAAGGGTGAGAGCTTCTATTTTTCAATACTGGGGAATTACAAGTATTCGGCTCAACACTAATGGTGGTTTAATTCAGTGGATAATTAAACCACCATAGAAATATACAAATGTTTTTAATTTTTATTTCAGAAATGTATTCATTTCATTAAAATATTACTAAACATAATTAAAAAAGCATCCCATATGATTAAAGTGCAATATACATTGATATTATTCATCTATAATTCACATAAATAAATAAATTAAATAATTTGTGTATTATGATGATCATATTAATAGTTATTAAAAATACATGATTTCTCCTTCCATGGTGAGACTTGGGGCATTTTAAAACCTTAGTTGTTTGAACAGGGGTCCTCCCAGGGGGGGGGGTATCAAGAGAGGAGGGTGCACCAATGCAGTGTTCACTCTGCCCATCAACCCTTCTCTTGTGAGTGCATGTGCCGATCAGACTTTTGCGCTGTGCCTGATAATATGGGTTGCAGGGTGTGCTGAGATGGTATCGGGATGCCGGCAGTCTGAATACCGAAAGTACCATCCCGACTTTCAGGATCCTGACGACACCAACTAGGTAAGTATGCTATCACTAATCACTAGCCCTTCCCCTGCAGCCTAAACCTAACCCCCCCCCCGCTTACCTCTCTGCAGTCCCTTAGTTCAGGAGCAGTGTAGGATTCCGGCATTGGCATTCTGACTGCACGGATCCTGAATGAATCCCAATGTGCTCATGGCTCCTCCCCTCTATACCCCAGATAGCCACAAAACCTCAGATTCGGGTTGCTTCCATTTTTAGTTTGCATTAGGTGCACCTTTTGCTATGGAGTCTTCTGCACAGCCAATGCAGGCTTGTGTCCATCATCCCTGGGAGACACTCAATATTCAGCTGCTTGGACTGCGCACTGGAGACAGCAAGTAGTGGTGACTATGGTCATGTCTTCATGTAGGACACCCTATGTTAGTCATGGTCATTCCCCCTCTTCTACATCTCTGATCCTGATTCAATCATGCAGGGAGTGCACAGTCTGGTTATGTTGCTTGTGAGGCATATAGCCAGGGTGACATTCTGTATTAACCCGTCTACATAGGTGCCAGCCTGGGTGGCAACTTTGGCCAATGTGATGCCAGAACTGGCTAGGGAGCTGAACTCTTAATAGATAGCAGTGTGAATCCCTCCATTTCTCAGCTATTGGCTGGTCATTCTTGGACCCCCTCTTTGATGGCCTCTATTTCTCAGCTATTGGCTGGTCATTCTGGGCTCCCCTCTCAGATGGCTAACCTGGAGAGCAGGAATTACATTCTTCCTTCTATTTCCCTATCTACTTAGTTTTTTTCTGGTTCCAAGAACTAGCTAGGTCTGTTCAGGTTATGGTTCACATTTCCTCTTCTCAGAGAGGCTGCTGGGTATGTAATGTTACACGCAGGACTGCTAAAACCCATTTTTGCACTAGGCGCTGGTGCTTTATGGCAGTGCATCACTCACCTAAAGTATCAAGACATGTTCCAAGCCCTATTAATGTAAGACTATTTTCTTCATCTGAAGCAGGTACATGGGCGCAGTCATCTTGCTAGAGATCAGCTGACCACTGCTCAACCAATTCCAGTCCAGGTGTCCTGAACATGACTCAAGGACCCTGTCAGCAGCCAGGGCATTCTATATACATATCTCTCTGGCCACTACTCATTGCCAGAACAATTTCTGCTGTATCCTGTCCGCTTGTCCCAGTCTACAATATTCAGAGTTTGGCTCCACAGTTCAGTATATTCTACCTGCTGCTATGTTTATTTCCAGTGACACCAAGTCCTGCTTTGCCCTGTCCATAGACTTTTGTTCATTGTTAATGCTTCCAGGTCCAGACAGTTCTGCTGAATATATTCTGGACTCATGTGAGCTTTGTATTTCTCCAGAACTAGTCACTACTGCTGAGCGCGATCCACAGCCCTATGTATTGTTGTGTACTACAAGATCAAGCCTGTTCCTGCTTTATTTGGACTCCTATGTAAGCTGTATGTCTCTCCAGCGTTATAAAGTCATGCTAAGCACTATAAACAGCCACCTGTGCTTTCCTATATAGTTCCAGCTCCAGTCAGTTTTGTTAGACATCATTCCCAGACTCTCATGAAGCAGTACTTTACTCAAGTGCGACGTAGCCCAGCTGAGTGCAATCCACAGACTCCTGAGTGCTAGTCTACTAGCACTTTTCTTTCCTGTGTGAAGTACAGACATCTGGTGGGTCTTCACACAAGAGAGATGGCTGTGTTTTCTACAAATCATAAGTGAGGCATGAGAAGCTCTCTGACCATGAAGGGGACAGTCAATATCATGAAGTACGCAGAGTGGCACATTCCTACCATGTTGGCCGTCTTTATTGCCAGGGTTGAAATTTGTGATGCTTATTATCTCAACCTTCAAGATCTCCATCCTGTCAAGTGGTCCCTTTACCTAGGTGTATTTCAGGTTCTGGTTGACAGGTGGGGTTTGTCACACATCAAAATGATGGCATATCAGTGAAACCATAAAATAGGTTGTTATTGCTCCAATCTCCATGTTACCTCAGGCACTCAAGCAGATAAAGTACAGTGACATGCGGTGAGGTGAATGGCTGGGGAGGCACACATGGGGATGGGTCTGAATGCTGGAAGCCTGTCTCATACCCTACTCACTGTAACTCTCCCCTCACTACACTAAGCTACAGTATCCATTAAGTCTTCTACCTGCATCCCTATTGCTGCTGCTGACTGAGATCCAAGTGCACTTCCTGGTCACATGACACATCCAAGTGTCTATCAGTGCACAAGACACACCTCCACACTCAGAGTCATGCCTCTATTAAGTGCATTCACACAGTGCGATGTAACCTTACGATTTTGACTATATAGTCATAATCTTAAGGAAAGTTAGTGCAAATTGCACCGTGTGTACACAGCTTGTGATACAGATGCATGCTCCCGTGGAGTCGGTATCGCAAGAAAAGATAGACTGTGCAGGCAAGGCAATCTAGACTATATTGTGTACAATCTAGTACATAGTATAATCAAAATTGACACTTAGGGGCTAATTCAGACCTGATTGGTGCTGTGCATGTTCGCACAGCAGCGATCAGGCCTGAACTGTGCATGCGATGGTGCTGCAGTGCACCGGCGCATGGCAGACAGCCGACAGCTGTCTTAGCCCTGCGATTGCCTCTGCCTGATTGACAGGCAGAGGCGGTCGCTGGGCTGGAGGGGGCGGGCCGGCGTCGTTTAGCCGCCGCTTGCCGTTTATGGTGCATGGTCCGGGCAATGCAGGTGTGCCCAGACTGTTGGGGGGGGCAGGCCGCGGCTGCTGCGTGATATCACACGCATTCGCTTCGGCGGGTAGCTCCCTGCAGCCAAAGTTGCTGAGTGTTAGCTATAAAGAGGAGTACAATAAACAAAGAAGATGTTTATGTTATAAATGTCTTCTTTGTATTATTCTAATCATTTTTATATGAAATCTTAGGAGTTTGACAGGGAGTATGACAGGGGAGGCTGTCTACCCTAAATGCATGTCCCTGACAGGCTGGCCATGGAGGTCATGGTACTCAGACCTCTGTAGACTTCTGGCAGACTCTCCGTGGCACGTCCCAATCATCTCACTCATGGCCATTTGTATATATCGCTTTACATCAATCGGATTTAATGGACGTCATCTATAGTCCCAGGGAGATTCCAGGGCGCATCATCCAGACAATGCTCAAGGCTAGGAAGCCGGTTTCCTGGCTTACTGGCTTTGGCAAACTTATACTGTATCTCTTAGTGTGAGGCTAAAAGTTTTCTCACATGTAATCTTCGCCTATAAGGTTAAAGCAGAAAAATGTAAAAACAATCAACAAACTCCAGAAAAAGAATCCATATTGCAATCCGCTTTTTATTTGACTTACGTAATAAATGTCAGTCCATTATATCCACAATGTGCGCACGTATACATTCATTATTATATGTCCATTGTTAAGAATTATTCAATGAAAAATCTAATTTGCATTATCATTTATTTGTGGAAAAATACAATGTATACTTTTATTTAACATTTTACAGGGTACAAGTTGAGTCTACGATACACCTGAGACAGTGACATCTTTGTGATCTGATGCTTCAATCTGGTATCCGGTCTCTAGGTCGATCACACTTAGGTCGACAGTCATTAGGTCGACCACTATTGGTCGACATGCATTAGGTCAACAGGGTTTCTATGTCGACATGGTCACTAGGTCGACATGTACTAGGTTTCACATGACAAAAAGTCGACATGAGTTTTTCACAATGTTTTCCATTTTTTTACTTTTTTCATGGTTTACAATCCACGTGGACTACAATTGGGAACGGTAACCTGTGCTGAGCACAGCATTAGTGGAGCGAGGCACCTTTCCTGAAGCATGGCGAGCCATGTGAGGGAACACGGTGCACTAATTGGGGTTCCTGGTCACTCTACGAAGAAGAAAAAAAACACATTTTTTTTTTAAACCTCATGTCGACCTTGCTCATATCGACCTAATGCTTGCGTCGACCTATTTTGTGTGTCGACTTAGTCACTGTCGACCAATAGTGGTCGACCTAGACACTAAGTGTGGTCGACCCTATGAACCATACCCGTTCAATATACACAAACGTTGTATCATGCACAAAATTCTTATAACTATTGTATAAAATGACCTGCAGGCTATGCATATATTTTGTATATGAAGCATAAATGCATTTTGTGTTTAGACTTCGGTCACATCCCCAAGATATCTCATTAAAGTAGAGTATGCAAATAATCCAAAATCAAGAAATTTCCGAAATCCAAAATACTTCAGGTCCCAAGCATTACAGATATGGGATACTCAGTCTGTATTACATGGAGTGAAATGTTGCCAGCACAGATGGCTACAAAAAAAAAAGAAACAAACAAAAAATAAATAAAAGAAAACTGACAAAATTCACCATTTATGCATAAGATTGTTACAACTTAGAATTAGCGACATATGAATGAAATACGATAAAAAAAAATGATTATTGTGCTGTCTGTACTTGGATCTCCACAAATCTGCAGTGTTAGATATAAAAAGGATTACAATAAACAAAGAACATGTTTTTTATTATTATTATTATTATTATTATTATTATTATTATTATTATTATCCTTTATTTATATGGCACAAGGGATCCACAGCGCCCAATTACAGAGTACATAAATAATCAAGCAGGAAAACAGCAACTTACAGTTGATGACAATATAGGACAAGTACAGGGTAAATAAACATAGTTACATCAGCAGATGACACTGGAATAAGTATCAGGTGGCAGAATACTGCTGGAGTTGATGCAGTTGAGGATTATTAAAGTAAGAAAAGGATAAGCACATGAGGGAAGAGGGCCCTGCTCGTGAGAGCTTACATTCTAAAGGGGAGGGGTAGACAGACAGGGGTGAGACAGATGGGGTACATAGAGAGCGTGGAACAGAGGTTTAGGATGAGATTTGGCTGGGTTTGGTGAAGAAGTTGGTCTTGAGAGCCCATTTGAAGTTTTGTAGAGAGGTGGATAGTCTGAGGGGGAGAGGTAGGGAATTCCAAAGAAGTGGTGCAGCACGTGAAAAATCTTGGAGGTAGGAGTGGGAGGAAGTAATCCGTAGGCAGGAGAGTCGGCGTGCATTAGCAGAGCAAAGAGGACGGGTGGGAGTGTAAAGGGAGATAAGGTCAGAGATGTAGATGGGAGAGGAGTGGGTGAGGGATTTGTAAGCAAGTGTGAGAAGCTTGAAATGGATTCTGAAAGGGAAGGGGAGCCAGTGAAGGTCTAGTAAGAGAGGAGAGGTGGACGTAGTGCGTTTGGTGAGGAAGATGAGCCGGGCAGCAGCATTGAGGATATATTGGAGTGGAGAGAGGTATTTATCAGGAATGCCAGTCAGGAAGATATTACAGTAGTCCAGTCTGGAGATGACCAGTGAGTGGATAAGAGTCTTAGTGGCATCCTGGGTCAGAAAGGGTCTGACCCTGGAAATATTTTTTAGATGAAAACGGCAGGTTTGTGAGAGGTGCTGAATGTGTGGTTATAAATGTCTTCTTTGTATTTTTCTAATTATTGTTATAGAAAATCTCAGGAGTTTGGCACGTAGTATGACAAGGGAGGCTGTCTCTCGGGCAGAGAGTAGACTCTGGCATCTACTGCGCATGTGCAAGTCTCCAGGAACATGACGCCCATGCCTTGTTCCCTGGGACATCTCCAGTGTGTATTCGCAAAACACTCTGAAATGACCGTTGGCGGTCCATTTTCCAAGTGATTTTTGTCCACACTTCAGAGCCACCACCGTGGGAGTCCGGAGGGGTAAGTATAATATATGGGTGTGCGGTGAGGGCCCCCCTGGAACCAGGACCCTGTGTGTACCACACACACTGCACCCATTATAGAAACGCCTATGATTAGGAGAAAGTGTTAAAGGCCTACCAACAGTAACGGAAGTAGGTTATCTTTAATACCTTGTAGTAGTTGATAGTAAAAATGCCCGGGCCAGGGGACTTCCCAGAAGGCATAGATTTGATAGCCTCCTCCAGTTCAAGCATAGTAAAAGGCCTCTCCAACTCCTCACAATCAAACTCGGTGAGCTTAGGAAACCCAACTCTAACAAGGTAGTCACTAATGGCCTGTTGTTTCACCAAAGCGTCGGGGTAGCCTGGAGAGAAAGGTAATGATAAAAATAATAATAATAATAATAATAATAATAATAATAATTTTATTTATATAGCGCTCTTTCTCCAAAAGGACTCAAGGTACTTTACAGACATCAAAATCAATGCACATAATACAGAAGATTGAAGTAATACAGCCATAGACAAGCCACACAGACATAAAAAGAAAACCTTGAGCACACTGTAAGCATAATGCAGGATTGGTGTAGGCATTTTGGGTAACAACTTCCAAGGATTGTGTATTCCACCCAAACAGATACCAGGTGAGGCAGCCATCTTGGGCACGCTGTGTAGGATTACCCTGGGTGCAATAGTCTAACCCTAGGAGAAATTAAAATGTCACTGCTGAGCCTGCTCCTGGTGCTCTCCCCCATAGCTCCCTGCTTTGAGAATGTAAGGCAGTCCTTCTGTAGTAATGTTGGTTTGTCGTTTGTTTGCCTTCTGTTTTCCTTTGGTTTAATGCAGGTATAACACTATTATTGATTTTAAGCTGCCACTTTATAACTAGCCACTTTATATACTAGGCACTGTAACGTCCTAAAGGATTGGCATCCTAACCTATACTGTATAAATAAAACTACTGCAACACGTGTTCATCCTGATTACAACCCCCACACAGCAACCCTCCACCTCCAGCAAAAGTTCTTCATCAAATCTTACAAATGTAAGGTCAGTAAACCACACTCAATCACTACAAATTCTTAACATAGTACAGATATAAATCCACTTATAACAGCTTTCTTAAGTTTTAACTATGCAATGCAATCACTGCTATGATATAAAAACATAGATCACTTAAATTCAATGAAAGTACTAGTTGATCAAATTACCTAGTAATACTTGATTAACAATAGTTGAAATTGGCTGCAATTGTGATCTAAATTGGTTTACCTGTTGATGAGAAGAAGCAGTGTCGGACTGATGCATCAAGGTAAAGTGACCATATTATCCCTTTTACCTACGATGCTCATGGATTACACAGGTTCTGTGGCTGGCTGACTTCAAGCCTACATTTCAGCCACAGAACCTGTATAATCAGCCACAGAACCTGTGTAATCCATGAGAGTCCCAGGTAAAAGGGATAAAATGGTCACTCTAATCAAGGGCCCACCGGGGGAATGTAGTGGTATGGGCCCATGTTTGTGGCCAGTATCCAGAGGGGGTGTGGCCAGCTACCACAGAGGCTTGGCTAACCATTAGAGAGTGCATGGTCTGGGCCCCCTGAAAAGTATATACAGTAAACACTGCTAGTGCATGCATGAGAATGTACCAGAATAATAACAGCAGAGTTCCTTACCATGGGGTATAGATGGGGTGATCAGGCGAGCCGGCACTTTAAATTTTCAATGTGTGTGACTGGCTCCTCCCCCTCTATACTCCTCCCCAGACCAGTTAAGAAACTGTGCCCGAGGAAAGACGGCAACTCGACCAACAGAGGAGGAGGTAAGCAAAACAGCCAAGAGAATCTGTAAAACAGGAACCTCAGAAACACACATAGATACACAGAATCAGACAAAAAAGTCAAAATAACAGTAACACAAGGAAAACTTGCAACCAGGTCCTAAGGACACCCAGCCACCCGGCACCACAGGGGCAACCAGGGTTATAACCACACCGCTGGAAGAGAGCAGCGCAGGGTGGGCGTCCAGCATCCCCTATGAACTCAGAGAAAGGGATTTATCAGTAAGTACCAAAATCCTGTTTTCTCTATCATCCATAGGGGACGCTGGAGTTCCTTACCATGGGGACGTCCCAGAGCCTCCCAAACGGGTGGGAGAGTGCTGAGTATTCCTGAACACTGCACAGTCCAGCCGTGACTGAAGTACACAACCAAGAGACTGTGGAGCGTGACAAAAGGATGTCAGGCAACATAAGATGCAGGATGACCCAGAGGCAACCGATACAGAGACCCACCAAGACAACTGGGATACATATATCGCTTGGGATACATATATCGTACCCAGGGCCGGTGCAAGGTAATTTGGCACCCGAGGCAAAACTTATGCCACCCATATACACACACCTCCCCCTAAGGTGAAAAATCGTGAAGGAGATAGATCTGTGTCAGGGTTTAGCACCACCGCACCATGCTGGCACTGCACGGTGACCTGTATTTGGCCAGATGGTGAACTTGTTCCTGTGCACAGCACGGGACCTCCTGCAGCTGCTGCCACTGTCATTGGTCAGTGTATCTGCAGGGTGCCGTGTGCACAGTGGACGCTACTGCTGCTGACTCGGCTTCCAGATGCGTAGCAGGGGACCATGGTTGATAGTGTGTACTGGACCCGCTCCCTGGGGTTTGCAGACAAGGGGCTCCCGGATCAGGACGTGGATGGCCTAGCAGCTCGGTCTGGCATTACTACATCGGAGACAAGCGAACATGCACCGATAAGTATCCCAAGTGGATCTTGTCCCTGCTGCAGAGGCATGACTGCCAGACCGTGCTGAACGTCACCTGTGGCATAGGGAGAGCTCAGTGGGGAAGTGTAACTTGTACCCAGGAGAGACGACGGCTTCCCTGTCACTGTTACAGTAGTGTCTGTTATTTACATCACACCTCACAGCAGTGTCCATTGCTCACATTAACATGCACACTAGAGCCCCTTTTACACATTATACCACACAGAAGTGCCCCTTACACATTATGCTCGCACCACCCCTAACACCCTCTTCCCTCCAGTGAACTGAAAAATAAGATTGTAAACCTAAATCTTTCAATCTAGAATGTTGAGAGCAAGCAATGAGATTGGCAGACCTAGAGATGAGGAAGAGCCTTCATGTAAACAGTGATGGGGTGGGGGGGATTATAATCACAAACCTGATTACAGGTATTCTACCTAACTGCGCTCAACCCCTGTATATCGTGATGCATTTGTTTGTACCACCTCTATTCTCTGAAGAGTAACACTAGAATGCCGTATTCCTTCTATATGCTTAACTTGTTTTTGCAACCTTTATGATAGTTAGTGTTTGTTTAATAAACTAGAGTAAAATGCAGTGTTAAACATACGCTTTATATTGTGCAGAATTAGCAAAATTAGCACAAAACAGGGAGAAAGGAAAAAAAGAAAAAGATACGTGAAATAAATATGCAACAAATGTAACTTTGTAACAAACTCCACTTGGATAAGTCCTTCTTAGCATCTCTGTGCAATGAATGAGATCTAGTGGAATTAGTTCCTGGATGGTTAGGTTTTGGCCTTCAGGGGAGCGTCTGAACCCGGACGCACCACTGTAGGACAGTGTAAGAGAAAGAGGACAAGTCCAGAGCCCCTACATTGTCTACTCCTTGCAGCATACATGAGCAGACAGACACTGTGAAGACCCCTACGCCATTCATCCAATCCCATTCCAAACTCTCAAAGTTAGAATGCTCACTACACAGACGTGTGGGACGCCGCAATCTGGTACTGTATCAATATACTTTCGTCCAGTGAGATTATTTTGAAATAAGACTTACCATCGAGGAACTAATTCCACTAGATCTCATTCATTGCACAGAGATGCTAAGAAGGACTGATTTACATCAGTCTCTAGCTCTGGCCCTGGACAGGTGGTGTTTCAGGCTTGCACGTCGTATAGGAAGAAGAACATTTACAAGGGGTTGAGGGGGGCGGGTCTGCTAGAAAGATTCAGCTCATTGGTGGCTGCTCTTAAGGGAGGGACCAGCCACAGGAGCTTGGCTGAACGGAGACTCGGGTTTGCCTGACAGCGGGTTCTATGCTGCATCACAGGAGTCGTGGGCGATCGGTATGACTATGCACAGACACAGTGCACTCCAAGCTGTGCCCCCTACACCCCCTATGCTGTCCCAACCTTGTTATGACACCATTCTGTGCCTTCACCCTCTACTGTCAATTATGCACTGTTTTCTCCGGGGCAGCCTCAGCGGGCCGCCCCTTTAGATCTCCCGCCCATAGGCAGCTGCCTAAAGCTGCCTAATGGAAGCGCCGGCCCTGATCATACCAACAGCCATGCCAGCGAACCAGACAGCATGTCGAGTCTGGCCAGGCAGATATCAAACCCAAGGTGGAGCCATCATGGTTATGCAAAGACTAAATCCATAATCAAGCCCTTAAATACCCATAGACAGCATGGGCTAGCCAGACAGTTTGCAACACTGCAATATCAATCGAGATCCAAAGGACTAATGCGGAATGTTGAAGGCCAACAACACCCTGAACAGCTGAATATCCAGTAGAAAGCACCATAGAGAAGAGCAATAAACAAGTCTCTACCTTAAAGAAGTGCAGTCAGGGACCTGCTGTGCACCTCAGGCAACATCTGCCATCTGATAGGATACAAATGCATGCGGCCACAGATGCGTCTGAGTAGGTCACGTAAAATGAGGGATCTAACATGCTGAGCCACCAGAGTTCCCCCGCATCCCATCACTACACCTTGAACAGACAATGGTGGTCATTCCGAGTTGTTCACTCACTGCTATTTTTAGCAGAATTGCTAATAGGCTAAAATCCGGCAGTTCTGCGCATGCGTATGCACCGCAGGGCGCACGCGCTAAGCAATTTTACACAAAACTATGCTATTTTACTCACGGGCGAATGAAGCTTTTCAATCGCTCTGTTGATCGAAGAATGATTGACAGGAAGTGGGTGTTTCTGGGTGGTAACTGAGCGTTTTCCGGGAGTGTGCTAAAAAACGCAGGCGTGCCAGCAGAAAACGCAGGAGTGGCTGGAGAAACGGGGGAGTGGCTGGCCGAACGCAGGGCGTGTTTGTGACGTCAAACCAGGAACTAAACGGACTGAGGTGATCGCAATCTAGGAGTAGGTCTGGAGCTACTCAGAAACTAGGAAGAGAAGGAAATACAGAAGACTCTTGTGTGGGTGCACTCTTTTTTAGATTTGTTAATATGAAGATATTAAAACATAACTTTTATTATCTAATTATTCTAAGAAAAAATCCACGCTTATATGATCCACCACAATTAATTCATAAAAATATATTAATACATACGAATATGATTCAGCCCACCAGCATCTCTGAGGGATGCCATATCTATTGATGTGGCTGATCAAACTCGAAAAGTTGGGGTGTGTATAAACCACAACCAATATTAAAATTAAAAATTAAAATTTAAATTTCAGCCACATCAATAGATATGGCATCCCTCAGAGATGCTGGTGGGCTGAATCATATTCGTATGTATTAATATATTTTTATGAATTAATTGTGGTGGATCATATAAACGTGGATTTTTTCTTAGAATAATTAGATAATAAAAGTTATGTTTTAATATCTTCATATTAACAAATCTAAAAAAGAGTGCACCCACACAAGAGTCTTCTGTATTTCCTTCTCTTCCTAGTTTCTTTCTGACTCTGGGTGCACCACCAGACCTTTCAATCAAAACACGAATCATACGTGCATATTACATGTTATTCTGGTACTGTATTATTATTAGTATAAATAATTTTTTTGGAACCTTCAGAATACTGGTGCGGAATCACGTCTACTTTGTGAGCTACTCAGAAACTGCAAGGAAATACTTAATAGCAGAATTGCTAATCTTTCGTTAGCAATTCTGCTATGCTAAGATACACTCCCAGGGGGCGGCGGCTTTGCGTTTGCATTGCTGCTAAAAGTAGCTAGCGAGTGAAGAACTCGGAATGACCACCAATATGTGAAATGTAGGTGCCAGAACAAGCCCGAATGCCCGAGGCAACATACCAGGGTCACCCGCGAGACGGACCAGCAGATCTGGAGACCAAGACCTGTGAAGACAGTCGTATATTGTTCACACTGCATGAGGAAAAAAAAACAAAGAATGAGCAGAAAATCAGTTAACACCCAAGCTAACTGGAAAACCCACAGAGCAGACAAGGTCTCCCTTGTTGTCGCTCCCACTAGAGTAGATAAAAAATGAGGAGCACCTTAGCAAGTTTTATATAGAAAAGCCCCTTCCACTAAGGTAGGAGTTGTCTACTGCAAGGACTATGGTCAAGAAGATGTCCTGTGGATAAAAAAACAAAGGTGGTATAGCACAATATGGTGACTCCTTACTGTTATAAGTATGCTACAGTAGAAGAGTAGAGCATAATCTGTATATTCTTAATCCTAAAAGTATGCTACAGTAGGGGTGTAGCCTGACCTGACTAAAGCAACTCACTCTCAAAGGGAGAGGCGATGTGACCCAGCACTTTTAAGTAGTCCTGGGTCCAGGACCTCAATAGGCAGCGCAGAATTCTAAGGGAATACCTGCACTGGTCCGAAGAGATAAATTGGGTTGTACAACAGAACATGGAAAAAATCCGTAACTGAGGAAATGAGTCCCGCTTGCAGGAAAAATCCAGTCCCTGTGACAAGGAGACCCCATAGGTAAATGGAAAGGGCTTAACGGGAATTCCTATTGAAGGTCAACCAACGCTCCCAGAAGGAGAGTACACTGGATGAGCCAAGGACCCAGCAAGAGAATCCTTACTCTCAAGGAGAGTATCCAATGGAGCCTACACGTTCTGGCTAAAGTCTCTGTATGTACTGAGACTCAAGGAAAGTGTCCCTCATACAGTACTGTATATACTGTTGTAGAAACAGAAGCATTAATCAAATCTCTCTCTGGAATATGCCTAGAGTAATAGGTCATCCAGCTAAGGGATGAAGCCAATAAGTCGAGGTCACAAATGAGCGGCTCCTGCGACCAAGGAAAACACCCCCTGAGCCACGGGGCGTCAAGGGGAAAACATATTAAAAGCTGGAAGATGACTAGAGGACTATAAAACCAAGCTACTGAAGAAGAATCTGTCAGAAGGCAACAAGGAGGAAAAATCTAAAGACATTTAGGAAAATCCCCCTTCACCAAGTCCGAACTGGGATATAAACCCTCAGGTCCAGAAGAGACTGTGACCATAATACAGGACCCTATATTGCGTGGTGTTCCTGATCATTTTTATTTTTTATTTTTTAGAACTGTAAACAAAACAATCAGTATGTTAGCTGAAGGCTTGGAGTCCGAATTAGTGCCTTAAGGCCCAGGACTCCTTTCGCTATACTACTGGAATTATGGTTCTGAGAGAAGCCAGATATCTGAAAATTGAGGATCCTTTGTCTGTAAGCAATTGAGATAAATGACCTATAAATGTGGAGTCCTTAATCCCAATCATGAAAGAGAGTTGCAATTGAGATAAATGACCTATAAATGTGGAGTCCTTAATCCCAATCGTGAAAGAGAGTTGCAATTGAGATAAATGACCTATAAATGTGGAGTCCTTAATCCCAATCGTGAAAGAGAGTTGCAATTGAGATAAATGACCTATAAATGTGGAGTCCTTAATCCCAATCGTGAAAGAGAGTTGTGAGACCCCTTTCACACTGCAATTTTCCAGTTGAGATGGGAGGTAATGTAATTTGCCGATGGAATCTACTTAGAGAAAAACCGACCATACCCACAACCTGTACATGCATACCAATTAATATATATATATATATATATATATATATATATATATATATATATAGATATATAGATATATATATATAGATATATAGATGTACATAGAAGAAAAGATTTTTCCGGCACTCCTGGCTTCAATGAGTACTTTGCTGTGGTGCCCTCCAGGTCAAATGGTGCCTGTACAAACTAGAAGTATCGGCGGCACTCAGACAGACTGGTGGAGTTATGCAAACGATGTCCCTTTATTGCCTACATGTTTCGGGGAAACTCCCCGTCCTCAGGGCTAGACAACATAGATAGATATATGTGTATATATACAGATAGATAGATAGATAGATAGATAGATAGATACATACATACATACATACATACATACATACATACATACATACAAACAAACACATCTGCACATAAATATACCTATCCAGATGTTTGAAAAAGGGTGGTCCAGACGAACCTCCTTGCTGGACAAGAGACGGAATACTACCATAGCGTAGATATCCCTCCATAAATAGGGAAGAAGAGTAGAAATTGGTAATGGATGGCAGAGCGCTGTCAGACATTTCTGTCAACAATCTCCATTCTCCCTATCCTGTAGGAATAGGAGGTACACAGATACATATATACTGACGTTACAGACATGTAATGTATATATTCCGAATAATTGGAATGCAATAGCAAGACATAAAATGACACAAAGTGTAAATTTCTCCCTTCCCAATACTCCTCACCCTTACCAGCAAACCTGATTACGGGAATAAATTAATAAACTGCTCTTCACATCCTTCCGAGCTTCCGTTAGTGGGTGGCTCCGTTGTAAGGGGACGCTCGAAGCACTGGATGTGCTTAAGTGGAAACTCCCTTTTTACGCCTGTAAGCGAAAGGTTGAGCTCTGGCAGTGTATCAGGAAGCTATAACCGCCTCTCAGGCGTCTATTTGTGCTGTGCAGTATTACAATGTTGCGAATACCAGAACAGAAGGAAAGGATGGAGCATACCTTGAATTATCTTCTATACAAATTCCTGCCTAATTAGATTCTGATGAGCTTCAATTACTTCCCTGTTCATTGTAGTAAAACTCAGCTGGACAGAGAAAACCGACTTGACCGTAGTCAAATGGACACTCAGGGAGATGCCTGTATTCTAGGAATCTGTGGGAAATAAAGGTCATTATAGACAGTAGAGACTGGAATCAGTGGCAAACGCAGGATTTGCATGGGGGGGGTTTCCAGAACTGGGCGGAGCCAATCACGGGGGTGGGGACTGAGGTGACCCAGTATATGCTGGGTCCGTAAAACTAGTGTGTCTGTGGGTGTGTATATATATATATATCTATATATATATATATATATATATATATATATATATATATATATATATACATACACATACATATACACATATACATAGCATATTAAACATGCATATATATATATATATATGTACACACACATACAGTACACATATATATACACATGTATATATATATCATATGTGTGTGTAAAAAAAAAAAAAAAAAAATTTTTTTTTTTTTTTTTTTTTTTAGTGGAGGGGGTTTCTGGGTACTCGGAAACCCCCCCTGGGTGCGCCACTGGGAATACATCTTAGTGAATGTTCCCAGGTATAGCGCACAGCATGCTGTGTTTGCAATAAGAATGATAGAATTTTATAAAACTCAAATCCGAGACTACATGATGTTTGTATAGATGTGTTGGATTCAAATAACATAGTTACACCGGTGAAAGTGTAATACCAGGTCAATGCGTAGGGTTTACAGAGTTACCCTTTCTTCCATCACCTGTTTAAAATCCATTCAATATACACACACATATATATATATATATATAAATCCCCCCGATAGAGGTGTATCAGATATTAAACTAATAAGAACATATATTACCCTGATCCTATTCAAAAGGCAGAAAAGCGATAAACACCGGTTGTTACTAAACTACCAGGCCAGTAGATGACACTGTCAAAACAAGTATCTGTGTCAAAGTGCATACAGGACAGGGAGAACATACAAACTCCACACAGTAATGGCCAAAAGTGTGAGTGCTGCGAGGCAGTAACGCTAACAATCACACCCTCCGCGACGCCTCATATACTTAAGCCTGTATTTAATCGTAGCGTGAAGCAATCATCACCGGTATATCAGATGGAGCTATTGCTAATAAGAACTGGATCTATATAGATATATTTATATCAATACATACAGCTATACATATATACAACATATTATAAACATGTATATATATCCCTAGAATATATATTGGGGTGTCAGCTTCTTTAATGCAGGCCCCAGCCCCCCAGCTTGAGAGCGAATGGTGCCATGGGTCAGTTCAAACATTTATTACATTTATTTAATCATTGCTAATAAATTTATTACAGATGTAATTGATCCTGTCCCGAAATGGGCAGGAAGTCAGAACCCAGGTCCCCGATCCTGACCTTATCTGGCCAGGAAACCGTATCCCTGCTGTTGTCCAAATCTGGACAGGAACCCAGGTCTCACATACCTCAATTCCATAGACATTCAGATATAATGGGGTTAATTCAAATGTTTGAAAAGTCGGTTTGGTGTCTGGTTTTTCCTGTCTATTATACAGGAAAAAACAGACACCCAACTGACTTTTCAAACAATTGAATACTCCCCCCCAATGTGTAAAGTTCATCTGCCGCCGAAGCGCGCACACCTTGTCTGTGGAGGGGGCTAGACTAGTGTCTGTATGGAGCTTAGCTCCACCCCCACCCGCATGGCGCCGAAAAATGCTTTTGATTAAATGGTGCGCCGCGCTGTTTTAAAGTAGTGTTGGCTAGCAGCCGCGTGTGCCGCCCCGTGCGCTGGTGCACCCAAAGAGAGAATAATGCACTGGAATCAGCTGCTCCACCGGAGGTGGAGCCCCTGGAGCGCATCCACCGTACTTCCGTCCCGGCACATCTATGGCACCCTGGTTTATGCAAAGGGATACACCTGTCATACTGTGATCGAGTGAAGACGGGATCTCAACCCGCTCTACTATGGCTCCTGCACTTAGGGGGGGTGGTCTTCAGTATGCCGAATGTCGGGATCCCGGCGCACATTATTCCGGCGCCGGAATCCCGACACCCGGCATACCGACAGCTATTCTCCCTCGTGGGGGTCCACGACCCCCTGGAGCGAGAATAAAATAGTGTGGCGCGCTTAGCGCGCCACCGTGCCCGCAAGGGGCTCCTTATTGCTCGCCACGCTGTCGGTATGCCGGCGGTCGGGCTCCCGGCACCGGTATGCTGGTCGCCGGGAGCCCGAGCGCCGGCATACCGTACTACACCCCTTAGGGGGTCATTCTGACCCGATTGCATGCTGCAGTTTTTTGCAGCATAGCGATCAGGTCAGAACTGCGCATGCGCGCCGGGGCCCGGAGGCCCGGCGCTGAGCTACGATCGCCTCTGCCTGACTGACAGGCAAAGGCGATCGATGGGCGGGAGGGGGTGAAACGCAGGCATGGCCGGACCGTGTGGGGAGTGGCAGACACTGAGGGCCGGGGAGCGATGAGTAGCTCCCGTCCAGCACGCTAAAGCTGCGCTGGCCAGGAGCTACTCTTCAAGTGCAAAGGCATCGCCGCTGTGCGATGCCTTTGCACTTCTTCAGGGGGAGGGGGGGGCGGTGGCACTGACATGCGGGGCGAACTAGCCCTGTGCTGGGCGTCCCCCCGCATGTCTGAGTTCATGAGCGTAGCTGTGCTACATTTAGCACAGCTACGATCAACTCATGACGTCTCTCCCATAGTGCTGCACACAGACACTAGAGATCAGTTATGACCCTTAGCGTCTGATGTCGCTCCCACAATGCCGTGCGGTGCGCAATGATGTCTGGCGCACCGCACGGCACCAGTGGGAAGTGACAGGCAGCGGTAGCGGTGCCCCCAGGACTGCGGCGCCCTGGGCAAAAGTCCTGTTTGCCCGCGGCAAGAGCCGCTACTGCCCACCTGCAGTGCATATGATTTTGCCCATTTGCTAACAAATTTGCTGCTGCGATCAGATCTGAATTAGGCCCCTGATCCCTAGAGGAGGAGATGGGGCACAGGCAGTGGGCACAGGCAGTGGGCCCATGGGGGTTTCCCCTGTACCCCTGTGGGCCAGTCCAACCCTGAGAAGGAGAGAGGAGGAGTCAATTCGCAATCGATATCAGTTAAGGATGTAACTAATGACATTCAGGTATAATGCTATTATTGATTTTAAGTTGCCACTTTATAACTAGCCACTTCATATACTAGGCAATGTAGCATCCTAAAAGGTAGATTGTAAAGAGAAGAGTAGAAGGTACTAAATGCTGCCACGATCTTACTGGTGTCATGCAGAGCCAGACCCCTCTCATCTTTAATAGAGGGTATAAATGAGATCGCACTCTGCGCACGGAGCGCAGGAGCCAACACTTTCCCAGGTTTATTGCCCCATTTATAATATCTGCTATGGCAATTCCTGAAAGAAAATGTAACTTTATCAAGGAGAAGCTTATTCATAGCCGTATACGCAGCAACCAATTACGCATAAACATCAGGTGAAAGGGAAGCTTTATGGGAAAACTCCAGATTCTGTATCTTCTGCAACAAGGCCTCTATTTGACCTACCCTCTGTTTTTTCAAATAAGAACCCAACTGAATGCACTTCCCTCTAGTTACGCATTTATGCGCCTCCCAAATAGTAAGCCCGGACACATCAGTGGTTACATTACAGTCAATATACGCAACACTAACCTCTTCAAGTTGGGCTCTATAATAAGGGTCATTTAGTAGAGATTCATTAAAATATCAAGAATGACAGAAGGTGTCAGTGACCCCTAGGGATAGGTTTAGCAGGATTAGGGCATGGTCTGACCAAGTCATCAGACCTATAGAGGAGTCTCGCAAGTGGAGATGTCTATAGCCTAACAATATGTAATCTATCCTGGAATAGGATTGGTGTGGTTGTGAGAAATTAGTAAAATCCCTATCTATGGGATGAAGAACACGCCAAACATTGGACAGCTGGTGAGCGTGAAGCAGACGTCTTACCTGGCAAGTTGCACGTCTGGGGAAGGCAGAGGAACAGGAGGACATATCAAGTTTGTGATCTAAGGCCCAGTTCAAGTCATCTCCAACCACTAGGATCCTCTCCTGAAGAGATTCGATCTTATCTGTTCGAGGAAGGCTGGTTGACACTAATTAGGGGCATAAACATTGACAATGGTAAGGACTTGGGTAAACACCATGCATTTAATAAGTAGGCACCTCCCCTCCTCCAACCTATGAACCACTACATTGGACACAGGCAAATGTTTGGCAAACAACATTAAGGTGTACAGTCACGCTCACCCAGTTCCTGTGGTGCTGGAACAAAGGGGTTGGCGTTGATACTGCACTAGACCTAATTGTATAAGAATATGTTGACCAACATCCCTTTATGAATTAGTTTGTGATGCTCCCAGGGCTTAAAGTGCTGACTTAAAAGGGATAGTTTCTTGGCACAAACATAAAAAAAAACAAGAAAAAAAAACCACAAAGCAGTGAAACCTGTTTTGGGGGCACTCTTTTCAGTTTTGATTTAATTAAAATGTAACTTTTATTAATGTGTTAGTCTAAAACATGGTAGGGCAGTGGTTCCCAAACTGTGTGCCGTGGCATCTTGGGGTGCCTTGGAGCACTTGCAGGGGTGCCCTGGGTTAGTGGTCCAGAGCCAATTGAAATAATTGATGGTCAATCTAATGGCAAAACCAGTGCTTGTGGCTGCAAATAAAAAAAAATGTGGACAAACAGAAGCAAATCCTGGTGGTTATTCAGAGATTCCGCAGCAAGATCTGAACCCATCTACTCACATGCTGAGGGCCGCCCAGGATAGGGCAAAGCTGCCCAGCATGTGTGTGGTGCCGCATCGCGATGCGTCCGCAATTTAATTGCAAATGCAATTGAGGCTGAACCCTCTCTGCATGGTCCGGCGCCATTTTTTTTTCCTGGAGCGGCTGTGTGTGACATCACGCAGCCTCCCCAAAAATGGTCCAGACATGCCTGCATTGCCCGGACTGCACCCCCAAAACGCCACGGCGACGTCTCTCCGATGGCCGCCACTGTCAATCACCTTGCAGCCACATCCTGGAAGGATGCGACCGCATGGTGAAGGGTCTCGCACCGGCACATACGCTGATCCAATGGATGCGGCCACTACTCACTGACACACTGACGCACGTCTGCGTCCGGGTCTGAATATTGTAGACCCCCCTGCCCTTCACACCATAACTGAACCTAACATAAACACAATTTACTTAATGTAATATTTTGAATTTTATATGTTTTTCTAAATTTCTCAGTAAGAAACGTTTGGCTTAGGGGTGCCGTGAAAAAAAACATCTGATGAGCGCCGTGGTTTAAATATCTTTGGGAACCACTGTGGCAGGGAAAATAGTGCAGTGGCATATAAATTTGCATGAAGTCATCAAGTAAAAAAAGTTTTCAAATCTAAATGCTCCTAAAAAGTCTAAAATCTCAGTCATAATTCTGATTTGGATATATATGGCAACTGATATTGTGGAATAGGTTTACAGACCCTCCAACATGATCCGCTCCACTAGGTACATTAGGTAATTTATGATTTCCATCACCTGTGTTGAACTAGTTAAATGATAAGAAAGCTGTTTCTTCACAGGTGATGGCAATAATAAATTAAGGTGGAAGTCCAGAAACAGAGCATTTTGTACCTAGTCGGGCGGGTCATGTTGGAGGGTATGCATTTAGTACAGTGGTTCTCAAACTCGGTCCTCAGGACCCTACACAGTGCATGTTTTGCAGGTAACCCAGCAAGTGCACAGGTGTATTCATTATTCACTGACACATTTTAAAAGGTCCACAGGTGGAGCAAATGATTTCACTTGTGATTCTGTGAGGAGACCTGCAAAACATGCACTGTGTGGGGTCCTGAGGACCGAGTTTGAGAACCTGTGATTTAGTATATCATACCTCCCAACATGACCCTCTCCAGGAGGGACACAATGCTCTGCTTCTGGACTTTTCTCTTAATTTATGATTGCAGCACCTGTTTTGAGCAGGTTAATGGATAAGAAAGGTGTTTCAGCACAGGTGATGGCAATCAGAAATTAAGAGGAAAGTCCAGGAGCAGAGCATTCTGTCCCTCCTGGAGAGGGTTATGTTGGGAGGTATGGTATATACCAGTGGTTCTCAAACTCGGTCCTCAGGACCCCACACAGTGCATGTTTTGCAGGTAACCCAGCAAGTGCACAGGTGTATTAATTACTCACTGACACATTTTTAAAGGTCCACAGGTGGAGCTAATTATGTCACTTGTGATTCTGTGAAGAGACCTGCAAAACATGCACCGTGTGGGGTCCTGAGGACCGAGTTTGAGAACCTGTGGTATATACATCTATATATGTGTGACCCAGAAAAAAGTGATTATGACCACAACTGAAACAATGTAAATAAATTATTGGGAAATGTATTAAAACAATGACAATATATAAAAAAAGAGGATGATAACAATCGTTGCAACTAATAATGTGCATGAACATGTGTGATGATAAACCCACTGTACTGAGGGATATCTCTTTAAGCTGATCAGGGATGCTGGCAGCCATATTTGCAGCATTTAGATGTGAAAAACTACAATTCCCAGCATGCACCAGAGGTAGGAAGTACAGGAAGGAAGCATTGGTATTGCTCGGGAGGAGAGAAAGAAGGAAATGCTTGCAAGCAAACAAGTGAAGCAGACATCAGAGAGTGAGGTAAAGGGAATGCTGGAAATGGGAGAACTGTAAGTGAGACTGATATAAGACAATGGGAAGGAATTATTACCATACCACACACACAATGCCATGAAGTAGTTAATAGATAAAAGGTATTAACCCACTACTTGTTCGTCAGATGGCGTGCACATTAATCTTGCTGTAACACAAGCCACTTTTGTGTTACACAGAGGTTAGTATGCCGACATTGGACAGGGATACGTTTCTATGTCAACTCACAATGCAATACAATTCAATATATATATTACAGACATTAATGACACAATTTTCAGGTAGGATCTTATTTAACTGAAACAGCTTCCCTTTACTGTAAATAACTTCAGAAGGTTAACGCAGTCAGTGGCAACTTAGATTAATTGTATGGATGTAATGACAGAGTACACAAATTTATACGTATAGTCATTTGATAAGCTTAACACACTAAATGACAAAGTTCAGAGACAATTGCATTTTTAAAAAAAATTTCTTTACTGAGTTTTCTCCGGCAGGGTCCACAAGTTATCCACAGGATAACAATGGGATATGATGAAGTGACAGCGGATTTGCACCAATCGGTCAAAGCTTTCCGGCCTCCCAGCTTGCAACGGGCCCGTCCATATATCCCCGCCTCCTGGCTCAGCCAACTCAGGGTTTTTTTTGGTGCGGCAGGAACCGGACCATGGTCAGAGGGCCGCTGTTTTTTTGCAGCCCTAAGCTTTCTTATTTTATTTTTATAATCTTACTATTTTTCTGAGCAATCTTTCTAAACAGCGCCTTATACGTACCTTAGAAAGAGTCGCTCCAACAACTCTCCTCTCTGTCGCGACACCGCTTACCCACGAGTACAGTGCTGTTTCGGCGGGCGTCTGTGTCAGATATACTAATAGGTCCAGCAGACATTATCAGACTGTGGCTGGAGCACGGGGAGAAGGTAAGGCATTGGTTCCGCTTAAAAGGGGAATACGGATACAGCCGTACTATTTTGGGAGGAGACTACCAAACAGTCGCTGACGCGGCTGCCACCTAGGGTGCACCAGCGCTAGGCCTTAGGGATCATAGGCTCCAGGAATAGTATGAGGCCACGATCCCTAGGGTTGATGTCAGCAGTGGGGAGTCAGACGCTCTCCCGGTCACCCCTCCCCCCGGTTCATGACCAGTTTCCTCCGAGTCTCCCCCAATGAACGGTTTCCCGCTTCCATCTCAGATGCTTTACACGAAGGGGACCCAGTCGCAGCATAGGCGGCTGTGTGACTAGTGCGTCTGTGTTCACTATAGGTTCATGGAGCGGCAGTGTACATTAGTAGCGTCTAGATCCACTCAGCGTTTACTAATGTATTGATCGGTCCTGGAAGCGAGGTGAGTCTCTCTGTATCCCACTCTCCTGAGTACGGGTAATAGTGTTCATTCTAGCACCCTGTACCTTTCAAAATCCATGCAGTTCCTCTTTCCTGCCTGGGGTGCCGCTCTCTGCTCTGGTGCTTCTCAGCACACTCTGATCTGTTACTCAGTGCTGTGATACAGACCTGTGTGTGCTGAGAAGCACCAGAGCAGAGAGCGACACCTCAGGCAGCAAAGAGGAGCTGCACAGGATTTGAAAGGTGCAGGGTGCTAGAATGAACACTAGGGTAATACAGCACTAAGTCTCTACCTTTTTGAGTATGAATAGTTAGATAAGTGCCTGTTGCTTATGAGTCTATATACATTTACTGTTTCTTTTGCAGTGCATCTGAATACGGTAGATCTGTTTAAACATGATTTAGTAATATGTTCTCCTACATACTTGAAATGTAGTTGATGTGCTCATATTGATTCTTATACTAATGTAT
Source organism: Pseudophryne corroboree (assembly GCF_028390025.1). NCBI lineage: Eukaryota > Metazoa > Chordata > Amphibia > Anura > Myobatrachidae > Pseudophryne > Pseudophryne corroboree. The sequence continues at coordinate 188,205,791 of NC_086449.1, forward strand.
AACGTGACTGACTGCTAGTGTGATTGCTGACTTTACTATATTCTGTCAGTTTTGTTCTATTCTGATCCTCAATGCTGGTGCATGGGTAGGGTCGGATTGTATGTCACTTTAAAAAGCTTAAAGTGATTACAGTCACAAATTGTGTAGTACACTGTGGAAGAGTTGATTATTTATAATGTCTAAGAGCGGCAAAGGTGAGGAAGATACACTCAAAGCAACACCATCACTCATATCATGTTTGTGTTATCCTCTCAGGATCTGGTTCAGGATGGTTTGTGCGCAAATTATTTTAGCTTTCACCAGGGGTTCTTGAAAAATACAAGGCAGATTCAGGTGTAGGTTGATCCACCTTGGGCAGTGTTTGCACAGACTTTAACCAGTATAGCTGAAAGGATAATTCCTCCAACTCCTGTACCGGGGATAGGTTACACAATTAACCCTTACATGCAGCTTCCCACCTGGGGTGTATCACTTCCAGCAGCTGCCTCTCAAAAGAAACAGGCTGATTAGCCGGTGGTAAGTAAATCTTCATCCTCACATGGTTCAGATGAGGATTCATCGGAGGATGAAAGCTCAATTAATTCTACTTCTGCATACGAAGAGGATGAAGGTCTCAGCTCAGTGGATATAGCTGAGTTAATTAAAGCAATGAAAGCCATTCTGTCCTGATGCATTCAGCGGAGCCTGTGTTAAAAACCAAGGCACCTGTGTTAAAATGTCCCAAAACAGTTAAGATTGAGTTTCCAGGATCAGATCAGCTGACGGAAATCATCGAAGTTTAGAATTCCTAAGAAAAGGAATTCCAATTATCCTCTTCCAGCTGGGGATTGTTTAAAAAGGGAGGTGGCTCCTAAAGTAGCTACGCGAAAATCTACATTACCTTTGCATTCAACATCATTAAATGATGTCACGGATAGGAGAGTGGAAGGTTTTCTGAAAAACTTTTTTTCCCTGTCTGGGGCAGTCATAAGGCCAGTCATGGCTTCAGCTTGGATGGCAAAGGCAGTGGCTGCCTGAGCTGATGCATTAGAGGGGGATTCTAGAGAGCAAAAATCCCTTATAGCACATATAAAACAGGCTGCAATGTTCTTGGAAGAAGCAGCATTGGATATGGGTACGATTGCCTCCAGGGCATCAGCTTCAACAATAGTTAATCGTAGTGCAGTTTGGCTACGTACGTGGAAAGCTGATTCAGAATCTAAGAAGGTTTTGGAGTCTTTGCCCTTTTCTGGAGATATTCTTTTGGTAAAGAATTGACAAATATTTTGGAGTCAGAAGCAGACTCCAAGAAAGGAAAGTTTCCTTCCACATACAATTTCAAACCCAAAGTTCCGGCTTTTCGGCTCTTTCGGTCCAAAGGAAAAGCTAAAGGTAAAAGTGATTGTAGGCAGTCCCAATACAACAAGTCTGGTAAGACTAAAAAGCATTTGGCTACCAGAGGCCCGGTTAGTAAGACAGATAAGCCATCCCGATGATGCGGGCCTCCACATGGGGGATCCCAGGGTGGGGGGCCAACTTCTTCAGTTTGCACAGATCTGGCAGCAGTCTACAACGGATGCCTGGGTGCAGGAAGCGGTATCTCTAGGCTATGCTTTTGCCTTCAAGAAGCACCCTCCTCAAATGTTTTATTTGTACCAGCCTGTCTCGGGTAGAGACGAAGGCCAGGGCTTTGAAAGAGGCAGTTCAGAAATTGCTTCAGTCAGGAGTAGTCATTCCAGTTCCCCCTGCACAACGAGGACAGGGGTTTTACTCCAACCTGTTTTTTAGTTCAGAAGCCAAATGGGTCATTTTGGCTCAATCTCAAAGTGCTGAACAAATACATTTGGGTACCTCTGTTTCATATGGAGACTTTACGTTCCATCATTTTGGCCATGGAGCCAGGGGATTATATGGTATCGCTGGATATACAGGATGCTTACCTACATGTTCCTATAGCACTGTCCCATCAGTGCTATCTCAGGTTCGCTATCCTCCAACAGCATTTTCAGTTCCTACCTTTTGGGTTAGCCACAACCCCCAGAGTATTTACCAAGATTATGGTGGTAATGGCAGCTTATCTCCGCCAGCAGGGGATAAGAATTTTTTCATACCTCGACGATCTTTTAATCTTGGCACAGTCGCAGGAATTGCTCCTATCCCATCTGCAACAGACCATAACGTGTCTGCAGAAGCACGGGTGGCTCATAAATTGGGCAAAATAGTCTCTAGTTCCATCACAGCGGATCACTCACTTGGGGGCTGTACTGGATTTAAGTCTTCAGAGAGTAATGTTACCTCTGAACAAGATATCCAAGGTTCAGTCAAGGATTCAGGACTTGCTATACAGTCAAAAGGTATCCATTCACGCAGCAATGTGTGTGATGGGTTTGATGGTGTCAACATTCGACATGGTGGAGTATTCACAATTCCACTCGTGGCCTCTGCAGCGTCTGATTCTTGACAAATGGAATGGGTTGCATCAGACGATAAAAACACAGACTATGGTTCTTATGATAGAAGTAAGAAGGTCATTAGCCTGGTGGCTACAGACATCCCATCTGGACAAGGGGAGACCCTTTTGGACATCAGATTGGGAAATTCTGACGACAAATGCCAGTCTCCAGGGCTGGGGAGCAGTGTCAGGAAGGTTGTGTTTTCAGGAGCAATGGACCAAGGAAGAAGGTTGCCTTCCAATAAATATATTGGAACTTCGGGCCATATACATGGCACTGATTCAGGCAAAGGACATTCTTCGTGGAAAACCAGTCCAGGTCCACTTGGACAATGCAACGGCAGTAGCGTACCTCAGCCATCAGGGGGGAACTCACAGCCGAAAAGCGATGAAGGAGGTAAGTCAAATGCTAAAATGGGCAGAACTTCATCATCCAGCCTTGCCCACAGTGTTTGTTCCGGGAGTCCCAAACTGGGAAGCGGACTTTCTCAGTCGACACACCATTCAGGCAAACGAATAGGCTCTACATCCGGAGGTCTTCCAGACTCTAGTAGACAAGTGGGGGTTGCCAGAGATAGATCTCACGGTGTCCCGTCTGAACAACAAAGTTCTTGCATACGGGTCAAGAACAAAGGATCCCAGAACGATCTTTGTGAATGCCCTGTCAGTGAGATGGGACTTTCATCTGGCTTTTGTGTTTCCTCCAATCATCCTATTACCCAGGGTAGTGAGAAAGATAAAGCAAGGGAAAGGTGCCGTGATACTAATAGCTCCGGCTTGGCCCAGAAGGCATTGGTACACAGATCTGCAGAGAATGTCGATGGATGCTCCACTTCTGCTCCCTCAACGTCCAGATCTACTGATGCAGGGTCCTTGTTATCACAGACATCTGGATCGACTGTCTTTGACGGCGTGGCTCTTGAAACCTCTATACTAAAGTCAAAAGGACTCTCACAACATGTAATTCAAACTATGCTCAGAGCAAGGAAACTTTTCTCAGCTCGCATTTATCACCGAATATGGCAAACCTATATTCATTGGTGCAGTGAATGGAAAATGGACCCTAAGTCTTTCAGAGTTTCCAGGGTCTTAGCATTTGTTCAGGCAAGAATGGATAAAGGTTTGAACGTGGGTTCCTTGAGAGTGCAAGTGTCAGCATTGACTGTATGGTTCCAACAGAAAGTTGCCAACTTACAGGATGTGCGTACTTTTTTTCCAGGGAATGCTGCGCATTCAACCTCCTTTTGTTCCTCCTACAGTGCCTTGGGACTTGCGTCTAGTCCTGAAAGCCCTTCAAGTTGCCCCATTTGAACCACTTAATAAAGTGAATCTTAAATGGTTGACAGCTAAAGTTCTCTTTCTACTGGCTATGGCGTCAGCTAGAAGAGTATCAGATTTAGGGGCATTATCATGTTCCCCATTTCTGATTTTTTTTTTTATCCAGATAAAGCAGTTCTCAGAACTAGATCTGTGTATCTTCCGAAGGTGGTGTCTAAATTCCACCTTAATGAAGAAATTGTAGTCTCGACTTTCCAGGTACCGGGCCTTTCTGCGGAAGATGCATCACTGGACGTGGTCCGTGCATTACGGATCTATGTGGATCGTACCAGTGCCATCAGAAAGACAGATTCTCTTTTCATTCTCTACGGATTTCACAAGAGAGGATGGCCTGTTGATAAGCAGACGCTGGCAAGATGGCTTTGGGTGACGATTTCAGAAGCATATTCTCAAGCTGATCTCCCTGTTCCGGCTAATGTCTCTGCTCACTCTGCTCGTAAGGTAGGTCCATCATGGGCAGCACAACGTGGTGCTTCAGCAGAACAGATATGTAAGGCAGCTACATGTTCTTAACACACTCATTAACACATTCATTAGACATTATGCCATGGATACCTTTGCCTCTCATGACACTGAATTCGGGCAAAGGATTCTCCTGTCCAATCAGGAGCGTCCCCACCACTAAATTGCTTTGGGAAATCCCATTGTTATCTTGTGGATAACCTGTGGACCCTGCCGGAGAAATATATGTTATGGTAAGAACTTACCGTTGATAACGGTATTTCTCCTAAGTCCACAGGATCCACAGGGATCCCACCCTGACGCACCTGATTTTTAGGATCCTTTTACTCACTAACCTCTTCCTTCTTGTACGTAAGGGTGTGCATGTGTGTTCTTATCGCCTGATTAGGGCTATCTATGATGCTCCCGCCTTGAGCTTTGGGAATACAACTGATTTGACTGAGCCAGGAGGCGGGGATATATGGACGGGCCTGTTGCATGCTGGGAGGCCGGAAAGCTTTGGCCGATTGGTGCAAATCCGCTGTCGCTTCATCATATCCCATTGTTATCCTGTGGACTTAGGAGAAATACCGTTATCAACGGTAAGTTCTTACCATAACGTATATTTTCTGAGGAACAAAGAAATAGAATCAACACATGCATGTTACATATAAATTAGGGTCGGGCAGCACAGTGAAACATCCATGGCAATAAATCAGACGAGTTCCAATCCCAGTAGAAGGATGGCAGGAAGAACGTATCGATAAATCTAGTAAGGAAGACAGTGCGCCAGCCAGGCCCAGTATAGACAATTGCATTTTAAATGTTTGTACAATTAGGGCCCCATAAATAATAAGAATTTACTTACCGATAATTCTATTTCTCGGAGTCCGTAGTGGATGCTGGGGTTCCTGAAAGGACCATGGGGAATAGCGGCTCCGCAGGAGACAGGGCACAAAAGTAAAGCTTTCCGATCAGGTGGTGTGCACTGGCTCCTCCCCCTATGACCCTCCTCCAAGCCAGTTAGGTACTGTGCCCGGACGAGCGTACACAATAAGGGAGGAATTTTGAATCCCGGGTAAGACTCATACCAGCCACACCAATCACACCGTACAACTTGTGATCTAAACCCAGTTAACAGTATGATAACAGCGGAGCCTCTGAAAAGATGGCTCACAACAATAATAACCCGATTTTTGTAACTATGTACAAGTATTGCAGATAATCCGCACTTGGGATGGGCGCCCAGCATCCACTACGGACTCCGAGAAATAGAATTATCGGTAAGTAAATTCTTATTTTCTCTATCGTCCTAGTGGATGCTGGGGTTCCTGAAAGGACCATGGGGATTATACCAAAGCTCCCAAACGGGCGGGAGAGTGCGGATGACTCTGCAGCACCGAATGAGAGAACTCCAGGTCCTCCTTAGCCAGGGTATCAAATTTGTAGAATTTAGCAAACGTGTTTGCCCCTGACCAAGTAGCTGCTCGGCAAGGTTGTAAAGCCGAGACCCCTCGGGCAGCCGCCCAAGATGAGCCCACCTTCCTTGTGGAATGGGCATTTACATATTTTGGCTGTGGCAGGCCTGCCACAGAATGTGCAAGCTGAATTGTATTACACATCCAACTAGCAATAGTCTGCTTAGAAGCAAGAGCACCCAGTTTGTTGGGTGCATACAGGATAACAGCAAGTCAGTTTTCCTGACTCCAGCCGTCCTGGAACATATTTTCAGGGCCCTGACAACATCTAGCAACTTGGAGTCCTCCAAGTCCCTAGTAGGTGCAAGGCACCACAATAAGCTGGTTCAGGTGAAACACTGACACCACCTTAGGGAGAGAACTGGGGACGAGTCCGCAGCTCTGCCCTGTCCGAATGGACAAACAGATATGGGCTTTTTTGAGAAAAAACCACCAATTTGACACTCGCCTGGTCCAGGCCAGGGCCAAGAGCATGGTCACTTTTCATGTGAGATGCTTCAAATCCACAGATTTGACTGGTTTTAAACCAATGTGATTTGAGGAATCCCAGAACTACGTTGAGATCCCACAGTGCCACTGGAGGCACAAAAGGGGGTTGTATATGCAATACTCCCTTGACAAACTTCTGGACTTCAGGAACTGAAGCCAATTCTTTCTGGAAGAAAATCGACAGGGCCGAAATTTGAACCTTAATGGACCCCAATTTGAGGCCCATAGACACTCCTGTTTGCAGGAAATGCAGGAAACGATCGAGTTGAAATTTCTTTGTGGGGCCTTCCTGGCCTCACACCACGCAACATATTTTCGCCACATGTGGTGATAATGTTGTGCGGTCACCTCCTTTCTGGCTTTGACCAGGGTAGGAATGACCTCTTCCGGAATGCCTTTTTCCCTTAGGATCCGGCTTTCCACCGCCATGCCGACAAACGCAGCTGCGGTAAGTCTTGGAACAGACATGGTACTTGCTGAAGCAAGTCCCTTCTTAGCGGCAGAGGCCATAAGACCTCTGTAAGCATCTCTTGAAGTTCCGGGTACCAAGTCCTTCTTGGCCAATCCGGAGCCATGAGTATAGTTCTTACTCCTCTACGTCTTATAATTCTCAGCACCTTAGGTATGAGAAGCAGAGGAGGGAACACATACACCGACTGGTACACCCACGGTGTTACCAGAACGTCCACAGCTATTGCCTGAGGGTCTCTTGACCTGGCGCAATACCTGTCCCGTTTTTTGTTCAGACGGGACGCCATCATGTCCACCTTTGGTATTTCCCAACGGTTTACAATCATGTGGAAAAAACTTCCCGATGAAGTTTCCACTCTCCCGGGTGGAGGTCGTGCCTGCTGAGGAAGTCTGCTTCCCAGTTTCCATTCCCGGGATGAAACACTGCTGACAGTGCTATCACATGATTTTCCGCCCAGCGAAAAGTCCTTGCAGTTTTTGCCATTGCCCTCCTGCTTCTTGTGTCGCCCTGTCTGTTTACGTGGGCGACTGCCGTGATGTTTTTCCCACTGGATCAATACCGGCTGACGTTGAAGCAGAGGTCTTGCTAAGCTTAGAGCATTATAAATTTACCCTTAGCTCCAGTATATTTATGTGGAGAAAAGTCTCCAGACTTGATCACACTCCCTGGAAATTTTTTCCTTGTGTGACTGCTCCCCAGCCTCTCGGGCTGGGCTCCGTGGTCACCAGCATCCAATCCTGAATGCCGAATCTGCGGCCCTCTAGAAGATGAGCACTCTATAACCACCACAGGAGAGACACCCTTGTCCTTGGATATAGGGTTATCCGCTGATGCATCTGAAGATGCGATCCGGACCATTTGTCCAGCAGATCCCACTGAAAAGTTCTTGCGTGAAATCTGCCGAATGGAATTGCTTCGTAGGAAGCCACCATTTTTACCAGGACCCTTGTGCAATGATGCACTGTTTTTAGGAGGTTCCTGACTAGCTCGGATAACTCCCTGGCTTTCTCTTCCGGGAGAAACACCTTTTTCTGGACTGTGTCCAGAATCATCCCTAGGCACAGCAGACGTGTCGTCGGGATCAGCTGCGATTTTGGAATATTTAGAATCCACCCGTGCTGTTGTAGCAGTATCCGAGATAGTGCTACTCCGACCTCCAACTGTTCCCTGGACTATGCCCTTATCAGGAGATCGTCCAAGTAAGGGATAATTAAGACGCCTTTTCTTCGAAGAAGAATCATCATTTCGGCCATTACCTTGGTAAAGACCCGGGGTGCCGTGGACAATCCAAACGGCAGCGTCTGAAACTGATAGTGACAGTTCTGCACCACGAACCTGAGGTACCCTTAGTGAGAAGGGCAAATTTGGGACATAGAGGTAAGCATCCCTGATGTCCCGGGACACTATATAGTCCCCTTCTTCCTGGTTCGTTATCACTGCTCTGAGTGACTCCATCTTGATTTGAACCTTTGTAAGTGTTCAAAAAAAATTTTTAGAATAAGTCTCACCTAGCCTTCTGGCTTCAGTACCACAATATAGTGTGGAATAATACCCCTTTTCTTGTAGTAGGAGGGGTAATTTAATTATCACCTGCTGGGAATACAGCTTGTGAATTTTTTCCCATACTGCCTCCTTGTCGGAGGGAGACCTTGGTAAAACAGACTTCAGGAGCCTGCGAAGGGGAAACGTCTCGACATTCCAATCTGTACCCCTGGGATACTACTTGTAGGATCCAGGGGTCCTGTACGGTCTCAGCGCCATGCTGAGAACTTGTCAGAAGCGGTGGAACGCTTCTGTTCCTGGGAATGGGCTGCCTGCTGCAGTCTTCTTCCCTTTCCTCTATCCCTGGGCAGATATGATCTTATAGGGACGAAAGGACTGAGGCTGAAAAGACGGTGTCTTTTTCTGCAGAGATGTGACTTAGGGTAAAAACGGCGGATTTTCCAGCAGTTGCCGTGGCCACCAGGTCCGATGGACCGACCCCAAATAACTCCTCTTCCTTTATACGGCAATACACCTTTGTGCCGTTTGGAATCTGCATCACCTGACCACTGTCGTGTCCATAACATCTTCTGGCAGATATGGACATCGCATTTACTCTTGATGCCAGAGTGCAAATATCCCTCTGTGCATCTCGCATATATAGAAATGCATCCTTTAAATGCTCTATAGTCAATAAAATACTGTCCCTGTCAAGGGTATCAATATTTTTAGTCAGGGAATCCGACCAAGCCACCCCAGCTCTGCACATCCAGGCTGAGGCGATCGCTGGTCGCAGTATAACACCAGTATGTGTGTATATACTTTTTATGATATTTTCCAGCCTCCTGTCAGCTGGTCCTTGAGGACGGCCCTATCTATAGACGGTACCGCCACTTGTTTTGATAAGCGTGTGAGCGCCTTATCCACCCTAAGGGGTGTTTCCCAACGCGCCCTAACTTCTGGCGGGAAAGGGTATACCGCCCATAATTTTCTATCGGGGGGAACCCACGCATCATCACACACTTTATTTAATTTATCTGATTCAGGAAAAACTACGGTAGTTTTTTCACATCCCACATAATACCCTCTTTTGTGGTACTTGTAGTATCAGAAATATGTAACACCTCCTTCATTGCCTTTAACGTGTGGCCCTAATAAGGAATACGTTTGTTTATTCACCGTCGACACTGGATTCAGTGTCCCTGTCTGTGTCTGTGTCGACCGACTAAAGTAAACGGGCGTTTTAAAACCCCTGACGGTGTTTTTGAGACGTCTGGACCGGTACTAATTGTTTGTCGGCTGTCTCATGTCGTCAACCGACCTTGCAGCGTGTTGACATTATCACGTAATTCCCTAAATAAGCCATCCATTCCGATGTCGACTCCCTAGAGAGTGACATCACCATTACAGGCAATTGCTCCGCCTCCTCACCAACATCGTCCTCATACATGTCGACACACACGTACCGACACACAGCACACACACAGGGAATGCTCTGATAGAGGACAGGACCCACTAGCCCTTTGGAGAGACAGAGGGAGAGTTTACCAGCACACACCAAAAACGCTATAATTATATAGGGACAACCTTATATAAGTGTTTTCCCTTATAGCATCTTTTTTATATATTTCTAACGCCAAATTAGTGCCCCCCCTCTCTGTTTTAACCCTGTTTCTGTAGTGCAGTGCAGGGGAGAGCCTGGGAGCCTTCCCTCCAGCCTTTCTGTGAGGGAAAATGGCGCTGTGTGCTGAGGAGATAGGCCCCGCCCCTTTTTCGGCGGCCTCGTCTCCCGCTCTTAACGGATTCTGGCAGGGGTTAAATATCTCCATATAGCCTCCGGAGGCTATATGTGAGGTATTTTTAGCCAAAATAGGTATTCATTTGCCTCCCAGGGCGCCCCCCTCCCAGCGCCCTGCACCCTCAGTGACTGCCGTGTGAAGTGTGCTGAGAGGAAAATGGCGCACAGCTGCAGTGCTGTGCGCTACCTTTAGAAGACTGAGGAGTCTTCTGCCGCCGATTCTGGACCTCTTCTTACTTCAGCATCTGCAAGGGGGCCGGCGGCAAGGCTCCGGTGACCATCCAGGCTGTACCTGTGATCGTCCCTCTGGAGCTGATGTCCAGTAGCCAAGAAGCCAATCCATCCTGCACGCAGGTGAGTTCACTTCTTCTCCCCTAAGTCCCTCGTTGCAGTGATCCTGTTGCCAGCAGGACTCACTGTAAAATAAAAAACCTAAGCTAAACTTTTCTAAGCAGCTCTTTAGGAGAGCCACCTAGATTGCACCCTTCTCGGCCGGGCACAAAAATCTAACTGGCTTGGAGGAGGGTCATAGGGGGAGGAGCCAGTGCACACCACCTGATCGGAAAGCTTTACTTTTGTGCCCTGTCTCCTGCGGAGCCGCTATTCCCCATGGTCCTTTCAGGAACCCCAGCATCCACTAGGACGATAGAGAAATAATAATACAGTTCAGCTGAGTTTAGCTCATTGGTGCACTGAAGGTAATTTGGCTTGCGCCTGAATAATAACAGTTGCACTTCACTGATGCAGTTGCAATGAGTGTGTAATAGCACCCCTGTGTAGTCGTACCTGTTTTCCCCAGAGGATGCTCGCTGGTTCATGACCTCTCACGGCTCCTTCCGCAGAAGGATGAACACCCCAAGTGAGGCACCTCACACATAAAAGGAAACACAAAGTGACTGTGAAAATGATTTATTAACCACGAAATGATTGGTCACCGCTGTAAACTAAACTTGTGTTAGAGTCTAGTGCATAGCTCAAATAACAGCACAACATTAATCACTGTAACAAATGCATCAAAACGCATAAATCACACTGTCAGACATCTGCATAAGACACGTATAATATCGGGCATTGATCATCACAATCGAATAATTGCAGGCAAGCAATATCTTGTCACTGAATGGACAACATACCTACACCGTTCACAGTGGCGCTATGTCGCTTAAGTTCAGTCCATACTGGTAATAAACTGTTCCATATAGGTGCTGTAAATTGTATCTGAACTGTGCACAGTATTTGTAATCCAACAGGTGCTGTAAAGCAAATACTTTCTAGCTGTGTCATAAGGTTCCAATAGGGGATGCTGTGGAGCAGGTAGTTGCACTATATTATAGCAAGGAGCTTCCAATAGAGGATGCTGTAGAGCAGGTACTTCTAGCACAGTGTATGCTTCCAATAGGGGGCACTGTGGACCAGGTACTTCTAGCACAGTGTATGCTTCCAATAGGGGGGCACTGTGTAACATATGGATGAGTGCACTGTACTGGCGGTAACCTTCCAATAGAGGGTGCAGTTAGTAAAACTGATGTCAGCATATAGTGGGACACAGAGCAAATAACACAATCCTGGCACATGTAGTGCTGCAGTTCAAGCAGGCAAGGGATAAATGGCACTGTCCATGTTTTCCTTGCAATTAAAGTGGTAAAGGGAAACAGGGGGTTCACATAACCCTATCCCTTAAGGCTTTCTGGTAAAGTGGCTGGCAGGCCCAAATAAATCACACGAGTCCGTCTCCTTGTAAATAGAGCCCTGCTGTGATCTGTCCCAAGAGGGGCTGTGACTTGGAAAGTTAGCAGGGTGGTCACTGTTGGCCTCGGTGCCCATAGGTGGGGGCTGTCTGGGGTGAGGAAGAGTACCTGTACTGTCTGCTGCTGTTGCCAGCTCCTGCTGGTTTACTGCATTTTGCCACCATCAACCAGACTTCTCTCTAACAGGGCTCACTCTCCTCTCTGTAGCTCTCCTTACTACATCTCCCCACACTCGACCACGGCCAATCAGAGCCCTCCCAGCTTCCCGCTCTGCCAGGGATGCTGGTGGAAAGCGCGGGGTCCTAGTACTGCACATATTTTCTCCCGGGTGCCATGGTTGCTTAGCAACCAGATGAAAAGGGTTTTAACCCTTACAGTGTCTGACTGCAGCTGGTTTAAACTAGAAGGGGGTACCCCAAGAGTGAGTTATCACAAGTACTTTGTAGCTTTCCTGGTAACAGGGTTTCTTCTCTACAGGACTCAAATGGGTGGACCCTATAGCCATATGGTTCCGAGCACTTTGGTGCGAATTCAGCCCGCAAAGGGTGCGAGATCAGGTGCCGTTGCCGGCGTTTAAATGCTTTCTGAGCACTATGCTGACTACTAAGAATTTTGTGCACTAATATGTGACTATAAAGCTGTCCCTGGGAGCGGCAAGTAGTCTATACTGTCACTTGCCAAATGATGTGTTCTCACTGCCACTGCTGAGGTCTCTTTCTAGGTTTATTTGTGATGCATGTTTGTAGAGTTACAAGGTTACCAGCCTGATGACATGCACTGACGATAGGCTCTGAAGCTGGTAGTTTGATATCAAATAGATGTTGCTTTGTCTCCAGCAGCTGCACTCCTGACAGGATCAGTCTCCTCCCTTTCGCCAGTTCTCAGGGGATGACCATTCACTGCTCTGCCATCAGCTCACCTAGGCCACGCCTCCAGCTCCTATGTCTTGCTCTTCTCGCCACCAACTGTTGACTGCCTCTGGGGCTGCCTCTATATGGGTATAAGTAGCTGAGGTGGCGCTCAGCCTGTGCATCATGTGCTGTGTGCTGGGGACAGGGGCTCTCCCTTGCACACAAAACCCCCCTACACCTCGCCAGGTACCTCCAACAGGCCGGGGTAAAGACACCCCCCCCCCCCCTCCTCTTGGCGCCACTGCTCACAGCAGCCGATATCAGCCATATGTATATTAAACTGACTAAATGTCCTTACAAGCAATGGTGGGGTGCCACACTTTGTCAGAGAGATCTGCCTCATTTATACACATCATAATGTGTGCATTGTTCTCCAGAAGGGGCCCCAATGTTTCATCGACGAGTAGTACGATTATTTCTTTATCATCCACTAGGGGTCACTGGAGTACTCTTGGGGATATGGACGGGCTTCCGTAGGAACAGCACTGAATATTTAAATTTAGAACACTCCACCCCTCCATATCCCAGAGTACCTCAGTGTACTACCTCAGTGTTTTTTCTGTGCTCGAAGTAGTAACAGCTCTGTGGCTAAGAGTCACAATTACTTTGAATATTTTTATTTTTATATTTCTCTATTTTTATACATCCCTTTCCCCCTTCCAAAAGGCAGGGTCAGGGATAGTGCAGCTGCTGATAGCAGCAGGGGCGTGTCGGGCCTCTCTGAAAGAGCTCCCTCACAGCCACACACAGATCCTGCACAGGCTGGCCGGCGCTTACTAAGAAGCCCCGTCGGAGCCTCCTCACAAGCTGCAGGACTGAAGGTATGTGAACGGGGCGGTCAGCTCCCGCTGCCGCCCCGAGGTGTGGGGACATTGTTAAAGAACTCGGGGACAGACTGCCTCCGGCCGCCGCCGCACACGGCTCCGGCCGCCGCTGCTCTCCCCACTCACAGCGGCTCCGGCCGCCGCTGCTCTCCCCACTCACAACGGCTCCAGCCGCCGCTGCTCTTCCGCTCACACGGCGCCGCCCGCCGCTGCTCTACCGCTCACGGCGCCGGCCGCCGCTACTGCTCCGGGTCCCACCGCTGTGTTACGCGCTGCTCACCCGGGCTCACAGGCGATCCGCTCGGCGATACCCGCTGGGGCCCCACAAGCTGCGCTGCCGCTGCTCTGAATCTGAAAGAGCATGCAGGCATTACCACAAGGGTGAGGCAGAGGGGGGGGCAATAAATAAGGGGGCAATAGAGCGGCATAAGAAATACTGCAGCACCAGCAGATGCTAGGCTGCAGGGATATTTGCAGAATTATAATCAGTGAAAGTTTGTAACCAGCACTAGGATTATATGTGTAAGCATAGCATGGCAACCATTTTAACATGCTTCCTGTGTCTTCCTCTGTGATTCCAGAACGTTCCTGTCCTACATCTCTACTCCACGGGAGGCGCAGGGGTGTTAGTGGGAATTTGGGATCACATTTCATAGTACTGGCCACGTGTACTGCGCTTGGCCAGATATATATATAGAGACACCTTACTGCTATTTTACTGAGTCGTGCAAGTGTCTGTTTTTGTGTATTGTATTGTCTGTCGCCATAATGAGTAAGGCACCAGCAAAAAAACTAAAAAGCATAATTGCAGAGTCTGTAGCAGTGTGTTACCGGATGGATCTACCACATGTACAGTATGTTTTGTGGATTCGGTTCAGAATACCATTTCTGCTCCAGTTTTACAACCAATGTCCTCACCGGACCCTCCGTGGGGTATGTTAGTAAATGTACTAGATAGGTTACAATCAGAATTGACCGCCGCTCGTCAGGAGCGGGAAACGGCAAGATCTGAGTCTAGGGTGAGACCGCCAGAACTACCGGAGGCGACTCAGCCTTGCGTAAGATCCAACTCCATTTTGGGTAAACGGGATAAATTTCATATGTCTTATGATTTTCCAGTTTCTGCTATGTTGCACTCTGACGATTCCATGCCAGACCTCACGGAACAAGATGAGGGTGAGGAGGGCGAAGTGGAGTCAGATGGCGAGGATTTTAACAGTTCCGGCATTGATGATCTCATCAGAGCGGTACGTCAGTCTCTGAAGTTTACTGAAACTGAGGAGCCTCTCACAAATGATCAGGTCGTATTTACTAAACGACAAAAAACTCCGATAAGTTTTCCTGTGTCGGAATCTCTTAATCAGATGTTAGTAGAAACACGATGGAATCCAGATAAACGGTTTTCTATACCTCGCAGATTTAAGTCTAGTTACCCGTTTCCAGACTCCGTAACATGTACATGGGAGAATCCACCAATAGTTGATTCTTCAGTGTCAAAACTTACCAAGAAATTAACCATACCAGTGCCAGCAGCTACTACGCTTAAGAAACTATGCTAAAATCCATGTATGTAGCAGCAGGTTACAGAACTCAAATCTGCTTTACATGACGAAAACCTGATACTCTACAGCCTCACTCATGTGATTTACAAGTAGTATCTCTGCACAGCGTCTACTGACGTCTGTCAGCTCACTTCTCGTATTTCATCGTCGCTAGTAACGGCACGAAGAGCACTCTGGCTGCGTGCTTATCATGCGGAGGCAGAGGTCAAACGAGGTATAGAGGCGTTGCCTTACAATGGCAAGAAGTTGTTTGGTCCTGAATTGGACGCATGGATTGTTGAGGCTACGGGAGGTAAGTCTGTTTTCTTACATTGCCTCCACCGGTATCAAGAAGAAGGTACGCTGGACCTTCGTTCAAATCTTTTAGACCTCAGCCCTTTCGAGGACGTGGCAGAGGAACAGCCACGCCTGCTAGACGTGGTCGAGGACGTGGTTTCCAACAAACCAACACAACTCGCCAGGACGCTAAGGCGACAAGCCAGTGGCATGACATCTCCGATTGTGGGAGCACGCCTTCAGACGTTCCATTTGGCGTGGTTCCACACATCCGCGGATGGGTGGATCCGCAATTTAGTGTTAAAAGGTTACAAAATAGAGTTCGACTGTCTTCCGCCTCTGTGGTTTTTCAAGACAGGATTGCCTCTGTCGGACGACAAGAGGACGGTTCTGCAAATTGCCATTCAGTCCCTACTGGATTCGGCAGTTTTGATTCCGGTCCCTGTACACCAACAGGGTCAGGGTTATTATTCAAGTCTGTTTGTGGTACCAAAGCCGGATGGCTCAGTCAGACCAATATTGAACTTAAAGGGTCTCAATCAGTACGTAACTTACTACAGATTCAAAATGGAGTCTCTGCGCTCGGTGATTGCGGGTTTAGAGCCAAAGGAATTTATGATTGCGCTAGATCTCAAGGATGCGTACTTACACATTCCAATTTGGCAGCCTCATCAGAAACCATTACCAGTTTCAGGCTCTACCGTTTGGCCTGTCATCAGCGCCTCGGGTATTCACCAAAGTGATGTCTGTGATGATAGCTCATCTCAGATCCCTGGGAGTGACAATAGTTCCGTATTTAGACGATCTGCTCATCAAAGCACCGTCTCAACAGATACTTCTCCAACATGTGCTGCTAACATACGATGTACTGGTTCACCACGGTTGGATTGTCAACTTCAAGAAATCACATCTAATTCTGTCTCAACGCCTTCAATTCCTAGGTATGATTCTCGATACGGTCAATCAAAGAATTTACCTACCACAGCAGAAAGTACAAATTCTACGCCATCTAGTACAATTAGTGCTCAAGCCACGCACAGTGTCGGTACACTTGTGCATTCGCCTCTTAGGCACAATGGTGGCAGTTTTCGAAGCGCTTCAGTTCGGAAGATTTCACTTGCGTCCTTTTCAACTGAATGTGCTCGCCCAGTGGTCGGGCTCGCATCTGCAGATTCACCACAGGGTGAGGTTGTCGCCAAGGGTATCTCTGCTCTGGTGGCTTAAGGAACACAATTTAACCGCAGGAAGACGGTTCGGAGGCTGGAATTGGATAATTCTAACTACGGACGCCAGTCTCAGAGGTTGGGGAGCGGTAATTCAAAATTGTCAGCTCCAGGGTCTCTGGGCGGATCACGAAAAATTGCTGTCTATAAATGTCCTGGAACTCCGCGCAATTTACAATGCGCTACGACAAGCAGTGCACATGCTTCGCTCTCAGCCTGTCCAAGTGCAGTCAGACAATGCGACGGCGGTCGCATACATCAACAAACAAGGAGGAACGAGAAGCCGCATGGCAATGCGGGAAGTAGCTTGAATCCTCAATTGGGCGGAATGCCACCAGGTGATGTTGTCGGCCGTGTTCATTCCGGGAGTGGACAACTGGGAAGCGGATTATCTCAGTCGTCGGGATTTTCATCCAGGCGAATGGGCATTAAATCCAGAAGTGTTTCACATGTTGGTTCAGCGATGGGGTTATCCTCGGGTGGACCTGATGGCGTCTCGACACAATCACCAAACGTTCCAGTATGTGTCCAGAACAAGAGATCCAAAGGCAGTGGCGGTGGACGCTCTCACTGTCGCGTGGCCGTACAGTCTTATGTATCTGTTTCCACCGTTTCCGTTGCTCCCTCTGGTGCTAAAACGGATCAAAAGAGAGTCTGTCACAGTCATACTAGTGGCGCCTCATTGGCCTCGGAGAGCTTGGTTCTCGGATCTCCGAGGACTACTCGCAGACGATCCTTGGCCGCTCCCACTACGTCCAGACCTGTTACAACAGGGTCCGTTCCTTTACCGCGATTTAGCGCGTCTGCGTTTGACGGGGTGGCTGTTGAGACCGCCCTCTTAAGAAGAGAGGGCATTCCAGATTCGGTTATACCAACCATGTTACGAGCTAAGAAGCCGGTTACGGCAGCTCATTATTACAGAATATGGCGTGCCTATATAGGTTGGTGTGAGGCGCGGAAGTTTCCGACATCATCTTTCAAGTTATACCGCCTTTTGTTGTTTCTACAAACAGGGTTAGATGAAGGACTGCGTTTATCTACACTAAAGGTGCAGGTATCTGCTTTGTCAATTTACTTTTAAAGACGATTGGATCTATTGCCGTCTATACGCACTTTTCTCCAAGGTGTCCTCAGAGTACAGCCTCCATTCATTCCACCTACAGCGCCATGGGACTTGAATCTGGTTTTAGAGGTCTTACAGTCTTCATATTTTGAACCCTTACAGCAAGTGGATATAAAGTTTCTCACTTGGAAAACAATTTTTCTTCTAGCCTTAGCTTCGGCAAGGCGTGTTTCGGATTTGGGTGCCTTGTCATGCAAGTCACCGTATTTGGTGTTTCATGATGACAGAGCGGAACTTCGGACGAATCCCGCTTTCTTACCAAAGGTAGTGTCATCCTTTCACATCAATCAACCAATAGTAGTTCCTGTGTTGACAGCACATTCTGGAACTCTGGATGTGGTATGCGCATTACGCGTTTATGTATCCCGAACGTCTTCAGTTCGTAAGACGGATACGTTGTTTGTTCTCTATGATGCTGCCAAGATGGGTTGGCCAGCGTCTAAACAAACCTTATCCAGATGGATAAAACTAACCATACGTCAGGCTTACCTTCATGCTAGGTTACAACCACCTACATCAGTAACCGCTCATTCCACACGTTCTGTGGGAACTTCATGGGCAGCTGGTCGAGGAGCTTCTACGACGCAGCTTTGCCGTGCGGCTACATGGTCTTCAGTGCACACGTTTGTGCGCTTTTACAAGTTTGATACGTTTGCGGCATCAGCATCTAGCTTTGGCCGCCTACTGTTACAGGTGCCAAACAGCTCTCCCGCCCACGGGGGAAGCTTTGGTACGTCCCAAGAGTACTCCAGTGACCCCTAGTGGATGATAAAGAAAATAGGATTTTGGTACTTACCAGGTAAATCCTTTTCTTTGAATCCATAGGGGGCACTGGACGCCCACCCAGAGCAGTTTTACCTGGGTTGTATTAAGCTCAGAGGAGCTTATGGTAACACATTTTCACCGATTGGTTCAAATTATAAAGGTCTATCGGTTATGGTGTCAACTGTTTAGTTGTCAGTAACGTTATGTGTCAACTTTGTTGTCCGTTATGTTATAGGAATTCTCCATTGTCAACCTCTCTATAGTTCCTGTTCGGCTCAGTAAAAAACACTGAGGTAGTACACTGAGGTACTCTGTGATATGGAGGGGTGGAGTGTTCTAAATTTAAATATTCAGTGCTGTTCCTACGGAAGCCCGTCCATATCCCCAAGAGTACTCCAGTGCCCCCTATGGATTCAAAGAAAAGGATTTACCTGGTAAGTACCAAAATCCTATTATTGCTTTGTAATGTGAGTCCTTTATTAATAGAGTTGTGTGTGTGTGTGTGTGTGTGTGTGTGTGTATATATATGTGTGTGTGTGTATATATATGTGTGTGTGTGTATATATGTGTATATGTATGTGTATATGTATGTGTATATGTATATGTGTATATATATATAATATATAAAAAATATATATATATATATATATATTATGTATGTATCTTCCACACTGTTGATATTGCCGGGATTTTCTCTTGGGGATGGTATCGGGATCTTGGCGCTTGGGATGCCGGCAGTCAGAATACCGACAGCGGCATCCTGACGCCTACTTGGTAAGAGGTTCCCAAACTCTTCCATTACAGTCAAGGTTTTAAGTATATCCATGATGAGCCCAGGTGACTTAATTAGTACCTTAGTCACTTTAATTTAAGCATCTGAGATCAAGCATTGATATCCTTAAAGCCTACTGTAATGACAGAGTTTGGGAATTTCTGCACTAAATGTAGACCTCATATGCAAATAGTGCTAGAGAATAGCTCCATTTCTAAGCAGAAAAAGAAATATATACTAAAAAAAATCTATATGGTGCAACTCAATGAACAATATTTATTTCCAGGTAACACACACATTTTCTTTTGCAGGTGTCCTATGGGAGTCTACCTGTGAAGTGCTCTGATGATTGGCAGGCAATAGAGAGCTGCATGTTTATCTGATGCGCCTATATACAAAAAGACTTCTAGTAAGACTTCAGTAAGGTGACAGATATTTCCATATGTCAGTAAGGCTGAAGGGTCCTTGTCATGACCTCCAGATATGCCAATCTGAGAATCGCCGTCCGTGACTTCTGGATTACTTTAACCACGTCACTGCCACAAGCAAGAAGAGTTTAGCAACTAAACGCAAGGCCGTCTTCGCTTCGGCCTACACACACACACTTATTAATACGTCACGAAATAATAGCATGGATAATGAGGCCTTTGGGCATAAGAACACAGACCAGAACTAAAAACTAGATGTTTAATTTCAAGAATATCTTTTCAAGAAGAGCTTTTAGTTACAAAAAACAGTTATGGTGCCCATACACTTGTGCGATGCTCCGCGACGCGATATCGCGGGGCATCGCACCGGCAGTTCAGGTACAATGAAATCGCACCTGAACTGCCAAAGTGATTACCATGCGATCATGCGATAGATCGCATGGTAATCACTTGATGGGCACGTCACCGCCGAGTGGGAGCGATCGCACTGCGATGCGATAAATATTAAGTGCAGCACATACTATCATGAGATGCGATATTCGAGCGGCGTGCCCGCACATCGCGTCGCATGGTACCTTAAATGTGCATACAATCCTTCGATCTCTCTCACAGAAGGGGTCGAAAACGAAGGATTGTATGCCATATCTCACAAGTGTGTGGGCTACATTACAAAGATTATGAGAAATATTTAAAAGTACACAGAGATTAGGATACAATTTCATATCAAAGGGAGGATTATTTCAGAAACCTAACTTGCTCAACTGCAGGTAGGCATTCTGGGTGGAGTGATTTCACACTCTAGGAGAAATGGTGCATTCCCAGCTCTTGGCTGTTTCCCTCAGAAATGAAGAACACAGTGTGTGAGAGGGGCAGATATAGCCCCGTCACAGCTGCAGCCCCACCGCTTCCCTAACTATGTCAATGCTGTGTACTTGAGCAGTGAGAAACCAGATTTACTTTTTCAACAGCTGTCTTCTTAAGTTTCGAGAGGTCAGGTTTCTTGACCTGGCCTGGCTTTTAGTGATGTTTCTTCTAACTATAGTTTATAGCTTCTTAGATAATGTAAGGGCCATAAACTAACCTCTGATTCCCCACTATACATCAAGTGTCCTCTACTCCCATATCTGTGTAGCTATGAGTTCACTTAGAGGACAGGCTGGCATCCATGTTGTGTCACAGACTCCATTTCATTAGACATTACATACAAGTGTTATATATCATTGGATGCAAGTAAATGTCCCATTTTGCCACAGTCCTTTTTCTCTAACGTCCTAAGTGGATGCTGGGGACTCCGTAAGGACCATGGGGAATAGCGGCTCCGCAGGAGACTGGGCACAAAAGTAAAAGCTTTAGGACTACCTGGTGTGCACTGGCTCCTCCCCCTATGACACTCCTCCAAGCCCCAGTTAGATTTTTGTGCCCGAACGAGAAGGGTGCACACTAGGTGGCTCTCCTGAGCTGCTTAGTGAAAAGTTTAGTTTTAGGTTTTTTATTTTCAGTGAGACCTGCTGGCAACAGGCTCACTGCACCGAGGGACTAAGGGGAGAAGAAGCGAACTCACCTGCGTGCAGAGTGGATTGGGCTTCTTAGGCTACTGGACATTAGCTCCAGAGGGACGATCACAGGCCCAGCCATGGATGGGTCCCAGAGCCGCGCCGCCGGCCCCCTTACAGAGCCAGAAGACTGAAGAGGTCCGGGAAATCGGCGGCAGAAGACGTCCTGTCTTCAATAAGGTAGCGCACAGCACCGCAGCTGTGCGCCATTGCTCTCAGCACACTTCACACGCCATTGCTCTCAGCACACTTCACACTCCGGTCACTGAGGGTGCAGGGCGCTGGGGGGGGGGCGCCCTGAGACGCAATAAAAACACCTTAGATGGCTAAAAATACATCACATATAGCTCCTGGGCTATATGGATGCATTTAACCCCTGCCAGTTTTTCCTTAAAAAAGCGGGAGAAAGGCCGCCGAGAAGGGGGCGGAGCCTATCTACTCAGCACACAAGCGCCATTTTCCCTCACAGCTCCGTTGGAGGGAAGCTCCCTGACTCTCCCCTGCAGTCCTGCACTACAGAAACAGGGTAAAACAAGAGAGGGGGGGCACTAAATTTGGCAGATTAATAATACAGCAGCTATATAAGGGAAAAACACTTATATAAGGTTATCCCTGTATATATATAGCGCTCTGGTGTGTGCTGGCAAACTCTCCCTCTGTCTCCCCAAAGGGCTAGTGGGGTCCTGTCCTCTATCAGAGCATTCCCTGTGTGTGTGCTGTGTGTCGGTACGTTGTGTCGACATGTATGAGGAGGAAAATGGTATGGAGGCGGAGCAATTGCCTGTAATAGTGATGTCACCCCCTAGGGAGTCGACACCTGACTGGATGGTCGTATGGAAGGAATTACGTGATAGCGTCAGCACTTTACAAAAGACTGTTGACGACATGAGACAGCCGGAAAAACAGTTAATACCTGTCCAGGCGTCTCAAACACCGTCAGGGGCTCTAAAGCGCCCGTTACCTCAGATGGTCGACACAGACCCAGACACGGACACTGACTCCAGTGTCGACGGTGAGGAAACAAACGTATTTTCCAGTAGGGCCACACGTTACATGATCACGGCAATGAAGGAGGTTTTGAACATTTCTGATACTACAAAAAAGGGTATTATGTGGGGTGTGAAAAAACTACCCGTAGTTTTTCCTGAATCAGATGAATTAAATGAGGTGTGTGATGAATCGTGGGTTTCCCCCGATAAAAAACTGCTAATTTCTAAAAAATGATTGGCATTATACCCTTTCCCGCCAGAGGTTAGGGCGCGTTGGGAAACACCCCCTAGGGTAGATAAGGCGCTCACACGCTTATCAAAACAAGTGGCGTTACCGTCTCCGGATACGGCCGCCCTCAAGGAGCCAGCTGATAGAAAGCTGGAAAATATCCTAAAAAGTATATACACACATACTGGTGTTATACTGAGACCAGCAATCGCCTCAGCCTGGATGTGCAGTGCTGGGGTGGCTTGGTCGGATTCCCTGACTGAAAATATTGATACCCTGGACAGGGACAGTATATTATTGACTATAGAGCATTTAAAGGATGCATTTCTATATATGCGAGATGCACAGAGGGATATTTGCACTCTGGCATCAAGAGTAAGTGCGCTGTCCATTTCTGCCAGAAGAGGGTTATGGACGCGACAGTGGTCAGGTGATGCGGATTCCAAACGGCATATGGAAGTATTGCCGTATAAAGGGGAGGAGTTATTTGGGGTCGGTCTATCGGACCTGGTGGCCACGGCAAAGGCTGGGAAACCCACCTTTTTACCCCAGGTCACCTCTCAGCAGAAAAAGACACCGTCTTTTCAGGCTCAATCCTTTCGTCCCCATAAGGGCAAGCGGGCAAAAGGCCACTCATATCTGCCCCGGGGCAGAGGAAGGGGAAAAAGACTGCAGCAGGCAGCCTCTTCCCAGGAACAGAAGCCCTCCCCCGCTTCTGCCAAGTCCTCAGCATGACGCTGGGGCCTTACAAGCGGACTCAGGTACGGTGGGGGGTCGTCTCAAGAATTTCAGCGCGCAGTGGGCTCACTCGCAAGTGGACCCCTGGATCCTGCAGGTAGTATCTCAGGGGTACAAATTGGATTTCGAGACGTCTCCCCCTCGCCGGTTCCTGAAGTCTGCTTTACCAACGTCTCCCTCCGACAGGGAGGCGGTATTGGAAGCCATTCACAAGCTGTATTCCCAGCAGGTGATAATCAAGGTACCCCTCCTACAACAGGGAAAGGGGTATTATTCCACGCTGTTTGTGGTACCGAAGCCGGACGGCTCGGTGAGACCTATTTTAAATCTGAAATCCTTGAACACTTACATACAAAGGTTTAAATTCAAGATGGAGTCACTCAGAGCAGTGATAGCGAACCTGGAAGAAGGGGACTATATGGTGTCTCTGGACATCAAGGATGCTTACCTCCATGTCCCAATTTGCCCTTCTCACCAAGGGTACCTCAGGTTTGTGGTACAGAACTGTCACTATCAGTTTCAGACGCTGCCGTTTGGATTGTCCACGGCACCCCGGGTCTTTACCAAGGTAATGGCCGAAATGATGATTCTTCTTCGAAGAAAAGGCGTCTAAATTATCCCTTACTTGAACGATCTCCTGATAAGGGCAAGGTCCAGGGAACAGTTAGAGGTCGGAGTAGCACTATCTCAAGTAGTGCTACGACAGCACGGGTGGATTCTAAATATTCCAAAATCGCAGCTGATTCCGACGACGCGTCTGCTGTTCCTAGGGATGATTCTGGACACAGTCCAGAAAAAGGTGTTTCTCCCGGAGGAGAAAGCCAGGGAGTTATCCGAGCTAGTCAGGAACCTCCTAAAACCAGGCCAAGTGTCAGTGCATCAATGCACAAGGGTCCTGGGAAAAATGGTGGCTTCTTACGAAGCGATTCCATTCGGCAGATTCCACGCAAGAACTTTTCAGTGGGATCTGCTGGACAAATGGTCCGGATCGCATCTTCAGATGCATCAGCGGATAACCCTGTCTCCAAGGACAAGGGTGTCTCTCCTGTGGTGGTTACAGAGTGCTCATCTTCTAGAGGGCCGCAGATTCGGCATTCAGGACTGGGTCCTGGTGACCACGGATGCCAGCCTGAGAGGCTGGGGAGCAGTCACACAGGGAAGAAATTTCCAGGGCTTGTGGTCAAGCCTGGAGACATCACTTCACATAAATATCCTGAAGCTAAGAGCCATCTACAATGCTCTGAGCCTAGCAAGACCTCTGCTTCAAGGTCAGCCGGTGCTGATCCTGTCGGACAACATCACGGCAGTCGTTCACGTAAACAGACAGGGCGGCACAAGAAGCAGGAGGGCAATGACAGAAGTTGCAAGGATTCTTCGCTGGGCAGAAAATCATGTGATAGCACTGTCAGCAGTGTTCATTCCGGGTGTGGACAACTGGGAAGCAGACTTCCTCAGCAGACACGACCTCCACCCGGGGGAGTGGGGACTTCACCCAGAAGTCTTCCACATGATTGTGAACCGTTGGGAAAAACCAAAGGTGGACATGATGGCGTCCCGCCTCAACAAAAAACTAGACAGATATTGCGCCAGGTCAAGGGACCCTCAGGCAATAGCTGTGGACGCTCTGGTAACACCATGGGTGTACCAGTCAGTGTATGTGTTCCCTCCTCTGCCTCTCATACCCAAGGTACTGAGGATCATAAGAAGGAGAGGAGTAAGGACTATACTCGTGGCTCCGGATTGGCCAAGAAGGACTTGGTACCCGGAACTTCAAGAGATGCTCACAGAGGACCCGTGGCCTCTACCTCTAAGAAAGGACCTGCTCCAGCAGGGACCCTGTCTCTTCCAAGACTTACCGCGGCTGCGTTTGACGGCATGGCGGTTGAACGCCGGATCCTGAAGGAAAAAGGCATTCCGGATGAAGTCATCCCTACCCTGATCAAAGCCAGGAAGGATGTAACCGTACAACATTATCACCGTATTTGGCGTAAATATGTTGCGTGGTGCGAGGCCAGGAAGGCCCCTACAGAGGAATTTCAACTGGGTCGTTTCCTGCATTTCCTACAAACAGGACTGTCTATGGGCCTAAAATTAGGGTCCATTAAGGTTCAGATTTCGGCCCTGTCGATTTTCTTCCAAAAAGAACTGGCTTCAGTTCCTGAAGTACAGACGTTTGTCAAGGGGGTACTGCATATACAACCTCCTTTTGTGCCTCCAGTGGCACCTTGGGATCTAAATGTAGTTTTGGGATTCCTAAAATCACATTGGTTTGAACCACTTTCCACTGTGGACTTAAAATATCTCACATGGAAGGTGGTAATGCTGTTAGCCCTGGCTTCAGCCAGGCGTGTCTCAGAATTG
Source organism: Pseudophryne corroboree (assembly GCF_028390025.1). NCBI lineage: Eukaryota > Metazoa > Chordata > Amphibia > Anura > Myobatrachidae > Pseudophryne > Pseudophryne corroboree. Next base: position 188,231,222 of record NC_086449.1, read on the forward strand.
GCGGCTTTATCCTATTAAAGCCCTTACCTAATTTTTCATACGGACAGGGCAGAATTGAGGACTCGTCCTCAATTTCTCCCTAAGGTGGTTTCAGCATTTCACTTGAACCAGCCTATTGTGGTGCCTGCGGCTACTAGGGACTTGGAGGACTCCAAGTTGCTGGACGTAGTCAGGGCCCTGAAAATATGTTTCCAGGACGGCTGGAGTCAGAAAATCTGACTCGCTATTTACCCTGTATGCACCCAACAAGCTGGGTGCTCCTGCTTCTAAGCAGACTATTGCTCGCTGGATTTGTAGTACAATTCAGCTTGCACATTCTGTGGCAGGCCTGCCACAGCCAAAATCTGTAAATGCCCATTCCACAAGGAAGGTGGGCTCATCTTGGGCGGCTGCCCGAGGGGTCTCGGCTTTACAACTTTGCCGAGCAGCTACTTGGTCAGGGGCAAACACGTTTGCTAAATTCTACAAATTTGATACCCTGGCTGAGGAGGACCTGGAGTTCTCTCATTCGGTGCTGCAGAGTCATCCGCGCACTCCCGCCCGTTTGGGAGCTTTGGTATAATCCCCATGGTCCTTACGGAGTCCCCAGCATCCACTTAGGACGTTAGAGAAAATAAGAATTTACTTACCGATAATTCTATTTCTCGTAGTCCGTAGTGGATGCTGGGCGCCCATCCCAAGTGCGGATTGTCTGCAATACTTGTACATAGTTATTGTTACAAAAATCGGGTTATTATTGTTGTGAGCCATCTTTTCAGAGGCTCCTCTGTTATCATGCTGTTAACTGGGTTCAGATCACGGGTTGTACGGTGTGATTGGTGTGGCTGGTATGAGTCTTACCCGGGATTCAATATCCTTCCTTATTGTGTACGCTCGTCCGGGCACAGTATCCTAACTGAGGCTTGGAGGAGGGTCATAGGGGGAGGAGCCAGTGCACACCAGGTAGTCCTAAAGCTTTTACTTTTGTGCCCAGTCTCCTGCGGAGCCGCTATTCCCCATGGTCCTTACGGAGTCCCCAGCATCCACTACGGACTATGAGAAATAGAATTATCGGTAAGTAAATTCTTATTTTTTCTCCTTTTCCTTCATTAAATCACATAGGGTGTTCAAATTATGATGGTCTAGAGTCAGACTATGGGGCAATTCAATTAGTTGTGGAAATTTAGCGCAGGCTAATTGAAGCAACAGAGCTATTCAATTAGCTCCAAGGCAGCCCGCAGGCTGCAGTTAACAGGGATTTAGTGATGCAGTGCAAAAAAGGCAACGCCTTTGCTGTGACTGACGTTGCACTCTCTCGCTGTCGTCCAGCTGCCGGGGGCTACTACGTGGATGTCTTTATGTGGGAAGCAGTCAGGATCCCGGCTGTCAGGAACCCGGCAGTCAGAATACCAACGCCGGGATCCCGACACTAGTCTGAATGCCGACACCGACATTCAGAAAGGGAGCAACATCCCGGCACCGGAATCCCGAACAAGGAGACACCGTGGTGCTGCAGAGGTAAGCCACGGGGGGTGGGGAAGGAGGGGGAGGTTAGGGTTAGGCTGCTTCCCAGGGGGTTAGGGTTAGGCTGTGGGGAGGGAGGTTTAGGCACCCCCCATCGTAGGGTTAGGCTATGGGGTGGGCGGGTTGGTTTTAGGCAGAGGGGATGGGGGGTTACGTTTAGGCACCTCTGGGGGTGGCTAGGGTTAGGCACAAAGAGGGGAGGTTAAGGTTAGGCTGCGGGTAGGGTGGGTTAGGATTAAAGGGGTGGGAAGAGGGTAGAACACCCTTTACTCACCCCTGTAGGTATTTTAAACTCCGGGATCCCAGCATCTGTATTTCGAATTCCGGGATACCATACGCCGAGATCTCATACTGATCCCCTTTATGTGTTCCACGTTATGTGCTATTCGTGATGATATCCTTTTATTATTTTTTATGTTTTTTGTGTTTACATTCTTGTACACGTGTTTTATATTGTCCTTACATGGCTCATTATCTTAGCGTATCAGTATGACTGCAGCGCTGTTTTTCTTTTCTGTTTGATAGGTGAGAGAGCCGGCTGCTGTAGGCTGAGGCCTCAAAGTGAAATGGAGAATTCGTCCATGAGTGAGGAGGAGGGTGGGCCGGCTTCAGGCATGATAGTGGGTGAGGAAGACACCAGTGCCCAGGATATACTGCTGAGGGAGGCTGCCGGGCTGCTGCTGGAAGCAGGGTGAGAGCAGCACATTGTTTATAACAGCCCATAAGGCTGCATACAAAATTCCACGAGTTTGGCGCAAGATCGTGCCACAAGGGGGGGCGAGTTGCAGGGTCATTGGTAGTGTTTCCAAACTAATCCGATGGCTGCTTGACCCTTTCAGGTTTAATTTTATTACCCCCATTGAGTCTTCCCCGGATACAGATTCTTAGCCCATGAAAACGTATTAGTGAGCTTTATTATCTAAATGCATATATTTATGTGCTAAATTCTATGGGAAACAGTTTGCACAGTGCTACAATAGTCCATTACAGGGCAAGCTGCGTACTACCTGTGTACAAGCCCCAATACGCCCTGATCACCTTTTTCGCCCAAGGAATCACGCTATTGAGGTCTGTGTCTCACTGGTCCATAATGTGCCATCAAGCAATGAGCATTAATCTAACGTTCCAGCTACATCACTGGGTATTTCATCTGTAACTGCTGGGACAGTGATTTGATAACTTCTGAAGCAAGTCCAATTTAAATGCAGTAAAGTATTTATTCCGTTTAAAAACAAACAAAAAACACTGTTGTTAAACTTTGCCTTCTAGAAAGAGGAATCTACCTAGGTGTTCTGCGTACAGATGTGGCCTCACTGGATGTCTGTACGCCATATGGCGTGAGATGCCCGCTGCAACTGAGACGCTCCGAGAGATGTATTATTAAGTATCTCTCCTTCATCCACTAGGGGACACTGCTTATTGGCATCGCAGATGCAGCCAATAGCCACTCAGTGTACCAGAGAGGACAGGCTGCGACTTTAATGGCAAGGAATTGGTAGAACACACGTACAAAGTCGCTTATAAAGCGAACGGAACTCAGCGTGAGGAAAAGCTGCCGCCACTCACATCGGTGTCCTTATTACACAGACTCGCACACAGATGTACAAATGTCTCATATCAAATTGATCTGTACAAGCTCGCAATGGAGTTTTGGTGCTCACAGTTGCTTTATATATGCAAGAAAGATGCCTGGTGCTGCCAAGATGTGCGGGGCCTGACGTGCCCACAGGGGCTACTTGGCGCGACAGGAGAAACAATAGGAAAGGACACATCTGTAGGTCTGCAATATTGGTCTCTGTCTTACTGATTCATATCATGGATGGTCTCCAGACAATAGAATACTGTACATTTTCTCTACCCGATGGGGTATGTGACAAGCATTGTGTGCAGAGAGCGCACAATGTCCCCCATTATTAGTGTCGCCAGCCTACAAACCGCACCACTGCAGCTGAATTGAGCTATGATATGTAATTGGGGTGACGGGGTGTTTGAGTCCCAGCCACAATTGACAAAGGATATATGTTTTTCTCTATCGTCCTAAGTGGATGCTGGGGTTCCTGAAAGGACCATGGGGAAATAGCGGCTCCGCAGGAGACAGGGCACAAAAGTAAAGCTTTTACAGGTCAGGTGGTGTGTACTGGCTCCTCCCCCTATGACCCTCCTCCAGACTCCAGTTAGATTTTTGTGCCCGGCCGAGAAGGGTGCAATTCTAGGTGGCTCTCATAAAGAGCTGCTTAGAGAGTTTAGCTTAGGTTTTTTTTATTTTACAGTGATTCCTGCTGGCAACAGGATCACTGCAACGAGGGACAGAGGGGAGAAGAAGTGAACTCACCTGCGTGCAGGATGGATTGGCTTCTTGGCTACTGGACATGAAGCTCCAGAGGGACGATCACAGGTACAGCCTGGATGGTCACCGGAGCCACGCCGCCGGCCCCCTCACAGATGCTGAAGCAAGAAGAGGTCCAGAATCGGCGGCTGAAGACTCCTGCAGTCTTCTTAAGGTAGCGCACAGCACTGCAGCTGTGCGCCATTTTCCTCTCAGCACACTTCACACGGCAGTCACTGAGGGTGCAGGGCGCTGGGAGGGGGGCGCCCTGGGAGGCAAATGAAAACCTTTAAAAAGGCTAAAAATACCTCACATATAGCCCCAGAGGCTATATGGAGATATTTACCCCTGCCTAAATGTACTAAATAGCGGGAGACGAGCCCGCCGGAAAAGGGGCGGGGCCTATCTCCTCAGCACACGGCGCCATTTTCTGTCACAGCTCCGCTGGTCAGGAAGGCTCCCAGGTCTCTCCCCTGCACTGCACTACAGAAACAGGGTATAACCGAGAGGGGGGGCAAAATAAATGGCAATATATCAATATAAAAGCAGCTATAAGGGAGCACTTAATCATAAGGCTATCCCTGTCATATATAGCGCTTTTTGGTGTGTGCTGGCAGACTCTCCCTCTGTCTCCCCAAAGGGCTAGTGGGTCCTGTCTTCGTATAGAGCATTCCCTGTGTGTCTGCTGTGTGTCGGTACGTGTGTGTCGACATGTATGAGGACGTTATTGGTGTGGAGGCGGAGCAATTGCCAAATATGAGGATGTCACCTCCTAGGGGGTCGACACCAGAATGGATGCCTTTATTTGTGGAATTACGGGATAGCGTCAACTCGCTTAAGCAGTCGTTTGCCGACATGAGGCGGCCGGACACTCAATTAGTGCCTGTCCAGGCGCCTCAAACACCGTCAGGGGCTGTAAAACGCCCCTTGCCTCAGTCGGTCGACACAGACCCAGACACAGGCACTGATTCCGGTGGTGAAGGTGACGAATCAACCGTATTTTCCAGTAGGGCCACACGTTATATGATTTTGGCAATAAAGGAGATGTTACATTTAGCTGATACTACAGGTACCACTAAACAGGGTATTATGTGGGGTGTGAAAAAACTACCAGTAGTTTTTACCGAATCAGAAGAATTAAATGACGTGTGTGATGAAGCGTGGGGTGCCCCGATAAAAAACTGCTAATTTCAAAGAAGTTATTGGCTTTATACCCTTTCCCGCCAGAGGTTAGGGAGCGCTGGGAAACACCTCCTAGGGTGGACAAAGCGCTAACACGCTTATCAAAACAAGTGGCGTTACCCTCTCCTGAGACGGCCGCACTTAAAGATCCATCAGATAGGAGGATGGAAAATATCCAAAAAGGTATATACACACATGCAGGTGTTATACTACGACCAGCTATTGCGACTGCCTGGATGTGCAGTGCTGGGGTAGTTTGGTCAGAGTCCCTGATCGAAAATATTGATACCCTGGACGGGGACAATATTTTACTGTCGTTAGAACAAATAAAGGATGCATTTCTTTATATGCGTGATGCACAGAGAGATATCTGCACACTGGCATCACGGGTAAGTGCTATGTCCATTTCGGCCAGAAGAGCTTTATGGACACGACAGTGGACAGGCGATGCGTAGAGGAGTTATTTGGGGTCGGTCTATCGGATTTGGTGGCCACGGCTACGGCCGGGAAATCCACCTTTCTACCTCAAGTCACTCCCCAACAGAAAAAGGCACCGACTTTTCAACCGCAGCCTTTTCGTTCCTTTAAAAATAAGAGAGCAAAGGGCTATTCATATCTGCCACGAGGCAGAGGACGAGGGAAGAGACAGCAACAGGCAGCTCCTTCCCAGGAACAGAAGCCCTCCCCGGCTTCTACAAAAGCCTCAGCATGACGCTGGGGCTTCGCAAGCGGACTTGGGGGCGGTAGGCGGTCGTCTCAAAAATTACAGCGCGCAGTGGGCTCACTCGCAGGTAAATCCCTGGATCCTGCAGATAATATCTCAGGGGTACAGGTTGAAATTAGAGACAGAGCCACCTCGCCGTTTCCTGAAGTCGGCTTTACCAACGTCCCCCTCAGAAAGGGAGACGGTTTTGGAAGCCATTCACAAGCTGTATTCTCAGCAGGTGATAGTCAAGGTACCTCTTCTACAACAAGGGAAGGGGTATTATTCCACTCTTTTTGTGGTACCGAAGCCGGATGGCTCGGTAAGGCCTATTCTAAATCTGAAGTCCTTGAACCTGTACATAAAGAAGTTCAAGTTCAAGATGGAGTCACTCAGAGCAGTGATAGCGAACCTGGAAGAAGGGGACTTTATGGTATCCTTGGACATCAAGGATGCGTATCTCCACGTTCCAATTACCCCTCACACCAGGGGTACCTCAGGTTCGTTGTACAAAACTGTCACTATCAGTTTCCGACGCTGCCGTTTGGTTTGTCCACGGCACCTCGGGTCTTTACAAAGGTAATGGCCGAGATAATATTTCTTCTTCGAAGAAAAGGCGTATTAATTATCCCATACTTGGACGATCTCCTAATAAGGACAAGGTCCAGAGAACAGCTAGAGATGGGTTTAGCACTATCTCAAGAGGTGCTAAAGCAGCACGGATGGATTCTGAATATTCCAAAATCCCAATTAATGCCGACAACTCGTCTGCTGTTCCTGGGGATGATTCTGGACACAGTTCAGAAAAAGGTTTTTCTTCCCGAAGAAAAAGCCAAGGAGTTATCTGACCTGGTCAGGAACCTCCTAAAACCAGGAAAGGTGTCTGTACATCAATGCACAAGAGTCCTGGGAAAAAATGGTAGCTTCTTACGAAGCAATCCCTTTCGGCAGATTCCATGCAAGGGGATCTGTTGGACAAATGGTCAGGGTCGCATCTTCAGATGCACCTGCGGATAACCCTGTCGCCGAGGACAAGGGTATCCCTTCTGTGGTGGTTGCAAGAGGCTCATCTATTGGAGGGCCGCAGATTCGGCATGCAGGATTGGATCCTGGTGACCACGGATGCCAGCCTGAGAGGCTGGGGAGCAGTCACACAGGGAAGAAATTTCCAGGGAGTGTGGTCGAGCCTGAAAAAGTCTCTTCACATAAGCATTCTGGAACTAAGAGCAATCTACAATGCTCTAAGCCAGGCGGAACCTCTGCTTCAAGGAAGACCGGTGTTGATCCAGTCGGACAACATCACGGCAGTCGCCCATGTAAACAGACAGGGCGGCACAAGAAACAGAATGGCAGAAGCTGCCAGGATCCTTCGCTGGGCGGAGAATCACGTGATAGCACTGTCAGCAGTATTCATCCCGGGCGTGGACAACTGGGAAGCAGACTTCCTCAGCAGACACGACCTTCACCCGGGAGAGTGGGTACTTCATCCAGAAGTTTTCCACATGCTATTAAACCGTTGGGTAAAACCAATGGTGGACATGATGGCGTCTTGCCTCAACAAGACACTGGACAGTTATTGCGCCAGGTCAAGAGATCCGCAGGCAATAGCTGTGGACGCGTTGGTAACACTTTGGGTGTACCAGTCCGTATATGTGTTTCCTCCTCTGCCTCTCATACCAAAGGTATTGAGGATTATACGGCAAAGAGGAGTAAGACTAGTGGCTCCGGATTGGCCAAGAAGGACTTGGTACCCGGAACTTCGAGAGATGGTCACGGACGATCCGTGGCCTCTACTTCTGAGAAGGGACCTGCTTCAGCAGGGTCCTTGTCTTTTTCAAGACTTACCGCGGCTGCGTTTGACGGCATGGCGTTTGAATGCCAGATCCTAAAAGGAAAAGGCATTCCAGAAGAAGTCATTCCTACCTTGATAAAGGCAAGGAAGGAAGTCACCGCGAAGCATTATCGCCGTATTTGGCGAAAATATGTTGCGTGGTGCGAGCAGCGGAGTGCTCCGATGGAGGAATTTCAACTGGGTCGTTTTCCTACATTTCCTGCAATCAGGATTGTCTATGGGTCTCAAATTGGGATCTATTAAGGTTCAAATTTCGGCCCTATCAATATTCTTCCAAAAAGAATTGGCCTCAGTCCCTGAGGTCCAGATTTTTATCAAAGGAGTACTGCATATACAGCCTCCTGTGGTGCCTAAGGTGGCACCGTGGGATCTAAATGTAGTTTTAGATTTCCTCAAATCCAATTGGTTTGAACCACTAAAGAATGTGGATTTGAAATATCTCACATGGAAAGTGACTATGTTACTGGCCCTGGCTTCGGCCGGGAGAGTATCTGAACTGGCGGCTTTGTTTTATAAAAGCCCTTATTTAATTTTCCATTCGACATAGGGCAGAGCTGCGGACGCGTCCGCATTTTCTCCCTAAGGTGGTATCAGCGTTTCACCTGAACCAGCCTATTGTAGTGCCTGCGGCTACAGACGACTTGAAGGACTCCAAGTTGTTGGACGTTGTCAGAGCCTTAAAAATATACATTTAAAGGACGGCTGGAGTCAGAAAATCTGACTCGCTGTTTATACTGTATGCACCCAACAAGTTGGGTGCACCTGCTTCTAAGCAGTCGATTGCTCGTTGGATTTGTAACAAAATTCAACTTGTACATTCTGTGGCAGGCCTGCCACAGCCTAAATCTGTTAAGGCCCATTCCGCAAGGAAGGTGGGCTCATCTTGGGCGGCTGCCCGAGGGGTCTCGGCATTACAACTCTGCCGAGCAGCTACGTGGTCAGGGGAGAACACGTTTGTAAATTTTTACAAATTTGATACCCTGGCAAAGGAGGACCTGGAGTTCTCTCATTCGGTGCTGCAGAGTCATCCGCACTCTCCCGCCCGTTTGGGAGCTTTGGTATAATCCCCATGGTCCTTTCAGGAACCCCAGCATCCACTTAGGACGATAGAGAAAATAAGAATTTACTTACCGATAATTCTATTTCTCGGAGTCCGTAGTGGATGCTGGGCGCCCATCCCAAGTGCGGATTATCTGCAATACTTGTACATAGTTATTGTTAACTAATTCGGGTTATTGTTTAGGAAGCCATCTTTCAGAGGCTCCTCTGTTATCATACTGTTAACTGGGTTTAGATCACAAGTTGTACGGTGTGATTGGTGTGGCTGGTATGAGTCGTACCCGGGATTCAAAATCCTCCCTTATTGTGTACGCTCGTCCGGGCACAGTACCTAACTGGAGTCTGGAGGAGGGTCATAGGGGGAGGAGCCAGTACACACCACCTGACCTGTAAAAGCTTTACTTTTGTGCCCTGTCTCCTGCGGAGCCGCTATTTCCCCATGGTCCTTTCAGGAACCCCAGCATCCACTACGGACTCCGAGAAATAGAATTATCGGTAAGTAAATTCTTATTTTTTCTAGGTACACCGGACCCTTGTCTAATGAGGACTTGCTACGGAATTCCTGTGAGTTAGGGGCTGCGTGCCAGCTGTTTACATCACTCTGCGTGTGGCTGGTGTCCGAGCTGAAGTCTGCCTCCACCCTGGTGGAAAACGTCAGCCCTACTGAGGGTGAGAGTCCGCTGCTAACCTGAAAATGTTATATGTATGGTATGGGCTGGTCTTAGGAAAAACAGGAATTAGCTGTTTTGTGACTGACAAGGTTGGAGGTTTTCCACTTACTGTAAAACTAATGTAGGTGCCCACCTATACGATTGACAGGCCGCGCGCGCAATATCTGCTGATTGGCCCTATAATTGCACTGGTGTGCACGTAGCAGCGATAGCTGATAAACAGCTTAACATGCTCCAGCAAGTGGTCGGATCGGGAGGTCGCATCTTACATGCAGATTAATATCTAAGATGCCCGATCTCCCGATTCATTGCAGAATGCTCACACTGAGCTAGTAATAACTCTGTGTGTACGGCGTACAGACTGATAGGATAATCGCTCAGAGGATTGGAGCATGTATCACATCAACATGTACCCAGCTTGTCGCCGAGGGTTAGGAATAGGGTTCCTGTTGTGCGCCACTCCTGTCGGGATTAACACCAGTCGAGATGCCGGGGTCGGTATTCTGACCGCCGGCATCTGAACTACAGTACCTGTCTCCCGTACCCAACTCTACACACCATAGACACAATTTAGTAGATGGTATAAACTGAATCTATATAATTACAGTATTTGCCAGACATTGCCAGGTATCAGAGCATTGGAAAGTGTAAGTAGATATCACTTTGTGTTCATGTAGCGGCTCCTGCAGCCACATTAATCACACACTAATAGTGTGATTGGGAACGTGATGGGAAATGTTCTGTCATTTTTCACAATGATTGGCCTAGGAGTCATTGGGGTAAATTTACTAAGATGGGAGTTCTATTTCATATGGGATGTTGCCCATAGCAACCAATCAGATTCCAGGTATTATCTTCTAGAAGGTGCTAGATAAATGAGAAGTACAATCTGATTGGTTGCTATGGGCAACATCCCATCTTAAATAGAACTCCCATCTTAGTAAATTTACCCCATTGTTCCTATTGGATTGTATTTAGAAAACCTAATTTGACATCCCAGACACCAAATAGAATGTTTTGAGTCATTTTTATTACAGGTTGAGTCTCCCTTATCCCAAAATTTTATATATATATATATATATATATATATATATATATATATATATATATATATATATATATATATACACACACATATACATATATACATACATACATACATACATACATACATACATACATACATACATACATACATACATACATTTTTAGATAGTGGCACCTTTGCTTTCGGAGGGTTCAGTGTACACAATGCCCATGCACTGAATTATTAAACGTATTGTATGAAATGACCTTCAGGTTATGTGTATATGGAATATAAATGCTTTTTGTGTTTAAACCTTGTTCCCATCCCCAAGATGTCTCATTATGATATGCAAATATTCCAAAATAAGGAAAAATCCAAAATACTTCTGGTGCCAAGCATTTCGGATATGGGAGACTCAAGCTGTAATCATTACTGATCTGCAGAGTAGCAAAGTGCGGAGTAACTTATGTCTTTAACATTTAGCTAGTAATTATAGAGAAATACTGAAAGCAAAGCATATATGTAAGCTGGTCATGCAAGAGTGACAATATTGAAGTGTGAACACTGGGGTCCGATGACTGAGGTGAATCTACTGGCTCTGGGTGGGACGGTTAATTCATATTACACGCTTTAGTCTTCGCCTCATTTTAATATGGCTATTTTTACCCAGGGCCAGACGATTCTGACACCTTCCAACTGGAAATCAGCGGTGTGGTGAGCGAGTTACACTGTCCTTATACCTCACTCACCTCAGGGAACGTCACCTCCAGACTACGTAGCCTCAAAAACTGCCTACAACTCATTGGTAAGAAAGCATCTTATTTGCACCAAGGTTATTAATGCAGCTCTAATGTGTGACACCAAGACATGGTGGCTTTTTTTTTTTACTCCCAGACATCACTTCCGGTGCAAAGCTCCACCAGCAAGGGGCAGATATGTTAAGACTTGACCTCCACCTCCCTAGCTTGATGCATCGGATGGCCAGACGTCCTCAGTACATGGAGTTGTATGTATGGGCTCTGCTTGATGTTTTCAGGCTCTCTTCCCCACCTGGCACCTGGCGTCCCTGTCTCACTGTCCACTCTGGATGTTGTAAGATGAAGCCGGTGGCCATGGGGGAAGTGTGTTGGAGCTGAAAGGTTACTCCAGTGCGATAAGGGACAATTTAGGGCCCTTATGTCCTCTTTCTATGTGGTGTATTCAGTTTGCTGAAGAGATTGATCGTAGCATGAATTCACAGAAAATCTTAACATGGAGTGGCATGATTATATATTGTTTAATCATGACAAATCATGACAAATCCAACAACAACAACTTTGTGTACGTCTGTGATTTAGGCTGTGTGTGTGGAGTCACTAGTGTTGTGGTGTAGGTTAGACTTGAGAAGTATTTTCAGCTTCATTAGCATACCTGAGTGTTACGGATCAATGTATGGGATGACTCATTACAAGCAGGAGCGGTTCTAGGTGCGGGCAAGCCGGGCGGCTGCCTGGGGCTCTGCGACCTGAGGGCGCGACCGCAGTCACCCTGCAGGCGCCCGCTGCCCTCCCGCACTTTGCCTGCCGCAGGTGCCGTGAGCTGTGTGTGTGCATTGCATAGGGGCCACTTAATAAGTGCAATGTGTATAAGGTGCTACCTGTCACAGTGTGTATAATGATGTACCTGGTGCAATGTGTGTAAGGGGCTACCTGGCATAACATGCATAAGGGGCTCTGCTCTACTGTGGTGTAATGTGTGTAAGGGGCTCTAACATGTTATAAGGGGTACTACTGTGCGGTGTAATGTGAATTGGTACTATTCTGTGGCCACGGCCCTTCCCTATGAAGCCACGCCTTTATTTTTTGGCGCGCACTAATCACTTTTGACCTGGGCACCACAAGGTCTAGAACCACCCCTGATTACAAGTAATTACATTAGAAGTGCTGAAGATAATTGGGCTTTGGCCCTCCCATTTCTGAGGAATACTTTGTGCACGTGTGTGTGTTACTGTATGTGCACAGTTTCCGTGATCCTCAATTCCTCAATTGTCGACTGACTTTGTTGTACTTGGGTTTCTCATTAACATTTCTGTTATCTCACTGGAACACTTAGTTGGTGAGTTCCACTTAGTTTCATTAGTGTTTTGTAAATATTGTTGTGAGCATTCTCGATGTATTTATGAAGCTGGAACTCTACTGACCCTACTCAGCCATTTTGAGTTAGAAAATCATTGTGCAAATTGATGGACGGCCGTACAAGCCACTTCTGCTGCCCCATATCTCATTCTAACCGACTTCACATTCAGTTTTACTGTTCATGAAAGCACAAGTATCCCACTAATGTATGGGATGATTCCAGGCAGGAGAAGTAGAGGACAGAGCCAGCACAGATGCACATTGACAGAAGTATGAAAGAAATGGATGTGGTATGCTACAAGAAAATGGCCGCCACTATCAGGGGAGAAAAGGGGGTATGAAAGAGATGGCTAAGATGGAGGGGTGAGGGGTTAAATGGGGGAAAAGCTGATGAAGGGGGTAGGTGTGCAGTTTATTTACATATTATTAATTCCACCAGGAATGTTTGGAAGGGTCCCGGCAGCAGGGGGTGAGTGCTGATCTTGTGTGATTATTAAGCAGAGGGTGTTGTAAAGATCAGTCCCAAAGTAGCGGATCTGGGTCATGTAATTGTGCAATAAACATAACGTCCTCTGTGTGACACAAAGTTCGTACATCGTGTTATATTTTTGAAACACACCCAAGTTGATATTTTGCATCTGCACTCTGAGCCATGTACAAAGCATTTCTCCAGAGATTTCTGTATTTAGGGCACATATGCCAAGGTGTAGTTAATATGTATGCCAATGAGCAGATTAAACCTTAGACATGGTAACAGTATTGAGGGGGCTATGTTTCATATAACCAGTTGTAACTAGTTCATCAATCCTTCCCCTTAGTGTTCCTGACCACAGAGCTGGAGGCGGCTCGGATCCTGAATCGCCGCAACCTTTCCACTCCTGAGCCTGCAGAACACAATAAAGATGCTCTGCGTGAGCTACAGCTCCTCAGGAAAGCTCTGGATTTGCCTGAGGTTTCTAAGGAAGTCCCTGTAGCTGAGTTCATGAGGGAATTGGAGGACAAGGTACGCAGGATACAGCAGAGATGTAGCGAGCTCTGTAGTTTGTAAGCTCCGTGATTACATGTATTTCTAACTCCCACCTACAGCGCGGCTCCCAAGGGTCATTCTGGAAATAGTGTTACATACAGAACTTGGCAAATGAGACCTTGCAGCTGGTAGAAACATCACTTTCTTTATCTGTTTTTAGGTAACCGAGCTTTGTGCTTCAGTTCCGGTGTCTCCGCCTCTGCTGAAAGCTCAGCTGCAACCTGAACAGTGGGTAAGAGGGAAGAGACTCTCTATTTCTACAACTGATTGATGAAAATCTTATTGTATAGGATCTATGTTACTCATTGAAGAAGACCTCATCGGAGGGGAGATGAACCAAAGCTTGTAGAGAGAGAAAGTTTTAACCAGACTAGATGGGCCAAGAGGTTCTTCCCTGCTACCAAATTCTATGTTTCTAACCAATCAGCCTCTGTCATTTTACAGGATGTGTTCGAAAAATTACAGGAGCTAATTGGTTGGTACTTTGGTCAGATTTATCAAGCCTTGAAGAGTGATAAATAGCATGGTGATAAAGTACCAGCCAATCAGCTCCTAACTTCCATGTTACAGACTGTGGGGCAGATGTATTAACCTGGAGACGGTATAAGGAAGTGATAAACCAGTGATAAGTGTAAGGTGATACACGCACCAGCCAATCAGCTCCAATATGTAAATTAACAGTTAGGAGCCGCGTTTTTCACCTTGCACTTATCACTGGTTTATCACTTCCTTATGCCGTCTCCAGGTTAATATATCTGCCCCACACGTGTTTGAAAAATGACAGGAGCTGGTTGGCTGGTACTTTATTACCGTGCTATTTATCACTCTCCAAGGCTTGATAAATCTGGGCCTATATCTCTACACTTTATCTCCAAGCGTTGCTACGTGTCCCCCTAGATGAGGATAATAAGAAAAGGCCATCTGTATCGCATCTTCTATTTTCAGAATAAATCCATCTTCCGCAGCCCACTGTCTCACACATAAAATGAAGCCTGAAATGTTTTGGAATCATTTGTCTGGTGTTCATTAAAGTGTCTCTGGGGTAGATGTATGACCTGACTTTATGGGGGTGGGGGGAGTGCTATTAGCGCATGTTATGTGCGCTGATGCAGCTTCTCCCCCATGTATTACTGCGGCAGTGTGTGCTGAATGACAGAGGCGCTACGTGTATCGGCCCTGCTATCTACAAGAGTGCACGAAGATGTGTGGTGCAATGTATGAACAGTCAGTGGCACTAGCTGTTCCGACACCTGCAGCTATCGATTTTGACAGCTGCAAGTGTTGCCCATTCACAGCTACTGTGGTGGCTGCCGGGCCCCAGGCTGCCTGCGATGGTTGCGAGATCTTGCGCATGCGCAGTGGAGCCGGCTGACCATGGAGACACACCGCAAGGCTGATGAGCTATTGGGGTCTGACAGGCATCACTGGAGAGGGGAGTTTTCACTCCCTCTCTCCGGCAGCCGGGATGATTATACGTCTCTGCTGCTAGTGCGTTTTACTTTGCCTCGGTAAGAGGCAAATCAGGAAGAGTTATACTGGCATATGTACCAGTATAATACATCCACTCCTGTGCCTCTTAGGAGAATTAGCATTGTTAGCTCTGTAATAAAAATGATGCTATCCCAAAACGCCACCTTTCTGCACCAGGTGTTCCCCAACACCTCATAGATTGTAAGCTCATCTGGGCAGGACCATCTTACCGGGTGATCTTCAGTATGCCGACTAACTGGATCCCGGCGCACAGTATACCGGCGCCGGCATACCGACACTTATTCTCCCTCGTGTGGGTCCACGACCCCCCTGTAGGGAGAATAAAATAGCGTGGTGCGCGCAGCGAGCCCGCAAGGGGCTCATTTGCGCTCGCCACACTGTCTGTAAGCCGGCGGTCGGGCTCCCGGCGCCGGTATGCTGGTCGCCGGGAGCCCGACTGCCGGCATATCGTAGTGAACCCTGTCTTACCCTCTGTTTCATGTCATGGTAGAGTATGTTGTTTGTGTGTCATTATCCTGTCCACATACAGCGCAGTGTATTATATAGGTTTGTGATCATGGATAAATAATGAATGATAATTATTCATTCCTGACATAGACTACTAAATGGTCAGTATCCAATCTTTCAGATGTCAGCAAAAGTGTGTTCCTGAGTTCACCGCGGCAGATTTATAATGAGAATGACTCTGGGACTCTCTTTATGCCACCCGCTATGAAAGTTTCTTCTGTCCTGCATATCTGGATGTTGGTATATAAGCAGACATATTTCTAATTTACACATTGTGTGTCCCTTTCCTCAGGAAACCTTGAAGGCGTTACATTGCTCCATGCTGGGGGAGTATGAATGTAGAATGAGGATGCTGGTCACACGCTTCAACGTGACTGTGCAGTCATTCCACTGGTCTGAGAGAGCTAAGGTTAGAGTTCTGTTCTCTGATACGACTGACTCCATGAGTAATAATAATATAATGTTTCTACAAGTAACATTAAGGGCTGTATTCAATAGCTGTTGGGTCCTTTCCGACAGTCGGGTCCTGAACAGCACTCTATTCAATGCTGGGCCAAACCCGACAGGTTTGGCCCGGTCCCGACAGTGTCAATCCGACTCTTTTTAAAGTCGGATTGACATTGTCTGAAACTGGGCTAAAACCTGTCTGGTTTGGCCGTGCTTCTGACAATACACGCGGCTCGGCGACTGAAGCCACCGATCCGCGTGTATTCTGACACTCTTCCGACAAGTCGGGTTTCCTGACTTGTCGGAAGAAAAGGCCCTACATTGAATAGGTCGGAACCCCTTCCGACCTCAGTCGGAAACTGCCGTCTTTCCGACAAGACGGCAGTTTTCGACTCCTATTGAATACGGCCCTAAGTTGGGACTACGGATGTGTCCTAATACACCTCCAGCACTAATGAGATGCACCAACGTGAGTAGCATAGCAACCTATATTTTTATTTTGTGTCTTGGTTGCATCGCAGACTTTGTGAAAAACTGCTCAGTGTACCAACTCTGTGTGCACAGAAATTCATGTAACACACATACAAAGTCGCAGATGAAATATAGTTTTGTACTTTGTGGTTGTTGTTTTTTTATGCACATTTTGGGCGCCCCCTTCCACACCTGTTCTGTTTCTGCTGATGGGCATGGTATCAGCAATACACAGAGCTTGGGAGGGACCTGTTTTCTTTAAGATCCGCAGAGAGAACACGTTGTCACTCACTTAGGTTAGAGGAGAGGAGTTTCCGCACATTGAAACGAAAAGGTTTTTTCACAGTAAGGACAATACTTGTTTGGATTTCCCTGCCTGAGAGAGTAGTAACAGCGGACTCCGTCAACACCTTTAAGAATGGGTTAGATAAATTCCTATTGGATAAAGATATTCAGGGTTATCACGCATTATAGTTAATATAACTAGTCCTAACATAAAAATAACTAGTCCTATAATAGGACTGTATAGGTGACCACAAATAGGTTGAACTCGATGGACAATTGTCTTTTTTTCAACCTTAGTTACTATGTTACCTTGTTATCAATTCAGCTCGCTACCCCAGTGGGTAGCAAGACACCCTAGCCCTTTACGCAGCTAAACCTGATTACTATGGGCGCGATATGCTTATAACGGGGATCACTTTAGAAAGGAGATTGGGCGTGATATATCATTTGAGTGAAAAGGACACTTGGCGTGGCCGTCGCCCAGGAACTGGGGCTATTTGGTGCAACGAGAGCAACGGTGTATGAGGACACAACTAAATAATTTCTTTTTTGTTAGTATTTGAGGGCTCATACACACAGGCATGAATATAACTCTCAAAACCAGGTAAATCGTCTGTAATGCTTGTTGTCTGTAAAAAAAAACTACAATACTGTGCACATAAAAAACCAAAACACCCACATGCGGCCTTCAGCCTTCATAAGCATTGCAGCACAGTACAATATAATAGAGTTTAACAGGTGCACTGTTTTTTTGGGCCTTATTCAGGTTTGTTTGCAAACCAAAAAAGCAAGCTAATGGGCAAAACCATGTGCACTGCAGGTGGGGCAGATGTAACGTGCAGAGAGATTTAGATTTGGGTGGGGTGTGTTCAAACTGAAATCTAAATTGCAGTGTAAAAATAAAGCAGCCATTAGTTACCCTGCACAGAAACAATATAACCCACCCAAATCCAACTCTGCAGTGCAACATGGTTTTGCCCATTATTGTGCTTTTTTGGTTTGCTGACAAACCCCCTCAGAGGTGAATGCAAGCATAATGTGCATTTTGAGCCCTATTCGGAGATTTACACAGACAGAGTGGGACCATTTCGATATAGGAAGCAAAAGCACCTCCCACCCCATACATGTAACAGGATCAGATGCGTCAGGAATCCGGCAGGAGGAGTGGCTGCACTGTGAGCACAGAAAATGCTATATATCACAGTACACCACTCATACACGTTACAGGAAATGGCTGGAGAGTGCGGATAATAAGTACACAAGTGAGATTCTAATCGAACAACGCAAAGATTCATTTGTATTTTTGTACATGGAGCATGGAGAGCAATGCAGTCTTGCTTTTAAATCCATTTCATCAATTTAACTAAATTTGCATTAATTAGTGTGACTTGGATGTAATTGACCAATCAGACAGATACTCTGCCCCATTGTACATTTAGTATGTGGTTTCTGTCACTTGGGATGGATGCAGTCCTTGTCACCCTGCAATGGGAAGAACAGGCTCCGTGTCACCAAGCTCCCTCTGTGTCAGTATAGACTTGACGTGACAGTCCCCATGTTTTGTAACTCACTTCTGCTTGTGTCTCACTGCAGTGGGCTTGATAATTATTTTATATTTCTGGTGCTGGTATTTACATCTGTTTGCTGGACACAGGTACAGGGGGCCTCCATGAATGAAGTGTTACGACCACTCCGACAGTCACTCACAACAGAGTCTCTGATCACAATCCCTCACTTATTGGCCGTGCGAGAGGACTATTCCCGTATCCTGCACACCTGCAATGCCACATTCTGCCAGAAAACCCGCAGCTCCATCCAGAAGGTATAGCAAGTCTGATGCACCTCCTGCACTCCCAACCTGTCCTGCTCTGATTTTTATGTTCTATTTTGCCACTGGTACTTCTCTCTCTCTATTATCTTGTCAAACTTTAATGAATCATTCTCCACTTCTGAGTGTACTGAGTATGCCGGTGGCTCCAATGGAGAGAGGATGGAAGGAAAGTTTTTGGATGTGTTTTTTTATTTCTCATACGTCCTAGAGGATGCTGGGGACACTTCAAGAACCATGGGGTATAGACGGGATCCGCAGGAGACATGGGCACTTTAAGACTTTCAAATGGTGTGACCTGGCTCCTCCCTCTATGCCCCTCCTCCAGACTCCAGTTTTAGAAATGTGCCCAGGCAGACTGGATGCACTCCAGGGGAGCTCTACTGAGTTTCTCTGAAAAGACTTATGTTAGGTTTTTTATTTTCAGGGAGAACTGCTGGCAACAGTCTCCCTGCATCGTGGGACTTAGGGGAGAGAAGCAGACCTACTTCTGTGAGTTTCAAGGCTCTGCTTCTTTGGCTATAGGACACCATTAGCACCTGAGGGTCTGAACGCTAGGTACGCCTAGATGCTCGTTCCCAGAGCCCGCCGTCACCCCCCTTGCAGAGCCAGAAGTCAGAAGACAGGTGAGTAGAAGAAGAGCAGAAGACCTCAGTGACGGCTTTGAGGTACCGCACAGCGGCCGCGCTGCGCGCCATGCTCCCACACACAGCGGCACTACAGGGTGCAGGGAGCGGGTGGGGGGGCACCCTAGGCAGCATATATACCTCATATATTCTAACTGGCAACAACGGACTGAGTGCCTGGGCACTGTCCGGACCCCCGCCAGTGTAAATATCAGTGACAAAAAAGCGGGATGAAGCGCGCCATTGGGGCGGACCTTCCTCCTCACAACCCACAGCAGGGAGGGGGGGGGGGGGGGGGGGGCGGCGCCCTGTGCTGTAAAAACACTTGATTTGGCAAAAGGGACATACAAACACACTGTCCTACCTCCGCCAGTGATTATTTAATTAATTATTACTTCAGAGCGGGAGAAGCGTGCCATTGTGGGGGCGGGGCTTCTTCCTCACTAAGCCAGCACACTACTCAGCGCCATATTTCTCCTCAGGAGAAACGCTGGTCTTCCCTTCACTACTGACTAGTATCAGGGTGCAAAAAAAGTGTGTGTGTGGGGGCATGTATATGATGCTTATATTGTGTCATGTTATGTTATTAAAGCGCTGCAGTTCTGTTTTATGATATTTCACAGATTGTGTGTTGCATTGGGGTGTGAGCTGGCTGATCAATTTTGTGTCCCTCTGACAGATGTCTGTCCCCTATTAGTCCCGGTATGTCTGAGGTGTGGATGATACACGTGGGCGACATGTCTGAGGAAGGGAGTTCCTTCAAGGAGGAAACTGTTTGGGGACGCAGAGTCTTAAGGTGGTGGCGCTACCGGCACACCAAGAGCCTGCATGGTGAATGATATACGTAGTAGTATGCGTTCTATCAATGACAGATTAGATAAGGCTGTATCTAATGCTGCATGCTGAATATGTAGAAGATATGTTGTCGGCATTCTGTTCTTCCTTCTGCAGGCGACCCTCCCTGGGTCCCGAAAAGTCCATTTACAAATGTTATGACTATTACTGCCGACACGGCCTCTGAGTCCTGTGTCGACGATAGGGGCTCCAGGAAAATAGCTCAAATAAGACTCCCTTCACGAGCTTAATGTTTTCTTTCCCGGCACTCACCCCCTAGGTTAGACAGTACACTGTCCAGGTTGACAAAGAAGGTAATTCTCCCTGCACCTGGCACAACTTCACTAAAAGAGCCGATAGACCGAAAGGTGACATCTACGTTAAAATTTTATGTTGCAAATGCTACGTTGCTCAGGACGCTATTGCTTGCGCATGGGTGAGTCGCGCTATGGGAAAGTGGTCAGAAAGCGTGTCATCAGATATTGACACGATTGATTAAGATAAGATACTCCTTAAGGTAGGGAATATCGAAGACGTTTCCGCATACATGGTGGGGGCAACGTAAGATATTGGTCTCTTGAGTTCACAAGCCGCTACCATGGTATCGGCTAGGCGGGAGTTGTGATTTCGCCAGTGGAACGCGGATGCAAAATTCCGAGAGATATATGGAGGCTCTCCCATATAACGGGGACGCCTTTCTTGGCGATGGACTGGAGGCGTTAGTCTAGGCGGCTACCGCAGGTAAGTCGACATTTTTTGCCCTCTAAACCTGCACCGGCAAAAAAGATCACCCTCATATACAGTCCTTTTCAGCCTGGTAAGTACAGCGAGAGGTCTCCCCGTCTTGGCAGGTAGGGGAAGAGACGGAAAGATATCCACAACGGCTTCAGGTTCCCAAGAACAGAAGTATACCCCTACTTCTGCCATGTCTACAGCATGATGCTGGGGCTCGCTCGCGGGAGGTCGCTCGGGTGGAGGCACGTTTTTTTTAAACTGTTCAGCCAAGGTTGGAGTCAATCTGGCCTGGATTCCTGGGTTTTACAAATAGTGTCCCAGGGGTTCAAACTGAAGTTCAAGTGTTCCCCCATGCCAATTTTTTTTTTTAAATCTATTTTTCCAGCTTTTCTTCCAGAAAGAAAAGTAGTAATAACTGTAATTCAAAAATTATGTCAGGACCAGGGCATAGTCCTGGTGCCTGTGTCACAACAAAGGGAGGTGTTTATTCAAGCCTCTTGTAGTTCCAAAAAAGCAGACGCCTCGGTCGGACCGATCCTAAACCCCCCCAAAAAATTGGGGGGGGGGGGGGAATCTCTATTTAAACCGGTTCAGATTCAAGTTGGAATCACTGGGAGCAGGGATTTACAGTCTGGAGTAGGGAGATTACAGTGCGTCAGTAGATGTAAAGGATACTTACCTGCAGGTTCCCATTTATCCTCCTCCCCAGGCTTATCTGAGATTCGCGGGTCAGGATTGCCATTACCGACTCCAGAAGTTACCTTTTCGGTCTCTCCACAGCGCCGAGGGTTTTCGCCAAGGTGACGGCGGAGATGAGGATCCTCCTGATTCAAGTAGTCAATATAATCCTTTATCTAGACGGTCACCTGATACAGCCGACATCCAGGGAGCGGGTGGTACAAAACATCGCGCTCTACCTGTTCATACTTCATTAACATGGTTGCATACAGGAAAGATTATTTTCTTTTTCATCCACTAGGGGTCACTGGAGTACTCTTGGGATATGGACGGTGTTAGCAAGGACAGGGCACTGAATATTCAAATTTCAGTAACTCCTCCCTTCCATACTCCCAGAATACCTCAGTGTTTTTTCGGTGCTCACATGGATAGGAGCACAAAGTGTGGAGCTCCTCCACATATTCTACTTTTATTTTTATTTTTGTTTTTTATACTTTTTTTCTATTTACAATCCTTTCCCAGCTTCCACAAAAGCTATGGGTCCGGGATTACAGAAGCTGCTGCGTGCAGCTCTTGGCGTGTCGGGCCTCACAAAGGAGCCCCCTCACAGCCACAAGCAGCTCAGCTAACTTCAGCTGAGACTGCAGAAAGGACTGGACGGAGCTTGCTGGAAGAAGCCCCGTCAGAGCCCAAGTACATCAGCTACCTTCAGCTGAGGCTGCAGAACGGAGCTTGCTGGAGAAGCCCCGTCAGAGCACAGGAACCCAGGGATTTATGACCGGGGCGGTCAGCTCACGCTGCCGCCCCGCCGCTATGTGCGTCGCCCGAGGTCATCCCGCTGCTCCGTCCCCGCCACCGCTGATAACAGCTCCCCACCGCCGCTCCCCTACTCCCGGCCGCCGCTCAGTGGGACGCGCTGGTCGGCTGATACAAGCGCCGTGGTCAGCGCTCCCTGCCTGTTGTGCACAATCAGACCACGGACAGCGTTCAGTGCTGCCGCGGTCTGTTCCTGTAACGGCCGGAGGCTCCGTCGCTTAGGGGAAGGAAACTGCTCACTCAGACCGCGGACAGCGTTCACTGCTGCCGCTGTCTGTCTCAATAACGGCCGGCAGCTCAGCGTAACAGTCACTGCCAGCGCTCCCTGCGCACGCTAAGGGGATAGCGGGGGGGGGGAGATGCCGGCGCCTCTGATCACTCAGACCGCGGACAGTGCACACTGCTGCCGCGGTCTGTCCCTGTAAAACAGCCCTCTAGTAACTAGTGGGCTCATGCTGGGCAGTCAGGAGTTTCCCTGTCACTTTTACATGCAGCGCAGCTGCAGGGGGGGGGAGAGAGATACTGCCACAGCAGCAGCAATAGACAGCCTATGCTAAAGAAGGGGCTGCATTGTGTTATATATGCATTTGTGTAGCACTTGTTATACCATAGAAAATGTATATAGAATACTATATGTATATATGGTCATGTAAGGAAATATAAGCACAAGGATGTAGGCCATTTTAATCATACTTTCTGTTTCTTTTCCAGAACGTTCCTGTCCTACAACACTGCCCCACCGGATGGCGCAGGGGTGTTGGTAGGAATTTTTGGATCAGGTTTCTTATGGTCTGGCCACGTGCACTGCACTTTGGCCATATACACATTTTCGCAATTTTACTGAGGTGGAATTGGTCTGTCTTTGTCTATTTATTTGTCTGGTTACATAATAAGTAAGTCACCAGCAAAGACGAAAAAGTTGTTTCACTGCAATGTCTGTACCAGTGGGTTCCCGGAGAGTTCTACCACATGCACAGTATAATTTATACTCCCATTTCATCTCCGATTTTGCAAAGATAGTTCTCATTTGCCTTATAAATTCCCAGTTTCTGCTATGTTGCAATCCTGACGAATCTATGCCAGGCCTAACTGCGCAAGATGAATGTGAGAAGGGTGAATAGACCAGCAGTCAGATAGTGTGGGTGCGTCAGTCTCTGAAGTTTACAGGGCCTTAAGAGGCTCTGACAATTTATAAGGTGGTCTTTACTAGACCACAGATCTCCAGCGTGTTTCTTATTTTTTTTCGGAATCTCTAAATAAGATGTTAATAGGATCCTGATACACAGGTTTCTAAACCTCGCCGATTTCAGTCTAGTTACCCGTTTCCAGAGTCAGTGACATCTCCATGGGAGTTATGCTAGAGTCGCTGTATACAGCAGCAGGGGTGTTGCTTCGACCGTGTTTGGTTGGCATTTGGGTAACTACGGCGCTGTTTGTCTGGATAACAGGACTCAGGTCCGCCCTGCAAATCGTCCACCTTATGCTTCTCGCTGATCAAATCTGCGAAGCTGCTGATTATCTATGTCCAGCTTCTACGGACGTCTGCCTAGTCAGTTCTCGCCTTTCAGCGTCACTCATTGTGGCACGACGAGCGCTCTGGCTGCGTCCTTTGCAGGCGGAGGCAAAGGTCGAGAGAAGAATAGAAGCATTACCTTATGCGAAGGTTGTTTGGTCCTGATTTGGACAAAGGTCTTTTTCGAGGAAATACTCTGGACCAGCGTTCGAATCCTTTAGACCTCAACCCTTTTGAAGCCGTGGTAGAGGAACAGCCACCCCTGGTAGACGAGGTCGAGGACGTGGTTTTCAACAAACCAACACCAGTCGTCCGGACGCTAAGGTCACCGACAAGCCAGTGGCATGACGGGCTCCCAGCTTATCTCGGTTCTCCAGTTGTGGGAGCACGCCTTCAGACGTTTCCTTTGGCGTGTTTCCAGACATCCACAGATGGGTGGATCCGCAATTTAGTGTTAAAAGATTACAAGATAAGAGTTCGACTGTCTACCGCCTCTGCGGTTTTTCAAGACAGGACTGCCTGTGTCGGACGACAAGAGGGCGGTTCTGCAAATTGCCATTCAGTCTCTGCTGGATTCAGCAGGTTTGATTCCGGTCCCTGTACACCAACAAGGTCAGGGTTATTATTCCAGTCTGTTTGTGGTACCAAAGCCGGATGGCTTGGTCAGGCCAATATTGAACTTAAAGGGCCTTAATCAGTACGCCACTTACTACAGATTCAAGATGGAATCTCTGCGAACAGTACTTGCAGGTTTAGAGCCACAGGAATTCTTGATTGCGCTGGATCTCAAGGATGCGTACTTACACATTCCGATTTGGCAACCTCATCAGGGGTTCTTGCGTTTTGCGATACGGCAGATCCATTATCAGTTTCAGGCTCTACCGTTTGCCCTCTCGTCGGCGCTTAGGGTATTCACCAAAGTGATGTCTGTTATGATGGCTCATCTCATATCCCTGGACGTGATAATAGTTCCGTACTTGGACGATTTGCTCATCAAAGCTCCGTCTCGCCAAATGCGCCTTCAACATGCGTTGCTGACGTACAATGTGCTGGTTCAGCACGGTTGGATTGTCATCTTCAAGAACTCACATCGGATTCCATCTCAACGACTTCAATTCCTAGGGATGATTCTCGATAAGGTAGATCGAAGAATTTGCCTACCAGAACAGAAAGTACAG
The DNA here is from genome assembly GCF_028390025.1 of Pseudophryne corroboree. Lineage (NCBI taxonomy): Eukaryota > Metazoa > Chordata > Amphibia > Anura > Myobatrachidae > Pseudophryne > Pseudophryne corroboree. The sequence continues at coordinate 188,256,095 of NC_086449.1, forward strand.
ACTATTCGTCATCTGGTACGATTAGTGCTCAAGCCTCGGTACATTTGTGCATTCGCCTGTTAGGCACAATGGTGGCGGCTTTCGAAGCGCTTCTGTTCGGAAGATTTCACTCACGTCCTTTTCAACTGCATGTGCTTGCACAGTGGTCGGGCTCGCATCTGCAGATTCACTAGAGGGTGAGGTTGTCTCCATGGGCCAGAGTTTCTCTACTCTGGTGGCTCCAAGTACACAATCTAACCGCAGGAAAACGGTTCGGCGTCTGGAATTGGATAGTTCTAACGACAGACGCGAGTCTCAGAGGTTGGGGAGCTGTAGTTCAAAATTGTCAGCTCCAGGGTCTCTGGGCGGATCACGGAAGATTGCTGTCTATAAATGTCCTAGAACTCCGGCCAATTTACAATGCGCTACGACAAGCAGTGCACATGCTTCGGTCTCAGACTGTCAAAGTGCAGTCAGACAACGCAACGGCGGTCGCGTACATCAACAAACAAGGAGGAACGGCCATGCGGGAAGTAGCTTGAATCCTCAATTGGGCCGGGCATCACCAAGTGATATTGTCGGTAGTGTTCATTCCGGGAATGGACAACTGGGAGGCGGATTATCTCAGCCATCGGGATTTTCATCCAGGAGAATGGGCATTAAATCCAGAAGTGTTTCACATGTTGGTCCCAAGTGGACCTGATGGCATCTCGCCACAATCACCAAACGCCCCAGTATGTGTCCAGAACGCGAGATCCAAAGGCAGTGGCAGTGGATGCTCTCACGATTGCGTGGCCGTACAGCCTCGTGTATCTGTTTCCACCGTTTCCGCTGCTCCCTCTGTTGCTAAAACGGATCAAACGAGAGTCCGCCACAGTCATACTAGTGGCGCCTCATTGGCCTCGGAAAGCTTGGTTCTCGGATCTTCACGGGCTACTCGCAGACGATCCTTGGGCGCTTCGGCTACGTCCGGACCTGTTACAACAGGGTCCATTCCTTTACCCCGATTTAGCGCGGCTGCGTTTGACGGGGTGGCTGTTGAGACCGCCCTCTTAAGAAGAGAGGGCATTCCACTATCGGTTATACCAACCATGTTATGTGCTAGAAAGCCAGTTACGACAGCTCATTATTACAGGATTTGGCGTGCCTATATAGGTTGGTGTGAAGCTCGGAAGTTTCCGACATCATCTTTCAAGTTATCCCGTCTTTTGTTATTTCTACAGACTGGCTTAGATGGAGGACTGCATTTATCTACACTAAAGGTGCAGGTATCTGCTTTGTCAATTTACTTTCAAAGACGATTGGCTCTATTGCCGCCTGTACACACCTTTCTGCAAGGTGTCCTCAGAGTACAGCCTCTATTCATTCCACCTACAGCGCCATGGGACTTGAATCTGGTTTTAGATTTTGTACAGTCTTCATACTTTGAACCCTTACATCAAGTGGATATTAAGTTTCTCACTTGGAAAACGATTTTTCTCCTAGCCTTAGCTTCGGCAAGGCGTGTTTCAGATTTGGGTGCATTGGCATGCAAGCCACCGTTTTTAGTGTTTCATGATGACCGAGCGGAGCTTCGGACGAATCCCGCTTTCTTGCCAAAGGTAGTGTCATCTTTTCACATCAATCAACCAATAGTAGTTCCTGTGTTAACAGGACATTCTGGAACTTTGGATGTGGTACGCGCATTACGCGTTTATGTATCCCGAACGTCTACAGTTTATAAGACGGATACGTTGTTTGTTCTCTATGATGCTGCCAAAATGGGTTGGCCAGCTTCTAAGCAGACCTTATCCAGATGGATTATACTGACCATACGTCAGGCTTACCTTCATGCTAGGTTACAGCCGCCTACATCGGTAACAGCTCATTCCACACGTTCTGTGGGAACTTCATGGGCAGCTGGTTGTGGGGCTTCTACGACGCAGCTTTGCCGTGCGGCTACATAGTCATCAGTGCACACGTTTGTGCGCTTTTACAAGTTTGATACGTTTGCGGCATCAGCATCTAGCTTTGGCCACCTAGTGTTACAGGTGCCAAACAGCTCTCCCGCCCACGAGGGAAGCTTTGGTACGTCCCAAGAGTACTCCAGTGACCCTAGTGGCTAGGGGTCACTGGAGTGGATAGGGGGCACTGGAGTACTCTTGGGATATGGACAGTGTTAGCAAGGACAGGGCACTGAATATTCAAATTTCAGTAACTCTCCTCCCTTCCATACTCCCAGAATACCTCAGTGTTTTTTCCTGAGGCGAACAGGAGCGATAGAGAGGATGAACAATGGAGAATTACCTATAACATTATAACATAACGGACAACAATAAAGTTGACACATAACGTCACTGACAACTAACCAGTTGACACCATAACCGATAAATCGGTGAGAATGTGTTACCAAAAGATCCACTGAACTTACCACACCCAGGTAAAACTGCTCTGGGTGGGCGTCCAGTGCCCCCTATGGATTCAAAGAGAAGGATTTACCTGGTAAGTACCAAAATCCTATTTTTTCTTTCGGGATGGTTCTGGACAGGGAGGTTCAGAGAGTTTCTTCCGAGGGAAAAGGCTCTGGAAATACAGAAAATGGTAAAACTAGTTTTGCAAGAGTGTCGTCCATCAGGGCAAATTTGGGTACGGCCTACGAGGCCATACAGTTGGCATGTTCCATGCCAGGGTGTTCTGGGGGGACCTGTTGGGATTCCCACCTACACATGCACCAATTGATAGTCCTGTCGTCGAATGCCAGGGTCTCACTCCTGTGGTGGCTACACAGCTCGCACCTACTAGAGGGACGCAGGCTCGGGATTCAGGACTGTGTCCTGGTAACCACGGATGCGAGTCTCCGAGGCTGGGAAGCTGTCACTCTAGGGAAAAGCTTCCAAGAAAAAGTCTAAAGTCAGGAAGCCTGCTTTCTTATGAATAAGATGGAATTAAAAGCCATCTACAACTGCCTTCAACGAGCGGTACATCTTCTTCAAGATCATCCCGTGTGATTCCAGTTGGACGGAATTAAAAAAGCAGAGCGAAAATGGCAGAGGTTACGAAGATCTTCCTCTGGGCAGAAAAACATAGAAGGTCTCTGTCGGCTATTTTCATTCCGGGAGTGGACAACTGGGAAGCAGACTGCTTTAGCAGACACAATCTCCATCCGGGAGAGTGGACCCTCCACCAAGAAGTTTTCGCAGAGGTGACAAGTCTTTGGGGAGTTCCTCAAGTAGACATGATGACATATCGTCTCGACGAGAAGCTCCAAACATATTGTTCCAGGTCAAGAGACGCGCAGACAATAGCAGTTGATGCACTGGTGTCCCAGTGGCTATTCCGGTCGGTGTATGTGTTCTCTCCACTTCCACTGATCCCAAAAGTTCTCGAGATCGTAAGAAGAACAATGATTCAGACAAATTTCTTTGGCCCAGACTGACCAAGGAGAGTTGGTGCCCAGATCTTCAGGAGTTGCTCATGTAAAGATCCTGGGTTTCTTCTTCTTCTTCTTCGCGAGGACCTACTACAGTAGGTACCGTGAGTGTGCCTAGGCTTACCACGGCTACGTTTGACGGCATGGCGGTTAAGCGTCAGATCCTAGCCCGAAAGGGTATTCCCTAGGATGTCATCCCCACTCTTGTTCAGGCCAGGAATGGAGTAACGTCTGAACATTACCACAGTTTTTTTGGAGAAAATATGTGTCTTGGTGTGAGTCCAAGAAGGCTCCAACAGAAGAATTTCGATTAGGGCGTTTCTCCATTTCCTACAGGCAGGAGTAAGGTAGCCTGAAATTGGATCCCATCAGGTTCCAGATTTCAGCATTGGCAAATTTCTTTCTGAAAATTGGCTTCTCTTCCGGAAGTTCAGGCTTTCGTGAAAGGCTTGTTGCGCATCCAACCTCCATTGTACCTCCAGTGGCACCATGGGTTTTTAATGGGGTGTGGCAGTTCCTTTAATCAAGTTGGTTTGGACCTTTGGTTGGCCTTGGCATCTGCAAGGCGGGTGTCTGAGTTAGGGTCCTTGTCCCATGCGAGCCCTTGTTTGATCTTCTATGAAGATAGAGCTGACTGGAGGACGTCAGCGTTTTCACCCACAGGTGGTTTCTTCTTTCTACAGTAACCAACCTATTGTGGTGACTGCGGCTACTGACGCCTGCGCTGAGTCACAGTCTCTGAATGTGGTTAGAGCTTTGAAGGTTATGTCGCCTGAAAGGCTCAGATTGGGAAAACTGAGGCTCTGTTTTGTCCTGTGTGCTCCCAACAAGATTGGGTGTCCTGCTTCCAAGCAGTCCATTGCGCGCCGGATCTATGGTGTGATTCAGCATGCTCCTTACACGGCTGAATTGCCGTTACCGAAATTGGTGAATGCCCATTCTACTAGAAAGGTGGGCTCGTCCGGGGCGGTTGACCGGGGAGTCTCGGCATTGCAACTTTGCCGAGCAGCTAAGTTTTACAGTTTTAATACCTTGGCCGAGGTTGACCTCACGTTTGATCGTTCGGTGCTGCAGAGTCGTCCGCACTCTCCCGCCCATTCTAGAGCTTTGGTATAAACCCCATGGTTCTTGAAGTGTCCCCAGCATCCTCTAGGACGTATGAGAAAATAGGATTTTAATACCTACCAGTAAATCCTTTTCTCTTAGTCCGTAGAGGATGCTGGGCGCCCATCCCAGTGTGGACTCTTTCTGCAGTTATTGGTTGTGGTTACACACAGGTTGTGTTATGGTTTTTTGTCAGCATATTGCTGCAAATTCGTCATGCCGTTGGCTTGTGTTCTATTGAATGCCACGTTCTGCGG